>NW_027175351.1:1295000-2530000 GCF_028021215.1 Eschrichtius robustus
AGGGAGCATAGGGCACGTCCACTCATGGGCGTATAAATTGGGAAAACTAAAAATCAGCAAGACACAGGCACCCCAATGTTTAGGGCTGCTATGTTGACAAGAACCTCCACTTCATGACACCTTAAATATCCCAGGAAAGAGAAAAATGGATAAAGAAGTTGTGGTCCTTATGTACAAAGGAATATCACTCAGACATGAAATCAATGTCATAAGGCTAGTAGAAGCAAGATGAGTGGATTTAGGTATGACGATTCTAAGTGAAATAAGTCACACAGAAAAAGACACTTATCATAAGATATCACTTATAGAGGGAATGTAAAAACCGCTACACTTGAACTGAATTACAAAACAGAACAGAGTCACACGTTTAGAAAACACACTATGGCTGCTTAACGGGAAAGGTGAGGTGGGGTGATGCATAAAACAAGGGTTTCAAATTCGCTCAGATACCGTTCCATACACCCAATATGTAATAGACAAGACCTACTCCTTGCTCAGTGAACTGGACTCAACACCCCCTATTCACCGCACAAGAATATATGTGACTAGTAAGAATCTTAAAACCTATGTATTGATATCTCTCTGGAAGTGTGTCAAGTGGGTGTAAAGCTGCAAAAACACAGCCGTGAAAAGCAGCTAAACCCCATTATAAAAATAAATTACTTTTAAAAACCCGTAAAACAAAGACAGTGAAAGAGAGAGAAATTCTTACAAAATTCGTTCAGAGGCTGTGATGCAACCTGGATTGACCATATCTAGACCCACAGCTGGATGAGACATAAGGGTGGACACTCTTTGGGCTTAGAGGTTGGGTGAGGTTGGGTGAGCAAACGCAGACCCTTTAAAGTAATACTGTGTGGTACCCATCCCATGGGTCCCAAATCTCCAGGTTCAAGGGAATCTTCCTACATCGAAAACATGCATGAGAAACCCAGAAGATGGTGCACCGTGTGATTTTGAAAGGTTTCTAAAACGCACCCAATTTCTCATCTCCTTGTGCTCGGGTTCGCCTTTCCAGCTACTTTACTAGCAATCTCCCTACTTGGAGAATCAGCACCTTTAAGCTCCTGTTCCCTACAGGTTGCAATTTGTCCTGAGGATGAACGGGAAGAGGGGCAACCAATGAGAGACTAGATCTAGGTGTTGGGACAGGCACAGGTCACTCTATTTTCCCATCAGGAAGAAGAATTAATCACAGGCTCTGCCTGCCTCCAGGAACCAGAATAGGGCCTGAGGCAATCACGCGCTTTTGCGGCCAGCTCCCAAAATAGCGAGTTGAAAAATGGAGCTCAGGGACACTGCAATTCACAAACCTGCAGAGTTATAAATGATAACTCTCATCCACAGATATATTGAGGGAAGGCAACGAAGAGGATTTGAAAGCAAGGCAGAATTGCAGGAAAGAGATTTCAGGAGGTAGATTCGAATGGCCTTTAAAGCACATGAAAAGCGGCAAAACGTCGACAATGATGCCCTTGGCCAAAAAGGGCGTATGCGTTTTTTCCTGAATATATTCAGGAAAAAACGCATACGCCCTTTTTGGCCAACCAAGCAACCTGGAAAGGCAAATCAGCGCTACAAAGAAGTCTCGCTTCCCATCGGTCAAAAGGGCCAAGCTGCAAAAAGTGTCAAAACCAGAAATGCAGTACAGGCCATGGAGAAAAGGCAGCCTTGCTACGCTGATGGGCGGGATGTAAATTGCCAAAAGCCACTCTGGAGAAGTGTACGGTGTGTCCTGAAACATCGAAAAAACACAGCTTAGGGAGCATAGGGCACGTCCACTCATGGGCGTATAAATTGGGAAAACTAAAAATCAGCAAGACACAGGCACCCCAATGTTTAGGGCTGCTATGTTGACAAGAACCTCCACTTCATGACACCTTAAATATCCCAGGAAAGAGAAAAATGGATAAAGAAGTTGTGGTCCTTATGTACAATGGAATATCACTCAGACATGAAATCAATGTCATAAGGCTAGTAGAAGCAAGATGAGTGGATTTAGGTATGACGATTCTAAGTGAAATAAGTCACACAGAAAAAGACACTTATCATAAGATATCACTTATAGAGGGAATGTAAAAACCGCTACACTTGAACTGAATTACAAAACAGAACAGAGTCACACGTTTAGAAAACACACTATGGCTGCTTAACGGGAAAGGTGAGGTGGGGTGATGCATAAAACAAGGGTTTCAAATTCGCTCAGATACTGTTCCATACACCCAATATGTAATAGACAAGACCTACTCCTTGCTCAGTGAACTGGACTCAACACCCCCTATTCACCGCACAAGAATATATGTGACTAGTAAGAATCGTAAAACCTATGTATTGATATCTCTCTGGAAGTGAGTCAAGTGGGTGTAAAGCCGCATAAACACAGCCGTGAAAAGCAGCTAAACCCCATTATAAAAATAAATTACTTTTAAAAACCCGTAAAACAAAGACAGTGAAAGAGAGAGAAATTCTTACAAAATTCGTTCAGGGGCTGTGATGCAACCTGGATTGACCATAACTAGACGCACACCTGGATGAGACATAAGGGTGGACACTCTTGGGGCTGAGAGGTTGGGTGAGGTTGGGAGAGCAAACTCAGACCCTTTAAAGTAATACTGCGTGGTACCCATCCCATGGGTCCCAAATCTCCAGGTTCAAGGGCATCTTCCTACATCGAAAACATGCATGAGAAACCCAGAAGATGGTACACCGTGTGATTTTGAAAGGTTTCTAAAACGCACCCCATTTCTCATCTCCTTGTGCTAGGGTTCGCCTTTCCAGCTACTTTACTAGCAATCTCCCTACTTGGAGAATCAGCACCTTTAAGCTCCTGTTCCCTACAGGTTGCAATTTGTCCTGAGGATGAACGGGAAGAGGGGCAACCAATGAGAGACTAGATCTAGGTGTTGGTAGAGGCACAGGTCACTCTATTTTCCCATCAGGAAGAAGAATTAACCACAGGCTCAGCCTGCCGCCAGGAACCAGAATAAGGCCTGAGGCAATCTCGCGCTTTTGTGGCCAGCTCCCAAAAAAGCGTGTTGAAAAATGGAGCTCAGGGACACTGCAATTCACAAACCCGCAGAGTTATAAATGATAACTCTCATCCACAGATATATTGAGGGAAGGCAACGAAGAGGATTTGAAAGCAAGGCAGAATTGCAGGAAGCAGATTTCAGGAGGTAGATTCGAATCGCCTTTAAAGCACATGAAAAGCGGCAAAACGTCGACAATGATGCCCTTGGCCAAAAAGGGCGTATGCGTTTTTTCCTGAATATATTCAAGAAAAAACGCATACGCCCTTTTTGGCCAACCAAGCAACCTGGAAAGGCAAATCAGCGCTACAAAGAAGTCTCGCTTCCCATCCGTCAAAAGGGCCATGCTGCAAAAAGTGAGAAAACCAGAAATGCAGTACAGGCCATGGAGAAATGGCAGCCTTGCTACGCTAATGGGCGGGATGTAAATTGCCAAAAGCCACTCTGGAGAAGTGTACGGTGTGTCCTGAAACATCGAAAAAACACAGCTTAGGGAGCATAGGGCACGTCCACTAATGGGCGTATAAATTGGGAAAACTAAAAATCAGCAAGACACAGGCACCCCAATGTTTAGGGCTGCTATGTTGACAAGAACCTCCACTTCATGACACCTTAAATATCCCAGGAAAGAGATAAATGGATAAAGAAGTTGTGGTCCTTATGTACAAAGGAATATCCCTCAGACATGAAATCAATGTCATAAGGCTAGTAGAAGCAAGATGAGTGGATTTAGGTATGACGATTCTAAGTGAAATAAGTCACACAGAAAAAGACACTTATCATAAGCTATCACTTATAGAGGGAATGTAAAAACCGCTACACTTGAACTGAATTACAAAACAGAACAGAGTCACACGTTTAGAAAACACACTATGGCTGCTTAACGGGAAAGGTGAGGTGGGGTGATGCATAAAACAAGGGTTTCAAATTCGCTCAGATACCGTTCCATACACCCAATATGTAATAGACAAGACCTACTCCTTGCTCAGTGAACTGGACTCAACACCCCCTATTCACCGCACAAGAATATATCTGACTAGTAAGAATCGTAAAACCTATGTATTGATATCTCTCTGGAAGTGAGCCAAGTGGGTGTAAAGCCGCATAAACACAGCCGTGAAAAGCAGCTAAACCCCATTATAAAAATAAATTACTTTTAAAAACCCGTAAAACAAAGACAGTGAAAGAGAGAGAAATTCTTACAAAATTCGTTCAGGGGCTGTGATGCAACCTGGATTGACCATATCTAGACCCACACCTGGATGAGACATAAGGGTGGACACTCTTGGGGCTGAGAGGTTGGGTGAGGTTGGGAGAGCAAACGCAGACCCTTTAAAGTAATACTGCGTGGTACCCATCCCATGGGTCCCAAATCTCCAGGTTCAAGGGCATCTTCCTACATCGAAAACATGCATGAGAAACCCAGAAGATGGTACACCGTGTGATTTTGAAAGGTTTCTAAAACGCACCCCATTTCTCATCTCCTTGTGCTAGGGTTCGCCTTTCCATCTACTTTACTAGCAATCTCCCTACTTGGAGAATCAGCACCTTTAAGCTCCTGTTCCCTACAGGTTGCAATTTGTCCTGAGGATGAACGGGAAGAGGGGCAACCAATGAGAGACTAGATCTAGGTGTTGGTAGAGGCACAGGTCACTCTATTTTCCCATCAGGAAGAAGAATTAACCACAGGCTCAGCCTGCCGCCAGGAACCAGAATAAGGCCTGAGGCAATCTCGCGCTTTTGTGGCCAGCTCCCAAAAAAGCGAGTTGAAAAATGGAGCTCAGGGACACTGCAATTCACAAACCCACAGAGTTATAAATGATAACTCTCATCCACAGATATATTGAGGGAAGGCAACGAAGAGGATTTGAAAGCAAGGCAGAATTGCAGGAAGCAGATTTCAGGAGGTAGATTCGAATCGCCTTTAAAGCACATGAAAAGCGGCAAAACGTCGACAATGATGCCCTTGGCCAAAAAGGGCGTATGCGTTTTTTCCTGAATATATTCAGGAAAAAACGCATACGCCCTTTTTGGCCAACCAAGCAAACTGGAAAGGCAAATCAGCGCTACAAAGAGGTCTCGCTTCCCATCGGTCAAAAGGGCCATGCTGCAAAAAGTGTCAAAACCAGAAATGCAGGACAGGCCATGGAGAAATGGCAGCCTTGCTACGCTGATGGGCGGGATGTAAATTGCCAACAGCCACTCTAGAGAAGTGTACGGTGTGTCCTGAAACATCGAAAAAACACAGCTTAGGGAGCATAGGGCACGTCCACTCATGGGCGTATAAATTGGGAAAACTAAAAATCAGCAAGACACAGGCACCCCAATGTTTAGGGCTGCTATGTTGACAAGAACCTCCACTTCATGACACCTTAAATATCCCAGGAAAGAGAAAAATGGATAAAGAAGTTGTGGTCCTTATGTACAAAGGAATATCACTCAGACATGAAATCAATGTCATAAGGCTAGTAGAAGCAAGATGAGTGGATTTAGGTATGACGATTCTAAGTGAAATAAGTCACACAGAAAAAGACACTTATCATAAGATATCACTTATAGAGGGAATGTAAAAACCGCTACACTTGAACTGAATTACAAAACAGAACAGAGTCACACGTTTAGAAAACACACTATGGCTGCTTAACGGGAAAGGTGAGGTGGGGTGATGCATAAAACAAGGGTTTCAAATTCGCTCAGATACCGTTCCATACACCCAATATGTAATAGACAAGACCTACTCCTTGCTCAGTGAACTGGACTCAACACCCCCTATTCACCGCACAAGAATATATGTGACTAGTAAGAATCTTAAAACCTATATATTGATATCTGTCTGGAAGTGAGTCAAGTGGGTGTAAAGCCGCATAAACACAGCCGTGAAAAGCAGCTAAACCCCATTATAAAAATAAATTACTTTTAAAAACCCGTAAAACAAAGACAGTGAAAGAGAGAGAAATTCTTACAAAATTCGTTCAGAGGCTGTGATGCAACCTGGATTGACCATATCTAGACCCACAGCTGGATGAGACATAAGGGTGGACACTCTTGGGGCTTAGAGGTTGGGTGAGGTTGGGTGAGCAAATGCAGATCCTTTAAAGTATTACTGTGTGGTACCCATCCCATGGGTCCCAAATCTCCAGGTTCAAGGGCATCTTCCTACATCGAAAACATGCATGAGAAACCCAGAAGATGGTACACCGTGTGATTTTGAAAGGTTTCTAAAACGCACCCAATTTCTCATCTCCTTGTGCTCGGGTTCGCCTTTCCAGCTACTTTACTAGCAATCTCCCTACTTGGAGAATCAGCACCTTTAAGCTCCTGTTCCCTACAGGTTGCAATTTGTCCTGAGGATGAACGGGAAGAGGGGCAACCAATGAGAGACTAGATCTAGGTGTTGGGACAGGCACAGGTCACTCTAATTTCCCATCAGGAAGAAGAATTAAACACAGGCTCAGCCTGCCGCCGGGAACCAGAATAGGGCCTGAGGCAATCCCGTGCTTTTGCGGCCAGC
Source organism: Eschrichtius robustus (assembly GCF_028021215.1). Classification (NCBI taxonomy): domain Eukaryota; kingdom Metazoa; phylum Chordata; class Mammalia; order Artiodactyla; family Eschrichtiidae; genus Eschrichtius; species Eschrichtius robustus. The sequence goes on from NW_027175351.1 coordinate 1,301,541, forward strand.
TCCCAAAAAAGCGAGTTGAAAAATGGAGCTCAGGGGCACTGCAATTCACAAACCTGCAGAGTTATAAATGATAACTCTCATCCACAGATATATTGAGGGAAGGCAACGAAGAGGATTTGAAAGCAAGGCAGAATTGCAGGAAACAGGTTTCAGGAGGTAGATTCGAATCGCCTTTAAAGCACATGAAAAGTGGCAAAACGTCGACAGTGATGCCCTTGGCCAAAAAGGGCGTAAGCGTTTTTTCCTGAATATATTCAGGAAAAAACGCATACGCCCTTTTTGGCCAACCAAGCAACCTGGAAATGCAAATCAGCGCTACAAAGAAGTCTCGCTTCCCATCGGTCAAAAGGGCCATGGTGCAAAAAGTGACAAAACCAGAAATGCAGTACAGGCCATGGAGAAATGGCAGCCTTGCTACGCTAATGGGCGGGATGTAAATTGCCAAAAGCCACTCTGGAGAAGTGTACGGTGTGTCCTGAAACATCGAAAAAACACAGCTTAGGGAGCATAGGGCACATCCACTCATGGGCGTATAAATTGGGAAAACTAAAAATCAGCAAGACACAGGCACCCCAATGTTTAGGGCTGCTATGTTGACAAGAACCTCCACTTCATGACACCTTAAATATCCCAGGAAAGAGATAAATGGATAAAGAAATTGTGGTCCTTATGTACAAAGGAATATCCCTCAGACATGAAATCAATGTCATAAGGCTAGTAGAAGCAAGATGAGTGGATTTAGGTATGACGATTCTAAGTGAAATAAGTCACACAGAAAAAGACACTTATCATAAGCTATCACTTATAGAGGGAATGTAAAAACCGCTACACTTGAACTGAATTACAAAACAGAACAGAGTCACACGTTTAGAAAACACACTATGGCTGCTTAACGGGAAAGGTGAGGTGGGGTGATGCATAAAACAAGGGTTTCAAATTCGCTCAGATACCGTTCCATACACCCAATATGTAATAGACAAGACCTACTCCTTGCTCAGTGAACTGGACTCAACACCCCCTATTCACTGCACAAGAATATATCTGACTAGTAAGAATCGTAAAACCTATGTATTGATATCTCTCTGGAAGTGAGCCAAGTGGGTGTAAAGCCGCATAAACACAGCCGTGAAAAGCAGCTAAACCCCATTATAAAAATAAATTACTTTTAAAAACCCGTAAAACAAAGACAGTGAAAGAGAGAGAAATTCTTACAAAATTCGTTCAGGGGCTGTGATGCAACCTGGATTGACCATATCTAGACCCACACCTGGATGAGACATAAGGGTGGACACTCTTGGGGCTGAGAGGTTGGGTGAGGTTGGGAGAGCAAACTCAGACCCTTTAAAGTAATACTGCGTGGTACCCATCCCATGGGTCCCAAATCTCCAGGTTCAAGGGCATCTTCCTACATCGAAAACATGCATGAGAAACCCAGAAGATGGTACACCGTGTGATTTTGAAAGGTTTCTAAAACGCACCCCATTTCTCATCTCCTTGTGCTAGGGTGCGCCTTTCCAGCTACTTTACTAGCAATCTCCCTACTTGGAGAATCAGCACCTTTAAGCTCCTGTTCCCTACAGGTTGCAGTTTGTCCTGAGGATGAACAGGAAGAGGGGCAACCAATGAGAGACTAGATCTAGGTGTTGGTAGAGGCACAGGTCACTCTATTTTCCCATCAGGAAGAAGAATTAACCACAGGCTCAGCCTGCCGCCAGGAACCAGAATAAGGCCTGAGGCAATCCCGCGCTTTTGTGGCCAGCTCCCAAAAAAGCGAGTTGAAAAATGGAGCTCAGGGACACTGCAATTCACAAACCCGCAGAGTTATAAATGATAACTCTCATCCACAGATATATTGAGGGAAGGCAACGAAGAGGATTTGAAAGCAAGGCAGATTTGCAGGAAGCAGATTTCAGGAGGTAGATTCGAATCGCCTTTAAAGCACATGAAAAGCGGCAAAACGTCGACAATGATGCCCTTGGCCAAAAAGGGCGTATGCGTTTTTTCCTGAATATATTCAGGAAAAAACGCATACGCCCTTTTTGGCCAACCAAGCAACCTGGAAAGGCAAATCAGCGCTAAAAAGAGGTCTCGCTTCCCATCGGTCAAAAGGGCCATGCTGCAAAAAGTGTCAAAACCAGAAATGCAGGACAGGCCATGGAGAAATGGCAGCCTTGCTACGCTGATGGGCGGGATGTAAATTGCCAACAGCCACTCTAGAGAAGTGTACGGTGTGTCCTGAAACATCGAAAAAACACAGCTTAGGGAGCATAGGGCACGTCCACTCATGGGCGTATAAATTGGGAAAACTAAAAATCAGCAAGACACAGGCACCCCAATGTTTAGGGCTGCTATGTTGACAAGAACCTCCACTTCATGACACCTTAAATATCCCAGGAAAGAGAAACATGGATAAAGAAGTTGTGGTCCTTATGTACAAAGGAATATCACTCAGACATGAAATCAATGTCATAAGGCTAGTAGAAGCAAGATGAGTGGATTTAGGTATGACGATTCTAAGTGAAATAAGTCACACAGAAAAAGACACTTATCATAAGATATCACTTATAGAGGGAATGTAAAAACCGCTACACTTGAACTGAATTACAAAACAGAACAGAGTCACACGTTTAGAAAACACACTATGGCTGCTTAACGGGAAAGGTGAGGTGGGGTGATGCATAAAACAAGGGTTTCAAATTCGCTCAGATACTGTTCCATACACCCAATATGTAATAGACAAGACCTACTCCTTGCTCAGTGAACTGGACTCAACAACCCCTATTCACCGCACAAGAATATATGTGACTAGTAAGAATCGTAAAACCTATGTATTGATATCTCTCTGGAAGTGTGTCAAGTGGGTGTAAAGCTGCATAAACACAGCCGTGAAAAGCAGCTAAACCCCATTATAAAAATAAATTACTTTTAAAAACCCGTAAAACAAAGACAGTGAAAGAGAGAGAAATTCTTACAAAATTCGTTCAGAGGCTGTGATGCAACCTGGATTGACCATATCTAGACCCACAGCTGGATGAGACATAAGGGTGGACACTCTTGGGGCTTAGAGGTTGGGTGAGGTTGGGTGAGCAAACGCAGACCCTTTAAAGTAATACTGTGTGGTACCCATCCCATGGGTCCCAAATCTCCAGGTTCAAGGGCATCTTCCTACATCGAAAACATGCATGAGAAACCCAGAAGATGGTGCACCGTGTGATTTTGAAAGGTTTCTAAAACGCACCCAATTTCTCATCTCCTTGTGCTCGGGTTCGCCTTTCCAGCTACTTTACTAGCAATCTCCCTACTTGGAGAATCAGCACCTTTAAGCTCCTGTTCCCTACAGGTTGCAGTTTGTCCTGAGGATGAACAGGAAGAGGGGCAACCAATGAGAGACTAGATCTAGGTGTTGGTAGAGGCACAGGTCACTCTATTTTCCCATCAGGAAGAAGAATTAACCACAGGCTCAGCCTGCCGCCAGGAACCAGAATAAGGCCTGAGGCAATCTCGCGCTTTTGTGGCCAGCTCCCAAAAAAGCGAGTTGAAAAATGGAGCTCAGGGACACTGCAATTCACAAACCCGCAGAGTTATAAATGATAACTCTCATCCACAGATATATTGAGGGAAGGCAACGAAGAGGATTTGAAAGCAAGGCAGAATTGCAGGAAGCAGATTTCAGGAGGTAGATTCGAATCGCCTTTAAAGCACATGAAAAGCGGCAAAACGTCGACAATGATGCCCTTGGCCAAAAAGGGCGTATGCGTTTTTTCCTGAATATATTCAGGAAAAAACGCATACGCCCTTTTTGGCCAACCAAGCAACCTGGAAAGGCAAATCAGCGCTACAAAGAGGTCTCTCTTCCCATCGGTCAAAAGGGCCATGCTGCAAAAAGTGTCAAAACCAGAAATGCAGGACAGGCCATGGAGAAATGGCAGCCTTGCTACGCTGATGGGCGGGATGTAAATTGCCAACAGCCACTCTAGAGAAGTGTACGGTGTGTCCTGAAACATCGAAAAAACACAGCTTAGGGAGCATAGGGCACGTCCACTCATGGGCGTATAAATTGGGAAAACTAAAAATCAGCAAGACACAGGCACCCCAATGTTTAGGGCTGCTATGTTGACAAGAACCTCCACTTCATGACACCTTAAATATCCCAGGAAAGAGAAAAATGGATAAAGAAGTTGTGGTCCTTATGTACAAAGGAATATCACTCAGACATGAAATCAATGTCATAAGGCTAGTAGAAGCAAGATGAGTGGATTTAGGTATGACGATTCTAAGTGAAATAAGTCACACAGAAAAAGACACTTATCATAAGATATCACTTATAGAGGGAATGTAAAAACCGCTACACTTGAACTGAATTACAAAACAGAACAGAGTCACACGTTTAGAAAACACACTATGGCTGCTTAACGGGAAAGGTGAGGTGGGGTGATGCATAAAACAAGGGTTTCAAATTCGCTCAGATACTGTTCCATACACCCAATATGTAATAGACAAGACCTACTCCTTGCTCAGTGAACTGGACTCAACAACCCCTATTCACCGCACAAGAATATATGTGACTAGTAAGAATCGTAAAACCTATGTATTGATATCTCTCTGGAAGTGTGTCAAGTGGGTGTAAAGCTGCATAAACACAGCCGTGAAAAGCAGCTAAACCCCATTATAAAAATAAATTACTTTTAAAAACCCGTAAAACAAAGACAGTGAAAGAGAGAGAAATTCTTACAAAATTCGTTCAGAGGCTGTGATGCAACCTGGATTGACCATATCTAGACCCACAGCTGGATGAGACATAAGGGTGGACACTCTTGGGGCTTAGAGGTTGGGTGAGGTTGGGTGAGCAAACGCAGACCCTTTAAAGTAATACTGTGTGGTACCCATCCCATGGGTCCCAAATCTCCAGGTTCAAGGGCATCTTCCTACATCGAAAACATGCATGAGAAACCCAGAAGATGGTGCACCGTGTGATTTTGAAAGGTTTCTAAAACGCACCCAATTTCTCATCTCCTTGTGCTCGGGTTCGCCTTTCCAGCTACTTTACTAGCAATCTCCCTACTTGGAGAATCAGCACCTTTAAGCTCCTGTTCCCTACAGGTTGCAATTTGTCCTGAGGATGAACGGGAAGAGGGGCAACCAATGAGAGACTAGATCTAGGTGTTGGGACAGGCACAGGTCACTCTATTTTCCCATCAGGAAGAAGAATTAACCACAGGCTCTGCCTGCCTCCAGGAACCAGAATAGGGCCTGAGGAAATCCCGCGCTTTTGCGGCCAGCTCCCAAAAAAGCGAGTTGAAAAATGGAGCTCAGGGACACTGCAATTCACAAACCCGCAGAGTTATAAATGATAACTCTCATCCACAGATATATTGAGGGAAGGCAACGAAGAGGATTTGAAAGCAAGGCAGAATTGCAGGAAGCAGATTTCAGGAGGTAGATTCGAATCGCCTTTAAAGCACATGAAAAGCGGCAAAACGTCGACAATGATGCCCTTGGCCAAAAAGGGCGTATGCGTTTTTTCCTGAATATATTCAGGAAAAAACGCATACGCCCTTTTTGGCCAACCAAGCAACCTGGAAAGGCAAATCAGCGCTACAAAGAGGTCTCGCTTCCCATCGGTCAAAAGGGCCATGCTGCAAAAAGTGTCAAAACCAGAAATGCAGGACAGGCCATGGAGAAATGGCAGCCTTGCTACGCTGATGGGCGGGATGTAAATTGCCAACAGCCACTCTAGAGAAGTGTACGGTGTGTCCTGAAACATCGAAAAAACACAGCTTAGGGAGCATAGGGCACGTCCACTCATGGGCGTATAAATTGGGAAAACTAAAAATCAGCAAGACACAGGCACCCCAATGTTTAGGGCTGCTATGTTGACAAGAACCTCCACTTCATGACACCTTAAATATCCCAGGAAAGAGAAAAATGGATAAAGAAGTTGTGGTCCTTATGTACAAAGGAATATCACTCAGACATGAAATCAATGTCATAAGGCTAGTAGAAGCAAGATGAGTGGATTTAGGTATGACGATTCTAAGTGAAATAAGTCACACAGAAAAAGACACTTATCATAAGATATCACTTATAGAGGGAATGTAAAAACCGCTACACTTGAACTGAATTACAAAACAGAACAGAGTCACACGTTTAGAAAACACACTATGGCTGCTTAACGGGAAAGGTGAGGTGGGGTGATGCATAAAACAAGGGTTTCAAATTCGCTCAGATACCGTTCCATACACCCAATATGTAATAGACAAGACCTACTCCTTGCTCAGTGAACTGGACTCAACACCCCCTATTCACCGCACAAGAATATATCTGACTAGTAAGAATCGTAAAACCTATGTATTGATATCTCTCTGGAAGTGAGCCAAGTGGGTGTAAAGCCGCATAAACACAGCCGTGAAAAGCAGCTAAACCCCATTATAAAAATAAATTACTTTTAAAAACCCGTAAAACAAAGACAGTGAAAGAGAGAGAAATTCTTACAAAATTCGTTCAGAGGCTGTGATGCAACCTGGATTGACCATATCTAGACCCACAGCTGGATGAGACATAAGGATGGACACTCTTGGGGCTTAGAGGTTGGGTGAGGTTGGGTGAGCAAACGCAGATCCTTTAAAGTAATACTGTGTGGTACCCATCCCATGGGTCCCAAATCTCCAGGTTCAAGGGCATCTTCCTACATCGAAAACATGCATGAGAAACCCAGAAGATGGTACACCGTGTGATTTTGAAAGGTTTCTAAAACGCACCCAATTTCTCATCTCCTTGTGCTCGGGTTCGCCTTTCCAGCTACTTTACTAGCAATCTCCCTACTTGGAGAATCAGCACCTTTAAGCTCCTGTTCCCTACAGGTTGCAATTTGTCCTGAGGATGAACGGGAAGAGGGGCAACCAATGAGAGACTAGATCTAGGTGTTGGGACAGGCACAGGTCACTCTAATTTCCCATCAGGAAGAAGAATTAAACACAGGCTCAGCCTGCCGCCGGGAACCAGAATAGGGCCTGAGGCAATCCCGTGCTTTTGCGGCCAGCTCCCAAAAAAGCGAGTTGAAAAATGGAGCTCAGGGGCACTGCAATTCACAAACCTGCAGAGTTATAAATGATAACTCTCATCCACAGATATATTGAGGGAAGGCAACGAAGAGGATTTGAAAGCAAGGCAGAATTGCAGGAAACAGGTTTCAGGAGGTAGATTCGAATCGCCTTTAAAGCACATGAAAAGTGGCAAAACGTCGACAGTGATGCCCTTGGCCAAAAAGGGCGTAAGCGTTTTTTCCTGAATATATTCAGGAAAAAACGCATACGCCCTTTTTGGCCAACCAAGCAACCTGGAAAGGCAAATCAGCGCTACAAAGAAGTCTCGCTTCCCATCGGTCAAAAGGGCCATACTGCAAAAAGTGACAAAACCAGAAATGCTGTACAGGCCATGGAGAAATGGCAGCCTTGCTACGCTAATGGGCGGGATGCAAATTGCCAAAAGCCACTCTGGAGAAGTGTACGGTGTGTCCTGAAACATCGAAAAAACACAGCTTAGGGAGCATAGGGCACATCCACTCATGGGCGTATAAATTGGGAAAACTAAAAATCAGCAAGACACAGGCACCCCAATGTTTAGGGCTGCTATGTTGACAAGAACCTCCACTTCATGACACCTTAAATATCCCAGGAAAGAGATAAATGGATAAAGAAGTTGTGGTCCTTATGTACAAAGGAATATCCCTCAGACATGAAATCAATGTCATAAGGCTAGTAGAAGCAAGATGAGTGGATTTAGGTATGACGATTCTAAGTGAAATAAGTCACACAGAAAAAGACACTTATCATAAGCTATCACTTATAGAGGGAATGTAAAAACCGCTACACTTGAACTGAATTACAAAACAGAACAGAGTCACACGTTTAGAAAACACACTATGGCTGCTTAACGGGAAAGGTGAGGTGGGGTGATGCATAAAACAAGGGTTTCAAATTCGCTCAGATACCGTTCCATACACCCAATATGTAATAGACAAGACCTACTCCTTGCTCAGTGAACTGGACTCAACACCCCCTATTCACCGCACAAGAATATATCTGACTAGTAAGAATCGTAAAACCTATGTATTGATATCTCTCTGGAAGTGAGCCAAGTGGGTGTAAAGCCGCATAAACACAGCCGTGAAAAGCAGCTAAACCCCATTATAAAAATAAATTACTTTTAAAAACCCGTAAAACAAAGACAGTGAAAGAGAGAGAAATTCTTACAAAATTCGTTCAGGGGCTGTGATGCAACCTGGATTGACCATATCTAGACCCACACCTGGATGAGACATAAGGGTGGACACTCTTGGGGCTGAGAGGTTGGGTGAGGTTGGGAGAGCAAACTCAGACCCTTTAAAGTAATACTGCGTGGTACCCATCCCATGGGTCCCAAATCTCCAGGTTCAAGGGCATCTTCCTACATCGAAAACATGCATGAGAAACCCAGAAGATGGTACACCGTGTGATTTTGAAAGGTTTCTAAAACGCACCCCATTTCTCATCTCCTTGTGCTAGGGTTCGCCTTTCCAGCTACTTTACTAGCAATCTCCCTACTTGGAGAATCAGCACCTTTAAGCTCCTGTTCCCTACAGGTTGCAATTTGTCCTGAGGATGAACGGGAAGAGGGGCAACCAATGAGAGACTAGATCTAGGTGTTGGTAGAGGCACAGGTCACTCTATTTTCCCATCAGGAAGAAGAATTAACCACAGGCTCAGCCTGCCGCCAGGAACCAGAATAAGGCCTGAGGCAATCTCGCGCTTTTGTGGCCAGCTCCCAAAAAAGCGAGTTGAAAAATGGAGCTCAGGATCACTGCAATTCACAAACCCGCAGAGTTATAAATGATAACTCTCATCCACAGATATATTGAGGGAAGGCAACGAAGAGGATTTGAAAGCAAGGCAGAATTGCAGGAAGTAGATTTCAGGAGGTAGATTCGAATCGCCTTTAAAGCACATGAAAAGCGGCAAAACGTCGACAATGATGCCCTTGGCCAAAAAGGGCGTATGCGTTTTTTCCTGAATATATTCAGGAAAAAACGCATACGCCCTTTTTGGCCAACCAAGCAACCTGGAAAGGCAAATCAGCGCTACAAAGAGGTCTCGCTTCCCATCGGTCAAAAGGGCCATTCTGCAAAAAGTGTCAAAACCAGAAATGCAGGACAGGCCATGGAGAAATGGCAGCCTTGCTACGCTGATGGGCGGGATGTAAATTGCCAACAGCCACTCTAGAGAAGTGTACGGTGTGTCCTGAAACATCGAAAAAACACAGCTTAGGGAGCATAGGGCACGTCCACTCATGGGCGTATAAATTGGGAAAACTAAAAATCAGCAAGACACAGGCACCCCAATGTTTAGGGCTGCTATGTTGACAAGAACCTCCACTTCATGACACCTTAAATATCCCAGGAAAGAGAAAAATGGATAAAGAAGTTGTGGTCCTTATGTACAAAGGAATATCACTCAGACATGAAATCAATGTCATAAGGCTAGTAGAAGCAAGATGAGTGGATTTAGGTATGACGATTCTAAGTGAAATAAGTCACACAGAAAAAGACACTTATCATAAGATATCACTTATAGAGGGAATGTAAAAACCGCTACACTTGAACTGAATTACAAAACAGAACAGAGTCACACGTTTAGAAAACACACTATGGCTGCTTAACGGGAAAGGTGAGGTGGGGTGATGCATAAAACAAGGGTTTCAAATTCGCTCAGATACTGTTCCATACACCCAATATGTAATAGACAAGACCTACTCCTTGCTCAGTGAACTGGACTCAACAACCCCTATTCACCGCACAAGAATATATGTGACTAGTAAGAATCGTAAAACCTATGTATTGATATCTCTCTGGAAGTGTGTCAAGTGGGTGTAAAGCTGCATAAACACAGCCGTGAAAAGCAGCTAAACCCCATAATAAAAATAAATTACTTTTAAAAACCCGTAAAACAAAGACAGTGAAAGAGAGAGAAATTCTTACAAAATTCGTTCAGAGGCTGTGATGCAACCTGGATTGACCATATCTAGACCCACAGCTGGATGAGACATAAGGGTGGACACTCTTGGGGCTTAGAGGTTGGGTGAGGTTGGGTGAGCAAACGCAGACCCTTTAAAGTAATACTGTGTGGTACCCATCCCATGGGTCCCAAATCTCCAGGTTCAAGGGCATCTTCCTACATCGAAAACATGCATGAGAAACCCAGAAGATGGTGCACCGTGTGATTTTGAAAGGTTTCTAAAACGCACCCAATTTCTCATCTCCTTGTGCTCGGGTTCGCCTTTACAGCTACTTTACTAGCAATCTCCCTACTTGGAGAATCAGCACCTTTAAGCTCCTGTTCCCTACAGGTTGCAATTTGTCCTGAGGATGAACGGGAAGAGGGGCAACCAATGAGAGACTAGATCCAGGTGTTGGGACAGGCACAGGTCACTCTATTTTCCCATCAGGAAGAAGAATTAACCACAGGCTCTGCCTGCCTCCAGGAACCAGAATAGGGCCTGAGGCAATCCCGCACTTTTGCGGCCAGCTCCCAAAAAAGCGAGTTGAAAAATGGAGCTCAGGGACACTGCAATTCACAAACCCGCAGAGTTATAAATGATAACTCTCATCCACAGATATATTGAGGGAAGGCAACGAAGAGGATTTGAAAGCAAGGCAGAATTGCAGGAAAGAGATTTCAGGAGGTAGATTCGAATGGCCTTTAAAGCACATGAAAAGCGGCAAAACGTCGACAGTGATGCCCTTGGCCAAAAAGGGCGTATGCGTTTTTTCCTGAATATATTCAGGAAAAAACGCATACGCCCTTTTTGGCCAACCAAGCAACCTGGAAAGGCAAATCAGCGCTACAAAGAAGTCTCGCTTCCCATCGGTCAAAGGGGCCATGCTGCAAAAAGTGTCAAAACCAGAAATGCAGTACAGGCCATGGAGAAATGGCAGCCTTGCTACGCTGATGGGCGGGATGTAAATTGCCAAAAGCCACTCTGGAGAAGTGTACGGTGTGTCCTGAAACATCGAAAAAACACAGCTTAGGGAGCATAGGGCACGTCCACTCATGGGCGTATAAATTGGGAAAACTAAAAATCAGCAAGACACAGGCACCCCAATGTTTAGGGCTGCTATGTTGACAAGAACCTCCACTTCATGACACCTTAAATATCCCAGGAAAGAGAAAAATGGATAAAGAAGTTGTGGTCCTTATGTACAAAGGAATATCACTCAGACATGAAATCAATGTCATAAGGCTAGTAGAAGCAAGATGAGTGGATTTAGGTATGACGATTCTAAGTGAAATAAGTCACACAGAAAAAGACACTTATCATAAGATATCACTTATAGAGGGAATGTAAAAACCGCTACACTTGAACTGAATTACAAAACAGAACAGAGTCACACGTTTAGAAAACACACTATGGCTGCTTAACGGGAAAGGTGAGGTGGGGTGATGCATAAAACAAGGGTTTCAAATTCGCTCAGATACTGTTCCATACACCCAATATGTAATAGACAAGACCTACTCCTTGCTCAGTGAACTGGACTCAACACCCCCTATTCACCGCACAAGAATATATGTGACTAGTAAGAATCGTAAAACCTATGTATTGATATCTCTCTGGAAGTGAGTCAAGTGGGTGTAAAGCCGCATAAACACAGCCGTGAAAAGCAGCTAAACCCCATTATAAAAATAAATTACTTTTAAAAACCCGTAAAACAAAGACAGTGAAAGAGAGAGAAATTCTTACAAAATTCGTTCAGGGGCTGTGATGCAACCTGGATTGACCATATCTAGACCCACACCTGGATGAGACATAAGGGTGGACACTCTTGGGGCTGAGAGGTTGGGTGAGGTTGGGAGAGCAAACTCAGACCCTTTAAAGTAATACTGCGTGGTACCCATCTCATGGGTCCCAAATCTCCAGGTTCAAGGGCATCTTCCTACATCGAAAACATGCATGAGAAACCCAGAAGATGGTACACCGTGTGATTTTGAAAGGTTTCTAAAACGCACCCCATTTCTCATCTCCTTGTGCTAGGGTTCGCCTTTCCAGCTACTTTACTAGCAATCTCCCTACTTGGAGAATCAGCACCTTTAAGCTTCTGTTCCCTACAGGTTGCAATTTGTCCTGAGGATGAACGGGAAGAGGGGCAACCAATGAGAGACTAGATCTAGGTGTTGGTAGAGGCACAGGTCACTCTATTTTCCCATCAGGAAGAAGAATTAACCACAGGCTCAGCCTGCCGCCGGGAACCAGAATAGGGCCAGAGGCAATCCCGTGCTTTTGCGGCCAGCTCCCAAAAAAGACAGTTGAAAAATGGAGCTCAGGGGCACTGCAATTCACAAACCTGCAGAGTTATAAATGATAACTCTCATCCACAGATATATTGAGGGAAGGCAACGAAGAGGATTTGAAAGCAAGGCAGAATTGCAGGAAACAGGTTTCAGGAGGTAGATTCGAATCGCCTTTAAAGCACATGAAAAGTGGCAAAACGTCGACAGTGATGCCCTTGGCCAAAAAGGGCGTAAGCGTTTTTTCCTGAATATATTCAGGAAAAAACGCATACGCCCTTTTTGGCCAACCAAGCAACCTGGAAAGGCAAATCAGCGCTACAAAGAAGTCTCGCTTCCCATCGGTCAAAAGGGCCATGCTGCAAAAAGTGACAAAACCAGAAATGCAGTACAGGCCATGGAGAAATGGCAGCCTTGCTACGCTAATGGGCGGGATGTAAATTGCCAAAAGCCACTCTGGAGAAGTGTACGGTGTGTCCTGAAACATCGAAAAAACACAGCTTAGGGAGCATAGGGCACATCCACTCATGGGCGTATAAATTGGGAAAACTAAAAATCAGCAAGACACAGGCACCCCAATGTTTAGGGCTGCTATGTTGACAAGAACCTCCACTTCATGACACCTTAAATATCCCAGGAAAGAGATAAATGGATAAAGAAGTTGTGGTCCTTATGTACAAAGGAATATCCCTCAGACATGAAATCAATGTCATAAGGCTAGTAGAAGCAAGATGAGTGGATTTAGGTATGACGATTCTAAGTGAAATAAGTCACACAGAAAAAGACACTTATCATAAGCTATCACTTATAGAGGGAATGTAAAAACCGCTACACTTGAACTGAATTACAAAACAGAACAGAGTCACACGTTTAGAAAACACACTATGGCTGCTTAACGGGAAAGGTGAGGTGGGGTGATGCATAAAACAAGGGGTTCAAATTCGCTCAGATACCGTTCCATACACCCAATATGTAATAGACAAGACCTACTCCTTGCTCAGTGAACTGGACTCAACACCCCCTATTCACCGCACAAGAATATATCTGACTAGTAAGAATCGTAAAACCTATGTATTGATATCTCTCTGGAAGTGAGCCAAGTGGGTGTAAAGCCGCATAAACACAGCCGTGAAAAGCAGCTAAACCCCATTATAAAAATAAATTACTTTTAAAAACCCGTAAAACAAAGACAGTGAAAGAGAGAGAAATTCTTACAAAATTCGTTCAGGGGCTGTGATGCAACCTGGATTGACCATATCTAGACCCACACCTGGATGAGACATAAGGGTGGACACTCTTGGGGCTGAGAGGTTGGGTGAGGTTGGGAGAGCAAACTCAGACCCTTTAAAGTAATACTGCGTGGTACCCATCCCATGGGTCCCAAATCTCCAGGTTCAAGGGCATCTTCCTACATCGAAAACATGCATGAGAAACCCAGAAGATGGTACACCGTGTGATTTTGAAAGGTTTCTAAAACGCACCCCATTTCTCACCTCCTTGTGCTAGGGTTCGCCTTTCCAGCTACTTTACTAGCAATCTCCCTACTTGGAGAATAAGCACCTTTAAGCTCCTGTTCCCTACAGGTTGCAATTTGTCCTGAGGATGAACGGGAAGAGGGGCAACCAATGAGAGACTAGATCTAGGTGTTGGTAGAGGCACAGGTCACTCTATTTTCCCATCAGGAAGAAGAATTAACCACAGGCTCAGCCTGCCGCCAGGAACCAGAATAAGGCCTGAGGCAATCTCGCGCTTTTGTGGCCAGCTCCCAAAAAAGCGAGTTGAAAAATGGAGCTCAGGGACACTGCAATTCACAAACCCGCAGAGTTATAAATGATAACTCTCATCCACAGATATATTGAGGGAAGGCAACGAAGAGGATTTGAAAGCAAGGCAGAATTGCAGGAAGCAGATTTCAGGAGGTAGATTCGAATCGCCTTTAAAGCACATGAAAAGCGGCAAAACGTCGACAATGATGCCCTTGGCCAAAAAGGGCGTATGCGTTTTTTCCTGAATATATTCAGGAAAAAACGCATACGCCCTTTTTGGCCAACCAAGCAACCTGGAAAGGCAAATCAGCGCTACAAAGAGGTCTCGCTTCCCATCGGTCAAAAGGGCCATGCTGCAAAAAGTGTCAAAACCAGAAATGCAGGACAGGCCATGGAGAAATGGCAGCCTTGCTACGCTGATGGGCGGGATGTAAATTGCCAACAGCCACTCTAGAGAAGTGTACGGTGTGTCCTGAAACATCGAAAAAACACAGCTTAGGGAGCATAGGGCACGTCCACTCATGGGCGTATAAATTGGGAAAACTAAAAATCAGCAAGACACAGGCACCCCAATGTTTAGGGCTGCTATGTTGACAAGAACCTCCACTTCATGACACCTTAAATATCCCAGGAAAGAGAAAAATGGATAAAGAAGTTGTGGTCCTTATGTACAAAGGAATATCACTCAGACATGAAATCAATGTCATAAGGCTAGTAGAAGCAAGATGAGTGGATTTAGGTATGACGATTCTAAGTGAAATAAGTCACACAGAAAAAGACACTTATCATAAGATATCACTTATAGAGGGAATGTAAAAACCGCTACACTTGAACTGAATTACAAAACAGAACAGAGTCACACGTTTAGAAAACACACTATGGCTGCTTAACGGGAAAGGTGAGGTGGGGTGATGCATAAAACAAGGGTTTCAAATTCGCTCAGATACTGTTCCATACACCCAATATGTAATAGACAAGACCTACTCCTTGCTCAGTGAACTGGACTCAACAACCCCTATTCACCGCACAAGAATATATGTGACTAGTAAGAATCGTAAAACCTATGTATTGATATCTCTCTGGAAGTGTGTCAAGTGGGTGTAAAGCTGCATAAACACAGCCGTGAAAAGCAGCTAAACCCCATTATAAAAATAAATTACTTTTAAAAACCCGTAAAACAAAGACAGTGAAAGAGAGAGAAATTCTTACAAAATTCGTTCAGAGGCTGTGATGCAACCTGGATTGACCATATCTAGACCCACAGCTGGATGAGACATAAGGGTGGACACTCTTGGGGCTTAGAGGTTGGGTGAGGTTGGGTGAGCAAACGCAGACCCTTTAAAGTAATACTGTGTGGTACCCATCCCATGGGTCCCAAATCTCCAGGTTCAAGGGCATCTTCCTACATCGAAAACATGCATGAGAAACCCAGAAGATGGTGCACCGTGTGATTTTGAAAGGTTTCTAAAACGCACCCAATTTCTCATCTCCTTGTGCTCGGGTTCGCCTTTCCAGCTACTTTACTAGCAATCTCCCTACTTGGAGAATCAGCACCTTTAAGCTCCTGTTCCCTACAGGTTGCAATTTGTCCTGAGGATGAACGGGAAGAGGGGCAACCAATGAGAGACTAGATCTAGGTGTTGGGACAGGCACAGGTCACTCTATTTTCCCATCAGGAAGAAGAATTAACCACAGGCTCTGCCTGCCTCCAGGAACCAGAATAGGGCCTGAGGCAATCCCGCGCTTTTGCGGCCAGCTCCCAAAAAAGCGAGTTGAAAAATGGAGCTCAGGGACACTGCAATTCACAAACCCGCAGAGTTATAAATGATAACTCTCATCCACAGATATATTGAGGGAAGGCAACGAAGAGGATTTGAAAGCAAGGCAGAATTGCAGGAAAGAGATTTCAGGAGGTAGATTCGAATGGCCTTTAAAGCACATGAAAAGCGGCAAAACGTCGACAGTGATGCCCTTGGCCAAAAAGGGCGTATGCGTTTTTTCCTGAATATATTCAGGAAAAAACGCATACGCCCTTTTTGGCCAACCAAGCAACCTGGAAAGGCAAATCAGCGCTACAAAGAAGTCTCGCTTCCCATCGGTCAAAGGGGCCATGCTGCAAAAAGTGTCAAAACCAGAAATGCAGTACAGGCCATGGAGAAATGGCAGCCTTGCTACGCTGATGGGCGGGATGTAAATTGCCAACAGCCACTCTAGAGAAGTGTACGGTGTGTCCTGAAACATCGAAAAAACACAGCTTAGGGAGCATAGGGCACGTCCACTCATGGGCGTATAAATTGGGAAAACTAAAAATCAGCAAGACACAGGCACCCCAATGTTTAGGGCTGCTATGTTGACAAGAACCTCCACTTCATGACACCTTAAATATCCCAGGAAAGAGAAAAATGGATAAAGAAGTTGTGGTCCTTATGTACAAAGGAATATCACTCAGACATGAAATCAATGTCATAAGGCTAGTAGAAGCAAGATGAGTGGATTTAGGTATGACGATTCTAAGTGAAATAAGTCACACAGAAAAAGACACTTATCATAAGATATCACTTATAGAGGGAATGTAAAAACCGCTACACTTGAACTGAATTACAAAACAGAACAGAGTCACACGTTTAGAAAACACACTATGGCTGCTTAACGGGAAAGGTGAGGTGGGGTGATGCATAAAACAAGGGTTTCAAATTCGCTCAGATACCGTTCCATACACCCAATATGTAATAGACAAGACCTACTCCTTGCTCAGTGAACTGGACTCAACACCCCCTATTCACCGCACAAGAATATATGTGACTAGTAAGAATCTTAAAACCTATATATTGATATCTGTCTGGAAGTGAGTCAAGTGGGTGTAAAGCCGCATAAACACAGCCGTGAAAAGCAGCTAAACCCCATTATAAAAATAAATTACTTTTAAAAACCCGTAAAACAAAGACAGTGAAAGAGAGAGAAATTCTTACAAAATTCGTTCAGAGGCTGTGATGCAACCTGGATTGACCATATCTAGACCCACAGCTGGATGAGACATAAGGGTGGACACTCTTGGGGCTTAGAGGTTGGGTGAGGTTGGGTGAGCAAACGCAGATCCTTTAAAGTAATACTGTGTGGTACCCATCCCATGGGTCCCAAATCTCCAGGTTCAAGGGCATCTTCCTACATCGAAAACATGCATGAGAAACCCAGAAGATGGTACACCGTGTGATTTTGAAAGGTTTCTAAAACGCACCCAATTTCTCATCTCCTTGTGCTCGGGTTCGCCTTTCCAGCTACTTTACTAGCAATCTCCCTACTTGGAGAATCAGCACCTTTAAGCTCCTGTTCCCTACAGGTTGCAATTTGTCCTGAGGATGAACGGGAAGAGGGGCAACCAATGAGAGACTAGATCTAGGTGTTGGGACAGGCACAGGTCACTCTAATTTCCCATCAGGAAGAAGAATTAAACACAGGCTCAGCCTGCCGCCGGGAACCAGAATAGGGCCTGAGGCAATCCCGTGCTTTTGCGGCCAGCTCCCAAAAAAGACAGTTGAAAAATGGAGCTCAGGGGCACTGCAATTCACAAACCTGCAGAGTTATAAATGATAACTCTCATCCACAGATATATTGAGGGAAGGCAACGAAGAGGATTAGAAAGCAAGGCAGAATTGCAGGAAACAGGTTTCAGGAGGTAGATTCGAATCGCCTTTAAAGCACATGAAAAGTGGCAAAACGTCGACAGTGATGCCCTTGGCCAAAAAGGGCGTAAGCGTTTTTTCCTGAATATATTCAGGAAAAAACGCATACGCCCTTTTTGGCCAACCAAGCAACCTGGAAAGGCAAATCAGCGCTACAAAGAAGTCTCGCTTCCCATCGGTCAAAAGGGCCATGCTGCAAAAAGTGACAAAACCAGAAATGCAGTACAGGCCATGGAGAAATGGCAGCCTTGCTACGCTAATGGGCGGGATGTAAATTGCCAAAAGCCACTCTGGAGAAGTGTACGGTGTGTCCTGAAACATCGAAAAAACACAGCTTAGGGAGCATAGGGCACATCCACTCATGGGCGTATAAATTGGGAAAACTAAAAATCAGCAAGACACAGGCACCCCAATGTTTAGGGCTGCTATGTTGACAAGAACCTCCACTTCATGACACCTTAAATATCCCAGGAAAGAGATAAATGGATAAAGAAGTTGTGGTCCTTATGTACAAAGGAATATCCCTCAGACATGAAATCAATGTCATAAGGCTAGTAGAAGCAAGATGAGTGGATTTAGGTATGACGATTCTAAGTGAAATAAGTCACACAGAAAAAGACACTTATCATAAGCTATCACTTATAGAGGGAATGTAAAAACCGCTACACTTGAACTGAATTACAAAACAGAACAGAGTCACACGTTTAGAAAACACACTATGGCTGCTTAACGGGAAAGGTGAAGTGGGGTGATGCATAAAACAAGGGGTTCAAATTCGCTCAGATACCGTTCCATACACCCAATATGTAATAGACAAGACCTACTCCTTGCTCAGTGAACTGGACTCAACACCCCCTATTCACCGCACAAGAATATATCTGACTAGTAAGAATCGTAAAACCTATGTATTGATATCTCTCTGGAAGTGAGCCAAGTGGGTGTAAAGCCGCATAAACACAGCCGTGAAAAGCAGCTAAACCCCATTATAAAAATAAATTACTTTTAAAAACCCGTAAAACAAAGACAGTGAAAGAGAGAGAAATTCTTACAAAATTTGTTCAGGGGCTGTGATGCAACCTGGATTGACCATATCTAGACCCACACCTGGATGAGACATAAGGGTGGACACTCTTGGGGCTGAGAGGTTGGGTGAGGTTGGGAGAGCAAACTCAGACCCTTTAAAGTAATACTGCGTGGTACCCATCCCATGGGTCCCAAATCTCCAGGTTCAAGGGCATCTTCCTACATCGAAAACATGCATGAGAAACCCAGAAGATGGTACACCGTGTGATTTTGAAAGGTTTCTAAAACGCACCCCATTTCTCATCTCCTTGTGCTAGGGTTCGCCTTTCCAGCTACTTTACTAGCAATCTCCCTACTTGGAGAATCAGCACCTTTAAGCTCCTGTTCCCTACAGGTTGCAATTTGTCCTGAGGATGAACGGGAAGAGGGGCAACCAATGAGAGACTAGATCTAGGTGTTGGTAGAGGCACAGGTCACTCTATTTTCCCATCAGGAAGAAGAATTAACCACAGGCTCAGCCTGCCGCCAGGAACCAGAATAAGGCCTGAGGCAATCTCGGGCTTTTGTGGCCAGCTCCCAAAAAAGCGAGTTGAAAAATGGAGCTCAGGGACACTGCAATTCACAAACCCGCAGAGTTATAAATGATAACTCTCATCCACAGATATATTGAGGGAAGGCAACGAAGAGGATTTGAAAGCAAGGCAGAATTGCAGGAAGCAGATTTCAGGAGGTAGATTCGAATCGCCTTTAAAGCACATGAAAAGCGGCAAAACGTCGACAATGATGCCCTTGGCCAAAAAGGGCGTATGCGTTTTTTCCTGAATATATTCAGGAAAAAACGCATACGCCCTTTTTGGCCAACCAAGCAACCTGGAAAGTCAAATCAGCGCTACAAAGAGGTCTCGCTTCCCATCGGTCAAAAGGGCCATGCTGCAAAAAGTGTCAAAACCAGAAATGCAGGACAGGCCATGGAGAAATGGCAGCCTTGCTACGCTGATGGGCGGGATGTAAATTGCCAACAGCCACTCTAGAGAAGTGTACGGTGTGTCCTGAAACATCGAAAAAACACAGCTTAGGGAGCATAGGGCACGTCCACTCATGGGCGTATAAATTGGGAAAACTAAAAATCAGCAAGACACAGGCACCCCAATGTTTAGGGCTGCTATGTTGACAAGAACCTCCACTTCATGACACCTTAAATATCCCAGGAAAGAGAAAAATGGATAAAGAAGTTGTGGTCCTTATGTACAAAGGAATATCACTCAGACATGAAATCAATGTCATAAGGCTAGTAGAAGCAAGATGAGTGGATTTAGGTATGACGATTCTAAGTGAAATAAGTCACACAGAAAAAGACACTTATCATAAGATATCACTTATAGAGGGAATGTAAAAACCGCTACACTTGAACTGAATTACAAAACAGAACAGAGTCACACGTTTAGAAAACACACTATGGCTGCTTAACGGGAAAGGTGAGGTGGGGTGATGCATAAAACAAGGGTTTCAAATTCGCTCAGATACCGTTCCATACACCCAATATGTAATAGACAAGACCTACTCCTTGCTCAGTGAACTGGACTCAACACCCCCTATTCACCGCACAAGAATATATGTGACTAGTAAGAATCTTAAAACCTATATATTGATATCTGTCTGGAAGTGAGTCAAGTGGGTGTAAAGCCGCATAAACACAGCCGTGAAAAGCAGCTAAACCCCATTATAAAAATAAATTACTTTTAAAAACCCGTAAAACAAAGACAGTGAAAGAGAGAGAAATTCTTACAAAATTCGTTCAGAGGCTGTGATGCAACCTGGATTGACCATATCTAGACCCACAGCTGGATGAGACATAAGGGTGGACACTCTTGGGGCTTAGAGGTTGGGTGAGGTTGGGTGAGCAAACGCAGATCCTTTAAAGTAATACTGTGTGGTACCCATCCCATGGGTCCCAAATCTCCAGGTTCAAGGGCATCTTCCTACATCGAAAACATGCATGAGAAACCCAGAAGATGGTACACCGTGTGATTTTGAAAGGTTTCTAAAACGCACCCAATTTCTCATCTCCTTGTGCTCGGGTTCGCCTTTCCAGCTACTTTACTAGCAATCTCCCTACTTGGAGAATCAGCACCTTTAAGCTCCTGTTCCCTACAGGTTGCAATTTGTCCTGAGGATGAACGGGAAGAGGGGCAACCAATGAGAGACTAGATCTAGGTGTTGGGACAGGCACAGGTCACTCTAATTTCCCATCAGGAAGAAGATTTAAACACAGGCTCAGCCTGCCGCCGGGAACCAGAATAGGGCCTGAGGCAATCCCGTGCTTTTGCGGCCAGCTCCCAAAAAAGACAGTTGTAAAATGGAGCTCAGGGGCACTGAAATTCACAAACCTGCAGAGTTATAAATGATAACTCTCATCCACAGATATATTGAGGGAAGGCAACGAAGAGGATTTGAAAGCAAGGCAGAATTGCAGGAAAGAGATTTCAGGAGGTAGATTCGAATGGCCTTTAAAGCACATGAAAAGCGGCAAAACGTCGACAGTGATGCCCTTGGCCAAAAAGGGCGTATGCGTTTTTTCCTGAATATATTCAGGAAAAAACGCATACGCCCTTTTTGGCCAACCAAGCAACCTGGAAAGGCAAATCAGCGCTACAAAGAAGTCTCGCTTCCCATCGGTCAAAGGGGCCATGCTGCAAAAAGTGTCAAAACCAGAAATGCAGTACAGGCCATGGAGAAATGGCAGCCTTGCTACGCTGATGAGCGGGATGTAAATTGCCAAAAGCCACTCTGGAGAAGTGTACGGTGTGTCCTGAAACATCGAAAAAACACAGCTTAGGGAGCATAGGGCACGTCCACTCATGGGCGTATAAATTGGGAAAACTAAAAATCAGCAAGACACAGGAACCCCAATGTTTAGGGCTGCTATGTTGACAAGAACCTCCACTTCATGACACCTTAAATATCCCAGGAAAGAGAAAAATGGATAAAGAAGTTGTGGTCCTTATGTACAAAGGAATATCACTCAGACATGAAATCAATGTCATAAGGCTAGTAGAAGCAAGATGAGTGGATTTAGGTATGACGATTCTAAGTGAAATAAGTCACACAGAAAAAGACACTTATCATAAGATATCACTTATAGAGGGAATGTAAAAACCGCTACACTTGAACTGAATTACAAAACAGAACAGAGTCACACGTTTAGAAAACACACTATGGCTGCTTAACGGGAAAGGTGAGGTGGGGTGATGCATAAAACAAGGGTTTCAAATTCGCTCAGATACTGTTCCATACACCCAATATGTAATAGACAAGACCTACTCCTTGCTCAGTGAACTGGACTCAACACCCCCTATTCACCGCACAAGAATATATGTGACTAGTAAGAATCGTAAAACCTATGTATTGATATCTCTCTGGAAGTGAGTCAAGTGGGTGTAAAGCCGCATAAACACAGCCGTGAAAAGCAGCTAAACCCCATTATAAAAATAAATTACTTTTAAAAACCCATAAAACAAAGACAGTGAAAGAGAGAGAAATTCTTACAAAATTCGTTCAGGGGCTGTGATGCAACCTGGATTGACCATATCTAGACCCACAGCTGGATGAGACATAAGGGTGGACACTCTTGGGGCTTAGAGGTTGGGTGAGGTTGGGTGAGCAAACGCAGATCCTTTAAAGTAATACTGTGTGGTACCCATCCCATGGGTCCCAAATCTCCAGGTTCAAGGGCATCTTCCTACATCGAAAACATGCATGAGAAACCCAGAAGATGGTACACCGTGTGATTTTGAAAGGTTTCTAAAACGCACCCAATTTCTCATCTCCTTGTGCTCGGGTTCGCCTTTCCAGCTACTTTACTAGCAATCTCCCTACTTGGAGAATCAGCACCTTTAAGCTCCTGTTCCCTACAGGTTGCAATTTGTCCTGAGGATGAACGGGAAGAGGGGCAACCAATGAGAGACTAGATCTAGGTGTTGGGACAGGCACAGGTCACTCTAATTTCCCATCAGGAAGAAGAATTAAACACAGGCTCAGCCTGCCGCCGGGAACCAGAATAGGGCCTGAGGCAATCCCGTGCTTTTGAGGCCAGCTCCCAAAAAAGACAGTTGTAAAATGGAGCTCAGGGGCACTGAAATTCACAAACCTGCAGAGTTATAAATGATAACTCTCATCCACAGATATATTGAGGGAAGGCAACGAAGAGGATTTGAAAGCAAGGCAGAATTGCAGGAAAGAGATTTCAGGAGGTAGATTCGAATGGCCTTTAAAGCACATGAAAAGCGGCAAAACGTCGACAGTGATGCCCTTGGCCAAAAAGGGCGTATGCGTTTTTTCCTGAATATATTCAGGAAAAAACGCATACGCCCTTTTTGGCCAACCAAGCAACCTGGAAAGGCAAATCAGCGCTACAAAGAAGTCTCGCTTCCCATCGGTCAAAGGGGCCATGCTGCAAAAAGTGTCAAAACCAGAAATGCAGTACAGGCCATGGAGAAATGGCAGCCTTGCTACGCTGATGAGCGGGATGTAAATTGCCAAAAGCCACTCTGGAGAAGTGTACGGTGTGTCCTGAAACATCGAAAAAACACAGCTTAGGGAGCATAGGGCACGTCCACTCATGGGCGTATAAATTGGGAAAACTAAAAATCAGCAAGACACAGGCACCCCAATGTTTAGGGCTGCTATGTTGACAAGAACCTCCACTTCATGACACCTTAAATATCCCAGGAAAGAGAAAAATGGATAAAGAAGTTGTGGTCCTTATGTACAAAGGAATATCACTCAGACATGAAATCAATGTCATAAGGCTAGTAGAAGCAAGATGAGTGGATTTAGGTATGACGATTCTAAGTGAAATAAGTCACACAGAAAAAGACACTTATCATAAGATATCACTTATAGAGGGAATGTAAAAACCGCTACACTTGAACTGAATTACAAAACAGAACAGAGTCACACGTTTAGAAAACACACTATGGCTGCTTAACGGGAAAGGTGAGGTGGGGTGATGCATAAAACAAGGGTTTCAAATTAGCTCAGATACTGTTCCATACACCCAATATGTAATAGACAAGACCTACTCCTTGCTCAGTGAACTGGACTCAACACCCCCTATTCACCGCACAAGAATATATGTGACTAGTAAGAATCGTAAAACCTATGTATTGATATCTCTCTGGAAGTGAGTCAAGTGGGTGTAAAGCCGCATAAACACAGCCGTGAAAAGCAGCTAAACCCCATTATAAAAATAAATTACTTTTAAAAACCCATAAAACAAAGACAGTGAAAGAGAGAGAAATTCTTACAAAATTCGTTCAGGGGCTGTGATGCAACCTGGATTGACCATATCTAGACCCACACCTGGATGAGACATAAGGGTGGACACTCTTGGGGCTGAGAGGTTGGGTGAGGTTGGGAGAGCAAACTCAGACCCTTTAAAGTAATACTGCGTGGTACCCATCCCATGGGTCCCAAATCTCCAGGTTCAAGGGCATCTTCCTACATCGAAAACATGCATGAGAAACCCAGAAGATGGTACACCGTGTGATTTTGAAAGGTTTCTAAAACGCACCCCATTTCTCATCTCCTTGTGCTAGGGTTCGCCTTTCCAGCTACTTTACTAGCAATCTCCCTAATTGGAGAATCAGCACCTTTAAGCTTCTGTTCCCTACAGGTTGCAATTTGTCCTGAGGATGAACGGGAAGAGGGGCAACCAATGAGAGACTAGATCTAGGTGTTGGTAGAGGCACAGGTCACTCTATTTTCCCATCAGGAAGAAGAATTAACCACAGGCTCAGCCTGCCGCCAGGAACCAGAATAAGGCCTGAGGCAATCTCGCGCTTTTGTGGCCAGCTCCCAAAAAAGCGAGTTGAAAAATGGAGCTCAGGGACACTGCAATTCACAAACCCGCAGAGTTATAAATGATAACTCTCATCCACAGATATATTGAGGGAAGGCAACGAAGAGGATTTGAAAGCAAGGCAGAATTGCAGGAAGCAGATTTCAGGAGGTAGATTCGAATCGCCTTTAAAGCACATGAAAAGCGGCAAAACGTCGACAATGATGCCCTTGGCCAAAAAGGGCGTATGCGTTTTTTCCTGAATATATTCAGGAAAAAACGCACACGCCCTTTTTGGCCAACCAAGCAACCTGGAAAGGCAAATCAGCGCTACAAAGAGGTCTCGCTTCCCATCGGTCAAAAGGGCCATGCTGCAAATAGTGTCAAAACCAGAAATGCAGGACAGGCCATGGAGAAATGGCAGCCTTGCTACGCTGATGGGCGGGATGTAAATTGCCAACAGCCACTCTAGAGAAGTGTACGGTGTGTCCTGAAACATCGAAAAAACACAGCTTAGGGAGCATAGGGCACGTCCACTCATGGGCGTATAAATTGGGAAAACTAAAAATCAGCAAGACACAGGCACCCCAATGTTTAGGGCTGCTATGTTGACAAGAACCTCCACTTCATGACACCTTAAATATCCCAGGAAAGAGAAAAATGGATAAAGAAGTTGTGGTCCTTATGTACAAAGGAATATCACTCAGACATGAAATCAATGTCATAAGGCTAGTAGAAGCAAGATGAGTGGATTTAGGTATGACGATTCTAAGTGAAATAAGTCACACAGAAAAAGACACTTATCATAAGATATCACTTATAGAGGGAATGTAAAAACCGCTACACTTGAACTGAATTACAAATCAGAACAGAGTCACACGTTTAGAAAACACACTATGGCTGCTTAACGGGAAAGGTGAGGTGGGGTGATGCATAAAACAAGGGTTTCAAATTCGCTCAGATACCGTTCCATACACCCAATATGTAATAGACAAGACCTACTCCTTGCTCAGTGAACTGGACTCAACACCCCCTATTCACCGCACAAGAATATATGTGACTAGTAAGAATCTTAAAACCTATATATTGATATCTGTCTGGAAGTGAGTCAAGTGGGTGTAAAGCCGCATAAACACAGCCGTGAAAAGCGGCTAAACCCCATTATAAAAATAAATTACTTTTAAAAACCCGTAAAACAAAGACAGTGAAAGAGAGAGAAATTCTTACAAAATTCGTTCAGAGGCTGTGATGCAACCTGGATTGACCATATCTAGACCCACAGCTGGATGAGACATAAGGGTGGACACTCTTGGGGCTTAGAGGTTGGGTGAGGTTGGGTGAGCAAACGCAGATCCTTTAAAGTAATACTGTGTGGTACCCATCCCATGGGTCCCAAATCTCCAGGTTCAAGGGCATCTTCCTACATCGAAAACATGCATGAGAAACCCAGAAGATGGTACACCGTGTGATTTTGAAAGGTTTCTAAAACGCACGCAATTTCTCATCTCCTTGTGCTCGGGTTCGCCTTTCCAGCTACTTTACTAGCAATCTCCCTACTTGGAGAATCAGCACCTTTAAGCTCCTGTTCCCTACAGGTTGCAATTTGTCCTGAGGATGAACGGGAAGAGGGGCAACCAATGAGAGACTAGATCTAGGTGTTGGGACAGGCACAGGTCACTCTAATTTCCCATCAGGAAGAAGAATTAAACACAGGCTCAGCCTGCCGCCGGGAACCAGAATAGGGCCTGAGGCAATCCCGTGCTTTTGCGGCCAGCTCCCAAAAAAGACAGTTGAAAAATGGAGCTCAGGGGCACTGCAATTCACAAACCTGCAGAGTTATAAATGATAACTCTCATCCACAGATATATTGAGGGAAGGCAACGAAGAGGATTTGAAAGCAAGGCAGAATTGCAGGAAACAGGTTTCAGGAGGTAGATTCGAATCGCCTTTAAAGCACATGAAAAGTGGCAAAACGTCGACAGTGATGCCCTTGGCCAAAAAGGGCGTAAGCGTTTTTTCCTGAATATATTCAGGAAAAAACGCATACGCCCTTTTTGGCCAACCAAGCAACCTGGAAAGGCAAATCAGCGCTACAAAGAAGTCTCGCTTCCCATCGGTCAAAAGGGCCATGCTGCAAAAAGTGACAAAACCAGAAATGCAGTACAGGCCATGGAGAAATGGCAGCCTTGCTACGCTAATGGGCGGGATGTAAATTGCCAAAAGCCACTCTGGAGAAGTGTACGGTGTGTCCTGAAACATCGAAAAAACACAGCTTAGGGAGCATAGGGCACATCCACTCATGGGCGTATAAATTGGGAAAACTAAAAATCAGCAAGACACAGGCACCCCAATGTTTAGGGCTGCTATGTTGACAAGAACCTCCACTTCATGACACCTTAAATATCCCAGGAAAGAGATAAATGGATAAAGAAGTTGTGGTCCTTATGTACAAAGGAATATCCCTCAGACATGAAATCAATGTCATAAGGCTAGTAGAAGCAAGATGAGTGGATTTAGGTATGACGATTCTAAGTGAAATAAGTCACACAGAAAAAGACACTTATCATAAGCTATCACTTATAGAGGGAATGTAAAAACCGCTACACTTGAACTGAATTACAAAACAGAACAGAGTCACACGTTTAGAAAACACACTATGGCTGCTTAACGGGAAAGGTGAGGTGGGGTGATGCATAAAACAAGGGGTTCAAATTCGCTCAGATACCGTTCCATACACCCAATATGTAATAGACAAGACCTACTCCTTGCTCAGTGAAGTGGACTCAACACCCCCTATTCACCGCACAAGAATATATCTGACTAGTAAGAATCGTAAAACCTATGTATTGATATCTCTCTGGAAGTGAGCCAAGTGGGTGTAAAGCCGCATAAACACAGCCGTGAAAAGCAGCTAAACCCCATTAT
The DNA here is from genome assembly GCF_028021215.1 of Eschrichtius robustus. Lineage (NCBI taxonomy): Eukaryota > Metazoa > Chordata > Mammalia > Artiodactyla > Eschrichtiidae > Eschrichtius > Eschrichtius robustus. The sequence continues at coordinate 1,329,091 of NW_027175351.1, forward strand.
AAAAATAAATTACTTTTAAAAACCCGTAAAACAAAGACAGTGAAAGAGAGAGAAATTCTTACAAAATTTGTTCAGGGGCTGTGATGCAACCTGGATTGACCATATCTAGACCCACACCTGGATGAGACATAAGGGTGGACACTCTTGGGGCTGAGAGGTTGGGTGAGGTTGGGAGAGCAAACTCAGACCCTTTAAAGTAATACTGCGTGGTACCCATCCCATGGGTCCCAAATCTCCAGGTTCAAGGGCATCTTCCTACATCGAAAACATGCATGAGAAACCCAGAAGATGGTACACCGTGTGATTTTGAAAGGTTTCTAAAACGCACCCCATTTCTCATCTCCTTGTGCTAGGGTTCGACTTTCCAGCTACTTTACTAGCAATCTCCCTACTTGGAGAATCAGCACCTTTAAGCTCCTGTTCCCTACAGGTTGCAATTTGTCCTGAGGATGAACGGGAAGAGGGGCAACCAATGAGAGACTAGATCTAGGTGTTGGTAGAGGCACAGGTCACTCTATTTTCCCATCAGGAAGAAGAATTAACCACAGGCTCAGCCTGCCGCCAGGAACCAGAATAAGGCCTGAGGCAATCTCGGGCTTTTGTGGCCAGCTCCCAAAAAAGCGAGTTGAAAAATGGAGCTCAGGGACACTGCAATTCACAAACCCGCAGAGTTATAAATGATAACTCTCATCCACAGATATATTGAGGGAAGGCAACGAAGAGGATTTGAAAGCAAGGCAGAATTGCAGGAAGCAGATTTCAGGAGGTAGATTCGAATCGCCTTTAAAGCACATGAAAAGCGGCAAAACGTCGACAATGATGCCCTTGGCCAAAAAGGGCGTATGCGTTTTTTCCTGAATATATTCAGGAAAAAACGCACACGCCCTTTTTGGCCAACCAAGCAACCTGGAAAGGCAAATCAGCGCTACAAAGAGGTCTCGCTTCCCATCGGTCAAAAGGGCCATGCTGCAAAAAGTGTCAAAACCAGAAATGCAGGACAGGCCATGGAGAAATGGCAGCCTTGCTACGCTGATGGGCGGGATGTAAATTGCCAACAGCCACTCTAGAGAAGTGTACGGTGTGTCCTGAAACATCGAAAAAACACAGCTTAGGGAGCATAGGGCACGTCCACTCATGGGCGTATAAATTGGGAAAACTAAAAATCAGCAAGACACAGGCACCCCAATGTTTAGGGCTGCTATGTTGACAAGAACCTCCACTTCATGACACCTTAAATATCCCAGGAAAGAGAAAAATGGATAAAGAAGTTGTGGTCCTTATGTACAAAGGAATATCACTCAGACATGAAATCAATGTCATAAGGCTAGTAGAAGCAAGATGAGTGGATTTAGGTATGACGATTCTAAGTGAAATAAGTCACACAGAAAAAGACACTTATCATAAGATATCACTTATAGAGGGAATGTAAAAACCGCTACACTTGAACTGAATTACAAAACAGAACAGAGTCACACGTTTAGAAAACACACTATGGCTGCTTAACGGGAAAGGTGAGGTGGGGTGATGCATAAAACAAGGGGTTCAAATTCGCTCAGATACCGTTCCATACACCCAATATGTAATAGACAAGACCTACTCCTTGCTCAGTGAACTGGACTCAACACCCCCTATTCACCGCACAAGAATATATGTGACTAGTAAGAATCTTAAAACCTATATATTGATATCTGTCTGGAAGTGAGTCAAGTGGGTGTAAAGCCGCATAAACACAGCCGTGAAAAGCAGCTAAACCCCATTATAAAAATAAATTACTTTTAAAAACCCGTAAAACAAAGACAGTGAAAGTGAGAGAAATTCTTACAAAATTCGTTCAGAGGCTGTGATGCAACCTGGATTGACCATATCTAGACCCACAGCTGGATGAGACATAAGGGTGGACACTCTTGGGGCTTAGAGGTTGGGTGAGGTTGGGTGAGCAAACGCAGATCCTTTAAAGTAATACTGTGTGGTACCCATCCCATGGGTCCCAAATCTCCAGGTTCAAGGGCATCTTCCTACATCGAAAACATGCATGAGAAACCCAGAAGATGGTACACCGTGTGATTTTGAAAGGTTTCTAAAACGCACCCAATTTCTCATCTCCTTGTGCTCGGGTTCGCCTTTCCAGCTACTTTACTAGCAATCTCCCTACTTGGAGAATCAGCACCTTTAAGCTCCTGTTCCCTACAGGTTGCAATTTGTCCTGAGGATGAACGGGAAGAGGGGCAACAAATGAGAGACTAGATCTAGGTGTTGGGACAGGCACAGGTCACTCTAATTTCCCATCAGGAAGAAGAATTAAACACAGGCTCAGCCTGCCGCCGGGAACCAGAATAGGGCCTGAGGCAATCCCGTGCTTTTGCGGCCAGCTCCCAAAAAAGCGAGTTGAAAAATGGAGCTCAGGGGCACTGCAATTCACAAACCTGCAGAGTTATAAATGATAACTCTCATCCACAGATATATTGAGGGAAGGCAACGAAGAGGATTTGAAAGCAAGGCAGAATTGCAGGAAACAGGTTTCAGGAGGTAGATTCGAATGGCCTTTAAAGCACATGAAAAGTGGGAAACCGTCGACAGTGATGCCCTTGGCTAAAAAGGGCGTATGCGTTTTTTCCTGAATATATTCAGGAAAAAACGCATACGCCCTTTTTGGCCAACCAAGCAACCTGGAAAGGCAAATCAGCGCTACAAAGAAGTCTCGCTTCCCATCGGTCAAAAGGGCCATGCTGCAAAAAGTGTCAAAACCAGAAATGCAGGACAGGCCATGGAGAAATGGCAGCCTTGCTACGCTGATGGGCGGTATGTAAATTGCCAACAGCCAATCTAGAGAAGTGTACGGTGTGTCCTGAAACATCGAAAAAACACAGCTTAGGGAGCATAGGGCACGTCCACTCATGGGCGTATAAATTGGGAAAACTAAAAATCAGCAAGACACAGGCACCCCAATGTTTAGGGCTGCTATGTTGACAAGAACCTCCACTTCATGACACCTTAAATATCCCAGGAAAGAGAAAAATGGATAAAGAAGTTGTGGTCCTTATGTACAAAGGAATATCACTCAGACATGAAATCAATGTCATAAGGCTAGTAGAAGCAAGATGAGTGGATTTAGGTATGACGATTCTAAGTGAAATAAGTCACACAGAAAAAGACACTTATCATAAGATAACACTTATAGAGGGAATGTAAAAACCGCTACACTTGAACTGAATTACAAAACAGAACAGAGTCACACGTTTAGAAAACACACTATGGCTGCTTAACGGGAAAGGTGAGGTGGGGTGATGCATAAAACAAGGGTTTCAAATTCGCTCAGATACTGTTCCATACACCCAATATGTAATAGACAAGACCTACTCCTTGCTCAGTGAACTGGACTTAACAACCCCTATTCACCGCACAAGAATATATGTGACTAGTAAGAATCGTAAAACCTATGTATTGATATCTCTCTGGAAGTGTGTCAAGTGGGTGTAAAGCTGCATAAACACAGCCGTGAAAAGCAGCTAAACCCCATTATAAAAATAAATTACTTTTAAAAACCCGTAAAACAAAGACAGTGAAAGAGAGAGAAATTCTTACAAAATTCGTTCAGAGGCTGTGATGCAACCTGGATTGACCATATCTAGACCCACAGCTGGATGAGACATAAGGGTGGACACTCTTGCGGCTTAGAGGTTGGGTGAGGTTGGGTGAGCAAACGCAGACCCTTTAAAGTAATACTGTGTGGTACCCATCCCATGGGTCCCAAATCTCCAGGTTCAAAGGCATCTTCCTACATCGAAAACATGCATGAGAAACCCAGAAGATGGTGCACCGTGTGATTTTGAAAGGTTTCTAAAACGCACCCAATTTCTCATCTCCTTGTGCTCGGGTTCGCCTTTCCAGCTACTTTACTAGCAATCTCCCTACTTGGAGAATCAGCACCTTTAAGCTCCTGTTCCCTACAGGTTGCAATTTGTCCTGAGGATGAACGGGAAGAGGGGCAACCAATGAGAGACTAGATCTAGGTGTTGGGACAGGCACAGGTCACTCTATTTTCCCATCAGGAAGAAGAATTAACCACAGGCTCTGCCTGCCTCCAGGAACCAGAATAGGGCCTGAGGCAATCCCGCGCTTTTGCGGCCAGCTCCCAAAAAAGCGAGTTGAAAAATGGAGCTCAGGGACACTGCAATTCACAAACCCGCAGAGTTATAAATGATAACTCTCATCCACAGATATATTGAGGGAAGGCAACGAAGAGGATTTGAAAGCAAGGCAGAATTGCAGGAAAGAGATTTCAGGAGGTAGATTCGAATGGCCTTTAAAGCACATGAAAAGCGGCAAAACGTCGACAATGATGCCCTTGGCCAAAAAGGGCGTATGCGTTTTTTCCTGAATATATTCAGGAAAAAACGCATACGCCCTTTTTGGCCAACCAAGCAACCTGGAAAGGCAAATCAGCGCTACAAAGAAGTCTCGCTTCCCATCGGTCAAAAGGGCCATGCTGCAAAAAGTGTCAAAACCAGAAATGCAGTACAGGCCATGGAGAAATGGCAGCCTTGCTACGCTGATGGGCGGGATGTAAATTGCCAAAAGCCACTCTGGAGAAGTGTACGGTGTGTCCTGAAACATCGAAAAAACACAGCTTAGGGAGCATAGGGCACGTCCACTCATGGGCGTATAAATTGGGAAAACTAAAAATCAGCAAGACACAGGCACCCCAATGTTTAGGGCTGCTATGTTGACAAGAACCTCCACTTCATGACACCTTAAATATCCCAGGAAAGAGAAAAATGGATAAAGAAGTTGTGGTCCTTATGTACAATGGAATATCACTCAGACATGAAATCAATGTCATAAGGCTAGTAGAAGCAAGATGAGTGGATTTAGGTATGACGATTCTAAGTGAAATAAGTCACACAGAAAAAGACACTTATCATAAGATATCACTTATAGAGGGAATGTAAAAACCGCTACACTTGAACTGAATTACAAAACAGAACAGAGTCACACGTTTAGAAAACACACTATGGCTGCTTAACGGGAAAGGTGAGGTGGGGTGATGCATAAAACAAGGGTTTCAAATTCGCTCAGATACTGTTCCATACACCCAATATGTAATAGACAAGACCTACTCCTTGCTCAGTGAACTGGACTCAACACCCCCTATTCACCGCACAAGAATATATGTGACTAGTAAGAATCGTAAAACCTATGTATTGATATCTCTCTGGAAGTGAGTCAAGTGGGTGTAAAGCCGCATAAACACAGCCGTGAAAAGCAGCTAAACCCCATTATAAAAATAAATTACTTTTAAAAACCCGTAAAACAAAGACAGTGAAAGAGAGAGAAATTCTTACAAAATTCGTTCAGGGGCTGTGATGCAACCTGGATTGACCATATCTAGACCCACACCTGGATGAGACATAAGGGTGGACACTCTTGGGGCTGAGAGGTTGGGTGAGGTTGGGAGAGCAAACTCAGACCCTTTAAAGTAATACTGCGTGGTACCCATCCCATGGGTCCCAAATCTCCAGGTTCAAGGGCATCTTCCTACATCGAAAACATGCATGAGAAACCCAGAAGATGGTACACCGTGTGATTTTGAAAGGTTTCTAAAACGCACCCCATTTCTCATCTCCTTGTGCTAGGGTTCGCCTTTCCAGCTACTTTACTAGCAATCTCCCTACTTGGAGAATCAGCACCTTTAAGCTTCTGTTCCCTACAGGTTGCAATTTGTCCTGAGGATGAACGGGAAGAGGGGCAACCAATGAGAGACTAGATCTAGGTGTTGGTAGAGGCACAGGTCACTCTATTTTCCCATCAGGAAGAAGAATTAACCACAGGCTCAGCCTGCCGCCAGGAACCAGAATAAGGCCTGAGGCAATCTCGCGCTTTTGTGGCCAGCTCCCAAAAAAGCGAGTTGAAAAATGGAGCTCAGGGACACTGCAATTCACAAACCCGCAGAGTTATAAATGATAACTCTCATCCACAGATATATTGAGGGAAGGCAACGAAGAGGATTTGAAAGCAAGGCAGAATTGCAGGAAGCAGATTTCAGGAGGTAGATTCGAATCGCCTTTAAAGCACATGAAAAGCGGCAAAACGTCGACAATGATGCCCTTGGCCAAAAAGGGCGTATGCGTTTTTTCCTGAATATATTCAGGAAAAAACGCATACGCCCTTTTTGGCCAACCAAGCAACCTGGAAAGTCAAATCAGCGCTACAAAGAGGTCTCGCTTCCCATCGGTCAAAAGGGCCATGCTGCAAAAAGTGTCAAAACCAGAAATGCAGGACAGGCCATGGAGAAATGGCAGCCTTGCTACGCTGATGGGCGGGATGTAAATTGCCAACAGCCACTCTAGAGAAGTGTACGGTGTGTCCTGAAACATCGAAAAAACACAGCTTAGGGAGCATAGGGCACGTCCACTCATGGGCGTATAAATTGGGAAAACTAAAAATCAGCAAGACACAGGCACCCCAATGTTTAGGGCTGCTATGTTGACAAGAACCTCCACTTCATGACACCTTAAATATCCCAGGAAAGAGAAAAATGGATAAAGAAGTTGTGGTCCTTATGTACAAAGGAATATCACTCAGACATGAAATCAATGTCATAAGGCTAGTAGAAGCAAGATGAGTGGATTTAGGTATGACGATTCTAAGTGAAATAAGTCACACAGAAAAAGACACTTATCATAAGATATCACTTATAGAGGGAATGTAAAAACCGCTACACTTGAACTGAATTACAAAACAGAACAGAGTCACACGTTTAGAAAACACACTATGGCTGCTTAACGGGAAAGGTGAGGTGGGGTGATGCATAAAACAAGGGTTTCAAATTCGCTCAGATACCGTTCCATACACCCAATATGTAATAGACAAGACCTACTCCTTGCTCAGTGAACTGGACTCAACACCCCCTATTCACCGCACAAGAATATATGTGACTAGTAAGAATCTTAAAACCTATATATTGATATCTGTCTGGAAGTGAGTCAAGTGGGTGTAAAGCCGCATAAACACAGCCGTGAAAAGCAGCTAAACCCCATTATAAAAATAAATTACTTTTAAAAACCCGTAAAACAAAGACAGTGAAAGAGAGAGAAATTCTTACAAAATTCGTTCAGAGGCTGTGATGCAACCTGGATTGACCATATCTAGACCCACAGCTGGATGAGACATAAGGGTGGACACTCTTGGGGCTTAGAGGTTGGGTGAGGTTGGGTGAGCAAACGCAGATCCTTTAAAGTAATACTGTGTGGTACCCATCCCATGGGTCCCAAATCTCCAGGTTCAAGGGCATCTTCCTACATCGAAAACATGCATGAGAAACCCAGAAGATGGTACACCGTGTGATTTTGAAAGGTTTCTAAAACGCACCCAATTTCTCATCTCCTTGTGCTCGGGTTCGCCTTTCCAGCTACTTTACTAGCAATCTCCCTACTTGGAGAATCAGCACCTTTAAGCTCCTGTTCCCTACAGGTTGCAATTTGTCCTGAGGATGAACGGGAAGAGGGGCAACCAATGAGAGACTAGATCTAGGTGTTGGGACAGGCACAGGTCACTCTAATTTCCCATCAGGAAGAAGAATTAAACACAGGCTCAGCCTGCCGCCGGGAACCAGAATAGGGCCTGAGGCAATCCCGTGCTTTTGCGGCCAGCTCCCAAAAAAGACAGTTGTAAAATGGAGCTCAGGGGCACTGAAATTCACAAACCTGCAGAGTTATAAATGATAACTCTCATCCACAGATATATTGAGGGAAGGCAACGAAGAGGATTTGAAAGCAAGGCAGAATTGCAGGAAAGAGATTTCAGGAGGTAGATTCGAATGGCCTTTAAAGCACATGAAAAGCGGCAAAACGTCGACAGTGATGCCCTTGGCCAAAAAGGGCGTATGCGTTTTTTCCTGAATATATTCAGGAAAAAACGCATACGCCCTTTTTGGCCAACCAAGCAACCTGGAAAGGCAAATCAGCGCTACAAAGAAGTCTCGCTTCCCATCGGTCAAAGGGGCCATGCTGCAAAAAGTGTCAAAACCAGAAATGCAGTACAGGCCATGGAGAAATGGCAGCCTTGCTACGCTGATGGGCGGGATGTAAATTGCCAAAAGCCACTCTGGAGAAGTGTACGGTGTGTCCTGAAACATCGAAAAAACACAGCTTAGGGAGCATAGGGCACGTCCACTCATGGGCGTATAAATTGGGAAAACTAAAAATCAGCAAGACACAGGCACCCCAATGTTTAGGGCTGCTATGTTGACAAGAACCTCCACTTCATGACACCTTAAATATCCCAGGAAAGAGAAAAATGGATAAAGAAGTTGTGGTCCTTATGTACAAAGGAATATCACTCAGACATGAAATCAATGTCATAAGGCTAGTAGAAGCAAGATGAGTGGATTTAGGTATGACGATTCTAAGTGAAATAAGTCACACAGAAAAAGACACTTATCATAAGATATCACTTATAGAGGGAATGTAAAAACCGCTACACTTGAACTGAATTACAAAACAGAACAGAGTCACACGTTTAGAAAACACACTATGGCTGCTTAACGGGAAAGGTGAGGTGGGGTGATGCATAAAACAAGGGTTTCAAATTCGCTCAGATACTGTTCCATACACCCAATATGTAATAGACAAGACCTACTCCTTGCTCAGTGAACTGGACTCAACACCCCCTATTCACCGCACAAGAATATATGTGACTAGTAAGAATCGTAAAACCTATGTATTGATATCTCTCTGGAAGTGAGTCAAGTGGGTGTAAAGCCGCATAAACACAGCCGTGAAAAGCAGCTAAACCCCATTATAAAAATAAATTACTTTTAAAAACCCATAAAACAAAGACAGTGAAAGAGAGAGAAATTCTTACAAAATTCGTTCAGGGGCTGTGATGCAACCTGGATTGACCATATCTAGACCCACACCTGGATGAGACATAAGGGTGGACACTCTTGGGGCTGAGAGGTTGGGTGAGGTTGGGAGAGCAAACTCAGACCCTTTAAAGTAATACTGCGTGGTACCCATCCCATGGGTCCCAAATCTCCAGGTTCAAGGGCATCTTCCTACATCGAAAACATGCATGAGAAACCCAGAAGATGGTACACCGTGTGATTTTGAAAGGTTTCTAAAACGCACCCCATTTCTCATCTCCTTGTGCTAGGGTTCGCCTTTCCAGCTACTTTACTAGCAATCTCCCTACTTGGAGAATCAGCACCTTTAAGCTTCTGTTCCCTACAGGTTGCAATTTGTCCTGAGGATGAACGGGAAGAGGGGCAACCAATGAGAGACTAGATCTAGGTGTTGGTAGAGGCACAGGTCACTCTATTTTCCCATCAGGAAGAAGAATTAACCACAGGCTCAGCCTGCCGCCAGGAACCAGAATAAGGCCTGAGGCAATCTCGCGCTTTTGTGGCCAGATCCCAAAAAAGCGAGTTGAAAAATGGAGCTCAGGGACACTGCAATTCACAAACCCGCAGAGTTATAAATGATAACTCTCATCCACAGATATATTGAGGGAAGGCAACGAAGAGGATTTGAAAGCAAGGCAGAATTGCAGGAAGCAGATTTCAGGAGGTAGATTCGAATCGCCTTTAAAGCACATGAAAAGCGGCAAAACGTCGACAATGATGCCCTTGGCCAAAAAGGGCGTATGCGTTTTTTCCTGAATATATTCAGGAAAAAACGCATACGCCCTTTTTGGCCAACCAAGCAACCTGGAAAGGCAAATCAGCGCTACAAAGAGGTCTCGCTTCCCATCGGTCAAAAGGGCCATGCTGCAAAAAGTGTCAAAACCAGAAATGCAGGACAGGCCATGGAGAAATGGCAGCCTTGCTACGCTGATGGGCGGGATGTAAATTGCCAACAGCCACTCTAGAGAAGTGTATGGTGTGTCCTGAAACATCGAAAAAACACAGCTTAGGGAGCATAGGGCACGTCCACTCATGGGCGTATAAATTGGGAAAACTAAAAATCAGCAAGACACAGGCACCCCAATGTTTAGGGCTGCTATGTTGACAAGAACCTCCACTTCATGACACCTTAAATATCCCAGGAAAGAGAAAAATGGATAAAGAAGTTGTGGTCCTTATGTACAAAGGAATATCACTCAGACATGAAATCAATGTCATAAGGCTAGTAGAAGCAAGATGAGTGGATTTAGGTATGACAATTCTAAGTGAAATAAGTCACACAGAAAAAGACACTTATCATAAGATATCACTTATAGAGGGAATGTAAAAACCGCTACACTTGAACTGAATTACAAAACAGAACAGAGTCACACGTTTAGAAAACACACTATGGCTGCTTAACGGGAAAGGTGAGGTGGGGTGATGCATAAAACAAGGGTTTCAAATTCGCTCAGATACCGTTCCATACACCCAATATGTAATAGACAAGACCTACTCCTTGCTCAGTGAACTGGACTCAACACCCCCTATTCACCGCACAAGAATATATGTGACTAGTAAGAATCTTAAAACCTATATATTGATATCTGTCTGGAAGTGAGTCAAGTGGGTGTAAAGCCGCATAAACACAGCCGTGAAAAGCAGCTAAACCCCATTATAAAAATAAATTACTTTTAAAAACCCGTAAAACAAAGACAGTGAAAGAGAGAGAAATTCTTACAAAATTCGTTCAGAGGCTGTGATGCAACCTGGATTGACCATATCTAGACCCACAGCTGGATGAGACATAAGGGTGGACACTCTTGGGGCTTAGAGGTTGGGTGAGGTTGGGTGAGCAAACGCAGATCCTTTAAAGTAATACTGTGTGGTACCCATCCCATGGGTCCCAAATCTCCAGGTTCAAGGGCATCTTCCTACATCGAAAACATGCATGAGAAACCCAGAAGATGGTACACCGTGTGATTTTGAAAGGTTTCTAAAACGCACCCAATTTCTCATCTCCTTGTGCTCGGGTTCGCCTTTCCAGCTACTTTACTAGCAATCTCCCTACTTGGAGAATCAGCACCTTTAAGCTCCTGTTCCCTACAGGTTGCAATTTGTCCTGAGGATGAACGGGAAGAGGGGCAACCAATGAGAGACTAGATCTAGGTGTTGGGACAGGCACAGGTCACTCTAATTTCCCATCAGGAAGAAGAATTAAACACAGGCTCAGCCTGCCGCCAGGAACCAGAATAGGGCCTGAGGCAATCCCGTGCTTTTGCGGCCAGCTCCCAAAAAAGACAGTTGAAAAATGGAGCTCAGGGGCACTGCAATTCACAAACCTGGAGAGTTATAAATGATAACTCTCATCCACAGATATATTGAGGGAAGGCAACGAAGAGGATTTGAAAGCAAGGCAGAATTGCAGGAAACAGGTTTCAGGAGGTAGATTCGAATCGCCTTTAAAGCACATGAAAAGCGGCAAAACGTCGACAATGATGCCCTTGGCCAAAAAGGGCGTATGCGTTTTTTCCTGAATATATTCAGGAAAAAACGCATACGCCCTTTTTGGCCAACCAAGCAACCTGGAAAGTCAAATCAGCGCTACAAAGAGGTCTCGCTTCCCATCGGTCAAAAGGGCCATGCTGCAAAAAGTGTCAAAACCAGAAATGCAGGACAGGCCATGGAGAAATGGCAGCCTTGCTACGCTGATGGGCGGGATGTAAATTGCCAACAGCCACTCTAGAGAAGTGTATGGTGTGTCCTGAAACATCGAAAAAACACAGCTTAGGGAGCATAGGGCACGTCCACTCATGGGCGTATAAATTGGGAAAACTAAAAATCAGCAAGACACAGGCACCCCAATGTTTAGGGCTGCTATGTTGACAAGAACCTCCACTTCATGACACCTTAAATATCCCAGGAAAGAGAAAAATGGATAAAGAAGTTGTGGTCCTTATGTACAAAGGAATATCACTCAGACATGAAATCAATGTCATAAGGCTAGTAGAAGCAAGATGAGTGGATTTAAGTATGACAATTCTAAGTGAAATAAGTCACACAGAAAAAGACACTTATCATAAGATATCACTTATAGAGGGAATGTAAAAACCGCTACACTTGAACTGAATTACAAAACAGAACAGAGTCACACGTTTAGAAAACACACTATGGCTGCTTAACGGGAAAGGTGAGGTGGGGTGATGCATAAAACAAGGGTTTCAAATTCGCTCAGATACCGTTCCATACACCCAATATGTAATAGACAAGACCTACTCCTTGCTCAGTGAACTGGACTCAACACCCCCTATTCACCGCACAAGAATATATGTGACTAGTAAGAATCTTAAAACCTATATATTGATATCTGTCTGGAAGTGAGTCAAGTGGGTGTAAAGCCGCATAAACACAGCCGTGAAAAGCAGCTAAACCCCATTATAAAAATAAATTACTTTTAAAAACCCGTAAAACAAAGACAGTGAAAGAGAGAGAAATTCTTACAAAATTCGTTCAGAGGCTGTGATGCAACCTGGATTGACCATATCTAGACCCACAGCTGGATGAGACATAAGGGTGGACACTCTTGGGGCTTAGAGGTTGGGTGAGGTTGGGTGAGCAAACGCAGATCCTTTAAAGTAATACTGTGTGGTACCCATCCCATGGGTCCCAAATCTCCAGGTTCAAGGGCATCTTCCTACATCGAAAACATGCATGAGAAACCCAGAAGATGGTACACCGTGTGATTTTGAAAGGTTTCTAAAACGCACCCAATTTCTCATCTCCTTGTGCTCGGGTTCGCCTTTCCAGCTACTTTACTAGCAATCTCCCTACTTGGAGAATCAGCACCTTTAAGCTCCTGTTCCCTACAGGTTGCAATTTGTCCTGAGGATGAACGGGAAGAGGGGCAACCAATGAGAGACTAGATCTAGGTGTTGGTAGAGGCACAGGTCACTCTATTTTCCCATCAGGAAGAAGAATTAACCACAGGCTCAGCCTGCCGCCAGGAACCAGAATAAGGCCTGAGGCAATCTCGCGCTTTTGTGGCCAGCTCCCAAAAAAGCGAGTTGAAAAATGGAGCTCAGGGACACTGCAATTCACAAACCCGCAGAGTTATAAATGATAACTCTCATCCACAGATATATTGAGGGAAGGCAACGAAGAGGATTTGAAAGCAAGGCAGAATTGCAGGAAGCAGATTTCAGGAGGTAGATTCGAATCGCCTTTAAAGCACATGAAAAGCGGCAAAACGTCGACAATGATGCCCTTGGCCAAAAAGGGCGTATGCGTTTTTTCCTGAATATATTCAGGAAAAAACGCATACGCCCTTTTTGGCCAACCAAGCAACCTGGAAAGTCAAATCAGCGCTACAAAGAGGTCTCGCTTCCCATCGGTCAAAAGGGCCATGCTGCAAAAAGTGTCAAAACCAGAAATGCAGGACAGGCCATGGAGAAATGGCAGCCTTGCTACGCTGATGGGCGGGATGTAAATTGCCAACAGCCACTCTAGAGAAGTGTACGGTGTGTCCTGAAACATCGAAAAAACACAGCTTAGGGAGCATAGGGCACGTCCACTCATGGGCGTATAAATTGGGAAAACTAAAAATCAGCAAGACACAGGCACCCCAATGTTTAGGGCTGCTATGTTGACAAGAACCTCCACTTCATGACACCTTAAATATCCCAGGAAAGAGAAAAATGGATAAAGAAGTTGTGGTCCTTATGTACAAAGGAATATCACTCAGACATGAAATCAATGTCATAAGGCTAGTAGAAGCAAGATGAGTGGATTTAGGTATGACGATTCTAAGTGAAATAAGTCACACAGAAAAAGACACTTATCATAAGATATCACTTATAGAGGGAATGTAAAAACCGCTACACTTGAACTGAATTACAAAACAGAACAGAGTCACACGTTTAGAAAACACACTATGGCTGCTTAACGGGAAAGGTGAGGTGGGGTGATGCATAAAACAAGGGTTTCAAATTCGCTCAGATACCGTTCCATACACCCAATATGTAATAGACAAGACCTACTCCTTGCTCAGTGAAGTGGACTCAACACCCCCTATTCACTGCACAAGAATATATGTGACTAGTAAGAATCTTAAAACCTATATATTGATATCTGTCTGGAAGTGAGTCAAGTGGGTGTAAAGCCGCATAAACACAGCCGTGAAAAGCAGCTAAACCCCATTATAAAAATAAATTACTTTTAAAAACCCGTAAAACAAAGACAGTGAAAGAGAGAGAAATTCTTACAAAATTCGTTCAGAGGCTGTGATGCAACCTGGATTGACCATATCTAGACCCACAGCTGGATGAGACATAAGGGTGGACACTCTTGGGGCTTAGAGGTTGGGTGAGGTTGGGTGAGCAAACGCAGATCCTTTAAAGTAATACTGTGTGGTACCCATCCCATGGGTCCCAAATCTCCAGGTTCAAGGGCATCTTCCTACATCGAAAACATGCATGAGAAACCCAGAAGATGGTACACCGTGTGATTTTGAAAGGTTTCTAAAACGCACCCAATTTCTCATCTCCTTGTGCTCGGGTTCGCCTTTCCAGCTACTTTACTAGCAATCTCCCTACTTGGAGAATCAGCACCTTTAAGCTCCTGTTCCCTACAGGTTGCAATTTGTCCTGAGGATGAACGGGAAGAGGGGCAACCAATGAGAGACTAGATCTAGGTGTTGGGACAGGCACAGGTCACTCTAATTTCCCATCAGGAAGAAGAATTAAACACAGGCTCAGCCTGCCGCCGGGAACCAGAATAGGGCCTGAGGCAATCCCGTGCTTTTGCGGCCAGCTCCCAAAAAAGACAGTTGTAAAATGGAGCTCAGGGGCACTGAAATTCACAAACCTGCAGAGTTATAAATGATAACTCTCATCCACAGATATATTGAGGGAAGGCAACGAAGAGGATTTGAAAGCAAGGCAGAATTGCAGGAAAGAGATTTCAGGAGGTAGATTCGAATGGCCTTTAAAGCACATGAAAAGCGGCAAAACGTCGACAGTGATGCCCTTGGCCAAAAAGGGCGTATGCGTTTTTTCCTGAATATATTCAGGAAAAAACGCATACGCCCTTTTTGGCCAACCAAGCAACCTGGAAAGGCAAATCAGCGCTACAAAGAAGTCTCGCTTCCCATCGGTCAAAGGGGCCATGCTGCAAAAAGTGTCAAAACCAGAAATGCAGTACAGGCCATGGAGAAATGGCAGCCTTGCTACGCTGATGGGCGGGATGTAAATTGCCAAAAGCCACTCTGGAGAAGTGTACGGTGTGTCCTGAAACATCGAAAAAACACAGCTTAGGGAGCATAGGGCACGTCCACTCATGGGCGTATAAATTGGGAAAACTAAAAATCAGCAAGACACAGGCACCCCAATGTTTAGGGCTGCTATGTTGACAAGAACCTCCACTTCATGACACCTTAAATATCCCAGGAAAGAGAAAAATGGATAAAGAAGTTGTGGTCCTTATGTACAAAGGAATATCACTCAGACATGAAATCAATGTCATAAGGCTAGTAGAAGCAAGATGAGTGGATTTAGGTATGACGATTCTAAGTGAAATAAGTCACACAGAAAAAGACACTTATCATAAGATATCACTTATAGAGGGAATGTAAAAACCGCTACACTTGAACTGAATTACAAAACAGAACAGAGTCACACGTTTAGAAAACACACTATGGCTGCTTAACGGGAAAGGTGAGGTGGGGTGATGCATAAAACAAGGGTTTCAAATTCGCTCAGATACTGTTCCATACACCCAATATGTAATAGACAAGACCTACTCCTTGCTCAGTGAACTGGACTCAACACCCCCTATTCACCGCACAAGAATATATGTGACTAGTAAGAATCGTAAAACCTATGTATTGATATCTCTCTGGAAGTGAGTCAAGTGGGTGTAAAGCCGCATAAACACAGCCGTGAAAAGCAGCTAAACCCCATTATAAAAATAAATTACTTTTAAAAACCCATAAAACAAAGACAGTGAAAGAGAGAGAAATTCTTACAAAATTCGTTCAGGGGCTGTGATGCAACCTGGATTGACCATATCTAGACCCACACCTGGATGAGACATAAGGGTGGACACTCTTGGGGCTGAGAGGTTGGGTGAGGTTGGGAGAGCAAACTCAGACCCTTTAAAGTAATACTGCGTGGTACCCATCCCATGGGTCCCAAATCTCCAGGTTCAAGGGCATCTTCCTACATCGAAAACATGCATGAGAAACCCAGAAGATGGTACACCGTGTGATTTTGAAAGGTTTCTAAAACGCACCCCATTTCTCATCTCCTTGTGCTAGGGTTCGCCTTTCCAGCTACTTTACTAGCAATCTCCCTACTTGGAGAATCAGCACCTTTAAGCTTCTGTTCCCTACAGGTTGCAATTTGTCCTGAGGATGAACGGGAAGAGGGGCAACCAATGAGAGACTAGATCTAGGTGTTGGTAGAGGCACAGGTCACTCTATTTTCCCATCAGGAAGAAGAATTAACCACAGGCTCAGCCTGCCGCCAGGAACCAGAATAAGGCCTGAGGCAATCTCGCGCTTTTGTGGCCAGATCCCAAAAAAGCGAGTTGAAAAATGGAGCTCAGGGACACTGCAATTCACAAACCCGCAGAGTTATAAATGATAACTCTCATCCACAGATATATTGAGGGAAGGCAACGAAGAGGATTTGAAAGCAAGGCAGAATTGCAGGAAGCAGATTTCAGGAGGTAGATTCGAATCGCCTTTAAAGCACATGAAAAGCGGCAAAACGTCGACAATGATGCCCTTGGCCAAAAAGGGCGTATGCGTTTTTTCCTGAATATATTCAGGAAAAAACGCATACGCCCTTTTTGGCCAACCAAGCAACCTGGAAAGGCAAATCAGCGCTACAAAGAGGTCTCGCTTCCCATCGGTCAAAAGGGCCATGCTGCAAAAAGTGTCAAAACCAGAAATGCAGGACAGGCCATGGAGAAATGGCAGCCTTGCTACGCTGATGGGCGGGATGTAAATTGCCAACAGCCACTCTAGAGAAGTGTATGGTGTGTCCTGAAACATCGAAAAAACACAGCTTAGGGAGCATAGGGCACGTCCACTCATGGGCGTATAAATTGGGAAAACTAAAAATCAGCAAGACACAGGCACCCCAATGTTTAGGGCTGCTATGTTGACAAGAACCTCCACTTCATGACACCTTAAATATCCCAGGAAAGAGAAAAATGGATAAAGAAGTTGTGGTCCTTATGTACAAAGGAATATCACTCAGACATGAAATCAATGTCATAAGGCTAGTAGAAGCAAGATGAGTGGATTTAGGTATGACAATTCTAAGTGAAATAAGTCACACAGAAAAAGACACTTATCATAAGATATCACTTATAGAGGGAATGTAAAAACCGCTACACTTGAACTGAATTACAAAACAGAACAGAGTCACACGTTTAGAAAACACACTATGGCTGCTTAACGGGAAAGGTGAGGTGGGGTGATGCATAAAACAAGGGTTTCAAATTCGCTCAGATACCGTTCCATACACCCAATATGTAATAGACAAGACCTACTCCTTGCTCAGTGAACTGGACTCAACACCCCCTATTCACCGCACAAGAATATATGTGACTAGTAAGAATCTTAAAACCTATATATTGATATCTGTCTGGAAGTGAGTCAAGTGGGTGTAAAGCCGCATAAACACAGCCGTGAAAAGCAGCTAAACCCCATTATAAAAATAAATTACTTTTAAAAACCCGTAAAACAAAGACAGTGAAAGAGAGAGAAATTCTTACAAAATTCGTTCAGAGGCTGTGATGCAACCTGGATTGACCATATCTAGACCCACAGCTGGATGAGACATAAGGGTGGACACTCTTGGGGCTTAGAGGTTGGGTGAGGTTGGGTGAGCAAACGCAGATCCTTTAAAGTAATACTGTGTGGTACCCATCCCATGGGTCCCAAATCTCCAGGTTCAAGGGCATCTTCCTACATCGAAAACATGCATGAGAAACCCAGAAGATGGTACACCGTGTGATTTTGAAAGGTTTCTAAAACGCACCCAATTTCTCATCTCCTTGTGCTCGGGTTCGCCTTTCCAGCTACTTTACTAGCAATCTCCCTACTTGGAGAATCAGCACCTTTAAGCTCCTGTTCCCTACAGGTTGCAATTTGTCCTGAGGATGAACGGGAAGAGGGGCAACCAATGAGAGACTAGATCTAGGTGTTGGGACAGGCACAGGTCACTCTAATTTCCCATCAGGAAGAAGAATTAAACACAGGCTCAGCCTGCCGCCAGGAACCAGAATAGGGCCTGAGGCAATCCCGTGCTTTTGCGGCCAGCTCCCAAAAAAGACAGTTGAAAAATGGAGCTCAGGGGCACTGCAATTCACAAACCTGGAGAGTTATAAATGATAACTCTCATCCACAGATATATTGAGGGAAGGCAACGAAGAGGATTTGAAAGCAAGGCAGAATTGCAGGAAACAGGTTTCAGGAGGTAGATTCGAATCGCCTTTAAAGCACATGAAAAGCGGCAAAACGTCGACAATGATGCCCTTGGCCAAAAAGGGCGTATGCGTTTTTTCCTGAATATATTCAGGAAAAAACGCATACGCCCTTTTTGGCCAACCAAGCAACCTGGAAAGTCAAATCAGCGCTACAAAGAGGTCTCGCTTCCCATCGGTCAAAAGGGCCATGCTGCAAAAAGTGTCAAAACCAGAAATGCAGGACAGGCCATGGAGAAATGGCAGCCTTGCTACGCTGATGGGCGGGATGTAAATTGCCAACAGCCACTCTAGAGAAGTGTATGGTGTGTCCTGAAACATCGAAAAAACACAGCTTAGGGAGCATAGGGCACGTCCACTCATGGGCGTATAAATTGGGAAAACTAAAAATCAGCAAGACACAGGCACCCCAATGTTTAGGGCTGCTATGTTGACAAGAACCTCCACTTCATGACACCTTAAATATCCCAGGAAAGAGAAAAATGGATAAAGAAGTTGTGGTCCTTATGTACAAAGGAATATCCCTCAGACATGAAATCAATGTCATAAGGCTAGTAGAAGCAAGATGAGTGGATTTAAGTATGACAATTCTAAGTGAAATAAGTCACACAGAAAAAGACACTTATCATAAGATATCACTTATAGAGGGAATGTAAAAACCGCTACACTTGAACTGAATTACAAAACAGAACAGAGTCACACGTTTAGAAAACACACTATGGCTGCTTAACGGGAAAGGTGAGGTGGGGTGATGCATAAAACAAGGGTTTCAAATTCGCTCAGATACCGTTCCATACACCCAATATGTAATAGACAAGACCTACTCCTTGCTCAGTGAACTGGACTCAACACCCCCTATTCACCGCACAAGAATATATGTGACTAGTAAGAATCTTAAAACCTATATATTGATATCTGTCTGGAAGTGAGTCAAGTGGGTGTAAAGCCGCATAAACACAGCCGTGAAAAGCAGCTAAACCCCATTATAAAAATAAATTACTTTTAAAAACCCGTAAAACAAAGACAGTGAAAGAGAGAGAAATTCTTACAAAATTCGTTCAGAGGCTGTGATGCAACCTGGATTGACCATATCTAGACCCACAGCTGGATGAGACATAAGGGTGGACACTCTTGGGGCTTAGAGGTTGGGTGAGGTTGGGTGAGCAAACGCAGATCCTTTAAAGTAATACTGTGTGGTACCCATCCCATGGGTCCCAAATCTCCAGGTTCAAGGGCATCTTCCTACATCGAAAACATGCATGAGAAACCCAGAAGATGGTACACCGTGTGATTTTGAAAGGTTTCTAAAACGCACCCAATTTCTCATCTCCTTGTGCTCGGGTTCGCCTTTCCAGCTACTTTACTAGCAATCTCCCTACTTGGAGAATCAGCACCTTTAAGCTCCTGTTCCCTACAGGTTGCAATTTGTCCTGAGGATGAACGGGAAGAGGGGCAACCAATGAGAGACTAGATCTAGGTGTTGGGACAGGCACAGGTCACTCTAATTTCCCATCAGGAAGAAGAATTAAACACAGGCTCAGCCTGCCGCCGGGAACCAGAATAGGGCCTGAGGCAATCCCGTGCTTTTGCGGCCAGCTCCCAAAAAAGACAGTTGAAAAATGGAGCTCAGGGGCACTGCAATTCACAAACCTGGAGAGTTATAAATGATAACTCTCATCCACAGATATATTGAGGGAAGGCAACGAAGAGGATTTGAAAGCAAGGCAGAATTGCAGGAAACAGGTTTCAGGAGGTAGATTCGAATCGCCTTTAAAGCACATGAAAAGCGGCAAAACGTCGACAATGATGCCCTTGGCCAAAAAGGGCGTATGCGTTTTTTCCTGAATATATTCAGGAAAAAACGCTTACGCCCTTTTTGGCCAACCAAGCAACCTGGAAAGGCAAATCAGCGCTACAAAGAAGTCTCGCTTCCCATCGGTCAAAAGGGCCATGCTGCAAAAAGTGACAAAACCAGAAATGCAGTACAGGCCATGGAGAAATGGCAGCCTTGCTACGCTAATGGGCGGGATGTAAATTGCCAAAAGCCACTCTGGAGAAGTGTACGGTGTGTCCTGAAACATCGAAAAAACACAGCTTAGGGAGCATAGGGCACATCCACTCATGGGCGTATAAATTGGGAAAACTAAAAATCAGCAAGACACAGGCACCCCAATGTTTAGGGCTGCTATGTTGACAAGAACCTCCACTTCATGACACCTTAAATATCCCAGGAAAGAGAAAAATGGATAAAGAAGTTGTGGTCCTTATGTACAAAGGAATATCCCTCAGACATGAAATCAATGTCATAAGGCTAGTAGAAGCAAGATGAGTGGATTTAGGTATGACGATTCTAAGTGAAATAAGTCACACAGAAAAAGACACTTATCATAAGCTATCACTTATAGAGGGAATGTAAAAACCGCTACACTTGAACTGAATTACAAAACAGAACAGAGTCACACGTTTAGAAAACACACTATGGCTGCTTAACGGGAAAGGTGAGGTGGGGTGATGCATAAAACAAGGGTTTCAAATTCGCTCAGATACCGTTCCATACACCCAATATGTAATAGACAAGACCTACTCCTTGCTCAGTGAACTGGACTCAACACCCCCTATTCACCGCACAAGAATATATCTGACTAGTAAGAATCGTAAAACCTATGTATTGATATCTCTCTGGAAGTGAGCCAAGTGGGTGTAAAGCCGCATAAACACAGCCGTGAAAAGCAGCTAAACCCCATTATAAAAATAAATTACTTTTAAAAACCCGTAAAACAAAGACAGTGAAAGAGAGAGAAATTCTTACAAAATTTGTTCAGGGGCTGTGATGCAACCTGGATTGACCATATCTAGACCCACACCTGGATGAGACATAAGGGTGGACACTCTTGGGGCTGAGAGGTTGGGTGAGGTTGGGAGAGCAAACTCAGACCCTTTAAAGTAATACTGCGTGGTACCCAATCCATGGGTCCCAAATCTCCAGGTTCAAGGGCATCTTCCTACATCGAAAACATGCATGAGAAACCCAGAAGATGGTACACCGTGTGATTTTGAAAGGTTTCTAAAACGCACCCCATTTCTCATCTCCTTGTGCTAGGGTTCGCCTTTCCAGCTACTTTACTAGCAATCTCCCTACTTGGAGAATCAGCACCTTTAAGCTTCTGTTCCCTACAGGTTGCAATTTGTCCTGAGGATGAACGGGAAGAGGGGCAACCAATGAGAGACTAGATCTAGGTGTTGGTAGAGGCACAGGTCACTCTATTTTCCCATCAGGAAGAAGAATTAACCACAGGCTCAGCCTGCCGCCAGGAACCAGAATAAGGCCTGAGGCAATCTCGGGCTTTTGTGGCCAGCTCCCAAAAAAGCGAGTTGAAAAATGGAGCTCAGGGACACTGCAATTCACAAACCCGCAGAGTTATAAATGATAACTCTCATCCACAGATATATTGAGGGAAGGCAACGAAGAGGATTTGAAAGCAAGGCAGAATTGCAGGAAGCAGATTTCAGGAGGTAGATTCGAATCGCCTTTAAAGCACATGAAAAGCGGCAAAACGTCGACAATGATGCCCTTGGCCAAAAAGGGCGTATGCGTTTTTTCCTGAATATATTCAGGAAAAAACGCATACGCCCTTTTTGGCCAACCAAGCAACCTGGAAAGGCAAATCAGCGCTACAAAGAGGTCTCGCTTCCCATCGGTCAAAAGGGCCATGCTGCAAAAAGTGTCAAAACCAGAAATGCAGGACAGGCCATGGAGAAATGGCAGCCTTGCTACGCTGATGGGCGGGATGTAAATTGCCAACAGCCACTCTAGAGAAGTGTACGGTGTGTCCTGAAACATCGAAAAAACACAGCTTAGGGAGCATAGGGCACGTCCACTCATGGGCGTATAAATTGGGAAAACTAAAAATCAGCAAGACACAGGCACCCCAATGTTTAGGGCTGCTATGTTGACAAGAACCTCCACTTCATGACACCTTAAATATCCCAGGAAAGAGAAAAATGGATAAAGAAGTTGTGGTCCTTATGTACAAAGGAATATCACTCAGACATGAAATCAATGTCATAAGGCTAGTAGAAGCAAGATGAGTGGATTTAGGTATGACGATTCTAAGTGAAATAAGTCACACAGAAAAAGACACTTATCATAAGATATCACTTATAGAGGGAATGTAAAAACCGCTACACTTGAACTGAATTACAAAACAGAACAGAGTCACACGTTTAGAAAACACACTATGGCTGCTTAACGGGAAAGGTGAGGTGGGGTGATGCATAAAACAAGGGTTTCAAATTCGCTCAGATACCGTTCCATACACCCAATATGTAATAGACAAGACCTACTCCTTGCTCAGTGAACTGGACTCAACACCCCCTATTCACCGCACAAGAATATATGTGACTAGTAAGAATCTTAAAACCTATATATTGATATCTGTCTGGAAGTGAGTCAAGTGGGTGTAAAGCCGCATAAACACAGCCGTGAAAAGCAGCTAAACCCCATTATAAAAATAAATTACTTTTAAAAACCCGTAAAACAAAGACAGTGAAAGAGAGAGAAATTCTTACAAAATTCGTTCAGAGGCTGTGATGCAACCTGGATTGACCATATCTAGACCCACAGCTGGATGAGACATAAGGGTGGACACTCTTGGGGCTTAGAGGTTGGGTGAGGTTGGGTGAGCAAACGCAGATCCTTTAAAGTAATACTGTGTGGTACCCATCCCATGGGTCCCAAATCTCCAGGTTCAAGGGCATCTTCCTACATCGAAAACATGCATGAGAAACCCAGAAGATGGTACACCGTGTGATTTTGAAAGGTTTCTAAAACGCACCCAATTTCTCATCTCCTTGTGCTCGGGTTCGCCTTTCCAGCTACTTTACTAGCAATCTCCCTACTTGGAGAATCAGCACCTTTAAGCTCCTGTTCCCTACAGGTTGCAATTTGTCCTGAGGATGAACGGGAAGAGGGGCAACCAATGAGAGACTAGATCTAGGTGTTGGGACAGGCACAGGTCACTCTAATTTCCCATCAGGAAGAAGAATTAAACACAGGCTCAGCCTGCCGCCGGGAACCAGAATAGGGCCTGAGGCAATCCCGTGCTTTTGCGGCCAGCTCCCAAAAAAGACAGTTGAAAAATGGAGCTCAGGGGCACTGCAATTCACAAACCTGGAGAGTTATAAATGATAACTCTCATCCACAGATATATTGAGGGAAGGCAACGAAGAGGATTTGAAAGCAAGGCAGAATTGCAGGAAACAGGTTTCAGGAGGTAGATTCGAATCGCCTTTAAAGCACATGAAAAGTGGCAAAACGTCGACAGTGATGCCCTTGGCCAAAAAGGGCGTAAGCGTTTTTTCCTGAATATATTCAGGAAAAAACGCATACGCCCTTTTTGGCCAACCAAGCAACCTGGAAAGGCAAATCAGCGCTACAAAGAAGTCTCGCTTCCCATCGGTCAAAAGGGCCATGCTGCAAAAAGTGACAAAACCAGAAATGCAGTACAGGCCATGGAGAAATGGCAGCCTTGCTACGCTAATGGGCGGGATGTAAATTGCCAAAAGCCACTCTGGAGAAGTGTACGGTGTGTCCTGAAACATCGAAAAAACACAGCTTAGGGAGCATAGGGCACATCCACTCATGGGCGTATAAATTGGGAAAACTAAAAATCAGCAAGACACAGGCACCCCAATGTTTAGGGCTGCTATGTTGACAAGAACCTCCACTTCATGACACCTTAAATATCCCAGGAAAGAGATAAATGGATAAAGAAGTTGTGGTCTTTATGTACAAAGGAATATCCCTCAGACATGAAATCAATGTCATAAGGCTAGTAGAAGCAAGATGAGTGGATTTAGGTATGACGATTCTAAGTGAAATAAGTCACACAGAAAAAGACACTTATCATAAGCTATCACTTATAGAGGGAATGTAAAAACCGCTACACTTGAACTGAATTACAAAACAGAACAGAGTCACACGTTTAGAAAACACACTATGGCTGCTTAACGGGAAAGGTGAGGTGGGGTGATGCATAAAACAAGGGTTTCAAATTCGCTCAGATACCGTTCCATACACCCAATATGTAATAGACAAGACCTACTCCTTGCTCAGTGAACTGGACTCAACACCCCCTATTCACCGCACAAGAATATATCTGACTAGTAAGAATCGTAAAACCTATGTATTGATATCTCTCTGGAAGTGAGCCAAGTGGGTGTAAAGCCGCATAAACACAGCCGTGAAAAGCAGCTAAACCCCATTATAAAAATAAATTACTTTTAAAAACCCGTAAAACAAAGACAGTGAAAGAGAGAGAAATTCTTACAAAATTTGTTCAGGGGCTGTGATGCAACCTGGATTGACCATATCTAGACCCACACCTGGATGAGACATAAGGGTGGACACTCTTGGGGCTGAGAGGTTGGGTGAGGTTGGGAGAGCAAACTCAGACCCTTTAAAGTAATACTGCGTGGTACCCAATCCATGGGTCCCAAATCTCCAGGTTCAAGGGCATCTTCCTACATCGAAAACATGCATGAGAAACCCAGAAGATGGTACACCGTGTGATTTTGAAAGGTTTCTAAAACGCACCCCATTTCTCATCTCCTTGTGCTAGGGTTCGCCTTTCCAGCTACTTTACTAGCAATCTCCCTACTTGGAGAATCAGCACCTTTAAGCTTCTGTTCCCTACAGGTTGCAATTTGTCCTGAGGATGAACGGGAAGAGGGGCAACCAATGAGAGACTAGATCTAGGTGTTGGTAGAGGCACAGGTCACTCTATTTTCCCATCAGGAAGAAGAATTAACCACAGGCTCAGCCTGCCGCCAGGAACCAGAATAAGGCCTGAGGCAATCTCGCGCTTTTGTGGCCAGCTCCCAAAAAAGCGAGTTGAAAAATGGAGCTCAGGGACACTGCAATTCACAAACCCGCAGAGTTATAAATGATAACTCTCATCCACAGATATATTGAGGGAAGGCAACGAAGAGGATTTGAAAGCAAGGCAGAATTGCAGGAAGCAGATTTCAGGAGGTAGATTCGAATCGCCTTTAAAGCACATGAAAAGCGGCAAAACGTCGACAATGATGCCCTTGGCCAAAAAGGGCGTATGCGTTTTTTCCTGAATATATTCAGGAAAAAACGCATACGCCCTTTTTGGCCAACCAAGCAACCTGGAAAGGCAAATCAGCGCTACAAAGAGGTCTCGCTTCCCATCGGTCAAAAGGGCCATGCTGCAAAAAGTGTCAAAACCAGAAATGCAGGACAGGCCATGGAGAAATGGCAGCCTTGCTACGCTGATGGGCGGGATGTAAATTGCCAACAGCCACTCTAGAGAAGTGTACGGTGTGTCCTGAAACATCGAAAAAACACAGCTTAGGGAGCATAGGGCACGTCCACTCATGGGCGTATAAATTGGGAAAACTAAAAATCAGCAAGACACAGGCACCCCAATGTTTAGGGCTGCTATGTTGACAAGAACCTCCACTTCATGACACCTTAAATATCCCAGGAAAGAGAAAAATGGATAAAGAAGTTGTGGTCCTTATGTACAAAGGAATATCACTCAGACATGAAATCAATGTCATAAGGCTAGTAGAAGCAAGATGAGTGGATTTAGGTATGACGATTCTAAGTGAAATAAGTCACACAGAAAAAGACACTTATCATAAGATATCACTTATAGAGGGAATGTAAAAACCGCTACACTTGAACTGAATTACAAAACAGAACAGAGTCACACGTTTAGAAAACACACTATGGCTGCTTAACGGGAAAGGTGAGGTGGGGTGATGCATAAAACAAGGGGTTCAAATTCGCTCAGATACCGTTCCATACACCCAATATGTAATAGACAAGACCTACTCCTTGCTCAGTGAACTGGACTCAACACCCCCTATTCACCGCACAAGAATATATGTGACTAGTAAGAATCTTAAAACCTATATATTGATATCTGTCTGGAAGTGAGTCAAGTGGGTGTAAAGCCGCATAAACACAGCCGTGAAAAGCAGCTAAACCCCATTATAAAAATAAATTACTTTTAAAAACCCGTAAAACAAAGACAGTGAAAGAGAGAGAAATTCTTACAAAATTCGTTCAGAGGCTGTGATGCAACCTGGATTGACCATATCTAGACCCACAGCTGGATGAGACATAAGGGTGGACACTCTTGGGGCTTAGAGGTTGGGTGAGGTTGGGTGAGCAAACGCAGATCCTTTAAAGTAATACTGTGTGGTACCCATCCCATGGGTCCCAAATCTCCAGGTTCAAGGGCATCTTCCTACATCGAAAACATGCATGAGAAACCCAGAAGATGGTACACCGTGTGATTTTGAAAGGTTTCTAAAACGCACCCAATTTCTCATCTCCTTGTGCTCGGGTTCGCCTTTCCAGCTACTTTACTAGCAATCTCCCTACTTGGAGAATCATCACCTTTAAGCTCCTGTTCCCTACAGGTTGCAATTTGTCCTGAGGATGAACGGGAAGAGGGGCAACAAATGAGAGACTAGATCTAGCTGTTGGGACAGGCACAGGTCACTCTAATTTCCCATCAGGAAGAAGAATTAAACACAGGCTCAGCCTGCCGTCGGGAACCAGAATAGGGCCTGAGGCAATCCCGTGCTTTTGCGGCCAGCTCCCAAAAAAGCGAGTTGAAAAATGGAGCTCAGGGGCACTGCAATTCACAAACCTGCAGAGTTATAAATGATAACTCTCATCCACAGATATATTGAGGGAAGGCAACGAAGAGGATTTGAAAGCAAGGCAGAATTGCAGGAAACAGGTTTCAGGAGGTAGATTCGAATGGCCTTTAAAGCACATGAAAAGTGGGAAACCGTCGACAGTGATGCCCTTGGCTAAAAAGGGCGTATGCGTTTTTTCCTGAATATATTCAGGAAAAAACGCATACGCCCTTTTTGGCCAACCAAGCAACCTGGAAAGGCAAATCAGCGCTACAAAGAGGTCTCGCTTCCCATCGGTCAAAAGGGCCATGCTGCAAAAAGTGTCAAAACCAGAAATGCAGGACAGGCCATGGAGAAATGGCAGCCTTGCTACGCTGATGGGCGGGATGTAAATTGCCAACAGCCACTCTAGAGAAGTGTACGGTGTGTCCTGAAACATCGAAAAAACACAGCTTAGGGAGCATAGGGCACGTCCACTCATGGGCGTATAAATTGGGAAAACTAAAAATCAGCAAGACACAGGCACCCCAATGTTTAGGGCTGCTATGTTGACAAGAACCTCCACTTCATGACACCTTAAATATCCCAGGAAAGAGAAAAATGGATAAAGAAGTTGTGGTCCTTATGTACAAAGGAATATCACTCAGACATGAAATCAATGTCATAAGGCTAGTAGAAGCAAGATGAGTGGATTTAGGTATGACGATTCTAAGTGAAATAAGTCACACAGAAAAAGACACTTATCATAAGATATCACTTATAGAGGGAATGTAAAAACCGCTACACTTGAACTGAATTACAAAACAGAACAGAGTCACACGTTTAGAAAACACACTATGGCTGCTTAACGGGAAAGGTGAGGTGGGGTGATGCATAAAACAAGGGTTTCAAATTCGCTCAGATACCGTTCCATACACCCAATATGTAATAGACAAGACCTACTCCTTGCTCAGTGAACTGGACTCAACACCCCCTATTCACCGCACAAGAATATATGTGACTAGTAAGAATCTTAAAACCTATATATTGATATCTGTCTGGAAGTGAGTCAAGTGGGTGTAAAGCCGCATAAACACAGCCGTGAAAAGCAGCTAAACCCCATTATAAAAATAAATTACTTTTAAAAACCCGTAAAACAAAGACAGTGAAAGAGAGAGAAATTCTTACAAAATTCGTTCAGAGGCTGTGATGCAACCTGGATTGACCATATCTAGACCCACAGCTGGATGAGACATAAGGGTGGACACTCTTGGGGCTTAGAGGTTGGGTGAGGTTGGGTGAGCAAACGCAGATCCTTTAAAGTAATACTGTGTGGTACCCATCCCATGGGTCCCAAATCTCCAGGTTCAAGGGCATCTTCCTACATCGAAAACATGCATGAGAAACCCAGAAGATGGTACACCGTGTGATTTTGAAAGGTTTCTAAAACGCACCCAATTTCTCATCTCCTTGTGCTCGGGTTCGCCTTTCCAGCTACTTTACTAGCAATCTCCCTACTTGGAGAATCAGCACCTTTAAGCTCCTGTTCCCTACAGGTTGCAATTTGTCCTGAGGATGAACGGGAAGAGGGGCAACCAATGAGAGACTAGATCTAGGTGTTGGGACAGGCACAGGTCACTCTAATTTCCCATCAGGAAGAAGAATTAAACACAGGCTCAGCCTGCCGCCGGGAACCAGAATAGGGCCTGAGGCAATCCCGTGCTTTTGCGGCCAGCTCCCAAAAAAGACAGTTGAAAAATGGAGCTCAGGGGCACTGCAATTCACAAACCTGGAGAGTTATAAATGATAACTCTCATCCACAGATATATTGAGGGAAGGAAACGAAGAGGATTTGAAAGCAAGGCAGAATTGCAGGAAACAGGTTTCAGGAGGTAGATTCGAATCGCCTTTAAAGCACATGAAAAGTGGCAAAACGTCGACAGTGATGCCCTTGGCCAAAAAGGGCGTAAGCGTTTTTTCCTGAATATATTCAGGAAAAAACGCATACGCCCTTTTTGGCCAACCAAGCAACCTGGAAAGGCAAATCAGCGCTACAAAGAAGTCTCGCTTCCCATCGGTCAAAAGGGCCATGCTGCAAAAAGTGACAAAACCAGAAATGCAGTACAGGCCATGGAGAAATGGCAGCCTTGCTACGCTAATGGGCGGGATGTAAATTGCCAAAAGCCACTCTGGAGAAGTGTACGGTGTGTCCTGAAACATCGAAAAAACACAGCTTAGGGAGCATAGGGCACATCCACTCATGGGCGTATAAATTGGGAAAACTAAAAATCAGCAAGACACAGGCACCCCAATGTTTAGGGCTGCTATGTTGACAAGAACCTCCACTTCATGACACCTTAAATATCCCAGGAAAGAGATAAATGGATAAAGAAGTTGTGGTCTTTATGTACAAAGGAATATCCCTCAGACATGAAATCAATGTCATAAGGCTAGTAGAAGCAAGATGAGTGGATTTAGGTATGACGATTCTAAGTGAAATAAGTCACACAGAAAAAGACACTTATCATAAGCTATCACTTATAGAGGGAATGTAAAAACCGCTACACTTGAACTGAATTACAAAACAGAACAGAGTCACACGTTTAGAAAACACACTATGGCTGCTTAACGGGAAAGGTGAGGTGGGGTGATGCATAAAACAAGGGTTTCAAATTCGCTCAGATACCGTTCCATACACCCAATATGTAATAGACAAGACCTACTCCTTGCTCAGTGAACTGGACTCAACACCCCCTATTCACCGCACAAGAATATATCTGACTAGTAAGAATCGTAAAACCTATGTATTGATATCTCTCTGGAAGTGAGCCAAGTGGGTGTAAAGCCGCATAAACACAGCCGTGAAAAGCAGCTAAACCCCATTATAAAAATAAATTACTTTTAAAAACCCGTAAAACAAAGACAGTGAAAGAGAGAGAAATTCTTACAAAATTTGTTCAGGGGCTGTGATGCAACCTGGATTGACCATATCTAGACCCACACCTGGATGAGACATAAGGGTGGACACTCTTGGGGCTGAGAGGTTGGGTGAGGTTGGGAGAGCAAACTCAGACCCTTTAAAGTAATACTGCGTGGTACCCAATCCATGGGTCCCAAATCTCCAGGTTCAAGGGCATCTTCCTACATCGAAAACATGCATGAGAAACCCAGAAGATGGTACACCGTGTGATTTTGAAAGGTTTCTAAAACGCACCCCATTTCTCATCTCCTTGTGCTAGGGTTCGCCTTTCCAGCTACTTTACTAGCAATCTCCCTACTTGGAGAATCAGCACCTTTAAGCTTCTGTTCCCTACAGGTTGCAATTTGTCCTGAGGATGAACGGGAAGAGGGGCAACCAATGAGAGACTAGATCTAGGTGTTGGTAGAGGCACAGGTCACTCTATTTTCCCATCAGGAAGAAGAATTAACCACAGGCTCAGCCTGCCGCCAGGAACCAGAATAAGGCCTGAGGCAATCTCGGGCTTTTGTGGCCAGCTCCCAAAAAAGCGAGTTGAAAAATGGAGCTCAGGGACACTGCAATTCACAAACCCGCAGAGTTATAAATGATAACTCTCATCCACAGATATATTGAGGGAAGGCAACGAAGAGGATTTGAAAGCAAGGCAGAATTGCAGGAAGCAGATTTCAGGAGGTAGATTCGAATCGCCTTTAAAGCACATGAAAAGCGGCAAAACGTCGACAATGATGCCCTTGGCCAAAAAGGGCGTATGCGTTTTTTCCTGAATATATTCAGGAAAAAACGCATACGCCCTTTTTGGCCAACCAAGCAACCTGGAAAGGCAAATCAGCGCTACAAAGAGGTCTCGCTTCCCATCGGTCAAAAGGGCCATGCTGCAAAAAGTGTCAAAACCAG
This sequence comes from Eschrichtius robustus, assembly GCF_028021215.1. Lineage (NCBI taxonomy): Eukaryota > Metazoa > Chordata > Mammalia > Artiodactyla > Eschrichtiidae > Eschrichtius > Eschrichtius robustus. Next base: position 1,359,999 of record NW_027175351.1, read on the forward strand.
AAATGCAGGACAGGCCATGGAGAAATGGCAGCCTTGCTACGCTGATGGGCGGGATGTAAATTGCCAACAGCCACTCTAGAGAAGTGTACGGTGTGTCCTGAAACATCGAAAAAACACAGCTTAGGGAGCATAGGGCACGTCCACTCATGGGCGTATAAATTGGGAAAACTAAAAATCAGCAAGACACAGGCACCCCAATGTTTAGGGCTGCTATGTTGACAAGAACCTCCACTTCATGACACCTTAAATATCCCAGGAAAGAGAAAAATGGATAAAGAAGTTGTGGTCCTTATGTACAAAGGAATATCACTCAGACATGAAATCAATGTCATAAGGCTAGTAGAAGCAAGATGAGTGGATTTAGGTATGACGATTCTAAGTGAAATAAGTCACACAGAAAAAGACACTTATCATAAGATATCACTTATAGAGGGAATGTAAAAACCGCTACACTTGAACTGAATTACAAAACAGAACAGAGTCACACGTTTAGAAAACACACTATGGCTGCTTAACGGGAAAGGTGAGGTGGGGTGATGCATAAAACAAGGGGTTCAAATTCGCTCAGATACCGTTCCATACACCCAATATGTAATAGACAAGACCTACTCCTTGCTCAGTGAACTGGACTCAACACCCCCTATTCACCGCACAAGAATATATGTGACTAGTAAGAATCTTAAAACCTATATATTGATATCTGTCTGGAAGTGAGTCAAGTGGGTGTAAAGCCGCATAAACACAGCCGTGAAAAGCAGCTAAACCCCATTATAAAAATAAATTACTTTTAAAAACCCGTAAAACAAAGACAGTGAAAGAGAGAGAAATTCTTACAAAATTCGTTCAGAGGCTGTGATGCAACCTGGATTGACCATATCTAGACCCACAGCTGGATGAGACATAAGGGTGGACACTCTTGGGGCTTAGAGGTTGGGTGAGGTTGGGTGAGCAAACGCAGATCCTTTAAAGTAATACTGTGTGGTACCCATCCCATGGGTCCCAAATCTCCAGGTTCAAGGGCATCTTCCTACATCGAAAACATGCATGAGAAACCCAGAAGATGGTACACCGTGTGATTTTGAAAGGTTTCTAAAACGCACCCAATTTCTCATCTCCTTGTGCTCGGGTTCGCCTTTCCAGCTACTTTACTAGCAATCTCCCTACTTGGAGAATCAGCACCTTTAAGCTCCTGTTCCCTACAGGTTGCAATTTGTCCTGAGGATGAACGGGAAGAGGGGCAACAAATGAGAGACTAGATCTAGCTGTTGGGACAGGCACAGGTCACTCTAATTTCCCATCAGGAAGAAGAATTAAACACAGGCTCAGCCTGCCGCCGGGAACCAGAATAGGGCCTGAGGCAATCCCGTGCTTTTGCGGCCAGCTCCCAAAAAAGCGAGTTGAAAAATGGAGCTCAGGGGCACTGCAATTCACAAACCTGCAGAGTTATAAATGATAACTCTCATCCACAGATATATTGAGGGAAGGCAACGAAGAGGATTTGAAAGCAAGGCAGAATTGCAGGAAACAGGTTTCAGGAGGTAGATTCGAATGGCCTTTAAAGCACATGAAAAGTGGGAAACCGTCGACAGTGATGCCCTTGGCTAAAAAGGGCGTATGCGTTTTTTCCTGAATATATTCAGGAAAAAACGCATACGCCCTTTTTGGCCAACCAAGCAACCTGGAAAGGCAAATCAGCGCTACAAAGAGGTCTCGCTTCCCATCGGTCAAAAGGGCCATGCTGCAAAAAGTGTCAAAACCAGAAATGCAGGACAGGCCATGGAGAAATGGCAGCCTTGCTACGCTGATGGGCGGGATGTAAATTGCCAACAGCCACTCTAGAGAAGTGTACGGTGTGTCCTGAAACATCGAAAAAACACAGCTTAGGGAGCATAGGGCACGTCCACTCATGGGCGTATAAATTGGGAAAACTAAAAATCAGCAAGACACAGGCACCCCAATGTTTAGGGCTGCTATGTTGACAAGAACCTCCACTTCATGACACCTTAAATATCCCAGGAAAGAGAAAAATGGATAAAGAAGTTGTGGTCCTTATGTACAAAGGAATATCACTCAGACATGAAATCAATGTCATAAGGCTAGTAGAAGCAAGATGAGTGGATTTAGGTATGACGATTCTAAGTGAAATAAGTCACACAGAAAAAGACACTTATCATAAGATATCACTTATAGAGGGAATGTAAAAACCGCTACACTTGAACTGAATTACAAAACAGAACAGAGTCACACGTTTAGAAAACACACTATGGCTGCTTAACGGGAAAGGTGAGGTGGGGTGATGCATAAAACAAGGGTTTCAAATTCGCTCAGATACCGTTCCATACACCCAATATGTAATAGACAAGACCTACTCCTTGCTCAGTGAACTGGACTCAACACCCCCTATTCACCGCACAAGAATATATGTGACTAGTAAGAATCTTAAAACCTATATATTGATATCTGTCTGGAAGTGAGTCAAGTGGGTGTAAAGCCGCATAAACACAGCCGTGAAAAGCAGCTAAACCCCATTATAAAAATAAATTACTTTTAAAAACCCGTAAAACAAAGACAGTGAAAGAGAGAGAAATTCTTACAAAATTCGTTCAGAGGCTGTGATGCAACCTGGATTGACCATATCTAGACCCACAGCTGGATGAGACATAAGGGTGGACACTCTTGGGGCTTAGAGGTTGGGTGAGGTTGGGTGAGCAAACGCAGATCCTTTAAAGTAATACTGTGTGGTACCCATCCCATGGGTCCCAAATCTCCAGGTTCAAGGGCATCTTCCTACATCGAAAACATGCATGAGAAACCCAGAAGATGGTACACCGTGTGATTTTGAAAGGTTTCTAAAACGCACCCAATTTCTCATCTCCTTGTGCTCGGGTTCGCCTTTCCAGCTACTTTACTAGCAATCTCCCTACTTGGAGAATCAGCACCTTTAAGCTCCTGTTCCCTACAGGTTGCAATTTGTCCTGAGGATGAACGGGAAGAGGGGCAACAAATGAGAGACTAGATCTAGCTGTTGGGACAGGCACAGGTCACTCTAATTTCCCATCAGGAAGAAGAATTAAACACAGGCTCAGCCTGCCGCCGGGAACCAGAATAGGGCCTGAGGCAATCCCGTGCTTTTGCGGCCAGCTCCCAAAAAAGCGAGTTGAAAAATGGAGCTCAGGGGCACTGCAATTCACAAACCTGCAGAGTTATAAATGATAACTCTCATCCACAGATATATTGAGGGAAGGCAACGAAGAGGATTTGAAAGCAAGGCAGAATTGCAGGAAACAGGTTTCAGGAGGTAGATTCGAATGGCCTTTAAAGCACATGAAAAGTGGGAAACCGTCGACAGTGATGCCCTTGGCTAAAAAGGGCGTATGCGTTTTTTCCTGAATATATTCAGGAAAAAACGCATACGCCCTTTTTGGCCAACCAAGCAACCTGGAAAGGCAAATCAGCGCTACAAAGAGGTCTCGCTTCCCATCGGTCAAAAGGGCCATGCTGCAAAAAGTGTCAAAACCAGAAATGCAGGACAGGCCATGGAGAAATGGCAGCCTTGCTACGCTGATGGGCGGGATGTAAATTGCCAACAGCCACTCTAGAGAAGTGTACGGTGTGTCCTGAAACATCGAAAAAACACAGCTTAGGGAGCATAGGGCACGTCCACTCATGGGCGTATAAATTGGGAAAACTAAAAATCAGCAAGACACAGGCACCCCAATGTTTAGGGCTGCTATGTTGACAAGAACCTCCACTTCATGACACCTTAAATATCCCAGGAAAGAGAAAAATGGATAAAGAAGTTGTGGTCCTTATGTACAAAGGAATATCACTCAGACATGAAATCAATGTCATAAGGCTAGTAGAAGCAAGATGAGTGGATTTAGGTATGACGATTCTAAGTGAAATAAGTCACACAGAAAAAGACACTTATCATAAGATATCACTTATAGAGGGAATGTAAAAACCGCTACACTTGAACTGAATTACAAAACAGAACAGAGTCACACGTTTAGAAAACACACTATGGCTGCTTAACGGGAAAGGTGAGGTGGGGTGATGCATAAAACAAGGGTTTCAAATTCGCTCAGATACCGTTCCATACACCCAATATGTAATAGACAAGACCTACTCCTTGCTCAGTGAACTGGACTCAACACCCCCTATTCACCGCACAAGAATATATGTGACTAGTAAGAATCTTAAAACCTATATATTGATATCTGTCTGGAAGTGAGTCAAGTGGGTGTAAAGCCGCATAAACACAGCCGTGAAAAGCAGCTAAACCCCATTATAAAAATAAATTACTTTTAAAAACCCGTAAAACAAAGACAGTGAAAGAGAGAGAAATTCTTACAAAATTCGTTCAGAGGCTGTGATGCAACCTGGATTGACCATATCTAGACCCACAGCTGGATGAGACATAAGGGTGGACACTCTTGGGGCTTAGAGGTTGGGTGAGGTTGGGTGAGCAAACGCAGATCCTTTAAAGTAATACTGTGTGGTACCCATCCCATGGGTCCCAAATCTCCAGGTTCAAGGGCATCTTCCTACATCGAAAACATGCATGAGAAACCCAGAAGATGGTACACCGTGTGATTTTGAAAGGTTTCTAAAACGCACCCAATTTCTCATCTCCTTGTGCTCGGGTTCGCCTTTCCAGCTACTTTACTAGCAATCTCCCTACTTGGAGAATCAGCACCTTTAAGCTCCTGTTCCCTACAGGTTGCAATTTGTCCTGAGGATGAACGGGAAGAGGGGCAACCAATGAGAGACTAGATCTAGGTGTTGGGACAGGCACAGGTCACTCTAATTTCCCATCAGGAAGAAGAATTAAACACAGGCTCAGCCTGCCGCCGGGAACCAGAATAGGGCCTGAGGCAATCCCGTGCTTTTGCGGCCAGCTCCCAAAAAAGACAGTTGAAAAATGGAGCTCAGGGGCACTGCAATTCACAAACCTGGAGAGTTATAAATGATAACTCTCATCCACAGATATATTGAGGGAAGGCAACGAAGAGGATTTGAAAGCAAGGCAGAATTGCAGGAAACAGGTTTCAGGAGGTAGATTCGAATGGCCTTTAAAGCACATGAAAAGTGGGAAACCGTCGACAGTGATGCCCTTGGCTAAAAAGGGCGTAAGCGTTTTTTCCTGAATATATTCAGGAAAAAACGCATACGCCCTTTTTGGCCAACCAAGCAACCTGGAAAGGCAAATCAGCGCTACAAAGAAGTCTCGCTTCCCATCGGTCAAAAGGGCCATGCTGCAAAAAGTGACAAAACCAGAAATGCAGTACAGGCCATGGAGAAATGGCAGCCTTGCTACGCTAATGGGCGGGATGTAAATTGCCAAAAGCCACTCTGGAGAAGTGTACGGTGTGTCCTGAAACATCGAAAAAACACAGCTTAGGGAGCATAGGGCACATCCACTCATGGGCGTATAAATTGGGAAAACTAAAAATCAGCAAGACACAGGCACCCCAATGTTTAGGGCTGCTATGTTGACAAGAACCTCCACTTCATGACACCTTAAATATCCCAGGAAAGAGATAAATGGATAAAGAATTTGTGGTCTTTATGTACAAAGGAATATCCCTCAGACATGAAATCAATGTCATAAGGCTAGTAGAAGCAAGATGAGTGGATTTAGGTATGACGATTCTAAGTGAAATAAGTCACACAGAAAAAGACACTTATCATAAGCTATCACTTATAGAAGGAATGTAAAAACCGCTACACTTGAACTGAATTACAAAACAGAACAGAGTCACACGTTTAGAAAACACACTATGGCTGCTTAACGGGAAAGGTGAGGTGGGGTGATGCATAAAACAAGGGTTTCAAATTCGCTCAGATACCGTTCCATACACCCAATATGTAATAGACAAGACCTACTCCTTGCTCAGTGAACTGGACTCAACACCCCCTATTCACCGCACAAGAATATATCTGACTAGTAAGAATCGTAAAACCTATGTATTGATATCTCTCTGGAAGTGAGCCAAGTGGGTGTAAAGCCGCATAAACACAGCCGTGAAAAGCAGCTAAACCCCATTATAAAAATAAATTACTTTTAAAAACCCGTAAAACAAAGACAGTGAAAGAGAGAGAAATTCTTACAAAATTTGTTCAGGGGCTGTGATGCAACCTGGATTGACCATATCTAGACCCACACCTGGATGAGACATAAGGGTGGACACTCTTGGGGCTGAGAGGTTGGGTGAGGTTGGGAGAGCAAACTCAGACCCTTTAAAGTAATACTGCGTGGTACCCAATCCATGGGTCCCAAATCTCCAGGTTCAAGGGCATCTTCCTACATCGAAAACATGCATGAGAAACCCAGAAGATGGTACACCGTGTGATTTTGAAAGGTTTCTAAAACGCACCCCATTTCTCATCTCCTTGTGCTAGGGTTCGCCTTTCCAGCTACTTTACTAGCAATCTCCCTACTTGGAGAATCAGCACCTTTAAGCTTCTGTTCCCTACAGGTTGCAATTTGTCCTGAGGATGAACGGGAAGAGGGGCAACCAATGAGAGACTAGATCTAGGTGTTGGTAGAGGCACAGGTCACTCTATTTTCCCATCAGGAAGAAGAATTAACCACAGGCTCAGCCTGCCGCCAGGAACCAGAATAAGGCCTGAGGCAATCTCGGGCTTTTGTGGCCAGCTCCCAAAAAAGCGAGTTGAAAAATGGAGCTCAGGGACACTGCAATTCACAAACCCGCAGAGTTATAAATGATAACTCTCATCCACAGATATATTGAGGGAAGGCAACGAAGAGGATTTGAAAGCAAGGCAGAATTGCAGGAAGCAGATTTCAGGAGGTAGATTCGAATCGCCTTTAAAGCACATGAAAAGCGGCAAAACGTCGACAATGATGCCCTTGGCCAAAAAGGGCGTATGCGTTTTTTCCTGAATATATTCAGGAAAAAACGCATACGCCCTTTTTGGCCAACCAAGCAACCTGGAAAGGCAAATCAGCGCTACAAAGAGGTCTCGCTTCCCATCGGTCAAAAGGGCCATGCTGCAAAAAGTGTCAAAACCAGAAATGCAGGACAGGCCATGGAGAAATGGCAGCCTTGCTACGCTGATGGGCGGGATGTAAATTGCCAACAGCCACTCTAGAGAAGTGTACGGTGTGTCCTGAAACATCGAAAAAACACAGCTTAGGGAGCATAGGGCACGTCCACTCATGGGCGTATAAATTGGGAAAACTAAAAATCAGCAAGACACAGGCACCCCAATGTTTAGGGCTGCTATGTTGACAAGAACCTCCACTTCATGACACCTTAAATATCCCAGGAAAGAGAAAAATGGATAAAGAAGTTGTGGTCCTTATGTACAAAGGAATATCACTCAGACATGAAATCAATGTCATAAGGCTAGTAGAAGCAAGATGAGTGGATTTAGGTATGACGATTCTAAGTGAAATAAGTCACACAGAAAAAGACACTTATCATAAGATATCACTTATAGAGGGAATGTAAAAACCGCTACACTTGAACTGAATTACAAAACAGAACAGAATCACACGTTTAGAAAACACACTATGGCTGCTTAACGGGAAAGGTGAGGTGGGGTGATGCATAAAACAAGGGGTTCAAATTCGCTCAGATACCGTTCCATACACCCAATATGTAATAGACAAGACCTACTCCTTGCTCAGTGAACTGGACTCAACACCCCCTTTTCACCGCACAAGAATATATGTGACTAGTAAGAATCTTAAAACCTATATATTGATATCTGTCTGGAAGTGAGTCAAGTGGGTGTAAAGCCGCATAAACACAGCCGTGAAAAGCAGCTAAACCCCATTATAAAAATAAATTACTTTTAAAAACCCGTAAAACAAAGACAGTGAAAGAGAGAGAAATTCTTACAAAATTCGTTCAGAGGCTGTGATGCAACCTGGATTGACCATATCTAGACCCACAGCTGGATGAGACATAAGGGTGGACACTCTTGGGGCTTAGAGGTTGGGTGAGGTTGGGTGAGCAAACGCAGATCCTTTAAAGTAATACTGTGTGGTACCCATCCCATGGGTCCCAAATCTCCAGGTTCAAGGGCATCTTCCTACATCGAAAACATGCATGAGAAACCCAGAAGATGGTACACCGTGTGATTTTGAAAGGTTTCTAAAACGCACCCAATTTCTCATCTCCTTGTGCTCGGGTTCGCCTTTCCAGCTACTTTACTAGCAATCTCCCTACTTGGAGAATCAGCACCTTTAAGCTCCTGTTCCCTACAGGTTGCAATTTGTCCTGAGGATGAACGGGAAGAGGGGCAACAAATGAGAGACTAGATCTAGCTGTTGGGACAGGCACAGGTCACTCTAATTTCCCATCAGGAAGAAGAATTAAACACAGGCTCAGCCTGCCGCCGGGAACCAGAATAGGGCCTGAGGCAATCCCGTGCTTTTGCGGCCAGCTCCCAAAAAAGCGAGTTGAAAAATGGAGCTCAGGGGCACTGCAATTCACAAACCTGCAGAGTTATAAATGATAACTCTCATCCACAGATATATTGAGGGAAGGCAACGAAGAGGATTTGAAAGCAAGGCAGAATTGCAGGAAACAGGTTTCAGGAGGTAGATTCGAATGGCCTTTAAAGCACATGAAAAGTGGGAAACCGTCGACAGTGATGCCCTTGGCTAAAAAGGGCGTATGCGTTTTTTCCTGAATATATTCAGGAAAAAACGCATACGCCCTTTTTGGCCAACCAAGCAACCTGGAAAGGCAAATCAGCGCTACAAAGAGGTCTCGCTTCCCATCGGTCAAAAGGGCCATGCTGCAAAAAGTGTCAAAACCAGAAATGCAGGACAGGCCATGGAGAAATGGCAGCCTTGCTACGCTGATGGGCGGGATGTAAATTGCCAACAGCCACTCTAGAGAAGTGTACGGTGTGTCCTGAAACATCGAAAAAACACAGCTTAGGGAGCATAGGGCACGTCCACTCATGGGCGTATAAATTGGGAAAACTAAAAATCAGCAAGACACAGGCACCCCAATGTTTAGGGCTGCTATGTTGACAAGAACCTCCACTTCATGACACCTTAAATATCCCAGGAAAGAGAAAAATGGATAAAGAAGTTGTGGTCCTTATGTACAAAGGAATATCACTCAGACATGAAATCAATGTCATAAGGCTAGTAGAAGCAAGATGAGTGGATTTAGGTATGACGATTCTAAGTGAAATAAGTCACACAGAAAAAGACACTTATCATAAGATATCACTTATAGAGGGAATGTAAAAACCGCTACACTTGAACTGAATTACAAAACAGAACAGAGTCACACGTTTAGAAAACACACTATGGCTGCTTAACGGGAAAGGTGAGGTGGGGTGATGCATAAAACAAGGGTTTCAAATTCGCTCAGATACCGTTCCATACACCCAATATGTAATAGACAAGACCTACTCCTTGCTCAGTGAACTGGACTCAACACCCCCTATTCACCGCACAAGAATATATGTGACTAGTAAGAATCTTAAAACCTATATATTGATATCTGTCTGGAAGTGAGTCAAGTGGGTGTAAAGCCGCATAAACACAGCCGTGAAAAGCAGCTAAACCCCATTATAAAAATAAATTACTTTTAAAAACCCGTAAAACAAAGACAGTGAAAGAGAGAGAAATTCTTACAAAATTCGTTCAGAGGCTGTGATGCAACCTGGATTGACCATATCTAGACCCACAGCTGGATGAGACATAAGGGTGGACACTCTTGGGGCTTAGAGGTTGGGTGAGGTTGGGTGAGCAAACGCAGATCCTTTAAAGTAATACTGTGTGGTACCCATCCCATGGGTCCCAAATCTCCAGGTTCAAGGGCATCTTCCTACATCGAAAACATGCATGAGAAACCCAGAAGATGGTACACCGTGTGATTTTGAAAGGTTTCTAAAACGCACCCAATTTCTCATCTCCTTGTGCTCGGGTTCGCCTTTCCAGCTACTTTACTAGCAATCTCCCTACTTGGAGAATCAGCACCTTTAAGCTCCTGTTCCCTACAGGTTGCAATTTGTCCTGAGGATGAACGGGAAGAGGGGCAACCAATGAGAGACTAGATCTAGGTGTTGGGACAGGCACAGGTCACTCTAATTTCCCATCAGGAAGAAGAATTAAACACAGGCTCAGCCTGCCGCCGGGAACCAGAATAGGGTCTGAGGCAATCCCGTGCTTTTGCGGCCAGCTCCCAAAAAAGACAGTTGAAAAATGGAGCTCAGGGGCACTGCAATTCACAAACCTGGAGAGTTATAAATGATAACTCTCATCCACAGATATATTGAGGGAAGGCAACGAAGAGGATTTGAAAGCAAGGCAGAATTGCAGGAAACAGGTTTCAGGAGGTAGATTCGAATCGCCTTTAAAGCACATGAAAAGTGGCAAAACGTCGACAGTGATGCCCTTGGCCAAAAAGGGCGTAAGCGTTTTTTCCTGAATATATTCAGGAAAAAACGCATACGCCCTTTTTGGCCAACCAAGCAACCTGGAAAGGCAAATCAGCGCTACAAAGAAGTCTCGCTTCCCATCGGTCAAAAGGGCCATGCTGCAAAAAGTGACAAAACCAGAAATGCAGTACAGGCCATGGAGAAATGGCAGCCTTGCTACGCTAATGGGCGGGATGTAAATTGCCAAAAGCCACTCTGGAGAAGTGTAAGGTGTGTCCTGAAACATCGAAAAAACACAGCTTAGGGAGCATAGGGCACATCCACTCATGGGCGTATAAATTGGGAAAACTAAAAATCAGCAAGACACAGGCACCCCAATGTTTAGGGCTGCTATGTTGACAAGAACCTCCACTTCATGACACCTTAAATATCCCAGGAAAGAGATAAATGGATAAAGAAGTTGTGGTCTTTATGTACAAAGGAATATCCCTCAGACATGAAATCAATGTCATAAGGCTAGTAGAAGCAAGATGAGTGGATTTAGGTATGACGATTCTAAGTGAAATAAGTCACACAGAAAAAGACACTTATCATAAGCTATCACTTATAGAGGGAATGTAAAAACCGCTACACTTGAACTGAATTACAAAACAGAACAGAGTCACACGTTTAGAAAACACACTATGGCTGCTTAACGCGAAAGGTGAGGTGGGGTGATGCATAAAACAAGGGTTTCAAATTCGCTCAGATACCGTTCCATACACCCAATATGTAATAGACAAGACCTACTCCTTGCTCAGTGAACTGGACTCAACACCCCCTATTCACCGCACAAGAATATATCTGACTAGTAAGAATCGTAAAACCTATGTATTGATATCTCTCTGGAAGTGAGCCAAGTGGGTGTAAAGCCGCATAAACACAGCCGTGAAAAGCAGCTAAACCCCATTATAAAAATAAATTACTTTTAAAAACCCGTAAAACAAAGACAGTGAAAGAGAGAGAAATTCTTACAAAATTTGTTCAGGGGCTGTGATGCAACCTGGATTGACCATATCTAGACCCACACCTGGATGAGACATAAGGGTGGACACTCTTGGGGCTGAGAGGTTGGGTGAGGTTGGGAGAGCAAACTCAGACCCTTTAAAGTAATACTGCGTGGTACCCAATCCATGGGTCCCAAATCTCCAGGTTCAAGGGCATCTTCCTACATCGAAAACATGCATGAGAAACCCAGAAGATGGTACACCGTGTGATTTTGAAAGGTTTCTAAAACGCACCCCATTTCTCATCTCCTTGTGCTAGGGTTCGCCTTTCCAGCTACTTTACTAGCAATCTCCCTACTTGGAGAATCAGCACCTTTAAGCTTCTGTTCCCTACAGGTTGCAATTTGTCCTGAGGATGAACGGGAAGAGGGGCAACCAATGAGAGACTAGATCTAGGTGTTGGTAGAGGCACAGGTCACTCTATTTTCCCATCAGGAAGAAGAATTAACCACAGGCTCAGCCTGCCGCCAGGAACCAGAATAAGGCCTGAGGCAATCTCGGGCTTTTGTGGCCAGCTCCCAAAAAAGCGAGTTGAAAAATGGAGCTCAGGGACACTGCAATTCACAAACCCGCAGAGTTATAAATGATAACTCTCATCCACAGATATATTGAGGGAAGGCAACGAAGAGGATTTGAAAGCAAGGCAGAATTGCAGGAAGCAGATTTCAGGAGGTAGATTCGAATCGCCTTTAAAGCACATGAAAAGCGGCAAAACGTCGACAATGATGCCCTTGGCCAAAAAGGGCGTATGCGTTTTTTCCTGAATATATTCAGGAAAAAACGCATACGCCCTTTTTGGCCAACCAAGCAACCTGGAAAGGCAAATCAGCGCTACAAAGAGGTCTCGCTTCCCATCGGTCAAAAGGGCCATGCTGCAAAAAGTGTCAAAACCAGAAATGCAGGACAGGCCATGGAGAAATGGCAGCCTTGCTACGCTGATGGGCGGGATGTAAATTGCCAACAGCCACTCTAGAGAAGTGTACGGTGTGTCCTGAAACATCGAAAAAACACAGCTTAGGGAGCATAGGGCACGTCCACTCATGGGCGTATAAATTGGGAAAACTAAAAATCAGCAAGACACAGGCACCCCAATGTTTAGGGCTGCTATGTTGACAAGAACCTCCACTTCATGACACCTTAAATATCCCAGGAAAGAGAAAAATGGATAAAGAAGTTGTGGTCCTTATGTACAAAGGAATATCACTCAGACATGAAATCAATGTCATAAGGCTAGTAGAAGCAAGATGAGTGGATTTAGGTATGACGATTCTAAGTGAAATAAGTCACACAGAAAAAGACACTTATCATAAGATATCACTTATAGAGGGAATGTAAAAACCGCTACACTTGAACTGAATTACAAAACAGAACAGAGTAACACGTTTAGAAAACACACTATGGCTGCTTAACGGGAAAGGTGAGGTGGGGTGATGCATAAAACAAGGGGTTCAAATTCGCTCAGATACCGTTCCATACACCCAATATGTAATAGACAAGACCTACTCCTTGCTCAGTGAACTGGACTCAACACCCCCTATTCACCGCACAAGAATATATGTGACTAGTAAGAATCTTAAAACCTATATATTGATATCTGTCTGGAAGTGAGTCAAGTGGGTGTAAAGCCGCATAAACACAGCCGTGAAAAGCAGCTAAACCCCATTATAAAAATAAATTACTTTTAAAAACCCGTAAAACAAAGACAGTGAAAGAGAGAGAAATTCTTACAAAATTCGTTCAGAGGCTGTGATGCAACCTGGATTGACCATATCTAGACCCACAGCTGGATGAGACATAAGGGTGGACACTCTTGGGGCTTAGAGGTTGGGTGAGGTTGGGTGAGCAAACGCAGATCCTTTAAAGTAATACTGTGTGGTACCCATCCCATGGGTCCCAAATCTCCAGGTTCAAGGGCATCTTCCTACATCGAAAACATGCATGAGAAACCCAGAAGATGGTACACCGTGTGATTTTGAAAGGTTTCTAAAACGCACCCAATTTCTCATCTCCTTGTGCTCGGGTTCGCCTTTCCAGCTACTTTACTAGCAATCTCCCTACTTGGAGAATCAGCACCTTTAAGCTCCTGTTCCCTACAGGTTGCAATTTGTCCTGAGGATGAACGGGAAGAGGGGCAACAAATGAGAGACTAGATCTAGCTGTTGGGACAGGCACAGGTCACTCTAATTTCCCATCAGGAAGAAGAATTAAACACAGGCTCAGCCTGCCGCCGGGAACCAGAATAGGGCCTGAGGCAATCCCGTGATTTTGCGGCCAGCTCCCAAAAAAGCGAGTTGAAAAATGGAGCTCAGGGGCACTGCAATTCACAAACCTGCAGAGTTATAAATGATAACTCTCATCCACAGATATATTGAGGGAAGGCAACGAAGAGGATTTGAAAGCAAGGCAGAATTGCAGGAAACAGGTTTCAGGAGGTAGATTCGAATGGCCTTTAAAGCACATGAAAAGTGGGAAACCGTCGACAGTGATGCCCTTGGCTAAAAAGGGCGTATGCGTTTTTTCCTGAATATATTCAGGAAAAAACGCATACGCCCTTTTTGGCCAACCAAGCAACCTGGAAAGGCAAATCAGCGCTACAAAGAGGTCTCGCTTCCCATCGGTCAAAAGGGCCATGCTGCAAAAAGTGTCAAAACCAGAAATGCAGGACAGGCCATGGAGAAATGGCAGCCTTGCTACGCTGATGGGCGGGATGTAAATTGCCAACAGCCACTCTAGAGAAGTGTACGGTGTGTCCTGAAACATCGAAAAAACACAGCTTAGGGAGCATAGGGCACGTCCACTCATGGGCGTATAAATTGGGAAAACTAAAAATCAGCAAGACACAGGCACCCCAATGTTTAGGGCTGCTATGTTGACAAGAACCTCCACTTCATGACACCTTAAATATCCCAGGAAAGAGAAAAATGGATAAAGAAGTTGTGGTCCTTATGTACAAAGGAATATCACTCAGACATGAAATCAATGTCATAAGGCTAGTAGAAGCAAGATGAGTGGATTTAGGTATGACGATTCTAAGTGAAATAAGTCACACAGAAAAAGACACTTATCATAAGATATCACTTATAGAGGGAATGTAAAAACCGCTACACTTGAACTGAATTACAAAACAGAACAGAGTCACACGTTTAGAAAACACACTATGGCTGCTTAACGGGAAAGGTGAGGTGGGGTGATGCATAAAACAAGGGTTTCAAATTCGCTCAGATACTGTTCCATACACCCAATATGTAATAGACAAGACCTACTCCTTGCTCAGTGAACTGGACTCAACAACCCCTATTCACCGCACAAGAATATATGTGACTAGTAAGAATCGTAAAACCTATGTATTGATATCTCTCTGGAAGTGTGTCAAGTGGGTGTAAAGCTGCATAAACACAGCCGTGAAAAGCAGCTAAACCCCATTATAAAAATAAATTACTTTTAAAAACCCGTAAAACAAAGACAGTGAAAGAGAGAGAAATTCTTACAAAATTCGTTCAGAGGCTGTGATGCAACCTGGATTGACCATATCTAGACCCACAGCTGGATGAGACATAAGGGTGGACACTCTTGGGGCTTAGAGGTTGGGTGAGGTTGGGTGAGCAAACGCAGACCCTTTAAAGTAATACTGTGTGGTACCCATCCCATGGGTCCCAAATCTCCAGGTTCAAGGGCATCTTCCTACATCGAAAACATGCATGAGAAACCCAGAAGATGGTGCACCGTGTGATTTTGAAAGGTTTCTAAAACGCACCCAATTTCTCATCTCCTTGTGCTCGGGTTCGCCTTTCCAGCTACTTTACTAGCAATCTCCCTACTTGGAGAATCAGCACCTTTAAGCTCCTGTTCCCTACAGGTTGCAATTTGTCCTGAGGATGAACGGGAAGAGGGGCAACCAATGAGAGACTAGATCTAGGTGTTGGGACAGGCACAGGTCACTCTATTTTCCCATCAGGAAGAAGAATTAACCACAGGCTCTGCCTGCCTCCAGGAACCAGAATAGGGCCTGATGCAATCCCGCGCTTTTGCGGCCAGCTCCCAAAAAAGCGAGTTGAAAAATGGAGCTCAGGGACACTGCAATTCACAAACCCGCAGAGTTATAAATGATAACTCTCATCCACAGATATATTGAGGGAAGGCAACGAAGAGGATTTGAAAGCAAGGCAGAATTGCAGGAAAGAGATTTCAGGAGGTAGATTCGAATGGCCTTTAAAGCACATGAAAAGCGGCAAAACGTCGACAATGATGCCCTTGGCCAAAAAGGGCGTATGCGTTTTTTCCTGAATATATTCAGGAAAAAACGCATACGCCCTTTTTGGCCAACCAAGCAACCTGGAAAGGCAAATCAGCGCTACCACGAAGTCTCGCTTCCCATCGGTCAAAAGGGCCATGCTGCAAAATGTGTCAAAA
Source organism: Eschrichtius robustus (assembly GCF_028021215.1). Classification (NCBI taxonomy): domain Eukaryota; kingdom Metazoa; phylum Chordata; class Mammalia; order Artiodactyla; family Eschrichtiidae; genus Eschrichtius; species Eschrichtius robustus. The sequence goes on from NW_027175351.1 coordinate 1,375,835, forward strand.
CCAGAAATGCAGTACAGGCCATGGAGAAATGGCAGCCTTGCTACGCTGATGGGCGGGATGTAAATTGCCAAAAGCCACTCTGGAGAAGTGTACGGTGTGTCCTGAAACATCGAAAAAACACAGCTTAGGGAGCATAGGGCACGTCCACTCATGGGCGTATAAATTGGGAAAACTAAAAATCAGCAAGACACAGGCACCCCAATGTTTAGGGCTGCTATGTTGACAAGAACCTCCACTTCATGACACCTTAAATATCCCAGGAAAGAGAAAAATGGATAAAGAAGTTGTGGTCCTTATGTACAATGGAATATCACTCAGACATGAAATCAATGTCATAAGGCTAGTAGAAGCAAGATGAGTGGATTTAGGTATGACGATTCTAAGTGAAATAAGTCACACAGAAAAAGACACTTATCATAAGATATCACTTATAGAGGGAATGTAAAAACCGCTACACTTGAACTGAATTACAAAACAGAACAGAGTAACACGTTTAGAAAACACACTATGGCTGCTTAACGGGAAAGGTGAGGTGGGGTGATGCATAAAACAAGGGTTTCAAATTCGCTCAGATACTGTTCCATACACCCAATATGTAATAGACAAGACCTACTCCTTGCTCAGTGAACTGGACTCAACACCCCCTATTCACCGCACAAGAATATATGTGACTAGTAAGAATCGTAAAACCTATGTATTGATATCTCTCTGGAAGTGAGTCAAGTGGGTGTAAAGCCGCATAAACACAGCCGTGAAAAGCAGCTAAACCCCATTATAAAAATAAATTACTTTTAAAAACCCGTAAAACAAAGACAGTGAAAGAGAGAGAAATTCTTACAAAATTCGTTCAGGGGCTGTGATGCAACCTGGATTGACCATATCTAGACCCACACCTGGATGAGACATAAGGGTGGACACTCTTGGGGCTGAGAGGTTGGGTGAGGTTGGGAGAGCAAACTCAGACCCTTTAAAGTAATACTGCGTGGTACCCATCCCATGGGTCCCAAATCTCCAGGTTCAAGGGCATCTTCCTACATCGAAAACATGCATGAGAAACCCAGAAGATGGTACACCGTGTGATTTTGAAAGGTTTCTAAAACGCACCCCATTTCTCATCTCCTTGTGCTAGGGTTCGCCTTTCCAGCTACTTTACTAGCAATCTCCCTACTTGGAGAATCAGCACCTTTAAGCTTCTGTTCCCTACAGGTTGCAATTTGTCCTGAGGATGAACGGGAAGAGGGGCAACCAATGAGAGACTAGATCTAGGTGTTGGTAGAGGCACAGGTCACTCTATTTTCCCATCAGGAAGAAGAATTAACCACAGGCTCAGCCTGCCGCCAGGAACCAGAATAAGGCCTGAGGCAATCTCGCGCTTTTGTGGCCAGCTCCCAAAAAAGCGAGTTGAAAAATGGAGCTCAGGGACACTGCAATTCACAAACCCGCAGAGTTATAAATGATAACTCTCATCCACAGATATATTGAGGGAAGGCAACGAAGAGGATTTGAAAGCAAGGCAGAATTGCAGGAAGCAGATTTCAGGAGGTAGATTCGAATCGCCTTTAAAGCACATGAAAAGCGGTAAAACGTCGACAATGATGCCCTTGGCCAAAAAGGGCATATGCGTTTTTTCCTGAATATATTCAGGAAAAAACGCATACGCCCTTTTTGGCCAACCAAGCAACCAGAAAGTCAAATCAGCGCTACAAAGAGGTCTCGCTTCCCATCGGTCAAAAGGGCCATGCTGCAAAAAGTGTCAAAACCAGAAATGCAGGACAGGCCATGGAGAAATGGCAGCCTTGCTACGCTGATGGGCGGGATGTAAATTGCCAACAGCCACTCTAGAGAAGTGTACGGTGTGTCCTGAAACATCGAAAAAACACAGCTTAGGGAGCATAGGGCACGTCCACTCATGGGCGTATAAATTGGGAAAACTAAAAATCAGCAAGACACAGGCACCCCAATGTTTAGGGCTGCTATGTTGACAAGAACCTCCACTTCATGACACCTTAAATATCCCAGGAAAGAGAAAAATGGATAAAGAAGTTGTGGTCCTTATGTACAAAGGAATATCACTCAGACATGAAATCAATGTCATAAGGCTAGTAGAAGCAAGATGAGTGGATTTAGGTATGACGATTCTAAGTGAAATAAGTCACACAGAAAAAGACACTTATCATAAGATATCACTTATAGAGGGAATGTAAAAACCGCTACACTTGAACTGAATTACAAAACAGAACAGAGTCACACGTTTAGAAAACACACTATGGCTGCTTAACGGGAAAGGTGAGGTGGGGTGATGCATAAAACAAGGGGTTCAAATTCGCTCAGATACCGTTCCATACACCCAATATGTAATAGACAAGACCTACTCCTTGCTCAGTGAAGTGGACTCAACACCCCCTATTCACCGCACAAGAATATATGTGACTATTAAGAATCTTAAAACCTATATATTGATATCTGTCTGGAAGTGAGTCAAGTGGGTGTAAAGCCGCATAAACACAGCCGTGAAAAGCAGCTAAACCCCATTATAAAAATAAATTACTTTTAAAAACCCGTAAAACAAAGACAGTGAAAGAGAGAGAAATTCTTACAAAATTCGTTCAGAGGCTGTGATGCAACCTGGATTGACCATATCTAGACCCACACCTGGATGAGACATAAGGGTGGACACTCTTGGGGCTGAGAGGTTGGGTGAGGTTGGGAGAGCAAACTCAGACCCTTTAAAGTAATACTGCGTGGTACCCATCCCATGGGTCCCAAATCTCCAGGTTCAAGGGCATCTTCCTACATCGAAAACATGCATGAGAAACCCAGAAGATGGTACACCGTGTGATTTTGAAAGGTTTCTAAAACGCACCCCATTTCTCATCTCCTTGTGCTAGGGTTCGCCTTTCCAGCTACTTTACTAGCAATCTCCCTACTTGGAGAATCAGCACCTTTAAGCTCCTGTTCCCTACAGGTTGCAATTTGTCCTGAGGATGAACGGGAAGAGGGGCAACCAATGAGAGACTAGATCTAGGTGTTGGTAGAGGCACAGGTCACTCTATTTTCCCATCAGGAAGAAGAATTAACCACAGGCTCAGCCTGCCGCCAGGAACCAGAATAAGGCCTGAGGCAATCTCGCGCTTTTGTGGCCAGCTCCCAAAAAAGCGAGTTGAAAAATGGAGCTCAGGGACACTGCAATTCACAAACCCGCAGAGTTATAAATGATAACTCTCATCCACAGATATATTGAGGGAAGGCAACGAAGAGGATTTGAAAGCAAGGCAGAATTGCAGGAAGCAGATTTCAGGAGGTAGATTCGAATCGCCTTTAAAGCACATGAAAAGCGGCAAAACGTCGACAATGATGCCCTTGGCCAAAAAGGGCGTATGCGTTTTTTCCTGAATATATTCAGGAAAAAACGCATACGCCCTTTTTGGCCAACCAAGCAACCTGGAAAGGCAAATCAGCGCTACAAAGAGGTCTCGCTTCCCATCGGTCAAAAGGGCCATGCTGCAAAAAGTGTCAAAACCAGAAATGCAGGACAGGCCATGGAGAAATGGCAGCCTTGCTACGCTGATGGGCGGGATGTAAATTGCCAACAGCCACTCTAGAGAAGTGTACGGTGTGTCCTGAAACATCGAAAAAACACAGCTTAGGGAGCATAGGGCACGTCCACTCATGGGCGTATAAATTGGGAAAACTAAAAATCAGCAAGACACAGGCACCCCAATGTTTAGGGCTGCTATGTTGACAAGAACCTCCACTTCATGACACCTTAAATATCCCAGGAAAGAGAAAAATGGATAAAGAAGTTGTGGTCCTTATGTACAAAGGAATATCACTCAGACATGAAATCAATGTCATAAGGCTAGTAGAAGCAAGATGAGTGGATTTAGGTATGACGATTCTAAGTGAAATAAGTCACACAGAAAAAGACACTTATCATAAGATATCACTTATAGAGGGAATGTAAAAACCGCTACACTTGAACTGAATTACAAAACAGAACAGAGTCACACGTTTAGAAAACACACTATGGCTGCTTAACGGGAAAGGTGAGGTGGGGTGATGCATAAAACAAGGGGTTCAAATTCGCTCAGATACCGTTCCATACACCCAATATGTAATAGACAAGACCTACTCCTTGCTCAGTGAACTGGACTCAACACCCCCTATTCACCGCACAAGAATATATCTGACTAGTAAGAATCGTAAAACCTATGTATTGATATCTCTCTGGAAGTGAGCCAAGTGGGTGTAAAGCCGCATAAACACAGCCGTGAAAAGCAGCTAAACCCCATTATAAAAATAAATTACTTTTAAAAACCCGTAAAACAAAGACAGTGAAAGAGAGAGAAATTCTTACAAAATTTGTTCAGGGGCTGTGATGCAACCTGGATTGACCATATCTAGACCCACACCTGGATGAGACATAAGGGTGGACACTCTTGGGGCTGAGAGGTTGGGTGAGGTTGGGAGAGCAAACTCAGACCCTTTAAAGTAATACTGCGTGGTACCCAATCCATGGGTCCCAAATCTCCAGGTTCAAGGGCATCTTCCTACATCGAAAACATGCATGAGAAACCCAGAAGATGGTACACCGTGTGATTTTGAAAGGTTTCTAAAACGCACCCCATTTCTCATCTCCTTGTGCTAGGGTTCGCCTTTCCAGCTACTTTACTAGCAATCTCCCTACTTGGAGAATCAGCACCTTTAAGCTTCTGTTCCCTACAGGTTGCAATTTGTCCTGAGGATGAACGGGAAGAGGGGCAACCAATGAGAGACTAGATCTAGGTGTTGGTAGAGGCACAGGTCACTCTATTTTCCCATCAGGAAGAAGAATTAACCACAGGCTCAGCCTGCCGCCAGGAACCAGAATAAGGCCTGAGGCAATCTCGCGCTTTTGTGGCCAGCTCCCAAAAAAGCGAGTTGAAAAATGGAGCTCAGGGACACTGCAATTCACAAACCCGCAGAGTTATAAATGATAACTCTCATCCACAGATATATTGAGGGAAGGCAACGAAGAGGATTTGAAAGCAAGGCAGAATTGCAGGAAGCAGATTTCAGGAGGTAGATTCGAATCGCCTTTAAAGCACATGAAAAGCGGCAAAACGTCGACAATGATGCCCTTGGCCAAAAAGGGCGTATGCGTTTTTTCCTGAATATATTCAGGAAAAAACGCATACGCCCTTTTTGGCCAACCAAGCAACCTGGAAAGGCAAATCAGCGCTACAAAGAGGTCTCGCTTCCCATCGGTCAAAAGGGCCATGCTGCAAAAAGTGTCAAAACCAGAAATGCAGGACAGGCCATGGAGAAATGGCAGCCTTGCTACGCTGATGGGCGGGATGTAAATTGCCAACAGCCACTCTAGAGAAGTGTACGGTGTGTCCTGAAACATCGAAAAAACACAGCTTAGGGAGCATAGGGCACGTCCACTCATGGGCGTATAAATTGGGAAAACTAAAAATCAGCAAGACACAGGCACCCCAATGTTTAGGGCTGCTATGTTGACAAGAACCTCCACTTCATGACACCTTAAATATCCCAGGAAAGAGAAAAATGGATAAAGAAGTTGTGGTCCTTATGTACAAAGGAATATCACTCAGACATGAAATCAATGTCATAAGGCTAGTAGAAGCAAGATGAGTGGATTTAGGTATGACGATTCTAAGTGAAATAAGTCACACAGAAAAAGACACTTATCATAAGATATCACTTATAGAGGGAATGTAAAAACCGCTACACTTGAACTGAATTACAAAACAGAACAGAGTCACACGTTTAGAAAACACACTATGTCTGCTTAACGGGAAAGGTGAGGTGGGGTGATGCATAAAACAAGGGGTTCAAATTCGCTCAGATACCGTTCCATACACCCAATATGTAATAGACAAGACCTACTCCTTGCTCAGTGAACTGGACTCAACACCCCCTATTCACCGCACAAGAATATATGTGACTAGTAAGAATCTTAAAACCTATATATTGATATCTGTCTGGAAGTGAGTCAAGTGGGTGTAAAGCCGCATAAACACAGCCGTGAAAAGCAGCTAAACCCCATTATAAAAATAAATTACTTTTAAAAACCCGTAAAACAAAGACAGTGAAAGAGAGAGAAATTCTTACAAAATTCGTTCAGAGGCTGTGATGCAACCTGGATTGACCATATCTAGACCCACAGCTGGATGAGACATAAGGGTGGACACTCTTGGGGCTTAGAGGTTGGGTGAGGTTGGGTGAGCAAACACAAATCCTTTAAAGTAATACTGTGTGGTACCCATCCCATGGGTCCCAAATCTCCAGGTTCAAGGGCATCTTCCTACATCGAAAACATGCATGAGAAACCCAGAAGATGGTACACCGTGTGATTTTGAAAGGTTTCTAAAACGCACCCAATTTCTCATCTCCTTGTGCTCGGGTTCGCCTTTCCAGCTACTTTACTAGCAATCTCCCTACTTGGAGAATCAGCACCTTTAAGCTCCTGTTCCCTACAGGTTGCAATTTGTCCTGAGGATGAACGGGAAGAGGGGCAACAAATGAGAGACTAGATCTAGGTGTTGGGACAGGCACAGGTCACTCTAATTTCCCATCAGGAAGAAGAATTAAACACAGGCTCAGCCTGCCGCCGGGAACCAGAATAGGGCCTGAGGCAATCCCGTGCTTTTGCGGCCAACTCCCAAAAAAGCGAGTTGAAAAATGGAGCTCAGGGGCACTGCAATTCACAAACCTGCAGAGTTATAAATGATAACTCTCATCCACAGATATATTGAGGGAAGGCAACGAAGAGGATTTGAAAGCAAGGCAGAATTGCAGGAAACAGGTTTCAGGAGGTAGATTCGAATGGCCTTTAAAGCACATGAAAAGTGGGAAACCGTCGACAGTGATGCCCTTGGCTAAAAAGGGCGTATGCGTTTTTTCCTGAATATATTCAGGAAAAAACGCATACGCCCTTTTTGGCCAACCAAGCAACCTGGAAAGGCAAATCAGCGCTACAAAGAAGTCTCGCTTCCCATCGGTCAAAAGGGCCATGCTGCAAAAAGTGTCAAAACCAGAAATGCAGTACAGGCCATGGAGAAATGGCAGCCTTGCTACGCTGATGGGCGGGATGTAAATTGCCAAAAGCCACTCTGGAGAAGTGTACGGTGTGTCCTGAAACATCGAAAAAACACAGCTTAGGGAGCATAGGGCACGTCCACTCATGGGCGTATAAATTGGGAAAACTAAAAATCAGCAAGACACAGGCACCCCAATGTTTAGGGCTGCTATGTTGACAAGAACCTCCACTTCATGACACCTTAAATATCCCAGGAAAGAGAAAAATGGATAAAGAAGTTGTGGTCCTTATGTACAATGGAATATCACTCAGACATGAAATCAATGTCATAAGGCTAGTAGAAGCAAGATGAGTGGATTTAGGTATGACGATTCTAAGTGAAATAAGTCACACAGAAAAAGACACTTATCATAAGATATCACTTATAGAGGGAATGTAAAAACCGCTACACTTGAACTGAATTACAAAACAGAACAGAGTCACACGTTTAGAAAACACACTATGGCTGCTTAACGGGAAAGGTGAGGTGGGGTGATGCATAAAACAAGGGTTTCAAATTCGCTCAGATACTGTTCCATACACCCAATATGTAATAGACAAGACCTACTCCTTGCTCAGTGAACTGGACTCAACACCCCCTATTCACCGCACAAGAATATATGTGACTAGTAAGAATCGTAAAACCTATGTATTGATATCTCTCTGGAAGTGAGTCAAGTGGGTGTAAAGCCGCATAAACACAGCCGTGAAAAGCAGCTAAACCCCATTATAAAAATAAATTACTTTTAAAAACCCGTAAAACAAAGACAGTGAAAGAGAGAGAAATTCTTACAAAATTCGTTCAGGGGCTGTGATGCAACCTGGATTGACCATATCTAGACCCACACCTGGATGAGACATAAGGGTGGACACTCTTGGGGCTGAGAGGTTGGGTGAGGTTGGGAGAGCAAACTCAGACCCTTTAAAGTAATACTGCGTGGTACCCATCCCATGGGTCCCAAATCTCCAGGTTCAAGGGCATCTTCCTACATCGAAAACATGCATGAGAAACCCAGAAGATGGTACACCGTGTGATTTTTAAAGGTTTCTAAAACGCACCCCATTTCTCATCTCCTTGTGCTAGGGTTCGCCTTTCCAGCTACTTTACTAGCAATCTCCCTACTTGGAGAATCAGCACCTTTAAGCTCCTGTTCCCTACAGGTTGCAATTTGTCCTGAGGATGAAAGGGAAGAGGGGCAACCAATGAGAGACTAGATCTAGGTGTTGGTAGAGGCACAGGTCACTCTATTTTCCCATCAGGAAGAAGAATTAACCACAGGCTCAGCCTGCCGCCAGGAACCAGAATAAGGCCTGAGGCAATCTCGCGCTTTTGTGGCCAGCTCCCAAAAAAGCGAGTTGAAAAATGGAGCTCAGGGACACTGCAATTCACAAACCCGCAGAGTTATAAATGATAACTCTCATCCACAGATATATTGAGGGAAGGCAACGAAGAGGATTTGAAAGCAAGGCAGAATTGCAGGAAGCAGATTTCAGGAGGTAGATTCGAATCGCCTTTAAAGCACATGAAAAGCGGCAAAACGTCGACAATGATGCCCTTGGCCAAAAAGGGCGTATGCGTTTTTTCCTGAATATATTCAGGAAAAAACGCATACGCCCTTTTTGGCCAACCAAGCAACCTGGAAAGGCAAATCAGCGCTACAAAGAGGTCTCGCTTCCCATCGGTCAAAAGGGCCATGCTGCAAAAAGTGTCAAAACCAGAAATGCAGGACAGGCCATGGAGAAATGGCAGCCTTGCTACGCTGATGGGCGGGATGTAAATTGCCAACAGCCACTCTAGAGAAGTGTACGGTGTGTCCTGAAACATCGAAAAAACACAGCTTAGGGAGCATAGGGCACGTCCACTCATGGGCGTATAAATTGGGAAAACTAAAAATCAGCAAGACACAGGCACCCCAATGTTTAGGGCTGCTATGTTGACAAGAACCTCCACTTCATGACACCTTAAATATCCCAGGAAAGAGAAAAATGGATAAAGAAGTTGTGGTCCTTATGTACAAAGAATATCACTCAGACATGAAATCAATGTCATAAGGCTAGTAGAAGCAAGATGAGTGGATTTAGGTATGACGATTCTAAGTGAAATAAGTCACACAGAAAAAGACACTTATCATAAGATATCACTTATAGAGGGAATGTAAAAACCGCTACACTTGAACTGAATTACAAAACAGAACAGAGTCACACGTTTAGAAAACACACTATGGCTGCTTAACGGGAAAGGTGAGGTGGGGTGATGCATAAAACAAGGGTTTCAAATTCGCTCAGATACTGTTCCATACACCCAATATGTAATAGACAAGACCTACTCCTTGCTCAGTGAACTGGACTCAACACCCCCTATTCACCGCACAAGAATATATGTGACTAGTAAGAATCGTAAAACCTATGTATTGATATCTCTCTGGAAGTGAGTCAAGTGGGTGTAAAGCCGCATAAACACAGCCGTGAAAAGCAGCTAAACCCCATTATAAAAATAAATTACTTTTAAAAACCCGTAAAACAAAGACAGTGAAAGAGAGAGAAATTCTTACAAAATTCGTTCAGGGGCTGTGATGCAACCTGGATTGACCATATCTAGACCCACACCTGGATGAGACATAAGGGTGGACACTCTTGGGGCTGAGAGGTTGGGTGAGGTTGGGAGAGCAAACTCAGACCCTTTAAAGTAATACTGCGTGGTACCCATCCCATGGGTCCCAAATCTCCAGGTTCAAGGGCATCTTCCTACATCGAAAACATGCATGAGAAACCCAGAAGATGGTACACCGTGTGATTTTGAAAGGTTTCTAAAACGCACCCCATTTCTCATCTCCTTGTGCTAGGGTTCGCCTTTCCAGCTACTTTACTAGCAATCTCCCTACTTGGAGAATCAGCACCTTTAAGCTTCTGTTCCCTACAGGTTGCAATTTGTCCTGAGGATGAACGGGAAGAGGGGCAACCAATGAGAGACTAGATCTAGGTGTTGGTAGAGGCACAGGTCACTCTATTTTCCCATCAGGAAGAAGAATTAACCACAGGCTCAGCCTGCCGCCAGGAACCAGAATAAGGCCTGAGGCAATCTCGCGCTTTTGTGGCCAGCTCCCAAAAAAGCGAGTTGAAAAATGGAGCTCAGGGACACTGCAATTCACAAACCCGCAGAGTTATAAATGATAACTCTCATCCACAGATATATTGAGGGAAGGCAACGAAGAGGATTTGAAAGCAAGGCAGAATTGCAGGAAGCAGATTTCAGGAGGTAGATTCGAATCGCCTTTAAAGCACATGAAAAGCGGCAAAACGTCGACAATGATGCCCTTGGCCAAAAAGGGCGTATGCGTTTTTTCCTGAATATATTCAGGAAAAAACGCATACGCCCTTTTTGGCCAACCAAGCAACCTGGAAAGTCAAATCAGCGCTACAAAGAGGTCTCGCTTCCCATCGGTCAAAAGGGCCATGCTGCAAAAAGTGTCAAAACCAGAAATGCAGGACAGGCCATGGAGAAATGGCAGCCTTGCTAGGCTGATGGGCGGGATGTAAATTGCCAACAGCCACTCTAGAGAAGTGTACGGTGTGTCCTGAAACATCGAAAAAACACAGCTTAGGGAGCATAGGGCACGTCCACTCATGGGCGTATAAATTGGGAAAACTAAAAATCAGCAAGACACAGGCACCCCAATGTTTAGGGCTGCTATGTTGACAAGAACCTCCACTTCATGACACCTTAAATATCCCAGGAAAGAGAAAAATGGATAAAGAAGTTGTGGTCCTTATGTACAAAGGAATATCACTCAGACATGAAATCAATGTCATAAGGCTAGTAGAAGCAAGATGAGTGGATTTAGGTATGACGATTCTAAGTGAAATAAGTCACACAGAAAAAGACACTTATCATAAGATATCACTTATAGAGGGAATGTAAAAACCGCTACACTTGAACTGAATTACAAAACAGAACAGAGTCACACGTTTAGAAAACACACTATGGCTGCTTAACGGGAAAGGTGAGGTGGGGTGATGCATAAAACAAGGGGTTCAAATTCGCTCAGATACCGTTCCATACACCCAATATGTAATAGACAAGACCTACTCCTTGCTCAGTGAAGTGGACTCAACACCCCCTATTCACCGCACAAGAATATATGTGACTAGTAAGAATCTTAAAACCTATATATTGATATCTGTCTGGAAGTGAGTCAAGTGGGTGTAAAGCCGCATAAACACAGCCGTGAAAAGCAGCTAAACCCCATTATAAAAATAAATTACTTTTAAAAACCCGTAAAACAAAGACAGTGAAAGAGAGAGAAATTCTTACAAAATTCGTTCAGAGGCTGTGATGCAACCTGGATTGACCATATCTAGACCCACACCTGGATGAGACATAAGGGTGGACACTCTTGGGGCTGAGAGGTTGGGTGAGGTTGGGAGAGCAAACTCAGACCCTTTAAAGTAATACTGCGTGGTACCCATCCCATGGGTCCCAAATCTCCAGGTTCAAGGGCATCTTCCTACATCGAAAACATGCATGAGAAACCCAGAAGATGGTACACCGTGTGATTTTGAAAGGTTTCTAAAACGCACCCCATTTCTCATCTCCTTGTGCTAGGGTTCGCCTTTCCAGCTACTTTACTAGCAATCTCCCTACTTGGAGAATCAGCACCTTTAAGCTCCTGTTCCCTACAGGTTGCAATTTGTCCTGAGGATGAACGGGAAGAGGGGCAACCAATGAGAGACTAGATCTAGGTGTTGGTAGAGGCACAGGTCACTCTATTTTCCCATCAGGAAGAAGAATTAACCACAGGCTCAGCCTGCCGCCAGGAACCAGAATAAGGCCTGAGGCAATCTCGCGCTTTTGTGGCCAGCTCCCAAAAAAGCGAGTTGAAAAATGGAGCTCAGGGACACTGCAATTCACAAACCCGCAGAGTTATAAATGATAACTCTCATCCACAGATATATTGAGGGAAGGCAACGAAGAGGATTTGAAAGCAAGGCAGAATTGCAGGAAGCAGATTTCAGGAGGTAGATTCGAATCGCCTTTAAAGCACATGAAAAGCGGCAAAACGTCGACAATGATGCCCTTGGCCAAAAAGGGCGTATGCGTTTTTTCCTGAATATATTCAGGAAAAAACGCATACGCCCTTTTTGGCCAACCAAGCAACCTGGAAAGGCAAATCAGCGCTACAAAGAGGTCTCGCTTCCCATCGGTCAAAAGGGCCATGCTGCAAAAAGTGTCAAAACCAGAAATGCAGGACAGGCCATGGAGAAATGGCAGCCTTGCTACGCTGATGGGCGGGATGTAAATTGCCAACAGCCACTCTAGAGAAGTGTACGGTGTGTCCTGAAATATCGAAAAAACACAGCTTAGGGAGCATAGGGCACGTCCACTCATGGGCGTATAAATTGGGAAAACTAAAAATCAGCAAGACACAGGCACCCCAATGTTTAGGGCTGCTATGTTGACAAGAACCTCCACTTCATGACACCTTAAATATCCCAGGAAAGAGAAAAATGGATAAAGAAGTTGTGGTCCTTATGTACAAAGGAATATCACTCAGACATGAAATCAATGTCATAAGGCTAGTAGAAGCAAGATGAGTGGATTTAGGTATGACGATTCTACGTGAAATAAGTCACACAGAAAAAGACACTTATCATAAGATATCACTTATAGAGGGAATGTAAAAACCGCTACACTTGAACTGAATTACAAAACAGAACAGAGTCACACGTTTAGAAAACACACTATGGCTGCTTAACGGGAAAGGTGAGGTGGGGTGATGCATAAAACAAGGGGTTCAAATTCGCTCAGATACCGTTCCATACACCCAATATGTAATAGACAAGACCTACTCCTTGCTCAGTGAACTGGACTCAACACCCCCTATTCACCGCACAAGAATATATCTGACTAGTAAGAATCGTAAAACCTATGTATTGATATCTCTCTGGAAGTGAGCCAAGTGGGTGTAAAGCCGCATAAACACAGCCGTGAAAAGCAGCTAAACCCCATTATAAAAATAAATTACTTTTAAAAACCCGTAAAACAAAGACAGTGAAAGAGAGAGAAATTCTTACAAAATTTGTTCAGGGGCTGTGATGCAACCTGGATTGACCATATCTAGACCCACACCTGGATGAGACATAAGGGTGGACACTCTTGGGGCTGAGAGGTTGGGTGAGGTTGGGAGAGCAAACTCAGACCCTTTAAAGTAATACTGCGTGGTACCCAATCCATGGGTCCCAAATCTCCAGGTTCAAGGGCATCTTCCTACATCGAAAACATGCATGAGAAACCCAGAAGATGGTACACCGTGTGATTTTGAAAGGTTTCTAAAACGCACCCCATTTCTCATCTCCTTGTGCTAGGGTTCGCCTTTCCAGCTACTTTACTAGCAATCTCCCTACTTGGAGAATCAGCACCTTTAAGCTTCTGTTCCCTACAGGTTGCAATTTGTCCTGAGGATGAACGGGAAGAGGGGCAACCAATGAGAGACTAGATCTAGGTGTTGGTAGAGGCACAGGTCACTCTATTTTCCCATCAGGAAGAAGAATTAACCACAGGCTCAGCCTGCCGCCAGGAACCAGAATAAGGCCTGAGGCAATCTCGGGCTTTTGTGGCCAGCTCCCAAAAAAGCGAGTTGAAAAATGGAGCTCAGGGACACTGCAATTCACAAACCCGCAGAGTTATAAATGATAACTCTCATCCACAGATATATTGAGGGAAGGCAACGAAGAGGATTTGAAAGCAAGGCAGAATTGCAGGAAGCAGATTTCAGGAGGTAGATTCGAATCGCCTTTAAAGCACATGAAAAGCGGCAAAACGTCGACAATGATGCCCTTGGCCAAAAAGGGCGTATGCGTTTTTTCCTGAATATATTCAGGAAAAAACGCATACGCCCTTTTTGGCCAACCAAGCAACCTGGAAAGGCAAATCAGCGCTACAAAGAGGTCTCGCTTCCCATCGGTCAAAAGGGCCATGCTGCAAAAAGTGTCAAAACCAGAAATGCAGGACAGGCCATGGAGAAATGGCAGCCTTGCTACGCTGATGGGCGGGATGTAAATTGCCAACAGCCACTCTAGAGAAGTGTACGGTGTGTCCTGAAACATCGAAAAAACACAGCTTAGGGAGCATAGGGCACGTCCACTCATGGGCGTATAAATTGGGAAAACTAAAAATCAGCAAGACACAGGCACCCCAATGTTTAGGGCTGCTATGTTGACAAGAACCTCCACTTCATGACACCTTAAATATCCCAGGAAAGAGAAAAATGGATAAAGAAGTTGTGGTCCTTATGTACAAAGGAATATCACTCAGACATGAAATCAATGTCATAAGGCTAGTAGAAGCAAGATGAGTGGATTTAGGTATGACGATTCTAAGTGAAATAAGTCACACAGAAAAAGACACTTATCATAAGATATCACTTATAGAGGGAATGTAAAAACCGCTACACTTGAACTGAATTACAAAACAGAACAGAGTCACACGTTTAGAAAACACACTATGGCTGCTTAACGGGAAAGGTGAGGTGGGGTGATGCATAAAACAAGGGGTTCAAATTCGCTCAGATACCGTTCCATACACCCAATATGTAATAGACAAGACCTACTCCTTGCTCAGTGAACTGGACTCAACACCCCCTATTCACCGCACAAGAATATATGTGACTAGTAAGAATCTTAAAACCTATATATTGATATCTGTCTGGAAGTGAGTCAAGTGGGTGTAAAGCCGCATAAACACAGCCGTGAAAAGCAGCTAAACCCCATTATAAAAATAAATTACTTTTAAAAACCCGTAAAACAAAGACAGTGAAAGAGAGAGAAATTCTTACAAAATTCGTTCAGAGGCTGTGATGCAACCTGGATTGACCATATCTAGACCCACAGCTGGATGAGACATAAGGGTGGACACTCTTGGGGCTTAGAGGTTGGGTGAGGTTGGGTGAGCAAACGCAGATCCTTTAAAGTAATACTGTGTGGTACCCATCCCATGGGTCCCAAATCTCCAGGTTCAAGGGCATCTTCCTACATCGAAAACATGCATGAGAAACCCAGAAGATGGTACACCGTGTGATTTTGAAAGGTTTCTAAAACGCACCCAATTTCTCATCTCCTTGTGCTCGGGTTCGCCTTTCCAGCTACTTTACTAGCAATCTCCCTACTTGGAGAATCAGCACCTTTAAGCTCCTGTTCCCTACAGGTTGCAATTTGTCCTGAGGATGAACGGGAAGAGGGGCAACAAATGAGAGACTAGATCTAGGTGTTGGGACAGGCACAGGTCACTCTAATTTCCCATCAGGAAGAAGAATTAAACACAGGCTCAGCCTGCCGCCGGGAACCAGAATAGGGCCTGAGGCAATCCCGTGCTTTTGCGGCCAGCTCCCAAAAAAGCGAGTTGAAAAATGGAGCTCAGGGGCACTGCAATTCACAAACCTGCAGAGTTATAAATGATAACTCTCATCCACAGATATATTGAGGGAAGGCAACGAAGAGGATTTGAAAGCAAGGCCGAATTGCAGGAAACAGGTTTCAGGAGGTAGATTCGAATGGCCTTTAAAGCACATGAAAAGTGGGAAACCGTCGACAGTGATGCCCTTGGCTAAAAAGGGCGTATGCGTTTTTTCCTGAATATATTCAGGAAAAAACGCATACGCCCTTTTTGGCCAACCAAGCAACCTGGAAAGGCAAATCAGCGCTACAAAGAGGTCTCGCTTCCCATCGGTCAAAAGGGCCATGCTGCAAAAAGTGTCAAAACCAGAAATGCAGGACAGGCCATGGAGAAATGGCAGCCTTGCTACGCTGATGGGCGGGATGTAAATTGCCAACAGCCACTCTAGAGAAGTGTACGGTGTGTCCTGAAACATCGAAAAAACACAGCTTAGGGAGCATAGGGCACGTCCACTCATGGGCGTATAAATTGGGAAAACTAAAAATCAGCAAGACACAGGCACCCCAATGTTTAGGGCTGCTATGTTGACAAGAACCTCCACTTCATGACACCTTAAATATCCCAGGAAAGAGAAAAATGGATAAAGAAGTTGTGGTCCTTATGTACAAAGGAATATCACTCAGACATGAAATCAATGTCATAAGGCTAGTAGAAGCAAGATGAGTGGATTTAGGTATGACGATTCTAAGTGAAATAAGTCACACAGAAAAAGACACTTATCATAAGATATCACTTATAGAGGGAATGTAAAAACCGCTACACTTGAACTGAATTACAAAACAGAACAGAGTCACACGTTTAGAAAACACACTATGGCTGCTTAACGGGAAAGGTGAGGTGGGGTGATGCATAAAACAAGGGTTTCAAATTCGCTCAGATACTGTTCCATACACCCAATATGTAATAGACAAGACCTACTCCTTGCTCAGTGAACTGGACTCAACACCCCCTATTCACCGCACAAGAATATATGTGACTAGTAAGAATCGTAAAACCTATGTATTGATATCTCTCTGGAAGTGTGTCAAGTGGGTGTAAAGCTGCATAAACACAGCCGTGAAAAGCAGCTAAACCCCATTATAAAAATAAATTACTTTTAAAAACCCGTAAAACAAAGACAGTGAAAGAGAGAGAAATTCTTACAAAATTCGTTCAGAGGCTGTGATGCAACCTGGATTGACCATATCTAGACCCACAGCTGGATGAGACATAAGGGTGGACACTCTTGGGGCTTAGAGGTTGGGTGAGGTTGGGTGAGCAAACGCAGACCCTTTAAAGTAATACTGTGTGGTACCCATCCCATGGGTCCCAAATCTCCAGGTTCAAGGGCATCTTCCTACATCGAAAACATGCATGAGAAACCCAGAAGATGGTGCACCGTGTGATTTTGAAAGGTTTCTAAAACGCACCCAATTTCTCATCTCCTTGTGCTCGGGTTCGCCTTTCCAGCTACTTTACTAGCAATCTCCCTACTTGGAGAATCAGCACCTTTAAGCTCCTGTTCCCTACAGGTTGCAATTTGTCCTGAGGATGAACGGGAAGAGGGGCAACCAATGAGAGACTAGATCTAGGTGTTGGGACAGGCACAGGTCACTCTATTTTCCCATCAGGAAGAAGAATTAACCACAGGCTCTGCCTGCCTCCAGGAACCAGAATAGGGCCTGAGGCAATCCCGCGCTTTTGCGGCCAGCTCCCAAAAAAGCGAGTTGAAAAATGGAGCTCAGGGACACTGCAATTCACAAACCCGCAGAGTTATAAATGATAACTCTCATCCACAGATATATTGAGGGAAGGCAACGAAGAGGATTTGAAAGCAAGGCAGAATTGCAGGAAAGAGATTTCAGGAGGTAGATTCGAATGGCCTTTAAAGCACATGAAAAGCGGCAAAACGTCGACAATGATGCCCTTGGCCAAAAAGGGCGTATGCGTTTTTTCCTGAATATATTCAGGAAAAAACGCATACGCCCTTTTTGGCCAACCAAGCAACCTGGAAAGGCAAATCAGCGCTACAAAGAAGTCTCGCTTCCCATCGGTCAAAAGGGCCATGCTGCAAAAAGTGTCAAAACCAGAAATGCAGTACAGGCCATGGAGAAATGGCAGCCTTGCTACGCTGATGGGCGGGATGTAAATTGCCAAAAGCCACTCTGGAGAAGTGTACGGTGTGTCCTGAAACATCGAAAAAACACAGCTTAGGGAGCATAGGGCACGTCCACTCATGGGCGTATAAATTGGGAAAACTAAAAATCAGCAAGACACAGGCACCCCAATGTTTAGGGCTGCTATGTTGACAAGAACCTCCACTTCATGACACCTTAAATATCCCAGGAAAGAGAAAAATGGATAAAGAAGTTGTGGTCCTTATGTACAATGGAATATCACTCAGACATGAAATCAATGTCATAAGGCTAGTAGAAGCAAGATGAGTGGATTTAGGTATGACGATTCTAAGTGAAATAAGTCACACAGAAAAAGACACTTATCATAAGATATCACTTATAGAGGGAATGTAAAAACCGCTACACTTGAACTGAATTACAAAACAGAACAGAGTCACACGTTTAGAAAACACACTATGGCTGCTTAACGGGAAAGGTGAGGTGGGGTGATGCATAAAACAAGGGTTTCAAATTCGCTCAGATACTGTTCCATACACCCAATATGTAATAGACAAGACCTACTCCTTGCTCAGTGAACTGGACTCAACACCCCCTATTCACCGCACAAGAATATATGTGACTAGTAAGAATCGTAAAACCTATGTATTGATATCTCTCTGGAAGTGAGTCAAGTGGGTGTAAAGCCGCATAAACACAGCCGTGAAAAGCAGCTAAACCCCATTATAAAAATAAATTACTTTTAAAAACCCATAAAACAAAGACAGTGAAAGAGAGAGAAATTCTTACAAAATTCGTTCAGGGGCTGTGATGCAACCTGGATTGACCATATCTAGACCCACACCTGGATGAGACATAAGGGTGGACACTCTTGGGGCTGAGAGGTTGGGTGAGGTTGGGAGAGCAAACTCAGACCCTTTAAAGTAATACTGCGTGGTACCCATCCCATGGGTCCCAAATCTCCAGGTTCAAGGGCATCTTCCTACATCGAAAACATGCATGAGAAACCCAGAAGATGGTACACCGTGTGATTTTGAAAGGTTTCTAAAACGCACCCCATTTCTCATCTCCTTGTGCTAGGGTTCGCCTTTCCAGCTACTTTACTAGCAATCTCCCTACTTGGAGAATCAGCACCTTTAAGCTCCTGTTCCCTACAGGTTGCAATTTGTCCTGAGGATGAACGGGAAGAGGGGCAACCAATGAGAGACTAGATCTAGGTGTTGGTAGAGGCACAGGTCACTCTATTTTCCCATCAGGAAGAAGAATTAACCACAGGCTCAGCCTGCCGCCAGGAACCAGAATAAGGCCTGAGGCAATCTCGCGCTTTTGTGGCCAGCTCCCAAAAAAGCGAGTTGAAAAATGGAGCTCAGGGACACTGCAATTCACAAACCCGCAGAGTTATAAATGATAACTCTCATCCACAGATATATTGAGGGAAGGCAACGAAGAGGATTTGAAAGCAAGGCAGAATTGCAGGAAGCAGATTTCAGGAGGTAGATTCGAATCGCCTTTAAAGCACATGAAAAGCGGCAAAACGTCGACAATGATGCCCTTGGCCAAAAAGGGCGTATGCGTTTTTTCCTGAATATATTCAGGAAAAAACGCATACGCCCTTTTTGGCCAACCAAGCAACCTGGAAAGGCAAATCAGCGCTACAAAGAGGTCTCGCTTCCCATCGGTCAAAAGGGCCATGCTGCAAAAAGTGTCAAAACCAGAAATGCAGGACAGGCCATGGAGAAATGGCAGCCTTGCTACGCTGATGGGCGGGATGTAAATTGCCAACAGCCACTCTAGAGAAGTGTACGGTGTGTCCTGAAACATCGAAAAAACACAGCTTAGGGAGCATAGGGCACGTCCACTCATGGGCGTATAAATTGGGAAAACTAAAAATCAGCAAGACACAGGCACCCCAATGTTTAGGGCTGCTATGTTGACAAGAACCTCCACTTCATGACACCTTAAATATCCCAGGAAAGAGAAAAATGGATAAAGAAGTTGTGGTCCTTATGTACAAAGGAATATCACTCAGACATGAAATCAATGTCATAAGGCTAGTAGAAGCAAGATGAGTGGATTTAGGTATGACGATTCTAAGTGAAATAAGTCACACAGAAAAAGACACTTATCATAAGATATCACTTATAGAGGGAATGTAAAAACCGCTACACTTGAACTGAATTACAAAACAGAACAGAGTCACACGTTTAGAAAACACACTATGGCTGCTTAACGGGAAAGGTGAGGTGGGGTGATGCATAAAACAAGGGTTTCAAATTCGCTCAGATACCGTTCCATACACCCAATATGTAATAGACAAGACCTACTCCTTGCTCAGTGAAGTGGACTCAACACCCCCTATTCACTGCACAAGAATATATGTGACTAGTAAGAATCTTAAAACCTATATATTGATATCTGTCTGGAAGTGAGTCAAGTGGGTGTAAAGCCGCATAAACACAGCCGTGAAAAGCAGCTAAACCCCATTATAAAAATAAATTACTTTTAAAAACCCGTAAAACAAAGACAGTGAAAGAGAGAGAAATTCTTACAAAATTCGTTCAGAGGCTGTGATGCAACCTGGATTGACCATATCTAGACCCACACCTGGATGAGACATAAGGGTGGACACTCTTGGGGCTGAGAGGTTGGGTGAGGTTGGGAGAGCAAACTCAGACCCTTTAAAGTAATACTGCGTGGTACCCATCCCATGGGTCCCAAATCTCCAGGTTCAAGGGCATCTTCCTACATCGAAAACATGCATGAGAAACCCAGAAGATGGTACACCGTGTGATTTTGAAAGGTTTCTAAAACGCACCCCATTTCTCATCTCCTTGTGCTAGGGTTCGCCTTTCCAGCTACTTTACTAGCAATCTCCCTACTTGGAGAATCAGCACCTTTAAGCTCCTGTTCCCTACAGGTTGCAATTTGTCCTGAGGATGAACGGGAAGAGGGGCAACCAATGAGAGACTAGATCTAGGTGTTGGTAGAGGCACAGGTCACTCTATTTTCCCATCAGGAAGAAGAATTAACCACAGGCTCAGCCTGCCGCCAGGAACCAGAATAAGGCCTGAGGCAATCTCGCGCTTTTGTGGCCAGCTCCCAAAAAAGCGAGTTGAAAAATGGAGCTCAGGGACACTGCAATTCACAAACCCGCAGAGTTATAAATGATAACTCTCATCCACAGATATATTGAGGGAAGGCAACGAAGAGGATTTGAAAGCAAGGCAGAATTGCAGGAAGCAGATTTCAGGAGGTAGATTCGAATCGCCTTTAAAGCACATGAAAAGCGGCAAAACGTCGACAATGATGCCCTTGGCCAAAAAGGGCGTATGCGTTTTTTCCTGAATATATTCAGGAAAAAACGCATACGCCCTTTTTGGCCAACCAAGCAACCTGGAAAGGCAAATCAGCGCTACAAAGAGGTCTCGCTTCCCATCGGTCAAAAGGGCCATGCTGCAAAAAGTGTCAAAACCAGAAATGCAGGACAGGCCATGGAGAAATGGCAGCCTTGCTACGCTGATGGGCGGGATGTAAATTGCCAACAGCCACTCTAGAGAAGTGTACGGTGTGTCCTGAAACATCGAAAAAACACAGCTTAGGGAGCATAGGGCACGTCCACTCATGGGCGTATAAATTGGGAAAACTAAAAATCAGCAAGACACAGGCACCCCAATGTTTAGGGCTGCTATGTTGACAAGAACCTCCACTTCATGACACCTTAAATATCCCAGGAAAGAGAAAAATGGATAAAGAAGTTGTGGTCCTTATGTACAAAGGAATATCACTCAGACATGAAATCAATGTCATAAGGCTAGTAGAAGCAAGATGAGTGGATTTAGGTATGACGATTCTAAGTGAAATAAGTCACACAGAAAAAGACACTTATCATAAGATATCACTTATAGAGGGAATGTAAAAACCGCTACACTTGAACTGAATTACAAAACAGAACAGAGTCACACGTTTAGAAAACACACTATGGCTGCTTAACGGGAAAGGTGAGGTGGGGTGATGCATAAAACAAGGGGTTCAAATTCGCTCAGATACCGTTCCATACACCCAATATGTAATAGACAAGACCTACTCCTTGCTCAGTGAACTGGACTCAACACCCCCTATTCACCGCACAAGAATATATCTGACTAGTAAGAATCGTAAAACCTATGTATTGATATCTCTCTGGAAGTGAGCCAAGTGGGTGTAAAGCCGCATAAACACAGCCGTGAAAAGCAGCTAAACCCCATTATAAAAATAAATTACTTTTAAAAACCCGTAAAACAAAGACAGTGAAAGAGAGAGAAATTCTTACAAAATTTGTTCAGGGGCTGTGATGCAACCTGGATTGACCATATCTAGACCCACACCTGGATGAGACATAAGGGTGGACACTCTTGGGGCTGAGAGGTTGGGTGAGGTTGGGAGAGCAAACTCAGACCCTTTAAAGTAATACTGCGTGGTACCCAATCCATGGGTCCCAAATCTCCAGGTTCAAGGGCATCTTCCTACATCGAAAACATGCATGAGAAACCCAGAAGATGGTACACCGTGTGATTTTGAAAGGTTTCTAAAACGCACCCCATTTCTCATCTCCTTGTGCTAGGGTTCGCCTTTCCAGCTACTTTACTAGCAATCTCCCTACTTGGAGAATCAGCACCTTTAAGCTTCTGTTCCCTACAGGTTGCAATTTGTCCTGAGGATGAACGGGAAGAGGGGCAACCAATGAGAGACTAGATCTAGGTGTTGGTAGAGGCACAGGTCACTCTATTTTCCCATCAGGAAGAAGAATTAACCACAGGCTCAGCCTGCCGCCAGGAACCAGAATAAGGCCTGAGGCAATCTCGGGCTTTTGTGGCCAGCTCCCAAAAAAGCGAGTTGAAAAATGGAGCTCAGGGACACTGCAATTCACAAACCCGCAGAGTTATAAATGATAACTCTCATCCACAGATATATTGAGGGAAGGCAACGAAGAGGATTTGAAAGCAAGGCAGAATTGCAGGAAGCAGATTTCAGGAGGTAGATTCGAATCGCCTTTAAAGCACATGAAAAGCGGCAAAACGTCGACAATGATGCCCTTGGCCAAAAAGGGCGTATGCGTTTTTTCCTGAATATATTCAGGAAAAAACGCATACGCCCTTTTTGGCCAACCAAGCAACCTGGAAAGGCAAATCAGCGCTACAAAGAGGTCTCGCTTCCCATCGGTCAAAAGGGCCATGCTGCAAAAAGTGTCAAAACCAGAAATGCAGGACAGGCCATGGAGAAATGGCAGCCTTGCTACGCTGATGGGCGGGATGTAAATTGCCAACAGCCACTCTAGAGAAGTGTACGGTGTGTCCTGAAACATCGAAAAAACACAGCTTAGGGAGCATAGGGCACGTCCACTCATGGGCGTATAAATTGGGAAAACTAAAAATCAGCAAGACACAGGCACCCCAATGTTTAGGGCTGCTATGTTGACAAGAACCTCCACTTCATGACACCTTAAATATCCCAGGAAAGAGAAAAATGGATAAAGAAGTTGTGGTCCTTATGTACAAAGGAATATCACTCAGACATGAAATCAATGTCATAAGGCTAGTAGAAGCAAGATGAGTGGATTTAGGTATGACGATTCTAAGTGAAATAAGTCACACAGAAAAAGACACTTATCATAAGATATCACTTATAGAGGGAATGTAAAAACCGCTACACTTGAACTGAATTACAAAACAGAACAGAGTCACACGTTTAGAAAACACACTATGGCTGCTTAACGGGAAAGGTGAGGTGGGGTGATGCATAAAACAAGGGGTTCAAATTCGCTCAGATACCGTTCCATACACCCAATATGTAATAGACAAGACCTACTCCTTGCTCAGTGAACTGGACTCAACACCCCCTATTCACCGCACAAGAATATATGTGACTAGTAAGAATCTTAAAACCTATATATTGATATCTGTCTGGAAGTGAGTCAAGTGGGTGTAAAGCCGCATAAACACAGCCGTGAAAAGCAGCTAAACCCCATTATAAAAATAAATTACTTTTAAAAACCCGTAAAACAAAGACAGTGAAAGAGAGAGAAATTCTTACAAAATTCGTTCAGAGGCTGTGATGCAACCTGGATTGACCATATCTAGACCCACAGCTGGATGAGACATAAGGGTGGACACTCTTGGGGCTTAGAGGTTGGGTGAGGTTGGGTGAGCAAACGCAGATCCTTTAAAGTAATACTGTGTGGTACCCATCCCATGGGTCCCAAATCTCCAGGTTCAAGGGCATCTTCCTACATCGAAAACATGCATGAGAAACCCAGAAGATGGTACACCGTGTGATTTTGAAAGGTTTCTAAAACGCACCCAATTTCTCATCTCCTTGTGCTCGGGTTCGCCTTTCCAGCTACTTTACTAGCAATCTCCCTACTTGGAGAATCAGCACCTTTAAGCTCCTGTTCCCTACAGGTTGCAATTTGTCCTGAGGATGAACGGGAAGAGGGGCAACAAATGAGAGACTAGATCTAGGTGTTGGGACAGGCACAGGTCACTCTAATTTCCCATCAGGAAGAAGAATTAAACACAGGCTCAGCCTGCCGCCGGGAACCAGAATAGGGCCTGAGGCAATCCCGTGCTTTTGCGGCCAGCTCCCAAAAAAGCGAGTTGAAAAATGGAGCTCAGGGGCACTGCAATTCACAAACCTGCAGAGTTATAAATGATAACTCTCATCCACAGATATATTGAGGGAAGGCAACGAAGAGGATTTGAAAGCAAGGCCGAATTGCAGGAAACAGGTTTCAGGAGGTAGATTCGAATGGCCTTTAAAGCACATGAAAAGTGGGAAACCGTCGACAGTGATGCCCTTGGCTAAAAAGGGCGTATGCGTTTTTTCCTGAATATATTCAGGAAAAAACGCATACGCCCTTTTTGGCCAACCAAGCAACCTGGAAAGGCAAATCAGCGCTACAAAGAGGTCTCGCTTCCCATCGGTCAAAAGGGCCATGCTGCAAAAAGTGTCAAAACCAGAAATGCAGGACAGGCCATGGAGAAATGGCAGCCTTGCTACGCTGATGGGCGGGATGTAAATTGCCAACAGCCACTCTAGAGAAGTGTACGGTGTGTCCTGAAACATCGAAAAAACACAGCTTAGGGAGCATAGGGCACGTCCACTCATGGGCGTATAAATTGGGAAAACTAAAAATCAGCAAGACACAGGCACCCCAATGTTTAGGGCTGCTATGTTGACAAGAACCTCCACTTCATGACACCTTAAATATCCCAGGAAAGAGAAAAATGGATAAAGAAGTTGTGGTCCTTATGTACAAAGGAATATCACTCAGACATGAAATCAATGTCATAAGGCTAGTAGAAGCAAGATGAGTGGATTTAGGTATGACGATTCTAAGTGAAATAAGTCACACAGAAAAAGACACTTATCATAAGATATCACTTATAGAGGGAATGTAAAAACCGCTACACTTGAACTGAATTACAAAACAGAACAGAGTCACACGTTTAGAAAACACACTATGGCTGCTTAACGGGAAAGGTGAGGTGGGGTGATGCATAAAACAAGGGTTTCAAATTCGCTCAGATACTGTTCCATACACCCAATATGTAATAGACAAGACCTACTCCTTGCTCAGTGAACTGGACTCAACACCCCCTATTCACCGCACAAGAATATATGTGACTAGTAAGAATCGTAAAACCTATGTATTGATATCTCTCTGGAAGTGTGTCAAGTGGGTGTAAAGCTGCATAAACACAGCCGTGAAAAGCAGCTAAACCCCATTATAAAAATAAATTACTTTTAAAAACCCGTAAAACAAAGACAGTGAAAGAGAGAGAAATTCTTACAAAATTCGTTCAGAGGCTGTGATGCAACCTGGATTGACCATATCTAGACCCACAGCTGGATGAGACATAAGGGTGGACACTCTTGGGGCTTAGAGGTTGGGTGAGGTTGGGTGAGCAAACGCAGACCCTTTAAAGTAATACTGTGTGGTACCCATCCCATGGGTCCCAAATCTCCAGGTTCAAGGGCATCTTCCTACATCGAAAACATGCATGAGAAACCCAGAAGATGGTGCACCGTGTGATTTTGAAAGGTTTCTAAAACGCACCCAATTTCTCATCTCCTTGTGCTCGGGTTCGCCTTTCCAGCTACTTTACTAGCAATCTCCCTACTTGGAGAATCAGCACCTTTAAGCTCCTGTTCCCTACAGGTTGCAATTTGTCCTGAGGATGAACGGGAAGAGGGGCAACCAATGAGAGACTAGATCTAGGTGTTGGGACAGGCACAGGTCACTCTATTTTCCCATCAGGAAGAAGAATTAACCACAGGCTCTGCCTGCCTCCAGGAACCAGAATAGGGCCTGAGGCAATCCCGCGCTTTTGCGGCCAGCTCCCAAAAAAGCGAGTTGAAAAATGGAGCTCAGGGACACTGCAATTCACAAACCCGCAGAGTTATAAATGATAACTCTCATCCACAGATATATTGAGGGAAGGCAACGAAGAGGATTTGAAAGCAAGGCAGAATTGCAGGAAAGAGATTTCAGGAGGTAGATTCGAATGGCCTTTAAAGCACATGAAAAGCGGCAAAACGTCGACAATGATGCCCTTGGCCAAAAAGGGCGTATGCGTTTTTTCCTGAATATATTCAGGAAAAAACGCATACGCCCTTTTTGGCCAACCAAGCAACCTGGAAAGGCAAATCAGCGCTACAAAGAAGTCTCGCTTCCCATCGGTCAAAAGGGCCATGCTGCAAAAAGTGTCAAAACCAGAAATGCAGTACAGGCCATGGAGAAATGGCAGCCTTGCTACGCTGATGGGCGGGATGTAAATTGCCAAAAGCCACTCTGGAGAAGTGTACGGTGTGTCCTGAAACATCGAAAAAACACAGCTTAGGGAGCATAGGGCACGTCCACTCATGGGCGTATAAATTGGGAAAACTAAAAATCAGCAAGACACAGGCACCCCAATGTTTAGGGCTGCTATGTTGACAAGAACCTCCACTTCATGACACCTTAAATATCCCAGGAAAGAGAAAAATGGATAAAGAAGTTGTGGTCCTTATGTACAATGGAATATCACTCAGACATGAAATCAATGTCATAAGGCTAGTAGAAGCAAGATGAGTGGATTTAGGTATGACGATTCTAAGTGAAATAAGTCACACAGAAAAAGACACTTATCATAAGATATCACTTATAGAGGGAATGTAAAAACCGCTACACTTGAACTGAATTACAAAACAGAACAGAGTCACACGTTTAGAAAACACACTATGGCTGCTTAACGGGAAAGGTGAGGTGGGGTGATGCATAAAACAAGGGTTTCAAATTCGCTCAGATACTGTTCCATACACCCAATATGTAATAGACAAGACCTACTCCTTGCTCAGTGAACTGGACTCAACACCCCCTATTCACCGCACAAGAATATATGTGACTAGTAAGAATCGTAAAACCTATGTATTGATATCTCTCTGGAAGTGAGTCAAGTGGGTGTAAAGCCGCATAAACACAGCCGTGAAAAGCAGCTAAACCCCATTATAAAAATAAATTACTTTTAAAAACCCATAAAACAAAGACAGTGAAAGAGAGAGAAATTCTTACAAAATTCGTTCAGGGGCTGTGATGCAACCTGGATTGACCATATCTAGACCCACACCTGGATGAGACATAAGGGTGGACACTCTTGGGGCTGAGAGGTTGGGTGAGGTTGGGAGAGCAAACTCAGACCCTTTAAAGTAATACTGCGTGGTACCCATCCCATGGGTCCCAAATCTCCAGGTTCAAGGGCATCTTCCTACATCGAAAACATGCATGAGAAACCCAGAAGATGGTACACCGTGTGATTTTGAAAGGTTTCTAAAACGCACCCCATTTCTCATCTCCTTGTGCTAGGGTTCGCCTTTCCAGCTACTTTACTAGCAATCTCCCTACTTGGAGAATCAGCACCTTTAAGCTCCTGTTCCCTACAGGTTGCAATTTGTCCTGAGGATGAACGGGAAGAGGGGCAACCAATGAGAGACTAGATCTAGGTGTTGGTAGAGGCACAGGTCACTCTATTTTCCCATCAGGAAGAAGAATTAACCACAGGCTCAGCCTGCCGCCAGGAACCAGAATAAGGCCTGAGGCAATCTCGCGCTTTTGTGGCCAGCTCCCAAAAAAGCGAGTTGAAAAATGGAGCTCAGGGACACTGCAATTCACAAACCCGCAGAGTTATAAATGATAACTCTCATCCACAGATATATTGAGGGAAGGCAACGAAGAGGATTTGAAAGCAAGGCAGAATTGCAGGAAGCAGATTTCAGGAGGTAGATTCGAATCGCCTTTAAAGCACATGAAAAGCGGCAAAACGTCGACAATGATGCCCTTGGCCAAAAAGGGCGTATGCGTTTTTTCCTGAATATATTCAGGAAAAAACGCATACGCCCTTTTTGGCCAACCAAGCAACCTGGAAAGGCAAATCAGCGCTACAAAGAGGTCTCGCTTCCCATCGGTCAAAAGGGCCATGCTGCAAAAAGTGTCAAAACCAGAAATGCAGGACAGGCCATGGAGAAATGGCAGCCTTGCTACGCTGATGGGCGGGATGTAAATTGCCAACAGCCACTCTAGAGAAGTGTACGGTGTGTCCTGAAACATCGAAAAAACACAGCTTAGGGAGCATAGGGCACGTCCACTCATGGGCGTATAAATTGGGAAAACTAAAAATCAGCAAGACACAGGCACCCCAATGTTTAGGGCTGCTATGTTGACAAGAACCTCCACTTCATGACACCTTAAATATCCCAGGAAAGAGAAAAATGGATAAAGAAGTTGTGGTCCTTATGTACAAAGGAATATCACTCAGACATGAAATCAATGTCATAAGGCTAGTAGAAGCAAGATGAGTGGATTTAGGTATGACGATTCTAAGTGAAATAAGTCACACAGAAAAAGACACTTATCATAAGATATCACTTATAGAGGGAATGTAAAAACCGCTACACTTGAACTGAATTACAAAACAGAACAGAGTCACACGTTTAGAAAACACACTATGGCTGCTTAACGGGAAAGGTGAGGTGGGGTGATGCATAAAACAAGGGTTTCAAATTCGCTCAGATACCGTTCCATACACCCAATATGTAATAGACAAGACCTACTCCTTGCTCAGTGAAGTGGACTCAACACCCCCTATTCACTGCACAAGAATATATGTGACTAGTAAGAATCTTAAAACCTATATATTGATATCTGTCTGGAAGTGAGTCAAGTGGGTGTAAAGCCGCATAAACACAGCCGTGAAAAGCAGCTAAACCCCATTATAAAAATAAATTACTTTTAAAAACCCGTAAAACAAAGACAGTGAAAGAGAGAGAAATTCTTACAAAATTCGTTCAGAGGCTGTGATGCAACCTGGATTGACCATATCTAGACCCACACCTGGATGAGACATAAGGGTGGACACTCTTGGGGCTGAGAGGTTGGGTGAGGTTGGGAGAGCAAACTCAGACCCTTTAAAGTAATACTGCGTGGTACCCATCCCATGGGTCCCAAATCTCCAGGTTCAAGGGCATCTTCCTACATCGAAAACATGCATGAGAAACCCAGAAGATGGTACACCGTGTGATTTTGAAAGGTTTCTAAAACGCACCCCATTTCTCATCTCCTTGTGCTAGGGTTCGCCTTTCCAGCTACTTTACTAGCAATCTCCCTACTTGGAGAATCAGCACCTTTAAGCTCCTGTTCCCTACAGGTTGCAATTTGTCCTGAGGATGAACGGGAAGAGGGGCAACCAATGAGAGACTAGATCTAGGTGTTGGTAGAGGCACAGGTCACTCTATTTTCCCATCAGGAAGAAGAATTAACCACAGGCTCAGCCTGCCGCCAGGAACCAGAATAAGGCCTGAGGCAATCTCGCGCTTTTGTGGCCAGCTCCCAAAAAAGCGAGTTGAAAAATGGAGCTCAGGGACACTGCAATTCACAAACCCGCAGAGTTATAAATGATAACTCTCATCCACAGATATATTGAGGGAAGGCAACGAAGAGGATTTGAAAGCAAGGCAGAATTGCAGGAAGCAGATTTCAGGAGGTAGATTCGAATCGCCTTTAAAGCACATGAAAAGCGGCAAAACGTCGACAATGATGCCCTTGGCCAAAAAGGGCGTATGCGTTTTTTCCTGAATATATTCAGGAAAAAACGCATACGCCCTTTTTGGCCAACCAAGCAACCTGGAAAGGCAAATCAGCGCTACAAAGAGGTCTCGCTTCCCATCGGTCAAAAGGGCCATGCTGCAAAAAGTGTCAAAACCAGAAATGCAGGACAGGCCATGGAGAAATGGCAGCCTTGCTACGCTGATGGGCGGGATGTAAATTGCCAACAGCCACTCTAGAGAAGTGTACGGTGTGTCCTGAAACATCGAAAAAACACAGCTTAGGGAGCATAGGGCACGTCCACTCATGGGCGTATAAATTGGGAAAACTAAAAATCAGCAAGACACAGGCACCCCAATGTTTAGGGCTGCTATGTTGACAAGAACCTCCACTTCATGACACCTTAAATATCCCAGGAAAGAGAAAAATGGATAAAGAAGTTGTGGTCCTTATGTACAAAGGAATATCACTCAGACATGAAATCAATGTCATAAGGCTAGTAGAAGCAAGATGAGTGGATTTAGGTATGACGATTCTAAGTGAAATAAGTCACACAGAAAAAGACACTTATCATAAGATATCACTTATAGAGGGAATGTAAAAACCGCTACACTTGAACTGAATTACAAAACAGAACAGAGTCACACGTTTAGAAAACACACTATGGCTGCTTAACGGGAAAGGTGAGGTGGGGTGATGCATAAAACAAGGGGTTCAAATTCGCTCAGATACCGTTCCATACACCCAATATGTAATAGACAAGACCTACTCCTTGCTCAGTGAACTGGACTCAACACCCCCTATTCACCGCACAAGAATATATCTGACTAGTAAGAATC
Source organism: Eschrichtius robustus (assembly GCF_028021215.1). Lineage (NCBI taxonomy): Eukaryota > Metazoa > Chordata > Mammalia > Artiodactyla > Eschrichtiidae > Eschrichtius > Eschrichtius robustus. Next base: position 1,406,436 of record NW_027175351.1, read on the forward strand.
GTAAAACCTATGTATTGATATCTCTCTGGAAGTGAGCCAAGTGGGTGTAAAGCCGCATAAACACAGCCGTGAAAAGCAGCTAAACCCCATTATAAAAATAAATTACTTTTAAAAACCCGTAAAACAAAGACAGTGAAAGAGAGAGAAATTCTTACAAAATTTGTTCAGGGGCTGTGATGCAACCTGGATTGACCATATCTAGACCCACACCTGGATGAGACATAAGGGTGGACACTCTTGGGGCTGAGAGGTTGGGTGAGGTTGGGAGAGCAAACTCAGACCCTTTAAAGTAATACTGCGTGGTACCCAATCCATGGGTCCCAAATCTCCAGGTTCAAGGGCATCTTCCTACATCGAAAACATGCATGAGAAACCCAGAAGATGGTACACCGTGTGATTTTGAAAGGTTTCTAAAACGCACCCCATTTCTCATCTCCTTGTGCTAGGGTTCGCCTTTCCAGCTACTTTACTAGCAATCTCCCTACTTGGAGAATCAGCACCTTTAAGCTTCTGTTCCCTACAGGTTGCAATTTGTCCTGAGGATGAACGGGAAGAGGGGCAACCAATGAGAGACTAGATCTAGGTGTTGGTAGAGGCACAGGTCACTCTATTTTCCCATCAGGAAGAAGAATTAACCACAGGCTCAGCCTGCCGCCAGGAACCAGAATAAGGCCTGAGGCAATCTCGGGCTTTTGTGGCCAGCTCCCAAAAAAGCGAGTTGAAAAATGGAGCTCAGGGACACTGCAATTCACAAACCCGCAGAGTTATAAATGATAACTCTCATCCACAGATATATTGAGGGAAGGCAACGAAGAGGATTTGAAAGCAAGGCAGAATTGCAGGAAGCAGATTTCAGGAGGTAGATTCGAATCGCCTTTAAAGCACATGAAAAGCGGCAAAACGTCGACAATGAGGCCCTTGGCCAAAAAGGGCGTATGCGTTTTTTCCTGAATATATTCAGGAAAAAACGCATACGCCCTTTTTGGCCAACCAAGCAACCTGGAAAGGCAAATCAGCGCTACAAAGAGGTCTCGCTTCCCATCGGTCAAAAGGGCCATGCTGCAAAAAGTGTCAAAACCAGAAATGCAGGACAGGCCATGGAGAAATGGCAGCCTTGCTATGCTGATGGGCGGGATGTAAATTGCCAACAGCCACTCTAGAGAAGTGTACGGTGTGTCCTGAAACATCGAAAAAACACAGCTTAGGGAGCATAGGGCACGTCCACTCATGGGCGTATAAATTGGGAAAACTAAAAATCAGCAAGACACAGGCACCCCAATGTTTAGGGCTGCTATGTTGACAAGAACCTCCACTTCATGACACCTTAAATATCCCAGGAAAGAGAAAAATGGATAAAGAAGTTGTGGTCCTTATGTACAAAGGAATATCACTCAGACATGAAATCAATGTCATAAGGCTAGTAGAAGCAAGATGAGTGGATTTAGGTATGACGATTCTAAGTGAAATAAGTCACACAGAAAAAGACACTTATCATAAGATATCACTTATAGAGGGAATGTAAAAACCGCTACACTTGAACTGAATTACAAAACAGAACAGAGTCACACGTTTAGAAAACACACTATGGCTGCTTAACGGGAAAGGTGAGGTGGGGTGATGCATAAAACAAGGGGTTCAAATTCGCTCAGATACCGTTCCATACACCCAATATGTAATAGACAAGACCTACTCCTTGCTCAGTGAACTGGACTCAACACCCCCTATTCACCGCACAAGAATATATGTGACTAGTAAGAATCTTAAAACCTATATATTGATATCTGTCTGGAAGTGAGTCAAGTGGGTGTAAAGCCGCATAAACACAGCCGTGAAAAGCAGCTAAACCCCATTATAAAAATAAATTACTTTTAAAAACCCGTAAAACAAAGACAGTGAAAGAGAGAGAAATTCTTACAAAATTCGTTCAGAGGCTGTGATGCAACCTGGATTGACCATATCTAGACCCACAGCTGGATGAGACATAAGGGTGGACACTCTTGGGGCTTAGAGGTTGGGTGAGGTTGGGTGAGCAAACGCAGATCCTTTAAAGTAATACTGTGTGGTACCCATCCCATGGGTCCCAAATCTCCAGGTTCAAGGGCATCTTCCTACATCGAAAACCTGCATGAGAAACCCAGAAGATGGTACACCGTGTGATTTTGAAAGGTTTCTAAAACGCACCCAATTTCTCATCTCCTTGTGCTCGGGTTCGCCTTTCCAGCTACTTTACTAGCAATCTCCCTACTTGGAGAATCAGCACCTTTAAGCTCCTGTTCCCTACAGGTTGCAATTTGTCCTGAGGATGAACGGGAAGAGGGGCAACAAATGAGAGACTAGATCTAGGTGTTGGGACAGGCACAGGTCACTCTAATTTCCCATCAGGAAGAAGAATTAAACACAGGCTCAGCCTGCCGCCGGGAACCAGAATAGGGCCTGAGGCAATCCCGTGCTTTTGCGGCCAGCTCCCAAAAAAGCGAGTTGAAAAATGGAGCTCAGGGGCACTGCAATTCACAAACCTGCAGAGTTATAAATGATAACTCTCATCCACAGATATATTGAGGGAAGGCAACGAAGAGGATTTGAAAGCAAGGCCGAATTGCAGGAAACAGGTTTCAGGAGGTAGATTCGAATGGCCTTTAAAGCACATGAAAAGTGGGAAACCGTCGACAGTGATGCCCTTGGCTAAAAAGGGCGTATGCGTTTTTTCCTGAATATATTCAGGAAAAAACGCATACGCCCTTTTTGGCCAACCAAGCAACCTGGAAAGGCAAATCAGCGCTACAAAGAGGTCTCGCTTCCCATCGGTCAAAAGGGCCATGCTGCAAAAAGTGTCAAAACCAGAAATGCAGGACAGGCCATGGAGAAATGGCAGCCTTGCTACGCTGATGGGCGGGATGTAAATTGCCAAAAGCCACTCTGGAGAAGTGTACGGTGTGTCCTGAAACATCGAAAAAACACAGCTTAGGGAGCATAGGGCACGTCCACTCATCGGCGTATAAATTGGGAAAACTAAAAATCAGCAAGACACAGGCACCCCAATGTTTAGGGCTGCTATGTTGACAAGAACCTCCACTTCATGACACCTTAAATATCCCAGGAAAGAGAAAAATGGATAAAGAAGTTGTGGTCCTTATGTACAATGGAATATCACTCAGACATGAAATCAATGTCATAAGGCTAGTAGAAGCAAGATGAGTGGATTTAGGTATGACGATTCTAAGTGAAATAAGTCACACAGAAAAAGACACTTATCATAAGATATCACTTATAGAGGGAATGTAAAAACCGCTACACTTGAACTGAATTACAAAACAGAACAGAGTCACACGTTTAGAAAACACACTATGGCTGCTTAACGGGAAAGGTGAGGTGGGGTGATGCATAAAACAAGGGTTTCAAATTCGCTCAGATACTGTTCCATACACCCAATATGTAATAGACAAGACCTACTCCTTGCTCAGTGAACTGGACTCAACACCCCCTATTCACCGCACAAGAATATATGTGACTAGTAAGAATCGTAAAACCTATGTATTGATATCTCTCTGGAAGTGAGTCAAGTGGGTGTAAAGCCGCATAAACACAGCCGTGAAAAGCAGCTAAACCCCATTATAAAAATAAATTACTTTTAAAAACCCGTAAAACAAAGACAGTGAAAGAGAGAGAAATTCTTACAAAATTCGTTCAGGGGCTGTGATGCAACCTGGATTGACCATATCTAGACCCACACCTGGATGAGACATAAGGGTGGACACTCTTGGGGCTGAGAGGTTGGGTGAGGTTGGGAGAGCAAACTCAGACCCTTTAAAGTAATACTGCGTGGTACCCATCCCATGGGTCCCAAATCTCCAGGTTCAAGGGCATCTTCCTACATCGAAAACATGCATGAGAAACCCAGAAGATGGTACACCGTGTGATTTTTAAAGGTTTCTAAAACGCACCCCATTTCTCATCTCCTTGTGCTAGGGTTCGCCTTTCCAGCTACTTTACTAGCAATCTCCCTACTTGGAGAATCAGCACCTTTAAGCTCCTGTTCCCTACAGGTTGCAATTTGTCCTGAGGATGAACGGGAAGAGGGGCAACCAATGAGAGACTAGATCTAGGTGTTGGTAGAGGCACAGGTCACTCTATTTTCCCATCAGGAAGAAGAATTAACCACAGGCTCAGCCTGCCGCCAGGAACCAGAATAAGGCCTGAGGCAATCTCGCGCTTTTGTGGCCAGCTCCCAAAAAAGCGAGTTGAAAAATGGAGCTCAGGGACACTGCAATTCACAAACCCGCAGAGTTATAAATGATAACTCTCATCCACAGATATATTGAGGGAAGGCAACGAAGAGGATTTGAAAGCAAGGCAGAATTGCAGGAAGCAGATTTCAGGAGGTAGATTCGAATCGCCTTTAAAGCACATGAAAAGCGGCAAAACGTCGACAATGATGCCCTTGGCCAAAAAGGGCGTATGCGTTTTTTCCTGAATATATTCAGGAAAAAACGCATACGCCCTTTTTGGCCAACCAAGCAACCTGGAAAGGCAAATCAGCGCTACAAAGAGGTCTCGCTTCCCATCGGTCAAAAGGGCCATGCTGCAAAAAGTGTCAAAACCAGAAATGCAGGACAGGCCATGGAGAAATGGCAGCCTTGCTACGCTGATGGGCGGGATGTAAATTGCCAACAGCCACTCTAGAGAAGTGTACGGTGTGTCCTGAAACATCGAAAAAACACAGCTTAGGGAGCATAGGGCACGTCCACTCATGGGCGTATAAATTGGGAAAACTAAAAATCAGCAAGACACAGGCACCCCAATGTTTAGGGCTGCTATGTTGACAAGAACCTCCACTTCATGACACCTTAAATATCCCAGGAAAGAGAAAAATGGATAAAGAAGTTGTGGTCCTTATGTACAAAGAATATCACTCAGACATGAAATCAATGTCATAAGGCTAGTAGAAGCAAGATGAGTGGATTTAGGTATGACGATTCTAAGTGAAATAAGTCACACAGAAAAAGACACTTATCATAAGATATCACTTATAGAGGGAATGTAAAAACCGCTACACTTGAACTGAATTACAAAACAGAACAGAGTCACACGTTTAGAAAACACACTATGGCTGCTTAACGGGAAAGGTGAGGTGGGGTGATGCATAAAACAAGGGTTTCAAATTCGCTCAGATACTGTTCCATACACCCAATATGTAATAGACAAGACCTACTCCTTGCTCAGTGAACTGGACTCAACACCCCCTATTCACCGCACAAGAATATATGTGACTAGTAAGAATCGTAAAACCTATGTATTGATATCTCTCTGGAAGTGAGTCAAGTGGGTGTAAAGCCGCATAAACACAGCCGTGAAAAGCAGCTAAACCCCATTATAAAAATAAATTACTTTTAAAAACCCGTAAAACAAAGACAGTGAAAGAGAGAGAAATTCTTACAAAATTCGTTCAGGGGCTGTGATGCAACCTGGATTGACCATATCTAGACCCACACCTGGATGAGACATAAGGGTGGACACTCTTGGGGCTGAGAGGTTGGGTGAGGTTGGGAGAGCAAACTCAGACCCTTTAAAGTAATACTGCGTGGTACCCATCCCATGGGTCCCAAATCTCCAGGTTCAAGGGCATCTTCCTACATCGAAAACATGCATGAGAAACCCAGAAGATGGTACACCGTGTGATTTTGAAAGGTTTCTAAAACGCACCCCATTTCTCATCTCCTTGTGCTAGGGTTCGCCTTTCCAGCTACTTTACTAGCAATCTCCCTACTTGGAGAATCAGCACCTTTAAGCTTCTGTTCCCTACAGGTTGCAATTTGTCCTGAGGATGAACGGGAAGAGGGGCAACCAATGAGAGACTAGATCTAGGTGTTGGTAGAGGCACAGGTCACTCTATTTTCCCATCAGGAAGAAGAATTAACCACAGGCTCAGCCTGCCGCCAGGAACCAGAATAAGGCCTGAGGCAATCTCGCGCTTTTGTGGCCAGCTCCCAAAAAAGCGAGTTGAAAAATGGAGCTCAGGGACACTGCAATTCACAAACCCGCAGAGTTATAAATGATAACTCTCATCCACAGATATATTGAGGGAAGGCAACGAAGAGGATTTGAAAGCAAGGCAGAATTGCAGGAAGCAGATTTCAGGAGGTAGATTCGAATCGCCTTTAAAGCACATGAAAAGCGGCAAAACGTCGACAATGATGCCCTTGGCCAAAAAGGGCGTATGCGTTTTTTCCTGAATATATTCAGGAAAAAACGCATACGCCCTTTTTGGCCAACCAAGCAACCTGGAAAGGCAAATCAGCGCTACAAAGAAGTCTCGCTTTCGATCCGTCAAAAGGGCCATGCTGAAAAAAGTGTCAAAACCACAAATGCAGGACAGGCCAAGGAGAAATGGGAGCCTTGCCACGCTGATGGGCGGTATGTAAATTGCCAACAGCCACTCTAGAGAAGTGTACGGTGTGTCCTGAAACATCGAAAAAACACAGCTTAGGGAGCATAGGGCACGTCCACTCATGGGCGTATAAATTGGGAAAACTAAAAATCAGCAAGACACAGGCACCCCAATGTTTAGGGCTGCTATGTTGACAAGAACCTCCACTTCATGACACCTTAAATATCCCAGGAAAGAGAAAAATGGATAAAGAAGTTGTGGTCCTTATGTACAAAGGAATATCACTCAGACATGAAATCAATGTCATAAGGCTAGTAGAAGCAAGATGAGTGGATTTAGGTATGACGATTCTAAGTGAAATAAGTCACACAGAAAAAGACACTTATCATAAGATATCACTTATAGAGGGAATGTAAAAACCGCTACACTTGAACTGAATTACAAAACAGAACAGAGTCACACGTTTAGAAAACACACTATGGCTGCTTAACGGGAAAGGTGAGGTGGGGTGATGCATAAAACAAGGGTTTCAAATTCGCTCAGATACCGTTCCATACACCCAATATGTAATAGACAAGACCTAGTCCTTGCTCAGTGAAGTGGACTCAACACCCCCTATTCACCGCACAAGAATATATGTGACTAGTAAGAATCTTAAAACCTATATATTGATATCTGTCTGGAAGTGAGTCAAGTGGGTGTAAAGCCGCATAAACACAGCCGTGAAAAGCAGCTAAACCCCATTATAAAAATAAATTACTTTTAAAAACCCGTAAAACAAAGACAGTGAAAGAGAGAGAAATTCTTACAAAATTCGTTCAGAGGCTGTGATGCAACCTGGATTGACCATATCTAGACCCACACCTGGATGAGACATAAGGGTGGACACTCTTGGGGCTGAGAGGTTGGGTGAGGTTGGGAGAGCAAACTCAGACCCTTTAAAGTAATACTGCGTGGTACCCATCCCATGGGTCCCAAATCTCCAGGTTCAAGGGCATCTTCCTACATCGAAAACATGCATGAGAAACCCAGAAGATGGTACACCGTGTGATTTTGAAAGGTTTCTAAAACGCACCCCATTTCTCATCTCCTTGTGCTAGGGTTCGCCTTTCCAGCTACTTTACTAGCAATCTCCCTACTTGGAGAATCAGCACCTTTAAGCTCCTGTTCCCTACAGGTTGCAATTTGTCCTGAGGATGAACGGGAAGAGGGGCAACCAATGAGAGACTAGATCTAGGTGTTGGTAGAGGCACAGGTCACTCTATTTTCCCATCAGGAAGAAGAATTAACCACAGGCTCAGCCTGCCGCCAGGAACCAGAATAAGGCCTGAGGCAATCTCGCGCTTTTGTGGCCAGCTCCCAAAAAAGCGAGTTGAAAAATGGAGCTCAGGGACACTGCAATTCACAAACCCGCAGAGTTATAAATGATAACTCTCATCCACAGATATATTGAGGGAAGGCAACGAAGAGGATTTGAAAGCAAGGCAGAATTGCAGGAAGCAGATTTCAGGAGGTAGATTCGAATCGCCTTTAAAGCACATGAAAAGCGGCAAAACGTCGACAATGATGCCCTTGGCCAAAAAGGGCGTATGCGTTTTTTCCTGAATATATTCAGGAAAAAACGCATACGCCCTTTTTGGCCAACCAAGCAACCTGGAAAGGCAAATCAGCGCTACAAAGAGGTCTCGCTTCCCATCGGTCAAAAGGGCCATGCTGCAAAAAGTGTCAAAACCAGAAATGCAGGACAGGCCATGGAGAAATGGCAGCCTTGCTACGCTGATGGGCGGGATGTAAATTGCCAACAGCCACTCTAGAGAAGTGTACGGTGTGTCCTGAAACATCGAAAAAACACAGCTTAGGGAGCATAGGGCACGTCCACTCATGGGCGTATAAATTGGGAAAACTAAAAATCAGCAAGACACAGGCACCCCAATGTTTAGGGCTGCTATGTTGACAAGAACCTCCACTTCATGACACCTTAAATATCCCAGGAAAGAGAAAAATGGATAAAGAAGTTGTGGTCCTTATGTACAAAGGAATATCACTCAGACATGAAATCAATGTCATAAGGCTAGTAGAAGCAAGATGAGTGGATTTAGGTATGACGATTCTAAGTGAAATAAGTCACACAGAAAAAGACACTTATCATAAGATATCACTTATAGAGGGAATGTAAAAACCGCTACACTTGAACTGAATTACAAAACAGAACAGAGTCACACGTTTAGAAAACACACTATGGCTGCTTAACGGGAAAGGTGAGGTGGGGTGATGCATAAAACAAGGGGTTCAAATTCGCTCAGATACCGTTCCATACACCCAATATGTAATAGACAAGACCTACTCCTTGCTCAGTGAACTGGACTCAACACCCCCTATTCACCGCACAAGAATATATCTGACTAGTAAGAATCGTAAAACCTATGTATTGATATCTCTCTGGAAGTGAGCCAAGTGGGTGTAAAGCCGCATAAACACAGCCGTGAAAAGCAGCTAAACCCCATTATAAAAATAAATTACTTTTAAAAACCCGTAAAACAAAGACAGTGAAAGAGAGAGAAATTCTTACAAAATTTGTTCAGGGGCTGTGATGCAACCTGGATTGACCATATCTAGACCCACACCTGGATGAGACATAAGGGTGGACACTCTTGGGGCTGAGAGGTTGGGTGAGGTTGGGAGAGCAAACTCAGACCCTTTAAAGTAATACTGCGTGGTACCCAATCCATGGGTCCCAAATCTCCAGGTTCAAGGGCATCTTCCTACATCGAAAACATGCATGAGAAACCCAGAAGATGGTACACCGTGTGATTTTGAAAGGTTTCTAAAACGCACCCCATTTCTCATCTCCTTGTGCTAGGGTTCGCCTTTCCAGCTACTTTACTAGCAATCTCCCTACTTGGAGAATCAGCACCTTTAAGCTTCTGTTCCCTACAGGTTGCAATTTGTCCTGAGGATGAACGGGAAGAGGGGCAACCAATGAGAGACTAGATCTAGGTGTTGGTAGAGGCACAGGTCACTCTATTTTCCCATCAGGAAGAAGAATTAACCACAGGCTCAGCCTGCCGCCAGGAACCAGAATAAGGCCTGAGGCAATCTCGGGCTTTTGTGGCCAGCTCCCAAAAAAGCGAGTTGAAAAATGGAGCTCAGGGACACTGCAATTCACAAACCCGCAGAGTTATAAATGATAACTCTCATCCACAGATATATTGAGGGAAGGCAACGAAGAGGATTTGAAAGCAAGGCAGAATTGCAGGAAGCAGATTTCAGGAGGTAGATTCGAATCGCCTTTAAAGCACATGAAAAGCGGCAAAACGTCGACAATGATGCCCTTGGCCAAAAAGGGCGTATGCGTTTTTTCCTGAATATATTCAGGAAAAAACGCATACGCCCTTTTTGGCCAACCAAGCAACCTGGAAAGGCAAATCAGCGCTACAAAGAGGTCTCGCTTCCCATCGGTCAAAAGGGCCATGCTGCAAAAAGTGTCAAAACCAGAAATGCAGGACAGGCCATGGAGAAATGGCAGCCTTGCTACGCTGATGGGCGGGATGTAAATTGCCAACAGCCACTCTAGAGAAGTGTACGGTGTGTCCTGAAACATCGAAAAAACACAGCTTAGGGAGCATAGGGCACGTCCACTCATGGGCGTATAAATTGGGAAAACTAAAAATCAGCAAGACACAGGCACCCCAATGTTTAGGGCTGCTATGTTGACAAGAACCTCCACTTCATGACACCTTAAATATCCCAGGAAAGAGAAAAATGGATAAAGAAGTTGTGGTCCTTATGTACAAAGGAATATCACTCAGACATGAAATCAATGTCATAAGGCTAGTAGAAGCAAGATGAGTGGATTTAGGTATGACGATTCTAAGTGAAATAAGTCACACAGAAAAAGACACTTATCATAAGATATCACTTATAGAGGGAATGTAAAAACCGCTACACTTGAACTGAATTACAAAACAGAACAGAGTCACACGTTTAGAAAACACACTATGGCTGCTTAACGGGAAAGGTGAGGTGGGGTGATGCATAAAACAAGGGGTTCAAATTCGCTCAGATACCGTTCCATACACCCAATATGTAATAGACAAGACCTACTCCTTGCTCAGTGAACTGGACTCAACACCCCCTATTCACCGCACAAGAATATATGTGACTAGTAAGAATCTTAAAACCTATATATTGATATCTGTCTGGAAGTGAGTCAAGTGGGTGTAAAGCCGCATAAACACAGCCGTGAAAAGCAGCTAAACCCCATTATAAAAATAAATTACTTTTAAAAACCCGTAAAACAAAGACAGTGAAAGAGAGAGAAATTCTTACAAAATTCGTTCAGAGGCTGTGATGCAACCTGGATTGACCATATCTAGACCCACACCTGGATGAGACATAAGGGTGGACACTCTTGGGGCTGAGAGGTTGGGTGAGGTTGGGAGAGCAAACTCAGACCCTTTAAAGTAATACTGCGTGGTACCCATCCCATGGGTCCCAAATCTCCAGGTTCAAGGGCATCTTCCTACATCGAAAACATGCATGAGAAACCCAGAAGATGGTACACCGTGTGATTTTGAAAGGTTTCTAAAACGCACCCCATTTCTCATCTCCTTGTGCTAGGGTTCGCCTTTCCAGCTACTTTACTAGCAATCTCCCTACTTGGAGAATCAGCACCTTTAAGCTCCTGTTCCCTACAGGTTGCAATTTGTCCTGAGGATGAACGGGAAGAGGGGCAACCAATGAGAGACTAGATCTAGGTGTTGGTAGAGGCACAGGTCACTCTATTTTCCCATCAGGAAGAAGAATTAACCACAGGCTCAGCCTGCCGCCAGGAACCAGAATAAGGCCTGAGGCAATCTCGCGCTTTTGTGGCCAGCTCCCAAAAAAGCGAGTTGAAAAATGGAGCTCAGGGACACTGCAATTCACAAACCCGCAGAGTTATAAATGATAACTCTCATCCACAGATATATTGAGGGAAGGCAACGAAGAGGATTTGAAAGCAAGGCAGAATTGCAGGAAGCAGATTTCAGGAGGTAGATTCGAATCGCCTTTAAAGCACATGAAAAGCGGCAAAACGTCGACAATGATGCCCTTGGCCAAAAAGGGCGTATGCGTTTTTTCCTGAATATATTCAGGAAAAAACGCATACGCCCTTTTTGGCCAACCAAGCAACCTGGAAAGGCAAATCAGCGCTACAAAGAGGTCTCGCTTCCCATCGGTCAAAAGGGCCATGCTGCAAAAAGTGTCAAAACCAGAAATGCAGGACAGGCCATGGAGAAATGGCAGCCTTGCTACGCTGATGGGCGGGATGTAAATTGCCAACAGCCACTCTAGAGAAGTGTACGGTGTGTCCTGAAACATCGAAAAAACACAGCTTAGGGAGCATAGGGCACGTCCACTCATGGGCGTATAAATTGGGAAAACTAAAAATCAGCAAGACACAGGCACCCCAATGTTTAGGGCTGCTATGTTGACAAGAACCTCCACTTCATGACACCTTAAATATCCCAGGAAAGAGAAAAATGGATAAAGAAGTTGTGGTCCTTATGTACAAAGGAATATCACTCAGACATGAAATCAATGTCATAAGGCTAGTAGAAGCAAGATGAGTGGATTTAGGTATGACGATTCTAAGTGAAATAAGTCACACAGAAAAAGACACTTATCATAAGATATCACTTATAGAGGGAATGTAAAAACCGCTACACTTGAACTGAATTACAAAACAGAACAGAGTCACACGTTTAGAAAACACACTATGGCTGCTTAACGGGAAAGGTGAGGTGGGGTGATGCATAAAACAAGGGGTTCAAATTCGCTCAGATACCGTTCCATACACCCAATATGTAATAGACAAGACCTACTCCTTGCTCAGTGAACTGGACTCAACACCCCCTATTCACCGCACAAGAATATATCTGACTAGTAAGAATCGTAAAACCTATGTATTGATATCTCTCTGGAAGTGAGCCAAGTGGGTGTAAAGCCGCATAAACACAGCCGTGAAAAGCAGCTAAACCCCATTATAAAAATAAATTACTTTTAAAAACCCGTAAAACAAAGACAGTGAAAGAGAGAGAAATTCTTACAAAATTTGTTCAGGGGCTGTGATGCAACCTGGATTGACCATATCTAGACCCACACCTGGATGAGACATAAGGGTGGACACTCTTGGGGCTGAGAGGTTGGGTGAGGTTGGGAGAGCAAACTCAGACCCTTTAAAGTAATACTGCGTGGTACCCAATCCATGGGTCCCAAATCTCCAGGTTCAAGGGCATCTTCCTACATCGAAAACATGCATGAGAAACCCAGAAGATGGTACACCGTGTGATTTTGAAAGGTTTCTAAAACGCACCCCATTTCTCATCTCCTTGTGCTAGGGTTCGCCTTTCCAGCTACTTTACTAGCAATCTCCCTACTTGGAGAATCAGCACCTTTAAGCTTCTGTTCCCTACAGGTTGCAATTTGTCCTGAGGATGAACGGGAAGAGGGGCAACCAATGAGAGACTAGATCTAGGTGTTGGTAGAGGCACAGGTCACTCTATTTTCCCATCAGGAAGAAGAATTAACCACAGGCTCAGCCTGCCGCCAGGAACCAGAATAAGGCCTGAGGCAATCTCGGGCTTTTGTGGCCAGCTCCCAAAAAAGCGAGTTGAAAAATGGAGCTCAGGGACACTGCAATTCACAAACCCGCAGAGTTATAAATGATAACTCTCATCCACAGATATATTGAGGGAAGGCAACGAAGAGGATTTGAAAGCAAGGCAGAATTGCAGGAAGCAGATTTCAGGAGGTAGATTCGAATCGCCTTTAAAGCACATGAAAAGCGGCAAAACGTCGACAATGATGCCCTTGGCCAAAAAGGGCGTATGCGTTTTTTCCTGAATATATTCAGGAAAAAACGCATACGCCCTTTTTGGCCAACCAAGCAACCTGGAAAGGCAAATCAGCGCTACAAAGAGGTCTCGCTTCCCATCGGTCAAAAGGGCCATGCTGCAAAAAGTGTCAAAACCAGAAATGCAGGACAGGCCATGGAGAAATGGCAGCCTTGCTACGCTGATGGGCGGGATGTAAATTGCCAACAGCCACTCTAGAGAAGTGTACGGTGTGTCCTGAAACATCGAAAAAACACAGCTTAGGGAGCATAGGGCACGTCCACTCATGGGCGTATAAATTGGGAAAACTAAAAATCAGCAAGACACAGGCACCCCAATGTTTAGGGCTGCTATGTTGACAAGAACCTCCACTTCATGACACCTTAAATATCCCAGGAAAGAGAAAAATGGATAAAGAAGTTGTGGTCCTTATGTACAAAGGAATATCACTCAGACATGAAATCAATGTCATAAGGCTAGTAGAAGCAAGATGAGTGGATTTAGGTATGACGATTCTAAGTGAAATAAGTCACACAGAAAAAGACACTTATCATAAGATATCACTTATAGAGGGAATGTAAAAACCGCTACACTTGAACTGAATTACAAAACAGAACAGAGTCACACGTTTAGAAAACACACTATGGCTGCTTAACGGGAAAGGTGAGGTGGGGTGATGCATAAAACAAGGGGTTCAAATTCGCTCAGATACCGTTCCATACACCCAATATGTAATAGACAAGACCTACTCCTTGCTCAGTGAACTGGACTCAACACCCCCTATTCACCGCACAAGAATATATGTGACTAGTAAGAATCTTAAAACCTATATATTGATATCTGTCTGGAAGTGAGTCAAGTGGGTGTAAAGCCGCATAAACACAGCCGTGAAAAGCAGCTAAACCCCATTATAAAAATAAATTACTTTTAAAAACCCGTAAAACAAAGACAGTGAAAGAGAGAGAAATTCTTACAAAATTCGTTCAGAGGCTGTGATGCAACCTGGATTGACCATATCTAGACCCACAGCTGGATGAGACATAAGGGTGGACACTCTTGGGGCTTAGAGGTTGGGTGAGGTTGGGTGAGCAAACGCAGATCCTTTAAAGTAATACTGTGTGGTACCCATCCCATGGGTCCCAAATCTCCAGGTTCAAGGGCATCTTCCTACATCGAAAACATGCATGAGAAACCCAGAAGATGGTACACCGTGTGATTTTGAAAGGTTTCTAAAACGCACCCAATTTCTCATCTCCTTGTGCTCGGGTTCGCCTTTCCAGCTACTTTACTAGCAATCTCCCTACTTGGAGAATCAGCACCTTTAAGCTCCTGTTCCCTACAGGTTGCAATTTGTCCTGAGGATGAACGGGAAGAGGGGCAACAAATGAGAGACTAGATCTAGGTGTTGGGACAGGCACAGGTCACTCTAATTTCCCATCAGGAAGAAGAATTAAACACAGGCTCAGCCTGCCGCCGGGAACCAGAATAGGGCCTGAGGCAATCCCGTGCTTTTGCGGCCAGCTCCCAAAAAAGCGAGTTGAAAAATGGAGCTCAGGGGCACTGCAATTCACAAACCTGCAGAGTTATAAATGATAACTCTCATCCACAGATATATTGAGGGAAGGCAACGAAGAGGATTTGAAAGCAAGGCCGAATTGCAGGAAACAGGTTTCAGGAGGTAGATTCGAATGGCCTTTAAAGCACATGAAAAGTGGGAAACCGTCGACAGTGATGCCCTTGGCTAAAAAGGGCGTATGCGTTTTTTCCTGAATATATTCAGGAAAAAACGCATACGCCCTTTTTGGCCAACCAAGCAACCTGGAAAGGCAAATCAGCGCTACAAAGAGGTCTCGCTTCCCATCGGTCAAAAGGGCCATGCTGCAAAAAGTGTCAAAACCAGAAATGCAGGACAGGCCATGGAGAAATGGCAGCCTTGCTACGCTGATGGGCGGGATGTAAATTGCCAACAGCCACTCTAGAGAAGTGTACGGTGTGTCCTGAAACATCGAAAAAACACAGCTTAGGGAGCATAGGGCACGTCCACTCATGGGCGTATAAATTGGGAAAACTAAAAATCAGCAAGACACAGGCACCCCAATGTTTAGGGCTGCTATGTTGACAAGAACCTCCACTTCATGACACCTTAAATATCCCAGGAAAGAGAAAAATGGATAAAGAAGTTGTGGTCCTTATGTACAATGGAATATCACTCAGACATGAAATCAATGTCATAAGGCTAGTAGAAGCAAGATGAGTGGATTTAGGTATGACGATTCTAAGTGAAATAAGTCACACAGAAAAAGACACTTATCATAAGATATCACTTATAGAGGGAATGTAAAAACCGCTACACTTGAACTGAATTACAAAACAGAACAGAGTCACACGTTTAGAAAACACACTATGGCTGCTTAACGGGAAAGGTGAGGTGGGGTGATGCATAAAACAAGGGTTTCAAATTCGCTCAGATACTGTTCCATACACCCAATATGTAATAGACAAGACCTACTCCTTGCTCAGTGAACTGGACTCAACACCCCCTATTCACCGCACAAGAATATATGTGACTAGTAAGAATCGTAAAACCTATGTATTGATATCTCTCTGGAAGTGAGTCAAGTGGGTGTAAAGCCGCATAAACACAGCCGTGAAAAGCAGCTAAACCCCATTATAAAAATAAATTACTTTTAAAAACCCGTAAAACAAAGACAGTGAAAGAGAGAGAAATTCTTACAAAATTCGTTCAGGGGCTGTGATGCAACCTGGATTGACCATATCTAGACCCACACCTGGATGAGACATAAGGGTGGACACTCTTGGGGCTGAGAGGTTGGGTGAGGTTGGGAGAGCAAACTCAGACCCTTTAAAGTAATACTGCGTGGTACCCATCCCATGGGTCCCAAATCTCCAGGTTCAAGGGCATCTTCCTACATCGAAAACATGCATGAGAAACCCAGAAGATGGTACACCGTGTGATTTTGAAAGGTTTCTAAAACGCACCCCATTTCTCATCTCCTTGTGCTAGGGTTCGCCTTTCCAGCTACTTTACTAGCAATCTCCCTACTTGGAGAATCAGCACCTTTAAGCTCCTGTTCCCTACAGGTTGCAATTTGTCCTGAGGATGAACGGGAAGAGGGGCAACCAATGAGAGACTAGATCTAGGTGTTGGTAGAGGCACAGGTCACTCTATTTTCCCATCAGGAAGAAGAATTAACCACAGGCTCAGCCTGCCGCCAGGAACCAGAATAAGGCCTGAGGCAATCTCGCGCTTTTGTGGCCAGCTCCCAAAAAAGCGAGTTGAAAAATGGAGCTCAGGGACACTGCAATTCACAAACCCGCAGAGTTATAAATGATAACTCTCATCCACAGATATATTGAGGGAAGGCAACGAAGAGGATTTGAAAGCAAGGCCGAATTGCAGGAAACAGGTTTCAGGAGGTAGATTCGAATGGCCTTTAAAGCACATGAAAAGTGGGAAACCGTCGACAGTGATGCCCTTGGCCAAAAAGGGCGTATGCGTTTTTTCCTGAATATATTCAGGAAAAAACGCATACGCCCTTTTTGGCCAACCAAGCAACCTGGAAAGGCAAATCAGCGCTACAAAGAGGTCTCGCTTCCCATCGGTCAAAAGGGCCATGCTGCAAAAAGTGTCAAAACCAGAAATGCAGGACAGGCCATGGAGAAATGGCAGCCTTGCTACGCTGATGGGCGGGATGTAAATTGCCAACAGCCACTCTAGAGAAGTGTACGGTGTGTCCTGAAACATCGAAAAAACACAGCTTAGGGAGCATAGGGCACGTCCACTCATGGGCGTATAAATTGGGAAAACTAAAAATCAGCAAGACACAGGCACCCCAATGTTTAGGGCTGCTATGTTGACAAGAACCTCCACTTCATGACACCTTAAATATCCCAGGAAAGAGAAAAATGGATAAAGAAGTTGTGGTCCTTATGTACAAAGGAATATCACTCAGACATGAAATCAATGTCATAAGGCTAGTAGAAGCAAGATGAGTGGATTTAGGTATGACGATTCTAAGTGAAATAAGTCACACAGAAAAAGACACTTATCATAAGATATCACTTATAGAGGGAATGTAAAAACCGCTACACTTGAACTGAATTACAAAACAGAACAGAGTCACACGTTTAGAAAACACACTATGGCTGCTTAACGGGAAAGGTGAGGTGGGGTGATGCATAAAACAAGGGGTTCAAATTCGCTCAGATACCGTTCCATACACCCAATATGTAATAGACAAGACCTACTCCTTGCTCAGTGAACTGGACTCAACACCCCCTATTCACCGCACAAGAATATATCTGACTAGTAAGAATCGTAAAACCTATGTATTGATATCTCTCTGGAAGTGAGCCAAGTGGGTGTAAAGCCGCATAAACACAGCCGTGAAAAGCAGCTAAACCCCATTATAAAAATAAATTACTTTTAAAAACCCGTAAAACAAAGACAGTGAAAGAGAGAGAAATTCTTACAAAATTTGTTCAGGGGCTGTGATGCAACCTGGATTGACCATATCTAGACCCACACCTGGATGAGACATAAGGGTGGACACTCTTGGGGCTGAGAGGTTGGGTGAGGTTGGGAGAGCAAACTCAGACCCTTTAAAGTAATACTGCCTGGTACCCAATCCATGGGTCCCAAATCTCCAGGTTCAAGGGCATCTTCCTACATCGAAAACATGCATGAGAAACCCAGAAGATGGTACACCGTGTGATTTTGAAAGGTTTCTAAAACGCACCCCATTTCTCATCTCCTTGTGCTAGGGTTCGCCTTTCCAGCTACTTTACTAGCAATCTCCCTACTTGGAGAATCAGCACCTTTAAGCTTCTGTTCCCTACAGGTTGCAATTTGTCCTGAGGATGAACGGGAAGAGGGGCAACCAATGAGAGACTAGATCTAGGTGTTGGTAGAGGCACAGGTCACTCTATTTTCCCATCAGGAAGAAGAATTAACCACAGGCTCAGCCTGCCGCCAGGAACCAGAATAAGGCCTGAGGCAATCTCGGGCTTTTGTGGCCAGCTCCCAAAAAAGCGAGTTGAAAAATGGAGCTCAGGGACACTGCAATTCACAAACCCGCAGAGTTATAAATGATAACTCTCATCCACAGATATATTGAGGGAAGGCAACGAAGAGGATTTGAAAGCAAGGCAGAATTGCAGGAAGCAGATTTCAGGAGGTAGATTCGAATCGCCTTTAAAGCACATGAAAAGCGGCAAAACGTCGACAATGATGCCCTTGGCCAAAAAGGGCGTATGCGTTTTTTCCTGAATATATTCAGGAAAAAACGCATACGCCCTTTTTGGCCAACCAAGCAACCTGGAAAGGCAAATCAGCGCTACAAAGAGGTCTCGCTTCCCATCGGTCAAAAGGGCCATGCTGCAAAAAGTGTCAAAACCAGAAATGCAGGACAGGCCATGGAGAAATGGCAGCCTTGCTATGCTGATGGGCGGGATGTAAATTGCCAACAGCCACTCTAGAGAAGTGTACGGTGTGTCCTGAAACATCGAAAAAACACAGCTTAGGGAGCATAGGGCACGTCCACTCATGGGCGTATAAATTGGGAAAACTAAAAATCAGCAAGACACAGGCACCCCAATGTTTAGGGCTGCTATGTTGACAAGAACCTCCACTTCATGACACCTTAAATATCCCAGGAAAGAGAAAAATGGATAAAGAAGTTGTGGTCCTTATGTACAAAGGAATATCACTCAGACATGAAATCAATGTCATAAGGCTAGTAGAAGCAAGATGAGTGGATTTAGGTATGACGATTCTAAGTGAAATAAGTCACACAGAAAAAGACACTTATCATAAGATATCACTTATAGAGGGAATGTAAAAACCGCTACACTTGAACTGAATTACAAAACAGAACAGAGTCACACGTTTAGAAAACACACTATGGCTGCTTAACGGGAAAGGTGAGGTGGGGTGATGCATAAAACAAGGGGTTCAAATTCGCTCAGATACCGTTCCATACACCCAATATGTAATAGACAAGACCTACTCCTTGCTCAGTGAACTGGACTCAACACCCCCTATTCACCGCACAAGAATATATGTGACTAGTAAGAATCTTAAAACCTATATATTGATATCTGTCTGGAAGTGAGTCAAGTGGGTGTAAAGCCGCATAAACACAGCCGTGAAAAGCAGCTAAACCCCATTATAAAAATAAATTACTTTTAAAAACCCGTAAAACAAAGACAGTGAAAGAGAGAGAAATTCTTACAAAATTCGTTCAGAGGCTGTGATGCAACCTGGATTGACCATATCTAGACCCACAGCTGGATGAGACATAAGGGTGGACACTCTTGGGGCTTAGAGGTTGGGTGAGGTTGGGTGAGCAAACGCAGATCCTTTAAAGTAATACTGTGTGGTACCCATCCCATGGGTCCCAAATCTCCAGGTTCAAGGGCATCTTCCTACATCGAAAACATGCATGAGAAACCCAGAAGATGGTACACCGTGTGATTTTGAAAGGTTTCTAAAACGCACCCAATTTCTCATCTCCTTGTGCTCGGGTTCGCCTTTCCAGCTACTTTACTAGCAATCTCCCTACTTGGAGAATCAGCACCTTTAAGCTCCTGTTCCCTACAGGTTGCAATTTGTCCTGAGGATGAACGGGAAGAGGGGCAACAAATGAGAGACTAGATCTAGGTGTTGGGACAGGCACAGGTCACTCTAATTTCCCATCAGGAAGAAGAATTAAACACAGGCTCAGCCTGCCGCCGGGAACCAGAATAGGGCCTGAGGCAATCCCGTGCTTTTGCGGCCAGCTCCCAAAAAAGCGAGTTGAAAAATGGAGCTCAGGGGCACTGCAATTCACAAACCTGCAGAGTTATAAATGATAACTCTCATCCACAGATATATTGAGGGAAGGCAACGAAGAGGATTTGAAAGCAAGGCCGAATTGCAGGAAACAGGTTTCAGGAGGTAGATTCGAATGGCCTTTAAAGCACATGAAAAGTGGGAAACCGTCGACAGTGATGCCCTTGGCCAAAAAGGGCGTATGCGTTTTTTCCTGAATATATTCAGGAAAAAACGCATACGCCCTTTTTGGCCAACCAAGCAACCTGGAAAGGCAAATCAGCGCTACAAAGAGGTCTCGCTTCCCATCGGTCAAAAGGGCCATGCTGCAAAAAGTGTCAAAACCAGAAATGCAGGACAGGCCATGGAGAAATGGCAGCCTTGCTACGCTGATGGGCGGGATGTAAATTGCCAACAGCCACTCTAGAGAAGTGTACGGTGTGTCCTGAAACATCGAAAAAACACAGCTTAGGGAGCATAGGGCACGTCCACTCATGGGCGTATAAATTGGGAAAACTAAAAATCAGCAAGACACAGGCACCCCAATGTTTAGGGCTGCTATGTTGACAAGAACCTCCACTTCATGACACCTTAAATATCCCAGGAAAGAGAAAAATGGATAAAGAAGTTGTGGTCCTTATGTACAAAGGAATATCACTCAGACATGAAATCAATGTCATAAGGCTAGTAGAAGCAAGATGAGTGGATTTAGGTATGACGATTCTAAGTGAAATAAGTCACACAGAAAAAGACACTTATCATAAGATATCACTTATAGAGGGAATGTAAAAACCGCTACACTTGAACTGAATTACAAAACAGAACAGAGTCACACGTTTAGAAAACACACTATGGCTGCTTAACGGGAAAGGTGAGGTGGGGTGATGCATAAAACAAGGGGTTCAAATTCGCTCAGATACCGTTCCATACACCCAATATGTAATAGACAAGACCTACTCCTTGCTCAGTGAACTGGACTCAACACCCCCTATTCACCGCACAAGAATATATGTGACTAGTAAGAATCTTAAAACCTATATATTGATATCTGTCTGGAAGTGAGTCAAGTGGGTGTAAAGCCGCATAAACACAGCCGTGAAAAGCAGCTAAACCCCATTATAAAAATAAATTACTTTTAAAAACCCGTAAAACAAAGACAGTGAAAGAGAGAGAAATTCTTACAAAATTCGTTCAGAGGCTGTGATGCAACCTGGATTGACCATATCTAGACCCACACCTGGATGAGACATAAGGGTGGACACTCTTGGGGCTGAGAGGTTGGGTGAGGTTGGGAGAGCAAACTCAGACCCTTTAAAGTAATACTGCGTGGTACCCATCCCATGGGTCCCAAATCTCCAGGTTCAAGGGCATCTTCCTACATCGAAAACATGCATGAGAAACCCAGAAGATGGTACACCGTGTGATTTTGAAAGGTTTCTAAAACGCACCCCATTTCTCATCTCCTTGTGCTAGGGTTCGCCTTTCCAGCTACTTTACTAGCAATCTCCCTACTTGGAGAATCAGCACCTTTAAGCTCCTGTTCCCTACAGGTTGCAATTTGTCCTGAGGATGAACGGGAAGAGGGGCAACCAATGAGAGACTAGATCTAGGTGTTGGTAGAGGCACAGGTCACTCTATTTTCCCATCAGGAAGAAGAATTAACCACAGGCTCAGCCTGCCGCCAGGAACCAGAATAAGGCCTGAGGCAATCTCGCGCTTTTGTGGCCAGCTCCCAAAAAAGCGAGTTGAAAAATGGAGCTCAGGGACACTGCAATTCACAAACCCGCAGAGTTATAAATGATAACTCTCATCCACAGATATATTGAGGGAAGGCAACGAAGAGGATTTGAAAGCAAGGCAGAATTGCAGGAAGCAGATTTCAGGAGGTAGATTCGAATCGCCTTTAAAGCACATGAAAAGCGGCAAAACGTCGACAATGATGCCCTTGGCCAAAAAGGGCGTATGCGTTTTTTCCTGAATATATTCAGGAAAAAACGCATACGCCCTTTTTGGCCAACCAAGCAACCTGGAAAGGCAAATCAGCGCTACAAAGAGGTCTCGCTTCCCATCGGTCAAAAGGGCCATGCTGCAAAAAGTGTCAAAACCAGAAATGCAGGACAGGCCATGGAGAAATGGCAGCCTTGCTACGCTGATGGGCGGGATGTAAATTGCCAACAGCCACTCTAGAGAAGTGTACGGTGTGTCCTGAAACATCGAAAAAACACAGCTTAGGGAGCATAGGGCACGTCCACTCATGGGCGTATAAATTGGGAAAACTAAAAATCAGCAAGACACAGGCACCCCAATGTTTAGGGCTGCTATGTTGACAAGAACCTCCACTTCATGACACCTTAAATATCCCAGGAAAGAGAAAAATGGATAAAGAAGTTGTGGTCCTTATGTACAAAGGAATATCACTCAGACATGAAATCAATGTCATAAGGCTAGTAGAAGCAAGATGAGTGGATTTAGGTATGACGATTCTAAGTGAAATAAGTCACACAGAAAAAGACACTTATCATAAGATATCACTTATAGAGGGAATGTAAAAACCGCTACACTTGAACTGAATTACAAAACAGAACAGAGTCACACGTTTAGAAAACACACTATGGCTGCTTAACGGGAAAGGTGAGGTGGGGTGATGCATAAAACAAGGGGTTCAAATTCGCTCAGATACCGTTCCATACACCCAATATGTAATAGACAAGACCTACTCCTTGCTCAGTGAACTGGACTCAACACCCCCTATTCACCGCACAAGAATATATCTGACTAGTAAGAATCGTAAAACCTATGTATTGATATCTCTCTGGAAGTGAGCCAAGTGGGTGTAAAGCCGCATAAACACAGCCGTGAAAAGCAGCTAAACCCCATTATAAAAATAAATTACTTTTAAAAACCCGTAAAACAAAGACAGTGAAAGAGAGAGAAATTCTTACAAAATTTGTTCAGGGGCTGTGATGCAACCTGGATTGACCATATCTAGACCCACACCTGGATGAGACATAAGGGTGGACACTCTTGGGGCTGAGAGGTTGGGTGAGGTTGGGAGAGCAAACTCAGACCCTTTAAAGTAATACTGCGTGGTACCCAATCCATGGGTCCCAAATCTCCAGGTTCAAGGGCATCTTCCTACATCGAAAACATGCATGAGAAACCCAGAAGATGGTACACCGTGTGATTTTGAAAGGTTTCTAAAACGCACCCCATTTCTCATCTCCTTGTGCTAGGGTTCGCCTTTCCAGCTACTTTACTAGCAATCTCCCTACTTGGAGAATCAGCACCTTTAAGCTTCTGTTCCCTACAGGTTGCAATTTGTCCTGAGGATGAACGGGAAGAGGGGCAACCAATGAGAGACTAGATCTAGGTGTTGGTAGAGGCACAGGTCACTCTATTTTCCCATCAGGAAGAAGAATTAACCACAGGCTCAGCCTGCCGCCAGGAACCAGAATAAGGCCTGAGGCAATCTCGGGCTTTTGTGGCCAGCTCCCAAAAAAGCGAGTTGAAAAATGGAGCTCAGGGACACTGCAATTCACAAACCCGCAGAGTTATAAATGATAACTCTCATCCACAGATATATTGAGGGAAGGCAACGAAGAGGATTTGAAAGCAAGGCAGAATTGCAGGAAGCAGATTTCAGGAGGTAGATTCGAATCGCCTTTAAAGCACATGAAAAGCGGCAAAACGTCGACAATGATGCCCTTGGCCAAAAAGGGCGTATGCGTTTTTTCCTGAATATATTCAGGAAAAAACGCATACGCCCTTTTTGGCCAACCAAGCAACCTGGAAAGGCAAATCAGCGCTACAAAGAGGTCTCGCTTCCCATCGGTCAAAAGGGCCATGCTGCAAAAAGTGTCAAAACCAGAAATGCAGGACAGGCCATGGAGAAATGGCAGCCTTGCTACGCTGATGGGCGGGATGTAAATTGCCAACAGCCACTCTAGAGAAGTGTACGGTGTGTCCTGAAACATCGAAAAAACACAGCTTAGGGAGCATAGGGCACGTCCACTCATGGGCGTATAAATTGGGAAAACTAAAAATCAGCAAGACACAGGCACCCCAATGTTTAGGGCTGCTATGTTGACAAGAACCTCCACTTCATGACACCTTAAATATCCCAGGAAAGAGAAAAATGGATAAAGAAGTTGTGGTCCTTATGTACAAAGGAATATCACTCAGACATGAAATCAATGTCATAAGGCTAGTAGAAGCAAGATGAGTGGATTTAGGTATGACGATTCTAAGTGAAATAAGTCACACAGAAAAAGACACTTATCATAAGATATCACTTATAGAGGGAATGTAAAAACCGCTACACTTGAACTGAATTACAAAACAGAACAGAGTCACACGTTTAGAAAACACACTATGGCTGCTTAACGGGAAAGGTGAGGTGGGGTGATGCATAAAACAAGGGGTTCAAATTCGCTCAGATACCGTTCCATACACCCAATATGTAATAGACAAGACCTACTCCTTGCTCAGTGAACTGGACTCAACACCCCCTATTCACCGCACAAGAATATATGTGACTAGTAAGAATCTTAAAACCTATATATTGATATCTGTCTGGAAGTGAGTCAAGTGGGTGTAAAGCCGCATAAACACAGCCGTGAAAAGCAGCTAAACCCCATTATAAAAATAAATTACTTTTAAAAACCCGTAAAACAAAGACAGTGAAAGAGAGAGAAATTCTTACAAAATTCGTTCAGAGGCTGTGATGCAACCTGGATTGACCATATCTAGACCCACAGCTGGATGAGACATAAGGGTGGACACTCTTGGGGCTTAGAGGTTGGGTGAGGTTGGGTGAGCAAACGCAGATCCTTTAAAGTAATACTGTGTGGTACCCATCCCATGGGTCCCAAATCTCCAGGTTCAAGGGCATCTTCCTACATCGAAAACATGCATGAGAAACCCAGAAGATGGTACACCGTGTGATTTTGAAAGGTTTCTAAAACGCACCCAATTTCTCATCTCCTTGTGCTCGGGTTCGCCTTTCCAGCTACTTTACTAGCAATCTCCCTACTTGGAGAATCAGCACCTTTAAGCTCCTGTTCCCTACAGGTTGCAATTTGTCCTGAGGATGAACGGGAAGAGGGGCAACAAATGAGAGACTAGATCTAGGTGTTGGGACAGGCACAGGTCACTCTAATTTCCCATCAGGAAGAAGAATTAAACACAGGCTCAGCCTGCCGCCGGGAACCAGAATAGGGCCTGAGGCAATCCCGTGCTTTTGCGGCCAGCTCCCAAAAAAGCGAGTTGAAAAATGGAGCTCAGGGGCACTGCAATTCACAAACCTGCAGAGTTATAAATGATAACTCTCATCCACAGATATATTGAGGGAAGGCAACGAAGAGGATTTGAAAGCAAGGCCGAATTGCAGGAAACAGGTTTCAGGAGGTAGATTCGAATGGCCTTTAAAGCACATGAAAAGTGGGAAACCGTCGACAGTGATGCCCTTGGCTAAAAAGGGCGTATGCGTTTTTTCCTGAATATATTCAGGAAAAAACGCATACGCCCTTTTTGGCCAACCAAGCAACCTGGAAAGGCAAATCAGCGCTACAAAGAGGTCTCGCTTCCCATCGGTCAAAAGGGCCATGCTGCAAAAAGTGTCAAAACCAGAAATGCAGGACAGGCCATGGAGAAATGGCAGCCTTGCTACGCTGATGGGCGGGATGTAAATTGCCAACAGCCACTCTAGAGAAGTGTACGGTGTGTCCTGAAACATCGAAAAAACACAGCTTAGGGAGCATAGGGCACGTCCACTCATGGGCGTATAAATTGGGAAAACTAAAAATCAGCAAGACACAGGCACCCCAATGTTTAGGGCTGCTATGTTGACAAGAACCTCCACTTCATGACACCTTAAATATCCCAGGAAAGAGAAAAATGGATAAAGAAGTTGTGGTCCTTATGTACAATGGAATATCACTCAGACATGAAATCAATGTCATAAGGCTAGTAGAAGCAAGATGAGTGGATTTAGGTATGACGATTCTAAGTGAAATAAGTCACACAGAAAAAGACACTTATCATAAGATATCACTTATAGAGGGAATGTAAAAACCGCTACACTTGAACTGAATTACAAAACAGAACAGAGTCACACGTTTAGAAAACACACTATGGCTGCTTAACGGGAAAGGTGAGGTGGGGTGATGCATAAAACAAGGGTTTCAAATTCGCTCAGATACTGTTCCATACACCCAATATGTAATAGACAAGACCTACTCCTTGCTCAGTGAACTGGACTCAACACCCCCTATTCACCGCACAAGAATATATGTGACTAGTAAGAATCGTAAAACCTATGTATTGATATCTCTCTGGAAGTGAGTCAAGTGGGTGTAAAGCCGCATAAACACAGCCGTGAAAAGCAGCTAAACCCCATTATAAAAATAAATTACTTTTAAAAACCCGTAAAACAAAGACAGTGAAAGAGAGAGAAATTCTTACAAAATTCGTTCAGGGGCTGTGATGCAACCTGGATTGACCATATCTAGACCCACACCTGGATGAGACATAAGGGTGGACACTCTTGGGGCTGAGAGGTTGGGTGAGGTTGGGAGAGCAAACTCAGACCCTTTAAAGTAATACTGCGTGGTACCCATCCCATGGGTCCCAAATCTCCAGGTTCAAGGGCATCTTCCTACATCGAAAACATGCATGAGAAACCCAGAAGATGGTACACCGTGTGATTTTGAAAGGTTTCTAAAACGCACCCCATTTCTCATCTCCTTGTGCTAGGGTTCGCCTTTCCAGCTACTTTACTAGCAATCTCCCTACTTGGAGAATCAGCACCTTTAAGCTCCTGTTCCCTACAGGTTGCAATTTGTCCTGAGGATGAACGGGAAGAGGGGCAACCAATGAGAGACTAGATCTAGGTGTTGGTAGAGGCACAGGTCACTCTATTTTCCCATCAGGAAGAAGAATTAACCACAGGCTCAGCCTGCCGCCAGGAACCAGAATAAGGCCTGAGGCAATCTCGCGCTTTTGTGGCCAGCTCCCAAAAAAGCGAGTTGAAAAATGGAGCTCAGGGACACTGCAATTCACAAACCCGCAGAGTTATAAATGATAACTCTCATCCACAGATATATTGAGGGAAGGCAACGAAGAGGATTTGAAAGCAAGGCAGAATTGCAGGAAGCAGATTTCAGGAGGTAGATTCGAATCGCCTTTAAAGCACATGAAAAGCGGCAAAACGTCGACAATGATGCCCTTGGCCAAAAAGGGCGTATGCGTTTTTTCCTGAATATATTCAGGAAAAAACGCATACGCCCTTTTTGGCCAACCAAGCAACCTGGAAAGGCAAATCAGCGCTACAAAGAGGTCTCGCTTCCCATCGGTCAAAAGGGCCATGCTGCAAAAAGTGTCAAAACCAGAAATGCAGGACAGGCCATGGAGAAATGGCAGCCTTGCTACGCTGATGGGCGGGATGTAAATTGCCAACAGCCACTCTAGAGAAGTGTACGGTGTGTCCTGAAACATCGAAAAAACACAGCTTAGGGAGCATAGGGCACGTCCACTCATGGGCGTATAAATTGGGAAAACTAAAAATCAGCAAGACACAGGCACCCCAATGTTTAGGGCTGCTATGTTGACAAGAACCTCCACTTCATGACACCTTAAATATCCCAGGAAAGAGAAAAATGGATAAAGAAGTTGTGGTCCTTATGTACAAAGGAATATCACTCAGACATGAAATCAATGTCATAAGGCTAGTAGAAGCAAGATGAGTGGATTTAGGTATGACGATTCTAAGTGAAATAAGTCATACAGAAAAAGACACTTATCATAAGATATCACTTATAGAGGGAATGTAAAAACCGCTACACTTGAACTGAATTACAAAACAGAACAGAGTCACACGTTTAGAAAACACACTATGGCTGCTTAACGGGAAAGGTGAGGTGGGGTGATGCATAAAACAAGGGTTTCAAATTCGCTCAGATACCGTTCCATACACCCAATATGTAATAGACAAGACCTACTCCTTGCTCAGTGAACTGGACTCAACACCCCCTATTCACCGCACAAGAATATATGTGACTAGTAAGAATCTTAAAACCTATATATTGATATCTGTCTGGAAGTGAGTCAAGTGGGTGTAAAGCCGCATAAACACAGCCGTGAAAAGCAGCTAAACCCCATTATAAAAATAAATTACTTTTAAAAACCCGTAAAACAAAGACAGTGAAAGAGAGAGAAATTCTTACAAAATTCGTTCAGAGGCTGTGATGCAACCTGGATTGACCATATCTAGACCCACACCTGGATGAGACATAAGGGTGGACACTCTTGGGGCTGAGAGGTTGGGTGAGGTTGGGAGAGCAAACTCAGACCCTTTAAAGTAATACTGCGTGGTACCCATCCCATGGGTCCCAAATCTCCAGGTTCAAGGGCATCTTCCTACATCGAAAACATGCATGAGAAACCCAGAAGATGGTACACCGTGTGATTTTGAAAGGTTTCTAAAACGCACCCCATTTCTCATCTCCTTGTGCTAGGGTTCGCCTTTCCAGCTACTTTACTAGCAATCTCCCTACTTGGAGAATCAGCACCTTTAAGCTCCTGTTCCCTACAGGTTGCAATTTGTCCTGAGGATGAACGGGAAGAGGGGCAACCAATGAGAGACTAGATCTAGGTGTTGGTAGAGGCACAGGTCACTCTATTTTCCCATCAGGAAGAAGAATTAACCACAGGCTCAGCCTGCCGCCAGGAACCAGAATAAGGCCTGAGGCAATCTCGCGCTTTTGTGGCCAGCTCCCAAAAAAGCGAGCTGAAAAATGGAGCTCAGGGACACTGCAATTCACAAACCCGCAGAGTTATAAATGATAACTCTCATCCACAGATATATTGAGGGAAGGCAACGAAGAGGATTTGAAAGCAAGGCAGAATTGCAGGAAACAGATTTCAGGAGGTAGATTCGAATCGCCTTTAAAGCACATGAAAAGCGGCAAAACGTCGACAATGATGCCCTTGGCCAAAAAGGGCGTATGCGTTTTTTCCTGAATATATTCAGGAAAAAACGCATACGCCCTTTTTGGCCAACCAAGCAACCTGGAAAGGCAAATCAGCGCTACAAAGAGGTCTCGCTTCCCATCGGTCAAAAGGGCCATGCTGCAAAAAGTGTCAAAACCAGAAATGCAGGACAGGCCATGGAGAAATGGCAGCCTTGCTACGCTGATGGGCGGGATGTAAATTGCCAACAGCCACTCTAGAGAAGTGTACGGTGTGTCCTGAAACATCGAAAAAACACAGCTTAGGGAGCATAGGGCACGTCCACTCATGGGCGTATAAATTGGGAAAACTAAAAATCAGCAAGACACAGGCACCCCAATGTTTAGGGCTGCTATGTTGACAAGAACCTCCACTTCATGACACCTTAAATATCCCAGGAAAGAGAAAAATGGATAAAGAAGTTGTGGTCCTTATGTACAAAGGAATATCACTCAGACATGAAATCAATGTCATAAGGCTAGTAGAAGCAAGATGAGTGGATTTAGGTATGACGATTCTAAGTGAAATAAGTCACACAGAAAAAGACACTTATCATAAGATATCACTTATAGAGGGAATGTAAAAACCGCTACACTTGAACTGAATTACAAAACAGAACAGAGTCACACGTTTAGAAAACACACTATGGCTGCTTAACGGGAAAGGTGAGGTGGGGTGATGCATAAAACAAGGGGTTCAAATTCGCTCAGATACCGTTCCATACACCCAATATGTAATAGACAAGACCTACTCCTTGCTCAGTGAACTGGACTCAACACCCCCTATTCACCGCACAAGAATATATCTGACTAGTAAGAATCGTAAAACCTATGTATTGATATCTCTCTGGAAGTGAGCCAAGTGGGTGTAAAGCCGCATAAACACAGCCGTGAAAAGCAGCTAAACCCCATTATAAAAATAAATTACTTTTAAAAACCCGTAAAACAAAGACAGTGAAAGAGAGAGAAATTCTTACAAAATTTGTTCAGGGGCTGTGATGCAACCTGGATTGACCATATCTAGACCCACACCTGGATGAGACATAAGGGTGGACACTCTTGGGGCTGAGAGGTTGGGTGAGGTTGGGAGAGCAAACTCAGACCCTTTAAAGTAATACTGCCTGGTACCCAATCCATGGGTCCCAAATCTCCAGGTTCAAGGGCATCTTCCTACATCGAAAACATGCATGAGAAACCCAGAAGATGGTACACCGTGTGATTTTGAAAGGTTTCTAAAACGCACCCCATTTCTCATCTCCTTGTGCTAGGGTTCGCCTTTCCAGCTACTTTACTAGCAATCTCCCTACTTGGAGAATCAGCACCTTTAAGCTTCTGTTCCCTACAGGTTGCAATTTGTCCTGAGGATGAACGGGAAGAGGGGCAACCAATGAGAGACTAGATCTAGGTGTTGGTAGAGGCACAGGTCACTCTATTTTCCCATCAGGAAGAAGAATTAACCACAGGCTCAGCCTGCCGCCAGGAACCAGAATAAGGCCTGAGGCAATCTCGGGCTTTTGTGGCCAGCTCCCAAAAAAGCGAGTTGAAAAATGGAGCTCAGGGACACTGCAATTCACAAACCCGCAGAGTTATAAATGATAACTCTCATCCACAGATATATTGAGGGAAGGCAACGAAGAGGATTTGAAAGCAAGGCAGAATTGCAGGAAGCAGATTTCAGGAGGTAGATTCGAATCGCCTTTAAAGCACATGAAAAGCGGCAAAACGTCGACAATGATGCCCTTGGCCAAAAAGGGCGTATGCGTTTTTTCCTGAATATATTCAGGAAAAAACGCATACGCCCTTTTTGGCCAACCAAGCAACCTGGAAAGGCAAATCAGCGCTACAAAGAGGTCTCGCTTCCCATCGGTCAAAAGGGCCATGCTGCAAAAAGTGTCAAAACCAGAAATGCAGGACAGGCCATGGAGAAATGGCAGCCTTGCTATGCTGATGGGCGGGATGTAAATTGCCAACAGCCACTCTAGAGAAGTGTACGGTGTGTCCTGAAACATCGAAAAAACACAGCTTAGGGAGCATAGGGCACGTCCACTCATGGGCGTATAAATTGGGAAAACTAAAAATCAGCAAGACACAGGCACCCCAATGTTTAGGGCTGCTATGTTGACAAGAACCTCCACTTCATGACACCTTAAATATCCCAGGAAAGAGAAAAATGGATAAAGAAGTTGTGGTCCTTATGTACAAAGGAATATCACTCAGACATGAAATCAATGTCATAAGGCTAGTAGAAGCAAGATGAGTGGATTTAGGTATGACGATTCTAAGTGAAATAAGTCACACAGAAAAAGACACTTATCATAAGATATCACTTATAGAGGGAATGTAAAAACCGCTACACTTGAACTGAATTACAAAACAGAACAGAGTCACACGTTTAGAAAACACACTATGGCTGCTTAACGGGAAAGGTGAGGTGGGGTGATGCATAAAACAAGGGGTTCAAATTCGCTCAGATACCGTTCCATACACCCAATATGTAATAGACAAGACCTACTCCTTGCTCAGTGAACTGGACTCAACACCCCCTATTCACCGCACAAGAATATATGTGACTAGTAAGAATCTTAAAACCTATATATTGATATCTGTCTGGAAGTGAGTCAAGTGGGTGTAAAGCCGCATAAACACAGCCGTGAAAAGCAGCTAAACCCCATTATAAAAATAAATTACTTTTAAAAACCCGTAAAACAAAGACAGTGAAAGAGAGAGAAATTCTTACAAAATTCGTTCAGAGGCTGTGATGCAACCTGGATTGACCATATCTAGACCCACAGCTGGATGAGACATAAGGGTGGACACTCTTGGGGCTTAGAGGTTGGGTGAGGTTGGGTGAGCAAACGCAGATCCTTTAAAGTAATACTGTGTGGTACCCATCCCATGGGTCCCAAATCTCCAGGTTCAAGGGCATCTTCCTACATCGAAAACATGCATGAGAAACCCAGAAGATGGTACACCGTGTGATTTTGAAAGGTTTCTAAAACGCACCCAATTTCTCATCTCCTTGTGCTCGGGTTCGCCTTTCCAGCTACTTTACTAGCAATCTCCCTACTTGGAGAATCAGCACCTTTAAGCTCCTGTTCCCTACAGGTTGCAATTTGTCCTGAGGATGAACGGGAAGAGGGGCAACAAATGAGAGACTAGATCTAGGTGTTGGGACAGGCACAGGTCACTCTAATTTCCCATCAGGAAGAAGAATTAAACACAGGCTCAGCCTGCCGCCGGGAACCAGAATAGGGCCTGAGGCAATCCCGTGCTTTTGCGGCCAGCTCCCAAAAAAGCGAGTTGAAAAATGGAGCTCAGGGGCACTGCAATTCACAAACCTGCAGAGTTATAAATGATAACTCTCATCCACAGATATATTGAGGGAAGGCAACGAAGAGGATTTGAAAGCAAGGCCGAATTGCAGGAAACAGGTTTCAGGAGGTAGATTCGAATGGCCTTTAAAGCACATGAAAAGTGGGAAACCGTCGACAGTGATGCCCTTGGCTAAAAAGGGCGTATGCGTTTTTTCCTGAATATATTCAGGAAAAAACGCATACGCCCTTTTTGGCCAACCAAGCAACCTGGAAAGGCAAATCAGCGCTACAAAGAGGTCTCGCTTCCCATCGGTCAAAAGGGCCATGCTGCAAAAAGTGTCAAAACCAGAAATGCAGGACAGGCCATGGAGAAATGGCAGCCTTGCTACGCTGATGGGCGGGATGTAAATTGCCAACAGCCACTCTAGAGAAGTGTACGGTGTGTCCTGAAACATCGAAAAAACACAGCTTAGGGAGCATAGGGCACGTCCACTCATGGGCGTATAAATTGGGAAAACTAAAAATCAGCAAGACACAGGCACCCCAATGTTTAGGGCTGCTATGTTGACAAGAACCTCCACTTCATGACACCTTAAATATCCCAGGAAAGAGAAAAATGGATAAAGAAGTTGTGGTCCTTATGTACAAAGGAATATCACTCAGACATGAAATCAATGTCATAAGGCTAGTAGAAGCAAGATGAGTGGATTTAGGTATGACGATTCTAAGTGAAATAAGTCACACAGAAAAAGACACTTATCATAAGATATCACTTATAGAGGGAATGTAAAAACCGCTACACTTGAACTGAATTACAAAACAGAACAGAGTCACACGTTTAGAAAACACACTATGGCTGCTTAACGGGAAAGGTGAGGTGGGGTGATGCATAAAACAAGGGTTTCAAATTCGCTCAGATACTGTTCCATACACCCAATATGTAATAGACAAGACCTACTCCTTGCTCAGTGAACTGGACTCAACAACCCCTATTCACCGCACAAGAATATATGTGACTAGTAAGAATCGTAAAACCTATGTATTGATATCTCTCTGGAAGTGTGTCAAGTGGGTGTAAAGCTGCATAAACACAGCCGTGAAAAGCAGCTAAACCCCATTATAAAAATAAATTACTTTTAAAAACCCGTAAAACAAAGACAGTGAAAGAGAGAGAAATTCTTACAAAATTCGTTCAGAGGCTGTGATGCAACCTGGATTGACCATATCTAGACCCACAGCTGGATGAGACATAAGGGTGGACACTCTTGGGGCTTAGAGGTTGGGTGAGGTTGGGTGAGCAAACGCAGACCCTTTAAAGTAATACTGTGTGGTACCCATCCCATGGGTCCCAAATCTCCAGGTTCAAGGGCATCTTCCTACATCGAAAACATGCATGAGAAACCCAGAAAATGGTGCACCGTGTGATTTTGAAAGGTTTCTAAAACGCACCCAATTTCTCATCTCCTTGTGCTCGGGTTCGCCTTTCCAGCTACTTTACTAGCAATCTCCCTACTTGGAGAATCAGCACCTTTAAGCTCCTGTTCCCTACAGGTTGCAATTTGTCCTGAGGATGAACGGGAAGAGGGGCAACCAATGAGAGAATAGATCTAGGTGTTGGGACAGGCACAGGTCACTCTATTTTCCCATCAGGAAGAAGAATTAACCACAGGCTCTGCCTGCCTCCAGGAACCAGAATAGGGCCTGAGGCAATCCCGCGCTTTTGCGGCCAGCTCCCAAAAAAGCGAGTTGAAAAATGGAGCTCAGGGACACTGCAATTCACAAACCCGCAGAGTTATAAATGATAACTCTCATCCACAGATATATTGAGGGAAGGCAACGAAGAGGATTTGAAAGCAAGGCAGAATTGCAGGAAGCAGATTTCAGGAGGTAGATTCGAATCGCCTTTAAAGCACATGAAAAGCGGCAAAACGTCGACAATGATGCCCTTGGCCAAAAAGGGCGTATGCGTTTTTTCCTGAATATATTCAGGAAAAAACGCATACGCCCTTTTTGGCCAACCAAGCAACCTGGAAAGGCAAATCAGCGCTACAAAGAAGTCTCGCTTCCCATCGGTCAAAAGGGCCATGCTGCAAAAAGTGTCAAAACCAGAAATGCTGTACAGGCCATGGAGAAATGGCAGCCTTGCTACGCTGATGGGCGGGATGTAAATTGCCAAAAGCCACTCTGGAGAAGTGTACGGTGTGTCCTGAAACATCGAAAAAACACAGCTTAGGGAGCATAGGGCACGTCCACTCATGGGCGTATAAATTGGGAAAACTAAAAATCAGCAAGACACAGGCACCCCAATGTTTAGGGCTGCTATGTTGACAAGAACCTCCACTTCATGACACCTTAAATATCCCAGGAAAGAGAAAAATGGATAAAGAAGTTGTGGTCCTTATGTACAATGGAATATCACTCAGACATGAAATCAATGTCATAAGGCTAGTAGAAGCAAGATGAGTGGATTTAGGTATGACGATTCTAAGTGAAATAAGTCACACAGAAAAAGACACTTATCATAAGATATCACTTATAGAGGGAATGTAAAAACCGCTACACTTGAACTGAATTACAAAACAGAACAGAGTCACACGTTTAGAAAACACACTATGGCTGCTTAACGGGAAAGGTGAGGTGGGGTGATGCATAAAACAAGGGTTTCAAATTCGCTCAGATACTGTTCCATACACCCAATATGTAATAGACAAGACCTACTCCTTGCTCAGTGAACTGGACTCAACACCCCCTATTCACCGCACAAGAATATATGTGACTAGTAAGAATCGTAAAACCTATGTATTGATATCTCTCTGGAAGTGAGTCAAGTGGGTGTAAAGCCGCATAAACACAGCCGTGAAAAGCAGCTAAACCCCATTATAAAAATAAATTACTTTTAAAAACCCGTAAAACAAAGACAGTGAAAGAGAGAGAAATTCTTACAAAATTCGTTCAGGGGCTGTGATGCAACCTGGATTGACCATATCTAGACCCACACCTGGATGAGACATAAGGGTGGACACTCTTGGGGCTGAGAGGTTGGGTGAGGTTGGGAGAGCAAACTCAGACCCTTTAAAGTAATACTGCGTGGTACCCATCCCATGGGTCCCAAATCTCCAGGTTCAAGGGCATCTTCCTACATCGAAAACATGCATGAGAAACCCAGAAGATGGTACACCGTGTGATTTTGAAAGGTTTCTAAAACGCACCCCATTTCTCATCTCCTTGTGCTAGGGTTCGCCTTTCCAGCTACTTTACTAGCAATCTCCCTACTTGGAGAATCAGCACCTTTAAGCTCCTGTTCCCTACAGGTTGCAATTTGTCCTGAGGATGAACGGGAAGAGGGGCAACCAATGAGAGACTAGATCTAGGTGTTGGTAGAGGCACAGGTCACTCTATTTTCCCATCAGGAAGAAGAATTAACCACAGGCTCAGCCTGCCGCCAGGAACCAGAATAAGGCCTGAGGCAATCTCGGGCTTTTGTGGCCAGCTCCCAAAAAAGCGAGTTGAAAAATGGAGCTCAGGGACACTGCAATTCACAAACCCGCAGAGTTATAAATGATAACTCTCATCCACAGATATATTGAGGGAAGGCAACGAAGAGGATTTGAAAGCAAGGCAGAATTGCAGGAAGCAGATTTCAGGAGGTAGATTCGAATCGCCTTTAAAGCACATGAAAAGCGGCAAAACGTCGACAATGATGCCCTTGGCCAAAAAGGGCGTATGCGTTTTTTCCTGAATATATTCAGGAAAAAACGCATACGCCCTTTTTGGCCAACCAAGCAACCTGGAAAGGCAAATCAGCGCTACAAAGAGGTCTCGCTTCCCATCGGTCAAAAGGGCCATGCTGCAAAAAGTGTCAAAACCAGAAATGCAGGACAGGCCATGGAGAAATGGCAGCCTTGCTATGCTGATGGGCGGGATGTAAATTGCCAACAGCCACTCTAGAGAAGTGTACGGTGTGTCCTGAAACATCGAAAAAACACAGCTTAGGGAGCATAGGGCACGTCCACTCATGGGCGTATAAATTGGGAAAACTAAAAATCAGCAAGACACAGGCACCCCAATGTTTAGGGCTGCTATGTTGACAAGAACCTCCACTTCATGACACCTTAAATATCCCAGGAAAGAGAAAAATGGATAAAGAAGTTGTGGTCCTTATGTACAAAGGAATATCACTCAGACATGAAATCAATGTCATAAGGCTAGTAGAAGCAAGATGAGTGGATTTAGGTATGACGATTCTAAGTGAAATAAGTCACACAGAAAAAGACACTTATCATAAGATATCACTTATAGAGGGAATGTAAAAACCGCTACACTTGAACTGAATTACAAAACAGAACAGAGTCACACGTTTAGAAAACACACTATGGCTGCTTAACGGGAAAGGTGAGGTGGGGTGATGCATAAAACAAGGGGTTCAAATTCGCTCAGATACCGTTCCATACACCCAATATGTAATAGACAAGACCTACTCCTTGCTCAGTGAACTGGACTCAACACCCCCTATTCACCGCACAAGAATATATGTGACTAGTAAGAATCTTAAAACCTATATATTGATATCTGTCTGGAAGTGAGTCAAGTGGGTGTAAAGCCGCATAAACACAGCCGTGAAAAGCAGCTAAACCCCATTATAAAAATAAATTACTTTTAAAAACCCGTAAAACAAAGACAGTGAAAGAGAGAGAAATTCTTACAAAATTCGTTCAGAGGCTGTGATGCAACCTGGATTGACCATATCTAGACCCACAGCTGGATGAGACATAAGGGTGGACACTCTTGGGGCTTAGAGGTTGGGTGAGGTTGGGTGAGCAAACGCAGATCCTTTAAAGTAATACTGTGTGGTACCCATCCCATGGGTCCCAAATCTCCAGGTTCAAGGGCATCTTCCTACATCGAAAACATGCATGAGAAACCCAGAAGATGGTACACCGTGTGATTTTGAAAGGTTTCTAAAACGCACCCAATTTCTCATCTCCTTGTGCTCGGGTTCGCCTTTCCAGCTACTTTACTAGCAATCTCCCTACTTGGAGAATCAGCACCTTTAAGCTCCTGTTCCCTACAGGTTGCAATTTGTCCTGAGGATGAACGGGAAGAGGGGCAACAAATGAGAGACTAGATCTAGGTGTTGGGACAGGCACAGGTCACTCTAATTTCCCATCAGGAAGAAGAATTAAACACAGGCTCAGCCTGCCGCCGGGAACCAGAATAGGGCCTGAGGCAATCCCGTGCTTTTGCGGCCAGCTCCCAAAAAAGCGAGTTGAAAAATGGAGCTCAGGGGCACTGCAATTCACAAACCTGCAGAGTTATAAATGATAACTCTCATCCACAGATATATTGAGGGAAGGCAACGAAGAGGATTTGAAAGCAAGGCCGAATTGCAGGAAACAGGTTTCAGGAGGTAGATTCGAATGGCCTTTAAAGCACATGAAAAGTGGGAAACCGTCGACAGTGATGCCCTTGGCTAAAAAGGGCGTATGCGTTTTTTCCTGAATATATTCAGGAAAAAACGCATACGCCCTTTTTGGCCAACCAAGCAACCTGGAAAGGCAAATCAGCGCTACAAAGAGGTCTCGCTTCCCATCGGTCAAAAGGGCCATGCTGCAAAAAGTGTCAAAACCAGAAATGCAGGACAGGCCATGGAGAAATGGCAGCCTTGCTACGCTGATGGGCGGGATGTAAATTGCCAACAGCCACTCTAGAGAAGTGTACGGTGTGTCCTGAAACATCGAAAAAACACAGCTTAGGGAGCATAGGGCACGTCCACTCATGGGCGTATAAATTGGGAAAACTAAAAATCAGCAAGACACAGGCACCCCAATGTTTAGGGCTGCTATGTTGACAAGAACCTCCACTTCATGACACCTTAAATATCCCAGGAAAGAGAAAAATGGATAAAGAAGTTGTGGTCCTTATGTACAAAGGAATATCACTCAGACATGAAATCAATGTCATAAGGCTAGTAGAAGCAAGATGAGTGGATTTAGGTATGACGATTCTAAGTGAAATAAGTCACACAGAAAAAGACACTTATCATAAGATATCACTTATAGAGGGAATGTAAAAACCGCTACACTTGAACTGAATTACAAAACAGAACAGAGTCACACGTTTAGAAAACACACTATGGCTGCTTAACGGGAAAGGTGAGGTGGGGTGATGCATAAAACAAGGGTTTCAAATTCGCTCAGATACTGTTCCATACACCCAATATGTAATAGACAAGACCTACTCCTTGCTCAGTGAACTGGACTCAACAACCCCTATTCACCGCACAAGAATATATGTGACTAGTAAGAATCGTAAAACCTATGTATTGATATCTCTCTGGAAGTGTGTCAAGTGGGTGTAAAGCTGCATAAACACAGCCGTGAAAAGCAGCTAAACCCCATTATAAAAATAAATTACTTTTAAAAACCCGTAAAACAAAGACAGTGAAAGAGAGAGAAATTCTTACAAAATTCGTTCAGAGGCTGTGATGCAACCTGGATTGACCATATCTAGACCCACAGCTGGATGAGACATAAGGGTGGACACTCTTGGGGCTTAGAGGTTGGGTGAGGTTGGGTGAGCAAACGCAGACCCTTTAAAGTAATACTGTGTGGTACCCATCCCATGGGTCCCAAATCTCCAGGTTCAAGGGCATCTTCCTACATCGAAAACATGCATGAGAAACCCAGAAAATGGTGCACCGTGTGATTTTGAAAGGTTTCTAAAACGCACCCAATTTCTCATCTCCTTGTGCTCGGGTTCGCCTTTCCAGCTACTTTACTAGCAATCTCCCTACTTGGAGAATCAGCACCTTTAAGCTCCTGTTCCCTACAGGTTGCAATTTGTCCTGAGGATGAACGGGAAGAGGGGCAACCAATGAGAGAATAGATCTAGGTGTTGGGACAGGCACAGGTCACTCTATTTTCCCATCAGGAAGAAGAATTAACCACAGGCTCTGCCTGCCTCCAGGAACCAGAATAGGGCCTGAGGCAATCCCGCGCTTTTGCGGCCAGCTCCCAAAAAAGCGAGTTGAAAAATGGAGCTCAGGGACACTGCAATTCACAAACCCGCAGAGTTATAAATGATAACTCTCATCCACAGATATATTGAGGGAAGGCAACGAAGAGGATTTGAAAGCAAGGCAGAATTGCAGGAAGCAGATTTCAGGAGGTAGATTCGAATCGCCTTTAAAGCACATGAAAAGCGGCAAAACGTCGACAATGATGCCCTTGGCCAAAAAGGGCGTATGCGTTTTTTCCTGAATATATTCAGGAAAAAACGCATACGCCCTTTTTGGCCAACCAAGCAACCTGGAAAGGCAAATCAGCGCTACAAAGAAGTCTCGCTTCCCATCGGTCAAAAGGGCCATGCTGCAAAAAGTGTCAAAACCAGAAATGCTGTACAGGCCATGGAGAAATGGCAGCCTTGCTACGCTGATGGGCGGGATGTAAATTGCCAAAAGCCACTCTGGAGAAGTGTACGGTGTGTCCTGAAACATCGAAAAAACACAGCTTAGGGAGCATAGGGCACGTCCACTCATGGGCGTATAAATTGGGAAAACTAAAAATCAGCAAGACACAGGCACCCCAATGTTTAGGGCTGCTATGTTGACAAGAACCTCCACTTCATGACACCTTAAATATCCCAGGAAAGAGAAAAATGGATAAAGAAGTTGTGGTCCTTATGTACAATGGAATATCACTCAGACATGAAATCAATGTCATAAGGCTAGTAGAAGCAAGATGAGTGGATTTAGGTATGACGATTCTAAGTGAAATAAGTCACACAGAAAAAGACACTTATCATAAGATATCACTTATAGAGGGAATGTAAAAACCGCTACACTTGAACTGAATTACAAAACAGAACAGAGTCACACGTTTAGAAAACACACTATGGCTGCTTAACGGGAAAGGTGAGGTGGGGTGATGCATAAAACAAGGGTT
The DNA here is from genome assembly GCF_028021215.1 of Eschrichtius robustus. Taxonomy (NCBI): domain Eukaryota; kingdom Metazoa; phylum Chordata; class Mammalia; order Artiodactyla; family Eschrichtiidae; genus Eschrichtius; species Eschrichtius robustus. The sequence goes on from NW_027175351.1 coordinate 1,446,790, forward strand.
TCAAATTCGCTCAGATACTGTTCCATACACCCAATATGTAATAGACAAGACCTACTCCTTGCTCAGTGAACTGGACTCAACACCCCCTATTCACCGCACAAGAATATATGTGACTAGTAAGAATCGTAAAACCTATGTATTGATATCTCTCTGGAAGTGAGTCAAGTGGGTGTAAAGCCGCATAAACACAGCCGTGAAAAGCAGCTAAACCCCATTATAAAAATAAATTACTTTTAAAAACCCGTAAAACAAAGACAGTGAAAGAGAGAGAAATTCTTACAAAATTCGTTCAGGGGCTGTGATGCAACCTGGATTGACCATATCTAGACCCACACCTGGATGAGACATAAGGGTGGACACTCTTGGGGCTGAGAGGTTGGGTGAGGTTGGGAGAGCAAACTCAGACCCTTTAAAGTAATACTGCGTGGTACCCATCCCATGGGTCCCAAATCTCCAGGTTCAAGGGCATCTTCCTACATCGAAAACATGCATGAGAAACCCAGAAGATGGTACACCGTGTGATTTTGAAAGGTTTCTAAAACGCACCCCATTTCTCATCTCCTTGTGCTAGGGTTCGCCTTTCCAGCTACTTTACTAGCAATCTCCCTACTTGGAGAATCAGCACCTTTAAGCTCCTGTTCCCTACAGGTTGCAATTTGTCCTGAGGATGAACGGGAAGAGGGGCAACCAATGAGAGACTAGATCTAGGTGTTGGTAGAGGCACAGGTCACTCTATTTTCCCATCAGGAAGAAGAATTAACCACAGGCTCAGCCTGCCGCCAGGAACCAGAATAAGGCCTGAGGCAATCTCGCGCTTTTGTGGCCAGCTCCCAAAAAAGCGAGTTGAAAAATGGAGCTCAGGGACACTGCAATTCACAAACCCGCAGAGTTATAAATGATAACTCTCATCCACAGATATATTGAGGGAAGGCAACGAAGAGGATTTGAAAGCAAGGCAGAATTGCAGGAAGCAGATTTCAGGAGGTAGATTCGAATCGCCTTTAAAGCACATGAAAAGCGGCAAAACGTCGACAATGATGCCCTTGGCCAAAAAGGGCGTATGCGTTTTTTCCTGAATATATTCAGGAAAAAACGCATACGCCCTTTTTGGCCAACCAAGCAACCTGGAAAGGCAAATCAGCGCTACAAAGAGGTCTCGCTTCCCATCGGTCAAAAGGGCCATGCTGCAAAAAGTGTCAAAACCAGAAATGCAGGACAGGCCATGGAGAAATGGCAGCCTTGCTACGCTGATGGGCGGGATGTAAATTGCCAACAGCCACTCTAGAGAAGTGTACGGTGTGTCCTGAAACATCGAAAAAACACAGCTTAGGGAGCATAGGGCACGTCCACTCATGGGCGTATAAATTGGGAAAACTAAAAATCAGCAAGACACAGGCACCCCAATGTTTAGGGCTGCTATGTTGACAAGAACCTCCACTTCATGACACCTTAAATATCCCAGGAAAGAGAAAAATGGATAAAGAAGTTGTGGTCCTTATGTACAAAGAATATCACTCAGACATGAAATCAATGTCATAAGGCTAGTAGAAGCAAGATGAGTGGATTTAGGTATGACGATTCTAAGTGAAATAAGTCACACAGAAAAAGACACTTATCATAAGATATCACTTATAGAGGGAATGTAAAAACCGCTACACTTGAACTGAATTACAAAACAGAACAGAGTCACACGTTTAGAAAACACACTATGGCTGCTTAACGGGAAAGGTGAGGTGGGGTGATGCATAAAACAAGGGTTTCAAATTCGCTCAGATACTGTTCCATACACCCAATATGTAATAGACAAGACCTACTCCTTGCTCAGTGAACTGGACTCAACACCCCCTATTCACCGCACAAGAATATATGTGACTAGTAAGAATCGTAAAACCTATGTATTGATATCTCTCTGGAAGTGAGTCAAGTGGGTGTAAAGCCGCATAAACACAGCCGTGAAAAGCAGCTAAACCCCATTATAAAAATAAATTACTTTTAAAAACCCGTAAAACAAAGACAGTGAAAGAGAGAGAAATTCTTACAAAATTCGTTCAGGGGCTGTGATGCAACCTGGATTGACCATATCTAGACCCACACCTGGATGAGACATAAGGGTGGACACTCTTGGGGCTGAGAGGTTGGGTGAGGTTGGGAGAGCAAACTCAGACCCTTTAAAGTAATACTGCGTGGTACCCATCCCATGGGTCCCAAATCTCCAGGTTCAAGGGCATCTTCCTACATCGAAAACATGCATGAGAAACCCAGAAGATGGTACACCGTGTGATTTTGAAAGGTTTCTAAAACGCACCCCATTTCTCATCTCCTTGTGCTAGGGTTCGCCTTTCCAGCTACTTTACTAGCAATCTCCCTACTTGGAGAATCAGCACCTTTAAGCTTCTGTTCCCTACAGGTTGCAATTTGTCCTGAGGATGAACGGGAAGAGGGGCAACCAATGAGAGACTAGATCTAGGTGTTGGTAGAGGCACAGGTCACTCTATTTTCCCATCAGGAAGAAGAATTAACCACAGGCTCAGCCTGCCGCCAGGAACCAGAATAAGGCCTGAGGCAATCTCGCGCTTTTGTGGCCAGCTCCCAAAAAAGCGAGTTGAAAAATGGAGCTCAGGGACACTGCAATTCACAAACCCGCAGAGTTATAAATGATAACTCTCATCCACAGATATATTGAGGGAAGGCAACGAAGAGGATTTGAAAGCAAGGCAGAATTGCAGGAAGCAGATTTCAGGAGGTAGATTCGAATCGCCTTTAAAGCACATGAAAAGCGGCAAAACGTCGACAATGATGCCCTTGGCCAAAAAGGGCGTATGCGTTTTTTCCTGAATATATTCAGGAAAAAACGCATACGCCCTTTTTGGCCAACCAAGCAACCTGGAAAGTCAAATCAGCGCTACAAAGAGGTCTCGCTTCCCATCGGTCAAAAGGGCCATGCTGCAAAATGTGTCAAAACCAGAAATGCAGGACAGGCCATGGAGAAATGGCAGCCTTGCTACGCTGATGGGCGGGATGTAAATTGCCAACAGCCACTCTAGAGAAGTGTACGGTGTGTCCTGAAACATCGAAAAAACACAGCTTAGGGAGCATAGGGCACGTCCACTCATGGGCGTATAAATTGGGAAAACTAAAAATCAGCAAGACACAGGCACCCCAATGTTTAGGGCTGCTATGTTGACAAGAACCTCCACTTCATGACACCTTAAATATCCCAGGAAAGAGAAAAATGGATAAAGAAGTTGTGGTCCTTATGTACAAAGGAATATCACTCAGACATGAAATCAATGTCATAAGGCTAGTAGAAGCAAGATGAGTGGATTTAGGTATGACGATTCTAAGTGAAATAAGTCACACAGAAAAAGACACTTATCATAAGATATCACTTATAGAGGGAATGTAAAAACCGCTACACTTGAACTGAATTACAAAACAGAACAGAGTCACACGTTTAGAAAACACACTATGGCTGCTTAACGGGAAAGGTGAGGTGGGGTGATGCATAAAACAAGGGTTTCAAATTCGCTCAGATACCGTTCCATACACCCAATATGTAATAGACAAGACCTACTCCTTGCTCAGTGAAGTGGACTCAACACCCCCTATTCACCGCACAAGAATATATGTGACTAGTAAGAATCTTAAAACCTATATATTGATATCTGTCTGGAAGTGAGTCAAGTGGGTGTAAAGCCGCATAAACACAGCCGTGAAAAGCAGCTAAACCCCATTATAAAAATAAATTACTTTTAAAAACCCGTAAAACAAAGACAGTGAAAGAGAGAGAAATTCTTACAAAATTCGTTCAGAGGCTGTGATGCAACCTGGATTGACCATATCTAGACCCACACCTGGATGAGACATAAGGGTGGACACTCTTGGGGCTGAGAGGTTGGGTGAGGTTGGGAGAGCAAACTCAGACCCTTTAAAGTAATACTGCGTGGTACCCATCCCATGGGTCCCAAATCTCCAGGTTCAAGGGCATCTTCCTACATCGAAAACATGCATGAGAAACCCAGAAGATGGTACACCGTGTGATTTTGAAAGGTTTCTAAAACGCACCCCATTTCTCATCTCCTTGTGCTAGGGTTCGCCTTTCCAGCTACTTTACTAGCAATCTCCCTACTTGGAGAATCAGCACCTTTAAGCTCCTGTTCCCTACAGGTTGCAATTTGTCCTGAGGATGAACGGGAAGAGGGGCAACCAATGAGAGACTAGATCTAGGTGTTGGTAGAGGCACAGGTCACTCTATTTTCCCATCAGGAAGAAGAATTAACCACAGGCTCAGCCTGCCGCCAGGAACCAGAATAAGGCCTGAGGCAATCTCGCGCTTTTGTGGCCAGCTCCCAAAAAAGCGAGTTGAAAAATGGAGCTCAGGGACACTGCAATTCACAAACCCGCAGAGTTATAAATGATAACTCTCATCCACAGATATATTGAGGGAAGGCAACGAAGAGGATTTGAAAGCAAGGCAGAATTGCAGGAAGCAGATTTCAGGAGGTAGATTCGAATCGCCTTTAAAGCACATGAAAAGCGGCAAAACGTCGACAATGATGCCCTTGGCCAAAAAGGGCGTATGCGTTTTTTCCTGAATATATTCAGGAAAAAACGCATACGCCCTTTTTGGCCAACCAAGCAACCTGGAAAGGCAAATCAGCGCTACAAAGAGGTCTCGCTTCCCATCGGTCAAAAGGGCCATGCTGCAAAAAGTGTCAAAACCAGAAATGCAGGACAGGCCATGGAGAAATGGCAGCCTTGCTACGCTGATGGGCGGGATGTAAATTGCCAACAGCCACTCTAGAGAAGTGTACGGTGTGTCCTGAAACATCGAAAAAACACAGCTTAGGGAGCATAGGGCACGTCCACTCATGGGCGTATAAATTGGGAAAACTAAAAATCAGCAAGACACAGGCACCCCAATGTTTAGGGCTGCTATGTTGACAAGAACCTCCACTTCATGACACCTTAAATATCCCAGGAAAGAGAAAAATGGATAAAGAAGTTGTGGTCCTTATGTACAAAGGAATATCACTCAGACATGAAATCAATGTCATAAGGCTAGTAGAAGCAAGATGAGTGGATTTAGGTATGACGATTCTAAGTGAAATAAGTCACACAGAAAAAGACACTTATCATAAGATATCACTTATAGAGGGAATGTAAAAACCGCTACACTTGAACTGAATTACAAAACAGAACAGAGTCACACGTTTAGAAAACACACTATGGCTGCTTAACGGGAAAGGTGAGGTGGGGTGATGCATAAAACAAGGGGTTCAAATTCGCTCAGATACCGTTCCATACACCCAATATGTAATAGACAAGACCTACTCCTTGCTCAGTGAACTGGACTCAACACCCCCTATTCACCGCACAAGAATATATCTGACTAGTAAGAATCGTAAAACCTATGTATTGATATCTCTCTGGAAGTGAGCCAAGTGGGTGTAAAGCCGCATAAACACAGCCGTGAAAAGCAGCTAAACCCCATTATAAAAATAAATTACTTTTAAAAACCCGTAAAACAAAGACAGTGAAAGAGAGAGAAATTCTTACAAAATTTGTTCAGGGGCTGTGATGCAACCTGGATTGACCATATCTAGACCCACACCTGGATGAGACATAAGGGTGGACACTCTTGGGGCTGAGAGGTTGGGTGAGGTTGGGAGAGCAAACTCAGACCCTTTAAAGTAATACTGCGTGGTACCCAATCCATGGGTCCCAAATCTCCTGGTTCAAGGGCATCTTCCTACATCGAAAACATGCATGAGAAACCCAGAAGATGGTACACCGTGTGATTTTGAAAGGTTTCTAAAACGCACCCCATTTCTCATCTCCTTGTGCTAGGGTTCGCCTTTCCAGCTACTTTACTAGCAATCTCCCTACTTGGAGAATCAGCACCTTTAAGCTCCTGTTCCCTACAGGTTGCAATTTGTCCTGAGGATGAACGGGAAGAGGGGCAACCAATGAGAGACTAGATCTAGGTGTTGGTAGAGGCACAGGTCACTCTATTTTCCCATCAGGAAGAAGAATTAACCACAGGCTCAGCCTGCCGCCAGGAACCAGAATAAGGCCTGAGGCAATCTCGCGCTTTTGTGGCCAGCTCCCAAAAAAGCGAGTTGAAAAATGGAGCTCAGGGACACTGCAATTCACAAACCCGCAGAGTTATAAATGATAACTCTCATCCACAGATATATTGAGGGAAGGCAACGAAGAGGATTTGAAAGCAAGGCAGAATTGCAGGAAGCAGATTTCAGGAGGTAGATGCGAATCGCCTTTAAAGCACATGAAAAGCGGCAAAACGTCGACAATGATGCCCTTGGCCAAAAAGGGCGTATGCGTTTTTTCCTGAATATATTCAGGAAAAAACGCATACGCCCTTTTTGGCCAACCAAGCAACCTGGAAAGGCAAATCAGCGCTACAAAGAGGTCTCGCTTCCCATCGGTCAAAAGGGCCATGCTGCAAAAAGTGTCAAAACCAGAAATGCAGGACAGGCCATGGAGAAATGGCAGCCTTGCTACGCTGATGGGCGGGATGTAAATTGCCAACAGCCACTCTAGAGAAGTGTACGGTGTGTCCTGAAACATCGAAAAAACACAGCTTAGGGAGCATAGGGCACGTCCACTCATGGGCGTATAAATTGGGAAAACTAAAAATCAGCAAGACACAGGCACCCCAATGTTTAGGGCTGCTATGTTGACAAGAACCTCCACTTCATGACACCTTAAATATCCCAGGAAAGAGAAAAATGGATAAAGAAGTTGTGGTCCTTATGTACAAAGAATATCACTCAGACATGAAATCAATGTCATAAGGCTAGTAGAAGCAAGATGAGTGGATTTAGGTATGACGATTCTAAGTGAAATAAGTCACACAGAAAAAGACACTTATCATAAGATATCACTTATAGAGGGAATGTAAAAACCGCTACACTTGAACTGAATTACAAAACAGAACAGAGTCACACGTTTAGAAAACACACTATGGCTGCTTAACGGGAAAGGTGAGGTGGGGTGATGCATAAAACAAGGGTTTCAAATTCGCTCAGATACTGTTCCATACACCCAATATGTAATAGACAAGACCTACTCCTTGCTCAGTGAACTGGACTCAACACCCCCTATTCACCGCACAAGAATATATGTGACTAGTAAGAATCGTAAAACCTATGTATTGATATCTCTCTGGAAGTGAGTCAAGTGGGTGTAAAGCCGCATAAACACAGCCGTGAAAAGCAGCTAAACCCCATTATAAAAATAAATTACTTTTAAAAACCCGTAAAACAAAGACAGTGAAAGAGAGAGAAATTCTTACAAAATTCGTTCAGGGGCTGTGATGCAACCTGGATTGACCATATCTAGACCCACACCTGGATGAGACATAAGGGTGGACACTCTTGGGGCTGAGAGGTTGGGTGAGGTTGGGAGAGCAAACTCAGACCCTTTAAAGTAATACTGCGTGGTACCCATCCCATGGGTCCCAAATCTCCAGGTTCAAGGGCATCTTCCTACATCGAAAACATGCATGAGAAACCCAGAAGATGGTACACCGTGTGATTTTGAAAGGTTTCTAAAACGCACCCCATTTCTCATCTCCTTGTGCTAGGGTTCGCCTTTCCAGCTACTTTACTAGCAATCTCCCTACTTGGAGAATCAGCACCTTTAAGCTTCTGTTCCCTACAGGTTGCAATTTGTCCTGAGGATGAACGGGAAGAGGGGCAACCAATGAGAGACTAGATCTAGGTGTTGGTAGAGGCACAGGTCACTCTATTTTCCCATCAGGAAGAAGAATTAACCACAGGCTCAGCCTGCCGCCAGGAACCAGAATAAGGCCTGAGGCAATCTCGCGCTTTTGTGGCCAGCTCCCAAAAAAGCGAGTTGAAAAATGGAGCTCAGGGACACTGCAATTCACAAACCCGCAGAGTTATAAATGATAACTCTCATCCACAGATATATTGAGGGAAGGCAACGAAGAGGATTTGAAAGCAAGGCAGAATTGCAGGAAGCAGATTTCAGGAGGTAGATTCGAATCGCCTTTAAAGCACATGAAAAGCGGCAAAACGTCGACAATGATGCCCTTGGCCAAAAAGGGCGTATGCGTTTTTTCCTGAATATATTCAGGAAAAAACGCATACGCCCTTTTTGGCCAACCAAGCAACCTGGAAAGTCAAATCAGCGCTACAAAGAGGTCTCGCTTCCCATCGGTCAAAAGGGCCATGCTGCAAAATGTGTCAAAACCAGAAATGCAGGACAGGCCATGGAGAAATGGCAGCCTTGCTACGCTGATGGGCGGGATGTAAATTGCCAACAGCCACTCTAGAGAAGTGTACGGTGTGTCCTGAAACATCGAAAAAACACAGCTTAGGGAGCATAGGGCACGTCCACTCATGGGCGTATAAATTGGGAAAACTAAAAATCAGCAAGACACAGGCACCCCAATGTTTAGGGCTGCTATGTTGACAAGAACCTCCACTTCATGACACCTTAAATATCCCAGGAAAGAGAAAAATGGATAAAGAAGTTGTGGTCCTTATGTACAAAGGAATATCACTCAGACATGAAATCAATGTCATAAGGCTAGTAGAAGCAAGATGAGTGGATTTAGGTATGACGATTCTAAGTGAAATAAGTCACACAGAAAAAGACACTTATCATAAGATATCACTTATAGAGGGAATGTAAAAACCGCTACACTTGAACTGAATTACAAAACAGAACAGAGTCACACGTTTAGAAAACACACTATGGCTGCTTAACGGGAAAGGTGAGGTGGGGTGATGCATAAAACAAGGGTTTCAAATTCGCTCAGATACCGTTCCATACACCCAATATGTAATAGACAAGACCTACTCCTTGCTCAGTGAAGTGGACTCAACACCCCCTATTCACCGCACAAGAATATATGTGACTAGTAAGAATCTTAAAACCTATATATTGATATCTGTCTGGAAGTGAGTCAAGTGGGTGTAAAGCCGCATAAACACAGCCGTGAAAAGCAGCTAAACCCCATTATAAAAATAAATTACTTTTAAAAACCCGTAAAACAAAGACAGTGAAAGAGAGAGAAATTCTTACAAAATTCGTTCAGAGGCTGTGATGCAACCTGGATTGACCATATCTAGACCCACACCTGGATGAGACATAAGGGTGGACACTCTTGGGGCTGAGAGGTTGGGTGAGGTTGGGAGAGCAAACTCAGACCCTTTAAAGTAATACTGCGTGGTACCCATCCCATGGGTCCCAAATCTCCAGGTTCAAGGGCATCTTCCTACATCGAAAACATGCATGAGAAACCCAGAAGATGGTACACCGTGTGATTTTGAAAGGTTTCTAAAACGCACCCCATTTCTCATCTCCTTGTGCTAGGGTTCGCCTTTCCAGCTACTTTACTAGCAATCTCCCTACTTGGAGAATCAGCACCTTTAAGCTCCTGTTCCCTACAGGTTGCAATTTGTCCTGAGGATGAACGGGAAGAGGGGCAACCAATGAGAGACTAGATCTAGGTGTTGGTAGAGGCACAGGTCACTCTATTTTCCCATCAGGAAGAAGAATTAACCACAGGCTCAGCCTGCCGCCAGGAACCAGAATAAGGCCTGAGGCAATCTCGCGCTTTTGTGGCCAGCTCCCAAAAAAGCGAGTTGAAAAATGGAGCTCAGGGACACTGCAATTCACAAACCCGCAGAGTTATAAATGATAACTCTCATCCACAGATATATTGAGGGAAGGCAACGAAGAGGATTTGAAAGCAAGGCAGAATTGCAGGAAGCAGATTTCAGGAGGTAGATTCGAATCGCCTTTAAAGCACATGAAAAGCGGCAAAACGTCGACAATGATGCCCTTGGCCAAAAAGGGCGTATGCGTTTTTTCCTGAATATATTCAGGAAAAAACGCATACGCCCTTTTTGGCCAACCAAGCAACCTGGAAAGGCAAATCAGCGCTACAAAGAGGTCTCGCTTCCCATCGGTCAAAAGGGCCATGCTGCAAAAAGTGTCAAAACCAGAAATGCAGGACAGGCCATGGAGAAATGGCAGCCTTGCTACGCTGATGGGCGGGATGTAAATTGCCAACAGCCACTCTAGAGAAGTGTACGGTGTGTCCTGAAACATCGAAAAAACACAGCTTAGGGAGCATAGGGCACGTCCACTCATGGGCGTATAAATTGGGAAAACTAAAAATCAGCAAGACACAGGCACCCCAATGTTTAGGGCTGCTATGTTGACAAGAACCTCCACTTCATGACACCTTAAATATCCCAGGAAAGAGAAAAATGGATAAAGAAGTTGTGGTCCTTATGTACAAAGGAATATCACTCAGACATGAAATCAATGTCATAAGGCTAGTAGAAGCAAGATGAGTGGATTTAGGTATGACGATTCTAAGTGAAATAAGTCACACAGAAAAAGACACTTATCATAAGATATCACTTATAGAGGGAATGTAAAAACCGCTACACTTGAACTGAATTACAAAACAGAACAGAGTCACACGTTTAGAAAACACACTATGGCTGCTTAACGGGAAAGGTGAGGTGGGGTGATGCATAAAACAAGGGGTTCAAATTCGCTCAGATACCGTTCCATACACCCAATATGTAATAGACAAGACCTACTCCTTGCTCAGTGAACTGGACTCAACACCCCCTATTCACCGCACAAGAATATATCTGACTAGTAAGAATCGTAAAACCTATGTATTGATATCTCTCTGGAAGTGAGCCAAGTGGGTGTAAAGCCGCATAAACACAGCCGTGAAAAGCAGCTAAACCCCATTATAAAAATAAATTACTTTTAAAAACCCGTAAAACAAAGACAGTGAAAGAGAGAGAAATTCTTACAAAATTTGTTCAGGGGCTGTGATGCAACCTGGATTGACCATATCTAGACCCACACCTGGATGAGACATAAGGGTGGACACTCTTGGGGCTGAGAGGTTGGGTGAGGTTGGGAGAGCAAACTCAGACCCTTTAAAGTAATACTGCGTGGTACCCAATCCATGGGTCCCAAATCTCCTGGTTCAAGGGCATCTTCCTACATCGAAAACATGCATGAGAAACCCAGAAGATGGTACACCGTGTGATTTTGAAAGGTTTCTAAAACGCACCCCATTTCTCATCTCCTTGTGCTAGGGTTCGCCTTTCCAGCTACTTTACTAGCAATCTCCCTACTTGGAGAATCAGCACCTTTAAGCTTCTGTTCCCTACAGGTTGCAATTTGTCCTGAGGATGAACGGGAAGAGGGGCAACCAATGAGAGACTAGATCTAGGTGTTGGTAGAGGCACAGGTCACTCTATTTTCCCATCAGGAAGAAGAATTAACCACAGGCTCAGCCTGCCGCCAGGAACCAGAATAAGGCCTGAGGCAATCTCGGGCTTTTGTGGCCAGCTCCCAAAAAAGCGAGTTGAAAAATGGAGCTCAGGGACACTGCAATTCACAAACCCGCAGAGTTATAAATGATAACTCTCATCCACAGATATATTGAGGGAAGGCAACGAAGAGGATTTGAAAGCAAGGCAGAATTGCAGGAAGCAGATTTCAGGAGGTAGATTCGAATCGCCTTTAAAGCACATGAAAAGCGGCAAAACGTCGACAATGATGCCCTTGGCCAAAAAGGGCGTATGCGTTTTTTCCTGAATATATTCAGGAAAAAACGCATACGCCCTTTTTGGCCAACCAAGCAACCTGGAAAGGCAAATCAGCGCTACAAAGAGGTCTCGCTTCCCATCGGTCAAAAGGGCCATGCTGCAAAAAGTGTCAAAACCAGAAATGCAGGACAGGCCATGGAGAAATGGCAGCCTTGCTACGCTGATGGGCGGGATGTAAATTGCCAACAGCCACTCTAGAGAAGTGTACGGTGTGTCCTGAAACATCGAAAAAACACAGCTTAGGGAGCATAGGGCACGTCCACTCATGGGCGTATAAATTGGGAAAACTAAAAATCAGCAAGACACAGGCACCCCAATGTTTAGAGCTGCTATGTTGACAAGAACCTCCACTTCATGACACCTTAAATATCCCAGGAAAGAGAAAAATGGATAAAGAAGTTGTGGTCCTTATGTACAAAGGAATATCACTCAGACATGAAATCAATGTCATAAGGCTAGTAGAAGCAAGATGAGTGGATTTAGGTATGACGATTCTAAGTGAAATAAGTCACACAGAAAAAGACACTTATCATAAGATATCACTTATAGAGGGAATGTAAAAACCGCTACACTTGAACTGAATTACAAAACAGAACAGAGTCACACGTTTAGAAAACACACTATGGCTGCTTAACGGGAAAGGTGAGGTGGGGTGATGCATAAAACAAGGGGTTCAAATTCGCTCAGATACCGTTCCATACACCCAATATGTAATAGACAAGACCTACTCCTTGCTCAGTGAAGTGGACTCAACACCCCCTATTCACCGCACAAGAATATATGTGACTAGTAAGAATCTTAAAACCTATATATTGATATCTGTCTGGAAGTGAGTCAAGTGGGTGTAAAGCCGCATAAACACAGCCGTGAAAAGCAGCTAAACCCCATTATAAAAATAAATTACTTTTAAAAACCCGTAAAACAAAGACAGTGAAAGAGAGAGAAATTCTTACAAAATTCGTTCAGAGGCTGTGATGCAACCTGGATTGACCATATCTAGACCCACAGCTGGATGAGACATAAGGGTGGACACTCTTGGGGCTTAGAGGTTGGGTGAGGTTGGGTGAGCAAACGCAGATCCTTTAAAGTAATACTGTGTGGTACCCATCCCATGGGTCCCAAATCTCCAGGTTCAAGGGCATCTTCCTACATCGAAAACATGCATGAGAAACCCAGAAGATGGTACACCGTGTGATTTTGAAAGGTTTCTAAAACGCACCCAATTTCTCATCTCCTTGTGCTCGGGTTCGCCTTTCCAGCTACTTTACTAGCAATCTCCCTACTTGGAGAATCAGCACCTTTAAGCTCCTGTTCCCTACAGGTTGCAATTTGTCCTGAGGATGAACGGGAAGAGGGGCAACCAATGAGAGACTAGATCTAGGTGTTGGGACAGGCACAGGTCACTCTAATTTCCCATCAGGAAGAAGAATTAAACACAGGCTCAGCCTGCCGCCGGGAACCAGAATAGGGCCTGAGGCAATCCCGTGCTTTTGCGGCCAGCTCCCAAAAAAGCGAGTTGAAAAATGGAGCTCAGGGGCACTGCAATTCACAAACCTGCAGAGTTATAAATGATAACTCTCATCCACAGATATATTGAGGGAAGGCAACGAAGAGGATTTGAAAGCAAGGCAGAATTGCAGGAAACAGGTTTCAGGAGGTAGATTCGAATGGCCTTTAAAGCACATGAAAAGTGGGAAACCGTCGACAGTGATGCCCTTGGCTAAAAAGGGCGTATGCGTTTTTTCCTGAATATATTCAGGAAAAAACGCATACGCCCTTTTTGGCCAACCAAGCAACCTGGAAAGGCAAATCAGCGCTACAAAGAGGTCTCGCTTCCCATCGGTCAAAAGGGCCATGCTGCAAAAAGTGTCAAAACCAGAAATGCAGGACAGGCCATGGAGAAATGGCAGCCTTGCTACGCTGATGGGCGGGATGTAAATTGCCAACAGCCACTCTAGAGAAGTGTACGGTGTGTCCTGAAACATCGAAAAAACACAGCTTAGGGAGCATAGGGCACGTCCACTCATGGGCGTATAAATTGGGAAAACTAAAAATCAGCAAGACACAGGCACCCCAATGTTTAGGGCTGCTATGTTGACAAGAACCTCCACTTCATGACACCTTAAATATCCCAGGAAAGAGAAAAATGGATAAAGAAGTTGTGGTCCTTATGTACAAAGGAATATCACTCAGACATGAAATCAATGTCATAAGGCTAGTAGAAGCAAGATGAGTGGATTTAGGTATGACGATTCTAAGTGAAATAAGTCACACAGAAAAAGACACTTATCATAAGATATCACTTATAGAGGGAATGTAAAAACCGCTACACTTGAACTGAATTACAAAACAGAACAGAGTCACACGTTTAGAAAACACACTATGGCTGCTTAACGGGAAAGGTGAGGTGGGGTGATGCATAAAACAAGGGTTTCAAATTCGCTCAGATACTGTTCCATACACCCAATATGTAATAGACAAGACCTACTCCTTGCTCAGTGAACTGGACTCAACACCCCCTATTCACCGCACAAGAATATATGTGACTAGTAAGAATCGTAAAACCTATGTATTGATATCTCTCTGGAAGTGTGTCAAGTGGGTGTAAAGCTGCATAAACACAGCCGTGAAAAGCAGCTAAACCCCATTATAAAAATAAATTACTTTTAAAAACCCGTAAAACAAAGACAGTGAAAGAGAGAGAAATTCTTACAAAATTCGTTCAGAGGCTGTGATGCAACCTGGATTGACCATATCTAGACCCACAGCTGGATGAGACATAAGGGTGGACACTCTTGGGGCTTAGAGGTTGGGTGAGGTTGGGTGAGCAAACGCAGACCCTTTAAAGTAATACTGTGTGGTACCCATCCCATGGGTCCCAAATCTCCAGGTTCAAGGGCATCTTCCTACATCGAAAACATGCATGAGAAACCCAGAAGATGGTGCACCGTGTGATTTTGAAAGGTTTCTAAAACGCACCCAATTTCTCATCTCCTTGTGCTCGGGTTCGCCTTTCCAGCTACTTTACTAGCAATCTCCCTACTTGGAGAATCAGCCCCTTTAAGCTCCTGTTCCCTACAGGTTGCAATTTGTCCTGAGGATGAACGGGAAGAGGGGCAACCAATGAGAGACTAGATCTAGGTGTTGGTAGAGGCACAGGTCACTCTATTTTCCCATCAGGAAGAAGAATTAACCACAGGCTCAGCCTGCCGCCAGGAACCAGAATAAGGCCTGAGGCAATCTCGCGCTTTTGTGGCCAGCTCCCAAAAAAGCGAGTTGAAAAATGGAGCTCAGGGACACTGCAATTCACAAACCCGCAGAGTTATAAATGATAACTCTCATCCACAGATATATTGAGGGAAGGCAACGAAGAGGATTTGAAAGCAAGGCAGAATTGCAGGAAGCAGATTTCAGGAGGTAGATTCGAATCGCCTTTAAAGCACATGAAAAGCGGCAAAACGTCGACAATGATGCCCTTGGCCAAAAAGGGCGTATGCGTTTTTTCCTGAATATATTCAGGAAAAAACGCATACGCCCTTTTTGGCCAACCAAGCAACCTGGAAAGGCAAATCAGCGCTACAAAGAGGTCTCGCTTCCCATCGGTCAAAAGGGCCATGCTGCAAAAAGTGTCAAAACCAGAAATGCAGGACAGGCCATGGAGAAATGGCAGCCTTGCTACGCTGATGGGCGGGATGTAAATTGCCAACAGCCACTCTAGAGAAGTGTACGGTGTGTCCTGAAACATCGAAAAAACACAGCTTAGGGAGCATAGGGCACGTCCACTCATGGGCGTATAAATTGGGAAAACTAAAAATCAGCAAGACACAGGCACCCCAATGTTTAGGGCTGCTATGTTGACAAGAACCTCCACTTCATGACACCTTAAATATCCCAGGAAAGAGAAAAATGGATAAAGAAGGTGTGGTCCTTATGTACAAAGGAATATCACTCAGACATGAAATCAATGTCATAAGGCTAGTAGAAGCAAGATGAGTGGATTTAGGTATGACGATTCTAAGTGAAATAAGTCACACAGAAAAAGACACTTATCATAAGATATCACTTATAGAGGGAATGTAAAAACCGCTACACTTGAAATGAATTACAAAACAGAACAGAGTCACACGTTTAGAAAACACACTATGGCTGCTTAACGGGAAAGGTGAGGTGGGGTGATGCATAAAACAAGGGTTTCAAATTCGCTCAGATACCGTTCCATACACCCAATATGTAATAGACAAGACCTACTCCTTGCTCAGTGAAGTGGACTCAACACCCCCTATTCACCGCACAAGAATATATGTGACTAGTAAGAATCTTAAAACCTATATATTGATATCTGTCTGGAAGTGAGTCAAGTGGGTGTAAAGCCGCATAAACACAGCCGTGAAAAGCAGCTAAACCCCATTATAAAAATAAATTACTTTTAAAAACCCGTAAAACAAAGACAGTGAAAGAGAGAGAAATTCTTACAAAATTCGTTCAGAGGCTGTGATGCAACCTGGATTGACCATATCTAGACCCACAGCTGGATGAGACATAAGGGTGGACACTCTTGGGGCTTAGAGGTTGGGTGAGGTTGGGTGAGCAAACGCAGATCCTTTAAAGTAATACTGTGTGGTACCCATCCCATGGGTCCCAAATCTCCAGGTTCAAGGGCATCTTCCTACATCGAAAACATGCATGAGAAACCCAGAAGATGGTACACCGTGTGATTTTGAAAGGTTTCTAAAACGCACCCAATTTCTCATCTCCTTGTGCTCGGGTTCGCCTTTCCAGCTACTTTACTAGCAATCTCCCTACTTGGAGAATCAGCACCTTTAAGCTCCTCTTCCCTACAGGTTGCAATTTGTCCTGAGGATGAACGGGAAGAGGGGCAACCAATGAGAGACTAGATCTAGGTGTTGGGACAGGCACAGGTCACTCTAATTTCCCATCAGGAAGAAGAATTAAACACAGGCTCAGCCTGCCGCTGGGAACCAGAATAGGGCCTGAGGCAATCCCGTGCTTTTGCGGCCAGCTCCCAAAAAAGACAGTTGTAAAATGGAGCTCAGGGGCACTGCAATTCACAAACCTGCAGAGTTATAAATGATAACTCTCATCCACAGATATATTGAGGGAAGGCAACGAAGAGGATTTGAAAGCAAGGCAGAATTGCAGGAAACAGGTTTCAGGAGGTAGATTCGAATCGCCTTTAAAGCACATGAAAAGTGGCAAAACGTCGACAGTGATGCCCTTGGCCAAAAAGGGCGTAAGCGTTTTTTCCTGAATATATTCAGGAAAAAACGCATACGCCCTTTTTGGCCAACCAAGCAACCTGGAAAGGCAAATCAGCGCTACAAAGAAGTCTCGCTTCCCATCGGTCAAAAGGGCCATGCTGCAAAAAGTGACAAAACCAGAAATGCAGTACAGGCCATGGAGAAATGGCAGCCTTGCTACGCTAATGGGCGGGATGTAAATTGCCAAAAGCCACTCTGGAGAAGTGTACGGTGTGTCCTGAAACATCGAAAAAACACAGCTTAGGGAGCATAGGGCACATCCACTCATGGGCGTATAAATTGGGAAAACTAAAAATCAGCAAGACACAGGCACCCCAATGTTTAGGGCTGCTATGTTGACAAGAACCTCCACTTCATGACACCTTAAATATCCCAGGAAAGAGATAAATGGATAAAGAAGTTGTGGTCCTTATGTACAAAGGAATATCCCTCAGACATGAAATCAATGTCATAAAGCTAGTAGAAGCAAGATGAGTGGATTTAGGTATGACGATTCTAAGTGAAATAAGTCACACAGAAAAAGACACTTATCATAAGCTATCACTTATAGAGGGAATGTAAAAACCGCTACACTTGAACTGAATTACAAAACAGAACAGAGTCACACGTTTAGAAAACACACTATGGCTGCTTAACGGGAAAGGTGAGGTGGGGTGATGCATAAAACAAGGGTTTCAAATTCGCTCAGATACCGTTCCATACACCCAATATGTAATAGACAAGACCTACTCCTTGCTCAGTGAACTGGACTCAACACCCCCTATTCACCGCACAAGAATATATCTGACTAGTAAGAATCGTAAAACCTATGTATTGATATCTCTCTGGAAGTGAGCCAAGTGGGTGTAAA
The DNA here is from genome assembly GCF_028021215.1 of Eschrichtius robustus. Taxonomy (NCBI): domain Eukaryota; kingdom Metazoa; phylum Chordata; class Mammalia; order Artiodactyla; family Eschrichtiidae; genus Eschrichtius; species Eschrichtius robustus. The sequence goes on from NW_027175351.1 coordinate 1,464,564, forward strand.
GCCGCATAAACACAGCCGTGAAAAGCAGCTAAACCCCATTATAAAAATAAATTACTTTTAAAAACCCGTAAAACAAAGACAGTGAAAGAGAGAGAAATTCTTACAAAATTCGTTCAGGGGCTGTGATGCAACCTGGATTGACCATATCTAGACCCACACCTGGATGAGACATAAGGGTGGACACTGTTGGGGCTGAGAGGTTGGGTGAGGTTGGGAGAGCAAACTCAGACCCTTTAAAGTAATACTGCGTGGTACCCATCCCATGGGTCCCAAATCTCCAGGTTCAAGGGCATCTTCCTACATCGAAAACATGCATGAGAAACCCAGAAGATGGTACACCGTGTGATTTTGAAAGGTTTCTAAAACGCACCCCATTTCTCATCTCCTTGTGCTAGGGTTCGCCTTTCCAGCTACTTTACTAGCAATCTCCCTACTTGGAGAATCAGCACCTTTAAGCTTCTGTTCCCTACAGGTTGCAATTTGTCCTGAGGATGAACGGGAAGAGGGGCAACCAATGAGAGACTAGATCTAGGTGTTGGTAGAGGCACAGGTCACTCTATTTTCCCATCAGGAAGAAGAATTAACCACAGGCTCAGCCTGCCGCCAGGAACCAGAATAAGGCCTGAGGCAATCTCGGGCTTTTGTGGCCAGCTCCCAAAAAAGCGAGTTGAAAAATGGAGCTCAGGGACACTGCAATTCACAAACCCGCAGAGTTATAAATGATAACTCTCATCCACAGATATATTGAGGGAAGGCAACGAAGAGGATTTGAAAGCAAGGCAGAATTGCAGGAAGCAGATTTCAGGAGGTAGATTCGAATCGCCTTTAAAGCACATGAAAAGCGGCAAAACGTCGACAATGATGCCCTTGGCCAAAAAGGGCGTATGCGTTTTTTCCTGAATATATTCAGGAAAAAACGCATACGCCCTTTTTGGCCAACCAAGCAACCTGGAAAGGCAAATCAGCGCTACAAAGAGGTCTCGCTTCCCATCGGTCAAAAGGGCCATGCTGCAAAAAGTGTCAAAACCAGAAATGCAGGACAGGCCATGGAGAAATGGCAGCCTTGCTACGCTGATGGGCGGGATGTAAATTGCCAACAGCCACTCTAGAGAAGTGTACGGTGTGTCCTGAAACATCGAAAAAACACAGCTTAGGGAGCATAGGGCACGTCCACTCATGGGCGTATAAATTGGGAAAACTAAAAATCAGCCAGACACAGGCACCCCAATGTTTAGGGCTGCTATGTTGACAAGAACCTCCACTTCATGACACCTTAAATATCCCAGGAAAGAGAAAAATGGATAAAGAAGTTGTGGTCCTTATGTACAAAGGAATATCACTCAGACATGAAATCAATGTCATAAGGCTAGTAGAAGCAAGATGAGTGGATTTAGGTATGACGATTCTAAGTGAAATAAGTCACACAGAAAAAGACACTTATCATAAGATATCACTTATAGAGGGAATGTAAAAACCGCTACACTTGAACTGAATTACAAAACAGAACAGAGTCACACGTTTAGAAAACACACTATGGCTGCTTAACGGGAAAGGTGAGGTGGGGTGATGCATAAAACAAGGGGTTCAAATTCGCTCAGATACCGTTCCATACACCCAATATGTAATAGACAATACCTACTCCTTGCTCAGTGAACTGGACTCAACACCCCCTATTCACCGCACAAGAATATATCTGACTAGTAAGAATCGTAAAACCTATGTATTGATATCTCTCTGGAAGTGAGCCAAGTGGGTGTAAAGCCGCATAAACACAGCCATGAAAAGCAGCTAAACCCCATTATAAAAATAAATTACTTTTAAAAACCCGTAAAACAAAGACAGTGAAAGAGAGAGAAATTCTTACAAAATTCGTTCAGGGGCTGTGATGCAACCTGGATTGACCATATCTAGACCCACACCTGGATGAGACATAAGGGTGGACACTCTTGGGGCTGAGAGGTTGGGTGAGGTTGGGAGAGCAAACGCAGACCCTTTAAAGTAATACTGCGTGGTACCCATCCCATGGGTCCCAAATCTCCAGGTTCAAGGGCATCTTCCTACATCGAAAACATGCATGAGAAACCCAGAAGATGGTACACCGTGTGATTTTGAAAGGTTTCTAAAACGCACCCCATTTCTCATCTCCTTGTGCTAGGGTTCGCCTTTCCAGCTACTTTACTAGCAATCTCCCTACTTGGAGAATCAGCACCTTTAAGCTCCTGTTCCCTACAGGTTGCAATTTGTACTGAGGATGAACGGGAAGAGGGGCAACCAATGAGAGACTAGATCTAGGTGTTGGTAGAGGCACAGGTCACTCTATTTTCCCATCAGGAAGAAGAATTAACCACAGGCTCAGCCTGCCGCCAGGAACCAGAATAAGGCCTGAGGCAATCTCGCGCTTTTGTGGCCAGCTCCCAAAAAAGCGAGTTGAAAAATGGAACTCAGGGACACTGCAATTCACAAACCCGCAGAGTTATAAATGATAACTCTCATCCACAGATATATTGAGGGAAGGCAACGAAGAGGATTTGAATGCAAGGCAGAATTGCAGGAAGCAGATTTCAGGAGGTAGATTCGAATCGCCTTTAAAGCACATGAAAAGCGGCAAAACGTCGACAATGATGCCCTTGGCCAAAAAGGGCGTATGCGTTTTTTCCTGAATATATTCAGGAAAAAACGCATACGCCCTTTTTGGCCAACCAAGCAACCTGGAAAGGCAAATCAGCGCTACAAAGAGGTCTCGCTTCCCATCGGTCAAAAGGGCCATGCTGCAAAAAGTGTCAAAACCAGAAATGCAGGACAGGCCATGGAGAAATGGCAGCCTTGCTACGCTGATGGGCGGGATGTAAATTGCCAACAGCCACTCTAGAGAAGTGTACGGTGTGTCCTGAAACATCGAAAAAACACAGCTTAGGGAGCATAGGGCACGTCCACTCATGGGCGTATAAATTGGGAAAACTAAAAATCAGCAAGACACAGGCACCCCAATGTTTAGGGCTGCTATGTTGACAAGAACCTCCACTTCATGACACCTTAAATATCCCAGGAAAGAGAAAAATGGATAAAGAAGTTGTGGTCCTTATGTACAAAGGAATATCACTCAGACATGAAATCAATGTCATAAGGCTAGTAGAAGCAAGATGAGTGGATTTAGGTATGACGATTCTAAGTGAAATAAGTCACACAGAAAAAGACACTTATCATAAGATATCACTTATAGAGGGAATGTAAAAACCGCTACACTTGAACTGAATTACAAAACAGAACAGAGTCACACGTTTAGAAAACACACTATGGCTGCTTAACGGGAAAGGTGAGGTGGGGTGATGCATAAAACAAGGGTTTCAAATTCGCTCAGATACTGTTCCATACACCCAATATGTAATAGACAAGACCTACTCCTTGCTCAGTGAACTGGACTCAACAACCCCTATTCACCGCACAAGAATATATGTGACTAGTAAGAATCGTAAAACCTATGTATTGATATCTCTCTGGAAGTGTGTCAAGCGGGTGTAAAGCTGCATAAACACAGCCGTGAAAAGCAGCTAAACCCCATTATAAAAATAAATTACTTTTAAAAACCCGTAAAACAAAGACAGTGAAAGAGAGAGAAATTCTTACAAAATTCGTTCAGAGGCTGTGATGCAACCTGGATTGACCATATCTAGACCCACAGCTGGATGAGACATAAGGGTGGACACTCTTGGGGCTTAGAGGTTGGGTGAGGTTGGGTGAGCAAACGCAGACCCTTTAAAGTAATACTATGTGGTACCCATCCCATGGGTCCCAAATCTCCAGGTTCAAGGGCATCTTCCTACATCGAAAACATGCATGAGAAACCCAGAAGATGGTGCACCGTGTGATTTTGAAAGGTTTCTAAAACGCACCCAATTTCTCATCTCCTTGTGCTCGGGTTCGCCTTTCCAGCTGCTTTACTAGCAATCTCCCTACTTGGAGAATCAGCACCTTTAAGCTCCTGTTCCCTACAGGTTGCAATTTGTCCTGAGGATGAACGGGAAGAGGGGCAACCAATGAGAGACTAGATCTAGGTGTTGGGACAGGCACAGGTCACTCTATTTTCCCATCAGGAAGAAGAATTAACCACAGGCTCTGCCTGCCTCCAGGAACCAGAATAGGGCCTGAGGCAATCCCGCGCTTTTGCGGCCAGCTCCCAAAAAAGCGAGTTGAAAAATGGAGCTCAGGGACACTGCAATTCACAAACCCGCAGAGTTATAAATGATAACTCTCATCCACAGATATATTGAGGGAAGGCAACGAAGAGGATTTGAAAGCAAGGCAGAATTACAGGAAAGAGATTTTAGGAGCTAGATACGAATGGCCTTTAAAGCACATGAAAAGCGGCAAAACGTCGACAATGATGCCCTTGGCCAAAAAGGGCGTATGCGTTTTTTCCTGAATATATTCAGGAAACAACGCATACGCCCTTTTTGGCCAACCAAGCAACCTGGAAAGGCAAATCAGCGCTACAAAGAAGTCTCGCTTCCCATCGGTCAAAAGGGCCATGCTGCAAAAAGTGTCAAAACCAGAAATGCAGTACAGGCCATGGAGAAATGGCAGCCTTGCTACGCTGATGGGCGGGATGTAAATTGCCAAAAGCCACTCTGGAGAAGTGTACGATGTGTCCTGAAACATCGAAAAAACACAGCTTAGGGAGCATAGGGCACGTCCACTCATGGGCGTATAAATTGGGAAAACTAAAAATCAGCAAGACACAGGCACCCCAATGTTTAGGGCTGCTATGTTGACAAGAACCTCCACTTCATGACACCTTAAATATCCCAGGAAAGAGAAAAATGGATAAAGAAGTTGTGGTCCTTATGTACAATGGAATATCACTCAGACATGAAATCAATGTCATAAGGCTAGTAGAAGCAAGATGAGTGGATTTAGGTATGACGATTCTAAGTGAAATAAGTCACACAGAAAAAGACACTTATCATAAGATATCACTTATAGAGGGAATGTAAAAACCGCTACACTTGAACTGAATTACAAAACAGAACAGAGTCACACGTTTAGAAAACACACTATGGCTGCTTAACGGGAAAGGTGAGGTGGGGTGATGCATAAAACAAGGGTTTCAAATTCGCTCAGATACTGTTCCATACACCCAATATGTAATAGACAAGACCTACTCCTTGCTCAGTGAACTGGACTCAACACACCCTATTCACCGCACAAGAATATATGTGACTAGTAAGAATCGTAAAACCTATGTATTGATATCTCTCTGGAAGTGAGTCAAGTGGGTGTAAAGCCGCATAAACACAGCCGTGAAAAGCAGCTAAACCCCATTATAAAAATAAATTACTTTTAAAAACCCGTAAAACAAAGACAGTGAAAGAGAGAGAAATTCTTACAAAATTCGTTCAGGGGCTGTGATGCAACCTGGATTGACCATATCTAGACCCACACCTGGATGAGACATAAGGGTGGACACTCTTGGGGCTGAGAGGTTGGGTGAGGTTGGGAGAGCAAACTCAGACCCTTTAAAGTAATACAGCGTGGTACCCATCCCATGGGTCCCAAATCTCCAGGTTCAAGGGCATCTTCCTACATCGAAATCATGCATGAGAAACCCAGAAGATGGTACACCGTGTGATTTTGAAAGGTTTCTAAAACGCACCCCATTTCTCATCTCCTTGTGCTAGGGTTCGCCTTTCCAGCTACTTTACTAGCAATCTCCCTACTTGGAGAATCAGCACCTTTAAGCTTCTGTTCCCTACAGGTTGCAATTTGTCCTGAGGATGAACGGGAAGAGGGGCAACCAATGAGAGACTAGATCTAGGTGTTGGTAGAGGCACAGGTCACTCTATTTTCCCATCAGGAAGAAGAATTAACCACAGGCTCAGCCTGCCGCCAGGAACCAGAATAAGGCCTGAGGCAATCTCGCGCTTTTGTGGCCAGCTCCCAAAAAAGCGAGTTGAAAAATGGAGCTCAGGGACACTGCAATTCACAAACCCGCAGAGTTATAAATGATAACTCTCATCCACAGATATATTGAGGGAAGGCAACGAAGAGGATTTGAAAGCAAGGCAGAATTGCAGGAAGCAGATTTCAGGAGGTAGATTCGAATCGCCTTTAAAGCACATGAAAAGCGGCAAAACGTCGACAATGATGCCCTTGGCCAAAAAGGGCGTATGCGTTTTTTCCTGAATATATTCAGGAAAAAACGCATACGCCCTTTTTGGCCAACCAAGCAACCTGGAAAGGCAAATCAGCGCTACAAAGAGGTCTCGCTTCCCATCGGTCAAAAGGGCCATGCTGCAAAAAGTGTCAAAACCAGAAATGCAGGACAGGCCATGGAGAAATGGCAGCCTTGCTACGCTGATGGGCGGGATGTAAATTGCCAACAGCCACTCTAGAGAAGTGTACGGTGTGTCCTGAAACATCGAAAAAACACAGCTTAGGGAGCATAGGGCACGTCCACTCATGGGCGTATAAATTGGGAAAACTAAAAATCAGCAAGACACAGGCACCCCAATGTTTAGGGCTGCTATGTTGACAAGAACCTCCACTTCATGACACCTTAAATATCCCAGGAAAGAGAAAAATGGATAAAGAAGTTGTGGTCCTTATGTACAAAGGAATATCACTCAGACATGAAATCAATGTCATAAGGCTAGTAGAAGCAAGATGAGTGGATTTAGGTATGACGATTCTAAGTGAAATAAGTCACACAGAAAAAGACACTTATCATAAGCTATCACTTATAGAGGGAATGTAAAAACCGCTACACTTGAAATGAATTACAAAACAGAACAGAGTCACACGTTTAGAAAACACACTATGGCTGCTTAACGGGAAAGGTGAGGTGGGGTGATGCATAAAACAAGGGTTTCAAATTCGCTCAGATACCGTTCCATACACCCAATATGTAATAGACAAGACGTACTCCTTGCTCAGTGAACTGGACTCAACAACCCCTATTCACCGCACAAGAATATATGTGACTAGTAAGAATCGTAAAACCTATGTATTGATATCTCTCTGGAAGTGTGTCAAGTGGGTGTAAAGCTGCATAAACACAGCCGTGAAAAGCAGCTAAACCCCATTATAAAAATAAATTACTTTTAAAAACCTGTAAAACAAAGACAGTGAAAGAGAGAGAAATTCTTAAAAAATTCGTTCAGGAGCTGTGATGCAACCTGGATTGACCATATCTAGACCCACACCTGGATGAGACATAAGGGTGGACACTCTTGGGGCTGAGAGGTTGGGTGAGGTTGGGTGAGCAAACTCAGACCCTTTAAAGTAGTACTGCGTGGTACCCATCCCATGGGTCCCAAATCTCCAGGTTCAAGGGCATCTTCCTACATCGAAAACATGCATGAGAAACCCAGAAGATGGTACACCGTGTGATTTTGAAAGGTTTCTAAAACGCACCCAATTTCTCATCTCCTTGTGCTCGGGTTCGCCTTTCCAGCTACTTTACTAGAAATCTCCCTACTTGGAGAATCAGCACCTTTAAGCTCCTGTTCCCTACAGGTTGCAATTTGTCCTGAGGATGAACGGGAAGAGGGGCAACCAATGAGAGACTAGATCTAGGTGTTGGGACAGGCACAGGTCACTCTATTTTCCCATCAGGAAGAAGAATTAACCACAGGCTCAGCCTGCCGCCAGGAACCAGAATAGGGCCTGAGGCAATCCCGCGCTTTTGCGGCCAGCTCCCAAAAAAGCGAGTTGAAAAATGGAGCTCAGGGACACTGCAATTCACAAACCCGCAGAGTTATAAATGATAACTCTCATCCACAGATATATTGAGGGAAGGCAACGAAGAGGATTTGAAAGCAAGGCAGAATTACAGGAAAGAGATTTTAGGAGGTAGATACGAATGGCCTTTAAAGCACATGAAAAGCGGCAAAACGTCGACAATGATGCCCTTGGCCAAAAAGGGCGTATGCGTTTTTTCCTGAATATATTCAGGAAACAACGCATACGCCCTTTTTGGCCAACCAAGCAACCTGGAAAGGCAAATCAGCGCTACAAAGAAGTCTCGCTTCCCATCGGTCAAAAGGGCCATGCTGCAAAAAGTGTCAAAACCAGAAATGCAGTACAGGCCATGGAGAAATGGCAGCCTTGCTACGCTGATGGGCGGGATGTAAATTGCCAAAAGCCACTCTGGAGAAGTGTACGATGTGTCCTGAAACATCGAAAAAACACAGCTTAGGGAGCATAGGGCACGTCCACTCATGGGCGTATAAATTGGGAAAACTAAAAATCAGCAAGACACAGGCACCCCAATGTTTAGGGCTGCTATGTTGACAAGAACCTCCACTTCATGACACCTTAAATATCCCAGGAAAGAGAAAAATGGATAAAGAAGTTGTGGTCCTTATGTACAATGGAATATCACTCAGACATGAAATCAATGTCATAAGGCTAGTAGAAGCAAGATGAGTGGATTTAGGTATGACGATTCTAAGTGAAATAAGTCACACAGAAAAAGACACTTATCATAAGATATCACTTATAGAGGGAATGTAAAAACCGCTACACTTGAACTGAATTACAAAACAGAACAGAGTCACACGTTTAGAAAACACACTATGGCTGCTTAACGGGAAAGGTGAGGTGGGGTGATGCATAAAACAAGGGTTTCAAATTCGCTCAGATACTGTTCCATACACCCAATATGTAATAGACAAGACCTACTCCTTGCTCAGTGAACTGGACTCAACACACCCTATTCACCGCACAAGAATATATGTGACTAGTAAGAATCGTAAAACCTATGTATTGATATCTCTCTGGAAGTGAGTCAAGTGGGTGTAAAGCCGCATAAACACAGCCGTGAAAAGCAGCTAAACCCCATTATAAAAATAAATTACTTTTAAAAACCCGTAAAACAAAGACAGTGAAAGAGAGAGAAATTCTTACAAAATTCGTTCAGGGGCTGTGATGCAACCTGGATTGACCATATCTAGACCCACACCTGGATGAGACATAAGGGTGGACACTCTTGGGGCTGAGAGGTTGGGTGAGGTTGGGAGAGCAAACTCAGACCCTTTAAAGTAATACAGCGTGGTACCCATCCCATGGGTCCCAAATCTCCAGGTTCAAGGGCATCTTCCTACATCGAAATCATGCATGAGAAACCCAGAAGATGGTACACCGTGTGATTTTGAAAGGTTTCTAAAACGCACCCCATTTCTCATCTCCTTGTGCTAGGGTTCGCCTTTCCAGCTACTTTACTAGCAATCTCCCTACTTGGAGAATCAGCACCTTTAAGCTTCTGTTCCCTACAGGTTGCAATTTGTCCTGAGGATGAACGGGAAGAGGGGCAACCAATGAGAGACTAGATCTAGGTGTTGGTAGAGGCACAGGTCACTCTATTTTCCCATCAGGAAGAAGAATTAACCACAGGCTCAGCCTGCCGCCAGGAACCAGAATAAGGCCTGAGGCAATCTCGCGCTTTTGTGGCCAGCTCCCAAAAAAGCGAGTTGAAAAATGGAGCTCAGGGACACTGCAATTCACAAACCCGCAGAGTTATAAATGATAACTCTCATCCACAGATATATTGAGGGAAGGCAACGAAGAGGATTTGAAAGCAAGGCAGAATTGCAGGAAGCAGATTTCAGGAGGTAGATTCGAATCGCCTTTAAAGCACATGAAAAGCGGCAAAACGTCGACAATGATGCCCTTGGCCAAAAAGGGCGTATGCGTTTTTTCCTGAATATATTCAGGAAAAAACGCATACGCCCTTTTTGGCCAACCAAGCAACCTGGAAAGGCAAATCAGCGCTACAAAGAGGTCTCGCTTCCCATCGGTCAAAAGGGCCATGCTGCAAAAAGTGTCAAAACCAGAAATGCAGGACAGGCCATGGAGAAATGGCAGCCTTGCTACGCTGATGGGCGGGATGTAAATTGCCAACAGCCACTCTAGAGAAGTGTACGGTGTGTCCTGAAACATCGAAAAAACACAGCTTAGGGAGCATAGGGCACGTCCACTCATGGGCGTATAAATTGGGAAAACTAAAAATCAGCAAGACACAGGCACCCCAATGTTTAGGGCTGCTATGTTGACAAGAACCTCCACTTCATGACACCTTAAATATCCCAGGAAAGAGAAAAATGGATAAAGAAGTTGTGGTCCTTATGTACAAAGGAATATCACTCAGACATGAAATCAATGTCATAAGGCTAGTAGAAGCAAGATGAGTGGATTTAGGTATGACGATTCTAAGTGAAATAAGTCACACAGAAAAAGACACTTATCATAAGCTATCACTTATAGAGGGAATGTAAAAACCGCTACACTTGAACTGAATTACAAAACAGAACAGAGTCACACGTTTAGAAAACACACTATGGCTGCTTAACGGGAAAGGTGAGGTGGGGTGATGCATAAAACAAGGGTTTCAAATTCGCTCAGATACCGTTCCATACACCCAATATGTAATAGACAAGACGTACTCCTTGCTCAGTGAACTGGACTCAACAACCCCTATTCACCGCACAAGAATATATGTGACTAGTAAGAATCGTAAAACCTATGTATTGATATCTCTCTGGAAGTGTGTCAAGTGGGTGTAAAGCTGCATAAACACAGCCGTGAAAAGCAGCTAAACCCCATTATAAAAATAAATTACTTTTAAAAACCTGTAAAACAAAGACAGTGAAAGAGAGAGAAATTCTTAAAAAATTCGTTCAGGAGCTGTGATGCAACCTGGATTGACCATATCTAGACCCACACCTGGATGAGACATAAGGGTGGACACTCTTGGGGCTGAGAGGTTGGGTGAGGTTGGGTGAGCAAACTCAGACCCTTTAAAGTAGTACTGCGTGGTACCCATCCCATGGGTCCCAAATCTCCAGGTTCAAGGGCATCTTCCTACATCGAAAACATGCATGAGAAACCCAGAAGATGGTACACCGTGTGATTTTGAAAGGTTTCTAAAACGCACCCAATTTCTCATCTCCTTGTGCTCGGGTTCGCCTTTCCAGCTACTTTACTAGAAATCTCCCTACTTGGAGAATCAGCACCTTTAAGCTCCTGTTCCCTACAGGTTGCAATTTGTCCTGAGGATGAACGGGAAGAGGGGCAACCAATGAGAGACTAGATCTAGGTGTTGGGACAGGCACAGGTCACTCTATTTTCCCATCAGGAAGAAGAATTAACCACAGGCTCAGCCTGCCGCCAGGAACCAGAATAGGGCCTGAGGCAATCCCGCGCTTTTGCGGCCAGCTCCCAAAAAAGCGAGTTGAAAAATGGAGCTCAGGGACACTGCAATTCACAAACCCGCAGAGTTATAAATGATAACTCTCATCCACAGATATATTGAGGGAAGGCAACGAAGAGGATTTGAAAGCAAGGCAGAATTGCAGGAAACAGATTTCAGGAGGTAGATTCGAATCGCCTTTAAAGCACATGAAAAGCGGCAAAACGTCGACAATGATGCCCTTGGCCAAAAAGGGCGTATGCGTTTTTTCCTGAATATATTCAGGAAAAAACGCATACGCCCTTTTTGGCCAACCAAGCAACCTGGAAAGGCAAATCAGCGCTACAAAGAGGTCTCGCTTCCCATCGGTCAAAAGGGCCATGCTGCAAAATGTGTCAAAACCAGAAATGCAGGACAGGCCATGGAGAAATGGCAGCCTTGCTACGCTGATGGGCGGGATGTAAATTGCCAACAGCCACTCTGGAGAAGTGTACTGTGTGTCCTGAAACATCGAAAAAACACAGCTTAGGGAGCATAGGGCACGTCCACTCATGGGCGTATAAGTTGGGAAAAGTAAAAATCAGCAAGACACAGGCACCCCAATGTTTAGGGCTGCTATGTTGACAAGAACCTCCACTTCATGACACCTTAAATATCCCAGGAAAGAGAAAAATGGATAAAGAAGTTGTGGTCCTTATGTACAAAGGAATATCACTCAGACATGAAATCAATGTCATAAGGCTAGTAGAAGCAAGATGAGTGGATTTAGGTATGACGATTCTAAGTGAAATAAGTCACACAGAAAAAGACACTTATCATAAGATATCACTTATAGAGGGAATGTAAAAACCGCTAAACTTGAACTGAATTACAAAACAGAACAGAGTCACACGTTTAGAAAACACACTATGGCTGCTTAACGGGAAAGGTGAGGTGGGGTGATGCATAAAACAAGGGTTTCAAATTCGCTCAGATACCGTTCCATACACCCAATATGTAATAGACAAGACCTACTCCTTGCTCAGTGAACTGGACTCAACACCCCCTATTCACCGCACAAGAATATATGTGACTAGTAAGAATCTTAAAACCTATATATTGATATCTGTCTGGAAGTGAGTCAAGTGGGTGTAAAGCCGCATAAACACAGCCGTGAAAAGCAGCTAAACCCCATTATAAAAATAAATTACTTTTAAAAACCCGTAAAACAAAGACAGTGAAAGAGAGAGAAATTCTTACAAAATTCGTTCAGAGGCTGTGATGCAACCTGGATTGACCATATCTAGACCCACAGCTGGATGAGACATAAGGGTGGACACTCTTGGGGCTTAGAGGTTGGGTGAGGTTGGGTGAGCAAACGCAGATCCTTTAAAGTAATACTGTGTGGTACCCATCCCATGGGTCCCAAATCTCCAGGTTCAAGGGCATCTTCCTACATCGAAAACATGCATGAGAAACCCAGAAGATGGTACACCGTGTGATTTTGAAAGGTTTCTAAAACGCACCCAATTTCTCATCTCCTTGTGCTCGGGTTCGCCTTTCCAGCTACTTTACTAGCAATCTCCCTACTTGGAGAATCAGCACCTTTAACCTCCTGTTCCCTACAGGTTGCAATTTGTCCTGAGGATGAACGGGAAGAGGGGCAACCAATGAGAGACTAGATCTAGGTGTTGGGACAGGCACAGGTCACTCTAATTTCCCATCAGGAAGAAGAATTAAACACAGGCTCAGCCTGCCCCCGGGAACCAGAATAGGGCCTGAGGCAATCCCGTGCTTTTGCGGCCAGCTCCCAAAAAAGACAGTTGAAAAATGGAGCTCAGGGGCACTGCAATTCACAAACCTGCAGAGTTATAAATGATAACTCTCATCCACAGATATATTGAGGGAAGGCAACGAAGAGGATTTGAAAGCAAGGCAGAATTGCAGGAAACAGGTTTCAGGAGGTAGATTCGAATCGCCTTTAAAGCACATGAAAAGTGGCAAAACGTCGACAGTGATGCCCTTGGCCAAAAAGGGCGTAAGCGTTTTTTCCTGAATATATTCAGGAAAAAACGCATATGCCCTTTTTGGCCAACCAAGCAACCTGGAAAGGCAAATCAGCGCTACAAAGAAGTCTCGCTTCCCATCGGTCAAAAGGGCCATGCTGCAAAAAGTGACAAAACCAGAAATGCAGTACAGGCCATGGAGAAATGGCAGCCTTGCTACGCTAATGGGCGGGATGTAAATTGCCAAAAGCCACTCTGGAGAAGTGTACGGTGTGTCCTGAAACATCGAAAAAACACAGCTTAGGGAGCATAGGGCACATCCACTCATGGGCGTATAAATTGGGAAAACTAAAAATCAGCAAGACACAGGCACCCCAATGTTTAGGGCTGCTATGTTGACAAGAACCTCCACTTCATGACACCTTAAATATCCCAGGAAAGAGATAAATGGATAAAGAAGTTGTGGTCCTTATGTACAAAGGAATATCCCTCAGACATGAAATCAATGTCATAAGGCTAGTAGAAGCAAGATGAGTGGATTTAGGTATGACGATTCTAAGTGAAATAAGTCACACAGAAAAAGACACTTATCATAAGCTATCACTTATAGAGGGAATGTAAAAACCGCTACACTTGAACTGAATTACAAAACAGAACAGAGTCACACGTTTAGAAAACACACTATGGCTGCTTAACGGGAAAGGTGAGGTGGGGTGATGCATAAAACAAGGGTTTCAAATTCGCTCAGATACCGTTCCATACACCCAATATGTAATAGACAAGACCTACTCCTTGCTCAGTGAACTGGACTCAACAACCCCTATTCACCGCACAAGAATATATGTGACTACTAAGAATCGTAAAACCTATGTATTGATATCTCTCTGGAAGTGTGTCAAGTGGGTGTAAAGCTGCATAAACACAGCCGTGAAAAGCAGCTAAACCCCATTATAAAAATAAATTACTTTTAAAAACCCATAAAACAAAGACAGTGAAAGAGAGAGAAATTCTTACAAAATTCGTTCAGAGGCTGTGATGCAACCTGGATTGACCATATCTAGACCCACAGCTGGATGAGACATAAGGGTGGACACTCTTGGGCCTTAGAGGTTGGGTGAGGTTGCGTGAGCAAACGCAGACCCTTTAAAGTAATACTGTGTGGTACCCATCCCATGGGTCCCAAATCTCCAGGTTCAAGGGCATCTTCCTACATCGAAAACATGCATGAGAAACCCAGAAGATGGTGCACCGTGTGATTTTGAAAGGTTTCTAAAACGCACCCAATTTCTCATCTCCTTGTGCTCGGGTTCGCCTTTCCAGCTACTTTACTAGCAATCTCCCTACTTGGAGAATCAGCACCTTTAAGCTCCTGTTCCCTACAGGTTGCAATTTTTCCTGAGGATGAACGGGAAGAGGGGCAACCAATGAGAGACTAGATCTAGGTGTTGGGACAGGCACAGGTCACTCTATTTTCCCATCAGGAAGAAGAATTAACCACAGGCTCTGCCTGCCTCCAGGAACCAGAATAGGGCCTGAGGCAATCCCGCGCTTTTGCGGCCAGCTCCCAAAAAAGCGAGTTGAAAAATGGAGCTCAGGGACACTGCAATTCACAAACCCGCAGAGTTATAAATGATAACTCTCATCCACAGATATATTGAGGGAAGGCAACGAAGAGGATTTGAAAGCAAGGCAGAATTGCAGGAAAGAGATTTCAGGAGGTAGATTCGAATGGCCTTTAAAGCACATGAAAAGCGGCAAAACGTCGACAATGATGCCCTTGGCCAAAAAGGGCGTATGCGTTTTTTCCTGAATATATTCAGGAAAAAACGCATACGCCCTTTTTGGCCAACCAAGCAACCTGGAAAGGCAAATCAGCGCTACAAAGAGGTCTCGCTTCCCATCGGTCAAAAGGGCCATGCTGCAAAAAGTGTCAAAACCAGAAATGCAGGACAGGCCATGGAGAAATGGCAGCCTTGCTACGCTGATGGGCGGGATGTAAATTGCCAACAGCCACTCTGGAGAAGTGTACGGTGTGTTCTGAAACATCGAAAAAACACAGCTTAGGGAGCATAGGGCACGTCCACTCATGGGCGTATAAATTGGGAAAACTAAAAATCAGCAAGACACAGGCACCCCAATGTTTAGGGCTGCTATGTTGACAAGAACCTCCACTTCATGACACCTTAAATATCCCAGGAAAGAGAAAAATGGATAAAGAAGTTGTGGTCCTTATGTACAAAGGAATATCACTCAGACATGAAATCAATGTCATAAGGCTAGTAGAAGCAAGATGAGTGGATTTAGGTATGACGATTCTAAGTGAAATAAGTCACACAGAAAAAGACACTTATCATAAGCTATCACTTATAGAGGGAATGTAAAAACCGCTACACTTGAACTGAATTACAAAACAGAACAGAGTCACACGTTTAGAAAACACACTTTGGCTGCTTAACGGGAAAGGTGAGGTGGGGTGATGCATAAAAGAAGGGTTTCAAATTCGCTCAGATACCGTTCCATACACCCAATATGTAATAGACAAGACCTACTCCTTGCTCAGTGAACTGGACTCAACACCCCCTATTCACCGCACAAGAATATATGTGACTAGTAAGAATCTTAAAACCTATGTATTGATATCTCTCTGGAAGTGTGTCAAGTGGGTGTAAAGCTGCATAAACACAGCCGTGAAAAGCAGCTAAACCCCATTATAAAAATAAATTACTTTTAAAAACCTGTAAAACAAAGACAGTGAAAGAGAGAGAAATTCTTAAAAAATTCGTTCAGGAGCTGTGATGCAACCTGGATTGACCATATCTAGACCCACACCTGGATGAGACATAAGGGTGGACACTCTTGGGGCTGAGAGGTTGGGTGAGGTTGGGTGAGCAAACTCAGACCCTTTAAAGTAGTACTGCGTGGTACCCATCCCATGGGTCCCAAATCTCCAGGTTCAAGGGCATCTTCCTACATCGAAAACATGCATGAGAAACCCAGAAGATGGTGCACCGTGTGATTTTGAAAGGTTTCTAAAACGCACCCAATTTCTCATCTCCTTGTGCTCGGGTTCGCCTTTCCAGCTACTTTACTAGCAATCTCCCTACTTGGAGAATCAGCACCTTTAAGCTCCTGTTCCCTACAGGTTGCAATTTGTCCTGAGGATGAACGGGAAGAGGGGCAACCAATGAGAGACTAGATCTAGGTGTTGGGACAGGCACAGGTCACTCTATTTTCCCATCAGGAAGAAGAATTAACCACAGGCTCTGCCTGCCTCCAGGAACCAGAATAGGGCCTGAGGCAATCCCGCGCTTTTGCGGCCAGCTCCCAAAAAAGCGAGTTGAAAAATGGAGCTCAGGGACACTGCAATTCACAAACCCGCAGAGTTATAAATGATAACTCTCATCCACAGATATATTGAGGGAAGGCAACGAAGAGGATTTGAAAGCAAGGCAGAATTGCAGGAAAGAGATTTCAGGAGGTAGATTCGAATGGCCTTTAAAGCACATGAAAAGCGGCAAAACGTCGACAATGATGCCCTTGGCCAAAAAGGGCGTATGCGTTTTTTCCTGAATATATTCAGGAAAAAACGCATACGCCCTTTTTGGCCAACCAAGCAACCTGGAAAGGCAAATCAGCGCTACAAAGAAGTCTCGCTTCCCATCGGTCAAAAGGGCCATGCTGCAAAAAGTGTCAAAACCAGAAATGCAGTACAGGCCATGGAGAAATGGCAGCCTTGCTACGCTGATGGGCGGGATGTAAATTGCCAAAAGCCACTCTGGAGAAGTGTACGGTGTGTCCTGAAACATCGAAAAAACACAGCTTAGGGAGCATAGGGCACGTCCACTCATGGGCGTATAAATTGGGAAAACTAAAAATCAGCAAGACACAGGCACCCCAATGTTTAGGGCTGCTATGTTGACAAGAACCTCCACTTCATGACACCTTAAATATCCCAGGAAAGAGAAAAATGGATAAAGAAGTTGTGGTCCTTATGTACAATGGAATATCACTCAGACATGAAATCAATGTCATAAGGCTAGTAGAAGCAAGATGAGTGGATTTAGGTATGACGATTCTAAGTGAAATAAGTCACACAGAAAAAGACACTTATCATAAGATATCACTTATAGAGGGAATGTAAAAACCGCTACACTTGAACTGAATTACAAAACAGAACAGAGTCACACGTTTAGAAAACACACTATGGCTGCTTAACGGGAAAGGTGAGGTGGGGTGATGCATAAAACAAGGGTTTCAAATTCGCTCAGATACTGTTCCATACACCCAATATGTAATAGACAAGACCTACTCCTTGCTCAGTGAACTGGACTCAACACCCCCTATTCACCGCACAAGAATATATGTGACTAGTAAGAATCGTAAAACCTATGTATTGATATCTCTCTGGAAGTGAGTCAAGTGGGTGTAAAGCCGCATAAACACAGCCGTGAAAAGCAGCTAAACCCCATTATAAAAATAAATTACTTTTAAAAACCCGTAAAACAAAGACAGTGAAAGAGAGAGAAATTCTTACAAAATTCGTTCAGGGGCTGTGATGCAACCTGGATTGACCATATCTAGACCCACACCTGGATGAGACATAAGGGTGGACACTCTTGGGGCTGAGAGGTTGGGTGAGGTTGGGAGAGCAAACTCAGACCCTTTAAAGTAATACTGCGTGGTACCCATCCCATGGGTCCCAAATCTCCAGGTTCAAGGGCATCTTCCTACATCGAAAACATGCATGAGAAACCCAGAAGATGGTACACCGTGTGATTTTGAAAGGTTTCTAAAACGCACCCCATTTCTCATCTCCTTGTGCTAGGGTTCGCCTTTCCAGCTACTTTACTAGCAATCTCCCTACTTGGAGAATCAGCACCTTTAAGCTCCTGTTCCCTACAGGTTGCAATTTGTCCTGAGGATGAACGGGAAGAGGGGCAACCAATGAGAGACTAGATCTAGGTGTTGGTAGAGGCACAGGTCACTCTATTTTCCCATCAGGAAGAAGAATTAACCACAGGCTCAGCCTGCCGCCAGGAACCAGAATAAGGCCTGAGGCAATCTCGCGCTTTTGTGGCCAGCTCCCAAAAAAGCGAGTTGAAAAATGGAGCTCAGGGACACTGCAATTCACAAACCCGCAGAGTTATAAATGATAACTCTCATCCACAGATATATTGAGGGAAGGCAACGAAGAGGATTTGAAAGCAAGGCAGAATTGCAGGAAGCAGATTTCAGGAGGTAGATTCGAATCGCCTTTAAAGCACATGAAAAGCGGCAAAACGTCGACAATGATGCCCTTGGCCAAAAAGGGCGTATGCGTTTTTTCCTGAATATATTCAGGAAAAAACGCATACGCCCTTTTTGGCCAACCAAGCAACCTGGAAAGGCAAATCAGCGCTACAAAGAGGTCTCGCTTCCCATCGGTCAAAAGGGCCATGCTGCAAAAAGTGTCAAAACCAGAAATGCAGGACAGGCCATGGAGAAATGGCAGCCTTGCTACGCTGATGGGCGGGATGTAAATTGCCAACAGCCACTCTAGAGAAGTGTACGGTGTGTCCTGAAACATCGAAAAAACACAGCTTAGGGAGCATAGGGCACGTCCACTCATGGGCGTATAAATTGGGAAAACTAAAAATCAGCAAGACACAGGCACCCCAATGTTTAGGGCTGCTATGTTGACAAGAACCTCCACTTCATGACACCTTAAATATCCCAGGAAAGAGAAAAATGGATAAAGAAGTTGTGGTCCTTATGTACAAAGGAATATCACTCAGACATGAAATCAATGTCATAAGGCTAGTAGAAGCAAGATGAGTGGATTTAGGTATGACGATTCTAAGTGAAATAAGTCACACAGAAAAAGACACTTATCATAAGATATCACTTATAGAGGGAATGTAAAAACCGCTACACTTGAACTGAATTACAAAACAGAACAGAGTCACACGTTTAGAAAACACACTATGGCTGCTTAACGGGAAAGGTGAGGTGGGGTGATGCATAAAACAAGGGTTTCAAATTCGCTCAGATACCGTTCCATACACCCAATATGTAATAGACAAGACCTACTCCTTGCTCAGTGAACTGGACTCAACACCCCCTATTCACCGCACAAGAATATATGTGACTAGTAAGAATCTTAAAACCTATATATTGATATCTGTCTGGAAGTGAGTCAAGTGGGTGTAAAGCCGCATAAACACAGCCGTGAAAAGCAGCTAAACCCCATTATAAAAATAAATTACTTTTAAAAACCCGTAAAACAAAGACAGTGAAAGAGAGAGAAATTCTTACAAAATTCGTTCAGAGGCTGTGATGCAACCTGGATTGACCATATCTAGACCCACACCTGGATGAGACATAAGGGTGGACACTCTTGGGGCTGAGAGGTTGGGTGAGGTTGGGAGAGCAAACTCAGACCCTTTAAAGTAATACTGCGTGGTACCCATCCCATGGGTCCCAAATCTCCAGGTTCAAGGGCATCTTCCTACATCGAAAACATGCATGAGAAACCCAGAAGATGGTACACCGTGTGATTTTGAAAGGTTTCTAAAACGCACCCCATTTCTCATCTCCTTGTGCTAGGGTTCGCCTTTCCAGCTACTTTACTAGCAATCTCCCTACTTGGAGAATCAGCACCTTTAAGCTCCTGTTCCCTACAGGTTGCAATTTGTCCTGAGGATGAACGGGAAGAGGGGCAACCAATGAGAGACTAGATCTAGGTGTTGGTAGAGGCACAGGTCACTCTATTTTCCCATCAGGAAGAAGAATTAACCACAGGCTCAGCCTGCCGCCAGGAACCAGAATAAGGCCTGAGGCAATCTCGCGCTTTTGTGGCCAGCTCCCAAAAAAGCGAGTTGAAAAATGGAGCTCAGGGACACTGCAATTCACAAACCCGCAGAGTTATAAATGATAACTCTCATCCACAGATATATTGAGGGAAGGCAACGAAGAGGATTTGAAAGCAAGGCAGAATTGCAGGAAACAGATTTCAGGAGGTAGATTCGAATCGCCTTTAAAGCACATGAAAAGCGGCAAAACGTCGACAATGATGCCCTTGGCCAAAAAGGGCGTATGCGTTTTTTCCTGAATATATTCAGGAAAAAACGCATACGCCCTTTTTGGCCAACCAAGCAACCTGGAAAGGCAAATCAGCGCTACAAAGAGGTCTCGCTTCCCATCGGTCAAAAGGGCCATGCTGCAAAAAGTGTCAAAACCAGAAATGCAGGACAGGCCATGGAGAAATGGCAGCCTTGCTACGCTGATGGGCGGGATGTAAATTGCCAACAGCCACTCTAGAGAAGTGTACGGTGTGTCCTGAAACATCGAAAAAACACAGCTTAGGGAGCATAGGGCACGTCCACTCATGGGCGTATAAATTGGGAAAACTAAAAATCAGCAAGACACAGGCACCCCAATGTTTAGGGCTGCTATGTTGACAAGAACCTCCACTTCATGACACCTTAAATATCCCAGGAAAGAGAAAAATGGATAAAGAAGTTGTGGTCCTTATGTACAAAGGAATATCACTCAGACATGAAATCAATGTCATAAGGCTAGTAGAAGCAAGATGAGTGGATTTAGGTATGACGATTCTAAGTGAAATAAGTCACACAGAAAAAGACACTTATCATAAGATATCACTTATAGAGGGAATGTAAAAACCGCTACACTTGAACTGAATTACAAAACAGAACAGAGTCACACGTTTAGAAAACACACTATGGCTGCTTAACGGGAAAGGTGAGGTGGGGTGATGCATAAAACAAGGGGTTCAAATTCGCTCAGATACCGTTCCATACACCCAATATGTAACAGACAAGACCTACTCCTTGCTCAGTGAACTGGACTCAACACCCCCTATTCACCGCACAAGAATATATCTGACTAGTAAGAATCGTAAAACCTATGTATTGATATCTCTCTGGAAGTGAGCCAAGTGGGTGTAAAGCCGCATAAACACAGCCGTGAAAAGCAGCTAAACCCCATTATAAAAATAAATTACTTTTAAAAACCCGTAAAACAAAGACAGTGAAAGAGAGAGAAATTCTTACAAAATTTGTTCAGGGGCTGTGATGCAACCTGGATTGACCATATCTAGACCCACACCTGGATGAGACATAAGGGTGGACACTCTTGGGGCTGAGAGGTTGGGTGAGGTTGGGAGAGCAAACTCAGACCCTTTAAAGTAATACTGCCTGGTACCCAATCCATGGGTCCCAAATCTCCAGGTTCAAGGGCATCTTCCTACATCGAAAACATGCATGAGAAACCCAGAAGATGGTACACCGTGTGATTTTGAAAGGTTTCTAAAACGCACCCCATTTCTCATCTCCTTGTGCTAGGGTTCGCCTTTCCAGCTACTTTACTAGCAATCTCCCTACTTGGAGAATCAGCACCTTTAAGCTTCTGTTCCCTACAGGTTGCAATTTGTCCTGAGGATGAACGGGAAGAGGGGCAACCAATGAGAGACTAGATCTAGGTGTTGGTAGAGGCACAGGTCACTCTATTTTCCCATCAGGAAGAAGAATTAACCACAGGCTCAGCCTGCCGCCAGGAACCAGAATAAGGCCTGAGGCAATCTCGGGCTTTTGTGGCCAGCTCCCAAAAAAGCGAGTTGAAAAATGGAGCTCAGGGACACTGCAATTCACAAACCCGCAGAGTTATAAATGATAACTCTCATCCACAGATATATTGAGGGAAGGCAACGAAGAGGATTTGAAAGCAAGGCAGAATTGCAGGAAGCAGATTTCAGGAGGTAGATTCGAATCGCCTTTAAAGCACATGAAAAGCGGCAAAACGTCGACAATGATGCCCTTGGCCAAAAAGGGCGTATGCGTTTTTTCCTGAATATATTCAGGAAAAAACGCATACGCCCTTTTTGGCCAACCAAGCAACCTGGAAAGGCAAATCAGCGCTACAAAGAGGTCTCGCTTCCCATCGGTCAAAAGGGCCATGCTGCAAAAAGTGTCAAAACCAGAAATGCAGGACAGGCCATGGAGAAATGGCAGCCTTGCTATGCTGATGGGCGGGATGTAAATTGCCAACAGCCACTCTAGAGAAGTGTACGGTGTGTCCTGAAACATCGAAAAAACACAGCTTAGGGAGCATAGGGCACGTCCACTCATGGGCGTATAAATTGGGAAAACTAAAAATCAGCAAGACACAGGCACCCCAATGTTTAGGGCTGCTATGTTGACAAGAACCTCCACTTCATGACACCTTAAATATCCCAGGAAAGAGAAAAATGGATAAAGAAGTTGTGGTCCTTATGTACAAAGGAATATCACTCAGACATGAAATCAATGTCATAAGGCTAGTAGAAGCAAGATGAGTGGATTTAGGTATGACGATTCTAAGTGAAATAAGTCACACAGAAAAAGACACTTATCATAAGATATCACTTATAGAGGGAATGTAAAAACCGCTACACTTGAACTGAATTACAAAACAGAACAGAGTCACACGTTTAGAAAACACACTATGGCTGCTTAACGGGAAAGGTGAGGTGGGGTGATGCATAAAACAAGGGGTTCAAATTCGCTCAGATACCGTTCCATACACCCAATATGTAATAGACAAGACCTACTCCTTGCTCAGTGAACTGGACTCAACACCCCCTATTCACCGCACAAGAATATATGTGACTAGTAAGAATCTTAAAACCTATATATTGATATCTGTCTGGAAGTGAGTCAAGTGGGTGTAAAGCCGCATAAACACAGCCGTGAAAAGCAGCTAAACCCCATTATAAAAATAAATTACTTTTAAAAACCCGTAAAACAAAGACAGTGAAAGAGAGAGAAATTCTTACAAAATTCGTTCAGAGGCTGTGATGCAACCTGGATTGACCATATCTAGACCCACAGCTGGATGAGACATAAGGGTGGACACTCTTGGGGCTTAGAGGTTGGGTGAGGTTGGGTGAGCAAACGCAGATCCTTTAAAGTAATACTGTGTGGTACCCATCCCATGGGTCCCAAATCTCCAGGTTCAAGGGCATCTTCCTACATCGAAAACATGCATGAGAAACCCAGAAGATGGTACACCGTGTGATTTTGAAAGGTTTCTAAAACGCACCCAATTTCTCATCTCCTTGTGCTCGGGTTCGCCTTTCCAGCTACTTTACTAGCAATCTCCCTACTTGGAGAATCAGCACCTTTAAGCTCCTGTTCCCTACAGGTTGCAATTTGTCCTGAGGATGAACGGGAAGAGGGGCAACAAATGAGAGACTAGATCTAGGTGTTGGGACAGGCACAGGTCACTCTAATTTCCCATCAGGAAGAAGAATTAAACACAGGCTCAGCCTGCCGCCGGGAACAAGAATAGGGCCTGAGGCAATCCCGTGCTTTTGCGGCCAGCTCCCAAAAAAGCGAGTTGAAAAATGGAGCTCAGGGGCACTGCAATTCACAAACCTGCAGAGTTATAAATGATAACTCTCATCCACAGATATATTGAGGGAAGGCAACGAAGAGGATTTGAAAGCAAGGCCGAATTGCAGGAAACAGGTTTCAGGAGGTAGATTCGAATGGCCTTTAAAGCACATGAAAAGTGGGAAACCGTCGACAGTGATGCCCTTGGCTAAAAAGGGCGTATGCGTTTTTTCCTGAATATATTCAGGAAAAAACGCATACGCCCTTTTTGGCCAACCAAGCAACCTGGAAAGGCAAATCAGCGCTACAAAGAGGTCTCGCTTCCCATCGGTCAAAAGGGCCATGCTGCAAAAAGTGTCAAAACCAGAAATGCAGGACAGGCCATGGAGAAATGGCAGCCTTGCTACGCTGATGGGCGGGATGTAAATTGCCAACAGCCACTCTAGAGAAGTGTACGGTGTGTCCTGAAACATCGAAAAAACACAGCTTAGGGAGCATAGGGCACGTCCACTCATGGGCGTATAAATTGGGAAAACTAAAAATCAGCAAGACACAGGCACCCCAATGTTTAGGGCTGCTATGTTGACAAGAACCTCCACTTCATGACACCTTAAATATCCCAGGAAAGAGAAAAATGGATAAAGAAGTTGTGGTCCTTATGTACAAAGGAATATCACTCAGACATGAAATCAATGTCATAAGGCTAGTAGAAGCAAGATGAGTGGATTTAGGTATGACGATTCTAAGTGAAATAAGTCACACAGAAAAAGACACTTATCATAAGATATCACTTATAGAGGGAATGTAAAAACCGCTACACTTGAACTGAATTACAAAACAGAACAGAGTCACACGTTTAGAAAACACACTATGGCTGCTTAACGGGAAAGGTGAGGTGGGGTGATGCATAAAACAAGGGTTTCAAATTCGCTCAGATACTGTTCCATACACCCAATATGTAATAGACAAGACCTACTCCTTGCTCAGTGAACTGGACTCAACAACCCCTATTCACCGCACAAGAATATATGTGACTAGTAAGAATCGTAAAACCTATGTATTGATATCTCTCTGGAAGTGTGTCAAGTGGGTGTAAAGCTGCATAAACACAGCCGTGAAAAGCAGCTAAACCCCATTATAAAAATAAATTACTTTTAAAAACCCGTAAAACAAAGACAGTGAAAGAGAGAGAAATTCTTACAAAATTCGTTCAGAGGCTGTGATGCAACCTGGATTGACCATATCTAGACCCACAGCTGGATGAGACATAAGGGTGGACACTCTTGGGGCTTAGAGGTTGGGTGAGGTTGGGTGAGCAAACGCAGACCCTTTAAAGTAATACTGTGTGGTACCCATCCCATGGGTCCCAAATCTCCAGGTTCAAGGGCATCTTCCTACATCGAAAACATGCATGAGAAACCCAGAAGATGGTGCACCGTGTGATTTTGAAAGGTTTCTAAAACGCACCCAATTTCTCATCTCCTTGTGCTCGGGTTCGCCTTTCCAGCTACTTTACTAGCAATCTCCCTACTTGGAGAATCAGCACCTTTAAGCTCCTGTTCCCTACAGGTTGCAATTTGTCCTGAGGATGAACGGGAAGAGGGGCAACCAATGAGAGAATAGATCTAGGTGTTGGGACAGGCACAGGTCACTCTATTTTCCCATCAGGAAGAAGAATTAACCACAGGCTCTGCCTGCCTCCAGGAACCAGAATAGGGCCTGAGGCAATCCCGCGCTTTTGCGGCCAGCTCCCAAAAAAGCGAGTTGAAAAATGGAGCTCAGGGACACTGCAATTCACAAACCCGCAGAGTTATAAATGATAACTCTCATCCACAGATATATTGAGGGAAGGCAACGAAGAGGATTTGAAAGCAAGGCAGAATTGCAGGAAGCAGATTTCAGGAGGTAGATTCGAATGGCCTTTAAAGCACATGAAAAGCGGCAAAACGTCGACAATGATGCCCTTGGCCAAAAAGGGCGTATGCGTTTTTTCCTGAATATATTCAGGAAAACACGCATACGCCCTTTTTGGCCAACCAAGCAACCTGGAAAGGCAAATCAGCGCTACAAAGAAGTCTCGCTTCCCTTCGGTCAAAAGGGCCATGCTGCAAAAAGTGTCAAAACCAGAAATGCTGTACAGGCCATGGAGAAATGGCAGCCTTGCTACGCTGATGGGCGGGATGTAAATTGCCAAAAGCCACTCTGGAGAAGTGTACGGTGTGTCCTGAAACATCGAAAAAACACAGCTTAGGGAGCATAGGGCACGTCCACTCATGGGCGTATAAATTGGGAAAACTAAAAATCAGCAAGACACAGGCACCCCAATGTTTAGGGCTGCTATGTTGACAAGAACCTCCACTTCATGACACCTTAAATATCCCAGGAAAGAGAAAAATGGATAAAGAAGTTGTGGTCCTTATGTACAATGGAATATCACTCAGACATGAAATCAATGTCATAAGGCTAGTAGAAGCAAGATGAGTGGATTTAGGTATGACGATTCTAAGTGAAATAAGTCACACAGAAAAAGACACTTATCATAAGATATCACTTATAGAGGGAATGTAAAAACCGCTACACTTGAACTGAATTACAAAACAGAACAGAGTCACACGTTTAGAAAACACACTATGGCTGCTTAACGGGAAAGGTGAGGTGGGGTGATGCATAAAACAAGGGTTTCAAATTCGCTCAGATACTGTTCCATACACCCAATATGTAATAGACAAGACCTACTCCTTGCTCAGTGAACTGGACTCAACACCCCCTATTCACCGCACAAGAATATATGTGACTAGTAAGAATCGTAAAACCTATGTATTGATATCTCTCTGGAAGTGAGTCAAGTGGGTGTAAAGCCGCATAAACACAGCCGTGAAAAGCAGCTAAACCCCATTATAAAAATAAATTACTTTTAAAACCCGTAAAACAAAGACAGTGAAAGAGAGAGAAATTCTTACAAAATTCGTTCAGGGGCTGTGATGCAACCTGGATTGACCATATCTAGACCCACACCTGGATGAGACATAAGGGTGGACACTCTTGGGGCTGAGAGGTTGGGTGAGGTTGGGAGAGCAAACTCAGACCCTTTAAAGTAATACTGCGTGGTACCCATCCCATGGGTCCCAAATCTCCAGGTTCAAGGGCATCTTCCTACATCGAAAACATGCATGAGAAACCCAGAAGATGGTACACCGTGTGATTTTGAAAGGTTTCTAAAACGCACCCCATTTCTCATCTCCTTGTGCTAGGGTTCGCCTTTCCAGCTACTTTACTAGCAATCTCCCTACTTGGAGAATCAGCACCTTTAAGCTCCTGTTCCCTACAGGTTGCAATTTGTCCTGAGGATGAACGGGAAGAGGGGCAACCAATGAGAGACTAGATCTAGGTGTTGGTAGAGGCACAGGTCACTCTATTTTCCCATCAGGAAGAAGAATTAACCACAGGCTCAGCCTGCCGCCAGGAACCAGAATAAGGCCTGAGGCAATCTCGCGCTTTTGTGGCCAGCTCCCAAAAAAGCGAGTTGAAAAATGGAGCTCAGGGACACTGCAATTCACAAACCCGCAGAGTTATAAATGATAACTCTCATCCACAGATATATTGAGGGAAGGCAACGAAGAGGATTTGAAAGCAAGGCAGAATTGCAGGAAGCAGATTTCAGGAGGTAGATTCGAATCGCCTTTAAAGCACATGAAAAGCGGCAAAACGTCGACAATGATGCCCTTGGCCAAAAAGGGCGTATGCGTTTTTTCCTGAATATATTCAGGAAAAAACGCATACGCCCTTTTTGGCCAACCAAGCAACCTGGAAAGGCAAATCAGCGCTACAAAGAGGTCTCGCTTCCCATCGGTCAAAAGGGCCATGCTGCAAAAAGTGTCAAAACCAGAAATGCAGGACAGGCCATGGAGAAATGGCAGCCTTGCTACGCTGATGGGCGGGATGTAAATTGCCAACAGCCACTCTAGAGAAGTGTACGGTGTGTCCTGAAACATCGAAAAAACACAGCTTAGGGAGCATAGGGCACGTCCACTCATGGGCGTATAAATTGGGAAAACTAAAAATCAGCAAGACTCAGGCACCCCAATGTTTAGGGCTGCTATGTTGACAAGAACCTCCACTTCATGACACCTTAAATATCCCAGGAAAGAGAAAAATGGATAAAGAAGTTGTGGTCCTTATGTACAAAGAATATCACTCAGACATGAAATCAATGTCATAAGGCTAGTAGAAGCAAGATGAGTGGATTTAGGTATGACGATTCTAAGTGAAATAAGTCACACAGAAAAAGACACTTATCATAAGATATCACTTATAGAGGGAATGTAAAAACCGCTACACTTGAACTGAATTACAAAACAGAACAGAGTCACACGTTTAGAAAACACACTATGGCTGCTTAACGGGAAAGGTGAGGTGGGGTGATGCATAAAACAAGGGTTTCAAATTCGCTCAGATACTGTTCCATACACCCAATATGTAATAGACAAGACCTACTCCTTGCTCAGTGAACTGGACTCAACACCCCCTATTCACCGCACAAGAATATATGTGACTAGTAAGAATCGTAAAACCTATGTATTGATATCTCTCTGGAAGTGAGTCAAGTGGGTGTAAAGCCGCATAAACACAGCCGTGAAAAGCAGCTAAACCCCATTATAAAAATAAATTACTTTTAAAAACCCGTAAAACAAAGACAGTGAAAGAGAGAGAAATTCTTACAAAATTCGTTCAGGGGCTGTGATGCAACCTGGATTGACCATATCTAGACCCACACCTGGATGAGACATAAGGGTGGACACTCTTGGGGCTGAGAGGTTGGGTGAGGTTGGGAGAGCAAACTCAGACCCTTTAAAGTAATACTGCGTGGTACCCATCCCATGGGTCCCAAATCTCCAGGTTCAAGGGCATCTTCCTACATCGAAAACATGCATGAGAAACCCAGAAGATGGTACACCGTGTGATTTTGAAAGGTTTCTAAAACGCACCCCATTTCTCATCTCCTTGTGCTAGGGTTCGCCTTTCCAGCTACTTTACTAGCAATCTCCCTACTTGGAGAATCAGCACCTTTAAGCTTCTGTTCCCTACAGGTTGCAATTTGTCCTGAGGATGAACGGGAAGAGGGGCAACCAATGAGAGACTAGATCTAGGTGTTGGTAGAGGCACAGGTCACTCTATTTTCCCATCAGGAAGAAGAATTAACCACAGGCTCAGCCTGCCGCCAGGAACCAGAATAAGGCCTGAGGCAATCTCGCGCTTTTGTGGCCAGCTCCCAAAAAAGCGAGTTGAAAAATGGAGCTCAGGGACACTGCAATTCACAAACCCGCAGAGTTATAAATGATAACTCTCATCCACAGATATATTGAGGGAAGGCAACGAAGAGGATTTGAAAGCAAGGCAGAATTGCAGGAAGCAGATTTCAGGAGGTAGATTCGAATCGCCTTTAAAGCACATGAAAAGCGGCAAAACGTCGACAATGATGCCCTTGGCCAAAAAGGGCGTATGCGTTTTTTCCTGAATATATTCAGGAAAAAACGCATACGCCCTTTTTGGCCAACCAAGCAACCTGGAAAGTCAAATCAGCGCTACAAAGAGGTCTCGCTTCCCATCGGTCAAAAGGGCCATGCTGCAAAATGTGTCAAAACCAGAAATGCAGGACAGGCCATGGAGAAATGGCAGCCTTGCTACGCTGATGGGCGGGATGTAAATTGCCAACAGCCACTCTAGAGAAGTGTACGGTGTGTCCTGAAACATCGAAAAAACACAGCTTAGGGAGCATAGGGCACGTCCACTCATGGGCGTATAAATTGGGAAAACTAAAAATCAGCAAGACACAGGCACCCCAATGTTTAGGGCTGCTATGTTGACAAGAACCTCCACTTCATGACACCTTAAATATCCCAGGAAAGAGAAAAATGGATAAAGAAGTTGTGGTCCTTATGTACAAAGGAATATCACTCAGACATGAAATCAATGTCATAAGGCTAGTAGAAGCAAGATGAGTGGATTTAGGTATGACGATTCTAAGTGAAATAAGTCACACAGAAAAAGACACTTATCATAAGATATCACTTATAGAGGGAATGTAAAAACCGCTACACTTGAACTGAATTACAAAACAGAACAGAGTCACACGTTTAGAAAACACACTATGGCTGCTTAACGGGAAAGGTGAGGTGGGGTGATGCATAAAACAAGGGTTTCAAATTCGCTCAGATACTGTTCCATACACCCAATATGTAATAGACAAGACCTACTCCTTGCTCAGTGAACTGGACTCAACAACCCCTATTCACCGCACAAGAATATATGTGACTAGTAAGAATCGTAAAACCTATGTATTGATATCTCTCTGGAAGTGTGTCAAGTGGGTGTAAAGCTGCATAAACACAGCCGTGAAAAGCAGCTAAACCCCATTATAAAAATAAATTACTTTTAAAAACCCGTAAAACAAAGACAGTGAAAGAGAGAGAAATTCTTACAAAATTCGTTCAGAGGCTGTGATGCAACCTGGATTGACCATATCTAGACCCACAGCTGGATGAGACATAAGGGTGGACACTCTTGGGGCTTAGAGGTTGGGTGAGGTTGGGTGAGCAAACGCAGACCCTTTAAAGTAATACTGCGTGGTACCCATCCCATGGGTCCCAAATCTCCAGGTTCAAGGGCATCTTCCTACATCGAAAACATGCATGAGAAACCCAGAAGATGGTGCACCGTGTGATTTTGAAAGGTTTCTAAAACGCACCCAATTTCTCATCTCCTTGTGCTCGGGTTCGCCTTTCCAGCTACTTTACTAGCAATCTCCCTACTTGGAGAATCAGCACCTTTAAGCTCCTGTTCCCTACAGGTTGCAATTTGTCCTGAGGATGAACGGGAAGAGGGGCAACCAATGAGAGAATAGATCTAGGTGTTGGGACAGGCACAGGTCACTCTATTTTCCCATCAGGAAGAAGAATTAACCACAGGCTCTGCCTGCCTCCAGGAACCAGAATAGGGCCTGAGGCAATCCCGCGCTTTTGCGGCCAGCTCCCAAAAAAGCGAGTTGAAAAATGGAGCTCAGGGACACTGCAATTCACAAACCCGCAGAGTTATAAATGATAACTCTCATCCACAGATATATTGAGGGAAGGCAACGAAGAGGATTTGAAAGCAAGGCAGAATTGCAGGAAGCAGATTTCAGGAGGTAGATTCGAATGGCCTTTAAAGCACATGAAAAGCGGCAAAACGTCGACAATGATGCCCTTGGCCAAAAAGGGCGTATGCGTTTTTTCCTGAATATATTCAGGAAAAAACGCATACGCCCTTTTTGGCCAACCAAGCAACCTGGAAAGGCAAATCAGCGCTACAAAGAAGTCTCGCTTCCCATCGGTCAAAAGGGCCATGCTGCAAAAAGTGTCAAAACCAGAAATGCTGTACAGGCCATGGAGAAATGGCAGCCTTGCTACGCTGATGGGCGGGATGTAAATTGCCAAAAGCCACTCTGGAGAAGTGTACGGTGTGTCCTGAAACATCGAAAAAACACAGCTTAGGGAGCATAGGGCACGTCCACTCATGGGCGTATAAATTGGGAAAACTAAAAATCAGCAAGACACAGGCACCCCAATGTTTAGGGCTGCTATGTTGACAAGAACCTCCACTTCATGACACCTTAAATATCCCAGGAAAGAGAAAAATGGATAAAGAAGTTGTGGTCCTTATGTACAATGGAATATCACTCAGACATGAAATCAATGTCATAAGGCTAGTAGAAGCAAGATGAGTGGATTTAGGTATGACGATTCTAAGTGAAATAAGTCACACAGAAAAAGACACTTATCATAAGATATCACTTATAGAGGGAATGTAAAAACCGCTACACTTGAACTGAATTACAAAACAGAACAGAGTCACACGTTTAGAAAACACACTATGGCTGCTTAACGGGAAAGGTGAGGTGGGGTGATGCATAAAACAAGGGTTTCAAATTCGCTCAGATACTGTTCCATACACCCAATATGTAATAGACAAGACCTACTCCTTGCTCAGTGAACTGGACTCAACACCCCCTATTCACCGCACAAGAATATATGTGACTAGTAAGAATCGTAAAACCTATGTATTGATATCTCTCTGGAAGTGAGTCAAGTGGGTGTAAAGCCGCATAAACACAGCCGTGAAAAGCAGCTAAACCCCATTATAAAAATAAATTACTTTTAAAAACCCGTAAAACAAAGACAGTGAAAGAGAGAGAAATTCTTACAAAATTCGTTCAGGGGCTGTGATGCAACCTGGATTGACCATATCTAGACCCACACCTGGATGAGACATAAGGGTGGACACTCTTGGGGCTGAGAGGTTGGGTGAGGTTGGGAGAGCAAACTCAGACCCTTTAAAGTAATACTGCGTGGTACCCATCCCATGGGTCCCAAATCTCCAGGTTCAAGGGCATCTTCCTACATCGAAAACATGCATGAGAAACCCAGAAGATGGTACACCGTGTGATTTTGAAAGGTTTCTAAAACGCACCCCATTTCTCATCTCCTTGTGCTAGGGTTCGCCTTTCCAGCTACTTTACTAGCAATCTCCCTACTTGGAGAATCAGCACCTTTAAGCTCCTGTTCCCTACAGGTTGCAATTTGTCCTGAGGATGAACGGGAAGAGGGGCAACCAATGAGAGACTAGATCTAGGTGTTGGTAGAGGCACAGGTCACTCTATTTTCCCATCAGGAAGAAGAATTAACCACAGGCTCAGCCTGCCGCCAGGAACCAGAATAAGGCCTGAGGCAATCTCGCGCTTTTGTGGCCAGCTCCCAAAAAAGCGAGTTGAAAAATGGAGCTCAGGGACACTGCAATTCACAAACCCGCAGAGTTATAAATGATAACTCTCATCCACAGATATATTGAGGGAAGGCAACGAAGAGGATTTGAAAGCAAGGCAGAATTGCAGGAAGCAGATTTCAGGAGGTAGATTCGAATCGCCTTTAAAGCACATGAAAAGCGGCAAAACGTCGACAATGATGCCCTTGGCCAAAAAGGGCGTATGCGTTTTTTCCTGAATATATTCAGGAAAAAACGCATACGCCCTTTTTGGCCAACCAAGCAACCTGGAAAGGCAAATCAGCGCTACAAAGAGGTCTCGCTTCCCATCGGTCAAAAGGGCCATGCTGCAAAAAGTGTCAAAACCAGAAATGCAGGACAGGCCATGGAGAAATGGCAGCCTTGCTACGCTGATGGGCGGGATGTAAATTGCCAACAGCCACTCTAGAGAAGTGTACGGTGTGTCCTGAAACATCGAAAAAACACAGCTTAGGGAGCATAGGGCACGTCCACTCATGGGCATATAAATTGGGAAAACTAAAAATCAGCAAGACACAGGCACCCCAATGTTTAGGGCTGCTATGTTGACAAGAACCTCCACTTCATGACACCTTAAATATCCCAGGAAAGAGAAAAATGGATAAAGAAGTTGTGGTCCTTATGTACAAAGAATATCACTCAGACATGAAATCAATGTCATAAGGCTAGTAGATGCAAGATGAGTGGATTTAGGTATGACGATTCTAAGTGAAATAAGTCACACAGAAAAAGACACTTATCATAAGA
The DNA here is from genome assembly GCF_028021215.1 of Eschrichtius robustus. Lineage (NCBI taxonomy): Eukaryota > Metazoa > Chordata > Mammalia > Artiodactyla > Eschrichtiidae > Eschrichtius > Eschrichtius robustus. The sequence continues at coordinate 1,497,689 of NW_027175351.1, forward strand.
TATCACTTATAGAGGGAATGTAAAAACCGCTACACTTGAACTGAATTACAAAACAGAACAGAGTCACACGTTTAGAAAACACACTATGGCTGCTTAACGGGAAAGGTGAGGTGGGGTGATGCATAAAACAAGGGTTTCAAATTCGCTCAGATACTGTTCCATACACCCAATATGTAATAGACAAGACCTACTCCTTGCTCAGTGAACTGGACTCAACACCCCCTATTCACCGCACAAGAATATATGTGACTAGTAAGAATCGTAAAACCTATGTATTGATATCTCTCTGGAAGTGAGTCAAGTGGGTGTAAAGCCGCATAAACACAGCCGTGAAAAGCAGCTAAACCCCATTATAAAAATAAATTACTTTTAAAAACCCGTAAAACAAAGACAGTGAAAGAGAGAGAAATTCTTACAAAATTCGTTCAGGGGCTGTGATGCAACCTGGATTGACCATATCTAGACCCACACCTGGATGAGACATAAGGGTGGACACTCTTGGGGCTGAGAGGTTGGGTGAGGTTGGGAGAGCAAACTCAGACCCTTTAAAGTAATACTGCGTGGTACCCATCCCATGGGTCCCAAATCTCCAGGTTCAAGGGCATCTTCCTACATCGAAAACATGCATGAGAAACCCAGAAGATGGTACACCGTGTGATTTTGAAAGGTTTCTAAAACGCACCCCATTTCTCATCTCCTTGTGCTAGGGTTCGCCTTTCCAGCTACTTTACTAGCAATCTCCCTACTTGGAGAATCAGCACCTTTAAGCTTCTGTTCCCTACAGGTTGCAATTTGTCCTGAGGATGAACGGGAAGAGGGGCAACCAATGAGAGACTAGATCTAGGTGTTGGTAGAGGCACAGGTCACTCTATTTTCCCATCAGGAAGAAGAATTAACCACAGGCTCAGCCTGCCGCCAGGAACCAGAATAAGGCCTGAGGCAATCTCGCGCTTTTGTGGCCAGCTCCCAAAAAAGCGAGTTGAAAAATGGAGCTCAGGGACACTGCAATTCACAAACCCGCAGAGTTATAAATGATAACTCTCATCCACAGATATATTGAGGGAAGGCAACGAAGAGGATTTGAAAGCAAGGCAGAATTGCAGGAAGCAGATTTCAGGAGGTAGATTCGAATCGCCTTTAAAGCACATGAAAAGCGGCAAAACGTCGACAATGATGCCCTTGGCCAAAAAGGGCGTATGCGTTTTTTCCTGAATATATTCAGGAAAAAACGCATACGCCCTTTTTGGCCAACCAAGCAACCTGGAAAGTCAAATCAGCGCTACAAAGAGGTCTCGCTTCCCATCGGTCAAAAGGGCCATGCTGCAAAATGTGTCAAAACCAGAAATGCAGGACAGGCCATGGAGAAATGGCAGCCTTGCTACGCTGATGGGCGGGATGTAAATTGCCAACAGCCACTCTAGAGAAGTGTACGGTGTGTCCTGAAACATCGAAAAAACACAGCTTAGGGAGCATAGGGCACGTGCACTCATGGGCGTATAAATTGGGAAAACTAAAAATCAGCAAGACACAGGCACCCCAATGTTTAGGGCTGCTATGTTGACAAGAACCTCCACTTCATGACACCTTAAATATCCCAGGAAAGAGAAAAATGGATAAAGAAGTTGTGGTCCTTATGTACAAAGGAATATCACTCAGACATGAAATCAATGTCATAAGGCTAGTAGAAGCAAGATGAGTGGATTTAGGTATGACGATTCTAAGTGAAATAAGTCACACAGAAAAAGACACTTATCATAAGATATCACTTATAGAGGGAATGTAAAAACCGCTACACTTGAACTGAATTACAAAACAGAACAGAGTCACACGTTTAGAAAACACACTATGGCTGCTTAACGGGAAAGGTGAGGTGGGGTGATGCATAAAACAAGGGTTTCAAATTCGCTCAGATACTGTTCCATACACCCAATATGTAATAGACAAGACCTACTCCTTGCTCAGTGAACTGGACTCAACAACCCCTATTCACCGCACAAGAATATATGTGACTAGTAAGAATCGTAAAACCTATGTATTGATATCTCTCTGGAAGTGTGTCAAGTGGGTGTAAAGCTGCATAAACACAGCCGTGAAAAGCAGCTAAACCCCATTATAAAAATAAATTACTTTTAAAAACCCGTAAAACAAAGACAGTGAAAGAGAGAGAAATTCTTACAAAATTCGTTCAGAGGCTGTGATGCAACCTGGATTGACCATATCTAGACCCACAGCTGGATGAGACATAAGGGTGGACACTCTTGGGGCTTAGAGGTTGGGTGAGGATGGGTGAGCAAACGCAGACCCTTTAAAGTAATACTGTGTGGTACCCATCCCATGGGTCCCAAATCTCCAGGTTCAAGGGCATCTTCCTACATCGAAAACATGCATGAGAAACCCAGAAGATGGTGCACCGTGTGATTTTGAAAGGTTTCTAAAACGCACCCAATTTCTCATCTCCTTGTGCTCGGGTTCGCCTTTCCAGCTACTTTACTAGCAATCTCCCTACTTGGAGAATCAGCACCTTTAAGCTCCTGTTCCCTACAGGTTGCAATTTGTCCTGAGGATGAACGGGAAGAGGGGCAACCAATGAGAGAATAGATCTAGGTGTTGGGACAGGCACAGGTCACTCTATTTTCCCATCAGGAAGAAGAATTAACCACAGGCTCTGCCTGCCTCCAGGAACCAGAATAGGGCCTGAGGCAATCCCGCGCTTTTGCGGCCAGCTCCCAAAAAAGCGAGTTGAAAAATGGAGCTCAAGGACACTGCAATTCACAAACCCGCAGAGTTATAAATGATAACTCTCATCCACAGATATATTGAGGGAAGGCAACGAAGAGGATTTGAAAGCAAGGCAGAATTGCAGGAAGCAGATTTCAGGAGGTAGATTCGAATGGCCTTTAAAGCACATGAAAAGCGGCAAAACGTCGACAATGATGCCCTTGGCCAAAAAGGGCGTATGCGTTTTTTCCTGAATATATTCAGGAAAAAACGCATACGCCCTTTTTGGCCAACCAAGCAACCTGGAAAGGCAAATCAGCGCTACAAAGAAGTCTCGCTTCCCATCGGTCAAAAGGGCCATGCTGCAAAAAGTGTCAAAACCAGAAATGCTGTACAGGCCATGGAGAAATGGCAGCCTTGCTACGCTGATGGGCGGGATGTAAATTGCCAAAAGCCACTCTGGAGAAGTGTACGGTGTGTCCTGAAACATCGAAAAAACACAGCTTAGGGAGCATAGGGCACGTCCACTCATGGGCGTATAAATTGGGAAAACTAAAAATCAGCAAGACACAGGCACCCCAATGTTTAGGGCTGCTATGTTGACAAGAACCTCCACTTCATGACACCTTAAATATCCCAGGAAAGAGAAAAATGGATAAAGAAGTTGTGGTCCTTATGTACAATGGAATATCACTCAGACATGAAATCAATGTCATAAGGCTAGTAGAAGCAAGATGAGTGGATTTAGGTATGACGATTCTAAGTGAAATAAGTCACACAGAAAAAGACACTTATCATAAGATATCACTTATAGAGGGAATGTAAAAACCGCTACACTTGAACTGAATTACAAAACAGAACAGAGTCACACGTTTAGAAAACACACTATGGCTGCTTAACGGGAAAGGTGAGGTGGGGTGATGCATAAAACAAGGGTTTCAAATTCGCTCAGATACTGTTCCATACACCCAATATGTAATAGACAAGACCTACTCCTTGCTCAGTGAACTGGACTCAACACCCCCTATTCACCGCACAAGAATATATGTGACTAGTAAGAATCGTAAAACCTATGTATTGATATCTCTCTGGAAGTGAGTCAAGTGGGTGTAAAGCCGCATAAACACAGCCGTGAAAAGCAGCTAAACCCCATTATAAAAATAAATTACTTTTAAAAACCCGTAAAACAAAGACAGTGAAAGAGAGAGAAATTCTTACAAAATTCGTTCAGGGGCTGTGATGCAACCTGGATTGACCATATCTAGACCCACACCTGGATGAGACATAAGGGTGGACACTCTTGGGGCTGAGAGGTTGGGTGAGGTTGGGAGAGCAAACTCAGACCCTTTAAAGTAATACTGCGTGGTACCCATCCCATGGGTCCCAAATCTCCAGGTTCAAGGGCATCTTCCTACATCGAAAACATGCATGAGAAACCCAGAAGATGGTACACCGTGTGATTTTGAAAGGTTTCTAAAACGCACCCCATTTCTCATCTCCTTGTGCTAGGGTTCGCCTTTCCAGCTACTTTACTAGCAATCTCCCTACTTGGAGAATCAGCACCTTTAAGCTCCTGTTCCCTACAGGTTGCAATTTGTCCTGAGGATGAACGGGAAGAGGGGCAACCAATGAGAGACTAGATCTAGGTGTTGGTAGAGGCACAGGTCACTCTATTTTCCCATCAGGAAGAAGAATTAACCACAGGCTCAGCCTGCCGCCAGGAACCAGAATAAGGCCTGAGGCAATCTCGCGCTTTTGTGGCCAGCTCCCAAAAAAGCGAGTTGAAAAATGGAGCTCAGGGACACTGCAATTCACAAACCCGCAGAGTTATAAATGATAACTCTCATCCACAGATATATTGAGGGAAGGCAACGAAGAGGATTTGAAAGCAAGGCAGAATTGCAGGAAGCAGATTTCAGGAGGTAGATTCGAATCGCCTTTAAAGCACATGAAAAGCGGCAAAACGTCGACAATGATGCCCTTGGCCAAAAAGTGCGTATGCGTTTTTTCCTGAATATATTCAGGAAAAAACGCATACGCCCTTTTTGGCCAACCAAGCAACCTGGAAAGGCAAATCAGCGCTACAAAGAGGTCTCGCTTCCCATCGGTCAAAAGGGCCATGCTGCAAAAAGTGTCAAAACCAGAAATGCAGGACAGGCCATGGAGAAATGGCAGCCTTGCTACGCTGATGGGCGGGATGTAAATTGCCAACAGCCACTCTAGAGAAGTGTACGGTGTGTCCTGAAACATCGAAAAAACACAGCTTAGGGAGCATAGGGCACGTCCACTCATGGGCGTATAAATTGGGAAAACTAAAAATCAGCAAGACACAGGCACCCCAATGTTTAGGGCTGCTATGTTGACAAGAACCTCCACTTCATGACACCTTAAATATCCCAGGAAAGAGAAAAATGGATAAAGAAGTTGTGGTCCTTATGTACAAAGAATATCACTCAGACATGAAATCAATGTCATAAGGCTAGTAGAAGCAAGATGAGTGGATTTAGGTATGACGATTCTAAGTGAAATAAGTCACACAGAAAAAGACACTTATCATAAGATATCACTTATAGAGGGAATGTAAAAACCGCTACACTTGAACTGAATTACAAAACAGAACAGAGTCACACGTTTAGAAAACACACTATGGCTGCTTAACGGGAAAGGTGAGGTGGGGTGATGCATAAAACAAGGGTTTCAAATTCGCTCAGATACTGTTCCATACACCCAATATGTAATAGACAAGACCTACTCCTTGCTCAGTGAACTGGACTCAACACCCCCTATTCACCGCACAAGAATATATGTGACTAGTAAGAATCGTAAAACCTATGTATTGATATCTCTCTGGAAGTGAGTCAAGTGGGTGTAAAGCCGCATAAACACAGCCGTGAAAAGCAGCTAAACCCCATTATAAAAATAAATTACTTTTAAAAACCCGTAAAACAAAGACAGTGAAAGAGAGAGAAATTCTTACAAAATTCGTTCAGGGGCTGTGATGCAACCTGGATTGACCATATCTAGACCCACACCTGGATGAGACATAAGGGTGGACACTCTTGGGGCTGAGAGGTTGGGTGAGGTTGGGAGAGCAAACTCAGACCCTTTAAAGTAATACTGCGTGGTACCCATCCCATGGGTCCCAAATCTCCAGGTTCAAGGGCATCTTCCTACATCGAAAACATGCATGAGAAACCCAGAAGATGGTACACCGTGTGATTTTGAAAGGTTTCTAAAACGCACCCCATTTCTCATCTCCTTGTGCTAGGGTTCGCCTTTCCAGCTACTTTACTAGCAATCTCCCTTCTTGGAGAATCAGCACCTTTAAGCTTCTGTTCCCTACAGGTTGCAATTTGTCCTGAGGATGAACGGGAAGAGGGGCAACCAATGAGAGACTAGATCTAGGTGTTGGTAGAGGCACAGGTCACTCTATTTTCCCATCAGGAAGAAGAATTAACCACAGGCTCAGCCTGCCGCCAGGAACCAGAATAAGGCCTGAGGCAATCTCGCGCTTTTGTGGCCAGCTCCCAAAAAAGCGAGTTGAAAAATGGAGCTCAGGGACACTGCAATTCACAAACCCGCAGAGTTATAAATGATAACTCTCATCCACAGATATATTGAGGGAAGGCAACGAAGAGGATTTGAAAGCAAGGCAGAATTGCAGGAAGCAGATTTCAGGAGGTAGATTCGAATCGCCTTTAAAGCACATGAAAAGCGGCAAAACGTCGACAATGATGCCCTTGGCCAAAAAGGGCGTATGCGTTTTTTCCTGAATATATTCAGGAAAAAACGCATACGCCCTTTTTGACCAACCAAGCAACCTGGAAAGGCAAATCAGCGCTACAAAGAGGTCTCGCTTCCCATCGGTCAAAAGGGCCATGCTGCAAAAAGTGTCAAAACCAGAAATGCAGGACAGGCCATGGAGAAATGGCAGCCTTGCTACGCTGATGGGCGGGATGTAAATTGCCAACAGCCACTCTAGAGAAGTGTACGGTGTGTCCTGAAACATCGAAAAAACACAGCTTAGGGAGCATAGGGCACGTCCACTCATGGGCGTATAAATTGGGAAAACTAAAAATCAGCAAGACACAGGCACCCCAATGTTTAGGGCTGCTATGTTGACAAGAACCTCCACTTCATGACACCTTAAATATCCCAGGAAAGAGAAAAATGGATAAAGAAGTTGTGGTCCTTATGTACAAAGGAATATCACTCAGACATGAAATCAATGTCATAAGGCTAGTAGAAGCAAGATGAGTGGATTTAGGTATGACGATTCTAAGTGAAATAAGTCACACAGAAAAAGACACTTATCATAAGATATCACTTATAGAGGGAATGTAAAAACCGCTACACTTGAACTGAATTACAAAACAGAACAGAGTCACACGTTTAGAAAACACACTATGGCTGCTTAACGGGAAAGGTGAGGTGGGGTGATGCATAAAACAAGGGGTTCAAATTCGCTCAGATACCGTTCCATACACCCAATATGTAATAGACAAGACCTACTCCTTGCTCAGTGAACTGGACTCAACACCCCCTATTCACCGCACAAGAATATATCTGACTAGTAAGAATCGTAAAACCTATGTATTGATATCTCTCTGGAAGTGAGCCAAGTGGGTGTAAAGCCGCATAAACACAGCCGTGAAAAGCAGCTAAACCCCATTATAAAAATAAATTACTTTTAAAAACCCGTAAAACAAAGACAGTGAAAGAGAGAGAAATTCTTACAAAATTTGTTCAGGGGCTGTGATGCAACCTGGATTGACCATATCTAGACCCACACCTGGATGAGACATAAGGGTGGACACTCTTGGGGCTGAGAGGTTGGGTGAGGTTGGGAGAGCAAACTCAGACCCTTTAAAGTAATACTGCGTGGTACCCAATCCATGGGTCCCAAATCTCCAGGTTCAAGGGCATCTTCCTACATCGAAAACATGCATGAGAAACCCAGAAGATGGTACACCGTGTGATTTTGAAAGGTTTCTAAAACGCACCCCATTTCTCATCTCCTTGTGCTAGGGTTCGCCTTTCCAGCTACTTTACTAGCAATCTCCCTACTTGGAGAATCAGCACCTTTAAGCTTCTGTTCCCTACAGGTTGCAATTTGTCCTGAGGATGAACGGGAAGAGGGGCAACCAATGAGAGACTAGATCTAGGTGTTGGTAGAGGCACAGGTCACTCTATTTTCCCATCAGGAAGAAGAATTAACCACAGGCTCAGCCTGCCGCCAGGAACCAGAATAAGGCCTGAGGCAATCTCGGGCTTTTGTGGCCAGCTCCCAAAAAAGCGAGTTGAAAAATGGAGCTCAGGGACACTGCAATTCACAAACCCGCAGAGTTATAAATGATAACTCTCATCCACAGATATATTGAGGGAAGGCAACGAAGAGGATTTGAAAGCAAGGCAGAATTGCAGGAAGCAGATTTCAGGAGGTAGATTCGAATCGCCTTTAAAGCACATGAAAAGCGGCAAAACGTCGACAATGATGCCCTTGGCCAAAAAGGGCGTATGCGTTTTTTCCTGAATATATTCAGGAAAAAACGCATACGCCCTTTTTGGCCAACCAAGCAACCTGGAAAGGCAAATCAGCGCTACAAAGAGGTCTCGCTTCCCATCGGTCAAAAGGGCCATGCTGCAAAAAGTGTCAAAACCAGAAATGCAGGACAGGCCATGGAGAAATGGCAGCCTTGCTACGCTGATGGGCGGGATGTAAATTGCCAACAGCCACTCTAGAGAAGTGTACGGTGTGTCCTGAAACATCGAAAAAACACAGCTTAGGGAGCATAGGGCACGTCCACTCATGGGCGTATAAATTGGGAAAACTAAAAATCAGCAAGACACAGGCACCCCAATGTTTAGGGCTGCTATGTTGACAAGAACCTCCACTTCATGACACCTTAAATATCCCAGGAAAGAGAAAAATGGATAAAGAAGTTGTGGTCCTTATGTACAAAGGAATATCACTCAGACATGAAATCAATGTCATAAGGCTAGTAGAAGCAAGATGAGTGGATTTAGGTATGACGATTCTAAGTGAAATAAGTCACACAGAAAAAGACACTTATCATAAGATATCACTTATAGAGGGAATGTAAAAACCGCTACACTTGAACTGAATTACAAAACAGAACAGAGTCACACGTTTAGAAAACACACTATGGCTGCTTAACGGGAAAGGTGAGGTGGGGTGATGCATAAAACAAGGGGTTCAAATTCGCTCAGATACCGTTCCATACACCCAATATGTAATAGACAAGACCTACTCCTTGCTCAGTGAAGTGGACTCAACACCCCCTATTCACCGCACAAGAATATATGTGACTAGTAAGAATCTTAAAACCTATATATTGATATCTGTCTGTAAGTGAGTCAAGTGGGTGTAAAGCCGCATAAACACAGCCGTGAAAAGCAGCTAAACCCCATTATAAAAATAAATTACTTTTAAAAACCCGTAAAACAAAGACAGTGAAAGAGAGAGAAATTCTTACAAAATTCGTTCAGAGGCTGTGATGCAACCTGGATTGACCATATCTAGACCCACAGCTGGATGAGACATAAGGGTGGACACTCTTGGGGCTTAGAGGTTGGGTGAGGTTGGGTGAGCAAACGCAGATCCTTTAAAGTAATACTGTGTGGTACCCATCCCATGGGTCCCAAATCTCCAGGTTCAAGGGCATCTTCCTACATCGAAAACATGCATGAGAAACCCAGAAGATGGTACACCGTGTGATTTTGAAAGGTTTCTAAAACGCACCCAATTTCTCATCTCCTTGTGCTCGGGTTCGCCTTTCCAGCTACTTTACTAGCAATCTCCCTACTTGGAGAATCAGCACCTTTAAGCTCCTGTTCCCTACAGGTTGCAATTTGTCCTGAGGATGAACGGGAAGAGGGGCAACCAATGAGAGACTAGATCTAGGTGTTGGGACAGGCACAGGTCACTCTAATTTCCCATCAGGAAGAAGAATTAAACACAGGCTCAGCCTGCCGCCGGGAACCAGAATAGGGCCTGAGGCAATCCCGTGCTTTTGCGGCCAGCTCCCAAAAAAGCGAGTTGAAAAATGGAGCTCAGGGGCACTGCAATTCACAAACCTGCAGAGTTATAAATGATAACTCTCATCCACAGATATATTGAGGGAAGGCAACGAAGAGGATTTGAAAGCAAGGCAGAATTGCAGGAAACAGGTTTCAGGAGGTAGATTCGAATGGCCTTTAAAGCACATGAAAAGTGGGAAACCGTCGACAGTGATGCCCTTGGCTAAAAAGGGCGTATGCGTTTTTTCCTGAATATATTCAGGAAAAAACGCATACGCCCTTTTTGGCCAACCAAGCAACCTGGAAAGGCAAATCAGCGCTACAAAGAGGTCTCGCTTCCCATCGGTCAAAAGGGCCATGCTGCAAAAAGTGTCAAAACCAGAAATGCAGGACAGGCCATGGAGAAATGGCAGCCTTGCTACGCTGATGGGCGGGATGTAAATTGCCAACAGCCACTCTAGAGAAGTGTACGGTGTGTCCTGAAACATCGAAAAAACACAGCTTAGGGAGCATAGGGCACGTCCACTCATGGGCGTATAAATTGGGAAAACTAAAAATCAGCAAGACACAGGCACCCCAATGTTTAGGGCTGCTATGTTGACAAGAACCTCCACTTCATGACACCTTAAATATCCCAGGAAAGAGAAAAATGGATAAAGAAGTTGTGGTCCTTATGTACAAAGGAATATCACTCAGACATGAAATCAATGTCATAAGGCTAGTAGAAGCAAGATGAGTGGATTTAGGTATGACGATTCTAAGTGAAATAAGTCACACAGAAAAAGACACTTATCATAAGATATCACTTATAGAGGGAATGTAAAAACCGCTACACTTGAACTGAATTACAAAACAGAACAGAGTCACACGTTTAGAAAACACACTATGGCTGCTTAACGGGAAAGGTGAGGTGGGGTGATGCATAAAACAAGGGTTTCAAATTCGCTCAGATACTGTTCCATACACCCAATATGTAATAGACAAGACCTACTCCTTGCTCAGTGAACTGGACTCAACACCCCCTATTCACCGCACAAGAATATATGTGACTAGTAAGAATCGTAAAACCTATGTATTGATATCTCTCTGGAAGTGTGTCAAGTGGGTGTAAAGCTGCATAAACACAGCCGTGAAAAGCAGCTAAACCCCATTATAAAAATAAATTACTTTTAAAAACCCGTAAAACAAAGACAGTGAAAGAGAGAGAAATTCTTACAAAATTCGTTCAGAGGCTGTGATGCAACCTGGATTGACCATATCTAGACCCACAGCTGGATGAGACATAAGGGTGGACACTCTTGGGGCTTAGAGGTTGGGTGAGGTTGGGTGAGCAAACGCAGACCCTTTAAAGTAATACTGTGTGGTACCCATCCCATGGGTCCCAAATCTCCAGGTTCAAGGGCATCTTCCTACATCGAAAACATGCATGAGAAACCCAGAAGATGGTGCACCGTGTGATTTTGAAAGGTTTCTAAAACGCACCCAATTTCTCATCTCCTTGTGCTCGGGTTCGCCTTTCCAGCTACTTTACTAGCAATCTCCCTACTTGGAGAATCAGCACCTTTAAGCTCCTGTTCCCTACAGGTTGCAATTTGTCCTGAGGATGAACGGGAAGAGGGGCAACCAATGAGAGACTAGATCTAGGTGTTGGGACAGGCACAGGTCACTCTATTTTCCCATCAGGAAGAAGAATTAACCACAGGCTCTGCCTGCCTCCAGGAACCAGAATAGGGCCTGAGGCAATCCCGCGCTTTTGCGGCCAGCTCCCAAAAAAGCGAGTTGAAAAATGGAGCTCAGGGACACTGCAATTCACAAACCCGCAGAGTTATAAATGATAACTCTCATCCACAGATATATTGAGGGAAGGCAACGAAGAGGATTTGAAAGCAAGGCAGAATTGCAGGAAAGAGATTTCAGGAGGTAGATTCGAATGGCCTTTAAAGCACATGAAAAGCGGCAAAACGTCGACAATGATGCCCTTGGCCAAAAAGGGCGTATGCGTTTTTTCCTGAATATATTCAGGAAAAAACGCATACGCCCTTTTTGGCCAACCAAGCAACCTGGAAAGGCAAATCAGCGCTACAAAGAAGTCTCGCTTCCCATCGGTCAAAAGGGCCATGCTGCAAAAAGTGTCAAAACCAGAAATGCAGTACAGGCCATGGAGAAATGGCAGCCTTGCTACGCTGATGGGCGGGATGTAAATTGCCAAAAGCCACTCTGGAGAAGTGTACGGTGTGTCCTGAAACATCGAAAAAACACAGCTTAGGGAGCATAGGGCACGTCCACTCATGGGCGTATAAATTGGGAAAACTAAAAATCATCAAGACACAGGCACCCCAATGTTTAGGGCTGCTATGTTGACAAGAACCTCCACTTCATGACACCTTAAATATCCCAGGAAAGAGAAAAATGGATAAAGAAGTTGTGGTCCTTATGTACAATGGAATATCACTCAGACATGAAATCAATGTCATAAGGCTAGTAGAAGCAAGATGAGTGGATTTAGGTATGACGATCTAAGTGAAATAAGTCACACAGAAAAAGACACTTATCATAAGATATCACTTATAGAGGGAATGTAAAAACCGCTACACTTGAACTGAATTACAAAACAGAACAGAGTCACACGTTTAGAAAACACACTATGGCTGCTTAACGGGAAAGGTGAGGTGGGGTGATGCATAAAACAAGGGTTTCAAATTCGCTCAGATACTGTTCCATACACCCAATATGTAATAGACAAGACCTACTCCTTGCTCAGTGAACTGGACTCAACACCCCCTATTCACCGCACAAGAATATATGTGACTAGTAAGAATCGTAAAACCTATGTATTGATATCTCTCTGGAAGTGAGTCAAGTGGGTGTAAAGCCGCATAAACACAGCCGTGAAAAGCAGCTAAACCCCATTATAAAAATAAATTACTTTTAAAAACCCGTAAAACAAAGACAGTGAAAGAGAGAGAAATTCTTACAAAATTCGTTCAGGGGCTGTGATGCAACCTGGATTGACCATATCTAGACCCACACCTGGATGAGACATAAGGGTGGACACTCTTGGGGCTGAGAGGTTGGGTGAGGTTGGGAGAGCAAACTCAGACCCTTTAAAGTAATACTGCGTGGTACCCATCCCATGGGTCCCAAATCTCCAGGTTCAAGGGCATCTTCCTACATCGAAAACATGCATGAGAAACCCAGAAGATGGTACACCGTGTGATTTTGAAAGGTTTCTAAAACGCACCCCATTTCTCATCTCCTTGTGCTAGGGTTCGCCTTTCCAGCTACTTTACTAGCAATCTCCCTACTTGGAGAATCAGCACCTTTAAGCTCCTGTTCCCTACAGGTTGCAATTTGTCCTGAGGATGAACGGGAAGAGGGGCAACCAATGAGAGACTAGATCTAGGTGTTGGTAGAGGCACAGGTCACTCTATTTTCCCATCAGGAAGAAGAATTAACCACAGGCTCAGCCTGCCGCCAGGAACCAGAATAAGGCCTGAGGCAATCTCGCGCTTTTGTGGCCAGCTCCCAAAAAAGCGAGTTGAAAAATGGAGCTCAGGGACACTGCAATTCACAAACCCGCAGAGTTATAAATGATAACTCTCATCCACAGATATATTGAGGGAAGGCAACGAAGAGGATTTGAAAGCAAGGCAGAATTGCAGGAAGCAGATTTCAGGAGGTAGATTCGAATCGCCTTTAAAGCACATGAAAAGCGGCAAAACGTCGACAATGATGCCCTTGGCCAAAAAGGGCGTATGCGTTTTTTCCTGAATATATTCAGGAAAAAACGCATACGCCCTTTTTGGCCAACCAAGCAACCTGGAAAGGCAAATCAGCGCTACAAAGAGGTCTCGCTTCCCATCGGTCAAAAGGGCCATGCTGCAAAAAGTGTCAAAACCAGAAATGCAGGACAGGCCATGGAGAAATGGCAGCCTTGCTACGCTGATGGGCGGGATGTAAATTGCCAACAGCCACTCTAGAGAAGTGTACGGTGTGTCCTGAAACATCGAAAAAACACAGCTTAGGGAGCATAAGGCACGTCCACTCATGGGCGTATAAATTGGGAAAACTAAAAATCAGCAAGACACAGGCACCCCAATGTTTAGGGCTGCTATGTTGACAAGAACCTCCACTTCATGACACCTTAAATATCCCAGGAAAGAGAAAAATGGATAAAGAAGTTGTGGTCCTTATGTACAAAGGAATATCACTCAGACATGAAATCAATGTCATAAGGCTAGTAGAAGCAAGATGAGTGGATTTAGGTATGACGATTCTAAGTGAAATAAGTCACACAGAAAAAGACACTTATCATAAGATATCACTTATAGAGGGAATGTAAAAACCGCTACACTTGAACTGAATTACAAAACAGAACAGAGTCACACGTTTAGAAAACACACTATGGCTGCTTAACGGGAAAGGTGAGGTGGGGTGATGCATAAAACAAGGGTTTCAAATTCGCTCAGATACCGTTCCATACACCCAATATGTAATAGACAAGACCTACTCCTTGCTCAGTGAAGTGGACTCAACACCCCCTATTCACCGCACAAGAATATATGTGACTAGTAAGAATCTTAAAACCTATATATTGATATCTGTCTGGAAGTGAGTCAAGTGGGTGTAAAGCCGCATAAACACAGCCGTGAAAAGCAGCTAAACCCCATTATAAAAATAAATTACTTTTAAAAACCCGTAAAACAAAGACAGTGAAAGAGAGAGAAATTCTTACAAAATTCGTTCAGAGGCTGTGATGCAACCTGGATTGACCATATCTAGACCCACAGCTGGATGAGACATAAGGGTGGACACTCTTGGGGCTTAGAGGTTGGGTGAGGTTGGGTGAGCAAACGCAGATCCTTTAAAGTAATACTGTGTGGTACCCATCCCATGGGTCCCAAATCTCCAGGTTCAAGGGCATCTTCCTACATCGAAAACATGCATGAGAAACCCAGAAGATGGTACACCGTGTGATTTTGAAAGGTTTCTAAAACGCACCCAATTTCTCATCTCCTTGTGCTCGGGTTCGCCTTTCCAGCTACTTTACTAGCAATCTCCCTACTTGGAGAATCAGCACCTTTAAGCTCCTCTTCCCTACAGGTTGCAATTTGTCCTGAGGATGAACGGGAAGAGGGGCAACCAATGAGAGACTAGATCTAGGTGTTGGGACAGGCACAGGTCACTCTAATTTCCCATCAGGAAGAAGAATTAAACACAGGCTCAGCCTGCCGCCGGGAACCAGAATAGGGCCTGAGGCAATCCCGTGCTTTTGCGGCCAGCTCCCAAAAAAGACAGTTGTAAAATGGAGCTCAGGGGCACTGCAATTCACAAACCTGCAGAGTTATAAATGATAACTCTCATCCACAGATATATTGAGGGAAGGCAACGAAGAGGATTTGAAAGCAAGGCAGAATTGCAGGAAACAGGTTTCAGGAGGTAGATTCGAATCGCCTTTAAAGCACATGAAAAGTGGCAAAACGTCGACAGTGATGCCCTTGGCCAAAAAGGGCGTAAGCGTTTTTTCCTGAATATATTCAGGAAAAAACGCATACGCCCTTTTTGGCCAACCAAGCAACCTGGAAAGGCAAATCAGCGCTACAAAGAAGTCTCGCTTCCCATCGGTCAAAAGGGCCATGCTGCAAAAAGTGACAAAACCAGAAATGCAGTACAGGCCATGGAGAAATGGCAGTCTTGCTACGCTAATGGGCGGGATGTAAATTGCCAAAAGCCACTCTGGAGAAGTGTACGGTGTGTCCTGAAACATCGAAAAAACACAGCTTAGGGAGCATAGGGCACATCCACTCATGGGCGTATAAATTGGGAAAACTAAAAATCAGCAAGACACAGGCACCCCAATGTTTAGGGCTGCTATGTTGACAAGAACCTCCACTTCATGACACCTTAAATATCCCAGGAAAGAGATAAATGGATAAAGAAGTTGTGGTCCTTATGTACAAAGGAATATCCCTCAGACATGAAATCAATGTCATAAAGCTAGTAGAAGCAAGATGAGTGGATTTAGGTATGACGATTCTAAGTGAAATAAGTCACACAGAAAAAGACACTTATCATAAGCTATCACTTATAGAGGGAATGTAAAAACCGCTACACTTGAACTGAATTACAAAACAGAACAGAGTCACACGTTTAGAAAACACACTATGGCTGCTTAACGGGAAAGGTGAGGTGGGGTGATGCATAAAACAAGGGTTTCAAATTCGCTCAGATACCGTTCCATACACCCAATATGTAATAGACAAGACCTACTCCTTGCTCAGTGAACTGGACTCAACACCCCCTATTCACCGCACAAGAATATATCTGACTAGTAAGAATCGTAAAACCTATGTATTGATATCTCTCTGGAAGTGAGCCAAGTGGGTGTAAAGCCGCATAAACACAGCCGTGAAAAGCAGCTAAACCCCATTATAAAAATAAATTACTTTTAAAAACCCGTAAAACAAAGACAGTGAAAGAGAGAGAAATTCTTACAAAATTCGTTCAGGGGCTGTGATGCAACCTGGATTGACCATATCTAGACCCACACCTGGATGAGACATAAGGGTGGACACTGTTGGGGCTGAGAGGTTGGGTGAGGTTGGGAGAGCAAACTCAGACCCTTTAAAGTAATACTGCGTGGTACCCATCCCATGGGTCCCAAATCTCCAGGTTCAAGGGCATCTTCCTACATCGAAAACATGCATGAGAAACCCAGAAGATGGTACACCGTGTGATTTTGAAAGGTTTCTAAAACGCACCCCATTTCTCATCTCCTTGTGCTAGGGTTCGCCTTTCCAGCTACTTTACTAGCAATCTCCCTACTTGGAGAATCAGCACCTTTAAGCTCCTGTTCCCTACAGGTTGCAATTTGTCCTGAGGATGAACGGGAAGAGGGGCAACCAATGAGAGACTAGATCTAGGTGTTGGTAGAGGCACAGGTCACTCTATTTTCCCATCAGGAAGAAGAATTAACCACAGGCTCAGCCTGCCGCCAGGAACCAGAATAAGGCCTGAGGCAATCTTGCGCTTTTGTGGCCAGCTCCCAAAAAAGCGAGTTGAAAAATGGAGCTCAGGGACACTGCAATTCACAAAACCGCAGAGTTATAAATGATAACTCTCATCCACAGATATATTGAGGGAAGGCAACGAAGAGGATTTGAAAGCAAGGCAGAATTGCAGGAAGCAGATTTCAGGAGGTAGATTCGAATCGCCTTTAAAGCACATGAAAAGCGGCAAAACGTCGACAATGATGCCCTTGGCCAAAAAGGGCGTATGCGTTTTTTCCTGAATATATTCAGGAAAAAACGCATACGCCCTTTTTGGCCAACCAAGCAACCTGGAAAGGCAAATCAGCGCTACAAAGAGGTCTCGCTTCCCATCGGTCAAAAGGGCCATGCTGCAAAAAGTGTCAAAACCAGAAATGCAGGACAGGCCATGGAGAAATGGCAGCCTTGCTACGCTGATGGGCGGGATGTAAATTGCCAACAGCCACTCTAGAGAAGTGTACGGTGTGTCCTGAAACATCGAAAAAACACAGCTTAGGGAGCATAGGGCACGTCCACTCATGGGCGTATAAATTGGGAAAACTAAAAATCAGCCAGACACAGGCACCCCAATGTTTAGGGCTGCTATGTTGACAAGAACCTCCACTTCATGACACCTTAAATATCCCAGGAAAGAGAAAAATGGATAAAGAAGTTGTGGTCCTTATGTACAAAGGAATATCACTCAGACATGAAATCAATGTCATAAGGCTAGTAGAAGCAAGATGAGTGGATTTAGGTATGACGATTCTAAGTGAAATAAGTCACACAGAAAAAGACACTTATCATAAGATATCACTTATAGAGGGAATGTAAAAACCGCTACACTTGAACTGAATTACAAAACAGAACAGAGTCACACGTTTAGAAAACACACTATGGCTGCTTAACGGGAAAGGTGAGGTGGGGTGATGCATAAAACAAGGGGTTCAAATTCGCTCTGATACCGTTCCATACACCCAATATGTAATAGACAAGTCCTACTCCTTGCTCAGTGAACTGGACTCAACACCCCCTATTCACCGCACAAGAATATATCTGACTAGTAAGAATCGTAAAACCTATGTATTGATATCTCTCTGGAAGTGAGCCAAGTGGGTGTAAAGCCGCATAAACACAGCCATGAAAAGCAGCTAAACCCCATTATAAAAATAAATTACTTTTAAAATCCCGTAAAACAAAGACAGTGAAAGAGAGAGAAATTCTTACAAAATTCGTTCAGGGGCTGTGATGCAACCTGGATTGACCATATCTAGACCCACACCTGGATGAGACATAAGGGTGGACACTCTTGGGGCTGAGAGGTTGGGTGAGGTTGGGAGAGCAAACTCAGACCCTTTAAAGTAATACTGCGTGGTACCCATCCCATGGGTCCCAAATCTCCAGGTTCAAGGGCATCTTCCTACATCGAAAACATGCATGAGAAACCCAGAAGATGGTACACCGTGTGATTTTGAAAGGTTTCTAAAACGCACCCCATTTCTCATCTCCTTGTGCTAGGGTTCGCCTTTCCAGCTACTTTACTAGCAATCTCCCTACTTGGAGAATCAGCACCTTTAAGCTCCTGTTCCCTACAGGTTGCAATTTGTCCTGAGGATGAACGGGAAGAGGGGCAACCAATGAGAGACTAGATCTAGGTGTTGGTAGAGGCACAGGTCACTCTATTTTCCCATCAGGAAGAAGAATTAACCACAGGCTCAGCCTGCCGCCAGGAACCAGAATAAGGCCTGAGGCAATCTCGCGCTTTTGTGGCCAGCTCCCAAAAAAGCGAGTTGAAAAATGGAACTCAGGGACACTGCAATTCACAAACCCGCAGAGTTATAAATGATAACTCTCATCCACAGATATATTGAGGGAAGGCAACGAAGAGGATTTGAATGCAAGGCAGAATTGCAGGAAGCAGATTTCAGGAGGTAGATTCGAATCGCCTTTAAAGCACATGAAAAGCGGCAAAACGTCGACAATGATGCCCTTGGCCAAAAAGGGCGTATGCGTTTTTTCCTGAATATATTCAGGAAAAAACGCATACGCCCTTTTTGGCCAACCAAGCAACCTGGAAAGGCAAATCAGCGCTACAAAGAGGTCTCGCTTCCCATCGGTCAAAAGGGCCATGCTGCAAAAAGTGTCAAAACCAGAAATGCAGGACAGGCCATGGAGAAATGGCAGCCTTGCTACGCTGATGGGCGGGATGTAAATTGCCAACAGCCACTCTAGAGAAGTGTACGGTGTGTCCTGAAACATCGAAAAAACACAGCTTAGGGAGCATAGGGCACGTCCACTCATGGGCGTATAAATTGGGAAAACTAAAAATCAGCAAGACACAGGCACCCCAATGTTTAGGGCTGCTATGTTGACAAGAACCTCCACTTCATGACACCTTAAATATCCCAGGAAAGAGAAAAATGGATAAAGAAGTTGTGGTCCTTATGTACAAAGGAATATCACTCAGACATGAAATCAATGTCATAAGGCTAGTAGAAGCAAGATGAGTGGATTTAGGTATGACGATTCTAAGTGAAATAAGTCACACAGAAAAAGACACTTATCATAAGATATCACTTATAGAGGGAATGTAAAAACCGCTACACTTGAACTGAATTACAAAACAGAACAGAGTCACACGTTTAGAAAACACACTATGGCTGCTTAACGGGAAAGGTGAGGTGGGGTGATGCATAAAACAAGGGTTTCAAATTCGCTCAGATACTGTTCCATACACCCAATATGTAATAGACAAGACCTACTCCTTGCTCAGTGAACTGGACTCAACAACCCCTATTCACCGCACAAGAATATATGTGACTAGTAAGAATCGTAAAACCTATGTATTGATATCTCTCTGGAAGTGTGTCAAGCGGGTGTAAAGCTGCATAAACACAGCCGTGAAAAGCAGCTAAACCCCATTATAAAAATAAATTACTTTTAAAAACCCGTAAAACAAAGACAGTGAAAGAGAGAGAAATTCTTACAAAATTCGTTCAGAGGCTGTGATGCAACCTGGATTGACCATATCTAGACCCACAGCTGGATGAGACATAAGGGTGGACACTCTTGGGGCTTAGAGGTTGGGTGAGGTTGGGTGAGCAAACGCAGACCCTTTAAAGTAATACTGTGTGGTACCCATCCCATGGGTCCCAAATCTCCAGGTTCAAGGGCATCTTCCTACATCGAAAACATGCATGAGAAACCCAGAAGATGGTGCACCGTGTGATTTTGAAAGGTTTCTAAAACGCACCCAATTTCTCATCTCCTTGTGCTCGGGTTCGCCTTTCCAGCTGCTTTACTAGCAATCTCCCTACTTGGAGAATCAGCACCTTTAAGCTCCTGTTCCCTACAGGTTGCAATTTGTCCTGAGGATGAACGGGAAGAGGGGCAACCAATGAGAGACTAGATCTAGGTGTTGGGACAGGCACAGGTCACTCTATTTTCCCATCAGGAAGAAGAATTAACCACAGGCTCTGCCTGCCTCCAGGAACCAGAATAGGGCCTGAGGCAATCCCGCGCTTTTGCGGCCAGCTCCCAAAAAAGCGAGTTGAAAAATGGAGCTCAGGGACACTGCAATTCACAAACCCGCAGAGTTATAAATGATAACTCTCATCCACAGATATATTGAGGGAAGGCAACGAAGAGGATTTGAAAGCAAGGCAGAATTACAGGAAAGAGATTTTAGGAGGTAGATACGAATGGCCTTTAAAGCACATGAAAAGCGGCAAAACGTCGACAATGATGCCCTTGGCCAAAAAGGGCGTATGCGTTTTTTCCTGAATATATTCAGGAAACAACGCATACGCCCTTTTTGGCCAACCAAGCAACCTGGAAAGGCAAATCAGCGCTACAAAGAAGTCTCGCTTCCCATCGGTCAAAAGGGCCATGCTGCAAAAAGTGTCAAAACCAGAAATGCAGTACAGGCCATGGAGAAATGGCAGCCTTGCTACGCTGATGGGCGGGATGTAAATTGCCAAAAGCCACTCTGGAGAAGTGTACGATGTGTCCTGAAACATCGAAAAAACACAGCTTAGGGAGCATAGGGCACGTCCACTCATGGGCGTATAAATTGGGAAAACTAAAAATCAGCAAGACACAGGCACCCCAATGTTTAGGGCTGCTATGTTGACAAGAACCTCCACTTCATGACACCTTAAATATCCCAGGAAAGAGAAAAATGGATAAAGAAGTTGTGGTCCTTATGTACAATGGAATATCACTCAGACATGAAATCAATGTCATAAGGCTAGTAGAAGCAAGATGAGTGGATTTAGGTATGACGATACTAAGTGAAATAAGTCACACAGAAAAAGACACTTATCATAAGATATCACTTATAGAGGGAATGTAAAAACCGCTACACTTGAACTGAATTACAAAACAGAACAGAGTCACACGTTTAGAAAACACACTATGGCTGCTTAACGGGAAAGGTGAGGTGGGGTGATGCATAAAACAAGGGTTTCAAATTCGCTCAGATACTGTTCCATACACCCAATATGTAATAGACAAGACCTACTCCTTGCTCAGTGAACTGGACTCAACACACCCTATTCACCGCACAAGAATATATGTGACTAGTAAGAATCGTAAAACCTATGTATTGATATCTCTCTGGAAGTGAGTCAAGTGGGTGTAAAGCCGCATAAACACAGCCGTGAAAAGCAGCTAAACCCCATTATAAAAATAAATTACTTTTAAAAACCCGTAAAACAAAGACAGTGAAAGAGAGAGAAATTCTTACAAAATTCGTTCAGGGGCTGTGATGCAACCTGGATTGACCATATCTAGACCCACACCTGGATGAGACATAAGGGTGGACACTCTTGGGGCTGAGAGGTTGGGTGAGGTTGGGAGAGCAAACTCAGACCCTTTAAAGTAATACAGCGTGGTACCCATCCCATGGGTCCCAAATCTCCAGGTTCAAGGGCATCTTCCTACATCGAAATCATGCATGAGAAACCCAGAAGATGGTACACCGTGTGATTTTGAAAGGTTTCTAAAACGCACCCCATTTCTCATCTCCTTGTGCTAGGGTTCGCCTTTCCAGCTACTTTACTAGCAATCTCCCTACTTGGAGAATCAGCACCTTTAAGCTTCTGTTCCCTACAGGTTGCAATTTGTCCTGAGGATGAACGGGAAGAGGGGCAACCAATGAGAGACTAGATCTAGGTGTTGGTAGAGGCACAGGTCACTCTATTTTCCCATCAGGAAGAAGAATTAACCACAGGCTCAGCCTGCCGCCAGGAACCAGAATAAGGCCTGAGGCAATCTCGCGCTTTTGTGGCCAGCTCCCAAAAAAGCGAGTTGAAAAATGGAGCTCAGGGACACTGCAATTCACAAACCCGCAGAGTTATAAATGATAACTCTCATCCACAGATATATTGAGGGAAGGCAACGAAGAGGATTTGAAAGCAAGGCAGAATTGCAGGAAGCAGATTTCAGGAGGTAGATTCGAATCGCCTTTAAAGCACATGAAAAGCGGCAAAACGTCGACAATGATGCCCTTGGCCAAAAAGGGCGTATGCGTTTTTTCCTGAATATATTCAGGAAAAAACGCATACGCCCTTTTTGGCCAACCAAGCAACCTGGAAAGGCAAATCAGCGCTACAAAGAGGTCTCGCTTCCCATCGGTCAAAAGGGCCATGCTGCAAAAAGTGTCAAAACCAGAAATGCAGGACAGGCCATGGAGAAATGGCAGCCTTGCTACGCTGATGGGCGGGATGTAAATTGCCAACAGCCACTCTAGAGAAGTGTACGGTGTGTCCTGAAACATCGAAAAAACACAGCTTAGGGAGCATAGGGCACGTCCACTCATGGGCGTATAAATTGGGAAAACTAAAAATCAGCAAGACACAGGCACCCCAATGTTTAGGGCTGCTATGTTGACAAGAACCTCCACTTCATGACACCTTAAATATCCCAGGAAAGAGAAAAATGGATAAAGAAGTTGTGGTCCTTATGTACAAAGGAATATCACTCAGACATGAAATCAATGTCATAAGGCTAGTAGAAGCAAGATGAGTGGATTTAGGTATGACGATTCTAAGTGAAATAAGTCACACAGAAAAAGACACTTATCATAAGCTATCACTTATAGAGGGAATGTAAAAACCGCTACACTTGAACTGAATTACAAAACAGAACAGAGTCACACGTTTAGAAAACACACTATGGCTGCTTAACGGGAAAGGTGAGGTGGGGTGATGCATAAAACAAGGGTTTCAAATTCGCTCAGATACCGTTCCATACACCCAATATGTAATAGACAAGACGTACTCCTTGCTCAGTGAACTGGACTCAACAACCCCTATTCACCGCACAAGAATATATGTGACTAGTAAGAATCGTAAAACCTATGTATTGATATCTCTCTGGAAGTGTGTCAAGTGGGTGTAAAGCTGCATAAACACAGCCGTGAAAAGCAGCTAAACCCCATTATAAAAATAAATTACTTTTAAAAACCTGTAAAACAAAGACAGTGAAAGAGAGAGAAATTCTTAAAAAATTCGTTCAGGAGCTGTGATGCAACCTGGATTGACCATATCTAGACCCACACCTGGATGAGACATAAGGGTGGACACTCTTGGGGCTGAGAGGTTGGGTGAGGTTGGGTGAGCAAACTCAGACCCTTTAAAGTAGTACTGCGTGGTACCCATCCCATGGGTCCCAAATCTCCAGGTTCAAGGGCATCTTCCTACATCGAAAACATGCATGAGAAACCCAGAAGATGGTACACCGTGTGATTTTGAAAGGTTTCTAAAACGCACCCAATTTCTCATCTCCTTGTGCTCGGGTTCGCCTTTCCAGCTACTTTACTAGAAATCTCCCTACTTGGAGAATCAGCACCTTTAAGCTCCTGTTCCCTACAGGTTGCAATTTGTCCTGAGGATGAACGGGAAGAGGGGCAACCAATGAGAGACTAGATCTAGGTGTTGGGACAGGCACAGGTCACTCTATTTTCCCATCAGGAAGAAGAATTAACCACAGGCTCAGCCTGCCGCCAGGAACCAGAATAGGGCCTGAGGCAATCCCGCGCTTTTGCGGCCAGCTCCCAAAAAAGCGAGTTGAAAAATGGAGCTCAGGGACACTGCAATTCACAAACCCGCAGAGTTATAAATGATAACTCTCATCCACAGATATATTGAGGGAAGGCAACGAAGAGGATTTGAAAGCAAGGCAGAATTGCAGGAAACAGATTTCAGGAGGTAGATTCGAATCGCCTTTAAAGCACATGAAAAGCGGCAAAACGTCGACAATGATGCCCTTGGCCAAAAAGGGCGTATGCGTTTTTTCCTGAATATATTCAGGAAAAAACGCATACGCCCTTTTTGGCCAACCAAGCAACCTGGAAAGGCAAATCAGCGCTACAAAGAGGTCTCGCTTCCCATCGGTCAAAAGGGCCATGCTGCAAAAAGTGTCAAAACCAGAAATGCAGGACAGGCCATGGAGAAATGGCAGCCTTGCTACGCTGATGGGCGGGATGTAAATTGCCAACAGCCACTCTGGAGAAGTGTACTGTGTGTCCTGAAACATCGAAAAAACACAGCTTAGGGAGCATAGGGCACGTCCACTCATGGGCGTATAAATTGGGAAAAGTAAAAATCAGCAAGACACAGGCACCCCAATGTTTAGGGCTGCTATGTTGACAAGAACCTCCACTTCATGACACCTTAAATATCCCAGGAAAGAGAAAAATGGATAAAGAAGTTGTGGTCCTTATGTACAAAGGAATATCACTCAGACATGAAATCAATGTCATAAGGCTAGTAGAAGCAAGATGAGTGGATTTAGGTATGACGATTCTAAGTGAAATAAGTCACACAGAAAAAGACACTTATCATAAGATATCACTTATAGAGGGAATGTAAAAACCGCTACACTTGAACTGAATTACAAAACAGAACAGAGTCACACGTTTAGAAAACACACTATGGCTGCTTAACGGGAAAGGTGAGGTGGGGTGATGCATAAAACAAGGGTTTCAAATTCGCTCAGAT
Source organism: Eschrichtius robustus (assembly GCF_028021215.1). Lineage (NCBI taxonomy): Eukaryota > Metazoa > Chordata > Mammalia > Artiodactyla > Eschrichtiidae > Eschrichtius > Eschrichtius robustus. The sequence continues at coordinate 1,522,479 of NW_027175351.1, forward strand.
ACCGTTCCATACACCCAATATGTAATAGACAAGACCTACTCCTTGCTCAGTGAAGTGGACTCAACACCCCCTATTCACCGCACAAGAATATATGTGACTAGTAAGAATCTTAAAACCTATATATTGATATCTGTCTGGAAGTGAGTCAAGTGGGTGTAAAGCCGCATAAACACAGCCGTGAAAAGCAGCTAAACCCCATTATAAAAATAAATTACTTTTAAAAACCCGTAAAACAAAGACAGTGAAAGAGAGAGAAATTCTTACAAAATTCGTTCAGAGGCTGTGATGCAACCTGGATTGACCATATCTAGACCCACAGCTGGATGAGACATAAGGGTGGACACTCTTGGGGCTTAGAGGTTGGGTGAGGTTGGGTGAGCAAACGCAGATCCTTTAAAGTAATACTGTGTGGTACCCATCCCATGGGTCCCAAATCTCCAGGTTCAAGGGCATCTTCCTACATCGAAAACATGCATGAGAAACCCAGAAGATGGTACACCGTGTGATTTTGAAAGGTTTCTAAAACGCACCCAATTTCTCATCTCCTTGTGCTCGGGTTCGCCTTTCCAGCTACTTTACTAGCAATCTCCCTACTTGGAGAATCAGCACCTTTAACCTCCTGTTCCCTACAGGTTGCAATTTGTCCTGAGGATGAACGGGAAGAGGGGCAACCAATGAGAGACTAGATCTAGGTGTTGGGACAGGCACAGGTCACTCTAATTTCCCATCAGGAAGAAGAATTAAACACAGGCTCAGCCTGCCCCCGGGAACCAGAATAGGGCCTGAGGCAATCCCGTGCTTTTGCGGCCAGCTCCCAAAAAAGACAGTGGAAAAATGGAGCTCAGGGGCACTGCAATTCACAAACCTGCAGAGTTATAAATGATAACTCTCATCCACAGATATATTGAGGGAAGGCAACGAAGAGGATTTGAAAGCAAGGCAGAATTGCAGGAAACAGGTTTCAGGAGGTAGATTCGAATCGCATTTAAAGCACATGAAAAGTGGCAAAACGTCGACAGTGATGCCCTTGGCCAAAAAGGGCGTAAGCGTTTTTTCCTGAATATATTCAGGAAAAAACGCATATGCCCTTTTTGGCCAACCAAGCAACCTGGAAAGGCAAATCAGCGCTACAAAGAAGTCTCGCTTCCCATCGGTCAAAAGGGCCATGCTGCAAAAAGTGACAAAACCAGAAATGTAGTACAGGCCATGGAGAAATGGCAGCCTTGCTACGCTAATGGGCGGGATGTAAATTGCCAAAAGCCACTCTGGAGAAGTGTACGGTGTGTCCTGAAACATCGAAAAAACACAGCTTAGGGAGCATAGGGCACATCCACTCATGGGCGTATAAATTGGGAAAACTAAAAATCAGCAAGACACAGGCACCCCAATGTTTAGGGCTGCTATGTTGACAAGAACCTCCACTTCATGACACCTTAAATATCCCAGGAAAGAGATAAATGGATAAAGAAGTTGTGGTCCTTATGTACAAAGGAATATCCCTCAGACATGAAATCAATGTCATAAGGCTAGTAGAAGCAAGATGAGTGGATTTAGGTATGACGATTCTAAGTGAAATAAGTCACACAGAAAAAGACACTTATCATAAGCTATCACTTATAGAGGGAATGTAAAAACCGCTACACTTGAACTGAATTACAAAACAGAACAGAGTCACACGTTTAGAAAACACACTATGGCTGCTTAACGGGAAAGGTGAGGTGGGGTGATGCATAAAACAAGGGTTTCAAATTCGCTCAGATACCGTTCCATACACCCAATATGTAATAGACAAGACCTACTCCTTGCTCAGTGAACTGGACTCAACAACCCCTATTCACCGCACAAGAATATATGTGACTACTAAGAATCGTAAAACCTATGTATTGATATCTCTCTGGAAGTGTGTCAAGTGGGTGTAAAGCTGCATAAACACAGCCGTGAAAAGCAGCTAAACCCCATTATAAAAATAAATTACTTTTAAAAACCCATAAAACAAAGACAGTGAAAGAGAGAGAAATTTTACAAAATTCGTTCAGAGGCTGTGATGCAACCTGGATTGACCATATCTAGACCCACAGCTGGATGAGACATAAGGGTGGACACTCTTGGGCCTTAGAGGTTGGGTGAGGTTGCGTGAGCAAACGCAGACCCTTTAAAGTAATACTGTGTGGTACCCATCCCATGGGTCCCAAATCTCCAGGTTCAAGGGCATCTTCCTACATCGAAAACATGCATGGGAAACCCAGAAGATGGTGCACCGTGTGATTTTGAAAGGTTTCTAAAACGCACCCAATTTCTCATCTCCTTGTGCTCGGGTTCGCCTTTCCAGCTACTTTACTAGCAATCTCCCTACTTGGAGAATCAGCACCTTTAAGCTCCTGTTCCCTACAGGTTGCAATTTTTCCTGAGGATGAACGGGAAGAGGGGCAACCAATGAGAGACTAGATCTAGGTGTTGGGACAGGCACAGGTCACTCTATTTTCCCATCAGGAAGAAGAATTAACCACAGGCTCTGCCTGCCTCCAGGAACCAGAATAGGGCCTGAGGCAATCCCGCGCTTTTGCGGCCAGCTCCCAAAAAAGCGAGTTGAAAAATGGAGCTCAGGGACACTGCAATTCACAAACCCGCAGAGTTATAAATGATAACTCTCATCCACAGATATATTGAGGGAAGGCAACGAAGAGGATTTGAAAGCAAGGCAGAATTGCAGGAAAGAGATTTCAGGAGGTAGATTCGAATGGCCTTTAAAGCACATGAAAAGCGGCAAAACGTCGACAATGATGCCCTTGGCCAAAAAGGGCGTATGCGTTTTTTCCTGAATATATTCAGGAAAAAACGCATACGCCCTTTTTGGCCAACCAAGCAACCTGGAAAGGCAAATCAGCGCTACAAAGAGGTCTCGCTTCCCATCGGTCAAAAGGGCCATGCTGCAAAAAGTGTCAAAACCAGAAATGCAGGACAGGCCATGGAGAAATGGCAGCCTTGCTACGCTGATGGGCGGGATGTAAATTGCCAACAGCCACTCTGGAGAAGTGTACGGTGTGTCCTGAAACATCGAAAAAACACAGCTTAGGGAGCATAGGGCACGTCCACTCATGGGCGTATAAATTGGGAAAACTAAAAATCAGCAAGACACAGGCACCCCAATGTTTAGGGCTGCTATGTTGACAAGAACCTCCACTTCATGACACCTTAAATATCCCAGGAAAGAGAAAAATGGATAAAGAAGTTGTGGTCCTTATGTACAAAGGAATATCACTCAGACATGAAATCAATGTCATAAGGCTAGTAGAAGCAAGATGAGTGGATTTAGGTATGACGATTTTAAGTGAAATAAGTGACACAGAAAAAGACACTTATCATAAGCTATCACTTATAGAGGGAATGTAAAAACCGCTACACCTGAACTGAATTACAAAACAGAACAGAGTCACACGTTTAGAAAACACACTTTGGCTGCTTAACGGGAAAGGTGAGGTGGGGTGATGCATAAAAGAAGGGTTTCAAATTCGCTCAGATACCGTTCCATACACCCAATATGTAATAGACAAGACCTACTCCTTGCTCAGTGAACTGGACTCAACACCCCCTATTCACCGCACAAGAATATATGTGACTAGTAAGAATCTTAAAACCTATGTATTGATATCTCTCTGGAAGTGTGTCAAGTGGGTGTAAAGCTGCATAAACACAGCCGTGAAAAGCAGCTAAACCCCATTATAAAAATAAATTACTTTTAAAAACCTGTAAAACAAAGACAGTGAAAGAGAGAGAAATTCTTAAAAAATTCGTTCAGGAGCTGTGATGCAACCTGGATTGACCATATCTAGACCCACACCTGGATGAGACATAAGGGTGGACACTCTTGGGGCTGAGAGGTTGGGTGAGGTTGGGTGAGCAAACTCAGACCCTTTAAAGTAGTACTGCGTGGTACCCATCCCATGGGTCCCAAATCTCCAGGTTCAAGGGCATCTTCCTACATCGAAAACATGCATGAGAAACCCAGAAGATGGTACACCGTGTGATTTTGAAAGGTTTCTAAAACGCACCCAATTTCTCATCTCCTTGTGCTCGGGTTCGCCTTTCCAGCTACTTTACTAGAAATCTCCCTACTTGGAGAATCAGCACCTTTAAGCTCCTGTTCCCTACAGGTTGCAATTTGTCCTGAGGATGAACGGGAAGAGGGGCAACCAATGAGAGACTAGATCTAGGTGTTGGGACAGGCACAGGTCACTCTATTTTCCCATCAGGAAGAAGAATTAACCACAGGCTCAGCCTGCCGCCAGGAACCAGAATAGGGCCTGAGGCAATCCCGCGCTTTTGCGGCCAGCTCCCAAAAAAGCGAGTTGAAAAATGGAGCTCAGGGACACTGCAATTCACAAACCCGCAGAGTTATAAATGATAACTCTCATCCACAGATATATTGAGGGAAGGCAACGAAGAGGATTTGAAAGCAAGGCAGAATTGCAGGAAACAGATTTCAGGAGGTAGATTCGAATCGCCTTTAAAGCACATGAAAAGCGGCAAAACGTCGACAATGATGCCCTTGGCCAAAAAGGGCGTATGCGTTTTTTCCTGAATATATTCAGGAAAAAACGCATACGCCCTTTTTGGCCAACCAAGCAACCTGGAAAGGCAAATCAGCGCTACAAAGAGGTCTCGCTTCCCATCGGTCAAAAGGGCCATGCTGCAAAAAGTGTCAAAACCAGAAATGCAGGACAGGCCATGGAGAAATGGCAGCCTTGCTACGCTGATGGGCGGGATGTAAATTGCCAACAGCCACTCTGGAGAAGTGTACGGTGTGTCCTGAAACATCGAAAAAACACAGCTTAGGGAGCATAGGGCACGTCCACTCATGGGCGTATAAATTGGGAAAAATAAAAATCAGCAAGACACAGGCACCCCAATGTTTAGGGCTGCTATGTTGACAAGAACCTCCACTTCATGACACCTTAAATATCCCAGGAAAGAGAAAAATGGATAAAGAAGTTGTGGTCCTTATGTACAAAGGAATATCACTCAGACATGAAATCAATGTCATAAGGCTAGTAGAAGCAAGATGAGTGGATTTAGGTATGACAATTCTAAGTGAAATAAGTCACACAGAAAAAGACACTTATCATAAGATATCACTTATAGAGGGAATGTAAAAACCGCTACACTTGAACTGAATTACAAAACAGAACAGAGTCACACGTTTAGAAAACACACTATGGCTGCTTAACGGGAAAGGTGAGGTGGGGTGATGCATAAAACAAGGGTTTCAAATTCGCTCAGATACCGTTCCATACACCCAATATGTAATAGACAAGACCTACTCCTTGCTCAGTGAACTGGACTCAACACCCCCTATTCACCGCACAAGAATATATGTGACTAGTAAGAATCTTAAAACCTATATATTGATATCTGTCTGGAAGTGAGTCAAGTGGGTGTAAAGCCGCATAAACACAGCCGTGAAAAGCAGCTAAACCCCATTATAAAAATAAATTACTTTTAAAAACCCGTAAAACAAAGACAGTGAAAGAGAGAGAAATTCTTACAAAATTCGTTCAGAGGCTGTGATGCAACCTGGATTGACCATATCTAGACCCACAGCTGGATGAGACATAAGGGTGGACACTCTTGGGGCTTAGAGGTTGGGTGAGGTTGGGTGAGCAAACGCAGATCCTTTAAAGTAATACTGTGTGGTACCCATCCCATGGGTCCCAAATCTCCAGGTTCAAGGGCATCTTCCTACATCGAAAACATGCATGAGAAACCCAGAAGATGGTACACCGTGTGATTTTGAAAGGTTTCTAAAACGCACCCAATTTCTCATCTCCTTGTGCTCGGGTTCGCCTTTCCAGCTACTTTACTAGCAATCTCCCTACTTGGAGAATCAGCACCTTTAACCTCCTGTTCCCTACAGGTTGCAATTTGTCCTGAGGATGAACGGGAAGAGGGGCAACCAATGAGAGACTAGATCTAGGTGTTGGGACAGGCACAGGTCACTCTAATTTCCCATCAGGAAGAAGAATTAAACACAGGCTCAGCCTGCCCCCGGGAACCAGAATAGGGCCTGAGGCAATCCCGTGCTTTTGCGGCCAGCTCCCAAAAAAGACAGTTGAAAAATGGAGCTCAGGGGCACTGCAATTCACAAACCTGCAGAGTTATAAATGATAACTCTCATCCACAGATATATTGAGGGAAGGCAACGAAGAGGATTTGAAAGCAAGGCAGAATTGCAGGAAACAGGTTTCAGGAGGTAGATTCGAATCGCCTTTAAAGCACATGAAAAGTGGCAAAACGTCGACAGTGATGCCCTTGGTCAAAAAGGGCGTAAGCGTTTTTTCCTGAATATATTCAGGAAAAAACGCATACGCCCTTTTTGGCCAACCAAGCAACCTGGAAAGGCAAATCAGCGCTACAAAGAAGTCTCGCTTCCCATCGGTCAAAAGGGCCATGCTGCAAAAAGTGACAAAACCAGAAATGCAGTACAGGCCATGGAGAAATGGCAGCCTTGCTACGCTAATGGGCGGGATGTAAATTGCCAAAAGCCACTCTGGAGAAGTGTACGGTGTGTCCTGAAACATCGAAAAAACACAGCTTAGGGAGCATAGGGCACATCCACTCATGGGCGTATAAATTGGGAAAACTAAAAATCAGCAAGACACAGGCACCCCAATGTTTAGGGCTGCTATGTTGACAAGAACCTCCACTTCATGACACCTTAAATATCCCAGGAAAGAGATAAATGGATAAAGAAGTTGTGGTCCTTATGTACAAAGGAATATCCCTCAGACATGAAATCAATGTCATAAGGCTAGTAGAAGCAAGATGAGTGGATTTAGGTATGACGATTCTAAGTGAAATAAGTCACACAGAAAAAGACACTTATCATAAGCTATCACTTATAGAGGGAATGTAAAAACCGCTACACTTGAACTGAATTACAAAACAGAACAGAGTCACACGTTTAGAAAACACACTATGGCTGCTTAACGGGAAAGGTGAGGTGGGGTGATGCATAAAACAAGGGTTTCAAATTCGCTCAGATACCGTTCCATACACCCAATATGTAATAGACAAGACCTACTCCTTGCTCAGTGAACTGGACTCAACAACCCCTATTCACTGCACAAGAATATATGTGACTACTAAGAATCGTAAAACCTATGTATTGATATCTCTCTGGAAGTGTGTCAAGTGGGTGTAAAGCTGCATAAACACAGCCGTGAAAAGCAGCTAAACCCCATTATAAAAATAAATTACTTTTAAAAACCCGTAAAACAAAGACAGTGAAAGAGAGAGAAATTCTTACAAAATTCGTTCAGAGGCTGTGATGCAACCTGGATTGACCATATCTAGACCCACAGCTGGATGAGACATAAGGGTGGACACTCTTGGGCCTTAGAGGTTGGGTGAGGTTGCGTGAGCAAACGCAGACCCTTTAAAGTAATACTGTGTGGTACCCATCCCATGGGTCCCAAATCTCCAGGTTCAAGGGCATCTTCCTACATCGAAAACATGCATGAGAAACCCAGAAGATGGTGCACCGTGTGATTTTGAAAGGTTTCTAAAACGCACCCAATTTCTCATCTCCTTGTGCTCGGGTTCGCCTTTCCAGCTACTTTACTAGCAATCTCCCTACTTGGAGAATCAGCACCTTTAAGCTCCTGTTCCCTACAGGTTGCAATTTGTCCTGAGGATGAACGGGAAGAGGGGCAACCAATGAGAGACTAGATCTAGGTGTTGGGACAGGCACAGGTCACTCTATTTTCCCATCAGGAAGAAGAATTAACCACAGGCTCTGCCTGCCTCCAGGAACCAGAATAGGGCCTGAGGCAATCCCGCGCTTTTGCGGCCAGCTCCCAAAAAAGCGAGTTGAAAAATGGAGCTCAGGGACACTGCAATTCACAAACCCGCAGAGTTATAAATGTTAACTCTCATCCACAGATATATTGAGGGAAGGCAACGAAGAGGATTTGAAAGCAAGGCAGAATTGCAGGAAAGAGATTTCAGGAGGTAGATTCGAATGGCCTTTAAAGCACATGAAAAGCGGCAAAACGTCGACAATGATGCCCTTGGCCAAAAAGGGCGTATGCGTTTTTTCCTGAATATATTCAGGAAAAAACGCATACGCCCTTTTTGGCCAACCAAGCAACCTGGAAAGGCAAATCAGCGCTACAAAGAAGTCTCGCTTCCCATCGGTCAAAAGGGCCATGCTGCAAAAAGTGTCAAAATCAGAAATGCAGTACAGGCCATGGAGAAATGGCAGCCTTGCTACGCTGATGGGCGGGATGTAAATTGCCAAAAGCCACTCTGGAGAAGTGTACGGTGTGTCCTGAAACATCGAAAAAACACAGCTTAGGGAGCATAGGGCACGTCCACTCATGGGCGTATAAATTGGGAAAACTAAAAATCAGCAAGACACAGGCACCCCAATGTTTAGGGCTGCTATGTTGACAAGAACCTCCACTTCATGACACCTTAAATATCCCAGGAAAGAGAAAAATGGATAAAGAAGTTGTGGTCCTTATGTACAATGGAATATCACTCAGACATGAAATCAATGTCATAAGGCTAGTAGAAGCAAGATGAGTGGATTTAGGTATGACGATTCTAAGTGAAATAAGTCACACAGAAAAAGACACTTATCATAAGATATCACTTATAGAGGGAATGTAAAAACCGCTACACTTGAACTGAATTACAAAACAGAACAGAGTCACACGTTTAGAAAACACACTATGGCTGCTTAACGGGAAAGGTGAGGTGGGGTGATGCATAAAACAAGGGTTTCAAATTCGCTCAGATACTGTTCCATACACCCAATATGTAATAGACAAGACCTACTCCTTGCTCAGTGAACTGGACTCAACACCCCCTATTCACCGCACAAGAATATATGTGACTAGTAAGAATCGTAAAACCTATGTATTGATATCTCTCTGGAAGTGAGTCAAGTGGGTGTAAAGCCGCATAAACACAGCCGTGAAAAGCAGCTAAACCCCATTATAAAAATAAATTACTTTTAAAAACCCGTAAAACAAAGACAGTTAAAGAGAGAGAAATTCTTACAAAATTCGTTCAGGGGCTGTGATGCAACCTGGATTGACCATATCTAGACCCACACCTGGATGAGACATAAGGGTGGACACTCTTGGGGCTGAGAGTTTGGGTGAGGTTGGGAGAGCAAACTCAGACCCTTTAAAGTAATACTGCGTGGTACCCATCCCATGGGTCCCAAATCTCCAGGTTCAAGGGCATCTTCCTACATCGAAAACATGCATGAGAAACCCAGAAGATGGTACACCGTGTGATTTTGAAAGGTTTCTAAAACGCACCCCATTTCTCATCTCCTTGTGCTAGGGTTCGCCTTTCCAGCTACTTTACTAGCAATCTCCCTACTTGGAGAATCAGCACCTTTAAGCTCCTGTTCCCTACAGGTTGCAATTTGTCCTGAGGATGAACGGGAAGAGGGGCAACCAATGAGAGACTAGATCTAGGTGTTGGTAGAGGCACAGGTCACTCTATTTTCCCATCAGGAAGAAGAATTAACCACAGGCTCAGCCTGCCGCCAGGAACCAGAATAAGGCCTGAGGCAATCTCGCGCTTTTGTGGCCAGCTCCCAAAAAAGCGAGTTGAAAAATGGAGCTCAGGGACACTGCAATTCACAAACCCGCAGAGTTATAAATGATAACTCTCATCCACAGATATATTGAGGGAAGGCAACGAAGAGGATTTGAAAGCAAGGCAGAATTGCAGGAAGCAGATTTCAGGAGGTAGATTCGAATCGCCTTTAAAGCACATGAAAAGCGGCAAAACGTCGACAATGATGCCCTTGGCCAAAAAGGGCGTATGCGTTTTTTCCTGAATATATTCAGGAAAAAACGCATACGCCCTTTTTGGCCAACCAAGCAACATGGAAAGGCAAATCAGCGCTACAAAGAGGTCTCGCTTCCCATCGGTCAAAAGGGCCATGCTGCAAAAAGTGTCAAAACCAGAAATGCAGGACAGGCCATGGAGAAATGGCAGCCTTGCTACGCTGATGGGCGGGATGTAAATTGCCAACAGCCACTCTAGAGAAGTGTACGGTGTGTCCTGAAACATCGAAAAAACACAGCTTAGGGAGCATAGGGCACGTCCACTCATGGGCGTATAAATTGGGAAAACTAAAAATCAGCAAGACACAGGCACCCCAATGTTTAGGGCTGCTATGTTGACAAGAACCTCCACTTCATGACACCTTAAATATCCCAGGAAAGAGAAAAATGGATAAAGAAGTTGTGGTCCTTATGTACAAAGGAATATCACTCAGACATGAAATCAATGTCATAAGGCTAGTAGAAGCAAGATGAGTGGATTTAGGTATGACGATTCTAAGTGAAATAAGTCACACAGAAAAAGACACTTATCATAAGATATCACTTATAGAGGGAATGTAAAAACCGCTACACTTGAACTGAATTACAAAACAGAACAGAGTCACACGTTTAGAAAACACACTATGGCTGCTTAACGGGAAAGGTGAGGTGGGGTGATGCATAAAACAAGGGTTTCAAATTCGCTCAGATACCGTTCCATACACCCAATATGTAATAGACAAGACCTACTCCTTGCTCAGTGAACTGGACTCAACACCCCCTATTCACCGCACAAGAATATATGTGACTAGTAAGAATCTTAAAACCTATATATTGATATCTGTCTGGAAGTGAGTCAAGTGGGTGTAAAGCCGCATAAACACAGCCGTGAAAAGCAGCTAAACCCCATTATAAAAATAAATTACTTTTAAAAACCCGTAAAACAAAGACAGTGAAAGAGAGAGAAATTCTTACAAAATTCGTTCAGAGGCTGTGATGCAACCTGGATTGACCATATCTAGACCCACAGCTGGATGAGACATAAGGGTGGACACTCTTGGGGCTTAGAGGTTGGGTGAGGTTGGGTGAGCAAACGCAGATCCTTTAAAGTAATACTGTGTGGTACCCATCCCATGGGTCCCAAATCTCCAGGTTCAAGGGCATCTTCCTACATCGAAAACATGCATGAGAAACCCAGAAGATGGTACACCGTGTGATTTTGAAAGGTTTCTAAAACGCACCCAATTTCTCATCTCCTTGTGCTCGGGTTCGCCTTTCCAGCTACTTTACTAGCAATCTCCCTACTTGGAGAATCAGCACCTTTAAGCTCCTGTTCCCTACAGGTTGCAATTTGTCCTGAGGATGAACGGGAAGAGGGGCAACCAATGAGAGACTAGATCTAGGTGTTGGGACAGGCACAGGTCACTCTAATTTCCCATCAGGAAGAAGAATTAAACACAGGCTCAGCCTGCCCCTGGGAACCAGAATAGGGCCTGAGGCAATCCCGTGCTTTTGCGGCCAGCTCCCAAAAAAGACAGTTGAAAAATGGAGCTCAGGGGCACTGCAATTCACAAACCTGCAGAGTTATAAATGATAACTCTCATCCACAGATATATTGAGGGAAGGCAACGAAGAGGATTTGAAAGCAAGGCAGAATTGCAGGAAACAGGTTTCAGGAGGTAGATTCGAATCGCCTTAAAAGCACATGAAAAGTGGCAAAACGTCGACAGTGATGCCCTTGGCCAAAAAGGGCGTAAGCGTTTTTTCCTGAATATATTCAGGAAAAAACGCATACGCCCTTTTTGGCCAACCAAGCAACCTGGAAAGGCAAATCAGCGCTACAAAGAAGTCTCGCTTCCCATCGGTCAAAAGGGCCATGCTGCAAAAAGTGACAAAACCAGAAATGCAGTACAGGCCAAGGAGAAATGGCAGCCTTGCTACGCTAATGGGCGGGATGTAAATTGCCAAAAGCCACTCTGGAGAAGTGTACGGTGTGTCCTGAAACATCGAAAAAACACAGCTTAGGGAGCATAGGGCACATCCACTCATGGGCGTATAAATTGGGAAAACTAAAAATCAGCAAGACACAGGCACCCCAATGTTTAGGGCTGCTATGTTGACAAGAACCTCCACTTCATGACACCTTAAATATCCCAGGAAAGAGATAAATGGATAAAGAAGTTGTGGTCCTTATGTACAAAGGAATATCCCTCAGACATGAAATCAATGTCATAAGGCTAGTAGAAGCAAGATGAGTGGATTTAGGTATGACGATTCTAAGTGAAATAAGTCACACAGAAAAAGACACTTATCATAAGCTATCACTTATAGAGGGAATGTAAAAACCGCTACACTTGAACTGAATTACAAAACAGAACAGAGTCACACGTTTAGAAAACACACTATGGCTGCTTAACGGGAAAGGTGAGGTGGGGTGATGCATAAAACAAGGGTTTCAAATTCGCTCAGATACCGTTCCATACACCCAATATGTAATAGACAAGACCTACTCCTTGCTCAGTGAACTGGACTCAACACCCCCTATTCACCGCACAAGAATATATCTGACTAGTAAGAATCGTAAAACCTATGTATTGATATCTCTCTGGAAGTGAGCCAAGTGGGTGTAAAGCCGCATAAACACAGCCGTGAAAAGCAGCTAAACCCCATTATAAAAATAAATTACTTTTAAAAACCCGTAAAACAAAGACAGTGAAAGAGAGAGAAATTCTTAAAAAATTCGTTCAGGGGCTCTGATGCAACCTGGATTGACCATATCTAGACCCACACCTGGATGAGACATAAGGGTGGACACTCTTGGGGCTGAGAGGTTGGGTGAGGTTGGGAGAGCAAACTCAGACCCTTTAAAGTAATACTGCGTGGTACCCATCCCATGGGTCCCAAATCTCCAGGTTCAAGGGCATCTTCCTACATCGAAAACATGCATGAGAAACCCAGAAGATGGTACACCGTGTGATTTTGAAAGGTTTCTAAAACGCACCCCATTTCTCATCTCCTTGTGCTAGGGTTCGCCTTTCCAGCTACTTTACTAGCAATCTCCCTACTTGGAGAATCAGCACCTTTAAGCTCCTGTTCCCTACAGGTTGCAATTTGTCCTGAGGATGAACGGGAAGAGGGGCAACCAATGAGAGACTAGATCTAGGTGTTGGTAGAGGCACAGGTCACTCTATTTTCCCATCAGGAAGAAGAATTAACCACAGGCTCAGCCTGCCGCCAGGAACCAGAATAAGGCCTGAGGCAATCTCGCGCTTTTGTGGCCAGCTCCCAAAAAAGCGAGTTGAAAAATGGAGCTCAGGGACACTGCAATTCACAAACCCGCAGAGTTATAAATGTTAACTCTCATCCACAGATATATTGAGGGAAGGCAACGAAGAGGATTTGAAAGCAAGGCAGAATTGCAGGAAACAGATTTCAGGAGGTAGATTCGAATCGCCTTTAAAGCACATGAAAAGCGGCAAAACGTCGACAATGATGCCCTTGGCCAAAAAGGGCGTATGCGTTTTTTCCTGAATATATTCAGGAAAAAACGCATACGCCCTTTTTGGCCAACCAAGCAACCTGGAAAGGCAAATCAGCGCTACAAAGAGGTCTCGCTTCCCATCGGTCAAAAGGGCCATGCTGCAAAAAGTGTCAAAACCAGAAATGCAGAACAGGCCATGGAGAAATGGCAGCCTTGCTACGCTGATGGGCGGGATGTAAATTGCCAACAGCCACTCTGGAGAAGTGTACGGTGTGTCCTGAAACATCGAAAAAACACAGCTTTGGGAGCATAGGGCACGTCCACTCATGGGCGTATAAATTGGGAAAACTAAAAATCAGCAAGACACAGGCACCCCAATGTTTAGGGCTGCTATGTTGACAAGAACCTCCACTTCATGACACCTTAAATATCCCAGGAAAGAGAAAAATGGATAAAGAAGTTGTGGTCCTTATGTACAAAGGAATATCACTCAGACATGAAATCAATGTCATAAGGCTAGTAGAAGCAAGATGAGTGGATTTAGGTACGACGATTCTAAGTGAAATAAGTGACACAGAAAAAGACACTTATCATAAGCTATCACTTATAGAGGGAATGTAAAAACCGCTACACCTGAACTGAATTACAAAACAGAACAGAGTCACACGTTTAGAAAACACACTATGGCTGCTTAACGGGAAAGGTGAGGTGGGGTGATGCATAAAACAAGGGTTTCAAATTCGCTCAGATACTGTTCCATACACCCAATATGTAATAGACAAGACCTACTCCTTGCTCAGTGAACTGGACTCAACAACCCCTATTCACCGCACAAGAATATATGTGACTAGTAAGAATCGTAAAACCTATGTATTGATATCTCTCTGGAAGTGTGTCAAGTGGGTGTAAAGCTGCATAAACACAGCCGTGAAAAGCAGCTAAACCCCATTATAAAAATAAATTACTTTTAAAAACCTGTAAAACAAAGACAGTGAAAGAGAGAGAAATTCTTAAAAAATTCGTTCAGGAGCTGTGATGCAACCTGGATTGACCATATCTAGACCCACACCTGGATGAGACATAAGGGTGGACACTCTTGGGGCTGAGAGGTTGGGTGAGGTTGGGTGAGCAAACTCAGACCCTTTAAAGTAGTACTGCGTGGTACCCATCCCATGGGTCCCAAATCTCCAGGTTCAAGGGCATCTTCCTACATCGAAAACATGCATGAGAAACCCAGAAGATGGTACACCGTGTGATTTTGAAAGGTTTCTAAAACGCACCCAATTTCTCATCTCCTTGTGCTCGGGTTCGCCTTTCCAGCTACTTTACTAGCAATCTCCCTACTTGGAGAATCAGCACCTTTAAGCTCCTGTTCCCTACAGGTTGCAATTTGTCCTGAGGATGAACGGGAAGAGGGGCAACCAATGAGAGACTAGATCTAGGTGTTGGGACAGGCACAGGTCACTCTATTTTCCCATCAGGAAGAAGAATTAACCACAGGCTCAGCCTGCCGCCAGGAACCAGAATAGGGCCTGAGGCAATCCCGCCCTTTTGCGGCCAGCTCCCAAAAAAGCGAGTTGAAAAATGGAGCTCAGGGACACTGCAATTCACAAACCCGCAGAGTTATAAATGATAACTCTCATCCACAGATATATTGAGGGAAGGCAACGAAGAGGATTTGAAAGCAAGGCAGAATTGCAGGAAACAGATTTCAGGAGGTAGATTCGAATCGCCTTTAAAGCACATGAAAAGCGGCAAAACGTCGACAATGATGCCCTTGGCCAAAAAGGGCGTATGCGTTTTTTCCTGAATATATTCAGGAAAAAACGCATACGCCCTTTTTGGCCAACCAAGCAACCTGGAAAGTCAAATCAGTGCTACAAAGAAGTCTCGCTTCCCATCGGTCAAAAGGGCCATGCTGCAAAAAGTGTCAAAACCAGAAATGCAGTACAGACCATGGAGAAATGGCAGCCTTGCTACGCTGATGGGCGGGATGTAAATTGCCAAAAGCCACACTGGAGAAGTGTACGGTGTGTCCTGAAACATCGAAAAAACACAGCTTAGGGAGCATAGGGCACGTCCACTCATGGGCGTATAAATTGGGAAAACTAAAAATCAGCAAGACACAGGCACCCCAATGTTTAGGGCTGCTATTTTGACAAGAACCTCCACTTCATGACACCTTAAATATCCCAGGAAAGAGAAAAATGGATAAAGAAGTTGTGGTCCTTATGTACAAAGGAATATCACTCAGACATGAAATCAATGTCATAAGGCTAGTAGAAGCAAGATGAGTGGATTTAGGTATGACGATTCTAAGTGAAATAAGTCACACAGAAAAAGACACTTATCATAAGATATCACTTATAGAGGGAATGTAAAAACCGCTACACTTGAACTGAATTACAAAACAGAACAGAGTCACACGTTTAGAAAACACACTATGGCTGCTTAACGGGAAAGGTGAGGTGGGGTGATGCATAAAACAAGGGTTTCAAATTCGCTCAGATACTGTTCCATACACCCAATATGTAATAGACAAGACCTACTCCTTGCTCAGTGAACTGGACTCAACAACCCCTATTCACCGCACAAGAATATATGTGACTAGTAAGAATCGTAAAACCTATGTATTGATATCTCTCTGGAAGTGTGTCAAGTGGGTGTAAAGCTGCATAAACACAGCCGTGAAAAGCAGCTAAACCCCATTATAAAAATAAATTACTTTTAAAAACCTGTAAAACAAAGACAGTGAAAGAGAGAGAAATTCTTAAAAAATTCGTTCAGGAGCTGTGATGCAACCTGGATTGACCATATCTAGACCCACACCTGGATGAGACATAAGGGTGGACACTCTTGGGGCTGAGAGGTTGGGTGAGGTTGGGTGAGCAAACTCAGACCATTTAAAGTAGTACTGCGTGGTACCCATCCCATGGGTCCCAAATCTCCAGGTTCAAGGGCATCTTCCTACATCGAAAACATGCATGAGAAACCCAGAAGATGGTACACCGTGTGATTTTGAAAGGTTTCTAAAACGCACCCAATTTCTCATCTCCTTGTGCTCGGGTTCGCCTTTCCAGCTACTTTACTAGAAATCTCCCTACTTGGAGAATCAGCACCTTTAAGCTCCTGTTCCCTACAGGTTGCAATTTGTCCTGAGGATGAACGGGAAGAGGGGCAACCAATGAGAGACTAGATCTAGGTGTTGGGACAGGCACAGGTCACTCTATTTTCCCATCAGGAAGAAGAATTAACCACAGGCTCAGCCTGCCGCCAGGAACCAGAATAGGGCCTGAGGCAATCCCGCGCTTTTGCGGCCAGCTCCCAAAAAAGCGAGTTGAAAAATGGAGCTCAGGGACACTGCAATTCACAAACCCGCAGAGTTATAAATGATAACTCTCATCCACAGATATATTGAGGGAAGGCAACGAAGAGGATTTGAAAGCAAGGCAGAATTGCAGGAAACAGATTTCAGGAGGTAGATTCGAATCGCCTTTAAAGCACATGAAAAGCGGCAAAACGTCGACAATGATGCCCTTGGCCAAAAAGGGCGTATGCGTTTTTTCCTGAATATATTCAGGAAAAAACGCATACGCCCTTTTTGGCCAACCAAGCAACCTGGAAAGGCAAATCAGCGCTACAAAGAGGTCTCGCTTCCCATCGGTCAAAAGGGCCATGCTGCAAAAAGTGTCAAAACCAGAAATGCAGAACAGGCCATGGAGAAATGGCAGCCTTGCTACGCTGATGGGCGGGATGTAAATTGCCAACAGCCACTCTGGAGAAGTGTACGGTGTGTCCTGAAACATCGAAAAAACACAGCTTAGGGAGCATAGGGCACGTCCACTCATGGGCGTATAAATTGGGAAAACTAAAAATCAGCAAGACACAGGCACCCCAATGTTTAGGGCTGCTATGTTGACAAGAACCTCCACTTCATGACACCTTAAATATCCCAGGAAAGAGAAAAATGGATAAAGAAGTTGTGGTCCTTATGTACAAAGGAATATCACTCAGACATGAAATCAATGTCATAAGGCTAGTAGAAGCAAGATGAGTGGATTTAGGTACGACGATTCTAAGTGAAATAAGTGACACAGAAAAAGACACTTATCATAAGCTATCACTTATAGAGGGAATGTAAAAACCGCTACACCTGAACTGAATTACAAAACAGAACAGAGTCACACGTTTAGAAAACACACTATGGCTGCTTAACGGGAAAGGTGAGGTGGGGTGATGCATAAAACAAGGGTTTCAAATTCGCTCAGATACTGTTCCATACACCCAATATGTAATAGACAAGACCTACTCCTTGCTCAGTGAACTGGACTCAACAACCCCTATTCACCGCACAAGAATATATGTGACTAGTAAGAATCGTAAAACCTATGTATTGATATCTCTCTGGAAGTGTGTCAAGTGGGTGTAAAGCTGCATAAACACAGCCGTGAAAAGCAGCTAAACCCCATTATAAAAATAAATTACTTTTAAAAACCTGTAAAACAAAGACAGTGAAAGAGAGAGAAATTCTTAAAAAATTCGTTCAGGAGCTGTGATGCAACCTGGATTGACCATATCTAGACCCACACCTGGATGAGACATAAGGGTGGACACTCTTGGGGCTGAGAGGTTGGGTGAGGTTGGGTGAGCAAACTCAGACCATTTAAAGTAGTACTGCGTGGTACCCATCCCATGGGTCCCAAATCTCCAGGTTCAAGGGCATCTTCCTACATCGAAAACATGCATGAGAAACCCAGAAGATGGTACACCGTGTGATTTTGAAAGGTTTCTAAAACGCACCCAATTTCTCATCTCCTTGTGCTCGGGTTCGCCTTTCCAGCTACTTTACTAGCAATCTCCCTACTTGGAGAATCAGCACCTTTAAGCTCCTGTTCCCTACAGGTTGCAATTTGTCCTGAGGATGAACGGGAAGAGGGGCAACCAATGAGAGACTAGATCTAGGTGTTGGGACAGGCACAGGTCACTCTATTTTCCCATCAGGAAGAAGAATTAACCACAGGCTCAGCCTGCCGCCAGGAACCAGAATAGGGCCTGAGGCAATCCCGCCCTTTTGCGGCCAGCTCCCAAAAAAGCGAGTTGAAAAATGGAGCTCAGGGACACTGCAATTCACAAACCCGCAGAGTTATAAATGATAACTCTCATCCACAGATATATTGAGGGAAGGCAACGAAGAGGATTTGAAAGCAAGGCAGAATTGCAGGAAACAGATTTCAGGAGGTAGATTCGAATCGCCTTTAAAGCACATGAAAAGCGGCAAAACGTCGACAATGATGCCCTTGGCCAAAAAGGGCGTATGCGTTTTTTCCTGAATATATTCAGGAAAAAACGCATACGCCCTTTTTGGCCAACCAAGCAACCTGGAAAGTCAAATCAGCGCTACAAAGAAGTCTCGCTTCCCATCGGTCAAAAGGGCCATGCTGCAAAAAGTGTCGAAACCAGAAATGCAGTACAGACCATGGAGAAATGGCAGCCTTGCTACGCTGATGGGCGGGATGTAAATTGCCAAAAGCCACACTGGAGAAGTGTACGGTGTGTCCTGAAACATCGAAAAAACACAGCTTAGGGAGCATAGGGCACGTCCACTCATGGGCGTATAAATTGGGAAAACTAAAAATCAGCAAGACACAGGCACCCCAATGTTTAGGGCTGCTATGTTGACAAGAACCTCCACTTCATGACACCTTAAATATCCCAGGAAAGAGAAAAATGGATAAAGAAGTTGTGGTCCTTATGTACAAAGGAATATCACTCAGACATGAAATCAATGTCATAAGGCTAGTAGAAGCAAGATGAGTGGATTTAGGTACGACGATTCTAAGTGAAATAAGTGACACAGAAAAAGACACTTATCATAAGCTATCACTTATAGAGGGAATGTAAAAACCGCTACACCTGAACTGAATTACAAAACAGAACAGAGTCACACGTTTAGAAAACACACTATGGCTGCTTAACGGGAAAGGTGAGGTGGGGTGATGCATAAAACAAGGGTTTCAAATTCGCTCAGATACTGTTCCATACACCCAATATGTAATAGACAAGACCTACTCCTTGCTCAGTGAACTGGACTCAACAACCCCTATTCACCGCACAAGAATATATGTGACTAGTAAGAATCGTAAAACCTATGTATTGATATCTCTCTGGAAGTGTGTCAAGTGGGTGTAAAGCTGCATAAACACAGCCGTGAAAAGCAGCTAAACCCCATTATAAAAATAAATTACTTTTAAAAACCTGTAAAACAAAGACAGTGAAAGAGAGAGAAATTCTTAAAAAATTCGTTCAGGAGCTGTGATGCAAACTGGATTGACCATATCTAGACCCACAGCTGGATGAGACATAAGGGTGGACACTCTTGGGGCTGAGAGGTTGGGTGAGGTTGGGTGAGCAAACTCAGACCCTTTAAAGTAGTACTGCGTGGTACCCATCCCATGGGTCCCAAATCTCCAGGTTCAAGGGCATCTTCCTACATCGAAAACATGCATGAGAAACCCAGAAGATGGTACACCGTGTGATTTTGAAAGGTTTCTAAAACGCACCCAATTTCTCATCTCCTTGTGCTCGGGTTCGCCTTTCCAGCTACTTTATTAGCAATCTCCCTACTTGGAGAATCAGCACCTTTAAGCTCCTGTTCCCTACAGGTTGCAATTTGTCCTGAGGATGAACGGGAAGAGGGGCAACCAATGAGAGACTAGATCTAGGTGTTGGGACAGGCACAGGTCACTCTATTTTCCCATCAGGAAGAAGAATTAACCACAGGCTCAGCCTGCCGCCAGGAACCAGAATAGGGCCTGAGGCAATCCCGCGCTTTTGCGGCCAGCTCCCAAAAAAGCGAGATGAAAAATGGAGCTCAGGGACACTGCAATTCACAAACCCGCAGAGTTATAAATGATAACTCTCATCCACAGATATATTGAGGGAAGGCAACGAAGAGGATTTGAAAGCAAAGCAGAATTGCAGGAAAGAGATTTCAGGAGGTAGATTCGAATCGCGTTTAAAGCACATGAAAAGCGGCAAAACGTCGACAATGATGCCCTTGGCCAAAAAGGGCGTATGCGTTTTTTCCTGAATATATTCAGGAAAAAACGCATACGCCCTTTTTGGCCAACCAAGCAACCTGGAAAGTCAAATCAGCGCTACAAAGAAGTCTCGCTTCCCATCGGTCAAAAGGGCCATGCTGCAAAAAGTGTCAAAACCAGAAATGCAGTACAGGCCATGGAGAAATGGCAGCCTTGCTACCCTGATGGGCGGGATGTAAATTGCCAAAAGCCACACTGGAGAAGTGTACGGTGTGTCCTGAAACATCGAAAAAACACAGCTTAGGGAGCATAGGGCACGTCCACTCATGGGCGTATAAATTGGGAAAACTAAAAATCAGCAAGACACAGGCACCCCAATGTTTAGGGCTGCTATGTTGACAAGAACCTCCACTTCATGGCACCTTAAATATCCCAGGAAAGAGAAAAATGGATAAAGAAGTTGTGGTCCTTATGTACAAAGGAATATCACTCAGACATGAAATCAATGTCATAAGGCTAGTAGAAGCAAGATGAGTGGATTTAGGTACGACGATTCTAAGTGAAATAAGTGACACAGAAAAAGACACTTATCATAAGCTATCACTTATAGAGGGAATGTAAAAACCGCTACACCTGAACTGAATTACAAAACAGAACAGAGTCACACGTTTAGAAAACACACTATGGCTGCTTAACGGGAAAGGTGAGGTGGGGTGATGCATAAAACAAGGGTTTCAAATTCGCTCAGATACTGTTCCATACACCCAATATGTAATAGACAAGACCTACTCCTTGCTCAGTGAACTGGACTCAACAACCCCTATTCACCGCACAAGAATATATGTGACTAGTAAGAATCGTAAAACCTATGTATTGATATCTCTCTGGAAGTGTGTCAAGTGGGTGTAAAGCTGCATAAACACAGCCGTGAAAAGCAGCTAAACCCCATTATAAAAATAAATTACTTTTAAAAACCTGTAAAACAAAGACAGTGAAAGAGAGAGAAATTCTTAAAAAATTCGTTCAGGAGCTGTGATGCAACCTGGATTGACCATATCTAGACCCACACCTGGATGAGACATAAGGGTGGACACTCTTGGGGCTGAGAGGTTGGGTGAGGTTGGGTGAGCAAACTCAGACCCTTTAAAGTAGTACTGCGTGGTACCCATCCCATGGGTCCCAAATCTCCAGGTTCAAGGGCATCTTCCTACATCGAAAACATGCATGAGAAACCCAGAAGATGGTACACCGTGTGATTTTGAAAGGTTTCTAAAACGCACCCAATTTCTCATCTCCTTGTGCTCGGGTTCGCCTTTCCAGCTACTTTACTAGCAATCTCCCTACATGGAGAATCAGCACCTTTAAGCTCCTGTTCCCTACAGGTTGCAATTTTTCCTGAGGATGAACGGGAAGAGGGGCAACCAATGAGAGACTAGATCTAGGTGTTGGGACAGGCACAGGTCACTCTATTTTCCCATCAGGAAGAAGAATTAACCACAGGCTCAGCCTGCCGCCAGGAACCAGAATAGGGCCTGAGGCAATCCCGCGCTTTTGCGGCCAGCTCCCAAAAAAGCGAGTTGAAAAATGGAGCTCAGGGACACTGCAATTCACAAACCCGCAGAGTTATAAATGATAACTCTCATCCACAGATATATTGAGGGAAGGCAACGAAGAGGATTTGAAAGCAAGGCAGAATTGCAGGAAACAGATTTCAGGAGGTAGATTCGAATCGCCTTTAAAGCACATGAAAAGCGGCAAAACGTCGACAATGATGCCCTTGGCCAAAAAGGGCGTATGCGTTTTTTCCTGAATATATTCAGGAAAAAACGCATACGCCCTTTTTGGCCAACCAAGCAACCTGGAAAGTCAAATCAGCGCTACAAAGAAGTCTCGCTTCCCATCGGTTAAAAGGGCCATGCTGCAAAAAGTGTCAAAACCAGAAATGCAGTACAGGCCATGGAGAAATGGCAGCCTTGCTACGCTGATGGGCGGGATGTAAATTGCCAAAAGCCACACTGGAGAAGTGTACGGTGTGTCCTGAAACATCGAAAAAACACAGCTTAGGGAGCATAGGGCACGTCCACTCATGGGCGTATAAATTGGGAAAACTAAAAATCAGCAAGACACAGGCACCCCAATGTTTAGGGCTGCTATGTTGACAAGAACCTCCACTTCATGACACCTTAAATATCCCAGGAAAGAGAAAAATGGATAAAGAAGTTGTGGTCCTTATGTACAATGGAATATCACTCAGACATGAAATCAATTTCATAAGGCTAGTAGAAGCAAGATGAGTGGATTTAGGTACGATGATTCTACGTGAAATAAGTCACACAGAAAAAGACACTTATCATAAGCTATCACTTATAGAGGGAATGTAAAAACCGCTACACTTGAACTGAATTACAAAACAGAACAGAGTCACACGTTTAGAAAACACACTATGGATGCTTAATGGGAAAGGTGAGGTGGGGTGATGCATAAAACAAGGGTTTCAAATTCGCTCAGATACCGTTCCATACACCCAATATGTAATAGACAAGACCTACTCCTTGCTCAGTGAACTGGACTCAACACCCCCTATTCACTGCACAAGAATATATGTGACTAGTAAGAATCTTAAAACCTATGTATTGATATCTGTCTGGAAGTGAGTCAAGTGGGTGTAAAGCCGCATAAACACAGCCGTGAAAAGCAGCTGAACCCCATTATAAAAATAAATTACTTTTAAAAACCCGTAAAACAAAGACAGTGAAAGAGAGAGAAATTCTTACAGAATTCGTTCAGAGGGTGTGATGCAACCTGGATTGACCATATCTTGACCCACAGCTGGATGAGACATAAGGGTGGACACTCTTGGGGCTGAAAGGTTGGGTGAGGTTGGGTGAGCAAACGCAGACCCTTTAAAGTAATACTGCCTGGTACCCATCCCATGGGTCCCAAATCTCCAGGTTCAAGGGCATCTTCCTACATCAAAAACATGCATGAGAAACCCAGAAGATGGTACACCGTGTGATTTTGAAAGGTTTCTAATATGAACCTGATTTCTCATCTCCTTGTGATCGGGTTCGCCTTTCCAGCTACTTTACTAACAATCTCCCTACTTGGAGAATCAGCACCTTTAAGCTCCTGTTCCCTACAGGTTGCAATTTGTCCTGAGGATGAACGGGAAGAGGGGCAACCAATGAGAGACTAGATCTAGGTGTTGGGACAGGCACAGGTCACTCTATTTTCCCATCAGGAAGAAGAATTAACCACAGGCTCAGCATGCCCCCCAGAAGCAGAATAGGGCCTGAGGCAATCCCGCGTTTTTGCGGCCAGCTCCCAAAAAAGCCAGTTGAAAAATGGAGCTCAGGGACACTGCAATTCACAAACCCGCAGAGCTATAAATGATAACTCTCATTCACAGATATATTGAGGGAGGGCAACGAAGAGGATTTGAAAGCAAGGCAGAATTGCAGGAAACAGGTTTTAGGAGGTAGATTCGAATCGCCTTTAAAGCACATGAAAAGTGGCAAAACTTCGACAATGATGCCCTTGGCCAAAAAGGGCGTATGCGTTTTTTCCTGAATATATTCAGGAAAAAACGCATACGCCCTTTTTTGCCAACCAAGCAACCTGGAAAGGCAAATCAGCGCTACAAAGAAGTCTCGCTTCCCATCGGTCAAAAGGGCCATGCTGCAAAAAGTGTCAAAACCAGAAATGCAGGACAGGCCATGGAGAAATGGCAGCCTTGCTACGCTGATGGGCGGGATGTAAATTGCCAACAGCCACTCTGGAGAAGTGTACGGTGTGTCCTGAAACATCGAAAAAACACAGCTTAGGGAGCATAGGGCACGTCCACTCATGGGCGTATAAATTGGGAAAACTAAAAATCAGCAAGACACAGGCACCCCAAAGTTTAGGGCTGCTCTGTTGACAAGAACCTCCACTTCATGACACCTTAAATATCCCAGGAAAGAGAAAATTGGATAAAGAATTTGTGGTCCTTATGTACAATGGAATATCACTCAGACATGAAATCAAGGTCATAAGGCTAGTAGAAGCAAGATGAGTGGATTTAGGTACGATGATTCTAAGTGAAATAAGTCACACAGAAAAAGACACTTATCATTAGCTATCACTTATAGAGGGAATGTAAAAACCGCTACACTTGAACTGAATTACAAAACAGAACAGAGTCACACGTTTAGAAAACACACTATGGCTGCTTAACGGGAAAGGTGAGGTGGGGTGAGGCATAAAACAAGGGTTTCAGATTCGCTCAGATACCGTTCCATACACCCAATATGTAATAGACAACACCTGCTCCTTGCTCAGTGAACTGGACTCAACACCCCCTATTCACCGCACAAGAATATATGTGACTAGTAAGAATCTTAAAACCTATGTATTGATATCTGTCTGGCGGTGAGTCAAGTGGGTGTAAAGCCGCATAAACACAGTCGTGAAAAGCAGCTAAACCCCATTATAAAAATAAATTACTTTTAAAAACCCGTAAAACAAAGACAGTGAAAGAGAGAGAAATTCTTACAAAATTCGTTCAGAGGCTGTGATGCAACCTGGATTGACCATATCTAGACCCACAGTTGGATGAGACATAAGGGTGGACACTCTTGGGGCTGAAAGGTTGGGTGAGGTTGGGTGAGCAAACGCAGACCCTTTAAAGTAACACTGCTTGGTACCCATCCCATGGGTCCCAAATCTCCAGATTCAAGGGCATCTTCCTACATCGAAAACATGCATGAGAAACCCAGAAGATGGTACACCGTGTGATTTGAAAGGTTTCTAATACGCACCTCATTTCTCATCTCCTTGTGCTCGGGTTCGCCTTTCCAGCTACTTTACTAGCAATCTCCCTACTTGGAGAATCAGCACCTTTAACCTTCTGTTCCCTACAGGTTGCAAATTGTCCTGAGGATGAACGGGAAGAGGGGCAACCAAT
This sequence comes from Eschrichtius robustus, assembly GCF_028021215.1. NCBI lineage: Eukaryota > Metazoa > Chordata > Mammalia > Artiodactyla > Eschrichtiidae > Eschrichtius > Eschrichtius robustus. Next base: position 1,547,793 of record NW_027175351.1, read on the forward strand.
GAGAGACTAGATCTAGGTGTTGGGACAGGCACAGGTCACTCTATTTTCCCATCAGGAAGAAGAATTAACCACAGGCTCAGCCTGCCGCCCAGAAGCAGAATAGGGCCTGAGGCAATCCCGCGCTTTTGCGGCCAGCTCCCAAAAAAGCGAGTTGAAAAATGGAGCTCAGGGACACTGCAATTCACAAACCCGCAGAGCTATAAATGATAACTCTCATCCACAGATATATTGAGGGAAGGCAACGAAGAGGATTTGAAAGCAAGGCAGAATTGCAGGAAACAGGTTTCAGGGGGTAGATTCGAATCGCCTTTAAAGCACATGAAAAGTGGCAAAACTTCGACAATGATGCCCTTGGCCAAAAAGGGCGTATGCGTTTTTTCCTGAATATATTCAGGAAAAAACGCATACGCCCTTTTTTGCCAACCAAGCAACCTGGAAAGGCAAATCAGCGCTACAAAGAAGTCTCGCTTCCCATCGGTCAAAAGGGCCATGCTGCAAAAAGTGTCAAAACCAGAAATGCAGGACAGGCCATGGAGAAATGGCAGCCTTGCTACGCTGATGGGCGGGATGTAAATTGCCAACAGCCACTCTGGAGAAGTGTACGGTGTGTCCTGAAACATCGAAAAAACACAGCTTAGGGAGCATAGGGCACGTCCACTCATGGGCGTATAAATTGGGAAAACTAAAAATCAGCAAGACACAGGCACCCCAAAGTTTAGGGCTGCTCTGTTGACAAGAACCTCCACTTCATGACACCTTAAATATCCCAGGAAAGAGAAAAATGGATAAAGAAGTTGTGGTCCTTATGTACAATGGAATATCACTCAGACATGAAATCAAGGTCATAAGGCTAGTAGAAGCAAGATGAGTGGATTTAGGTACGATGATTCTAAGTGAAATAAGTCACACAGAAAAAGACACTTATCATTAGCTATCACTTATAGAGGGAATGTAAAAACCGCTACACTTGAAATGAATTACAAAACAGAACAGAGTCACACGTTTAGAAAACACACTATGGCTGCTTAACGGGAAAGGTGAGGTGGGGTGAGGCATAAAACAAGGGTTTCAAATTCGCTCAGATACCGTTCCATACACCCAATATGTAATAGACAACACCTGCTCCTTGCTCAGTGAACTGGACTCAACACCCCCTATTCACCGCACAAGAATATATGTGACTAGTAAGAATCTTAAAACCTATGTATTGATATCTGTCTGGCAGTGAGTCAAGTGGGTGTAAAGCCGCATAAACACAGTCGTGAAAAGCAGCTAAACCCCATTATAAAAATAAATTACTTTTAAAAACCCGTAAAACAAAGACAGTGAAAGAGAGAGAAATTCTTACAAAATTCGTTCAGAGGCTGTGATGCAACCTGGATTGACCTTATCTAGACCCACAGCTGGATGAGACATAAGGGTGGACACTCTTGGGGCTGAAAGGTTGGGTGAAGTTGGGTGAGCAAGCACAGACCCTTTAAAGTAATACTGCCTGGTACCCATCCCATGGGTTCCAAATCTCCAGGTTCAAGGGCAACTTCCTACATCAAAAACATGCATGAGAAACCCAGAAGATGGTACACCGTGTGATTTTGAAAGGTTTCTAATACGCACCTCATTTCTCATCTCCTTGTGCTCGGGTTCGCCTTTCCAGCTACTTTACTAGCAATCTCCCTACTTGGAGAATCAGCACCTTTAAGCTCCTGTTCCCTACAGGTTGCAATTTGTCCTGAGGATGAACGGGAAGAGGGGCAACCAATGAGAGACTAGATCTAGGTGTTGGGACAGGCACAGGTCACTCTATTTTTCCATCAGGAAGAAGAATTAACCACAGGCTCAGCCTGCCGCCCAGAAGCAGAATAGGGCCTGAGGCAATCCCGCGCTTTTGCGGCCAGCTCCCAAAAAAGCGAGTTGAAAAATGGAGCTCAGGGACACTGCAATTCACAAACCCGCAGAGCTATAAATGATAACTCTCATCCACAGATATATTGAGGGAAGGCAACGAAGAGGATTTGAAAGCAAGGCAGAAATGCAGGAAACAGGTTTCAGGGGGTAGATTCGAATCGCCTTTAAAGCACATGAAAAGTGGCAAAACTTCGACAATGATGCCCTTGGCCAAAAAGGGCTTATGCGTTTTTTCCTGAATATATTCAGGAAAAAACGCATACGCCCTTTTTTGCCAACCAAGCAACCTGGAAAGGCAAATCAGCGCTACAAAGAAGTCTCGCTTCCCATCGGTCAAAAGGGCCATGCTGCAAAAAGTGTCAAAACCAGAAATGCAGGACAGGCCATGGAGAAATGGCAGCCTTGCTACGCTGATGGGCGGGATGTAAATTGCCAACAGCCACTCTGGAGAAGTGTACGGTGTGTCCTGAAACATCGAAAAAACACAGCTTAGGGAGCATAGGGCACGTCCACTCATGGGCGTATAAATTGGGAAAACTAAAAATCAGCAAGACACAGGCACCCCAAAGTTTAGGGCTGCTCTGTTGACAAGAACCTCCACTTCATGACACCTTAAATATCCCAGGAAAGAGAAAAATGGATAAAGAAGTTGTGGTCCTTATGTACAATGGAATATCACTCAGACATGAAATAAAGGTCATAAGGCTAGTAGAAGCAAGATGAGTGGATTTAGGTACGATGATTCTAAGTGAAATAAGTCACACAGAAAAAGACACTTATCATTAGCTATCACTTATAGAGGGAATGTAAAAACCGCTACACTTGAAATGAATTACAAAACAGAACAGAGTCACACGTTTAGAAAACACACTATGGCTGCTTAACGGGAAAGGTGAGGTGGGGTGAGGCATAAAACAAGGGTTTCAAATTCGCTCAGATACCGTTCCATACACCCAATATGTAATAGACAACACCTGCTCCTTGCTCAGTGAACTGGACTCAACACCCCCTATTCACCGCACAAGAATATATGTGACTAGTAAGAATCTTAAAACCTATGTATTGATATCTGTCTGGCAGTGAGTCAAGTGGGTGTAAAGCCGCATAAACACAGTCGTGAAAAGCAGCTAAACCCCATTATAAAAATAAATTACTTTTAAAAACCCGTAAAACAAAGACAGTGAAAGAGAGAGAAATTCTTACAAAATTCGTTCAGAGGCTGTGATGCAACCTGGATTGACCTTATCTAGACCCACAGCTGGATGAGACATAAGGGTGGACACTCTTGGGGCTGAAAGGTTGGGTGAGGTTGGGTGAGCAAGCACAGACCCTTTAAAGTAATACTGCCTGGTACCCATCCCATGGGTCCCAAATCTCCAGGTTCAAGGGCAACTTCCTACATCAAAAACATGCATGAGAAACCCAGAAGATGGTACACCGTGTGATTTTGAAAGGTTTCTAATACGCACCTCATTTCTCATCTCCTTGAGCTCGGGTTCGCCTTTCCAGCTACTTTACTAGCAATCTCCCTACTTGGAGAATCAGCACCTTTAAGCTCCTGTTCCCTACAGGTTGCAATTTGTCCTGAGGATGAACGGGAAGAGGGGCAACCAATGAGAGACTAGATCTAGGTGTTGGGACAGGCACAGGTCACTCTATTTTCCCATCAGGAAGAAGAATTAACCACAGGCTCAGCCTGCCGCCCAGAAGCAGAATAGGGACTGAGGCAATCCCGCGCTTTTGCGGCCAGCTCCCAAAAAAGCGAGTTGAAAAATGGAGCTCAGGGACACTGCAATTCACAAACCCGCAGAGCTATAAATGATAACTCTCATCCACAGATATATTGAGGGAAGGCAACGAAGAGGATTTGAAAGCAAGGCAGAATTGCAGGAAACAGGTTTCAGGGGGTAGATTCGAATCGCCTTTAAAGCACATGAAAAGTGGCAAAACTTCGACAATGATGCCCTTGGCCAAAAAGGGCGTATGCGTTTTTTCCTGAATATATTCAGGAAAAAACGCATACGCCCTTTTTTGCCAACCAAGCAACCTGGAAAGGCAAATCAGCGCTACAAAGAAGTCTCGCTTCCCATCGGTCAAAAGGGCCATGCTGCAAAAAGTGTCAAAACCAGAAATGCAGGACAGGCCATGGAGAAATGGCAGCCTTGCTACGCTGATGGGCGGGATGTAAATTGCCAACAGCCACTCTGGAGAAGTGTACGGTGTGTCCTGAAACATCGAAAAAACACAGCTTAGGGAGCATAGGGCACGTCCACTCATGGGCGTATAAATTGGGAAAACTAAAAATCAGCAAGACACAGGCACCCCAAAGTTTAGGGCTGCTCTGTTGACAAGAACCTCCACTTCATGACACCTTAAATATCCCAGGAAAGAGAAAAATGGATAAAGAAGTTGTGGTCCTTATGTACAATGGAATATCACTCAGACATGAAATCAAGGTCATAAGGCTAGTAGAAGCAAGATGAGTGGATTTAGGTACGATGATTCTAAGTGAAATAAGTCACACAGAAAAAGACACTTATCATTAGCTATCACTTATAGAGGGAATGTAAAAACCGCTACACTTGAAATGAATTACAAAACAGAACAGAGTCACACGTTTAGAAAACACACTATGGCTGCTTAACGGGAAAGGTGAGGTGGGGTGAGGCATAAAACAAGGGTTTCAAATTCGCTCAGATACCGTTCCATACACCCAATATGTAATAGACAACACCTGCTCCTTGCTCAGTGAACTGGACTCAACACCCCCTATTCACCGCACAAGAATATATGTGACTAGTAAGAATCTTAAAACCTATGTATTGATATCTGTCTGGCAGTGAGTCAAGTGGGTGTAAAGCCGCATAAACACAGTCGTGAAAAGCAGCTAAACCCCATTATAAAAATAAATTACTTTTAAAAACCCGTAAAACAAAGACAGTGAAAGAGAGAGAAATTCTTACAAAATTCGTTCAGAGGCTGTGATGCAACCTGGATTGACCTTATCTAGACCCACAGCTGGATGAGACATAAGGGTGGACACTCTTGGGGCTGAAAGGTTGGGTGAGGTTGGGTGAGCAAGCACAGACCCTTTAAAGTAATACTGCCTGGTACCCATCCCATGGGTCCCAAATCTCCAGGTTCAAGGGCAACTTCCTACATCAAAAACATGCATGAGAAACCCAGAAGATGGTACACCGTGTGATTTTGAAAGGTTTCTAATACGCACCTCATTTCTCATCTCCTTGAGCTCGGGTTCGCCTTTCCAGCTACTTTACTAGCAATCTCCCTACTTGGAGAATCAGCACCTTTAAGCTCCTGTTCCCTACAGGTTGCAATTTGTCCTGAGGATGAACGGGAAGAGGGGCAACCAATGAGAGACTAGATCTAGGTGTTGGGACAGGCACAGGTCACTCTATTTTCCCATCAGGAAGAAGAATTAACCACAGGCTCAGCCTGCCGCCCAGAAGCAGAATAGGGACTGAGGCAATCCCGCGCTTTTGCGGCCAGCTCCCAAAAAAGCGAGTTGAAAAATGGAGCTCAGGGACACTGCAATTCACAAACCCGCAGAGCTATAAATGATAACTCTCATCCACAGATATATTGAGGGAAGGCAACGAAGAGGATTTGAAAGCAAGGCAGAATTGCAGGAAACAGGTTTCAGGGGGTAGATTCGAATCGCCTTTAAAGCACATGAAAAGTGGCAAAACTTCGACAATGATGCCCTTGGCCAAAAAGGGCGTATGCGTTTTTTCCTGAATATATTCAGGAAAAAACGCATACGCCCTTTTTTGCCAACCAAGCAACCTGGAAAGGCAAATCAGCGCTACAAAGAAGTCTCGCTTCCCATCGGTCAAAAGGGCCATGCTGCAAAAAGTGTCAAAACCAGAAATGCAGGACAGGCCATGGAGAAATGGCAGCCTTGCTACGCTGATGGGCGGGATGTAAATTGCCAACAGCCACTCTGGAGAAGTGTACGGTGTGTCCTGAAACATCGAAAAAACACAGCTTAGGGAGCATAGGGCACGTCCACTCATGGGCGTATAAATTGGGAAAACTAAAAATCAGCAAGACACAGGCACCCCAAAGTTTAGGACTGCTCTGTTGACAAGAACCTCCACTTCATGACACCTTAAATATCCCAGGAAAGAGAAAAATGGATAAAGAAGTTGTGGTCCTTATGTACAATGGAATATCACTCAGACATGAAATCAAGGTCATAAGGCTAGTAGAAGCAAGATGAGTGGATTTAGGTACGATGATTCTAAGTGAAATAAGTCACACAGAAAAAGACACTTATCATTAGCTATCACTTATAGAGGGAATGTAAAAACCGCTACACTTGAAATGAATTACAAAACAGAACAGAGTCACACGTTTAGAAAACACACTATGGCTGCTTAACGGGAAAGGTGAGGTGGGGTGAGGCATAAAACAAGGGTTTCAAATTCGCTCAGATACCGTTCCATACACCCAATATGTAATAGACAACACCTGCTCCTTGCTCAGTGAACTGGACTCAACACCCCCTATTCACCGCACAAGAATATATGTGACTAGTAACAATCTTAAAACCTATGTATTGATATCTGTCTGGAAGTGAGTCAAGTGGGTGTAAATCCGCATAAACACAGCCGTGAAAAGCAGCTAAACCCCATTATAAAAATAAATTACTTTTAAAAACCCGTAAAACAAAGACAGTGAAAGAGAGAGAAATTCTTACAAAATTCGTTCACAGGCTGTGATGCAACCTGGATTGACCTTATCTAGACCCACAGCTGGATGAGACATAAGGGTGGACACTCTTGGGGCTGAAAGGTTGGGTGAGGTTGGGTGAGCAAACGCAGACCCTTTAAAGTAATACTGCCTGGTACCCATCCCATGGGTCCCAAATCTCCAGGTTCAAGGGAATCTTCCTACATCAAAAACATGCATGAGAAACCCAGAAGATGGTACACCGTGTGATTTTGAAAGGTTTCTAATATGCACCTGATTTCTCATCTCCTTGTGATCGGGTTCGCCTTTCCAGCTACTTTACTAACAATCTCCCTACTTGGAGAATCAGCACCTTTAAGCTCCTGTACCCTACAGGTTGCAATTTGTCCTGAGGATGAACGGGAAGAGGGGCAACCAATGAGAGACTAGATCTAGGTGTTGGGACAGGCACAGGTCACTCTATTTTCCCATCAGGAAGAAGAATTAACCACAGGCTCAGCCTGCCGCCCAGAAGCAGAATAGGGCCTGAGGCAATCCCGCGCTTTTGCGGCCAGCTCCCAAAAAAGCGAGTTGAAAAATGGAGCTCAGGGACACTGCAATTCACAAACCCGCAGAGCTATAAATGATAACTCTCATCCACAGATATATTGAGGGAAGGCAACGAAGAGGATTTGAAAGCAAGGCAGAATTGCAGGAAACAGGTTTCAGGGGGTAGATTCGAATCGCCTTTAAAGCACATGAAAAGTGGCAAAACTTCGACAATGATGCCCTTGGCCAAAAAGGGCGTATGCGTTTTTTCCTGAATATATTCAGGAAAAAACGCATACGCCCTTTTTTGCCAACCAAGCAACCTGGAAAGGCAAATCAGCGCTACAAAGAAGTCTCGCTTCCCATCGGTCAAAAGGGCCATGCTGCAAAAAGTGTCAAAACCAGAAATGCAGGACAGGCCATGGAGAAATGGCAGCCTTGCTACGCTGATGGGCGGGATGTAAATTGCCAACAGCCACTCTGGAGAAGTGTACGGTGTGTCCTGAAACATCGAAAAAACACAGCTTAGGGAGCATAGGGCACGTCCACTCATGGGCGTATAAATTGGGAAAACTAAAAATCAGCAAGACACAGGCACCCCAAAGTTTAGGGCTGCTCTGTTGACAAGAACCTCCACTTCATGACACCTTAAATATCCCAGGAAAGAGAAAAATGGATAAAGAAGTTGTGGTCCTTATGTACAATGGAATATCACTCAGACATGAAATCAAGGTCATAAGGCTAGTAGAAGCAAGATGAGTGGATTTAGGTACGATGATTCTAAGTGAAATAAGTCACACAGAAAAAGACACTTATCATTAGCTATCACTTATAGAGGGAATGTAAAAACCGCTACACTTGAAATGAATTACAAAACAGAACAGAGTCACACGTTTAGAAAACACACTATGGCTGCTTAACGGGAAAGGTGAGGTGGGGTGAGGCATAAAACAAGGGTTTCAAATTCGCTCAGATACCGTTCCATACACCCAATATGTAATAGACAACACCTGCTCCTTGCTCAGTGAACTGGACTCAACACCCCCTATTCACCGCACAAGAATATATGTGACTAGTAACAATCTTAAAACCTATGTATTGATATCTGTCTGGAAGTGAGTCAAGTGGGTGTAAATCCGCATAAACACAGCCGTGAAAAGCAGCTAAACCCCATTATAAAAATAAATTACTTTTAAAAACCCGTAAAACAAAGACAGTGAAAGAGAGAGAAATTCTTACAAAATTCGTTCAGAGGCTGTGATGCAACCTGGATTGACCTTATCTAGACCCACAGCTGGATGAGACATAAGGGTGGACACTCTTGGGGCTGAAAGTTTGGGTGAGGTTGGGTGAGCAAGCACAGACCCTTTAAAGTACTACTGCCTGGTACCCACCCCATGGGTCCCAAATCTCCAGGTTCAAGGGCATCTTCCTACATCGAAAACATGCATGAGGAACCCAGAAGATGGTACACCGTGTGATTTTGAAAGGTTTCTAATACGCACCTCATTTCTCATCTCCTTGTGCTCGGGTTCGCCATTCCAGCTACTTTACTAGCAATCTCCCTACTTGGAGAAACAGCACCTTTAAGCTCCTGTTCCCTACAGGTTGCAATTTGTCCTGAGGATGAACGGGAAGAGGGGCAACCAATGAGAGACTAGATCTAGGTGTTGGGACAGGCAGAGGTTACTCTATTTTCCCATTGGGAAGAAGAATTAACCACAGGCTCAGCCTGCCGCCCAGAAGCAGAATAGGGCCTGAGGCAATCCCGCGTTTTTGCGGCCAGCTTCCAAAAAAGCGAGTTGAAAAATGGAGCTCAGGGACACTGCAATTCACAAACCCGCAGAGCTATAAATGATAACTCTCATCCACAGATATATTGAGGGAAGGCAACGAAGAGGATTTGAAAGCAAGGCAGAATTGCAGGAAACAGGTTTCAGGAGGTAGATTCGAATCGCCTTTAAAGCACATGAAAAGTGGCAAAACATCGACAATGATGCCCTTGGCCAAACAGGGCGTATGCGTTTTTTCCTGAATATATTCAGGAAAAAACGCATACGCCCTGTTTGGCCAACCAAGCAACCTGGAAAGGCTAATCAGCGCTACAAAGAAGTCTCGCTTCCCATCGGTCAAAAGGGCCATGCTGCAAAAAGTGTCAAAACCAGAAATGCAGGACAGGCCATGGAGAAATGGCAGCCTTGCTACGCTGATGGGCGGGATGTAAATTGCCAACAGCCACTCTGGAGAAGTGTACGGTGTGTCCTAAAACATCGAAAAAACACAGCTTAGGGAGCATAGGGCACGTCCACTCATGGGCGTATAAATTGGGAAAACTAAAACTCAGCAAGACACAGGCACCCCAAAGTTTAGGGCTGCTCTGTTGACAAGAACCTCCACTTCATGACACCTTAAATATCCCAGGAAAGAGAAAAATGGATAAAGAAGTTGTGGTCCTTAAGTACAATGGAATATCACTCAGACATGAAATCAATTTCATAAGGCTAGTAGAAGCAAGATGAGTGGATTTAGGTACGATGATTCTACGTGAAATAAGTCACACAGAAAAAGACACTTATCATAAGCTATCACTTATAGAGGGAATGTAAAAACCGCTACACTTGAACTGAATTACAAAACAGAACAGAGTCACACGTTTAGAAAACACACTATGGCTGCTTAATGGGAAAGGTGAGGTGGGGTGATGCATAAAACAAGGGTTTCAAATTCGCTCAGATACCGTTCCATACACCCAATATGTAATAGACAAGACCTACTCCTTGCTCAGTGAACTGGACTCAACACCCCCTATTCACTGCACAAGAATATATGTGACTAGTAAGAATCTTAAAACCTATGTATTGATATCTGTCTGGAAGTGAGTCAAGTGGGTGTAAAGCCGCATAAACACAGCCGTGAAAAGCAGCTGAACCCCATTATAAAAATAAATTACTTTTAAAAACCCGTAAAACAAAGACAGTGAAAGAGAGAGAAATTCTTACAGAATTCGTTCAGAGGGTGTGATGCAACCTGGATTGACCATATCTAGACCCACAGCTGGATGAGACATAAGGGTGGACACTCTTGGGGCTGAAAGGTTGGGTGAGGTTGGGTGAGCAAACGCAGACCCTTTAAAGTAATACTGCCTGGTACCCATCCCATGGGTCCCAAATCTCCAGGTTCAAGGGAATCTTCCTACATCAAAAACATGCATGAGAAACCCAGAAGATGGTACACCGTGTGATTTTGAAAGGTTTCTAATATGCACCTGATTTCTCATCTCCTTGTGATCGGGTTCGCCTTTCCAGCTACTTTACTAACAATCTCCCTACTTGGAGAATCAGCACCTTTAAGCTCCTGTACCCTACAGGTTGCAATTTGTCCTGAGGATGAACGGGAAGAGGGGCAACCAATGAGAGACTAGATCTAGGTGTTGGGACAGGCACAGGTCACTCTATTTTCCCATCAGGAAGAAGAATTAACCACAGGCTCAGCCTGCCGCCCAGAAGCAGAATAGGGCCTGAGGCAATCCCGCGCTTTTGCGGCCAGCTCGCAAAAAAGCCAGTTCAAAAATGGAGCTCAGGGACACTGCAATTCACAAACCCGCAGAGCTATAAATGATAACTCTCATCCACAGATATATTGAGGGAAGGCAACGAAGAGAATTTGAAAGCAAGGCAGAATTGCAGGAAACAGGTTTCAGGAGGTAGATTCGAATCGCCTTTAAAGCACATGAAAAGTGGCAAAATGTCGACAATGATGCCCTTGGCCAAACAGGGCGTATGCGTTTTTTCCTGAATATATTCAGGAAAAAACGCATACGCCCTGTTTGGCCAACCAAGCAACCTGGAAAGGCTAATCAGCGCTACAAAGAAGTCTCGCTTCCCATCGGTCAAAAGGGCCATGCTGCAAAAAGTGTCAAAACCAGAAATGCAGGACAGGCCATGGAGAAATGGCAGCCTTGCTACACTGATGGGCGGGATGTAAATTGCCAACAGCCACTCTGGAGAAGTGTACGGTGTGTCCTGAAACATCGAAAAACCACAGCTTAGGGAGCATAGGGCACGTCCACTCATGGGCGTATAAATTGGGAAAACTAAAAATCAGCAAGACACAGGCACCCCAAAGTTTAGGGCTGCTCTGTTGACAAGAACCTCCACTTCATGACACCTTAAATATCCCAGGAAAGAGAAAAATGGATAAAGAAGTTGTGGTCCTTATGTACAATGGAATATCACTCAGACATGAAATCAATGTCTTAAGGCTAGTAGAAGCAAGATGAGTGGATTTAGGTACGATGATTCTAAGTGAAATAAGTCACACAGAAAAAGACACTTATCATAAGCTATCACTTATAAAGGGAATATAAAAACCGCTACACTTGAACTGAATTACAAAACAGAACAGAGTCACACGTTTAGAAAACACACTATGGCTGCTTAACGGGAAAGGTGAGGTGGGGTGAGGCATTAAACAAGGGTTTCAAATTCGCTCAGATACCGTTCCATACACCCAATATGTAACAGACAACACCTGCTCCTTGCTCAGTGAACTGGACTCAACACCCCCTATTCACCGCACAAGAATATATGTGACTAGTAAGAATCTTAAAACCTATGTATTGATATCTGTCTGGCAGTGAGTCAAGTGGGTGTAAAGCCGCATAAACACAGCCGTGAAAAGCAGCTAAACCCCATTATAAAAATAAATTACTTTTAAAAACCCGTAAAACAAAGACAGTGAAAGAGAGAGAAATTCTTACAAAATTCGTTCAGAGGCTGTGATGCAACCTGGATTGACCTTATCTAGACCCACAGCTGGATGAGACATAAGGGTGGACACTCTTGGGGCTGAAAGGTTGGGTGAGGTTGGGTGAGCAAGCACAGACCCTTTAAAGTAATACTGCCTGGTACCCATCCCATGGGTCCCAAATCTCCAGGTTCAAGGGCAACTTCCTACATCAAAAACATGCATGAGAAACCCAGAAGATGGTACACCGTGTGATTTTGAAAGGTTTCTAATACGCACCTCATTTCTCATCTCCTTGTGCTCGGGTTCGCCTTTCCAGCTACTTTACTAGCAATCTCTCTACTTGGAGAATCAGCACCTTTAAGCTCCTGTTCCCTACAGGTTGCAATTTGTCCTGAGGATGAACGGGAAGAGGGGCAACCAATGAGAGACTAGATCTAGGTGTTGGGACAGGCACAGGTCACTCTATTTTCCCATCAGGAAGAAGAATTAACCACAGGCTCAGCCTGCCGCCCAGAAGCAGAATAGGGCCTGAGGCAATCCCGCGTTTTTGCGGCCAGCTTCCAAAAAAGCCAGTTGAAAAATGGAGCTCAGGGACACTGCAATTCACAAACCCGCAGAGCTATAAATGATAACTCTCATCCACAGATATATTGAGGGAAGGCAACGAAGAGGATTTGAAAGCAAGGCAGAATTGCAGGAAACAGGTTTCAGGGGGTAGATTCGAATCGCCTTTAAAGAACATGAAAAGTGGCAAAACTTCGACAATGATGCCCTTGGCCAAAAAGGGCGTATGCGTTTTTTCCTGAATATATTCAGGAAAAAACGCATACGCCCTTTTTGGCCAACCAAGCAACCTGGAAAGGCAAATCAGCGCTACAAAGAAGTCTCGCTTCCCATCGGTCAAAAGGGCCATGCTGCAAAAAGTGTCAAAACCAGAAATGCAGGACAGGCCATGGAGAAATGGCAGCCTTGCTACGCTGATGGGCGGGATGTAAATTGCCAACAGCCACTCTGGAGAAGTGTACGGTGTGTCCTGAAATATCGAAAAAACCCAGCTTAGGGAGCATAGGGCACGTCCACTCATGGGCGTATAAATTGGGAAAACTAAAAATCAGCAAGACACAGGCACCCCAAAGTTTAGGGCTGCTCTGTTGACAAGAACCTCCACTTCATGACACCTTAAATATCCCAGGAAAGAGAAAAATGGATAAAGAAGTTGTGGTCCTTATGTACAATGGAATATCACTCAGACATGAAATCAAGGTCATAAGGATAGTAGAAGCAAGATGAGTGGATTTAGGTACGATGATTCTAAGTGAAATAAGTCACACAGAAAAAGACACTTATCATTAGCTATCACTTATAGAGGGAATGTAAAAACCGCTACACTTGAACTGAATTACAAAACAGAACAGAGTCACACGTTTAGAAAACACACTATGGCTGCTTAACGGGAAAGGTGAGGTGGGGTGAGGCATAAAACAAGGGTTTCAAATTCGCTCAGATACCGTTCCATACACCCAATATGTAATAGACAACACCTGCTCCTTGCTCAGTGAACTGGACTCAACACCCCCTATTCACCGCACAAGAATATATGTGACTAGTAAGAATCTTAAAACCTATGTATTGATATCTGTCTGGCAGTGAGTCAAGTGGGTGTAAAGCCGCATAAACACAGCCGTGAAAAGCAGCTAAACCCCATTATAAAAATAAATTACTTTTAAAAACCCGTGAAACAAAGACATTGAAAGAGAGAGAAATTCTTACAAAATTCGTTCAGAGGCTGTGATGCAACCTGGATTGACCTTATCTAGACCCACAGCTGGATGAGACATAAGGGTGGACACTCTTGGGGCTGAAAGTTTGGGTGAGGTTGGGTGAGCAAACGCAGACCCTTTAAAGTAACACTGCTTGGTACCCATCCCATGGGTCCCAAATCTCCAGGTTCAAGGGCATCTTCCTACATCGAAAACATGCATGAGAAACCCAGAAGATGGTACACCGTGTGATTTTGAAAGGTTTCTAATACGCACCTCATTTCTCATCTCCTTGTGCTCGGGTTCGCCTTTCCAGCTACTTTACTAGCAATCTCCCTACTTGGAGAATCAGCACCTTTAAGCTTCTGTTCCCTACAGGTTGCAAATTGTCCTGAGGATGAACGGGAAGAGGGGCAACCAATGAGAGACTAGATCTAGGTGTTGGGACAGGCACAGGTCACTCTATTTTCCCATCAGGAAGAAGAATTAACCACAGGCTCAGCCTGCCGCCCAGAAGCAGAAGAGGGCCTGAGGCAATCCCGCGCTTTTTCGGCCAGCTCGCAAAAAAGCCAGTTGAAAAATGGAGCTCAGGGACACTGCAATTCACAAACCCGCAGAGCTATAAATGATAACTCTCGTCCACAAATATATTGAGGGAAGGCAACGAAGAGAATTTGAAAGCAAGGCAGAATTGCAGGAAACAGGTTTCAGGAGGTAGATTCGAATCGCCTTTAAAGCACATGAAAAGTGGCAAAATGTCGACAATGATGCCCTTGGCCAAACAGGGCGTATGCGTTTTTTCCTGAATATATTCAGGAAAAAACGCATACGCCCTGTTTGGCCAACCAAGCAAACTGGAAAGGTTAATCAGCGCTACAAAGAAGTCTCGCTTCCCATCGGTCAAAAGGGCCATGCTGCAAAAACTGTCAAAACCAGAAATGCAGGACAGGCCATGGAGAAATGGCAGCCTTGCTACACTGATGGGCGGGATGTAAATTGCCAACAGCCACTCTGGAGAAGTGTACGGTGTGTCCTGAAACATCGAAAAACCACAGCTTAGGGAGCATAGGGCACGTCCACTCATGGGCGTATAAATTGGGAAAACTAAAAATCAGCAAGACACAGGCACCCCAAAGTTTAGGGCTGCTCTGTTGACAAGAACCTCCACTTCATGACACCTTAAATATCCCAGGAAAGAGAAAAATGGATAAAGAAGTTGTGGTCCTTATGTACAATGGAATATCACTCAGACATGAAATCAATGTCTTAAGGCTAGTAGAAGCAAGATGAGTGGATTTAGGTACGATGATTCTAAGTGAAATAAGTCACACAGAAAAAGACACTTATCATAAGCTATCACTTATAGAGGGAATATAAAAACCGCTACACTTGAACTGAATTACAAAACAGAACAGAGTCACACGTTTAGAAAACACACTATGGCTGCTTAACGGGAAAGGTGAGGTGGGGTGAGGCATAAAACAAGGGTTTCAAATTCGCTCAGATACCGTTCCATACACCCAATATGTAATAGACAACACCTGCTCCTTGCTCAGTGAACTGGACTCAACACCCCCTATTCACCGCACAAGAATATATGTGACTAGTAAGAATCTTAAAACCTATGTATTGATATCTGTCTGGCAGTGAGTCAAGTGGGTGTAAAGCCGCATAAACACAGCCGTGAAAAGCAGCTAAACCCCATTATAAAAATAAATTACTTTTAAAAACCCGTAAAACAAAGACAGTGAAAGAGAGAGAAATTCTTACAAAATTCGTTCAGAGGCTGTGATGCAACCTGGATTGACCTTATCTAGACCCACAGCTGGATGAGACATAAGGGTGGACACTCTTGGGGCTGAAAGTTTGGGTGAGGTTGGGTGAGCAAGCACAGACCCTTTAAAGTACTACTGCCTGGTACCCACCCCATGGGTCCCAAATCTCCAGGTTCAAGGGCATCTTCCTACATCGAAAACATGCATGAGGAACCCAGAAGATGGTACACCGTGTGATTTTGAAAGGTTTCTAATACGCACCTCATTTCTCATCTCCTTGTGCTCGGGTTCGCCATTCCAGCTACATTACTAGCAATCTCCCTACTTGGAGAATCAGCACCTTTAAGCTCCTGTTCCCTACAGGTTGCAATTTGTCCTGAGGATGAACGGGAAGAGGGGCAACCAATGAGAGACTAGATCTAGGTGTTGGGACAGGCAGAGGTTACTCTATTTTCCCATCGGGAAGAAGAATTAACCACAGGCTCAGCCTGCCGCCCAGAAGCAGAATAGGGCCTGAGGCAATAACGCGTTTTTGCGGCCAGCTTCCAAAAAAGCGAGTTGAAAAATGGAGCTCAGGGACACTGCAATTCACAAACCCGCAGAGCTATAAATGATAACTCTCATCCACAGATATATTGAGGGAAGGCAACGAAGAGGATTTGAAAGCAAGGCAGAATTGCAGGAAACAGGTTTCAGGAGGTAGATTCGAATCGCCTTTAAAGCACATGAAAAGTGGCAAAACTTCGACAATGATGCCCTTGGCCAAAAAGGGCGTATGCGTTTTTTCCTGAATATATTCAGGAAAAAACGCATACGCCCTTTTTTGCCAACCAAGCAACCTGGAAAGGCAAATCAGCGCTACAAAGTAGTCTCGCTTCCCATCGGTCAAAAGGGCCATGCTGCAAAAAGGGTCAAAACCAGAAATGCAGGACAGGCCATGGAGAAATGGCAGCCTTGCTACGCTGATGGGCGGGATGTAAATTGCCAACAGCCACTCTGGAGAAGTGTACGGTGTGTCCTGAAACATCGAAAAAACACAGCTTAGGGAGCATAGGGCACGTCCACTCATGGGCGTATAAATTGGGAAAACTAAAAATCAGCAAGACACAGGCACCCCAAAGTTTAGGGCTGCTCTGTTGACAAGAACCTCCACTTCATGACACCTTAAATATCCCAGGAAAGAGAAAAATGGATAAAGAAGTTGTGGTCCTTATGTACAATGGAATATCACTCAGACATGAAATCAATTTCATAAGGCTAGTAGAAGCAAGATGAGTGGATTTAGGTACGATGATTCTACGTGAAATAAGTCACACAGAAAAAGACACTTATCATAAGCTATCACTTATAGAGGGAATGTAAAAACCGCTACACTTGAACTGAATTACAAAACAGAACAGAGTCACACGTTTAGAAAACACACTATGGCTGCTTAATGGGAAAGGTGAGGTGGGGTGATGCATAAAACAAGGGTTTCAAATTCGCTCAGATACCGTTCCATACACCCAATATGTAATAGACAAGACCTACTCCTTGCTCAGTGAACTGGACTCAACACCCCCTATTCACTGCACAAGAATATATGTGACTAGTAAGAATCTTAAAACCTATGTATTGATATCTGTCTGGAAGTGAGTCAAGTGGGTGTAAAGCCGCATAAACACAGCCGTGAAAAGCAGCTGAACCCCATTATAAAAATAAATTACTTTTAAAAACCCGTAAAACAAAGACAGTGAAAGAGAGAGAAATTCTTACAGAATTCGTTCAGAGGGTGTGATGCAACCTGGATTGACCATATCTAGACCCACAGCTGGATGAGACATAAGGGTGGACACTCTTGGGGCTGAAAGGTTGGGTGAGGTTGGGTGAGCAAACGCAGACCCTTTAAAGTAATACTGCCTGGTACCCATCCCATGGGTCCCAAATCTCCAGGTTCAAGGGAATCTTCCTACATCAAAAACATGCATGAGAAACCCAGAAGATGGTACACCGTGTGATTTTGAAAGGTTTCTAATATGCACCTGATTTCTCATCTCCTTGTGATCGGGTTCGCCTTTCCAGCTACTTTACTAACAATCTCCCTACTTGGAGAATCAGCACCTTTAAGCTCCTGTACCCTACAGGTTGCAATTTGTCCTGAGGATGAACGGGAAGAGGGGCAACCAATGAGAGACTAGATCTAGGTGTTGGGACAGGCACAGGTCACTCTATTTTCCCATCAGGAAGAAGAATTAACCACAGGCTCAGCCTGCCGCCCAGAAGCAGAATAGGGCCTGAGGCAATCCCGCGCTTTTGCGGCCAGCTCGCAAAAAAGCCAGTTGAAAAATGGAGCTCAGGGACACTGCAATTCACAAACCCGCAGAGCTATAAATGATAACTCTCATCCACAGATATATTGAGGGAAGGCAACGAAGAGAATTTGAAAGCAAGGCAGAATTGCAGGAAACAGGTTTCAGGAGGTAGATTCGAATCGCCTTTAAAGCACATGAAAAGTGGCAAAATGTCGACAATGATGCCCTTGGCCAAACAGGGCGTATGCGTTTTTTCCTGAATATATTCAGGAAAAAACGCATACGCCCTGTTTGGCCAACCAAGCAACCTGGAAAGGCTAATCAGCGCTACAAAGAAGTCTCGCTTCCCATCGGTCAAAAGGGCCATGCTGCAAAAAGTGTCAAAACCAGAAATGCAGGACAGGCCATGGAGAAATGGCAGCCTTGCTACACTGATGGGCGGGATGTAAATTGCCAACAGCCACTCTGGAGAAGTGTACGGTGTGTCCTGAAACATCGAAAAACCACAGCTTAGGGAGCATAGGGCACGTCCACTCATGGGCGTATAAATTGGGAAAACTAAAAATCAGCAAGACACAGGCACCCCAAAGTTTAGGGCTGCTCTGTTGACAAGAACCTCCACTTCATGACACCTTAAATATCCCAGGAAAGAGAAAAATGGATAAAGAAGTTGTGGTCCTTATGTACAATGGAATATCACTCAGACATGAAATCAATGTCTTAAGGCTAGTAGAAGCAAGATGAGTGGATTTAGGTACGATGATTCTAAGTGAAATAAGTCACACAGAAAAAGACACTTATCATAAGCTATCACTTATAAAGGGAATATAAAAACCGCTACACTTGAACTGAATTACAAAACAGAACAGAGTCACACGTTTAGAAAACACACTATGGCTGCTTAACGGGAAAGGTGAGGTGGGGTGAGGCATTAAACAAGGGTTTCAAATTCGCTCAGATACCGTTCCATACACCCAATATGTAACAGACAACACCTGCTCCTTGCTCAGTGAACTGGACTCAACACCCCCTATTCACCGCACAAGAATATATGTGACTAGTAAGAATCTTAAAACCTATGTATTGATATCTGTCTGGCAGTGAGTCAAGTGGGTGTAAAGCCGCATAAACACAGCCGTGAAAAGCAGCTAAACCCCATTATAAAAATAAATTACTTTTAAAAACCCGTAAAACAAAGACAGTGAAAGAGAGAGAAATTCTTACAAAATTCGTTCAGAGGCTGTGATGCAACCTGGATTGACCTTATCTAGACCCACAGCTGGATGAGACATAAGGGTGGACACTCTTGGGGCTGAAAGGTTGGGTGAGGTTGGGTGAGCAAGCACAGACCCTTTAAAGTAATACTGCCTGGTACCCATCCCATGGGTCCCAAATCTCCAGGTTCAAGGGCAACTTCCTACATCAAAAACATGCATGAGAAACCCAGAAGATGGTACACCGTGTGATTTTGAAAGGTTTCTAATACGCACCTCATTTCTCATCTCCTTGTGCTCGGGTTCGCCTTTCCAGCTACTTTACTAGCAATCTCTCTACTTGGAGAATCAGCACCTTTAAGCTCCTGTTCCCTACAGGTTGCAATTTGTCCTGAGGATGAACGGGAAGAGGGGCAACCAATGAGAGACTAGATCTAGGTGTTGGGACAGGCACAGGTCACTCTATTTTCCCATCAGGAAGAAGAATTAACCACAGGCTCAGCCTGCCGCCCAGAAGCAGAATAGGGCCTGAGGCAATCCCGCGTTTTTGCGGCCAGCTTCCAAAAAAGCCAGTTGAAAAATGGAGCTCAGGGACACTGCAATTCACAAACCCGCAGAGCTATAAATGATAACTCTCATCCACAGATATATTGAGGGAAGGCAACGAAGAGGATTTGAAAGCAAGGCAGAATTGCAGGAAACAGGTTTCAGGGGGTAGATTCGAATCGCCTTTAAAGAACATGAAAAGTGGCAAAATGTCGACAATGATGCCCTTGGCCAAACAGGGCGTATGCGTTTTTTCCTGAATATATTCAGGAAAAAACGCATACGCCCTTTTTTGCCAACCAAGCAACCTGGAAAGGCAAATCAGCGCTACAAAGAAGTCTCGCTTCCCATCGGTCAAAAGGGCCATGCTGCAAAAAGTGTCAAAACCAGAAATGCAGGACAGGCCATGGAGAAATGGCAGCCTTGCTACGCTGATGGGCGGGATGTAAATTGCCAACAGCCACTCTGGAGAAGTGTACGGTGTGTCCTGAAACATCGAAAAAACCCAGCTTAGGGAGCATAGGGCACGTCCACTCATGGGCGTATAAATTGGGAAAACTAAAAATCAGCAAGACACAGGCACCCCAAAGTTTAGGGCTGCTCTGTTGACAAGAACCTCCACTTCATGACACCTTAAATATCCCAGGAAAGAGAAAAATGGATAAAGAAGTTGTGGTCCTTATGTACAATGGAATATCACTCAGACATGAAATCAAGGTCATAAGGATAGTAGAAGCAAGATGAGTGGATTTAGGTACGATGATTCTAAGTGAAATAAGTCACACAGAAAAAGACACTTATCATTAGCTATCACTTATAGAGGGAATGTAAAAACCGCTACACTTGAACTGAATTACAAAACAGAACAGAGTCACACGTTTAGAAAACACACTATGGCTGCTTAACGGGAAAGGTGAGGTGGGGTGAGGCATAAAACAAGGGTTTCAAATTCGCTCAGATACCGTTCCATACACCCAATATGTAATAGACAACACCTGCTCCTTGCTCAGTGAACTGGACTCAACACCCCCTATTCACCGCACAAGAATATATGTGACTAGTAAGAATCTTAAAACCTATGTATTGATATCTGTCTGGCAGTGAGTCAAGTGGGTGTAAAGCCGCATAAACACAGCCGTGAAAAGCAGCTAAACCCCATTATAAAAATAAATTACTTTTAAAAACCCGTGAAACAAAGACATTGAAAGAGAGAGAAATTCTTACAAAATTCGTTCAGAGGCTGTGATGCAACCTGGATTGACCTTATCTAGACCCACAGCTGGATGAGACATAAGGGTGGACACTCTTGGGGCTGAAAGTTTGGGTGAGGTTGGGTGAGCAAACGCAGACCCTTTAAAGTAACACTGCTTGGTACCCATCCCATGGGTCCCAAATCTCCAGGTTCAAGGGCATCTTCCTACATCGAAAACATGCATGAGAAACCCAGAAGATGGTACACCGTGTGATTTTGAAAGGTTTCTAATACGCACCTCATTTCTCATCTCCTTGTGCTCGGGTTCGCCTTTCCAGCTACTTTACTAGCAATCTCCCTACTTGGAGAATCAGCACCTTTAAGCTTCTGTTCCCTACAGGTTGCAAATTGTCCTGAGGATGAACGGGAAGAGGGGCAACCAATGAGAGACTAGATCTAGGTGTTGGGACAGGCACAGGTCACTCTATTTTCCCATCAGGAAGAAGAATTAACCACAGGCTCAGCCTGCCGCCCAGAAGCAGAATAGGGCCTGAGGCAATCCCGCGCTTTTTCGGCCAGCTCGCAAAAAAGCCAGTTGAAAAATGGAGCTCAGGGACACTGCAATTCACAAACCCGCAGAGCTATAAATGATAACTCTCGTCCACAAATATATTGAGGGAAGGCAACGAAGAGAATTTGAAAGCAAGGCAGAATTGCAGGAAACAGGTTTCAGGAGGTAGATTCGAATCGCCTTTAAAGCACATGAAAAGTGGCAAAATGTCGACAATGATGCCCTTGGCCAAACAGGGCGTATGCGTTTTTTCCTGAATATATTCAGGAAAAAACGCATACGCCCTGTTTGGCCAACCAAGCAAACTGGAAAGGTTAATCAGCGCTACAAAGAAGTCTCGCTTCCCATCGGTCAAAAGGGCCATGCTGCAAAAACTGTCAAAACCAGAAATGCAGGACAGGCCATGGAGAAATGGCAGCCTTGCTACACTGATGGGCGGGATGTAAATTGCCAACAGCCACTCTGGAGAAGTGTACGGTGTGTCCTGAAACATCGAAAAACCACAGCTTAGGGAGCATAGGGCACGTCCACTCATGGGCGTATAAATTGGGAAAACTAAAAATCAGCAAGACACAGGCACCCCAAAGTTTAGGGCTGCTCTGTTGACAAGAACCTCCACTTCATGACACCTTAAATATCCCAGGAAAGAGAAAAATGGATAAAGAAGTTGTGGTCCTTATGTACAATGGAATATCACTCAGACATGAAATCAATGTCTTAAGGCTAGTAGAAGCAAGATGAGTGGATTTAGGTACGATGATTCTAAGTGAAATAAGTCACACAGAAAAAGACACTTATCATAAGCTATCACTTATAGAGGGAATATAAAAACCGCTACACTTGAACTGAATTACAAAACAGAACAGAGTCACACGTTTAGAAAACACACTATGGCTGCTTAACGGGAAAGGTGAGGTGGGGTGAGGCATAAAACAAGGGTTTCAAATTCGCTCAGATACCGTTCCATACACCCAATATGTAATAGACAACACCTGCTCCTTGCTCAGTGAACTGGACTCAACACCCCCTATTCACCGCACAAGAATATATGTGACTAGTAAGAATCTTAAAACCTATGTATTGATATCTGTCTGGCAGTGAGTCAAGTGGGTGTAAAGCCGCATAAACACAGCCGTGAAAAGCAGCTAAACCCCATTATAAAAATAAATTACTTTTAAAAACCCGTAAAACAAAGACAGTGAAAGAGAGAGAAATTCTTACAAAATTCGTTCAGAGGCTGTGATGCAACCTGGATTGACCTTATCTAGACCCACAGCTGGATGAGACATAAGGGTGGACACTCTTGGGGCTGAAAGTTTGGGTGAGGTTGGGTGAGCAAGCACAGACCCTTTAAAGTACTACTGCCTGGTACCCACCCCATGGGTCCCAAATCTCCAGGTTCAAGGGCATCTTCCTACATCGAAAACATGCATGAGGAACCCAGAAGATGGTACACCGTGTGATTTTGAAAGGTTTCTAATACGCACCTCATTTCTCATCTCCTTGTGCTCGGGTTCGCCATTCCAGCTACATTACTAGCAATCTCCCTACTTGGAGAATCAGCACCTTTAAGCTCCTGTTCCCTACAGGTTGCAATTTGTCCTGAGGATGAACGGGAAGAGGGGCAACCAATGAGAGACTAGATCTAGGTGTTGGGACAGGCAGAGGTTACTCTATTTTCCCATCGGGAAGAAGAATTAACCACAGGCTCAGCCTGCCGCCCAGAAGCAGAATAGGGCCTGAGGCAATAACGCGTTTTTGCGGCCAGCTTCCAAAAAAGCGAGTTGAAAAATGGAGCTCAGGGACACTGCAATTCACAAACCCGCAGAGCTATAAATGATAACTCTCATCCACAGATATATTGAGGGAAGGCAACGAAGAGGATTTGAAAGCAAGGCAGAATTGCAGGAAACAGGTTTCAGGAGGTAGATTCGAATCGCCTTTAAAGCACATGAAAAGTGGCAAAACTTCGACAATGATGCCCTTGGCCAAAAAGGGCGTATGCGTTTTTTCCTGAATATATTCAGGAAAAAACGCATACGCCCTTTTTTGCCAACCAAGCAACCTGGAAAGGCAAATCAGCGCTACAAAGTAGTCTCGCTTCCCATCGGTCAAAAGGGCCATGCTGCAAAAAGGGTCAAAACCAGAAATGCAGGACAGGCCATGGAGAAATGGCAGCCTTGCTACGCTGATGGGCGGGATGTAAATTGCCAACAGCCACTCTGGAGAAGTGTACGGTGTGTCCTGAAACATCGAAAAAACACAGCTTAGGGAGCATAGGGCACGTCCACTCATGGGCGTATAAATTGGGAAAACTAAAAATCAGCAAGACACAGGCACCCCAAAGTTTAGGGCTGCTCTGTTGACAAGAACCTCCACTTCATGACACCTTAAATATCCCAGGAAAGAGAAAAATGGATAAAGAAGTTGTGGTCCTTATGTACAATGGAATATCACTCAGACATGAAATCAATTTCATAAGGCTAGTAGAAGCAAGATGAGTGGATTTAGGTACGATGATTCTACGTGAAATAAGTCACACAGAAAAAGACACTTATCATAAGCTATCACTTATAGAGGGAATGTAAAAACCGCTACACTTGAACTGAATTACAAAACAGAACAGAGTCACACGTTTAGAAAACACACTATGGCTGCTTAATGGGAAAGGTGAGGTGGGGTGATGCATAAAACAAGGGTTTCAAATTCGCTCAGATACCGTTCCATACACCCAATATGTAATAGACAAGACCTACTCCTTGCTCAGTGAACTGGACTCAACACCCCCTATTCACTGCACAAGAATATATGTGACTAGTAAGAATCTTAAAACCTATGTATTGATATCTGTCTGGAAGTGAGTCAAGTGGGTGTAAAGCCGCATAAACACAGCCGTGAAAAGCAGCTGAACCCCATTATAAAAATAAATTACTTTTAAAAACCCGTAAAACAAAGACAGTGAAAGAGAGAGAAATTCTTACAGAATTCGTTCAGAGGGTGTGATGCAACCTGGATTGACCATATCTAGACCCACAGCTGGATGAGACATAAGGGTGGACACTCTTGGGGCTGAAAGGTTGGGTGAGGTTGGGTGAGCAAACGCAGACCCTTTAAAGTAATACTGCCTGGTACCCATCCCATGGGTCCCAAATCTCCAGGTTCAAGGGAATCTTCCTACATCAAAAACATGCATGAGAAACCCAGAAGATGGTACACCGTGTGATTTTGAAAGGTTTCTAATATGCACCTGATTTCTCATCTCCTTGTGATCGGGTTCGCCTTTCCAGCTACTTTACTAACAATCTCCCTACTTGGAGAATCAGCACCTTTAAGCTCCTGTACCCTACAGGTTGCAATTTGTCCTGAGGATGAACGGGAAGAGGGGCAACCAATGAGAGACTAGATCTAGGTGTTGGGACAGGCACAGGTCACTCTATTTTCCCATCAGGAAGAAGAATTAACCACAGGCTCAGCCTGCCGCCCAGAAGCAGAATAGGGCCTGAGGCAATCCCGCGCTTTTGCGGCCAGCTCGCAAAAAAGCCAGTTGAAAAATGGAGCTCAGGGACACTGCAATTCACAAACCCGCAGAGCTATAAATGATAACTCTCATCCACAGATATATTGAGGGAAGGCAACGAAGAGAATTTGAAAGCAAGGCAGAATTGCAGGAAACAGGTTTCAGGAGGTAGATTCGAATCGCCTTTAAAGCACATGAAAAGTGGCAAAATGTCGACAATGATGCCCTTGGCCAAACAGGGCGTATGCGTTTTTTCCTGAATATATTCAGGAAAAAACGCATACGCCCTGTTTGGCCAACCAAGCAACCTGGAAAGGCTAATCAGCGCTACAAAGAAGTCTCGCTTCCCATCGGTCAAAAGGGCCATGCTGCAAAAAGTGTCAAAACCAGAAATGCAGGACAGGCCATGGAGAAATGGCAGCCTTGCTACACTGATGGGCGGGATGTAAATTGCCAACAGCCACTCTGGAGAAGTGTACGGTGTGTCCTGAAACATCGAAAAACCACAGCTTAGGGAGCATAGGGCACGTCCACTCATGGGCGTATAAATTGGGAAAACTAAAAATCAGCAAGACACAGGCACCCCAAAGTTTAGGGCTGCTCTGTTGACAAGAACCTCCACTTCATGACACCTTAAATATCCCAGGAAAGAGAAAAATGGATAAAGAAGTTGTGGTCCTTATGTACAATGGAATATCACTCAGACATGAAATCAATGTCTTAAGGCTAGTAGAAGCAAGATGAGTGGATTTAGGTACGATGATTCTAAGTGAAATAAGTCACACAGAAAAAGACACTTATCATAAGCTATCACTTATAAAGGGAATATAAAAACCGCTACACTTGAACTGAATTACAAAACAGAACAGAGTCACACGTTTAGAAAACACACTATGGCTGCTTAACGGGAAAGGTGAGGTGGGGTGAGGCATTAAACAAGGGTTTCAAATTCGCTCAGATACCGTTCCATACACCCAATATGTAACAGACAACACCTGCTCCTTGCTCAGTGAACTGGACTCAACACCCCCTATTCACCGCACAAGAATATATGTGACTAGTAAGAATCTTAAAACCTATGTATTGATATCTGTCTGGCAGTGAGTCAAGTGGGTGTAAAGCCGCATAAACACAGCCGTGAAAAGCAGCTAAACCCCATTATAAAAATAAATTACTTTTAAAAACCCGTAAAACAAAGACAGTGAAAGAGAGAGAAATTCTTACAAAATTCGTTCAGAGGCTGTGATGCAACCTGGATTGACCTTATCTAGACCCACAGCTGGATGAGACATAAGGGTGGACACTCTTGGGGCTGAAAGGTTGGGTGAGGTTGGGTGAGCAAGCACAGACCCTTTAAAGTAATACTGCCTGGTACCCATCCCATGGGTCCCAAATCTCCAGGTTCAAGGGCAACTTCCTACATCAAAAACATGCATGAGAAACCCAGAAGATGGTACACCGTGTGATTTTGAAAGGTTTCTAATACGCACCTCATTTCTCATCTCCTTGTGCTCGGGTTCGCCTTTCCAGCTACTTTACTAGCAATCTCTCTACTTGGAGAATCAGCACCTTTAAGCTCCTGTTCCCTACAGGTTGCAATTTGTCCTGAGGATGAACGGGAAGAGGGGCAACCAATGAGAGACTAGATCTAGGTGTTGGGACAGGCACAGGTCACTCTATTTTCCCATCAGGAAGAAGAATTAACCACAGGCTCAGCCTGCCGCCCAGAAGCAGAATAGGGCCTGAGGCAATCCCGCGTTTTTGCGGCCAGCTTCCAAAAAAGCCAGTTGAAAAATGGAGCTCAGGGACACTGCAATTCACAAACCCGCAGAGCTATAAATGATAACTCTCATCCACAGATATATTGAGGGAAGGCAACGAAGAGGATTTGAAAGCAAGGCAGAATTGCAGGAAACAGGTTTCAGGGGGTAGATTCGAATCGCCTTTAAAGAACATGAAAAGTGGCAAAATGTCGACAATGATGCCCTTGGCCAAACAGGGCGTATGCGTTTTTTCCTGAATATATTCAGGAAAAAACGCATACGCCCTTTTTTGCCAACCAAGCAACCTGGAAAGGCAAATCAGCGCTACAAAGAAGTCTCGCTTCCCATCGGTCAAAAGGGCCATGCTGCAAAAAGTGTCAAAACCAGAAATGCAGGACAGGCCATGGAGAAATGGCAGCCTTGCTACGCTGATGGGCGGGATGTAAATTGCCAACAGCCACTCTGGAGAAGTGTACGGTGTGTCCTGAAACATCGAAAAAACCCAGCTTAGGGAGCATAGGGCACGTCCACTCATGGGCGTATAAATTGGGAAAACTAAAAATCAGCAAGACACAGGCACCCCAAAGTTTAGGGCTGCTCTGTTGACAAGAACCTCCACTTCATGACACCTTAAATATCCCAGGAAAGAGAAAAATGGATAAAGAAGTTGTGGTCCTTATGTACAATGGAATATCACTCAGACATGAAATCAAGGTCATAAGGATAGTAGAAGCAAGATGAGTGGATTTAGGTACGATGATTCTAAGTGAAATAAGTCACACAGAAAAAGACACTTATCATTAGCTATCACTTATAGAGGGAATGTAAAAACCGCTACACTTGAACTGAATTACAAAACAGAACAGAGTCACACGTTTAGAAAACACACTATGGCTGCTTAACGGGAAAGGTGAGGTGGGGTGAGGCATAAAACAAGGGTTTCAAATTCGCTCAGATACCGTTCCATACACCCAATATGTAATAGACAACACCTGCTCCTTGCTCAGTGAACTGGACTCAACACCCCCTATTCACCGCACAAGAATATATGTGACTAGTAAGAATCTTAAAACCTATGTATTGATATCTGTCTGGCAGTGAGTCAAGTGGGTGTAAAGCCGCATAAACACAGCCGTGAAAAGCAGCTAAACCCCATTATAAAAATAAATTACTTTTAAAAACCCGTGAAACAAAGACATTGAAAGAGAGAGAAATTCTTACAAAATTCGTTCAGAGGCTGTGATGCAACCTGGATTGACCTTATCTAGACCCACAGCTGGATGAGACATAAGGGTGGACACTCTTGGGGCTGAAAGTTTGGGTGAGGTTGGGTGAGCAAACGCAGACCCTTTAAAGTAACACTGCTTGGTACCCATCCCATGGGTCCCAAATCTCCAGGTTCAAGGGCATCTTCCTACATCGAAAACATGCATGAGAAACCCAGAAGATGGTACACCGTGTGATTTTGAAAGGTTTCTAATACGCACCTCATTTCTCATCTCCTTGTGCTCGGGTTCGCCTTTCCAGCTACTTTACTAGCAATCTCCCTACTTGGAGAATCAGCACCTTTAAGCTTCTGTTCCCTACAGGTTGCAAATTGTCCTGAGGATGAACGGGAAGAGGGGCAACCAATGAGAGACTAGATCTAGGTGTTGGGACAGGCACAGGTCACTCTATTTTCCCATCAGGAAGAAGAATTAACCACAGGCTCAGCCTGCCGCCCAGAAGCAGAATAGGGCCTGAGGCAATCCCGCGCTTTTTCGGCCAGCTCGCAAAAAAGCCAGTTGAAAAATGGAGCTCAGGGACACTGCAATTCACAAACCCGCAGAGCTATAAATGATAACTCTCGTCCACAAATATATTGAGGGAAGGCAACGAAGAGAATTTGAAAGCAAGGCAGAATTGCAGGAAACAGGTTTCAGGAGGTAGATTCGAATCGCCTTTAAAGCACATGAAAAGTGGCAAAATGTCGACAATGATGCCCTTGGCCAAACAGGGCGTATGCGTTTTTTCCTGAATATATTCAGGAAAAAACGCATACGCCCTGTTTGGCCAACCAAGCAAACTGGAAAGGTTAATCAGCGCTACAAAGAAGTCTCGCTTCCCATCGGTCAAAAGGGCCATGCTGCAAAAACTGTCAAAACCAGAAATGCAGGACAGGCCATGGAGAAATGGCAGCCTTGCTACACTGATGGGCGGGATGTAAATTGCCAACAGCCACTCTGGAGAAGTGTACGGTGTGTCCTGAAACATCGAAAAACCACAGCTTAGGGAGCATAGGGCACGTCCACTCATGGGCGTATAAATTGGGAAAACTAAAAATCAGCAAGACACAGGCACCCCAAAGTTTAGGGCTGCTCTGTTGACAAGAACCTCCACTTCATGACACCTTAAATATCCCAGGAAAGAGAAAAATGGATAAAGAAGTTGTGGTCCTTATGTACAATGGAATATCACTCAGACATGAAATCAATGTCTTAAGGCTAGTAGAAGCAAGATGAGTGGATTTAGGTACGATGATTCTAAGTGAAATAAGTCACACAGAAAAAGACACTTATCATAAGCTATCACTTATAGAGGGAATATAAAAACCGCTACACTTGAACTGAATTACAAAACAGAACAGAGTCACACGTTTAGAAAACACACTATGGCTGCTTAACGGGAAAGGTGAGGTGGGGTGAGGCATAAAACAAGGGTTTCAAATTCGCTCAGATACCGTTCCATACACCCAATATGTAATAGACAACACCTGCTCCTTGCTCAGTGAACTGGACTCAACACCCCCTATTCACCGCACAAGAATATATGTGACTAGTAAGAATCTTAAAACCTATGTATTGATATCTGTCTGGCAGTGAGTCAAGTGGGTGTAAAGCCGCATAAACACAGCCGTGAAAAGCAGCTAAACCCCATTATAAAAATAAATTACTTTTAAAAACCCGTAAAACAAAGACAGTGAAAGAGAGAGAAATTCTTACAAAATTCGTTCAGAGGCTGTGATGCAACCTGGATTGACCTTATCTAGACCCACAGCTGGATGAGACATAAGGGTGGACACTCTTGGGGCTGAAAGTTTGGGTGAGGTTGGGTGAGCAAGCACAGACCCTTTAAAGTACTACTGCCTGGTACCCACCCCATGGGTCCCAAATCTCCAGGTTCAAGGGCATCTTCCTACATCGAAAACATGCATGAGGAACCCAGAAGATGGTACACCGTGTGATTTTGAAAGGTTTCTAATACGCACCTCATTTCTCATCTCCTTGTGCTCGGGTTCGCCATTCCAGCTACATTACTAGCAATCTCCCTACTTGGAGAATCAGCACCTTTAAGCTCCTGTTCCCTACAGGTTGCAATTTGTCCTGAGGATGAACGGGAAGAGGGGCAACCAATGAGAGACTAGATCTAGGTGTTGGGACAGGCAGAGGTTACTCTATTTTCCCATCGGGAAGAAGAATTAACCACAGGCTCAGCCTGCCGCCCAGAAGCAGAATAGGGCCTGAGGCAATAACGCGTTTTTGCGGCCAGCTTCCAAAAAAGCGAGTTGAAAAATGGAGCTCAGGGACACTGCAATTCACAAACCCGCAGAGCTATAAATGATAACTCTCATCCACAGATATATTGAGGGAAGGCAACGAAGAGGATTTGAAAGCAAGGCAGAATTGCAGGAAACAGGTTTCAGGAGGTAGATTCGAATCGCCTTTAAAGCACATGAAAAGTGGCAAAACTTCGACAATGATGCCCTTGGCCAAAAAGGGCGTATGCGTTTTTTCCTGAATATATTCAGGAAAAAACGCATACGCCCTTTTTTGCCAACCAAGCAACCTGGAAAGGCAAATCAGCGCTACAAAGTAGTCTCGCTTCCCATCGGTCAAAAGGGCCATGCTGCAAAAAGGGTCAAAACCAGAAATGCAGGACAGGCCATGGAGAAATGGCAGCCTTGCTACGCTGATGGGCGGGATGTAAATTGCCAACAGCCACTCTGGAGAAGTGTACGGTGTGTCCTGAAACATCGAAAAAACACAGCTTAGGGAGCATAGGGCACGTCCACTCATGGGCGTATAAATTGGGAAAAATAAAAATCAGCAAGACACAGGCACCCCAAAGTTTAGGGCTGCTCTGTTGACAAGAACCTCCACTTCATGACACCTTAAATATCCCAGGAAAGAGAAAAATGGATAAAGAAGTTGTGGTCCTTATGTACAATGGAATATCACTCAGACATGAAATCAAGGTCATAAGGCTAGTAGAAGCAAGATGAGTGGATTTAGGTACGACGATTCTAAGTGAAATAAGTCACACAGAAAAAGACACTTATCATTAGCTATCACTTATAGAGGGAATGTAAAAACCGCTACACTTGAAATGAATTACAAAACAGAACAGAGTCACACGTTTAGAAAACACACTATGGCTGCTTAACGGGAAAGGTGAGGTGGGGTGAGGCATAAAACAAGGGTTTCAAATTCGCTCAGATACCGTTCCATACACCCAATATGTAATAGACAACACCTGCTCCTTGCTCAGTGAACTGGACTCAACACCCCCTATTCACCACACAAGAATATATGTGACTAGTAAGAATCTTAAAACCTATGTATTGATATCTGTCTGGCAGTGAGTCAAGTGGGTGTAAAGCCGCATAAACACAGTCGTGAAAAGCAGCTAAACCCCATTATAAAAATAAATTACTTTTAAAAACCCGTAAAACAAAGACAGTGAAAGAGAGAGAAATTCTTACAAAATTCGTTCAGAGGCTGTGATGCAACCTGGATTGACCATATCTAGACCCACAGCTGGATGAGACATAAGGGTGGACACTCTTGGGGCTGAAAGTTTGGGTGAGGTTAGGTGAGCAAACGCAGACCCTTTAAAGTAACACTGCTTGGTACCCATCCCATGGGTCCCAAATCTCCAGGTTCAAGGGCATCTTCCTACATCGAAAACATGCATGAGAAACCCAGAAGATGGTACACCGTGTGATTTTGAAAGGTTTCTAATACGCACCTCATTTCTCATCTCCTTGTGCTCGGGTTCGCCTTTCCAGCTACTTTACTAGCAATCTCCCTACTTGGAGAATCAGCACCTTTAAGCTCCTGTTCCCTACAGGTTGCAATTTGTCCTGAGGATGAACGGGAAGAGGGGCAACCAATGAGAGACTAGATCTAGGTGTTGGGACAGGCAGAGGTTACTCTATTTTCCCATCGGGAAGAAGAATTAACCACAGGCTCAGCCTGCCGCCCAGAAGCAGAATAGGGCCTGAGGCAATCCCGCGCTTTTGCGGCCAGCTCGCAAAAAAGCCAGTTGAAAAATGGAGCTCAGGGACACTGCAATTCACAAACCCGCAGAGCTATAAATGATAACTCTCATCCACAGATATATTGAGGGAGGGCAACGAAGAGGATTTGAAAGCAAGGCAGAATTGCAGGAAACAGGTTTTAGGAGGTAGATTCGAATTGCCTTTAAAGCACATGAAAAGTGGCAAAACTTTGACAATGATGCCCTTGGCCAAAAAGGGCGTATGCGTTTTTTCCTGAATATATTCAGGAAAAAACGCATACGCCCTTTTTTGCCAACCAAGCAACCTGGAAAGGCAAATCAGCGCTACAAAGAAGTCTCGCTTCCCATCGGTCAAAAGGGCCATGCTGCAAAAAGTGTCAAAACCAGAAATGCAGGACAGGCCATGGAGAAATGGCAGCCTTGCTACGCTGATGGGCGGGATGTAAATTGCCAACAGCCACTCTGGAGAAGTGTACGGTGTGTCCTGAAACATCGAAAAAGCACAGCTTAGGGAGCATAGCGCACGTCCACTCATGGGCGTATAAATTGGGAAAACTAAAAATCAGCAAGACACAGGCACCCCAAAGTTTAGGGCTGCTCTGTTGACAAGAACCTCCACTTCATGACACCTTAAATATCCCAGGAAAGAGAAAAATGGATAAAGAAGTTGTGGTCCTTATGTACAATGGAATATCACTCAGACATGAAATCAAGGTCATAAGGCTAGTAGAAGCAAGATGAGTGGATTTAGGTACGATGATTCTAAGTGAAATAAGTCACACAGAAAAAGACACTTATCATTAGCTATCACTTATAGAGGGAATGTAAAAACCGCTACACTTGAAATGAATTACAAAACAGAACAGAGTCACACGTTTAGAAAACACACTATGGCTGCTTAACGGGAAAGGTGAGGTGGGGTGAGGCATAAAACAAGGGTTTCAAATTCGCTCAGATACCGTTCCATACACCCAATATGTAATAGACAACACCTGCTCCTTGCTCAGTGAACTGGACTCAACACCCCCTATTCACCGCACAAGAATATATGTGACTAGTAAGAATCTTAAAACCTATGTATTGATATCTGTCTGGCAGTGAGTCAAGTGGGTGTAAAGCCGCATAAACACAGTCGTGAAAAGCAGCTAAACCCCATTATAAAAATAAATTACTTTTAAAAACCCGTAAAACAAAGACAGTGAAAGAGAGAGAAATTCTTACAAAATTCGTTCAGAGGCTGTGATGCAACCTGGATTGACCATATCTAGACCCACAGCTGGATGAGACATAAGGGTGGACACTCTTGGGGCTGAAAGTTTGGGTGAGGTTGGGTGAGCAAACGCAGACCCTTTAAAGTAACACTGCTTGGTACCCATCCCATGGGTCCCAAATCTCCAGGTTCAAGGGCATCTTCCTACATCGAAAACATGCATGAGAAACCCAGAAGATGGTACACCGTGTGATTTTGAAAGGTTTCTAATACGCACCTCATTTCTCATCTCCTTGTGCTCGGGTTCGCCTTTCCAGCTACTTTACTAGCAATCTCCCTACTTGGAGAATCAGCACCTTTAAGCTCCTGTTCCCTACAGGTTGCAATTTGTCCTGAGGATGAACGGGAAGAGGGGCAACCAATGAGAGACTAGATCTAGGTGTTGGGACAGGCAGAGGTTACTCTATTTTCCCATCGGGAAGAAGAATTAACCACAGGCTCAGCCTGCCGCCCAGAAGCAGAATAGGGCCTGAGGCAATCCCGCGCTTTTGCGGCCAGCTCCCAAAAAAGCCAGTTGAAAAATGGAGCTCAGGGACACTGCAATTCACAAACCCGCAGAGCTATAAATGATAACTCTCATCCACAGATATATTGAGGGAGGGCAACGAAGAGGATTTGAAAGCAAGGCAGAATTGCAGGAAACAGGTTTTAGGAGGTAGATTCGAATTGCCTTTAAAGCACATGAAAAGTGGCAAAACTTTGACAATGATGCCCTTGGCCAAAAAGGGCGTATGCGTTTTTTCCTGAATATATTCAGGAAAAAACGCATACGCCCTTTTTTGCCAACCAAGCAACCTGGAAAGGCAAATCAGCGCTACAAAGAAGTCTCGCTTCCCATCGGTCAAAAGGGCCATGCTGCAAAAAGTGTCAAAACCAGAAATGCAGGACAGGCCATGGAGAAATGGCAGCCTTGCTACGCTGATGGGCGGGATGTAAATTGCCAACAGCCACTCTGGAGAAGTGTACGGTGTGTCCTGAAACATCGAAAAAGCACAGCTTAGGGAGCATAGGGCACGTCCACTCATGGGCGTATAAATTGGGAAAACTAAAAATCAGCCAGACACAGGCACCCCAAAGTTTAGGGCTGCTCTGTTGACAAGAACCTCCACTTCATGACACCTTAAATATCCCAGGAAAGAGAAAAATGGATAAAGAAGTTGTGGTCCTTATGTACAATGGAATATCACTCAGACATGAAATCAAGGTCATAAGGCTAGTAGAAGCAAGATGAGTGGATTTAGGTACGATGATTCTAAGTGAAATAAGTCACACAGAAAAAGACACTTATCATTAGCTATCACTTATAGAGGGAATGTAAAAACCGCTACACTTGAAATGAATTACAAAACAGAACAGAGTCACACGTTTAGAAAACACACTATGGCTGCTTAACGGGAAAGGTGAGGTGGGGTGAGGCATAAAACAAGGGTTTCAAATTCGCTCAGATACCGTTCCATACACCCAATATGTAATAGACAACACCTGCTCCTTGCTCAGTGAACTGGACTCAACACCCCCTATTCACCGCACAAGAATATATGTGACTAGTAAGAATCTTAAAACCTATGTATTGATATCTGTCTGGCAGTGAGTCAAGTGGGTGTAAAGCCGCATAAACACAGTCGTGAAAAGCAGCTAAACCCCATTATAAAAATAAATTACTTTTAAAAACCCGTAAAACAAAGACAGTGAAAGAGAGAGAAATTCTTACAAAATTCGTTCAGAGGCTGTGATGCAACCTGGATTGACCATATCTAGACCCACAGCTGGATGAGACATAAGGGTGGACACTCTTGGGGCTGAAAGGTTGGGTGAGGTTGGGTGAGCAAACGCAGACCCTTTAAAGTAATACTGCCTGGTACCCATCCCATGGGTCCCAAATCTCCAGGTTCAAGGGCATCTTCCTACATCAAAAACATGCATGAGAAACCCAGAAGATGGTACACCGTGTGATTTTGAAAGGTTTCTAATATGCACCTGATTTCTCATCTCCTTGTGATCGGGTTCGCCTTTCCAGCTACTTTACTAGCAATCTCCCTACTTGGAGAATCAGCACCTTTAAGCTCCTGTTCCCTACAGGTTGCAATTTGTCCTGAGGATGAACGGGAAGAGGGGCAACCAATGAGAGACTAGATCTAGGTGTTGGGACAGGCACAGGTCACTCTATTTTCCCTTCAGGAAGAAGAATTAACCACAGGCTCAGCCTGCCGCCCAGAAGCAGAATAGGGCCTGAGGCAATCCCGCGTTTTTGCGGCCAGCTTCCAAAAAAGCGAGTTGAAAAATGGAGCTCAGGGACACTGCAATTCACAAACCCGCAGAGCTATAAATGATAACTCTCATCCACAGATATATTGAGGGAAGGCAACGAAGAGGATTTGAAAGCAAGGCAGAATTGCAGGAAACAGGTTTCAGGAGGTAGATTCGAATCGCCTTTAAAGCACATGAAAAGTGGCAAAACATCGACAATGATGCCCTTGGCCAAACAGGGCGTATGCGTTTTTTCCTGAATATATTCAGGAAAAAACGCATACGCCCTGTTGGCCAACCAAGCAACCTGGAAAGGCTAATCAGCGCTACAAAGAAGTCTCGCTTCCCATCGGTCAAAAGGGCCATGCTGCAAAAAGTGTCAAAACCAGAAATGCAGGACAGGCCATGGAGAAATGTCAGCCTTGCTACGCTGATGGGCGGGATGTAAATTGCCAACAGCCACTCTGGAGAAGTGTACGGTGTGTCCTGAAACATCGAAAAAACACAGCTTAGGGAGCATAGGGCACGTCCACTCATGGGCGTATAAATTGGGAAAACTAAAAATCAGCAAGACACAGGCACCCCAAAGTTTAGGGCTGCTCTGTTGACAAGAACCTCCACTTCATGACACCTTAAATATCCCAGGAAAGAGAAAAATGGATAAAGAAGTTGTGGTCCTTATGTACAATGGAATATCACTCAGACATGAAATCAAGGTCATAAGGCTAGTAGAAGCAAGATGAGTGGATTTAGGTACGATGATTCTAAGTGAAATAAGTCACACAGAAAAAGACACTTATCATTAGCTATCACTTATAGAGGGAATGTAAAAACCGCTACACTTGAACTGAATTACAAAACAGAACAGAGTCACACGTTTAGAAAACACACTATGGCTGCTTAACGGGAAAGGTGAGGTGGGGTGAGGCATAAAACAAGGGTTTCAAATTCGCTCAGATACCGTTCCATACACCCAATATGTAATAGACAACACCTGCTCCTTGCTCAGTGAACTGGACTCAACACCCCCTATTCACCGCACAAGAATATATGTGACTAGTAAGAATCTTAAAACCTATGTATTGATATCTGTCTGGCAGTGAGTCAAGTGGGTGTAAAGCCGCATAAACACAGTCGTGAAAAGCAGCTAAACCCCATTATAAAAATAAATTACTTTTAAAAACCCGTAAAACAAAGACAGTGAAAGAGAGAGAAATTCTTACAAAATTCGTTCAGAGGCTGTGATGCAACCTGGATTGACCTTATCTAGACCCACAGTTGGATGAGACATAAGGGTGGACACTCTTGGGGCTGAAAGGTTGGGTGAGGTTGGGTGAGCAAGCACAGACCCTTTAAAGTACTACTGCCTGGTACCCACCCCATGGGTCCCAAATCTCCAGGTTCAAGGGCATCTTCCTACATCGAAAACATGCATGAGGAACCCAGAAGATGGTACACCGTGTGATTTTGAAAGGTTTCTAATACGCACCTCATTTCTCATCTCCTTGTGCTCGGGTTCGCCATTCCAGCTACTTTACTAGCAATCTCCCTACTTGGAGAATCAGCACCTTTAAGCTCCTGTTCCCTACAGGTTGCAATTTGTCCTGAGGATGAACGGGAAGAGGGGCAACCAATGAGAGACTAGATCTAGGTGTTGGGACAGGCAGAGGTTACTCTATTTTCCCATCGGGAAGAAGAATTAACCACAGGCTCAGCCTGCCGCCCAGAAGCAGAATAGGGCCTGAGGCAATCCCGCGCTTTTGCGGCCAGCTCCCAAAAAAGCCAGTTGAAAAATGGAGCTCAGGGACACTGCAATTCACAAACCCGCAGAGCTATAAATGATAACTCTCATCCACAGATATATTGAGGGAAGGCAACGAAGAGGATTTGAAAGCAAGGCAGAATTGCAGGAAACATGTTTCAGGAGGTAGATTCGAATCGCCTTTAAAGCACATGAAAAGTGGCAAAACATCGAAAATGATGCCCTTGGCCAAACAGGGCGTATGCGTTTTTTCCTGAATATATTCAGGAAAAAACGCATACGCCCTGTTGGCCAACCAAGCAACCTGGAAAGGCTAATCAGCGCTACAAAGAAGTCTCGCTTCCCATCGGTCAAAAGGGCCATGCTGCAAAAAGTGTCAAAACCAGAAATGCAGGACAGGCCATGGAGAAATGGCAGCCTTGCTACGCTGATGGGCGGGATGTAAATTGCCAACAGCCACTCTGGAGAACTGTGCGGTGTGTCCTGAAACATCGAAAAAACACAGCTTAGGGAGCATAGGGCACGTCCACTCATGGGCGTATAAATTGGGAAAACTAAAAATCAGCAAGACACAGGCACCCCAAAGTTTAGGGCTGCTCTGTTGACAAGAACCTCCACTTCATGACACCTTAAATATCCCAGGAAAGAGAAAAATGGATAAAGAAGTTGAGGTCCTTATGTACAATGGAATATCACTCAGACATGAAATCAATTTCATAAGGCTAGTAGAAGCAAGATGAGTGGATTTAGGTACGATGATTCTACGTGAAATAAGTCACACAGAAAAAGACACTTATCATAAGCTATCACTTATACAGGGAATGTAAAAACCGCTACACTTGAACTGAATTACAAAACAGAACAGAGTCACACGTTTAGAAAACACACTATGGCTGCTTAATGGGAAAGGTGAGGTGGGGTGATGCATAAAACAAGGGTTTCAAATTCGCTCAGATACCGTTCCATACACCCAATATGTAATAGACAAGACCTACTCCTTGCTCAGTGAACTGGACTCAACACCCCCTATTCACTGCACAAGAATATAAGTGACTAGTAAGAATCTTAAAACCTATGTATTGATATCTGTCTGGAAGTGAGTCAAGTGGGTGTAAAGCCGCATAAACACAGCCGTGAAAAGCAGCTGAACCCCATTATAAAAATAAATTACTTTTAAAAACCCGTAAAACAAAGACAGTGAAAGAGATAGAAATTCTTACAGAATTCGTTCAGAGGCTGTGATGCAACCTGGATTGACCATATCTAGACCCACAGCTGGATGAGACATAAGGGTGGACACTCTTGGGGCTGAAAGGTTGGGTGAGGTTGGGTGAGCAAACGCAGACCCTTTAAAGTAATACTGCCTGGTACCCATCCCATGGGTCCCAAATCTCCAGGTTCAAGGGCATCTTCCTACATCAAAAACATGCATGAGAAACCCAGAAGATGGTACACCGTGTGATTTTGAAAGGTTTCTAATATGCACCTGATTTCTCATCTCCTTGTGATCGGATTCGTCTTTCCAGCTACTTTACTAGCAATCTCCCTACTTGGAGAATCAGCACCTTTAAGCTCCTGTTCCCTACAGGTTGCAATTTGTCCTGAGGATGAACGGGAAGAGGGGCAACCAATGAGAGACTAGATCTAGGTGTTGGGACAGGCAGAGGTTACTCTATTTTCCCATCGGGAAGAAGAATTAACCACAGGCTCAGCCTGCCGCCCAGAAGCAGAATAGGGCCTGAGGCAATCCCGCGCTTTTGCGGCCAGCTCCCAAAAAAGCCAGTTGAAAAATGGAGCTCAGGGACACTGCAATTCACAAACCCGCAGAGCTATAAATGATAACTCTCATCCACAGATATATTGAGGGAAGGCAACGAAGAGGATTTGAAAGCAAGGCAGAATTGCAGGAAACATGTTTCAGGAGGTAGATTCGAATCGCCTTTAAAGCACATGAAAAGTGGCAAAACATCGACAATGATGCCCTTGGCCAAACAGGGCGTATGCGTTTTTTCCTGAATATATTAGGGAAAAAACGCATACGCCCTGTTGGCCAACCAAGCAACCTGGAAAGGCAAATCAGCGCTACAAAGAAGTCTCGCTTCCCATCGGTCAAAAGGGCCATGCTGCAAAAAGTGTCAAAACCAGAAATGCAGGACAGGCCATGGAGAAATGGCAGCCTTGCTACGCTGATGGGCGGGATGTAAATTGCCAACAGCCACTCTGGAGAAGTGTACGGTGTGTCCTGAAACATCGAAAAAGCACAGCTTAGGGAGCATAGGGCACGTCCACTCATGGGCGTATAAATTGGGAAAACTAAAAATCAGCAAGACACAGGCACCCCAAAGTTTAGGGCTGCTCTGTTGACAAGAACCTCTACTTCATGACACCTTAAATATCCCAGGAAAGAGAAAAATGGATAAAGAAGTTGTGGTCCTTATGTACAATGGAATATCACTCAGACATGAAATCAAGGTCATAAGGCTAGTAGAAGCAAGATGAGTGGATTTA
Organism: Eschrichtius robustus; assembly: GCF_028021215.1. Classification (NCBI taxonomy): domain Eukaryota; kingdom Metazoa; phylum Chordata; class Mammalia; order Artiodactyla; family Eschrichtiidae; genus Eschrichtius; species Eschrichtius robustus. Next base: position 1,587,387 of record NW_027175351.1, read on the forward strand.
GGTACGATGATTCTAAGTGAAATAAGTCACACAGAAAAAGACACTTATCATTAGCTATCACTTATAGAGGGAATGTAAAAACCGCTACACTTGAACTGAATTACAAAACAGAACAGAGTCACACGTTTAGAAAACACACTATGGCTGCTTAACGGGAAAGGTGAGGTGGGGTGAGGCATAAAACAAGGGTTTCAAATTCGCTCAGATACCGTTCCATACACCCAATATGTAATAGACAACACCTGCTCCTTGCTCAGTGAACTGGACTCAACACCCCCTATTCACCGCACAAGAATATATGTGACTAGTAAGAATCTTAAAACCTATGTATTGATATCTGTCTGGCAGTGAGTCAAGTGGGTGTAAAGCCGCATAAACACAGTCGTGAAAAGCAGCTAAACCCCATTATAAAAATAAATTACTTTTAAAAACCCGTAAAACAAAGACAGTGAAAGAGAGAGAAATTCTTACAAAATTCGTTCAGAGGCTGTGATGCAACCTGGATTGACCTTATCTAGACCCACAGTTGGATGAGACATAAGGGTGGACACTCTTGGGGCTGAAAGGTTGGGTGAGGTTGGGTGAGCAAGCACAGACCCTTTAAAGTACTACTGCCTGGTACCCACCCCATGGGTCCCAAATCTCCAGGTTCAAGGGCATCTTCCTACATCGAAAACATGCATGAGGAACCCAGAAGATGGTACACCGTGTGATTTTGAAAGGTTTCTAATACGCACCTCATTTCTCATCTCCTTGTGCTCGGGTTCGCCATTCCAGCTACTTTACTAGCAATCTCCCTACTTGGAGAATCAGCACCTTTAAGCTCCTGTTCCCTACAGGTTGCAATTTGTCCTGAGGATGAACGGGAAGAGGGGCAACCAATGAGAGACTAGTTCTAGGTGTTGGGACAGGCAGAGGTTACTCTATTTTCCCATCGGGAAGAAGAATTAACCACAGGCTCAGCCTGCCGCCCAGAAGCAGAATAGGGCCTGAGGCAATCCCGCGCTTTTGCGGCCAGCTCCCAAAAAAGCCAGTTGAAAAATGGAGCTCAGGGACACTGCAATTCACAAACCCGCAGAGCTATAAATGATAACTCTCATCCACAGATATATTGAGGGAAGGCAACGAAGAGGATTTGAAAGCAAGGCAGAATTGCAGGAAACATGTTTCAGGAGGTAGATTCGAATCGCCTTTAAAGCACATGAAAAGTGGCAAAACATCGAAAATGATGCCCTTGGCCAAACAGGGCGTATGCTTTTTTTCCTGAATATATTCAGGAAAAAACGCATACGCCCTGTTGGCCAACCAAGCAACCTGGAAAGGCTAATCAGCGCTACAAAGAAGTCTCGCTTCCCATCGGTCAAAAGGGCCATGCTGCAAAAAGTGTCAAAACCAGAAATGCAGGACAGGCCATGGAGAAATGGCAGCCTTGCTACGCTGATGGGCGGGATGTAAATTGCCAACAGCCACTCTGGAGTAGTGTGCGGTGTGTCCTGAAACATCGAAAAAACACAGCTTAGGGAGCATAGGGCACGTCCACTCATGGGCGTATAAATTGGGAAAACTAAAAATCAGCAAGACACAGGCACCCCAAAGTTTAGGGCTGCTCTGTTGACAAGAACCTCCACTTCATGACACCTTAAATATCCCAGGAAAGAGAAAAATGGATAAAGAAGTTGTGGTCCTTATGTACAATGGAATATCACTCAGACATGAAATCAAGGTCATAAGGCTAGTAGAAGCAAGATGAGTGGATTTAGGTACGATGATTCTAAGTGAAATAAGTCACACAGAAAAAGACACTTATCATTAGCTATCACTTATAGAGGGAATGTAAAAACCGCTACACTTGAAATGAATTACAAAACAGAACAGAGTCACACGTTTAGAAAACACACTATGGCTGCTTAACGGGAAAGGTGAAGTGGGGTGAGGCATAAAACAAGGGTTTCAAATTCGCTCAGATACCGTTCCATACACCCAATATGTAATAGACAACACCTGCTCCTTGCTCAGTGAACTGGACTCAACACCCCCTATTCACCGCACAAGAATATATGTGACTAGTAAGAATCTTAAAACCTATGTATTGATATCTGTCTGGAAGTGAGTCAAGTGGGTGTAAAGCCGCATAAACACAGCCGTGAAAAGCAGCTAAACCCCATTATAAAAATAAATTACTTTTAAAAACCCGTAAAACAAAGACAGTGAAAGAGAGAGAAATTCTTACAAAATTCGTTCAGAGGCTGTGATGCAACCTGGATTGACCTTATCTAGACCCACAGCTGGATGAGACATAAGGGTGGACACTCTTGGGGCTGAAAGGTTGGGTGAGGTTGGGTGAGCAAGCACAGACCCTTTAAAGTACTACTGCCTGGTACCCACCCCATGGGTCCCAAATCTCCAGGTTCAAGGGCATCTTCCTACATCGAAAACATGCATGAGGAACCCAGAAGATGGTACACCGTGTGATTTTGATAGGTTTCTAATACGCACCTCATTTCTCATCTCCTTGTGCTCGGGTTCGCCATTCCAGCTACTTTACTAGCAATGTCACTACTTGGAGAATCAGCACCTTTAAGCTTCTGTTCCCTACAGGTTGCAATTTTTCCTGAGGATGAACGGGAAGAGGGGCAACCAATGAGAGACTAGATCTAGGTGTTGGGACAGGCACAGGTCACTCTATTTTCCCATCAGGAAGAAGAATTAACCACAGGCTCAGCCTGCCACCCAGATGCAGAATAGGGCCTGAGGCAATCCCGCCCTTTTGCGGCCAGCTCCCAAAAAAGCCAGTTGAAAAATGGAGCTCAGGGACACTGCAATTCACAAACCCGCAGAGCTATAAATGATAACTCTCATCAACAGATATATTGAGGGAAGGCAACGAAGAGGATTTGAAAGCAAGGCAGAATTGCAGGAAACATGTTTCAGGAGGTTGATTCGAATCGCCTTTAAAGCACATGAAAAGTGGCAAAACGTCGACAATGATGCCCTTGGCCAAACAGGGCGTATGCGTTTTTTCCTGAATATATTCAGGAAAAAATGCATACGCCCTGTTTGGCCAACCAAGCAACCTGGAAAGGCTAATCAGCGCTACAAAGAAGTCTCGCTTCCCATCGGTCAAAAGGGCCATGCTGCAAAAAGTGTCAAAACCAGAAATGCAGGACAGGCCATGGAGAAATGGCAGCCTTTCTACACTGATGGGCGGGATGTAAATTGCCAACAGCCACTCTGGAGAAGTGTACGGTGGGTCCTGAAACATCGAAAAACCACAGCTTAGGGAGCATAGGGCACGTCCACTCATGGGCGTATAAATTGGGAAAACTAAAAATCAGCAAGACACAGGCACCCCAAAGTTTAGGGCTGCTCTGTTGACAAGAACCTCCACTTCATGACACCTTAAATATCCCAGGAAAGAGAAAAATGGATAAAGAAGTTGTGGTCCTTATGTACAATGGAATATCACTCAGACATGAAATCAATGTCATAAGGCTAGTAGAAGCAATATGAGTGGATTTAGGTACGACGATTCTAAGTGAAATAAGTCACAAAGAAAAAGACACTTATCATAAGCTATCACTTATAGAGGGAATGTAAAAACCGCTACACTTGAACTGAATTACAAAACAGAACAGAGTCACACGTTTAGAAAACACACTATGGCTGCTTAACGGGAAAGGTGAAGTGGGGTGAGGCATAAAACAAGGGTTTCAAATTCGCTCAGATACCGTTCCATACACCCAATATGTAATAGACAACACCTGCTCCTTGCTCAGTGAACTGGACTCAACACCCCCTATTCACCGCACAAGAATATATGTGACTAGTAAGAATCTTAAAACCTATGTATTGATATCTGTCTGGCAGTGAGTCAAGTGGGTGTAAAGCCGCATAAACACAGCCGTGAAAAGCAGCTAAACCCCATTATAAAAATAAATTAATTTTAAAAACCCGTAAAACAAAGACAGTGAAAGAGAGAGAAATTCTTACAAAATTCGTTCAGAGGCTGTGATGCAACCTGGATTGACCTTATCTAGACCCACAGCTGGATGAGACATAAGGGTGGACACTCTTGGGGCTGAAAGGTTGGGTGAGGTTGGGTGAGCAAACGCAGACCCTTTAAAGTAATACTGCCTGGTACCCATCCCATGGGTCCCAAATCTCCAGGTTCAAGGGCATCTTCCTACATCAAAAACATGCATGAGAAACCCAGAAGATGGTACACCGTGTGATTTTGAAAGGTTTCTAATATGCACCTGATTTCTCATCTCCTTGTGATCGGGTTCGCCTTTCCAGCTACTTTACTAACAATCTCCCTTCTTGGAGAATCAGCACCTTTAAGCTCCTGTTCCCTACAGGTTGCAATTTGTCCTGAGGATGAACGGGAAGAGGGGCAACCAATGAGAGACTAGATCTAGGTGTTGGGACAGGCACAGGTCACTCTATTTTCCCATCAGGAAGAAGAATTAACCACAGGCTCAGCATGCCGCCCAGAAGCAGAATAGGGCCTGAGGCAATCCCGCGTTTTTGCGGCCAGCTCCCAAAAAAGCGAGTTGAAAAATGGAGCTCAGGGACACTGCAATTCACAAACCCGCAGAGCTATAAATGATAACTCTCATCCACAGATATATTGAGGGAGGGCAACGAAGAGGATTTGAAAGCAAGGCAGAATTGCAGGAAACAGGTTTTAGGAGGTAGATTCGAATTGCCTTTAAAGCACATGAAAAGTGGCAAAACTTTGACAATGATGCCCTTGGCCAAAAAGGGCGTATGCGTTTTTTCCTGAATATATTCAGGAAAAAACGCATACGCCCTTTTTTGCCAACCAAGCAACCTGGAAAGGCAAATCAGCGCTACAAAGAAGTCTCGCTTCCCATCGGTCAAAAAGGCCATGCTGCAAAAAGTGTCAAAACCAGAAATGCAGGACAGGCCATGGAGAAATGGCAGCCTTGCTACGCTGATGGGCGGGATGTAAATTGCCAACAGCCACTCTGGAGAAGTGTACGGTGTGTCCTGAAACATCGAAAAAGCACAGCTTAGGGAGCATAGGGAACGTCCACTCATGGGCGTATAAATTGGGAAAACTAAAAATCAGCAAGACACAGGCACCCCAAAGTTTAGGGCTGCTCTGTTGACAAGAACCTCTACTTCATGACACCTTAAATATCCCAGGAAAGAGAAAAATGGATAAAGAAGTTGTGGTCCTTATGTACAATGGAATATCACTCAGACATGAAATCAAGGTCATAAGGCTAGTAGAAGCAAGATGAGTGGATTTAGGTACGATGATTCTAAGTGAAATAAGTCACACAGAAAAAGACACTTATCATTAGCTATCACTTATAGAGGGAATGTAAAAACCGCTACACTTGAACTGAATTACAAAACAGAACAGAGTCACACGTTTAGAAAACACACTATGGCTGCTTAACGGGAAAGGTGAGGTGGGGTGAGGCATAAAACAAGGGTTTCAAATTCGCTCAGATACCGTTCCATACACCCAATATGTAATAGACAACACCTGCTCCTTGCTCAGTGAACTGGACTCAATACCCCCTATTCACCGCACAAGAATATATGTGACTAGTAAGAATCTTAAAACCTATGTATTGATATCTGTCTGGCAGTGAGTCAAGTGGGTGTAAAGCCGCATAAACACAGTCGTGAAAAGCAGCTAAACCCCATTATAAAAATAAATTACTTTTAAAAACCCGTAAAACAAAGACAGTGAAAGAGAGAGAAATTCTTACAAAATTCGTTCAGAGGCTGTGATGCAACCTGGATTGACCATATCTAGACCCACAGCTGGATGAGACATAAGGGTGGGCACTCTTGGGGCTGAAAGTTTGGGTGAGGTTGGGTGAGCAAACGCAGACCCTTTAAAGTAATACTGCCTGGTACCCATCCCATGGGTCCCAAATCTCCAGGTTCAAGGGCATCTTCCTACATCGAATACATGCATGAGAAACCCAGAGGATGGTACACCGTGTGATTTTGAAAGGTTTCTAATGCGCACCTGATTTCTCATCTCCTTGTGCTCGGGTTCGCCTTTCCAGCTACTTTACTAGCAATCTCCCTACTTGGAGAATCAGCACCTTTAAGCTCCTGTTCCCTACAGGTTGCAATTTGTCCTGAGGATGAACGGGAAGAGGGGCAACCAATGAGAGACTAGATCTAGGTGTAGGGACAGGCACAGGTCACTCTATTTTCCCATTGGGAAGAAGAATTAACCACAGGCTCAGCCTGCCGATCAGAAGCAGAATAGGGCCTGAGGCAATCCCGCGCTTTTGCGGCCAGCTCCCAAAAAAGCCAGTTGAAAAGTGGAGATCAGGGACACTGCAATTCACAAACCCGCAGATCTACAAATGATAACTCTCATCCACAGATATATTGAGGGAAGGCAACGAAGAGGATTTGAAAGCAAGGCAGAATTGCAGGAAACAGGTTTCAGGAGGTAGATTCGAATCGCCTTTAAAGCACATGAAAAGTGGCAAAACGTCGACAATGATGCCCTTGGCCAAACAGGGCGTATGCGTTTTTTCCTGAATATATTCAGGAAAAAACGCATACGCCCTGTTTGGCCAACCAAGCAACCTGGAAAGGTTAATCAGCGCTACAAAGAAGTCTCGCTTCCCATCGGTCAAAAGGGCCATGCTGCAAAAAGTGTCAAAACCAGAAATGCAGGACAGGCCATGGAGAATTGGCAGCCTTGCTACGCTGATGGGCGGGATGTAAATTGCCAACAGCCACTCTGGAGAAGTGTACGGTGTGTCCTGAAATATCGAAAAAGCACAGCTTAGGGAGCATAGGGCACGTCCACTCATGGGCGTATAAATTGGGAAAACTAAAAATCAGCAAGACACAGGCACCCCAAAGTTTAGGGCTGCTCTGTTGACAAGAACCTCCACTTCATGACACCTTAAATATCCCAGGAAAGAGAAAAATGGATAAAGAAGTTGTGGTCCTTATGTACAACGGAATATCACTCAGACATGAAATCAATGTCATAAGGCTAGTAGAAGCAATAAGAGTGGATTTAGGTACGACGATTCTAAGTGAAATAAGTCACAAAGAAAAAGACACTTATCATAAGCTATCACTTATAGAGGGAATGTAAAAACCGCTACACTTGAACTGAATTACAAAACAGAACAGAGTCACACGTTTAGAAAACACACTATGGCTGCTTAACGGGACAGGTGAGGTGGGGTGAGGCATAAAACAAGGGTTTCAAATTCGCTCAGATACCGTTCCATACACCCAATATGTAATAGACAACACCTGCTCCTTGCTCAGTGAACTGGACTCAACACCGCCTATTCACCGCACAAGAATATATGTGACTAGTAAGAATCTTAAAACCTATGTATTGATATCTGTCTGGAAGTGAGTCAAGTGGGTGTAAAGCCGCATAAACACAGCCGTGAAAAGCAGCTAAACCCCATTATAAAAATAAATTACTTTTAAAAACCCGTAAAACAAAGACAGTGAAAGAGAGAGAAATTCTTACAAAATTCTTTCAGAGGCTGTGATGCAACCTGGATTGACCATATCTAGACCCACAGCTGGATGAGACATAAGGGTGGACACTCTTGGGGCTGAAAGGTTGGGTGAGGTTGGGTGAGCAAACGCAGACCCTTTAAAGTAACACTGCTTGGTATCCATCCCATGGGTCCCAAACCTCCAGGATCAAGGGCATCTTCCTACATCGAAAACATGCATGAGAAACCCAGAAGATGGTACAACGTGTGATTTTGAAAGGTTTCTAATACGCACCTCATTTCTCATCTCCTTGTGCTCGGGTTTGCCTTTCCAGCTACTTTACTAGCAATGTCACTACTTGGAGAATCAGCACCTTTAAGCTTCTGTTCCCTACAGGTTGCAATTTTTCCTGAGGATGAACGGGAAGAGGGGCAACCAATGAGAGACTAGATCTAGGTGTTGGGACAGGCACAGGTCACTCTATTTTCCCATCAGGAAGAAGAATTAACCACAGGCTCAGCCTGCCACCCAGATGCAGAATAGGGCCTGAGGCAATCCCGCCCTTTTGCGGCCAGCTCCCAAAAAAGCCAGTTGAAAAATGGAGCTCAGGGACACTGCAATTCACAAACCCGCAGAGCTATAAATGATAACTCTCATCAACAGATATATTGAGGGAAGGCAACGAAGAGGATTTGAAAGCAAGGCAGAATTGCAGGAAACATGTTTCAGGAGGTTGATTCGAATCGCCTTTAAAGCACATGAAAAGTGGCAAAACGTCGACAATGATGCCCTTGGCCAAACAGGGCGTATGCGTTTTTTCCTGAATATATTCAGGAAAAAACGCATACGCCCTGTTTGGCCAACCAAGCAACCTGGAAAGGCTAATCAGCGCTACAAAGAAGTCTCGCTTCCCATCGGTCAAAAGGGCCATGCTGCAAAAAGTGTCAAAACCAGAAATGCAGGACAGGCCATGGAGAAATGGCAGCCTTTCTACACTGATGGGCGGGATGTAAATTGCCAACAGCCACTCTGGAGAAGTGTACGGTGTGTCCTGAAACATCGAAAAACCACAGCTTAGGGAGCATAGGGCACGTCCACTCATGGGCGTATAAATTGGGAAAACTAAAAATCAGCAAGACACAGGCACCCCAAAGTTTAGGGCTGCTCTGTTGACAAGAACCTCCACTTCATGACACCTTAAATATCCCAGGAAAGAGAAAAATGGATAAAGAAGTTGTGGTCCTTATGTACAATGGAATATCACTCAGACATGAAATCAATGTCATAAGGCTAGTAGAAGCAATATGAGTGGATTTAGGTACGACGATTCTAAGTGAAATAAGTCACAAAGAAAAAGACACTTATCATAAGCTATCACTTATAGAGGGAATGTAAAAACCGCTACACTTGAACTGAATTACAAAACAGAACAGAGTCACACGTTTAGAAAACACACTATGGCTGCTTAACGGGAAAGGTGAAGTGGGGTGAGGCATAAAACAAGGGTTTCAAATTCGCTCAGATACCGTTCCATACACCCAATATGTAATAGACAACACCTGCTCCTTGCTCAGTGAACTGGACTCAACACCCCCTATTCACCGCATAAGAATATATGTGACTAGTAAGAATCTTAAAACCTATGTATTGATATCTGTCTGGCAGTGAGTCAAGTGGGTGTAAAGCCGCATAAACACAGCCGTGAAAAGCAGCTAAACCCCATTATAAAAATAAATTAATTTTAAAAACCCGTAAAACAAAGACAGTGAAAGAGAGAGAAATTCTTACAAAATTCGTTCAGAGGCTGTGATGCAACCTGGATTGACCATATCTAGATCCACAGCTGGATGAGACATAAGGGTGGGCACTCTTGGGGCTGAAAGTTTGGGTGAGGTTGGGTGAGCAAACGCAGACCCTTTAAAGTCGCCTTTAAATCGCCTTTAAAGCACATGAAAAGTGGCAAAACTTCGACAATGATGCCCTTGGCCAAAAAGGGCGTATGAGAGACTAGATCTAGGTGTTGGGACAGGCACAGGTCACTCTATTTTCCCATCAGGAAGAAGAATTAACCACAGGCTCAGCCATACGCCCTTTTTTGCCAACCAAGCAACCTGGAAAGGCAAATCAGCGCTACAAAGAAGTCTCGCTTCCCATCGGTCAAAAGGGCCATGCTGCAAAAAGTGTCAAAACCAGAAATGCAGGACAGGCCATGGAGAAATGGCAGCCTTGCTACGCTGATGGGCGGGATGTAAATTGCCAACAGCCACTCTGGAGAAGTGTACGGTGTGTCCTGAAACATCGAAAAAACACAGCTTAGGGAGCATAGGGCACGTCCACTCATGGGCGTATAAATTGGGAAAACTAAAAATCAGCCAGACACAGGCACCCCAAAGTTTAGGGCTGCTCTGTTGACAAGAACCTCCACTTCATGACACCTTAAATATCCCAGGAAAGAGAAAAATGGATAAAGAAGTTGTGGTCCTTATGTACAATGGAATATCACTCAGACATGAAATCAAGGTCATAAGGCTAGTAGAAGCAAGATGAGTGGATTTAGGTACGATGATTCTAAGTGAAATAAGTCACACAGAAAAAGACACTTATCATTAGCTGTCACTTATAGAGGGAATGTAAAAACCGCTACACTTGAAATGAATTACAAAACAGAACAGAGACACACGTTTAGAAAACACACTATGGCTGCTTAACGGGAAAGGTGAGGTGGGGTGAGGCATAAAACAAGGGTTTCAAATTCGCTCAGATACCGTTCCATACACCCAATATGTAATAGACAACACCTGCTCCTTGCTCAGTGAACTGGACTCAACACCCCCTATTCACCGCACAAGAATATATGTGACTAGTAAGAATCTTAAAACCTATGTATTGATATCTGTCTGGCAGTGAGTCAAGTGGGTGTAAAGCCGCATAAACACAGTCGTGAAAAGCAGCTAAACCCCATTATAAAAATAAATTACTTTTAAAAACCCGTAAAACAAAGACAGTGAAAGAGAGAGAAATTCTTACAAAATTCGTTCAGAGGCTGTGATGCAACCTGGATTGACCATATCTAGACCCACAGCTGGATGAGACATAAGGGTGGACACTCTTGGGGCTGAAAGGTTGGGTGAGGTTGGGTGAGCAAACGCAGACCCTTTAAAGTAACACTGCTTGGTACCCATCCCATGGGTCCCAAATCTCCAGGTTCAAGGGCATCTTCCTACATCGAAAACATGCATGAGAAACCCAGAAGATGGTACACCGTGTGATTTTGAAAGGTTTCTAATACGCACCTCATTTCTCATCTCCTTGTGCTCGGGTTCGCCTTTCCAGCTACTTTACTAGCAATCTCCCTACTTGGAGAATCAGCACCTTCAAGCTTCTGTTCCCTACCGGTTGCAAATTGTCCTGAGGATGAACGGGAAGAGGGGCAACCAATGAGAGACTAGATCTAGGTGTTGGGACAGGCACAGGTCACTCTATTTTCCCATCAGGAAGAAGAATTAACCACAGGCTCAGCCTGCCGCCCAGAAGCAGAATAGGGCCTGAGGCAATCCCGCGCTTTTGCGGCCAGCTCGCAAAAAAGCCAGTTGAAAAATGGAGCTCAGGGACACTGCAATTCACAAACCCGCAGAGCTATAAATGATAACTCTCATCCACAGATATATTGAGGGAAGGCAACGAAGAGGATTTGAAAGCAAGGCAGAATTGCAGGAAACAGGTTTCAGGAGGTAGATTCGAATCGCCTTTAAAGCACATGAAAAGTGGCAAAATGTCGACAATGATGCCCTTGGCCAAACAGGGCGTATGCGTTTTTTCCTGAATATATTCAGGAAAAAACGCATACGCCCTGTTTGGCCAACCAAGCAACCTGGAAAGGCTAATCAGCGCTACAAAGAAGTCTCGCTTCCCATCGGTCAAAAGGGCCATGCTGCAAAAAGTGTCAAAACCAGAAATGCAGGACAGGCCATGGAGAAATGGCAGCCTTGCTACGCTGATGGGCGGGATGTAAATTGCCAACAGCCACTCTGGAGAAGTGTATGGTGTGTCCTGAAACATCGAAAAAACACAGCTTAGGGAGCATAGGGCAGGTCCACTCATGGGCGTATAAATTGGGAAAACTAAAAATCAGCAAGACACAGGCACCCCAAAGTTTAGGGCTGCTCTGTTGACAAGAACCTCCACTTCATGACACCTTAAATATCCCAGGAAAGAGAAAAATGGATAAAGAAGTTGTGGTCCTTATGTACAATGGAATATCACTCAGACATGAAATCAATGTCATAAGGCTAGTAGAAGCAAGATGAGTGGATTTAGGTACGACGATTCTAAGTGAAATAAGTCACACAGAAAAAGACACTTATCATAAGCTATCACTTATAGAGGGAATGTAAAAACCGCTACACTTGAACTGAATTACAAAACAGAACAGAGTCACACGTTTAGAAAACACACTATGGCTGCTTAATGGGAAAGGTGAGGTGGGGTGATGCATAAAACAAGGGTTTCAAATTCGCTCAGATACCGTTCCATACACCCAATATGTAATAGACAAGACCTACTCCTTGCTCAGTGAACTGGACTCAACACCCCCTATTCACTGCACAAGAATATATGTGACTAGTAAGAATCTTAAAACCTATGTATTGATATCTGTCTGGAAGAGAGTCAAGTGGGTGTAAAGCCGCATAAACACAGCCGTGAAAGGCAGCTGAACCCCATTATAAAAATAAATTACTTTTAAAAACCCGTAAAACAAAGACAGTGAAAGAGAGAGAAATTCTTACAGAATTCGTTCAGAGGCTGTGATGCAACCTGGATTGACCATATCTAGACCCACAGCTTGATGAGACATAAGGGTGGACACTCTTGGGGCTGAAAGGTTGGGTGAGGTTGGGTGAGCAAACGCAGACCCTTTAAAGTAATACTGCCTGGTACCCATCCCATGGGTCCCAAAGCTCCAGGTTCAAGGGCATCTTCCTACATCAAAAACATGCATGAGAAACCCAGAAGATGGTACACCGTGTGATTTTGAAAGGTTTCTAATACGCACCTGATTTCTCATCTCCTTGTGATCGGGTTCGCCTTTCCAGCTACTTTACTAGCAATCTCCCTACTTGGAGAATCAGCACCTTTAAGCTCCTGTTCCCTACAGGTTGCAATTTGTCCTGAGGATGAACGGGAAGAGGGGCAACCAATGAGAGACTAGATCTAGGTGTTGGGACAGGCACAGGTCACTCTATTTTCCCATCAGGAAGAAGAATTAACCACAGGCTCAGCCTGCCGCCCAGAAGCAGAATAGGGCCTGAGGCAATCCCGCCCTTTTGCGGCCAGCTCCCAAAAAAGCGAGTTGAAAAATGGAGCTCAGGGACACTGCAATTCACAAACCCGCAGGGCTATAAATGATAACTCTCATCCACAGATATATTGAGGGAAGGCAACGAAGAGGATTTGAAAGCAAGGCAGAATTGCAGGAAACAGGTTTCAGGAGGTAGATTCGAATCGCCTTTAAAGCACATGAAAAGTGGCAAAACTTCGACAATGATGCCCTTGGCCAAAAAGGGCGTATGCGTTTTTTCCTGAATATATTCAGGAAAAAACGCATACGCCCTTTTTTGCCAAACAAGCAACCTGAAAAGGCAAATCAGCGCTACAAAGAAGTCTCGCTTCCCATCGGTCAAAAGGGCCATGCTGCAAAAAGTGTCAAAACCAGAAATGCAGGACAGGCCATGGAGAAATGGCAGCCTTGCTACGCTGATGGGCGGGATGTAAATTGCCAACAGCCACTCTGGAGAAGTGTACGGTGTGTCCTGAAACATCGAAAAAACACAGCTTAGGGAGCATAGGGCACGTCCACTCATGGGCGTATAAATTGGGAAAACTAAAAATCAGCCAGACACAGGCACCCCAAAGTTTAGGGCTGCTCTGTTGACAAGAACCTCCACTTCATGACACCTTAAATATCCCAGGAAAGAGAAAAATGGATAAAGAAGTTGTGGTCCTTATGTACAATGGAATATCACTCAGACATGAAATCAATGTCATAAGGCTAGTAGAAGCAATATGAGTGGATTTAGGTACGACGATTCTAAGTGAAATAAGTCACAAAGAAAAAGACACTTATCATAAGCTATCACTTATAGAGGGAATGTAAAAACCGCTACACTTGAACTGAATTACAAAACAGAACAGAGTCACACGTTTAGAAAACACACTATGGCTGCTTAACGGGAAAGGTGAAGTGGGGTGAGGCATAAAACAAGGGTTTCAAATTCACTCAGATACCGTTCCATACACCCAATATGTAATAGACAACACCTGCTCCTTGCTCAGTGAACTGGACTCAATACCCCCTATTCACCGCACAAGAATATATGTGACTAGTAAGAATCTTAAAACCTATGTATTGATATCTGTCTGGCAGTGAGTCAAGTGGGTGTAAAGCCGCATAAACACAGTCGTGAAAAGCAGCTAAACCCCATTATAAAAATAAATTACTTTTAAAAACCCGTAAAACAAAGACAGTGAAAGAGAGAGAAATTCTTACAAAATTCGTTCAGAGGCTGTGATGCAACCTGGATTGACCATATCTAGACCCACAGCTGGATGAGACATAAGGGTGGGCACTCTTGGGGCTGAAAGTTTGGGTGAGGTTGGGTGAGCAAACGCAGACCCTTTAAAGTAATACTGCCTGGTACCCATCCCATGGGTCCCAAATCTCCAGGTTCAAGGGCATCTTCCTACATCGAATACATGCATGAGAAACCCAGAGGATGGTACACCGTGTGATTTTGAAAGGTTTCTAATGCGCACCTGATTTCTCATCTCCTTGTGCTCGGGTTCGCCTTTCCAGCTACTTTACTAGCAATCTCCCTACTTGGAGAATCAGCACCTTTAAGCTCCTGTTCCCTACAGGTTGCAATTTGTCCTGAGGATGAACGGGAAGAGGGGCAACCAATGAGAGACTAGATCTAGGTGTAGGGACAGGCACAGGTCACTCTATTTTCCCATTGGGAAGAAGAATTAACCACAGGCTCAGCCTGCCGATCAGAAGCAGAATAGGGCCTGAGGCAATCCCGCGCTTTTGCGGCCAGCTCCCAAAAAAGCCAGTTGAAAAGTGGAGATCAGGGACACTGCAATTCACAAACCCGCAGATCTACAAATGATAACTCTCATCCACAGATATATTGAGGGAAGGCAACGAAGAGGATTTGAAAGCAAGGCAGAATTGCAGGAAACAGGTTTCAGGAGGTAGATTCGAATCGCCTTTAAAGCACATGAAAAGTGGCAAAACGTCGACAATGATGCCCTTGGCCAAACAGGGCGTATGCGTTTTTTCCTGAATATATTCAGGAAAAAACGCATACGCCCTGTTTGGCCAACCAAGCAACCTGGAAAGGTTAATCAGCGCTACAAAGAAGTCTCGCTTCCCATCGGTCAAAAGGGCCATGCTGCAAAAAGTGTCAAAACCAGAAATGCAGGACAGGCCATGGAGAATTGGCAGCCTTGCTACGCTGATGGGCGGGATGTAAATTGCCAACAGCCACTCTGGAGAAGTGTACGGTGTGTCCTGAAATATCGAAAAAGCACAGCTTAGGGAGCATAGGGCACGTCCACTCATGGGCGTATAAATTGGGAAAACTAAAAATCAGCAAGACACAGGCACCCCAAAGTTTAGGGCTGCTCTGTTGACAAGAACCTCCACTTCATGACACCTTAAATATCCCAGGAAAGAGAAAAATGGATAAAGAAGTTGTGGTCCTTATGTACAACGGAATATCACTCAGACATGAAATCAATGTCATAAGGCTAGTAGAAGCAATAAGAGTGGATTTAGGTACGACGATTCTAAGTGAAATAAGTCACAAAGAAAAAGACACTTATCATAAGCTATCACTTATAGAGGGAATGTAAAAACCGCTACACTTGAACTGAATTACAAAACAGAACAGAGTCACACGTTTAGAAAACACACTATGGCTGCTTAACGGGACAGGTGAGGTGGGGTGAGGCATAAAACAAGGGTTTCAAATTCGCTCAGATACCGTTCCATACACCCAATATGTAATAGACAACACCTGCTCCTTGCTCAGTGAACTGGACTCAACACCGCCTATTCACCGCACAAGAATATATGTGACTAGTAAGAATCTTAAAACCTATGTATTGATATCTGTCTGGAAGTGAGTCAAGTGGGTGTAAAGCCGCATAAACACAGCCGTGAAAAGCAGCTAAACCCCATTATAAAAATAAATTACTTTTAAAAACCCGTAAAACAAAGACAGTGAAAGAGAGAGAAATTCTTACAAAATTCGTTCAGAGGCTGTGATGCAACCTGGATTGACCATATCTAGACCCACAGCTGGATGAGACATAAGGGTGGACACTCTTGGGGCTGAAAGGTTGGGTGAGGTTGGGTGAGCAAACGCAGACCCTTTAAAGTAACACTGCTTGGTATCCATCCCATGGGTCCCAAACCTCCAGGATCAAGGGCATCTTCCTACATCGAAAACATGCATGAGAAACCCAGAAGATGGTACAACGTGTGATTTTGAAAGGTTTCTAATACGCACCTCATTTCTCATCTCCTTGTGCTCGGGTTTGCCTTTCCAGCTACTTTACTAGCAATGTCACTACTTGGAGAATCAGCACCTTTAAGCTTCTGTTCCCTACAGGTTGCAATTTTTCCTGAGGATGAACGGGAAGAGGGGCAACCAATGAGAGACTAGATCTAGGTGTTGGGACAGGCACAGGTCACTCTATTTTCCCATCAGGAAGAAGAATTAACCACAGGCTCAGCCTGCCACCCAGATGCAGAATAGGGCCTGAGGCAATCCCGCCCTTTTGCGGCCAGCTCCCAAAAAAGCCAGTTGAAAAATGGAGCTCAGGGACACTGCAATTCACAAACCCGCAGAGCTATAAATGATAACTCTCATCAACAGATATATTGAGGGAAGGCAACGAAGAGGATTTGAAAGCAAGGCAGAATTGCAGGAAACATGTTTCAGGAGGTTGATTCGAATCGCCTTTAAAGCACATGAAAAGTGGCAAAACGTCGACAATGATGCCCTTGGCCAAACAGGGCGTATGCGTTTTTTCCTGAATATATTCAGGAAAAAACGCATACGCCCTGTTTGGCCAACCAAGCAACCTGGAAAGGCTAATCAGCGCTACAAAGAAGTCTCGCTTCCCATCGGTCAAAAGGGCCATGCTGCAAAAAGTGTCAAAACCAGAAATGCAGGACAGGCCATGGAGAAATGGCAGCCTTTCTACACTGATGGGCGGGATGTAAATTGCCAACAGCCACTCTGGAGAAGTGTACGGTGTGTCCTGAAACATCGAAAAACCACAGCTTAGGGAGCATAGGGCACGTCCACTCATGGGCGTATAAATTGGGAAAACTAAAAATCAGCAAGACACAGGCACCCCAAAGTTTAGGGCTGCTCTGTTGACAAGAACCTCCACTTCATGACACCTTAAATATCCCAGGAAAGAGAAAAATGGATAAAGAAGTTGTGGTCCTTATGTACAATGGAATATCACTCAGACATGAAATCAATGTCATAAGGCTAGTAGAAGCAATATGAGTGGATTTAGGTACGACGATTCTAAGTGAAATAAGTCACAAAGAAAAAGACACTTATCATAAGCTATCACTTATAGAGGGAATGTAAAAACCGCTACACTTGAACTGAATTACAAAACAGAACAGAGTCACACGTTTAGAAAACACACTATGGCTGCTTAACGGGAAAGGTGAAGTGGGGTGAGGCATAAAACAAGGGTTTCAAATTCGCTCAGATACCGTTCCATACACCCAATATGTAATAGACAACACCTGCTCCTTGCTCAGTGAACTGGACTCAACACCCCCTATTCACCGCATAAGAATATATGTGACTAGTAAGAATCTTAAAACCTATGTATTGATATCTGTCTGGCAGTGAGTCAAGTGGGTGTAAAGCCGCATAAACACAGCCGTGAAAAGCAGCTAAACCCCATTATAAAAATAAATTAATTTTAAAAACCCGTAAAACAAAGACAGTGAAAGAGAGAGAAATTCTTACAAAATTCGTTCAGAGGCTGTGATGCAACCTGGATTGACCATATCTAGATCCACAGCTGGATGAGACATAAGGGTGGGCACTCTTGGGGCTGAAAGTTTGGGTGAGGTTGGGTGAGCAAACGCAGACCCTTTAAAGTCGCCTTTAAATCGCCTTTAAAGCACATGAAAAGTGGCAAAACTTCGACAATGATGCCCTTGGCCAAAAAGGGCGTATGAGAGACTAGATCTAGGTGTTGGGACAGGCACAGGTCACTCTATTTTCCCATCAGGAAGAAGAATTAACCACAGGCTCAGCCATACGCCCTTTTTTGCCAACCAAGCAACCTGGAAAGGCAAATCAGCGCTACAAAGAAGTCTCGCTTCCCATCGGTCAAAAGGGCCATGCTGCAAAAAGTGTCAAAACCAGAAATGCAGGACAGGCCATGGAGAAATGGCAGCCTTGCTACGCTGATGGGCGGGATGTAAATTGCCAACAGCCACTCTGGAGAAGTGTACGGTGTGTCCTGAAACATCGAAAAAACACAGCTTAGGGAGCATAGGGCACGTCCACTCATGGGCGTATAAATTGGGAAAACTAAAAATCAGCCAGACACAGGCACCCCAAAGTTTAGGGCTGCTCTGTTGACAAGAACCTCCACTTCATGACACCTTAAATATCCCAGGAAAGAGAAAAATGGATAAAGAAGTTGTGGTCCTTATGTACAATGGAATATCACTCAGACATGAAATCAAGGTCATAAGGCTAGTAGAAGCAAGATGAGTGGATTTAGGTACGATGATTCTAAGTGAAATAAGTCACACAGAAAAAGACACTTATCATTAGCTGTCACTTATAGAGGGAATGTAAAAACCGCTACACTTGAAATGAATTACAAAACAGAACAGAGACACACGTTTAGAAAACACACTATGGCTGCTTAACGGGAAAGGTGAGGTGGGGTGAGGCATAAAACAAGGGTTTCAAATTCGCTCAGATACCGTTCCATACACCCAATATGTAATAGACAACACCTGCTCCTTGCTCAGTGAACTGGACTCAACACCCCCTATTCACCGCACAAGAATATATGTGACTAGTAAGAATCTTAAAACCTATGTATTGATATCTGTCTGGCAGTGAGTCAAGTGGGTGTAAAGCCGCATAAACACAGTCGTGAAAAGCAGCTAAACCCCATTATAAAAATAAATTACTTTTAAAAACCCGTAAAACAAAGACAGTGAAAGAGAGAGAAATTCTTACAAAATTCGTTCAGAGGCTGTGATGCAACCTGGATTGACCATATCTAGACCCACAGCTGGATGAGACATAAGGGTGGACACTCTTGGGGCTGAAAGGTTGGGTGAGGTTGGGTGAGCAAACGCAGACCCTTTAAAGTAACACTGCTTGGTACCCATCCCATGGGTCCCAAATCTCCAGGTTCAAGGGCATCTTCCTACATCGAAAACATGCATGAGAAACCCAGAAGATGGTACACCGTGTGATTTTGAAAGGTTTCTAATACGCACCTCATTTCTCATCTCCTTGTGCTCGGGTTCGCCTTTCCAGCTACTTTACTAGCAATCTCCCTACTTGGAGAATCAGCACCTTCAAGCTTCTGTTCCCTACCGGTTGCAAATTGTCC
This sequence comes from Eschrichtius robustus, assembly GCF_028021215.1. NCBI lineage: Eukaryota > Metazoa > Chordata > Mammalia > Artiodactyla > Eschrichtiidae > Eschrichtius > Eschrichtius robustus. The sequence goes on from NW_027175351.1 coordinate 1,606,557, forward strand.
TGAGGATGAACGGGAAGAGGGGCAACCAATGAGAGACTAGATCTAGGTGTTGGGACAGGCACAGGTCACTCTATTTTCCCATCAGGAAGAAGAATTAACCACAGGCTCAGCCTGCCGCCCAGAAGCAGAATAGGGCCTGAGGCAATCCCGCGCTTTTGCGGCCAGCTCGCAAAAAAGCCAGTTGAAAAATGGAGCTCAGGGACACTGCAATTCACAAACCCGCAGAGCTATAAATGATAACTCTCATCCACAGATATATTGAGGGAAGGCAACGAAGAGGATTTGAAAGCAAGGCAGAATTGCAGGAAACAGGTTTCAGGAGGTAGATTCGAATCGCCTTTAAAGCACATGAAAAGTGGCAAAATGTCGACAATGATGCCCTTGGCCAAACAGGGCGTATGCGTTTTTTCCTGAATATATTCAGGAAAAAACGCATACGCCCTGTTTGGCCAACCAAGCAACCTGGAAAGGCTAATCAGCGCTACAAAGAAGTCTCGCTTCCCATCGGTCAAAAGGGCCATGCTGCAAAAAGTGTCAAAACCAGAAATGCAGGACAGGCCATGGAGAAATGGCAGCCTTGCTACGCTGATGGGCGGGATGTAAATTGCCAACAGCCACTCTGGAGAAGTGTATGGTGTGTCCTGAAACATCGAAAAAACACAGCTTAGGGAGCATAGGGCAGGTCCACTCATGGGCGTATAAATTGGGAAAACTAAAAATCAGCAAGACACAGGCACCCCAAAGTTTAGGGCTGCTCTGTTGACAAGAACCTCCACTTCATGACACCTTAAATATCCCAGGAAAGAGAAAAATGGATAAAGAAGTTGTGGTCCTTATGTACAATGGAATATCACTCAGACATGAAATCAATGTCATAAGGCTAGTAGAAGCAAGATGAGTGGATTTAGGTACGACGATTCTAAGTGAAATAAGTCACACAGAAAAAGACACTTATCATAAGCTATCACTTATAGAGGGAATGTAAAAACCGCTACACTTGAACTGAATTACAAAACAGAACAGAGTCACACGTTTAGAAAACACACTATGGCTGCTTAATGGGAAAGGTGAGGTGGGGTGATGCATAAAACAAGGGTTTCAAATTCGCTCAGATACCGTTCCATACACCCAATATGTAATAGACAAGACCTACTCCTTGCTCAGTGAACTGGACTCAACACCCCCTATTCACTGCACAAGAATATATGTGACTAGTAAGAATCTTAAAACCTATGTATTGATATCTGTCTGGAAGAGAGTCAAGTGGGTGTAAAGCCGCATAAACACAGCCGTGAAAGGCAGCTGAACCCCATTATAAAAATAAATTACTTTTAAAAACCCGTAAAACAAAGACAGTGAAAGAGAGAGAAATTCTTACAGAATTCGTTCAGAGGCTGTGATGCAACCTGGATTGACCATATCTAGACCCACAGCTTGATGAGACATAAGGGTGGACACTCTTGGGGCTGAAAGGTTGGGTGAGGTTGGGTGAGCAAACGCAGACCCTTTAAAGTAATACTGCCTGGTACCCATCCCATGGGTCCCAAAGCTCCAGGTTCAAGGGCATCTTCCTACATCAAAAACATGCATGAGAAACCCAGAAGATGGTACACCGTGTGATTTTGAAAGGTTTCTAATACGCACCTGATTTCTCATCTCCTTGTGATCGGGTTCGCCTTTCCAGCTACTTTACTAGCAATCTCCCTACTTGGAGAATCAGCACCTTTAAGCTCCTGTTCCCTACAGGTTGCAATTTGTCCTGAGGATGAACGGGAAGAGGGGCAACCAATGAGAGACTAGATCTAGGTGTTGGGACAGGCACAGGTCACTCTATTTTCCCATCAGGAAGAAGAATTAACCACAGGCTCAGCCTGCCGCCCAGAAGCAGAATAGGGCCTGAGGCAATCCCGCCCTTTTGCGGCCAGCTCCCAAAAAAGCGAGTTGAAAAATGGAGCTCAGGGACACTGCAATTCACAAACCCGCAGGGCTATAAATGATAACTCTCATCCACAGATATATTGAGGGAAGGCAACGAAGAGGATTTGAAAGCAAGGCAGAATTGCAGGAAACAGGTTTCAGGAGGTAGATTCGAATCGCCTTTAAAGCACATGAAAAGTGGCAAAACTTCGACAATGATGCCCTTGGCCAAAAAGGGCGTATGCGTTTTTTCCTGAATATATTCAGGAAAAAACGCATACGCCCTTTTTTGCCAAACAAGCAACCTGAAAAGGCAAATCAGCGCTACAAAGAAGTCTCGCTTCCCATCGGTCAAAAGGGCCATGCTGCAAAAAGTGTCAAAACCAGAAATGCAGGACAGGCCATGGAGAAATGGCAGCCTTGCTACGCTGATGGGCGGGATGTAAATTGCCAACAGCCACTCTGGAGAAGTGTACGGTGTGTCCTGAAACATCGAAAAAACACAGCTTAGGGAGCATAGGGCACGTCCACTCATGGGCGTATAAATTGGGAAAACTAAAAATCAGCCAGACACAGGCACCCCAAAGTTTAGGGCTGCTCTGTTGACAAGAACCTCCACTTCATGACACCTTAAATATCCCAGGAAAGAGAAAAATGGATAAAGAAGTTGTGGTCCTTATGTACAATGGAATATCACTCAGACATGAAATCAATGTCATAAGGCTAGTAGAAGCAATATGAGTGGATTTAGGTACGACGATTCTAAGTGAAATAAGTCACAAAGAAAAAGACACTTATCATAAGCTATCACTTATAGAGGGAATGTAAAAACCGCTACACTTGAACTGAATTACAAAACAGAACAGAGTCACACGTTTAGAAAACACACTATGGCTGCTTAACGGGAAAGGTGAAGTGGGGTGAGGCATAAAACAAGGGTTTCAAATTCGCTCAGATACCGTTCCATACACCCAATATGTAATAGACAACACCTGCTCCTTGCTCAGTGAACTGGACTCAACACCCCCTATTCACCGCACAAGAATATATGTGACTAGTAAGAATCTTAAAACCTATGTATTGATATCTGTCTGGAAGTGAGTCAAGTGGGTGTAAAGCCGCATAAACACAGCCGTGAAAAGCAGCTAAACCCCATTATAAAAATAAATTACTTTTAAAAACCCGTAAAACAAAGACAGTGAAAGAGAGAGAAATTCTTACAAAATTCGTTCAGAGGCTGTGATGCAACCTGGATTGACCATATCTAGACCCACAGCTGGATGAGACATAAGGGTGGACACTCTTGGGGCTGAAAGGTTGGGTGAGGTTGGGTGAGCAAACGCAGACCCTTTAAAGTAACACTGCTTGGTATCCATCCCATGGGTCCCAAACCTCCAGGATCAAGGGCATCTTCCTACATCGAAAACATGCATGAGAAACCCAGAAGATGGTACACCGTGTGATTTTGAAAGGTTTCTAATACGCACCTCATTTCTCATCTCCTTGTGCTCGGGTTTGCCTTTCCAGCTACTTTACTAGCAATGTCACTACTTGGAGAATCAGCACCTTTAAGCTTCTGTTCCCTACAGGTTGCAATTTTTCCTGAGGATGAACGGGAAGAGGGGCAACCAATGAGAGACTAGATCTAGGTGTTGGGACAGGCACAGGTCACTCTATTTTCCCATCAGGAAGAAGAATTAACCACAGGCTCAGCCTGCCACCCAGATGCAGAATAGGGCCTGAGGCAATCCCGCCCTTTTGCGGCCAGCTCCCAAAAAAGCCAGTTGAAAAATGGAGCTCAGGGACACTGCAATTCACAAACCCGCAGAGCTATAAATGATAACTCTCATCAACAGATATATTGAGGGAAGGCAACGAAGAGGATTTGAAAGCAAGGCAGAATTGCAGGAAACATGTTTCAGGAGGTTGATTCGAATCGCCTTTAAAGCACATGAAAAGTGGCAAAACGTCGACAATGATGCCCTTGGCCAAACAGGGCGTATGCGTTTTTTCCTGAATATATTCAGGAAAAAACGCATACGCCCTGTTTGGCCAACCAAGCAACCTGGAAAGGCTAATCAGCGCTACAAAGAAGTCTCGCTTCCCATCGGTCAAAAGGGCCATGCTGCAAAAAGTGTCAAAACCAGAAATGCAGGACAGGCCATGGAGAAATGGCAGCCTTTCTACACTGATGGGCGGGATGTAAATTGCCAACAGCCACTCTGGAGAAGTGTACGGTGTGTCCTGAAACATCGAAAAACCACAGCTTAGGGAGCATAGGGCACGTCCACTCATGGGCGTATAAATTGGGAAAACTAAAAATCAGCAAGACACAGGCACCCCAAAGTTTAGGGCTGCTCTGTTGACAAGAACCTCCACTTCATGACACCTTAAATATCCCAGGAAAGAGAAAAATGGATAAAGAAGTTGTGGTCCTTATGTACAATGGAATATCACTCAGACATGAAATCAATGTCATAAGGCTAGTAGAAGCAATATGAGTGGATTTAGGTACGACGATTCTAAGTGAAATAAGTCACAAAGAAAAAGACACTTATCATAAGCTATCACTTATAGAGGGAATGTAAAAACCGCTACACTTGAACTGAATTACAAAACAGAACAGAGTCACACGTTTAGAAAACACACTATGGCTGCTTAACGGGAAAGGTGAAGTGGGGTGAGGCATAAAACAAGGGTTTCAAATTCGCTCAGATACCGTTCCATACACCCAATATGTAATAGACAACACCTGCTCCTTGCTCAGTGAACTGGACTCAAAACCCCCTATTCACCGCACAAGAATATATGTGACTAGTAAGAATCTTAAAACCTATGTATTGATATCTGTCTGGCAGTGAGTCAAGTGGGTGTAAAGCCGCATAAACACAGCCGTGAAAAGCAGCTAAACCCCATTATAAAAATAAATTAATTTTAAAAACCCGTAAAACAAAGACAGTGAAAGAGAGAGAAATTCTTACAAAATTCGTTCAGAGGCTGTGATGAAACCTGGATTGACCATATCTAGACCCACAGCTGGATGAGACATAAGGGTGGGCACTCTTGGGGCTGAAAGTTTGGGTGAGGTTGGGTGAGCAAACGCAGACCCTTTAAAGTAATACTGCCTGGTACCCATCCCATGGGTCCCAAATCTCCAGGTTCAAGGGCATCTTCCTACATCGAAAACATGCATGAGAAACCCAGAGGATGGTACACCGTGTGATTTTGAAAGGTTTCTAATGCGCACCTGATTTCTCATCTCCTTGTGCTCGGGTTCGCCTTTCCAGCTACTTTACTAGCAATCTCCCTACTTGGAGAATCAGCACCTTTAAGCTCCTGTTCCCTACAGGTTGCAATTTGTCCTGAGGATGAACGGGAAGAGGGGCAACCAATGAGAGACTAGATCTAGGTGTTGGGACAGGCACAGGTCACTCTATTTTCCCATCAGGAAGAAGAATTAACCACAGGCTCAGCCTGCCGCCCAGATGCAGAATAGGGCCTGAGGCAATCCCGCCCTTTTGCGGCCAGCTCCCAAAAAAGCCAGTTGAAAAATGGAGCTCAGGGACACTGCAATTCACAAACCCGCAGAGCTATAAATGATAACTCTCATCCACAGATATATTGAGGGAAGGCAACGAAGAGGATTTGAAAGCAAGGCAGAATTGCAGGAAACAGGTTTCAGGAGGTAGATTCGAATCGCCTTTAAAGCACATGAAAAGTGGCAAAACTTCGACAATGATGCCCTTGGCCAAAAAGGGCGTATGCGTTTTTTCCTGAATATATTCAGGAAAAAACGCATACGCCCTTTTTTGCCAACCAAGCAACCTGGAAAGGCAAATCAGCGCTACAAAGAAGTCTCGCTTCCCATCGGTCAAAAGGGCCATGCTGCAAAAAGTGTCAAAACCAGAAATGCAGGACAGGCCATGGAGAAATGGCAGCCTTGCTACGCTGATGGGCGGGATGTAAATTGCCAACAGCCACTCTGGAGAAGTGTACGGTGTGTCCTGAAACATCGAAAAAACACAGCTTAGGGAGCATAGGGCACGTCCACTCATGGGCGTATAAATTGGGAAAACTAAAAATCAGCAAGACACAGGCACCCCAAAGTTTAGGGCTGCTCTGTTGACAAGAACCTCCACTTCATGACACCTTAAATATCCCAGGAAAGAGAAAAATGGATAAAGAAGTTGTGGTCCTTATGTACAATGGAATATCACTCAGACATGAAATCAAGGTCATAAGGCTAGTAGAAGCAAGATGAGTGGATTTAGGTACGATGATTCTAAGTGAAATAAGTCACACAGAAAAAGACACTTATCATTAGCTGTCACTTATAGAGGGAATGTAAAAACCGCTACAATTGAAATGAATTACAAAACAGAACAGAGTCACACGTTTAGAAAACACACTATGGCTGCTTAACGGGAAAGGTGAGGTGGGGTGAGGCATAAAACAAGGGTTTCAAATTCGCTCAGATACCGTTCCATACACCCAATATGTAATAGACAACACCTGCTCCTTGCTCAGTGAACTGGACTCAACACCCCCTATTCACCGCACAAGAATATATGTGACTAGTAAGAATCTTAAAACCTATGTATTGATATCTGTCTGGCAGTGAGTCAAGTGGGTGTAAAGCCGCATAAACACAGCCGTGAAAAGCAGCTAAACCCCATTATAAAAATAAATTACTTTTAAAAACCCGTGAAACAAAGACAGTGAAAGAGAGAGAAATTCTTACAAAATTCGTTCAGAGGCTGTGATGCAACCTGGATTGACCTTATCTAGACCCACAGCTGGATGAGACATAAGGGTGGACACTCTTGGGGCTGAAAGGTTGGGTGAGGTTGGGTGAGCAAGCACAGACCCTTTAAAGTACTACTGCCTGGTACCCACCCCATGGGTCCCAAATCTCCAGGTTCAAGGGCATCTTCCTACATCGAAAACATGCATGAGGAACCCAGAAGATGGTACACCGTGTGATTTTGAAAGGTTTCTAATACGCACCTCATTTCTCATCTCCTTGTGCTCGGGTTCGCCATTCCAGCTACTTTACTAGCAATCTCCCTACTTGGAGAATCAGCACCTTTAAGCTCCTGTTCCCTACAGGTTGCAATTTGTCCTGAGGATGAACGGGAAGAGGGGCAACCAATGAGAGACTAGATCTAGGTGTTGGGACAGGCAGAGGTTACTCTATTTTCCCATCGGGAAGAAGAATTAACCACAGGCTCAGCCTGCCGCCCAGAAGCAGAATAGGGCCTGAGGCAATCCCGCGCTTTTGCGGCCAGCTCCCAAAAAAGCCAGTTGAAAAATGGAGCTCAGGGACACTGCAATTCACAAACCCGCAGAGCTATAAATGATAACTCTCATCCACAGATATATTGAGGGAAGGCAACGAAGAGGATTTGAAAGCAAGGCAGAATTGCAGGAAACATGTTTCAGGAACTAGATTCGAATCGCCTTTAAAGCACATGAAAAGTGGCAAAACATCGACAATGATGCCCTTGGCCAAACAGGGCGTATGCGTTTTTTCCTGAATATATTCAGGAAAAAACGCATACGCCCTGTTGGCCAACCAAGCAACCTGGAAAGGCTAATCAGCGCTACAAAGAAGTCTCGCTTCCCATCGGTCAAAAGGGCCATGCTGCAAAAAGTGTCAAAACCAGAAATGCAGGACAGGCCATGGAGAAATGGCAGCCTTGCTACGCTGATGGGCGGGATGTAAATTGCCAACAGCCACTCTGGAGAAGTGTGCGGTGTGTCCTGAAACATCGAAAAAACACAGCTTAGGGAGCATAGAGCACGTCCACTCATGGGCGTATAAATTGGGAAAACTAAAAATCAGCAAGACACAGGCACCCCAAAGTTTAGGGCTGCTCTGTTGACAAGAACCTCCACTTCATGACACCTTAAATATCCCAGGAAAGAGAAAAATGGATAAAGAAGTTGAGGTCCTTATGTACAATGGAATATCACTCAGACATGAAATCAATTTCATAAGGCTAGTAGAAGCAAGATGAGTGGATTTAGGTACGATGATTCTACGTGAAATAAGTCACACAGAAAAAGACACTTATCATAAGCTATCACTTATAGAGGGAATGTAAAAACCGCTACACTTGAACTGAATTACAAAACAGAACAGAGTCACACGTTTAGAAAACGCACTATGGCTGCTTAATGGGAAAGGTGAGGTGGGGTGATGCATAAAACAAGGGTTTCAAATTCGCTCAGATACCGTTCCATACACCCAATATGTAATAGACAAGACCTACTCCTTGCTCAGTGAACTGGACTCAACACCCCCTATTCACTGCACAAGAATATAAGTGACTAGTAAGAATCTTAAAACCTATGTATTGATATCTGTCTGGAAGTGAGTCAAGTGGGTGTAAAGCCGCATAAACACAGCCGTGAAAAGCAGTTGAACCCCATTATAAAAATAAATTACTTTTAAAAACCCGTAAAACAAAGACAGTGAAAGAGAGAGAAATTCTTACAGAATTCGTTCAGAGGCTGTGATGCAACCTGGATTGACCATATCTAGACCCACAGCTGGATGAGACATAAGGGTGGACACTCTTGGGGCTGAAAGGTTGGGTGAGGTTGGGTGAGCAAACGCAGACCCTTTAAAGTACTACTGCCTGGTACCCATCACATGGGTCCCAAATCTCCAGGTTCAAGGGCATCTTCCTACAGAAAAAACATGCATGAGAAACCCAGAAGATGGTACACCGTGTGATTTTGAAAGGTTTCTAATACGCACCTCATTTCTCATCTCCTTGTGCTCGGGTTCGCCTTTCCAGCTACTTTACTAGCAATCTCCCTACTTGGAGAATCAGCACCTTCAAGCTTCTGTTCCCTACCGGTTGCAAATTGTCCTGAGGATGAACGGGAAGAGGGGCAACCAATGAGAGACTAGATCTAGGTGTTGGGACAGGCACAGGTCACTCTATTTTCCCATCAGGAAGAAGAATTAACCACAGGCTCAGCCTGCCGCCCAGAAGCAGAATAGGGCCTGAGGCAATCCCGCGCTTTTGCGGCCAGCTCGCAAAAAAGCCAGTTGAAAAATGGAGCTCAGGGACACTGCAATTCACAAACCCGCAGAGCTATAAATGATAACTCTCATCCACAGATATATTGAGGGAAGGCAACGAAGAGAATTTGAAAGCAAGGCAGAATTGCAGGAAACAGGTTTCAGGAGGTAGATTCGAATCGCCTTTAAAGCACATGAAAAGTGGCAAAATGTCGACAATGATGCCCTTGGCCAAACAGGGCGTATGCGTTTTTTCCTGAATATATTCAGGAAAAAACGCATACGCCCTGTTTGGCCAACCAAGCAACCTGGAAAGGCTAATCAGCGCTACAAAGAAGTCTCGCTTCCCATCGGTCAAAAGGGCCATGCTGCAAAAAGTGTCAAAACCAGAAATGCAGGACAGGCCATGGAGAAATGGCAGCCTTGCTACGCTGATGGGCGGGATGTAAATTGCCAACAGCCACTCTGGAGAAGTGTATGGTGTGTCCTGAAACATCGAAAAAACACAGCTTAGGGAGCATAGGGCACGTCCACTCATGGGCGTATAAATTGGGAAAACTAAAAATCAGCAAGACACAGGCACCCCAAAGTTTAGGGCTGCTCTGTTGACAAGAACCTCCACTTCATGACACCTTAAATATCCCAGGAAAGAGAAAAATGGATAAAGAAGTTGTGGTCCTTATGTACAATGGAATATCACTCAGACATGAAATCAAGGTCATAAGGCTAGTAGAAGCAAGATGAGTGGATTTAGGTACGACGATTCTAAGTGAAATAAGTCACACAGAAAAAGACACTTATCATAAGCTATCACTTATAGAGGGAATGTAAAAACCGCTACACTTGAACTGAATTACAAAACAGAACAGAGTCACACGTTTAGAAAACACACTATGGCTGCTTAATGGGAAAGGTGAGGTGGGGTGATGCATAAAACAAGGGTTTCAAATTCGCTCAGATACCGTTCCATAAACCCAATATGTAATAGACAAGACCTACTCCTTGCTCAGTGAACTGGACTCAACACCCCCTATTCACTGCACAAGAATATATGTGACTAGTAAGAATCTTAAAACCTATGTATTGATATCTCTCTGGAAGAGAGTCAAGTGGGTGTAAAGCCGCATAAACACAGCCGTGAAAAGCAGCTGAACCCCATTATAAAAATAAATTACTTTTAAAAACCCGTAAAACAAAGACAGTGAAAGAGAGAGAAATTCTTACAGAATTCGTTCAGAGGCTGTGATGCAACCTGGATTGACCATATCTAGACCCACAGCTGGATGAGACATAAGGGTGGACACTCTTGGGGCTGAAAGGTTGGGTGAGGTTGGGTGAGCAAACGCAGACCCTTTAAAGTAATACTGCCTGGTACCCATCCCATGGGTCCCAAAGCTCCAGGTTCAAGGGCATCTTCCTACATCAAAAACATGCATGAGAAACCCAGAAGATGGTACACCGTGTGATTTTGAAAGGTTTCTAATACGCACCTGATTTCTCATCTCCTTGTGATCGGGTTCGCCTTTCCAGCTACTTTACTAGCAATCTCCCTACTTGGAGAATCAGCACCTTTAAGCTCCTGTTCCCTACAGGTTGCAATTTGTCCTGAGGATGATCGGGAAGAGGGGCAACCAATGAGAGACTAGATCTAGGTGTTGGGACAGGCACAGGTCACTCTATTTTCCCATCAGGAAGAAGAATTAACCACAGGCTCAGCCTGCCGCCCAGAAGCAGAATAGGGCCTGAGGCAATCCCGCCCTTTTGCGGCCAGCTCCCAAAAAAGCGAGTTGAAAAATGGAGCTCAGGGACACTGCAATTCACAAACCCGCAGGGCTATAAATGATAACTCTCATCCACAGATATATTGAGGGAAGGCAACGAAGAGGATTTGAAAGCAAGGCAGAATTGCAGGAAACAGGTTTCAGGAGGTAGATTCGAATCACCTTTAAAGCACATGAAAAGTGGCAAAACTTCGACAATGATGCCCTTGGCCAAAAAGGGCGTATGCGTTTTTTCCTGAATATATTCAGGAAAAAACGCATACGCCCTTTTTTGCCAACCAAGCAACCTGAAAAGGCAAATCAGCGCTACAAAGAAGTCTCGCTTCCCATCGGTCAAAAGGGCCATGCTGCAAAAAGTGTCAAAACCAGAAATGCAGGACAGGCCATGGAGAAATGGCAGCCTTGCTACGCTGATGGGCGGGATGTAAATTGCCAACAGCCACTCTGGAGAAGTGTACGGTGTGTCCTGAAACATCGAAAAAACACAGCTTAGGGAGCAGAGGGCACGTCCACTCATGGGCGTATAAATTGGGAAAACTAAAAATCAGCAAGACACAGGCACCCCAAAGTTTAGGGCTGCTCTGTTGACAAGAACCTCCACTTCATGACACCTTAAATATCCCAGGAAAGAGAAAAATGGATAAAGAAGTTGTGGTCCTTATGTACAATGGAATATCACTCAGACATGAAATCAATGTCATAAGGCTAGTAGAAGCAAGATGAGTGGATTTAGGTACGACGATTCTAAGTGAAATAAGTCACAAAGAAAAAGACACTTATCATAAGCTATCACTTATAGAGGGAATGTAAAAACCGCTACACTTGACCTGAATTACAAAACAGAACAGAGTCACACGTTTAGAAAACACACTATGGCTGCTTAACGGGAAAGGTGAGGTGGGGTGAGGCATAAAACAAGGGTTTCAAATTCGCTCAGATACCGTTCCATACACCCAATATGTAATAGACAAGACCTACTGCTTGCTCAGTGAACTGGACTCAACACCCCCTATTCACTGCACAAGAATATATGTGACTAGTAAGAATCTTAAAACCTATGTATTGATATCTGTCTGGAAGTGAGTCAAGTGGGTGTAAAGCCGCATAAACACAGCCGTGAAAAGCAGCTGAACCCCATTATAAAAATAAATTAATTTTAAAAACCCGTAAAACAAAGACAGTGAAAGAGAGAGAAATTCTTACAAAATTCGTTCAGAGGCTGTGATGCAACCTGGATTGACCATATCTAGACCCACAGCTGGATGAGACATAAGGGTGGGCACTCTTGGGGCTGAAAGTTTGGGTGAGGTTGGGTGAGCAAACGCAGACCCTTTAAAGTAATACTGCCTGGTACCCATCCCATGGGTCCCAAATCTCCAGGTTCAAGGGCATCTTCCTACATCGAAAACATGCATGAGAAACCCAGAGGATGGTACACCGTGTGATTTTGAAAGGTTTCTAATGCGCACCTGATTTCTCATCTCCTTGTGCTCGGGTTCGCCTTTCCAGCTACTTTACTAGCAATCTCCCTACTTGGAGAATCAGCACCTTTAAGCTCCTGTTCCCTACAGGTTGCAATTTGTCCTGAGGATGAACGGGAAGAGGGGCAACCAATGAGAGACTAGATCTAGGTGTTGGGACAGGCACAGGTCACTCTATTTTCCCATCAGGAAGAAGAATTAACCACAGGCTCAGCCTGCCGCCCAGATGCAGAATAGGGCCTGAGGCAATCCCGCCCTTTTGCGGCCAGCTCCCAAAAAAGCCAGTTGAAAAATGGAGCTCAGGGACACTGCAATTCACAAACCCGCAGAGCTATAAATGATAACTCTCATCCACAGATATATTGAGGGAAGGCAACGAAGAGGATTTGAAAGCAAGGCAGAATTGCAGGAAACAGGTTTCAGGAGGTAGATTCGAATTGCCTTTAAAGCACATGAAAAGTGGCAAAACGTTGACAAGGATGCCCTTGGCCAATCAGGGCGTATGCGTTTTTTCCTGAATATATTCAGGAAAAAACGCATACGCCCTGTTTGGCCAACCAAGCAACCTGGAAAGGCTAATCAGCGCTACAAAGAAGTCTCGCTTCCCATCGGTCAAAAGGGCCATGCTGCAAAAAGTGTCAAAACCAGAAATGCAGGACAGGCCATGGAGAAATGGCAGCCTTGCTACGCTGATGGGCGGGATGTAAATTGCCAACAGCCACTCTGGAGAAGTGTATGGTGTGTCCTGAAACATCGAAAAAACACAGCTTAGGGAGCATAGGGCACGTCCACTCATGGGCGTATAAATTGGGAAAACTAAAAATCAGCAAGACACAGGCACCCAAAAGTTTAGGGCTGCTCTGTTGACAAGAACCTCCACTTCATGACACCTTAAATATCCCAGGAAAGAGAAAAATGGATAAAGAAGTTGTGGTCCTTATGTACAATGGAATATCACTCAGACATGAAATCAATGTCATAAGGCTAGTAGAAGCAAGATGAGTGGATTTAGGTACGACGATTCTAAGTGAAATAAGTCACACAGAAAAAGACACTTATCATAAGCTATCACTTATAGAGGGAATGTAAAAACCGCTACACTTGAACTGAATTACAAAACAGAACAGAGTCACACGTTTAGAAAACACACTATGGCTGCTTAATGGGAAAGGTGAGGTGGGGTGATGCATAAAACAAGGGTTTCAAATTCGCTCAGATACCGTTCCATACACCCAATATGTAATAGACAAGACCTACTCCTTGCTCAGTGAACTGGACTCAACACCCCCTATTCACTGCACAAGAATATATGTGACTAGTAAGAATCTTAAAACCTATGTATTGATATCTGTCTGGAAGAGAGTCAAGTGGGTGTAAAGCCGCATAAACACAGCCGTGAAAAGCAGCTGAACCCCATTATAAAAATAAATTACTTTTAAAAACCCGTAAAACAAAGACAGTGAAAGAGAGAGAAATTCTTACAGAATTCGTTCAGAGGCTGTGATGCAACCTGGATTGACCATATCTAGACACACAGCTTGATGAGACATAAGGGTGGACACTCTTGGGGCTGAAAGGTTGGGTGAGGTTGGGTGAGCAAACGCAGACCCTTTAAAGTAATACTGCCTGGTACCCATCCCATGGGTCCCAAAGCTCCAGGTTCAAGGGCATCTTCCTACATCAAAAACATGCATGAGAAACCCAGAAGATGGTACACCGTGTGATTTTGAAAGGTTTCTAATACGCACCTGATTTCTCATCTCCTTGTGATCGGGTTCGCCTTTCCAGCTACTTTACTAGCAATCTCCCTACTTGGAGAATCAGCACCTTTAAGCTCCTGTTCCCTACAGGTTGCAATTTGTCCTGAGGATGAAGGGGAAGAGGGGCAACCAATGAGAGACTAGATCTAGGTGTTGGGACAGGCACAGGTCACTCTATTTTCCCATCAGGAAGAAGAATTAACCACAGGCTCAGCCTGCCGCCCAGAAGCAGAATAGGGCCTGAGGCAATCCCGCCCTTTTGCGGCCAGCTCCCAAAAAAGCGAGTTGAAAAATGGAGCTCAGGGACACTGCAATTCACAAACCCGCAGGGCTATAAATGATAACTCTCATCCACAGATATATTGAGGGAAGGCAACGAAGAGGATTAGAAAGCAAAACAGAATTGCAGGAAACAGGTTTCAGGAGGTAGATTCGAATCGCCTTTAAAGCACATGAAAAGTGGCAAAACTTCGACAATGATGCCCTTTGCCAAAAAGGGCGTATGCGTTTTTTCCTGAATATATTCAGGAAAAAACGCATACGCCCTTTTTTGCCAACCAAGCAACCTGAAAATACAAATCAGCGCTACAAAGAAGTCTCGCTTCCCATCGGTCAAAAGGGCCATGCTGCAAAAAGTGTCAAAACCAGAAATGCAGGACAGGCCATGGAGAAATGGCAGCCTTGCTACGCTGATGGGCGGGATGTAAATTGCCAACAGCCACTCTGGAGAAGTGTACGGTGTGTCCTGAAACATCGAAAAAACACAGCTTAGGGAGCATAGGGCACGTCCACTCATGGGCGTATAAATTGGGAAAACTAAAAATCAGCAAGACACAGGCACCCCAAAGTTTAGGGCTGCTCTGTTGACAAGAACCTCCACTTCATGACACCTTAAATATCCCAGGAAAGAGAAAAGTGGATAAAGAAGTTGTGGTCCTTATGTACAATGGAATATCACTCAGACATGAAATCAATGTCATAAGGCTAGTAGAAGCAAGATGAGTGGATTTAGGTACGACGATTCTAAGTGAAATAAGTCACAAAGAAAAAGACACTTATCATAAGCTATCACTTATAGAGGGAATGTAAAAACCGCTACACTTGAACTGAATTACAAAACAGAACAGAGTCACACGTTTAGAAAACACACTATGGCTGCTTAACGGGAAAGGTGAGGTGGGGTGAGGCATAAAACAAGGGTTTCAAATTCGCTCAGATACCGTTCCATACACCCAATATGTAATAGACAACACCTGCTCCTTGCTCAGTGAACTGGACTCAACACCCCCTATTCACCGCACAAGAATATATGTGACTAGTAAGAATCTTAAAACCTATGTATTGATATCTGTCTGGAAGTGAGTCAAGTGGGTGTAAAGCCGCATAAACACAGCCGTGAAAAGCAGCTAAACCCCATTATAAAAATTAATTAATTTTAAAAACCCGTAAAACAAAGACAGTGAAAGAGAGAGAAATTCTTACAAAATTCGTTCAGAGGCTGTGATGCAACCTGGATTGACCTTATCTAGACCCACAGCTGGATGAGACATAAGGGTGGGCACTCTTGGGGCTGAAAGTTTGGGTGAGGTTGGGTGAGCAAACGCAGACCCTTTAAAGTAATACTGCCTGGTACCCATCCCATGGGTCCCAAATCTCCAGGTTCAAGGGCATCTTCCTACATCGAAAACATGCATGAGAAACCCAGAGGATGGTACACCGTGTGATTTTGAAAGGTTTCTAATGCGCACCTGATTTCTCATCTCCTTGTGCTAGGGTTCGCCTTTCCAGCTACTTTACTAGCAATCTCCCTACTTGGAGAATCAGCACCTTTAAGCTCCTGTTCCCTACAGGTTGCAATTTGTCCTGAGGATGAACGGGAAGAGGGGCAACCAATGAGAGACTAGATCTAGGTGTTGGGACAGGCACAGGTCACTCTATTTTCCCATCAGGAAGAAGAATTAACCACAGGCTCAGCCTGCCGCCCAGATGCAGAATAGGGCCTGAGGCAATCCCGCCCTTTTGCGGCCAGCTCCCAAAAAAGCCAGTTGAAAAATGGAGCTCAGGGACACTGCAATTCACAAACCCGCAGAGCTATAAATGATAACTCTCATCCACAGATATATTGAGGGAAGGCAACGAAGAGGATTTGAAAGCAAGGCAGAATTGCAGGAAACAGGTTTCAGGAGGTAGATTCGAATTGCCTTTAAAGCACATGAAAAGTGGCAAAACGTTGACAAGGATGCCCTTGGCCAATCAGGGCGTATGCGTTTTTTCCTGAATATATTCAGGAAAAAACGCATACGCCCAGTTTGGCCAACCAAGCAACCTGGAAAGGCTAATCAGCGCTACAAAGAAGTCTCGCTTCCCATCGGTCAAAAGGGCCATGCTGCAAAAAGTGTCAAAACCAGAAATGCAGGACAGGCCATGGAGAAATGGCAGCCTTGCTACGCTGATGGGCGGGATGTAAATTGCCAACAGCCACTCTGGAGAAGTGTATGGTGTGTCCTGAAACATCGAAAAAACACAGCTTAGGGAGCATAGGGCACGTCCACTCATGGGCGTATAAATTGGGAAAACTAAAAATCAGCAAGACACAGGCACCCAAAAGTTTAGGGCTGCTCTGTTGACAAGAACCTCCACTTCATGACACCTTAAATATCCCAGGAAAGAGAAAAATGGATAAAGAAGTTGTGGTCCTTATGTACAATGGAATATCACTCAGACATGAAATCAATGTCATAAGGCTAGTAGAAGCAAGATGAGTGGATTTAGGTACGACGATTCTAAGTGAAATAAGTCACACAGAAAAAGACACTTATCATAAGCTATCACTTATAGAGGGAATGTAAAAACCGCTACACTTGAACTGAATTACAAAACAGAACAGAGTCACACGTTTAGAAAACACACTATGGCTGCTTAATGGGAAAGGTGAGGTGGGGTGATGCATAAAACAAGGGTTTCAAATTCGCTCAGATACCGTTCCATACACCCAATATATAATAGACAAGACCTACTCCTTGCTCAGTGAACTGGACTCAACACCCCCTATTCACTGCACAAGAATATATGTGACTAGTAAGAATCTTAAAACCTATGTATTGATATCTGTCTGGAAGAGAGTCAAGTGGGTGTAAAGCCGCATAAACACAGCCGTGAAAGGCAGCTGAACCCCATTATAAAAATAAATTACTTTTAAAAACCCGTAAAACAAAGACAGTGAAAGAGAGAGAAATTCTTACAGAATTCGTTCAGAGGCTGTGATGCAACCTGGATTGACCATATCTAGACCCACAGCTTGATGAGACATAAGGGTGGACACTCTTGGGGCTGAAAGGTTGGGTGAGGTAGGGTGAGCAAACGCAGACCCTTTAAAGTAATACTGCCTGGTACCCATCCCATGGGTCCCAAAGCTCCAGGTTCAAGGGCATCTTCCTACATCAAAAACATGCATGAGAAACCCAGAAGATGGTACACCGTGTGATTTTGAAAGGTTTCTAATACGCACCTGATTTCTCATCTCCTTGTGATCGGGTTCGCCTTTCCAGCTACTTTACTAGCAATCTCCCTACTTGGAGAATCAGCACCTTTAAGCTCCTGTTCCCTACAGGTTGCAATTTGTCCTGAGGATGAAGGGGAAGAGGGGCAACCAATGAGAGACTAGATCTAGGTGTTGGGACAGGCACAGGTCACTCTATTTTCCCATCAGGAAGAAGAATTAACCACAGGCTCAGCCTGCCGCCCAGAAGCAGAATAGGGCCTGAGGCAATCCCGCCCTTTTGCGGCCAGCTCCCAAAAAAGCGAGTTGAAAAATGGAGCTCAGGGACACTGCAATTCACAAACCCGCAGGGCTATAAATGATAACTCTCATCCACAGATATATTGAGGGAAGGCAACGAAGAGGATTAGAAAGCAAAACAGAATTGCAGGAAACAGGTTTCAGGAGGTAGATTCGAATCGCCTTTAAAGCACATGAAAAGTGGCAAAACTTCGACAATGATGCCCTTTGCCAAAAAGGGCGTATGCGTTTTTTCCTGAATATATTCAGGAAAAAACGCATACGCCCTTTTTTGCCAACCAAGCAACCTGAAAATACAAATCAGCGCTACAAAGAAGTCTCGCTTCCCATCGGTCAAAAGGGCCATGCTGCAAAAAGTGTCAAAACCAGAAATGCAGGACAGGCCATGGAGAAATGGCAGCCTTGCTACGCTGATGGGCGGGATGTAAATTGCCAACAGCCACTCTGGAGAAGTGTACGGTGTGTCCTGAAACATCGAAAAAACACAGCTTAGGGAGCATAGGGCACGTCCACTCATGGGCGTATAAATTGGGAAAACTAAAAATCAGCAAGACACAGGCACCCCAAAGTTTAGGGCTGCTCTGTTGACAAGAACCTCCACTTCATGACACCTTAAATATCCCAGGAAAGAGAAAAGTGGATAAAGAAGTTGTGGTCCTTATGTACAATGGAATATCACTCAGACATGAAATCAATGTCATAAGGCTAGTAGAAGCAAGATGAGTGGATTTAGGTACGACGATTCTAAGTGAAATAAGTCACAAAGAAAAAGACACTTATCATAAGCTATCACTTATAGAGGGAATGTAAAAACCGCTACACTTGAACTGAATTACAAAACAGAACAGAGTCACACGTTTAGAAAACACACTATGGCTGCTTAACGGGAAAGGTGAGGTGGGGTGAGGCATAAAACAAGGGTTTCAAATTCGCTCAGATACCGTTCCATACACCCAATATGTAATAGACAACACCTGCTCCTTGCTCAGTGAACTGGACTCAACACCCCCTATTCACCGCACAAGAATATATGTGACTAGTAAGAATCTTAAAACCTATGTATTGATATCTGTCTGGAAGTGAGTCAAGTGGGTGTAAAGCCGCATAAACACAGCCGTGAAAAGCAGCTAAACCCCATTATAAAAATTAATTAATTTTAAAAACCCGTAAAACAAAGACAGTGAAAGAGAGAGAAATTCTTACAAAATTCGTTCAGAGGCTGTGATGCAACCTGGATTGACCTTATCTAGACCCACAGCTGGATGAGACATAAGGGTGGGCACTCTTGGGGCTGAAAGTTTGGGTGAGGTTGGGTGAGCAAACGCAGACCCTTTAAAGTAATACTGCCTGGTACCCATCCCATGGGTCCCAAATCTCCAGGTTCAAGGGCATCTTCCTACATCGAAAACATGCATGAGAAACCCAGAGGATGGTACACCGTGTGATTTTGAAAGGTTTCTAATGCGCACCTGATTTCTCATCTCCTTGTGCTAGGGTTCGCCTTTCCAGCTACTTTACTAGCAATCTCCCTACTTGGAGAATCAGCACCTTTAAGCTCCTGTTCCCTACAGGTTGCAATTTGTCCTGAGGATGAACGGGAAGAGGGGCAACCAATGAGAGACTAGATCTAGGTGTTGGGACAGGCACAGGTCACTCTATTTTCCCATCAGGAAGAAGAATTAACCACAGGCTCAGCCTGCCGCCCAGATGCAGAATAGGGCCTGAGGCAATCCCGCCCTTTTGCGGCCAGCTCCCAAAAAAGCCAGTTGAAAAATGGAGCTCAGGGACACTGCAATTCACAAACCCGCAGAGCTATAAATGATAACTCTCATCCACAGATATATTGAGGGAAGGCAACGAAGAGGATTTGAAAGCAAGGCAGAATTGCAGGAAACAGGTTTCAGGAGGTAGATTCGAATTGCCTTTAAAGCACATGAAAAGTGGCAAAACGTTGACAAGGATGCCCTTGGCCAATCAGGGCGTATGCGTTTTTTCCTGAATATATTCAGGAAAAAACGCATACGCCCAGTTTGGCCAACCAAGCAACCTGGAAAGGCTAATCAGCGCTACAAAGAAGTCTCGCTTCCCATCGGTCAAAAGGGCCATGCTGCAAAAAGTGTCAAAACCAGAAATGCAGGACAGGCCATGGAGAAATGGCAGCCTTGATACGCTGATGGGCGGGATGTAAATTGCCAACAGCCACTCTGGAGAAGTGTATGGTGTGTCCTGAAACATCGAAAAAACACAGCTTAGGGAGCATAGGGCACGTCCACTCATGGGCGTATAAATTGGGAAAACTAAAAATCAGCAAGACACAGGCACCCAAAAGTTTAGGGCTGCTCTGTTGACAAGAACCTCCACTTCATGACACCTTAAATATCCCAGGAAAGAGAAAAATGGATAAAGAAGTTGTGGTCCTTATGTACAATGGAATATCACTCAGACATGAAATCAATGTCATAAGGCTAGTAGAAGCAAGATGAGTGGATTTAGGTACGACGATTCTAAGTGAAATAAGTCACACAGAAAAAGACACTTATCATAAGCTATCACTTATAGAGGGAATGTAAAAACCGCTACACTTGAACTGAATTACAAAACAGAACAGAGTCACACGTTTAGAAAACACACTATGGCTGCTTAATGGGAAAGGTGAGGTGGGGTGATGCATAAAACAAGGGTTTCAAATTCGCTCAGATACCGTTCCATACACCCAATATGTAATAGACAAGACCTACTCCTTGCTCAGTGAACTGGACTCAACACCCCCTATTCACTGCACAAGAATATATGTGACTAGTAAGAATCTTAAAACCTATGTATTGATATCTGTCTGGAAGAGAGTCAAGTGGGTGTAAAGCCGCATAAACACAGCCGTGAAAGGCAGCTGAACCCCATTATAAAAATAAATTACTTTTAAAAACCCGTAAAACAAAGACAGTGAAAGAGAGAGAAATTCTTACAGAATTCGTTCAGAGGCTGTGATGCAACCTGGATTGACCATATCTAGACCCACAGCTTGATGAGACATAAGGGTGGACACTCTTGGGGCTGAAAGGTTGGGTGAGGTTGGGTGAGCAAACGCAGACCCTTTAAAGTAATACTGCCTGGTACCCATCCCATGGGTCCCAAAGCTCCAGGTTCAAGGGCATCTTCCTACATCAAAAACATGCATGAGAAACCCAGAAGATGGTACACCGTGTGATTTTGAAAGGTTTCTAATACGCACCTGATTTCTCATCTCCTTGTGATCGGGTTCGCCTTTCCAGCTACTTTACTAGCAATCTCCCTACTTGGAGAATCAGCACCTTTAAGCTCCTGTTCCCTACAGGTTGCAATTTGTCCTGAGGATGAAGGGGAAGAGGGGCAACCAATGAGAGACTAGATCTAGGTGTTGGGACAGGCACAGGTCACTCTATTTTCCCATCAGGAAGAAGAATTAACCACAGGCTCAGCCTGCCGCCCAGAAGCAGAATAGGGCCTGAGGCAATCCCGCCCTTTTGCGGCCAGCTCCCAAAAAAGCGAGTTGAAAAATGGAGCTCAGGGACACTGCAATTCACAAACCCGCAGGGCTATAAATGATAACTCTCATCCACAGATATATTGAGGGAAGGCAACGAAGAGGATTAGAAAGCAAAACAGAATTGCAGGAAACAGGTTTCAGGAGGTAGATTCGAATCGCCTTTAAAGCACATGAAAAGTGGCAAAACTTCGACAATGATGCCCTTTGCCAAAAAGGGCGTATGCGTTTTTTCCTGAATATATTCAGGAAAAAACGCATACGCCCTTTTTTGCCAACCAAGCAACCTGAAAATACAAATCAGCGCTACAAAGAAGTCTCGCTTCCCATCGGTCAAAAGGGCCATGCTGCAAAAAGTGTCAAAACCAGAAATGCAGGACAGGCCATGGAGAAATGGCAGCCTTGCTACGCTGATGGGCGGGATGTAAATTGCCAACAGCCACTCTGGAGAAGTGTACGGTGTGTCCTGAAACATCGAAAAAACACAGCTTAGGGAGCATAGGGCACGTCCACTCATGGGCGTATAAATTGGGAAAACTAAAAATCAGCAAGACACAGGCACCCCAAAGTTTAGGGCTGCTCTGTTGACAAGAACCTCCACTTCATGACACCTTAAATATCCCAGGAAAGAGAAAAATGGATAAAGAAGTTGTGGTCCTTATGTACAATGGAATATCACTCAGACATGAAATCAATGTCATAAGGCTAGTAGAAGCAAGATGAGTGGATTTAGGTACGACGATTCTAAGTGAAATAAGTCACAAAGAAAAAGACACTTATCATAAGCTATCACTTATAGAGGGAATGTAAAAACCGCTACACTTGAACTGAATTACAAAACAGAACAGAGTCACACGTTTAGAAAACACACTATGGCTGCTTAACGGGAAAGGTGAGGTGGGGTGAGGCATAAAACAAGGGTTTCAAATTCGCTCAGATACCGTTCCATACACCCAATATGTAATAGACAAGACCTACTGCTTGCTCAGTGAACTGGACTCAACACCCCCTATTCACTGCACAAGAATATATGTGACTAGTAAGAATCTTAAAACCTATGTATTGATATCTGTCTGGAAGTGAGTCAAGTGGGTGTAAAGCCGCATAAACACAGCCGTGAAAAGCAGCTAAACCCCATTATAAAAATAAATTACTTTTAAAAACCCGTAAAACAAAGACAGTGAAAGAGAGAGAAATTCTTACAGAATTCGTTCAGAGGCTGTGATGCAACCTGGATTGACCATATCTAGACCCACAGCTTGATGAGACATAAGGGTGGACACTCTTGGGGCTGAAAGGTTGGGTGAGGTTGGGTGAGCAAACACAGACCCTTTAAAGAAATACTGCCTGGTACCCATCCCATGGGTCCCAAAGCTCCAGGTTCAAGGGCATCTTCCTACATCAAAAACATGCATGAGAAACCCAGAAGATGGTACACCGTGTGATTTTGAAAGGTTTCTAATACGCACCTGATTTCTCATCTCCTTGTGATCGGGTTCGCCTTTCCAGCTACTTTACTAGCAATCTCCCTACTTGGAGAATCAGCACCTTTAAGCTCCTGTTCCCTACAGGTTGCAATTTGTCCTGAGGATGAAGGGGAAGAGGGGCAACCAATGAGAGACTAGATCTAGGTGTTGGGACAGGCACAGGTCACTCTATTTTCCCATCAGGAAGAAGAATTAACCACAGGCTCAGCCTGCCGCCCAGAAGCAGAATAGGGCCTGAGGCAATCCCGCCCTTTTGCGGCCAGCTCCCAAAAAAGCGAGTTGAAAAATGGAGCTCAGGGACACTGCAATTCACAAACCCGCAGGGCTATAAATGATAACTCTCATCCACAGATATATTGAGGGAAGGCAACGAAGAGGATTAGAAAGCAAAACAGAATTGCAGGAAACAGGTTTCAGGAGGTAGATTCGAATCGCCTTTAAAGCACATGAAAAGTGGCAAAACTTCGACAATGATGCCCTTTGCCAAAAAGGGCGTATGCGTTTTTTCCTGAATATATTCAGGAAAAAACGCATACGCCCTTTTTTGCCAACCAAGCAACCTGAAAATACAAATCAGCGCTACAAAGAAGTCTCGCTTCCCATCGGTCAAAAGGGCCATGCTGCAAAAAGTGTCAAAACCAGAAATGCAGGACAGGCCATGGAGAAATGGCAGCCTTGCTACGCTGATGGGCGGGATGTAAATTGCCAACAGCCACTCTGGAGAAGTGTACGGTGTGTCCTGAAACATCGAAAAAACACAGCTTAGGGAGCATAGGGCACGTCCACTCATGGGCGTATAAATTGGGAAAACTAAAAATCAGCAAGACACAGGCACCCCAAAGTTTAGGGCTGCTCTGTTGACAAGAACCTCCACTTCATGACACCTTAAATATCCCAGGAAAGAGAAAAATGGATAAAGAAGTTGTGGTCCTTATGTACAATGGAATATCACTCAGACATGAAATCAATGTCATAAGGCTAGTAGAAGCAAGATGAGTGGATTTAGGTACGACGATTCTAAGTGAAATAAGTCACAAAGAAAAAGACACTTATCATAAGCTATCACTTATAGAGGGAATGTAAAAACCGCTACACTTGAACTGAATTACAAAACAGAACAGAGTCACACGTTTAGAAAACACACTATGGCTGCTTAACGGGAAAGGTGAGGTGGGGTGAGGCATAAAACAAGGGTTTCAAATTCGCTCAGATACCGTTCCATACACCCAATATGTAATAGACAAGACCTACTGCTTGCTCAGTGAACTGGACTCAACACCCCCTATTCACTGCACAAGAATATATGTGACTAGTAAGAATCTTAAAACCTATGTATTGATATCTGTCTGGAAGTGAGTCAAGTGGGTGTAAAGCCGCATAAACACAGCCGTGAAAAGCAGCTAAACCCCATTATAAAAATAAATTACTTTTAAAAACCCGTAAAACAAAGACAGTGAAAGAGAGAGAAATTCTTACAAAATTCGTTCAGAGGCTGTGATGCAACCTGGATTGACCATATCTAGACCCACAGCTGGATGAGACATAAGGGTGGGCACTCTTGGGGCTGAAAGTTTGGGTGAGGTTGGGTGAGCAAACGCAGACCCTTTAAAGTAATACTGCCTGGTACCCATCCCATGGGTCCCAAATCTCCAGGTTCAAGGGCATCTTCCTACATCGAAAACATGCATGAGAAACCCAGAGGATGGTACACCGTGTGATTTTGAAAGGTTTCTAATGCGCACCTGATTTCTCATCTCCTTGTGCTCGGGTTCGCCTTTCCAGCTACTTTACTAGCAATCTCCCTACTTGGAGAATCAGCACCTTTAAGCTCCTGTTCCCTACAGGTTGCAATTTGTCCTGAGGATGAACGGGAAGAGGGGCAACCAATGAGAGACTAGATCTAGGTGTTGGGACAGGCACAGGTCACTCTATTTTCCCATCAGGAAGAAGAATTAACCACAGGCTCAGCCTGCCGCCCAGATGCAGAATAGGGCCTGAGGCAATCCCGCCCTTTTGCGGCCAGCTCCCAAAAAAGCCAGTTGAAAAATGGAGCTCAGGGACACTGCAATTCACAAACCCGCAGAGCTATAAATGATAACTCTCATCCACAGATATATTGAGGGAAGGCAACGAAGAGGATTTGAAAGCAAGGCAGAATTGCAGGAAACAGGTTTCAGGAGGTAGATTCGAATTGCCTTTAAAGCACATGAAAAGTGGCAAAACGTTGACAAGGATGCCCTTGGCCAATCAGGGCGTATGCGTTTTTTCCTGAATATATTCAGGAAAAAACGCATACGCCCAGTTTGGCCAACCAAGCAACCTGGAAAGGCTAATCAGCGCTACAAAGAAGTCTCGCTTCCCATCGGTCAAAAGGGCCATGCTGCAAAAAGTGTCAAAACCAGAAATGCAGGACAGGCCATGGAGAAATGGCAGCCTTGCTACGCTGATGGGCGGGATGTAAATTGCCAACAGCCACTCTGGAGAAGTGTATGGTGTGTCCTGAAACATCGAAAAAACACAGCTTAGGGAGCATAGGGCACGTCCACTCATGGGCGTATAAATTGGGAAAACTAAAAATCAGCAAGACACAGGCACCCCAAAGTTTAGGGCTGCTCTGTTGACAAGAACCTCCACTTCATGACACCTTAAATATCCCAGGAAAGAGAAAAATGGATAAAGAAGTTGTGGTCCTTATGTACAATGGAATATCACTCAGACATGAAATCAATGTCATAAGGCTAGTAGAAGCAAGATGAGTGGATTTAGGTACGACGATTCTAAGTGAAATAAGTCACACAGAAAAAGACACTTATCATAAGCTATCACTTATAGAGGGAATGTAAAAACCGCTACACTTGAACTGAATTACAAAACAGAACAGAGTCACACGTTTAGAAAACACACTATGGCTGCTTAATGGGAAAGGTGAGGTGGGGTGATGCATAAAACAAGGGTTTCAAATTCGCTCAGATACCGTTCCATACACCCAATATGTAATAGACAAGACCTACTCCTTGCTCAGTGAACTGGACTCAACACCCCCTATTCACTGCACAAGAATATATGTGACTAGTAAGAATCTTAAAACCTATGTATTGATATCTGTCTGGAAGAGAGTCAAGTGGGTGTAAAGCCGCATAAACACAGCCGTGAAAAGCAGCTGAACCCCATTATAAAAATAAATTACTTTTAAAAACCCGTAAAACAAAGACAGTGAAAGAGAGAGAAATTCTTACAGAATTCGTTCAGAGGCTGTGATGCAACCTGGATTGACCATATCTAGACCCACAGCTTGATGAGACATAAGGGTGGACACTCTTGGGGCTGAAAGGTTGGGTGAGGTTGGGTGAGCAAACGCAGACCCTTTAAAGTAATACTGCCTGGTACCCATCCCATGGGTCCCAAAGCTCCAGGTTCAAGGGCATCTTCCTACATCAAAAACATGCATGAGAAACCCAGAAGATGGTACACCGTGTGATTTTGAAAGGTTTCTAATACGCACCTGATTTCTCATCTCCTTGTGATCGGGTTCGCCTTTCCAGCTACTTTACTAGCAATCTCCCTACTTGGAGAATCAGCACCTTTAAGCTCCTGTTCCCTACAGGTTGCAATTTGTCCTGAGGATGAAGGGGAAGAGGGGCAACCAATGAAAGACTAGATCTAGGTGTTGGGACAGGCACAGGTCACTCTATTTTCCCATCAGGAAGAAGAATTAACCACAGGCTCAGCCTGCCGCCCAGAAGCAGAATAGGGCCTGAGGCAATCCCGCCCTTTTGCGGCCAGCTCCCAAAAAAGCGAGTTGAAAAATGGAGCTCAGGGACACTGCAATTCACAAACCCGCAGGGCTATAAATGATAACTCTCATCCACAGATATATTGAGGGAAGGCAACGAAGAGGATTAGAAAGCAAAACAGAATTGCAGGAAACAGGTTTCAGGAGGTAGATTCGAATCGCCTTTAAAGCACATGAAAAGTGGCAAAACTTCGACAATGATGCCCTTTGCCAAAAAGGGCGTATGCGTTTTTTCCTGAATATATTCAGGAAAAAACGCATACGCCCTTTTTTGCCAACCAAGCAACCTGAAAATACAAATCAGCGCTACAAAGAAGTCTCGCTTCCCATCGGTCAAAAGGGCCATGCTGCAAAAAGTGTCAAAACCAGAAATGCAGGACAGGCCATGGAGAAATGGCAGCCTTGCTACGCTGATGGGCGGGATGTAAATTGCCAACAGCCACTCTGGAGAAGTGTACGGTGTGTCCTGAAACATCGAAAAAACACAGCTTAGGGAGCATAGGGCACGTCCACTCATGGGCGTATAAATTGGGAAAACTAAAAATCAGCAAGACACAGGCACCCCAAAGTTTAGGGCTGCTCTGTTGACAAGAACCTCCACTTCATGACACCTTAAATATCCCAGGAAAGAGAAAAATGGATAAAGAATTTGTGGTCCTTATGTACAATGGAATATCACTCAGACATGAAATCAATGTCATAAGGCTAGTAGAAGCAAGATGAGTGGATTTAGGTACGACGATTCTAAGTGAAATAAGTCACAAAGAAAAAGACACTTATCATAAGCTATCACTTATAGAGGGAATGTAAAAACCGCTACACTTGAACTGAATTACAAAACAGAACAGAGTCACACGTTTAGAAAACACACTATGGCTGCTTAACGGGAAAGGTGAGGTGGGGTGAGGCATAAAACAAGGGTTTCAAATTCGCTCAGATACCGTTCCATACACCCAATATGTAATAGACAAGACCTACTGCTTGCTCAGTGAACTGGACTCAACACCCCCTATTCACTGCACAAGAATATATGTGACTAGTAAGAATCTTAAAACCTATGTATTGATATCTGTCTGGAAGTGAGTCAAGTGGGTGTAAAGCCGCATAAACACAGCCGTGAAAAGCAGCTAAACCCCATTATAAAAATAAATTACTTTTAAAAACCCGTAAAACAAAGACAGTGAAAGAGAGAGAAATTCTTACAAAATTCGTTCAGAGGCTGTGATGCAACCTGGATTGACCATATCTAGACCCACAGCTGGATGAGACATAAGGGTGGGCACTCTTGGGGCTGAAAGTTTGGGTGAGGTTGGGTGAGCAAACGCAGACCCTTTAAAGTAATACTGCCTGGTACCCATCCCATGGGTCCCAAATCTCCAGGTTCAAGGGCATCTTCCTACATCGAAAACATGCATGAGAAACCCAGAGGATGGTACACCGTGTGATTTTGAAAGGTTTCTAATGCGCACCTGATTTCTCATCTCCTTGTGCTCGGGTTCGCCTTTCCAGCTACTTTACTAGCAATCTCCCTACTTGGAGAATCAGCACCTTTAAGCTCCTGTTCCCTACAGGTTGCAATTTGTCCTGAGGATGAACGGGAAGATGGGCAACCAATGAGAGACTAGATCTAGGTGTTGGGACAGGCACAGGTCACTCTATTTTCCCATCAGGAAGAAGAATTAACCACAGGCTCAGCCTGCCGCCCAGATGCAGAATAGGGCCTGAGGCAATCCCGCCCTTTTGCGGCCAGCTCCCAAAAAAGCCAGTTGAAAAATGGAGCTCAGGGACACTGCAATTCACAAACCCGCAGAGCTATAAATGATAACTCTCATCCACAGATATATTGAGGGAAGGCAACGAAGAGGATTTGAAAGCAAGGCAGAATTGCAGGAAACAGGTTTCAGGAGGTAGATTCGAATTGCCTTTAAAGCACATGAAAAGTGGCAAAACGTTGACAAGGATGCCCTTGGCCAATCAGGGCGTATGCGTTTTTTCCTGAATATATTCAGGAAAAAACGCATACGCCCAGTTTGGCCAACCAAGCAACCTGGAAAGGCTAATCAGCGCTACAAAGAAGTCTCGCTTCCCATCGGTCAAAAGGGCCATGCTGCAAAAAGTGTCAAAACCAGAAATGCAGGACAGGCCATGGAGAAATGGCAGCCTTGCTACGCTGATGGGCGGGATGTAAATTGCCAACAGCCACTCTGGAGAAGTGTATGGTGTGTCCTGAAACATCGAAAAAACACAGCTTAGGGAGCATAGGGCACGTCCACTCATGGGCGTATAAATTGGGAAAACTAAAAATCAGCAAGACACAGGCACCCCAAAGTTTAGGGCTGCTCTGTTGACAAGAACCTCCACTTCATGACACCTTAAATATCCCAGGAAAGAGAAAAATGGATAAAGAAGTTGTGGTCCTTATGTACAATGGAATATCACTCAGACATGAAATCAATGTCATAAGGCTAGTAGAAGCAAGATGAGTGGATTTAGGTACGACGATTCTAAGTGAAATAAGTCACACAGAAAAAGACACTTATCATAAGCTATCACTTATAGAGGGAATGTAAAAACCGCTACACTTGAACTGAATTACAAAACAGAACAGAGTCACACGTTTAGAAAACACACTATGGCTGCTTAATGGGAAAGGTGAGGTGGGGTGATGCATAAAACAAGGGTTTCAAATTCGCTCAG
Source organism: Eschrichtius robustus (assembly GCF_028021215.1). NCBI lineage: Eukaryota > Metazoa > Chordata > Mammalia > Artiodactyla > Eschrichtiidae > Eschrichtius > Eschrichtius robustus. The sequence continues at coordinate 1,635,828 of NW_027175351.1, forward strand.
ATACCGTTCTATACACCCAATATGTAATAGACAAGACCTACTCCTTGCTCAGTGAACTGGACTCAACACCCCCTATTCACTGCACAAGAATATATGTGACTAGTAAGAATCTTAAAACCTATGTATTGATATCTGTCTGGCAGTGAGTCAAGTGGGTGTAAAGCCGCATAAACACAGCCGTGAAAAGCAGCTAAACCCCATTATAAAAATTAATTAATTTTAAAAACCCGTAAAACAAAGACAGTGAAAGAGAGAGAAATTCTTACAAAATTCGTTCAGAGGCTGTGATGCAACCTGGATTGACCTTATCTAGACCCACAGCTGGATGAGACATAAGGGTGGACACTCTTGGGGCTGAAAGGTTGGGTGAGGTTGGGTGAGCAAGCACAGACCCTTTAAAGTACTACTGCCTGGTACCCACCCCATGGGTCCCAAATCTCCAGGTTCAAGGGCATCTTCCTACATCGAAATCATGCATGAGGAACCCAGAAGATGGTACACCGTGTGATTTTGAAAGGTTTCTAATACGCACCTCATTTCTCATCTCCTTGTGCTCGGGTTCGCCTTTCCAGCTACTTTACTAGCAATCTTCCTACTTGGAGAATCAGCACCTTTAAGCTCCTGTTCCCTACAGGTTGCAATTTGTCCTGAGGATGAACGGGAAGAGGGGCAACCAATGAGAGACTAGATCTAGGTGTTGGGACAGGCAGAGGTCACTCTATTTTCCCATCGGGAAGAAGAATTAACCACAGGCTCAGCCTGCCGCCCAGAAGCAGAATAGGGCCTGAGGCAATCCCGCGCTTTTGCGGCCAGCTCCCAAAAAAGCCAGTTGAAAAATGGAGCTCAGGGACACTGCAATTCACAAACCCGCAGAGCTATAAATGATAACTCTCATCCACAGATATATTGAGGGAAGGCAACGAAGAGGATTTGAAAGCAAGGCAGAATTGCAGGAAACATGTTTCAGGAGGTAGATTCGAATCGCCTTTAAAGCACATGAAAAGTGGCAAAACATCGACAATGATGCCCTTGGCCAAACAGGGCGTATGCGTTTTTTCCTGAATATATTCAGGAAAAAACGCATACGCCCTGTTTGGCCAACCAAGCAACCTGGAAATGCTAATCAGCGCTACAAAGAAGTCTCACTTCCCATCGGTCAAAAGGGCCATGCTGCAAAAAGTGTCAAAACCAGAAATGCAGGACAGGCCATGGAGAAATGGCAGCCTTGCTACGCTGATGGGCGGGATGTAAATTGCCAACAGCCACTCTGGAGAAGTGTACGGTGTGTCCTAAAACATCGAAAAAACACAGCTTAGGGAGCATAGGGCACGTCCACTCATGGGCGTATAAATTGGGAAAACTAAAAATCAGCAAGACACAGGCACCCCAAAGTTTAGGGCTGCTCTGTTGACAAGAACCTCCACTTCATGACACCTTAAATATCCCAGGAAAGAGAAAAATGGATAAAGAAGTTGTGGTCCTTATGTACAATGGAATATCACTCAGACATAAAATCAAGGTCATAAGGCTAGTAGAAGCAAGATGAGTGGATTTAGGTACGATGATTCTAAGTGAAATAAGTCACACAGAAAAAGACACTTATCATTAGCTATCACTTATAGAGGGAATGTAAAAACCGCTACACTTGAACTGAATTACAAAACAGAACAGAGTCACACGTTTAGAAAACACACTATGGCTGCTTAACGGGAAAGGTGAGGTGGGGTGAGGCATAAAACAAGGGTTTCAAATTCGCTCAGATACCGTTCCATACACCCAATATATAATAGACATCACCTGCTCCTTGCTCAGTGAACTGGACTCAACACCCCCTATTCACCGCACAAGAATATATGTGACTAGTAAGAATCTTAAAACCTATGTATTGATATCTGTCTGGCAGTGAGTCAAGTGGGTGTAAAGCCGCATAAACACAGTCGTGAAAAGCAGCTAAACCCCATTATAAAAATAAATTACTTTTAAAAACCCGTAAAACAAAGACAGTGAAAGAGAGAGAAATTCTTACAAAATTCGTTCAGAGGCTGTGATGCAACCTGGATTGACCATATCTAGACCCACAGCTGGATGAGACATAAGGGTGGACACTCTTGGGGCTGAAAGTTTGGGTGAGGTTGGGTGAGCAAACGCAGACCCTTTAAAGTAACACTGCTTGGTACCCATCCCATGGGTCCCAAATCTCCAGATTCAAGGGCATCTTCCTACATCGAAAACATGCATGAGAAACCCAGAAGATGGTACACCGTGTGATTTTGAAAGGTTTCTAATACGCACCTCATTTCTCATCTCCTTGTGCTCGGGTTTGCCTTTCCAGCTACTTTACTAGCCATCTCCCTACTTGGAGAATCAGCACCTTTAAGCTTCTGTTCCCTACAGGTTGCAAATTGTCCTGAGGATGAACGGGAAGAGGGGCAACCAATGAGAGACTAGATCTAGGTTTTGGGACAGGCACAGGTCACTCTATTTTCCCATCAGGAAGAAGAATTAACCACAGGCTCAGCCTGCCGCCCAGAAGCAGAATAGGGCCTGAGGCAATCCCGCGCTTTTGCGGCCAGCTCGCAAAAAAGCCAGTTGAAAAATGGAGCTCAGGGACACTGCAATTCACAAACCCGCAGAGCTATAAATGATAACTCTCATCCACAGATATATTGAGGGAAGGCAACGAAGAGAATTTGAAAGCAAGGCAGAATTGCAGGAAACAGGTTTCAGGAGGTAGATTCGAATCGCCTTTAAAGCACATGAAAAGTGGCAAAATGTCGACAATGATGCCCTTGGCCAAACAGGGCGTATGCGTTTTTTCCTGAATATATTCAGGAAAAAACGCATACGCCCTGTTTGGCCAACCAAGCAACCTGGAAAGGCAAATCAGCGCTACAAAGAAGTCTCGCTTCCCATCGGTCAAAAGGGCCATGCTGCAAAAAGTGTCAAAACCAGAAATGCAGGACAGGCCATGGAGAAATGGCAGCCTTGCTACACTGATGGGCGGGATGTAAATTGCCAACAGCCACTCTGGAGAAGTGTACGGTGTGTCCTAAAACATCGAAAAAACACAGCTTAGGGAGCATAGGGCACGTCCACTCATGGGCGTATAAATTGGGAAAACTAAAAATCAGCAAGACACAGGCACCCCAAAGTTTAGGGCTGCTCTGTTGACAAGAACCTCCACTTCATGACACCTTAAATATCCCAGGAAAGAGAAAAATGGATAAAGAAGTTGTGGTCCTTATGTACAATGGAATATCACTCAGACATGAAATCAATTTCATAAGGCTAGTAGAAGCAAGATGAGTGGATTTAGGTACGATGATTCTACGTGAAATAAGTCACACAGAAAAAGACACTTATCATAAGCTATCACTTATAGAGGGAATGTAAAAACCGCTACACTTGAACTGAATTACAAAACAGAACAGAGTCACACGTTTAGAAAACACACTATGGCTGCTTAATGGGAAAGGTGAGGTGGGGTGATGCATAAAACAAGGGTTTCAAATTCGCTCAGATACCGTTCCATACACCCAATATGTAATAGACAAGACCTACTGCTTGCTCAGTGAACTGGACTCAACACCCCCTATTCAGTGCACAAGAATATATGTGAATAGTAAGAATCTTAAAACCTATGTATTGATATCTGTCTGGAAGTGAGTCAAGTGGGTGTAAAGCCGCATAAACACAGCCGTGAAAAGCAGCTGAACCCCATTATAAAAATAAATTACTTTTAAAAACCCGTAAAACAAAGACAGTGAAAGAGAGAGAAATTCTTACAGAATTCGTTCAGAGGCTGTGATGCAACCTGGATTGACCATATCTAGACCCACAGCTGGATGAGACATAAGGGTGGACACTCTTGGGGCTGAAAGGTTGGGTGAGGTTGGGTGAGCAAACGCAGACCCTTTAAAGTAATACTGCCTGGTACCCATCCCATGGGTCCCAAATCTCCAGGTTCAAGGGCATCTTCCTACATCAAAAACATGCATGAGAAACCCAGAAGATGGTACACCGTGTGATTTTGAAAGGTTTCTAATATGCACCTGATTTCTCATCTCCTTGTGATCGGGTTCGCCTTTCCAGCTACTTTACTAGCAATCTCCCTACTTGGAGAATCAGCACCTTTAAGCTCCTGTTCCCTACAGGTTGCAATTTGTCCTGAGGATGAACGGGAAGAGGGGCAACCAATGAGAGACTAGATCTAGGTGTTGGGACAGGCACAGGTCACTCTATTTTCCCATCAGGAAGAAGAATTAACCACAGGCTCAGCCTGCCGCCCAGAAGCAGAATAGGGCCTGAGGCAATCCCGCGCTTTTGCGGCCAGCTCCCAAAAAAGCCAGTTGAAAAATGGAGCTCAGGGACACTGCAATTCACAAACCCGCAGAGCTATAAATGATAACTCTCATCCACAGATATATTGAGGGAAGGCAACGAAGAGGATTTGAAAGCAAGGCAGAATTGCAGGAAACATGTTTCAGGAGGTAGATTCGAATCGCCTTTAAAGCACATGAAAAGTGGCAAAACATCGACAATGATGCCCTTGGCCAAACAGGGCGTATGCGTTTTTTCCTGAATATATTCAGGAAAAAACGCATACGCCCTGTTTGGCCAACCAAGCAACCTGGAAAGGCTAATCAGCGCTACAAAGAAGTCTCGCTTCCCATCGGTCAAAAGGGCCATGCTGCAAAAAGTGTCAAAACCAGAAATGCAGGATAGGCCATGGAGAAATGGCAGCCTTGGTACGCTGATGGGCGGGATGTAAATTGCCAACAGCCACTCTGGAGAAGTGTACGGTGTGTCCTAAAACATCGAAAAAACACAGCTTAGGGAGCATAGGGCACGTCCACTCATGGGCGTATAAATTGGGAAAACTAAAAATCAGCAAGACACAGGCACCCCAAAGTTTAGGGCTGCTCTGTTGACAAGAACCTCCACTTCATGACACCTTAAATATCCCAGGAAAGAGAAAAATGGATAAAGAAGTTGTGGTCCTTATGTACAATGGAATATCACTCAGACATGAAATCAATTTCATAAGGCTAGTAGAAGCAAGATGAGTGGATTTAGGTACGATGATTCTACGTGAAATAAGTCACACAGAAAAAGACACTTATCATAAGCTATCACTTATAGAGGGAATGTAAAAACCGCTACACTTGAACTGAATTACAAAACAGAACAGAGTCACACGTTTAGAAAACACACTATGGCTGCTTAATGGGAAAGGTGAGGTGGGGTGATGCATAAAAAAAGGGTTTCAAATTGGCTCAGATACCGTTCCATACACCCAATATGTAATAGACAAGACCTACTCCTTGCTCAGTGAACTGGACTCAACACCCCCTATTCACTGCACAAGAATATATGTGACTAGTAAGAATCTTAAAACCTATGTATTGATATCTGTCTGGAAGTGAGTCAAGTGGGTGTAAAGCCGCATAAACACAGCCGTGAAAAGCAGCTGAACCCCATTATAAAAATAAATTACTTTTAAAAACCCATAAAACAAAGACAGTGAAAGAGAGAGAAATTCTTACAGAATTCGTTCAGAGGCTGTGATGCAACCTGGATTGACCATATCTAGACCCACAGCTGGATGAGATATAAGGGTGGACACTCTTGGGGCTGAAAGGTTGGGTGAGGTTGGGTGAGCAAACGCAGACCCTTTAAAGTAATACTGCCTGGTACCCATCCCATGGGTCCCAAATCTCCAGGTTCAAGGGCATCTTCCTACATCAAAAACATGCATGAGAAACCCAGAAGATGGTACACCGTGTGATTTTGAAAGGTTTCTAATACGCACCTGATTTCTCATCTCCTTGTGATCGGGTTCGCCTTTCCAGCTACTTTACTAGCAATCTCCCTACTTGGAGAATCAGCACCTTTAAGCTCCTGTTCCCTACAGGTTGCAATTTGTCCTGAGGATGAACGGGAAGAGGGGCAACCAATGAGAGACTAGATCTAGGTGTTGGGACAGGCACAGGTCACTCTATTTTCCCATCAGGAAGAAGAATTAACCACAGGCTCAGCCTGCCGCCCAGAAGTAGAATAGGGCCTGAGGCAATCCCGCGTTTTTGCGGCCAGCTCCCAAAAAAGCGAGTTGAAAAATGGAGCTCAGGGACACTGCAATTCACAAACCCGCAGAGCTATAAATGATAACTCTCATCCACAGATATATTGAGGGAAGGCAACGAAGAGGATTTGAAAGCAAGGCAGAATTGCAGGAAACAGGTTTCAGGAGGTAGATTCGAATCGCCTTTAAAGCACATGAAAAGTGGCAAAACTTCGACAATGATGCCCTTGGCCAAAAAGGGCGTATGCGTTTTTTCCTGAATATATTCAGGAAAAAACGCATACGCCCTTTTTTGCCAACCAAGCAACCTGGAAAGGCAAATCAGCGCTACAAAGAAGTCTCGCTTCCCATCGGTCAAAAGGGCCATGCTGCAAAAAGTGTCAAAACCAGAAATGCAGGACAGGCCATGGAGAAATGGCAGCCTTGCTACGCTGATGGGCGGGATGTAAATTGCCAACAGCCACTCTGGAGAAGTGTACGGTGTGTCCTGAAACATCGAAAAAACACAGCTTAGGGAGCATAGGGCACGTCCACTCATGGGCGTATAAATTGGGAAAACTAAAAATCAGCAAGACACAGGCACCCCAAAGTTTAGGGCTGCTCTGTTGACAAGAACCTCCACTTCATGACACCTTAAATATCCCAGGAAAGAGAAAAATGGATAAAGAAGTTGTGGTCCTTATGTACAATGGAATATCACTCAGACATGAAATCAAGGTCATAAGGCTAGTAGAAGCAAGATGAGTGGATTTAGGTACGATGATTCTAAGTGAAATAAGTCACACAGAAAAAGACACTTATCATTAGCTATCACTTATAGAGGGAATGTAAAAACCGCTACACTTGAACTGAATTACAAAACAGAACAGAGTCACACGTTTAGAAAACACACTATGGCTGCTTAACGGGAAAGGTGAGGTGGGGTGAGGCATAAAACAAGGGTTTCAAATTCGCTCAGATACCGTTCCATACACCCAATATGTAATAGACAACACCTGCTCCTTGCTCAGTGAACTGGACTCAACACCCCCTATTCACCGCACAAGAATATATGTGACTAGTAAGAATCTTAAAACCTATGTATTGATATCTGTCTGGAAGTGAGTCAAGTGGGTGTAAAGCCGCATAAACACAGCCGTGAAAAGCAGCTAAACCCCATTATAAAAATAAATTACTTTTAAAAACCCGTAAAACAAAGACAGTGAAAGAGAGAGAAATTCTTACAAAATTCGTTCAGAGGCTGTGATGCAACCTGGATTGACCTTATCTAGACCCACAGCTGGATGAGACATAAGGGTGGACACTCTTGGGGCTGAAAGGTTGGGTGAGGTTGGGTGAGCAAGCACAGACCCTTTAAAGTACTACTGCCTGGTACCCACCCCATGGGTCCCAAATCTCCAGGTTCAAGGGCATCTTCCTACATCGAAAACATGCATGAGGAACCCAGAAGATGGTACACCGTGTGATTTTGAAAGGTTTCTAATACGCACCTCATTTCTCATCTCCTTGTGCTCGGGTTCGCCTTTCCAGCTACTTTACTAGCAATCTCCCTACTTGGAGAATCAGCACCTTTAAGCTCCTGTTCCCTACAGGTTGCAATTTGTCCTGAGGATGAACGGGAAGAGGGGCAACCAATGAGAGACTAGATCTAGGTGTTGGGACAGGCACAGGTCACTCTATTTTCCCATCGGGAAGAAGAATTAACCACAGGCTCAGCCTGCCGCCCAGAAGCAGAATAGGGCCTGAGGCAATCCCGCGCATTTGCGGCCAGCTCCCAAAAAAGCCAGTTGAAAAATGGAGCTCAGGGACACTGCAATTCACAAACCCGCAGAGCTATAAATGATAACTCTCATCCACAGATATATTGAGGGAAGGCAACGAAGAGGATTTGAAAGCAAGGCAGAATTGCAGGAAACAGGTTTCAGGAGGTAGATTCGAATCGCCTTTAAAGCACATGAAAAGTGGCAAAACTTCGACAATGATGCCCTTGGCCAAAAAGGGCGTATGCGTTTTTTCCTGAATATATTCAGGAAAAAACGCATACGCCCTTTTTTGCCAACCAAGCAACCTGGAAAGGCAAATCAGCGCTACAAAGAAGTCTCGCTTCCCATCGGTCAAAAGGGCCATGCTGCAAAAAGTGTCAAAACCAGAAATGCAGGACAGGCCATGGAGAAATGGCAGCCTTGCTACGCTGATGGGCGGGATGTAAATTGCCAACAGCCACTCTGGAGAAGTGTACGGTGTGTCCTGAAACATCGAAAAAACACAGCTTAGGGAGCATAGGGCACGTCCACTCATGGGCGTATAAATTGGGAAAACTAAAAATCAGCAAGACACAGGCACCCCAAAGTTTAGGGCTGCTCTGTTGACAAGAACCTCCACTTCATGACACCTTAAATATCCCAGGAAAGAGAAAAATGGATAAAGAAGTTGTGGTCCTTATGTACAATGGAATATCACTCAGACATGAAATCAAGGTCATAAGGCTAGTAGAAGCAAGATGAGTGGATTTAGGTACGATGATTCTAAGTGAAATAAGTCACACAGAAAAAGACACTTATCATTAGCTATCACTTATAGAGGGAATGTAAAAACCGCTACACTTGAACTGAATTACAAAACAGAACAGAGTCACACGTTTAGAAAACACACTATGGCTGCTTAACGGGAAAGGTGAGGTGGGGTGAGGCATAAAACAAGGGTTTCAAATTCGCTCAGATACCGTTCCATACACCCAATATGTAATACACAAGACCTACTCCTTGCTCAGTGAACTTGACTCAACACCCCCTATTCACCTCACAAAAATATAAGTGACTAGTAAGAATCTTAAAATCTATGTATTGATATCTGTCTGGAAGTGAGTCAAGTGCGTGTAAATCCGCATAAACACAGCCGTGAAAAGCAGCTAAACCCCATTATAAAAATAAATTACTTTTAAAAACCCGTAAAACAAAGACAGTGAAAGAGAGAGAAATTCTTACATAATTCGTTCAGAGGCTGTGATGCAACCTGGATTGACCATATCTAGACGCACAGCTGGATGAGACATAAGGGTGGACACTCTTGGGGCTGAGAGGTTGGGTGAGGTTGGGTGAGCAAACGCAGACCCTTTAAAGTAACACTGCTTGGTACCCATCCCATGGGTCCCAAATCTCCAGGTTCAAGGGCATCTTCCTACATCGAAAACATGCATGAGAAACCCAGAAGATGGTACACCGTGTGATTTTGAAAGGTTTCTAATACGCACCTCATTTCTCATCTCCTTGTGCTCGGGTTCGCCTTTCCAGCTACTTTACTAGCAATCTCCATACTTGGAGAATCAGCACCTTTAAGCTTCTGTTCCCTACAGGTTGCAAATTGTCCTGAGGATGAACGGGAAGAGGGGCAACCAATGAGAGACTAGATCTAGGTGTTGGGACAGGCACAGGTCACTCTATTTTCCCATCAGGAAGAAGAATTAACCACAGGTTCAGCCTGCCGCCCAGAAGCAGAATAGGGCCTGAGGCAATCCCGCGCTTTTGCGGCCAGCTCCCAAAAAAGCCAGTTGAAAAATGGAGCTCAGGGACACTGCAATTCACAAACCCGCAGAGCTATAAATGATAACTCTCATCCACAGATATATTGAGGGAAGGCAACGAAGAGAATTTGAAAGCAAGGCAGAATTGCAGGAAACAGGTTTCAGGAGGTAGATTCGAATCGCCTTTAAAGCACATGAAAAGTGGCAAAACGTCGACAATGATGCCCTTGGCCAAACAGGGCGTATGCGTTTTTTCCTGAATATATTCAGGAAAAAACGCATACGCCCTGTTTGGCCAACCAAGCAACCTGGAAAGGCTAATCAGCGCTACAAAGAAGTCTCGCTTCCCATCGGTCAAAAGGGCCATGCTGCAAAAAGTGTCAAAACCAGAAATGCAGGACAGGCCATGGAGAAATGGCAGCCTTGCTACACTGATGGGCGGGATGTAAATTGCCAACAGCCACTCTGGAGAAGTGTACGGTGTGTCCTGAAACATCGAAAAACCACAGCTTAGGGAGCATAGGGCACGTCCACTCATGGGCGTATAAATTGGGAAAACTAAAAATCAGCAAGACACAGGCACCCCAAAGTTTAGGGCTGCTCTGTTGACAAGAACCTCCACTTCATGACACCTTAAATATCCCAGGAAAGAAAAAAATGGATAAAGAAGTTGTGGTCCTTATGTACAATGGAATATCACTCAGACATGAAATCAAGGTCATAAGGCTAGTAGAAGCAAGATGAGTGGATTTAGGTACGATGATTCTAAGTGAAATAAGTCACACAGAAAAAGACACTTATCATAAGCTGTCACTTATAGAGGGAATATAAAAACCGCTACACTTGAACTGAATTACAAAACAGAACAGAGTCACACGTTTAGAAAACACACTATGGCTGCTTAACGGGAAAGGTGAGTTGGGGTGAGGCATAAAACAAGGGTTTCAAATTCGCTCAGATACCGTTCCATACACCCAATATGTAATAGACAACACCTGCTCCTTGCTCAGTGAACTGGACTCAACACCCCCTATTCACCGCACAAGAATATATGTGACTAGTAAGAATCTTAAAACCTATGTATTGATATCTGTCTGGAAGTGAGTCAAGTGGGTGTAAAGCCGCATAAACACAGCCGTGAAAAGCAGCTGAACCCCATTATAAAAATAAATTACTTTTTAAAACCCGTAAAACAAAGACAGTGAAAGAGAGAGAAATTCTTACAGAATTCGTTCAGAGGCTGTGATGCAACCTGGATTGACCATATCTAGACCCACAGCTGGATGAGACATAAGGGTGGACACTCTTGGGGCTGAAAGGTTGGGTGAGGTTGGGTGAGCAAACGCAGACCCTTTAAAGTAATACTGCCTGGTACCCATCCCATGGGTCCCAAATCTCCAGGTTCAAGGGCATCTTCCTACATCAAAAACATGCATGAGAAACCCAGAAGATGGTACACCGTGTGATTTTGAAAGGTTTCTAATCTCCTGATTTCTCATCTCCTTGTGATCGGGTTCGCCTTTCCAGCTACTTTACTAGCAATCTCCCTACTTGGAGAATCAGCACCTTTAAGCTCCTGTTCCCTACAGGTTGCAATTTGTCCTGAGGATGAACGGGAAGAGGGGCAACCAATGAGAGACTAGATCTAGGTGTTGGGACAGGCACAGGTCACTCTATTTTCCCATCAGGAAGAAGAATTAACCACAGGCTCAGCCTGCCGCCCAGAAGTAGAATAGGGCCTGAGGCAATCCCGCGTTTTTGCGGCCAGCTCCCAAAAAAGCGAGTTGAAAAATGGAGCTCAGGGACACTGCAATTCACAAACCCGCAGAGCTATAAATGATAACTCTCATCCACAGATATATTGAGGGAAGGCAACGAAGAGGATTTGAAAGCAAGGCAGAATTGCAGGAAACAGGTTTCAGGAGGTAGATTCGAATCGCCTTTAAAGCACATGAAAAGTGGCAAAACTTCGACAATGATGCCCTTGCCCAAAAAGGGCGTATGCGTTTTTTCCTGAATATATTCAGGAAAAAACGCATACGCCCTTTTTTGCCAACCAAGCAACCTGGAAAGGCAAATCAGCGCTACAAAGAAGTCTCGCTTCCCATCGGTCAAAAGGGCCATGCTGCAAAAAGTGTCAAAACCAGAAATGCAGGACAGGCCATGGAGAAATGGCAGCCTTGCTACGCTGATGGGCGGGATGTAAATTGCCAACAGCCACTCTGGAGAAGTGTACGGTGTGTCCTGAAACATCGAAAAAACACAGCTTAGGGAGCATAGGGCACGTCCACTCATGGGCGTATAAATTGGGAAAACTAAAAATCAGCAAGACACAGGCACCCCAAAGTTTAGGGCTGCTCTGTTGACAAGAACCTCCACTTCATGACACCTTAAATATCCCAGGAAAGAGAAAAATGGATAAAGAAGTTGTGGTCCTTATGTACAATGGAATATCACTCAGACATGAAATCAAGGTCATAAGGCTAGTAGAAGCAAGATGAGTGGATTTAGGTACGATGATTCTAAGTGAAATAAGTCACACAGAAAAAGACACTTATCATTAGCTATCACTTATAGAGGGAATGTAAAAACCGCTACACTTGAACTGAATTACAAAACAGAACAGAGTCACACGTTTAGAAAACACACTATGGCTGCTTAACGGGAAAGGTGAGGTGGGGTGAGGCATAAAACAAGGGTTTCAAATTCGCTCAGATACCGTTCCATACACCCAATATGTAATACACAAGACCTACTCCTTGCTCAGTGAACTTGACTCAACACCCCCTATTCACTGCACAAAAATATAAGTGACTAGTAAGAATCTTAAAACCTATGTATTGATATCTGTCTGGAAGTGAGTCAAGTGCGTGTAAATCCGCATAAACACAGCCGTGAAAAGCAGCTAAACCCCATTATAAAAATAAATTACTTTTAAAAACCCGTAAAACAAAGACAGTGAAAGAGAGAGAAATTCTTACATAATTCGTTCAGAGGCTGTGATGCAACCTGGATTGACCATATCTAGACGCACAGCTGGATGAGACATAAGGGTGGACACTCTTGGGGCTGAGAGGTTGGGTGAGGTTGGGTGAGCAAACGCAGACCCTTTAAAGTAACACTGCTTGGTACCCATCCCATGGGTCCCAAATCTCCAGGTTCAAGGGCATCTTCCTACATCGAAAACATGCATGAGAAACCCAGAAGATGGTACACCGTGTGATTTTGAAAGGTTTCTAATACGCACCTCATTTCTCATCTCCTTGTGCTCGGGTTCGCCTTTCCAGCTACTTTACTAGCAATCTCCATACTTGGAGAATCAGCACCTTTAAGCTTCTGTTCCCTACAGGTTGCAAATTGTCCTGAGGATGAACGGGAAGAGGGGCAACCAATGAGAGACTAGATCTAGGTGTTGGGACAGGCACAGGTCACTCTATTTTCCCATCAGGAAGAAGAATTAACCACAGGTTCAGCCTGCCGCCCAGAAGCAGAATAGGGCCTGAGGCAATCCCGCGCTTTTGCGGCCAGCTCCCAAAAAAGCCAGTTGAAAAATGGAGCTCAGGGACACTGCAATTCACAAACCCGCAGAGGTATAAATGATAACTCTCATCCACAGATATATTGAGGGAAGGCAACGAAGAGAATTTGAAAGCAAGGCAGAATTGCAGGAAACAGGTTTCAGGAGGTAGATTCGAATCGCCTTTAAAGCACATGAAAAGTGGCAAAACGTCGACAATGATGCCCTTGGCCAAACAGGGCGTATGCGTTTTTTCCTGAATATATTCAGGAAAAAACGCATACGCCCTGTTTGGCCAACCAAGCAACCTGGAAAGGCTAATCAGCGCTACAAAGAAGTCTCGCTTCCCATCGGTCAAAAGGGCCATGCTGCAAAAAGTGTCAAAACCAGAAATGCAGGACAGGCCATGGAGAAATGGCAGCCTTGCTACACTGATGGGCGGGATGTAAATTGCCAACAGCCACTCTGGAGAAGTGTATGGTGTGTCCTGAAACATCGAAAAACCACAGCTTAGGGAGCATAGGGCACGTCCACTCATGGGCGTATAAATTGGGAAAACTAAAAATCAGCAAGACACAGGCACCCCAAAGTTTAGGGCTGCTCTGTTGACAAGAACCTCCACTTCATGACACCTTAAATATCCCAGGAAAGAAAAAAATGGATAAAGAAGTTGTGGTCCTTATGTACAATGGAATATCACTCAGACATGAAATCAAGGTCATAAGGCTAGTAGAAGCAAGATGAGTGGATTTAGGTACGATGATTCTAAGTGAAATAAGTCACACAGAAAAAGACACTTATCATAAGCTGTCACTTATAGAGGGAATATAAAAACCGCTACACTTGAACTGAATTACAAAACAGAACAGAGTCACACGTTTAGAAAACACACTATGGCTGCTTAACGGGAAAGGTGAGTTGGGGTGAGGCATAAAACAAGGGTTTCAAATTCGCTCAGATACCGTTCCATACACCCAATATGTAATAGACAACACCTGCTCCTTGCTCAGTGAACTGGACTCAACACCCCCTATTCACCGCACAAGAATATATGTGACTAGTAAGAATCTTAAAACCTATGTATTGATATCTGTCTGGAAGTGAGTCAAGTGGGTGTAAAGCCGCATAAACACAGCCGTGAAAAGCAGCTGAACCCCATTATAAAAATAAATTACTTTTTATAACCCGTAAAACAAAGACAGTGAAAGAGAGAGAAATTCTTACAGAATTCGTTCAGAGGCTGTGATGCAACCTGGATTGACCATATCTAGACCCACAGCTGGATGAGACATAAGGGTGGACACTCTTGGGGCTGAAAGGTTGGGTGAGGTTGGGTGAGCAAACGCAGACCCTTTAAAGTAATACTGCCTGGTACCCATCCCATGGGTCCCAAATCTCCAGGTTCAAGGGCATCTTCCTACATCAAAAACATGCATGAGAAACCCAGAAGATGGTACACCGTGTGATTTTGAAAGGTTTCTAATATGCACCTGATTTCTCATCTCCTTGTGATCGGGTTCGCCTTTCCAGCTACTTTACTAACAATCTCCCTACTTGGAGAATCAGCACCTTTAAGCTCCTGTTCCCTACAGGTTGCAATTTGTCCTGAGGATGAACGGGAAGAGGGGCAACCAATGAGAGACTAGATCTAGGTGTTGGGACAGGCACAGGTCACTCTATTTTCCCATCAGGAAGAAGAATTAACCACAGGCTCAGCCTGCCGCCCAGAAGTAGAATAGGGCCTGAGGCAATCCCGCGTTTTTGCGGCCAGCTCCCAAAAAAGCGAGTTGAAAAATGGAGCTCAGGGACACTGCAATTCACAAACCCGCAGAGCTATAAATGATAACTCTCATCCACAGATATATTGAGGGAAGGCAACGAAGAGGATTTGAAAGCAAGGCAGAATTGCAGGAAACAGGTTTCAGGAGGTAGATTCGAATCGCCTTTAAAGCACATGAAAAGTGGCAAAACTTCGACAATGATGCCCTTGCCCAAAAAGGGCGTATGCGTTTTTTCCTGAATATATTCAGGAAAAAACGCATACGCCCTTTTTTGCCAACCAAGCAACCTGGAAAGGCAAATCAGCGCTACAAAGAAGTCTCGCTTCCCATCGGTCAAAAGGGCCATGCTGCAAAAAGTGTCAAAACCAGAAATGCAGGACAGGCCATGGAGAAATGGCAGCCTTGCTACGCTGATGGGCGGGATGTAAATTGCCAACAGCCACTCTGGAGAAGTGTACGGTGTGTCCTGAAACATCGAAAAAACACAGCTTAGGGAGCATAGGGCACGTCCACTCATGGGCGTATAAATTGGGAAAACTAAAAATCAGCAAGACACAGGCACCCCAAAGTTTAGGGCTGCTCTGTTGACAAGAACCTCCACTTCATGACACCTTAAATATCCCAGGAAAGAGAAAAATGGATAAAGAAGTTGTGGTCCTTATGTACAATGGAATATCACTCAGACATGAAATCAA
Organism: Eschrichtius robustus; assembly: GCF_028021215.1. Lineage (NCBI taxonomy): Eukaryota > Metazoa > Chordata > Mammalia > Artiodactyla > Eschrichtiidae > Eschrichtius > Eschrichtius robustus. The sequence continues at coordinate 1,651,423 of NW_027175351.1, forward strand.
GGTCATAAGGCTAGTAGAAGCAAGATGAGTGGATTTAGGTACGATGATTCTAAGTGAAATAAGTCACACAGAAAAATACACTTATCATTAGCTATCACTTATAGAGGGAATGTAAAAACCGCTACACTTGAACTGAATTACAAAACAGAACAGAGTCACACGTTTAGAAAACACACTATGGCTGCTTAACGGGAAAGGTGAGGTGGGGTGAGGCATAAAACAAGGGTTTCAAATTCGCTCAGATACCGTTCCATACACCCAATATGTAATACACAAGACCTACTCCTTGCTCAGTGAACTTGACTCAACACCCCCTATTCACTGCACAAAAATATAAGTGACTAGTAAGAATCTTAAAACCTATGTATTGATATCTGTCTGGAAGTGAGTCAAGTGCGTGTAAATCCGCATAAACACAGCCGTGAAAAGCAGCTAAACCCCATTATAAAAATAAATTACTTTTAAAAACCCGTAAAACAAAGACAGTGAAAGAGAGAGAAATTCTTACATAATTCGTTCAGAGGCTGTGATGCAACCTGGATTGACCATATCTAGACGCACAGCTGGATGAGACATAAGGGTGGACACTCTTGGGGCTGAGAGGTTGGGTGAGGTTGGGTGAGCAAACGCAGACCCTTTAAAGTAACACTGCTTGGTACCCATCCCATGGGTCCCAAATCTCCAGGTTCAAGGGCATCTTCCTACATCGAAAACATGCATGAGAAACCCAGAAGATGGTACACCGTGTGATTTTGAAAGGTTTCTAATACGCACCTCATTTCTCATCTCCTTGTGTTCGGGTTCGCCTTTCCAGCTACTTTACTAGCAATCTCCATACTTGGAGAATCAGCACCTTTAAGCTTCTGTTCCCTACAGGTTGCAAATTGTCCTGAGGATGAACGGGAAGAGGGGCAACCAATGAGAGACTAGATCTAGGTGTTGGGACAGGCACAGGTCACTCTATTTTCCCATCAGGAAGAAGAATTAACCACAGGTTCAGCCTGCCGCCCAGAAGCAGAATAGGGCCTGAGGCAATCCCGCGCTTTTGCGGCCAGCTCCCAAAAAAGCCAGTTGAAAAATGGAGCTCAGGGACACTGCAATTCACAAACCCGCAGAGCTATAAATGATAACTCTCATCCACAGATATATTGAGGGAAGGCAACGAAGAGAATTTGAAAGCAAGGCAGAATTGCAGGAAACAGGTTTCAGGAGGTAGATTCGAATCGCCTTTAAAGCACATGAAAAGTGGCAAAACGTCGACAATGATGCCCTTGGCCAAACAGGGCGTATGCGTTTTTTCCTGAATATATTCAGGAAAAAACGCATACGCCCTGTTTGGCCAACCAAGCAACCTGGAAAGGCTAATCAGCGCTACAAAGAAGTCTCGCTTCCCATCGGTCAAAAGGGCCATGCTGCAAAAAGTGTCAAAACCAGAAATGCAGGACAGGCCATGGAGAAATGGCAGCCTTGCTACACTGATGGGCGGGATGTAAATTGCCAACAGCCACTCTGGAGAAGTGTACGGTGTGTCCTGAAACATCGAAAAACCACAGCTTAGGGAGCATAGGGCACGTCCACTCATGGGCGTATAAATTGGGAAAACTAAAAATCAGCAAGACACAGGCACCCCAAAGTTTAGGGCTGCTCTGTTGACAAGAACCTCCACTTCATGACACCTTAAATATCCCAGGAAAGAAAAAAATGGATAAAGAAGTTGTGGTCCTTATGTACAATGGAATATCACTCAGACATGAAATCAAGGTCATAAGGCTAGTAGAAGCAAGATGAGTGGATTTAGGTACGATGATTCTAAGTGAAATAAGTCACACAGAAAAAGACACTTATCATAAGCTGTCACTTATAGAGGGAATATAAAAACCGCTACACTTGAACTGAATTACAAAACAGAACAGAGTCACACGTTTAGAAAACACACTATGGCTGCTTAACGGGAAAGGTGAGTTGGGGTGAGGCATAAAACAAGGGTTTCAAATTCGCTCAGATACCGTTCCATACACCCAATATGTAATAGACAACACCTGCTCCTTGCTCAGTGAACTGGACTCAACACCCCCTATTCACCGCACAAGAATATATGTGACTAGTAAGAATCTTAAAACCTATGTATTGATATCTGTCTGGAAGTGAGTCAAGTGGGTGTAAAGCCGCATAAACACAGCCGTGAAAAGCAGCTGAACCCCATTATAAAAATAAATTACTTTTTAAAACCCGTAAAACAAAGACAGTGAAAGAGAGAGAAATTCTTACAGAATTCGTTCAGAGGCTGTGATGCAACCTGGATTGACCATATCTAGACCCACAGCTGGATGAGACATAAGGGTGGACACTCTTGGGGCTGAAAGGTTGGGTGAGGTTGGGTGAGCAAACGCAGACCCTTTAAAGTAATACTGCCTGGTACCCATCCCATGGGTCCCAAATCTCCAGGTTCAAGGGCATCTTCCTACATCAAAAACATGCATGAGAAACCCAGAAGATGGTACACCGTGTGATTTTGAAAGGTTTCTAATATGCACCTGATTTCTCATCTCCTTGTGATCGGGTTCGCCTTTCCAGCTACTTTACTAGCAATCTCCCTACTTGGAGAATCAGCACCTTTAAGCTCCTGTTCCCTACAGGTTGCAATTTGTCCTGAGGATGAACGGGAAGAGGGGCAACCAATGAGAGACTAGATCTAGGTGTTGGGACAGGCACAGGTCACTCTATTTTCCCATCAGGAAGAAGAATTAACCACAGGCTCAGCCTGCCGCCCAGAAGTAGAATAGGGCCTGAGGCAATCCCGCGTTTTTGCGGCCAGCTCCCAAAAAAGCGAGTTGAAAAATGGAGCTCAGGGACACTGCAATTCACAAACCCGCAGAGCTATAAATGATAACTCTCATCCACAGATATATTGAGGGAAGGCAACGAAGAGGATTTGAAAGCAAGGCAGAATTGCAGGAAACAGGTTTCAGGAGGTAGATTCGAATCGCCTTTAAAGCACATGAAAAGTGGCAAAACTTCGACAATGATGCCCTTGCCCAAAAAGGGCGTATGCGTTTTTTCCTGAATATATTCAGGAAAAAACGCATACGCCCTTTTTTGCCAACCAAGCAACCTGGAAAGGCAAATCAGCGCTACAAAGAAGTCTCGCTTCCCATCGGTCAAAAGGGCCATGCTGCAAAAAGTGTCAAAACCAGAAATGCAGGACAGGCCATGGAGAAATGGCAGCCTTGCTACGCTGATGGGCGGGATGTAAATTGCCAACAGCCACTCTGGAGAAGTGTACGGTGTGTCCTGAAACATCGAAAAAACACAGCTTAGGGAGCATAGGGCACGTCCACTCATGGGCGTATAAATTGGGAAAACTAAAAATCAGCAAGACAAAGGCACCCCAAAGTTTAGGGCTGCTCTGTTGACAAGAACCTCCACTTCATGACACCTTAAATATCCCAGGAAAGAGAAAAATGGATAAAGAAGTTGTGGTCCTTATGTACAATGGAATATCACTCAGACATGAAATCAAGGTCATAAGGCTAGTAGAAGCAAGATGAGTGGATTTAGGTACGATGATTCTAAGTGAAATAAGTCACACAGAAAAAGACACTTATCATTAGCTATCACTTATAGAGGGAATGTAAAAACCGCTACACTTGAACTGAATTACAAAACAGAACAGAGTCACACGTTTAGAAAACACACTATGGCTGCTTAACGGGAAAGGTGAGGTGGGGTGAGGCATAAAACAAGGGTTTCAAATTCGCTCAGATACCGTTCCATACACCCAATATGTAATACACAAGACCTACTCCTTGCTCAGTGAACTTGACTCAACACCCCCTATTCACTGCACAAAAATATAAGTGACTAGTAAGAATCTTAAAACCTATGTATTGATATCTGTCTGGAAGTGAGTCAAGTGCGTGTAAATCCGCATAAACACAGCCGTGAAAAGCAGCTAAACCCCATTATAAAAATAAATTACTTTTAAAAACCCGTAAAACAAAGACAGTGAAAGAGAGAGAAATTCTTACATAATTCGTTCAGAGGCTGTGATGCAACCTGGATTGACCATATCTAGACGCACAGCTGGATGAGACATAAGGGTGGACACTCTTGGGGCTGAGAGGTTGGGTGAGGTTGGGTGAGCAAACGCAGACCCTTTAAAGTAACACTGCTTGGTACCCATCCCATGGGTCCCAAATCTCCAGGTTCAAGGGCATCTTCCTACATCGAAAACATGCATGAGAAACCCAGAAGATGGTACACCGTGTGATTTTGAAAGGTTTCTAATACGCACCTCATTTCTCATCTCCTTGTGCTCGGGTTCGCCTTTCCAGCTACTTTACTAGCAATCTCCATACTTGGAGAATCAGCACCTTTAAGCTTCTGTTCCCTACAGGTTGCAAATTGTCCTGAGGATGAACGGGAAGAGGGGCAACCAATGAGAGACTAGATCTAGGTGTTGGGACAGGCACAGGTCACTCTATTTTCCCATCAGGAAGAAGAATTAACCACAGGTTCAGCCTGCCGCCCAGAAGCAGAATAGGGCCTGAGGCAATCCCGCGCTTTTGCGGCCAGCTCCCAAAAAAGCCAGTTGAAAAATGGAGCTCAGGGACACTGCAATTCACAAACCCGCAGAGGTATAAATGATAACTCTCATCCACAGATATATTGAGGGAAGGCAACGAAGAGAATTTGAAAGCAAGGCAGAATTGCAGGAAACAGGTTTCAGGAGGTAGATTCGAATCGCCTTTAAAGCACATGAAAAGTGGCAAAACGTCGACAATGATGCCCTTGGCCAAACAGGGCGTATGCGTTTTTTCCTGAATATATTCAGGAAAAAACGCATACGCCCTGTTTGGCCAACCAAGCAACCTGGAAAGGCTAATCAGCGCTACAAAGAAGTCTCGCTTCCCATCGGTCAAAAGGGCCATGCTGCAAAAAGTGTCAAAACCAGAAATGCAGGACAGGCCATGGAGAAATGGCAGCCTTGCTACACTGATGGGCGGGATGTAAATTGCCAACAGCCACTCTGGAGAAGTGTACGGTGTGTCCTGAAACATCGAAAAACCACAGCTTAGGGAGCATAGGGCACGTCCACTCATGGGCGTATAAATTGGGAAAACTAAAAATCAGCAAGACACAGGCACCCCAAAGTTTAGGGCTGCTCTGTTGACAAGAACCTCCACTTCATGACACCTTAAATATCCCAGGAAAGAGAAAAATGGATAAAGAAGTTGTGGTCCTTATGTACAATGGAATATCACTCAGACATGAAATCAAGGTCATAAGGCTAGTAGAAGCAAGATGAGTGGATTTAGGTACGATGATTCTAAGTGAAATAAGTCACACAGAAAAAGACACTTATCATAAGCTGTCACTTATAGAGGGAATATAAAAACCGCTACACTTGAACTGAATTACAAAACAGAACAGAGTCACACGTTTAGAAAACACACTATGGCTGCTTAACGGGAAAGGTGAGTTGGGGTGAGGCATAAAACAAGGGTTTCAAATTCGCTCAGATACCGTTCCATACACCCAATATGTAATAGACAACACCTGCTCCTTGCTCAGTGAACTGGACTCAACACCCCCTATTCACCGCACAAGAATATATGTGACTAGTAAGAATCTTAAAACCTATGTATTGATATCTGTCTGGAAGTGAGTCAAGTGGGTGTAAAGCCGCATAAACACAGCCGTGAAAAGCAGCTGAACCCCATTATAAAAATAAATTACTTTTTAAAACCCGTAAAACAAAGACAGTGAAAGAGAGAGAAATTCTTACAGAATTCGTTCAGAGGCTGTGATGCAACCTGGATTGACCATATCTAGACCCACAGCTGGATGAGACATAAGGGTGGACACTCTTGGGGCTGAAAGGTTGGGTGAGGTTGGGTGAGCAAACGCAGACCCTTTAAAGTAATACTGCCTGGTACCATCCCATGGGTCCCAAATCTCCAGGTTCAAGGGCATCTTCCTACATCAAAAACATGCATGAGAAACCCAGAAGATGGTACACCGTGTGATTTTGAAAGGTTTCTAATATGCACCTGATTTCTCATCTCCTTGTGATCGGGTTCGCCTTTCCAGCTACTTTACTAGCAATCTCCCTACTTGGAGAATCAGCACCTTTAAGCTCCTGTTCCCTACAGGTTGCAATTTGTCCTGAGGATGAACGGGAAGAGGGGCAACCAATGAGAGACTAGATCTAGGTGTTGGGACAGGCACAGGTCACTCTATTTTCCCATCAGGAAGAAGAATTAACCACAGGCTCAGCCTGCCGCCCAGAAGTAGAATAGGGCCTGAGGCAATCCCGCGTTTTTGCGGCCAGCTCCCAAAAAAGCGAGTTGAAAAATGGAGCTCAGGGACACTGCAATTCACAAACCCGCAGAGCTATAAATGATAACTCTCATCCACAGATATATTGAGGGAAGGCAACGAAGAGGATTTGAAAGCAAGGCAGAATTGCAGGAAACAGGTTTCAGGAGGTAGATTCGAATCGCCTTTAAAGCACATGAAAAGTGGCAAAACTTCGACAATGATGCCCTTGCCCAAAAAGGGCGTATGCGTTTTTTCCTGAATATATTCAGGAAAAAACGCATACGCCCTTTTTTGCCAACCAAGCAACCTGGAAAGGCAAATCAGCGCTACAAAGAAGTCTCGCTTCCCATCGGTCAAAAGGGCCATGCTGCAAAAAGTGTCAAAACCAGAAATGCAGGACAGGCCATGGAGAAATGGCAGCCTTGCTACGCTGATGGGCGGGATGTAAATTGCCAACAGCCACTCTGGAGAAGTGTACGGTGTGTCCTGAAACATCGAAAAAACACAGCTTAGGGAGCATAGGGCACGTCCACTCATGGGCGTATAAATTGGGAAAACTAAAAATCAGCAAGACACAGGCACCCCAAAGTTTAGGGCTGCTCTGTTGACAAGAACCTCCACTTCATGACACCTTAAATATCCCAGGAAAGAGAAAAATGGATAAAGAAGTTGTGGTCCTTATGTACAATGGAATATCACTCAGACATGAAATCAAGGTCATAAGGCTAGTAGAAGCAAGATGAGTGGATTTAGGTACGATGATTCTAAGTGAAATAAGTCACACAGAAAAAGACACTTATCATTAGCTATCACTTATAGAGGGAATGTAAAAACCGCTACACTTGAACTGAATTACAAAACAGAACAGAGTCACACGTTTAGAAAACACACTATGGCTGCTTAACGGGAAAGGTGAGGTGGGGTGAGGCATAAAACAAGGGTTTCAAATTCGCTCAGATACCGTTCCATACACCCAATATGTAATAGACAACACCTGCTCCTTGCTCAGTGAACTGGACTCAACACCCCCTATTCACCGCACAAGAATATATGTGACTAGTAAGAATCTTAAAACCTATGTATTGATATCTGTCTGGAAGTGAGTCAAGTGGGTGTAAAGCCGCATAAACACAGCCGTGAAAAGCAGCTAAACCCCATTATAAAAATAAATTACTTTTAAAAACCCGTAAAACAAAGACAGTGAAAGAGAGAGAAATTCTTACAAAATTCGTTCAGAGGCTGTGATGCAACCTGGATTGACCTTATCTAGACCCACAGCTGGATGAGACATAAGGGTGGACACTCTTGGGGCTGAAAGGTTGGGTGAGGTTGGGTGAGCAAGCACAGACCCTTTAAAGTACTACTGCCTGGTACCCACCCCATGGGTCCCAAATCTCCAGGTTCAAGGGCATCTTCCTACATCGAAAACATGCATGAGGAACCCAGAAGATGGTACACCGTGTGATTTTGAAAGGTTTCTAATACGCACCTCATTTCTCATCTCCTTGTGCTCGGGTTCGCCTTTCCAGCTACTTTACTAGCAATCTCCCTACTTGGAGAATCAGCACCTTTAAGCTCCTGTTCCCTACAGGTTGCAATTTGTCCTGAGGATGAACGGGAAGAGGGGCAACCAATGAGGGACTAGATCTAGGTGTTGGGACAGGCACAGGTCACTCTATTTTCCCATCGGGAAGAAGAATTAACCACAGGCTCAGCCTGCCGCCCAGAAGCAGAATAGGGCCTGAGGCAATCCCGCGCATTTGCGGCCAGCTCCCAAAAAAGCCAGTTGAAAAATGGAGCTCAGGGACACTGCAATTCACAAACCCGCAGAGCTATAAATGATAACTCTCATCCACAGATATATTGAGGGAAGGCAACGAAGAGGATTTGAAAGCAAGGCAGAATTGCAGGAAACATGTTTCAGGAGGTAGATTCGAATCGCCTTTAAAGCACATGAAAAGTGGCAAAACATCGACAATGATGCCCTTGGCCAAACAGGGCGTATGCGTTTTTTCCTGAATATATTCAGGAAAAAACGCATACGCCCTGTTTGGCCAACCAAGCAACCTGGAAAGGCTAATCAGCGCTACAAAGAAGTCTCGCTTCCCATCGGTCAAAAGGGCCATGCTGCAAAAAGTGTCAAAACCAGAAATGCAGGACAGGCCATGGAGAAATGGCAGCCTTGCTACGCTGATGGGCGGGATGTAAATTGCCAACAGCCACTCTGGAGAAGTGTACGGTGTGTCCTAAAACATCGAAAAAACACAGCTTAGGGAGCATAGGGCACGTCCACTCATGGGCGTATAAATTGGGAAAACTAAAAATCAGCAAGACACAGGCACCCCAAAGTTTAGGGCTGCTCTGTTGACAAGAACCTCCACTTCATGACACCTTAAATATCCCAGGAAAGAGAAAAATGGATAAAGAAGTTGTGGTCCTTATGTACAATGGAATATCACTCAGACATGAAATCAATTTCATAAGGCTAGTAGAAGCAAGATGAGTGGATTTAGGTACGATGATTCTACGTGAAATAAGTCACACAGAAAAAGACACTTATCATAAGCTATCACTTATAGAGGGAATGTAAAAACCGCTACACTTGAACTGAATTACAAAACAGAACAGAGTCACACGTTTAGAAAACACACTATGGCTGCTTAACGGGAAAGGTGAGGTGGGGTGATGCATAAAACAAGGGTTTCAAATTCGCTCAGATACCGTTCCATACACCCAATATGTAATACACAAGACCTACTCCTTGCTCAGTGAACTTGACTCAACACCCCCTATTCACTGCACAAAAATATAAGTGACTAGTAAGAATCTTAAAACCTATGTATTGATATCTGTCTGGAAGTGAGTCAAGTGCGTGTAAATCCGCATAAACACAGCCGTGAAAAGCAGCTAAACCCCATTATAAAAATAAATTACTTTTAAAAACCCGTAAAACAAAGACAGTGAAAGAGAGAGAAATTCTTACATAATTCGTTCAGAGGCTGTGATGCAACCTGGATTGACCATATCTAGACGCACAGCTGGATGAGACATAAGGGTGGACACTCTTGGGGCTGAGAGGTTGGGTGAGGTTGGGTGAGCAAACGCAGACCCTTTAAAGTAACACTGCTTGGTACCCATCCCATGGGTCCCAAATCTCCAGGTTCAAGGGCATCTTCCTACATCGAAAACATGCATGAGAAACCCAGAAGATGGTACACCGTGTGATTTTGAAAGGTTTCTAATACGCACCTCATTTCTCATCTCCTTGTGCTCGGGTTCGCCTTTCCAGCTACTTTACTAGCAATCTCCATACTTGGAGAATCAGCACCTTTAAGCTTCTGTTCCCTACAGGTTGCAAATTGTCCTGAGGATGAACGGGAAGAGGGGCAACCAATGAGAGACTAGATCTAGGTGTTGGGACAGGCACAGGTCACTCTATTTTCCCATCAGGAAGAAGAATTAACCACAGGTTCAGCCTGCCGCCCAGAAGCAGAATAGGGCCTGAGGCAATCCCGCGCTTTTGCGGCCAGCTCCCAAAAAAGCCAGTTGAAAAATGGAGCTCAGGGACACTGCAATTCACAAACCCGCAGAGCTATAAATGATAACTCTCATCCACAGATATATTGAGGGAAGGCAACGAAGAGAATTTGAAAGCAAGGCAGAATTGCAGGAAACAGGTTTCAGGAGGTAGATTCGAATCGCCTTTAAAGCACATGAAAAGTGGCAAAACGTCGACAATGATGCCCTTGGCCAAACAGGGCGTATGCGTTTTTTCCTGAATATATTCAGGAAAAAACGCATACGCCCTGTTTGGCCAACCAAGCAACCTGGAAAGGCTAATCAGCGCTACAAAGAAGTCTCGCTTCCCATCGGTCAAAAGGGCCATGCTGCAAAAAGTGTCAAAACCAGAAATGCAGGACAGGCCATGGAGAAATGGCAGCCTTGCTACACTGATGGGCGGGATGTAAATTGCCAACAGCCACTCTGGAGAAGTGTACGGTGTGTCCTGAAACATCGAAAAACCACAGCTTAGGGAGCATAGGGCACGTCCACTCATGGGCGTATAAATTGGGAAAACTAAAAATCAGCAAGACACAGGCACCCCAAAGTTTAGGGCTGCTCTGTTGACAAGAACCTCCACTTCATGACACCTTAAATATCCCAGGAAAGAAAAAAATGGATAAAGAAGTTGTGGTCCTTATGTACAATGGAATATCACTCAGACATGAAATCAAGGTCATAAGGCTAGTAGAAGCAAGATGAGTGGATTTAGGTACGATGATTCTAAGTGAAATAAGTCACACAGAAAAAGACACTTATCATAAGCTGTCACTTATAGAGGGAATATAAAAACCGCTACACTTGAACTGAATTACAAAACAGAACAGAGTCACACGTTTAGAAAACACACTATGGCTGCTTAACGGGAAAGGTGAGTTGGGGTGAGGCATAAAACAAGGGTTTCAAATTCGCTCAGATACCGTTCCATACACCCAATATGTAATAGACAACACCTGCTCCTTGCTCAGTGAACTGGACTCAACACCCCCTATTCACCGCACAAGAATATATGTGACTAGTAAGAATCTTAAAACCTATGTATTGATATCTGTCTGGAAGTGAGTCAAGTGGGTGTAAAGCCGCATAAACACAGCCGTGAAAAGCAGCTGAACCCCATTATAAAAATAAATTACTTTTAAAAACCCGTAAAACAAAGACAGTGAAAGAGAGAGAAATTCTTACAGAATTCGTTCAGAGGCTGTGATGCAACCTGGATTGACCATATCTAGACCCACAGCTGGATGAGACATAAGGGTGGACACTCTTGGGGCTGAAAGGTTGGGTGAGGTTGGGTGAGCAAACGCAGACCCTTTAAAGTAATACTGCCTGGTACCCATCCCATGGGTCCCAAATCTCCAGGTTCAAGGGCATCTTCCTACATCAAAAACATGCATGAGAAACCCAGAAGATGGTACACCGTGTGATTTTGAAAGGTTTCTAATATGCACCTGATTTCTCATCTCCTTGTGATCGGGTTCGCCTTTCCAGCTACTTTACTAGCAATCTCCCTACTTGGAGAATCAGCACCTTTAAGCTCCTGTTCCCTACAGGTTGCAATTTGTCCTGAGGATGAACGGGAAGAGGGGCAACCAATGAGAGACTAGATCTAGGTGTTGGGACAGGCACAGGTCACTCTATTTTCCCATCAGGAAGAAGAATTAACCACAGGCTCAGCCTGCCGCCCAGAAGTAGAATAGGGCCTGAGGCAATCCCGCGTTTTTGCGGCCAGCTCCCAAAAAAGCGAGTTGAAAAATGGAGCTCAGGGACACTGCAATTCACAAACCCGCAGAGCTATAAATGATAACTCTCATCCACAGATATATTGAGGGAAGGCAACGAAGAGGATTTGAAAGCAAGGCAGAATTGCAGGAAACAGGTTTCAGGAGGTAGATTCGAATCGCCTTTAAAGCACATGAAAAGTGGCAAAACTTCGACAATGATGCCCTTGCCCAAAAAGGGCGTATGCGTTTTTTCCTGAATATATTCAGGAAAAAACGCATACGCCCTTTTTTGCCAACCAAGCAACCTGGAAAGGCAAATCAGCGCTACAAAGAAGTCTCGCTTCCCATCGGTCAAAAGGGCCATGCTGCAAAAAGTGTCAAAACCAGAAATGCAGGACAGGCCATGGAGAAATGGCAGCCTTGCTACGCTGATGGGCGGGATGTAAATTGCCAACAGCCACTCTGGAGAAGTGTACGGTGTGTCCTGAAACATCGAAAAAACACAGCTTAGGGAGCATAGGGCACGTCCACTCATGGGCGTATAAATTGGGAAAACTAAAAATCAGCAAGACACAGGCACCCCAAAGTTTAGGGCTGCTCTGTTGACAAGAACCTCCACTTCATGACACCTTAAATATCCCAGGAAAGAGAAAAATGGATAAAGAAGTTGTGGTCCTTATGTACAGTGGAATATCACTCAGACATGAAATCAAGGTCATAAGGCTAGTAGAAGCAAGATGAGTGGATTTAGGTACGATGATTCTAAGTGAAATAAGTCACACAGAAAAAGACACTTATCATTAGCTATCACTTATAGAGGGAATGTAAAAACCGCTACACTTGAACTGAATTACAAAACAGAACAGAGTCACAAGTTTAGAAAACACACTATGGCTGCTTAACGGGAAAGGTGAGGTGGGGTGAGGCATAAAACAAGGGTTTCAAATTCGCTCAGATACCGTTCCATACACCCAATATGTAATACACAAGACCTACTCCTTGCTCAGTGAACTTGACTCAACACCCCCTATTCACTGCACAAAAATATAAGTGACTAGTAAGAATCTTAAAACCTATGTATTGATATCTGTCTGGAAGTGAGTCAAGTGCGTGTAAATCCGCATAAACACAGCCGTGAAAAGCAGCTAAACCCCATTATAAAAATAAATTACTTTTAAAAACCCGTAAAACAAAGACAGTGAAAGAGAGAGAAATTCTTACATAATTCGTTCAGAGGCTGTGATGCAACCTGGATTGACCATATCTAGACGCACAGCTGGATGAGACATAAGGGTGGACACTCTTGGGGCTGAGAGGTTGGGTGAGGTTGGGTGAGCAAACGCAGACCCTTTAAAGTAACACTGCTTGGTACCCATCCCATGGGTCCCAAATCTCCAGGTTCAAGGGCATCTTCCTACATCGAAAACATGCATGAGAAACCCAGAAGATGGTACACCGTGTGATTTTGAAAGGTTTCTAATACGCACCTCATTTCTCATCTCCTTGTGCTCGGGTTCGCCTTTCCAGCTACTTTACTAGCAATCTCCATACTTGGAGAATCAGCACCTTTAAGCTTCTGTTCCCTACAGGTTGCAAATTGTCCTGAGGATGAACGGGAAGAGGGGCAACCAATGAGAAACTAGATCTAGGTGTTGGGACAGGCACAGGTCACTCTATTTTCCCATCAGGAAGAAGAATTAACCACAGGTTCAGCCTGCCGCCCAGAAGCAGAATAGGGCCTGAGGCAATCCCGAGCTTTTGCGGCCAGCTCCCAAAAAAGCCAGTTGAAAAATGGAGCTCAGGGACACTGCAATTCACAAACCCGCAGAGCTATAAATGATAACTCTCATCCACAGATATATTGAGGGAATGCAACGAAGAGAATTTGAAAGCAAGGCAGAATTGCAGGAAACAGGTTTCAGGAGGTAGATTCGAATCGCCTTTAAAGCACATGAAAAGTGGCAAAACGTCGACAATGATGCCCTTGGCCAAACAGGGCGTATGCGTTTTTTCCTGAATATATTCAGGAAAAAACGCATACGCCCTGTTTGGCCAACCAAGCAACCTGGAAAGGCTAATCAGCGCTACAAAGAAGTCTCGCTTCCCATCGGTCAAAAGGGCCATGCTGCAAAAAGTGTCAAAACCAGAAATGCAGGACAGGCCATGGAGAAATGGCAGCCTTGCTACACTGATGGGCGGGATGTAAATTGCCAACAGCCACTCTGGAGAAGTGTACGGTGTGTCCTGAAACATCGAAAAACCACAGCTTAGGGAGCATAGGGCACGTCCACTCATGGGCGTATAAATTGGGAAAACTAAAAATCAGCAAGACACAGGCACCCCAAAGTTTAGGGCTGCTCTGTTGACAAGAACCTCCACTTCATGACACCTTAAATATCCCAGGAAAGAAAAAAATGGATAAAGAAGTTGTGGTCCTTATGTACAATGGAATATCACTCAGACATGAAATCAAGGTCATAAGGCTAGTAGAAGCAAGATGAGTGGATTTAGGTACGATGATTCTAAGTGAAATAAGTCACACAGAAAAAGACACTTATCATAAGCTGTCACTTATAGAGGGAATATAAAAACCGCTACACTTGAACTGAATTACAAAACAGAACAGAGTCACACGTTTAGAAAACACACTATGGCTGCTTAACGGGAAAGGTGAGTTGGGGTGAGGCATAAAACAAGGGTTTCAAATTCGCTCAGATACCGTTCCATACACCCAATATGTAATAGACAACACCTGCTCCTTGCTCAGTGAACTGGACTCAACACCCCCTATTCACCGCACAAGAATATATGTGACTAGTAAGAATCTTAAAACCTATGTATTGATATCTGTCTGGAAGTGAGTCAAGTGGGTGTAAAGCCGCATAAACACAGCCGTGAAAAGCAGCTGAACCCCATTATAAAAATAAATTACTTTTTAAAACCCGTAAAACAAAGACAGTGAAAGAGAGAGAAATTCTTACAGAATTCGTTCAGAGGCTGTGATGCAACCTGGATTGACCATATCTAGACCCACAGCTGGATGAGACATAAGGGTGGACACTCTTGGGGCTGAAAGGTTGGGTGAGGTTGGGTGAGCAAACGCAGACCCTTTAAAGTAATACTGCCTGGTACCCATCCCATGGGTCCCAAATCTCCAGGTTCAAGGGCATCTTCCTACATCAAAAACATGCATGAGAAACCCAGAAGATGGTACACCGTGTGATTTTGAAAGGTTTCTAATATGCACCTGATTTCTCATCTCCTTGTGATCGGGTTCGCCTTTCCAGCTACTTTACTAGCAATCTCCCTACTTGGAGAATCAGCACCTTTAAGCTCCTGTTCCCTACAGGTTGCAATTTGTCCTGAGGATGAACGGGAAGAGGGGCAACCAATGAGAGACTAGATCTAGGTGTTGGGACAGGCACAGGTCACTCTATTTTCCCATCAGGAAGAAGAATTAACCACAGGCTCAGCCTGCCGCCCAGAAGTAGAATAGGGCCTGAGGCAATCCCGCGTTTTTGCGGCCAGCTCCCAAAAAAGCGAGTTGAAAAATGGAGCTCAGGGACACTGCAATTCACAAACCCGCAGAGCTATAAATGATAACTCTCATCCACAGATATATTGAGGGAAGGCAACGAAGAGGATTTGAAAGCAAGGCAGAATTGCAGGAAACAGGTTTCAGGAGGTAGATTCGAATCGCCTTTAAAGCACATGAAAAGTGGCAAAACTTCGACAATGATGCCCTTGCCCAAAAAGGGCGTATGCGTTTTTTCCTGAATATATTCAGGAAAAAACGCATACGCCCTTTTTTGCCAACCAAGCAACCTGGAAAGGCAAATCAGCGCTACAAAGAAGTCTCGCTTCCCATCGGTCAAAAGGGCCATGCTGCAAAAAGTGTCAAAACCAGAAATGCAGGACAGGCCATGGAGAAATGGCAGCCTTGCTACGCTGATGGGCGGGATGTAAATTGCCAACAGCCACTCTGGAGAAGTGTACGGTGTGTCCTGAAACATCGAAAAAACACAGCTTAGGGAGCATAGGGCACGTCCACTCATGGGCGTATAAATTGGGAAAACTAAAAATCAGCAAGACACAGGCACCCCAAAGTTTAGGGCTGCTCTGTTGACAAGAACCTCCACTTCATGACACCTTAAATATCCCAGGAAAGAGAAAAATGGATAAAGAAGTTGTGGTCCTTATGTACAATGGAATATCACTCAGACATGAAATCAAGGTCATAAGGCTAGTAGAAGCAAGATGAGTGGATTTAGGTACGATGATTCTAAGTGAAATAAGTCACACAGAAAAAGACACTTATCATTAGCTATCACTTATAGAGGGAATGTAAAAACCGCTACACTTGAACTGAATTACAAAACAGAACAGAGTCACAAGTTTAGAAAACACACTATGGCTGCTTAACGGGAAAGGTGAGGTGGGGTGAGGCATAAAACAAGGGTTTCAAATTCGCTCAGATACCGTTCCATACACCCAATATGTAATAGACAAGACCTACTCCTTGCTCAGTGAACTTGACTCAACACCCCCTATTCACTGCACAAAAATATAAGTGACTAGTAAGAATCTTAAAACCTATGTATTGATATCTGTCTGGAAGTGAGTCAAGTGCGTGTAAATCCGCATAAACACAGCCGTGAAAAGCAGCTAAACCCCATTATAAAAATAAATTACTTTTAAAAACCCGTAAAACAAAGACAGTGAAAGAGAGAGAAATTCTTACATAATTCGTTCAGAGGCTGTGATGCAACCTGGATTGACCATATCTAGACGCACAGCTGGATGAGACATAAGGGTGGACACTCTTGGGGCTGAGAGGTTGGGTGAGGTTGGGTGAGCAAACGCAGACCCTTTAAAGTAACACTGCTTGGTACCCATCCCATGGGTCCCAAATCTCCAGGTTCAAGGGCATCTTCCTACATCGAAAACATGCATGAGAAACCCAGAAGATGGTACACCGTGTGATTTTGAAAGGTTTCTAATACGCACCTCATTTCTCATCTCCTTGTGCTCGGGTTCGCCTTTCCAGCTACTTTACTAGCAATCTCCATACTTGGAGAATCAGCACCTTTAAGCTTCTGTTCCCTACAGGTTGCAAATTGTCCTGAGGATGAACGGGAAGAGGGGCAACCAATGAGAAACTAGATCTAGGTGTTGGGACAGGCACAGGTCACTCTATTTTCCCATCAGGAAGAAGAATTAACCACAGGTTCAGCCTGCCGCCCAGAAGCAGAATAGGGCCTGAGGCAATCCCGAGCTTTTGCGGCCAGCTCCCAAAAAAGCCAGTTGAAAAATGGAGCTCAGGGACACTGCAATTCACAAACCCGCAGAGCTATAAATGATAACTCTCATCCACAGATATATTGAGGGAAGGCAACGAAGAGAATTTGAAAGCAAGGCAGAATTGCAGGAAACAGGTTTCAGGAGGTAGATTCGAATCGCCTTTAAAGCACATGAAAAGTGGCAAAACGTCGACAATGATGCCCTTGGCCAAACAGGGCGTATGCGTTTTTTCCTGAATATATTCAGGAAAAAACGCATACGCCCTGTTTGGCCAACCAAGCAACCTGGAAAGGCTAATCAGCGCTACAAAGAAGTCTCGCTTCCCATCGGTCAAAAGGGCCATGCTGCAAAAAGTGTCAAAACCAGAAATGCAGGACAGGCCATGGAGAAATGGCAGCCTTGCTACACTGATGGGCGGGATGTAAATTGCCAACAGCCACTCTGGAGAAGTGTACGGTGTGTCCTGAAACATCGAAAAACCACAGCTTAGGGAGCATAGGGCACGTCCACTCATGGGCGTATAAATTGGGAAAACTAAAAATCAGCAAGACACAGGCACCCCAAAGTTTAGGGCTGCTCTGTTGACAAGAACCTCCACTTCATGACACCTTAAATATCCCAGGAAAGAAAAAAATGGATAAAGAAGTTGTGGTCCTTATGTACAATGGAATATCACTCAGACATGAAATCAAGGTCATAAGGCTAGTAGAAGCAAGATGAGTGGATTTAGGTACGATGATTCTAAGTGAAATAAGTCACACAGAAAAAGACACTTATCATAAGCTGTCACTTATAGAGGGAATATAAAAACCGCTACACTTGAACTGAATTACAAAACAGAACAGAGTCACACGTTTAGAAAACACACTATGGCTGCTTAACGGGAAAGGTGAGTTGGGGTGAGGCATAAAACAAGGGTTTCAAATTCGCTCAGATACCGTTCCATACACCCAATATGTAATAGACAACACCTGCTCCTTGCTCAGTGAACTGGACTCAACACCCCCTATTCACCGCACAAGAATATATGTGACTAGTAAGAATCTTAAAACCTATGTATTGATATCTGTCTGGAAGTGAGTCAAGTGGGTGTAAAGCCGCATAAACACAGCCGTGAAAAGCAGCTGAACCCCATTATAAAAATAAATTACTTTTTAAAACCCGTAAAACAAAGACAGTGAAAGAGAGAGAAATTCTTACAGAATTCGTTCAGAGGCTGTGATGCAACCTGGATTGACCATATCTAGACCCACAGCTGGATGAGACATAAGGGTGGACACTCTTGGGGCTGAAAGGTTGGGTGAGGTTGGGTGAGCAAACGCAGACCCTTTAAAGTAATACTGCCTGGTACCCATCCCATGGGTCCCAAATCTCCAGGTTCAAGGGCATCTTCCTACATCAAAAACATGCATGAGAAACCCAGAAGATGGTACACCGTGTGATTTTGAAAGGTTTCTAATCTCCTGATTTCTCATCTCCTTGTGATCGGGTTCGCCTTTCCAGCTACTTTACTAGCAATCTCCCTACTTGGAGAATCAGCACCTTTAAGCTCCTGTTCCCTACAGGTTGCAATTTGTCCTGAGGATGAACGGGAAGAGGGGCAACCAATGAGAGACTAGATCTAGGTGTTGGGACAGGCACAGGTCACTCTATTTTCCCATCAGGAAGAAGAATTAACCACAGGCTCAGCCTGCCGCCCAGAAGTAGAATAGGGCCTGAGGCAATCCCGCGTTTTTGCGGCCAGCTCCCAAAAAAGCGAGTTGAAAAATGGAGCTCAGGGACACTGCAATTCACAAACCCGCAGAGCTATAAATGATAACTCTCATCCACAGATATATTGAGGGAAGGCAACGAAGAGGATTTGAAAGCAAGGCAGAATTGCAGGAAACAGGTTTCAGGAGGTAGATTCGAATCGCCTTTAAAGCACATGAAAAGTGGCAAAACTTCGACAATGATGCCCTTGCCCAAAAAGGGCGTATGCGTTTTTTCCTGAATATATTCAGGAAAAAACGCATACGCCCTTTTTTGCCAACCAAGCAACCTGGAAAGGCAAATCAGCGCTACAAAGAAGTCTCGCTTCCCATCGGTCAAAAGGGCCATGCTGCAAAAAGTGTCAAAACCAGAAATGCAGGACAGGCCATGGAGAAATGGCAGCCTTGCTACGCTGATGGGCGGGATGTAAATTGCCAACAGCCACTCTGGAGAAGTGTACGGTGTGTCCTGAAACATCGAAAAAACACAGCTTAGGGAGCATAGGGCACGTCCACTCATGGGCGTATAAATTGGGAAAACTAAAAATCAGCAAGACACAGGCACCCCAAAGTTTAGGGCTGCTCTGTTGACAAGAACCTCCACTTCATGACACCTTAAATATCCCAGGAAAGAGAAAAATGGATAAAGAAGTTGTGGTCCTTATGTACAATGGAATATCACTCAGACATGAAATCAAGGTCATAAGGCTAGTAGAAGCAAGATGAGTGGATTTAGGTACGATGATTCTAAGTGAAATAAGTCACACAGAAAAAGACACTTATCATTAGCTATCACTTATAGAGGGAATGTAAAAACCGCTACACTTGAACTGAATTACAAAACAGAACAGAGTCACACGTTTAGAAAACACACTATGGCTGCTTAACGGGAAAGGTGAGGTGGGGTGAGGCATAAAACAAGGGTTTCAAATTCGCTCAGATACCGTTCCATACACCCAATATGTAATACACAAGACCTACTCCTTGCTCAGTGAACTTGACTCAACACCCCCTATTCACTGCACAAAAATATAAGTGACTAGTAAGAATCTTAAAACCTATGTATTGATATCTGTCTGGAAGTGAGTCAAGTGCGTGTAAATCCGCATAAACACAGCCGTGAAAAGCAGCTAAACCCCATTATAAAAATAAATTACTTTTAAAAACCCGTAAAACAAAGACAGTGAAAGAGAGAGAAATTCTTACATAATTCGTTCAGAGGCTGTGATGCAACCTGGATTGACCATATCTAGACGCACAGCTGGATGAGACATAAGGGTGGACACTCTTGGGGCTGAGAGGTTGGGTGAGGTTGGGTGAGCAAACGCAGACCCTTTAAAGTAACACTGCTTTGTACCCATCCCATGGGTCCCAAATCTCCAGGTTCAAGGGCATCTTCCTACATCGAAAACATGCATGAGAAACCCAGAAGATGGTACACCGTGTGATTTTGAAAGGTTTCTAATACGCACCTCATTTCTCATCTCCTTGTGCTCGGGTTCGCCTTTCCAGCTACTTTACTAGCAATCTCCATACTTGGAGAATCAGCACCTTTAAGCTTCTGTTCCCTACAGGTTGCAATTTGTCCTGAGGATGAACGGGAAGAGGGGCAACCAATGAGAGATTAGATCTAGGTGTTGGGACAGGCACAGGTCACTCTATTTTCCCATCAGGAAGAAGAATTAACCACAGGTTCAGCCTGCCGCCCAGAAGCAGAATAGGGCCTGAGGCAATCCCGCGCTTTTGCGGCCAGCTCCCAAAAAAGCCAGTTGAAAAATGGAGCTCAGGGACACTGCAATTCACAAACCCGCAGAGCTATAAATGATAACTCTCATCCACAGATATATTGAGGGAAGGCAACGAAGAGAATTTGAAAGCAAGGCAGAATTGCAGGAAACAGGTTTCAGGAGGTAGATTCGAATCGCTTTTAAAGCACATGAAAAGTGGCAAAACGTCGACAATGATGCCCTTGGCCAAACAGGGCGTATGCGTTTTTTCCTGAATATATTCAGGAAAAAACGCATACGCCCTGTTTGGCCAACCAAGCAACCTGGAAAGGCTAATCAGCGCTACAAAGAAGTCTCGCTTCCCATCGGTCAAAAGGGCCATGCTGCAAAAAGTGTCAAAACCAGAAATGCAGGACAGGCCATGGAGAAATGGCAGCCTTGCTACACTGATGGGCGGGATGTAAATTGCCAACAGCCACTCTGGAGAAGTGTACGGTGTGTCCTGAAACATCGAAAAACCACAGCTTAGGGAGCATAGGGCACGTCCACTCATGGGCGTATAAATTGGGAAAACTAAAAATCAGCCAGACACAGGCACCCCAAAGTTTAGGGCTGCTCTGTTGACAAGAACCTCCACTTCATGACACCTTAAATATCCCAGGAAAGAAAAAAATGGATAAAGAAGTTGTGGTCCTTATGTACAATGGAATATCACTCAGACATGAAATCAAGGTCATAAGGCTAGTAGAAGCAAGATGAGTGGATTTAGGTACGATGATTCTAAGTGAAATAAGTCACACAGAAAAAGACACTTATCATAAGCTATCACTTATAGAGGGAATATAAAAACCGCTACACTTGAACTGAATTACAAAACAGAACAGAGTCACACGTTTAGAAAACACACTATGGCTGCTTAACGGGAAAGGTGAGTTGGGGTGAGGCATAAAACAAGGGTTTCAAATTCGCTCAGATACCGTTCCATACACCCAATATGTAATAGACAACACCTGCTCCTTGCTCAGTGAACTGGACTCAACACCCCCTATTCACCGCACAAGAATATATGTGACTAGTAAGAATCTTAAAACCTATGTATTGATATCTGTCTGGAAGTGAGTCAAGTGGGTGTAAAGCCGCATAAACACAGCCGTGAAAAGCAGCTGAACCCCATTATAAAAATAAATTACTTTTTAAAACCCGTAAAACAAAGACAGTGAAAGAGAGAGAAATTCTTACAGAATTCGTTCAGAGGCTGTGATGCAACCTGGATTGACCATATCTAGACCCACAGCTGGATGAGACATAAGGGTGGACACTCTTGGGGCTGAAAGGTTGGGTGAGGTTGGGTGAGCAAACGCAGACCCTTTAAAGTAATACTGCCTGGTACCCATCCCATGGGTCCCAAATCTCCAGGTTCAAGGGCATCTTCCTACATCAAAAACATGCATGAGAAACCCAGAAGATGGTACACCGTGTGATTTTGAAAGGTTTCTAATATGCACCTGATTTCTCATCTCCTTGTGATCGGGTTCGCCTTTCCAGCTACTTTACTAGCAATCTCCCTACTTGGAGAATCAGCACCTTTAAGCTCCTGTTCCCTACAGGTTGCAATTTGTCCTGAGGATGAACGGGAAGAGGGGCAACCAATGAGAGACTAGATCTAGGTGTTGGGACAGGCACAGGTCACTCTATTTTCCCATCAGGAAGAAGAATTAACCACAGGCTCAGCCGGCCGCCCAGAAGTAGAATAAGGCCTGAGGCAATCCCGCGTTTTTGCGGCCAGCTCCCAAAAAAGCGAGTTGAAAAATGGAGCTCAGGGACACTGCAATTCACAAACCCGCAGAGCTATAAATGATAACTCTCATCCACAGATATATTGAGGGAAGGCAACGAAGAGGATTTGAAAGCAAGTCTGAATTGCAGGAAACAGGTTTCAGGAGGTAGATTCGAATCGCCTTTAAAGCACATGAAAAGTGGCAAAACTTCGACAATGATGCCCTTGGCCAAAAAGGGCGTATGCGTTTTTTCCTGAATATATTCAGGAAAAAACGCATACGCCCTTTTTTGCCAACCAAGCAACCTGGAAAGGCAAATCAGCGCTACAAAGAAGTCTCGCTTCCCATCGGTCAAAAGGGCCATGCTGCAAAAAGTGTCAAAACCAGAAATGCAGGACAGGCCATGGAGAAATGGCAGCCTTGCTACGCTGATGGGCGGGATGTAAATTGCCAACAGCCACTCTGGAGAAGTGTACGGTGTGTCCTGAAACATCGAAAAAACACAGCTTAGGGAGCATAGGGCACGTCCACTCATGGGCGTATAAATTGGGAAAACTAAAAATCAGCAAGACACAGGCACCCCAAAGTTTAGGGCTGCTCTGTTGACAAGAACCTCCACTTCATGACACCTTAAATATCCCAGGAAAGAGAAAAATGGATAAAGAAGTTGTGGTCCTTATGTACAATGGAATATCACTCAGACATGAAATCAAGGTCATAAGGCTAGTAGAAGCAAGATGAGTGGATTTAGGTACGATGATTCTAAGTGAAATAAGTCACACAGAAAAAGACACTTATCATTAGCTATCACTTATAGAGAGAATGTAAAAACCGCTACACTTGAACTGAATTACAAAACAGAACAGAGTCACACGTTTAGAAAACACACTATGGCTGCTTAACGGGAAAGGTGAGGTGGGGTGAGGCATAAAACAAGGGTTTCAAATTCGCTCAGATACCGTTCCATACACCCAATATGTAATAGACAACACCTGCTCCTTGCTCAGTGAACTGGACTCAACACCCCCTATTCACCGCACAAGAATATATGTGACTAGTAAGAATCTTAAAACCTATGTATTGATATCTGTCTGGAAGTGAGTCAAGTGGGTGTAAAGCCGCATAAACACAGCCGTGAAAAGCAGCTAAACCCCATTATAAAAATAAATTACTTTTAAAAACCCGTAAAACAAAGACAGTGAAAGAGAGAGAAATTCTTACAAAATTCGTTCAGAGGCTGTGATGCAACCTGGATTGACCTTATCTAGACCCACAGCTGGATGAGACATAAGGGTGGACACTCTTGGGGCTGAAAGGTTGGGTGAGGTTGGGTGAGCAAGCACAGACCCTTTAAAGTACTACTGCCTGGTACCCACCCCATGGGTCCCAAATCTCCAGGTTCAAGGGCATCTTCCTACATCGAAAACATGCATGAGGAACCCAGAAGATGGTACACCGTGTGATTTTGAAAGGTTTCTAATACGCACCTCATTTCTCATCTCCTTGTGCTCGGGTTCGCCTTTCCAGCTACTTTACTAGCAATCTCCCTACTTGGAGAATCAGCACCTTTAAGCTCCTGTTCCCTACAGGTTGCAATTTGTCCTGAGGATGAACGGGAAGAGGGGCAACCAATGAGAGACTAGATCTAGGTGTTGGGACAGGCACAGGTCACTCTATTTTCCCATCGGGAAGAAGAATTAACCACAGGCTCAGCCTGCCGCCCAGAAGCAGAATAGGGCCTGAGGCAATCCCGCGCATTTGCGGCCAGCTCCCAAAAAAGCCAGTTGAAAAATGGAGCTCAGGGACACTGCAATTCACAAACCCGCAGAGCTATAAATGATAACTCTCATCCACAGATATATTGAGGGAAGGCAACGAAGAGGATTTGAAAGCAAGGCAGAATTGCAGGAAACATGTTTCAGGAGGTAGATTCGAATCGCCTTTAAAGCACATGAAAAGTGGCAAAACATCGACAATGATGCCCTTGGCCAAACAGGGCGTATGCGTTTTTTCCTGAATATATTCAGGAAAAAACGCATACGCCCTGTTTGGCCAACCAAGCAACCTGGAAAGGCTAATCAGCGCTACAAAGAAGTCTCGCTTCCCATCGGTCAAAAGGGCCATGCTGCAAAAAGTGTCAAAACCAGAAATGCAGGACAGGCCATGGAGAAATGGCAGCCTTGCTACGCTGATGGGCGGGATGTAAATTGCCAACAGCCACTCTGGAGAAGTGTACGGTGTGTCCTAAAACATCGAAAAAACACAGCTTAGGGAGCATAGGGCACGTCCACTCATGGGCGTATAAATTGGGAAAACTAAAAATCAGCAAGACACAGGCACCCCAAAGTTTAGGGCTGCTCTGTTGACAAGAACCTCCACTTCATGACACCTTAAATATCCCAGGAAAGAGAAAAATGGATAAAGAAGTTGTGGTCCTTATGTACAATGGAATATCACTCAGACATGAAATCAATTTCATAAGGCTAGTAGAAGCAAGATGAGTGGATTTAGGTACGATGATTCTACGTGAAATAAGTCACACAGAAAAAGACACTTATCATAAGCTATCACTTATAGAGGGAATGTAAAAACCGCTACACTTGAACTGAATTACAAAACAGAACAGAGTCACACGTTTAGAAAACACACTATGGCTGCTTAACGGGAAAGGTGAGGTGGGGTGATGCATAAAACAAGGGTTTCAAATTCGATCAGATACCGTTCCATACACCCAATATGTAATACACAAGACCTACTCCTTGCTCAGTGAACTTGACTCAACACCCCCTATTCACTGCACAAAAATATAAGTGACTAGTAAGAATCTTAAAACCTATGTATTGATATCTGTCTGGAAGTGAGTCAAGTGCGTGTAAATCCGCATAAACACAGCCGTGAAAAGCAGCTAAACCCCATTATAAAAATAAATTACTTTTAAAAACCAGTAAAACAAAGACAGTGAAAGAGAGAGAAATTCTTACATAATTCGTTCAGAGGCTGTGATGCAACCTGGATTGACCATATCTAGACGCACAGCTGGATGAGACATAAGGGTGGACACTCTTGGGGCTGAGAGGTTGGGTGAGGTTGGGTGAGCAAACGCAGACCCTTTAAAGTAACACTGCTTGGTACCCATCCCATGGGTCCCAAATCTCCAGGTTCAAGGGCATCTTCCTACATCGAAAACATGCATGAGAAACCCAGAAGATGGTACACCGTGTGATTTTGAAAGGTTTCTAATACGCACCTCATTTCTCATCTCCTTGTGCTCGGGTTCGCCTTTCCAGCTACTTTACTAGCAATCTCCATACTTGGAGAATCAGCACCTTTAAGCTTCTGTTCCCTACAGGTTGCAAATTGTCCTGAGGATGAACGGGAAGAGGGGCAAACAATGAGAGACTAGATCTAGGTGTTGGGACAGGCACAGGTCACTCTATTTTCCCATCAGGAAGAAGAATTAACCACAGGTTCAGCCTGCCACCCAGAAGCAGAATAGGGCCTGAGGCAATCCCGCGCTTTTGCGGCCAGCTCCCAAAAAAGCCAGTTGAAAAATGGAGCTCAGGGACACTGCAATTCACAAACCCGCAGAGCTATAAATGATAACTCTCATCCACAGATATATTGAGGGAAGGCAACGAAGAGAATTTGAAAGCAAGGCAGAATTGCAGGAAACAGGTTTCAGGAGGTAGATTCGAATCGCCTTTAAAGCACATGAAAAGTGGCAAAACGTCGACAATGATGCCCTTGGCCAAACAGGGCGTATGCGTTTTTTCCTGAATATATTCAGGAAAAAACGCATACGCCCTGTTTGGCCAACCAAGCAACCTGGAAAGGCTAATCAGCGCTACAAAGAAGTCTCGCTTCCCATCGGTCAAAAGGGCCATGCTGCAAAAAGTGTCAAAACCAGAAATGCAGGACAGGCCATGGAGAAATGGCAGCCTTGCTACACTGATGGGCGGGATGTAAATTGCCAACAGCCACTCTGGAGAAGTGTACGGTGTGTCCTGAAACATCGAAAAACCACAGCTTAGGGAGCATAGGGCACGTCCACTCATGGGCGTATAAATTGGGAAAACTAAAAATCAGCAAGACACAGGCACCCCAAAGTTTAGGGCTGCTCTGTTGACAAGAACCTCCACTTCATGACACCTTAAATATCCCAGGAAAGAAAAAAATGGATAAAGAAGTTGTGGTCCTTATGTACAATGGAATATCACTCAGACATGAAATCAAGGTCATAAGGCTAGTAGAAGCAAGATGAGTGGATTTAGGTACGATGATTCTAAGTGAAATAAGTCACACAGAAAAAGACACTTATCATAAGCTATCACTTATAGAGGGAATATAAAAACCGCTACACTTGAACTGAATTACAAAACAGAACAGAGTCACACGTTTAGAAAACACACTATGGCTGCTTAACGGGAAAGGTGAGGTGGGGTGAGGCATAAAACAAGGGTTTCAAATTCGCTCAGATACCGTTCCATACACCCAATATGTAATAGACAACACCTGCTCCTTGCTCAGTGAACTGGACTCAACACCCCCTATTCACCGCACAAGAATATATGTGACTAGTAAGAATCTTAAAACCTATGTATTGATATCTGTCTGGAAGTGAGTCAAGTGGGTGTAAAGCCGCATAAACACAGCCGTGAAAAGCAGCTGAACCCCATTATAAAAATAAATTACTTTTTAAAACCCGTAAAACAAAGACAGTGAAAGAGAGAGAAATTCTTACAGAATTCGTTCAGAGGCTGTGATGCAACCTGGATTGACCATATCTAGACCCACAGCTGGATGAGACATAAGGGTGGACACTCTTGGGGCTGAAAGGTTGGGTGAGGTTGGGTGAGCAAACGCAGACCCTTTAAAGTAATACTGCCTGGTACCCATCCCATGGGTCCCAAATCTCCAGGTTCAAGGGCATCTTCCTACATCAAAAACATGCATGAGAAACCCAGAAGATGGTACACCGTGTGATTTTGAAAGGTTTCTAATACGCACCTCATTTCTCATCTCCTTGTGCTCGGGTTCGCCTTTCCAGCTACTTTACTAGCAATCTCCCTACTTGGAGAATCAGCACCTTTAAGCTCCTGTTCCCTACAGGTTGCAATTTGTCCTGAGGATGAACGGGAAGAGGGGCAACCAATGAGAGACTAGATCTAGGTGTTGGGACAGGCACAGGTCACTCTATTTTCCCATCAGGAAGAAGAATTAACCACAGGCTCAGCCGGCCGCCCAGAAGTAGAATAAGGCCTGAGGCAATCCCGCGTTTTTGCGGCCAGCTCCCAAAAAAGCGAGTTGAAAAATGGAGCTCAGGGACACTGCAATTCACAAACCCGCAGAGCTATAAATGATAACTCTCATCCACAGATATATTGAGGGAAGGCAACGAAGAGGATTTGAAAGCAAGTCAGAATTGCAGGAAACAGGTTTCAGGAGGTAGATTCGAATCGCCTTTAAAGCACATGAAAAGTGGCAAAACTTCGACAATGATGCCCTTGGCCAAAAAGGGCGTATGCGTTTTTTCCTGAATATATTCAGGAAAAAACGCATACGCCCTTTTTTGCCAACCAAGCAACCTGGAAAGGCAAATCAGCGCTACAAAGAAGTCTCGCTTCCCATCGGTCAAAAGGGCCATGCTGCAAAAAGTGTCAAAACCAGAAATGCAGGACAGGCCATGGAGAAATGGCAGCCTTGCTACGCTGATGGGCGGGATGTAAATTGCCAACAGCCACTCTGGAGAAGTGTACGGTGTGTCCTGAAACATCGAAAAAACACAGCTTAGGGAGCATAGGGCACGTCCACTCATGGGCGTATAAATTGGGAAAACTAAAAATCAGCAAGACACAGGCACCCCAAAGTTTAGGGCTGC
The DNA here is from genome assembly GCF_028021215.1 of Eschrichtius robustus. Classification (NCBI taxonomy): domain Eukaryota; kingdom Metazoa; phylum Chordata; class Mammalia; order Artiodactyla; family Eschrichtiidae; genus Eschrichtius; species Eschrichtius robustus. The sequence continues at coordinate 1,679,464 of NW_027175351.1, forward strand.
TCTGTTGACAAGAACCTCCACTTCATGACACCTTAAATATCCCAGGAAAGAGAAAAATGGATAAAGAAGTTGTGGTCCTTATGTACAATGGAATATCACTCAGACATGAAATCAAGGTCATAAGGCTAGTAGAAGCAAGATGAGTGGATTTAGGTACGATGATTCTAAGTGAAATAAGTCACACAGAAAAAGACACTTATCATTAGCTATCACTTATAGAGAGAATGTAAAAACCGCTACACTTGAACTGAATTACAAAACAGAACAGAGTCACACGTTTAGAAAACACACTATGGCTGCTTAACGGGAAAGGTGAGGTGGGGTGAGGCATAAAACAAGGGTTTCAAATTCGCTCAGATACCGTTCCATACACCCAATATGTAATAGACAACACCTGCTCCTTGCTCAGTGAACTGGACTCAACACCCCCTATTCACCGCACAAGAATATATGTGACTAGTAAGAATCTTAAAACCTATGTATTGATATCTGTCTGGAAGTGAGTCAAGTGGGTGTAAAGCCGCATAAACACAGCCGTGAAAAGCAGCTAAACCCCATTATAAAAATAAATTACTTTTAAAAACCCGTAAAACAAAGACAGTGAAAGAGAGAGAAATTCTTACAAAATTCGTTCAGAGGCTGTGATGCAACCTGGATTGACCTTATCTAGACCCACAGCTGGATGAGACATAAGGGTGGACACTCTTGGGGCTGAAAGGTTGGGTGAGGTTGGGTGAGCAAGCACAGACCCTTTAAAGTACTACTGCCTGGTACCCACCCCATGGGTCCCAAATCTCCAGGTTCAAGGGCATCTTCCTACATCGAAAACATGCATGAGGAACCCAGAAGATGGTACACCGTGTGATTTTGAAAGGTTTCTAATACGCACCTCATTTCTCATCTCCTTGTGCTCGGGTTCGCCTTTCCAGCTACTTTACTAGCAATCTCCCTACTTGGAGAATCAGCACCTTTAAGCTCCTGTTCCCTACAGGTTGCAATTTGTCCTGAGGATGAACGGGAAGAGGGGCAACCAATGAGAGACTAGATCTAGGTGTTGGGACAGGCACAGGTCACTCTATTTTCCCATCGGGAAGAAGAATTAACCACAGGCTCAGCCTGCCGCCCAGAAGCAGAATAGGGCCTGAGGCAATCCCGCGCATTTGCGGCCAGCTCCCAAAAAAGCCAGTTGAAAAATGGAGCTCAGGGACACTGCAATTCACAAACCCGCAGAGCTATAAATGATAACTCTCATCCACAGATATATTGAGGGAAGGCAACGAAGAGGATTTGAAAGCAAGGCAGAATTGCAGGAAACATGTTTCAGGAGGTAGATTCGAATCGCCTTTAAAGCACATGAAAAGTGGCAAAACATCGACAATGATGCCCTTGGCCAAACAGGGCGTATGCGTTTTTTCCTGAATATATTCAGGAAAAAACGCATACGCCCTGTTTGGCCAACCAAGCAACCTGGAAAGGCTAATCAGCGCTACAAAGAAGTCTCGCTTCCCATCGGTCAAAAGGGCCATGCTGCAAAAAGTGTCAAAACCAGAAATGCAGGACAGGCCATGGAGAAATGGCAGCCTTGCTACGCTGATGGGCGGGATGTAAATTGCCAACAGCCACTCTGGAGAAGTGTACGGTGTGTCCTAAAACATCGAAAAAACACAGCTTAGGGAGCATAGGGCACGTCCACTCATGGGCGTATAAATTGGGAAAACTAAAAATCAGCAAGACACAGGCACCCCAAAGTTTAGGGCTGCTCTGTTGACAAGAACCTCCACTTCATGACACCTTAAATATCCCAGGAAAGAGAAAAATGGATAAAGAAGTTGTGGTCCTTATGTACAATGGAATATCACTCAGACATGAAATCAATTTCATAAGGCTAGTAGAAGCAAGATGAGTGGATTTAGGTACGATGATTCTACGTGAAATAAGTCACACAGAAAAAGACACTTATCATAAGCTATCACTTATAGAGGGAATGTAAAAACCGCTACACTTGAACTGAATTACAAAACAGAACAGAGTCACACGTTTAGAAAACACACTATGGCTGCTTAACGGGAAAGGTGAGGTGGGGTGATGCATAAAACAAGGGTTTCAAATTCGCTCAGATACCGTTCCATACACCCAATATGTAATACACAAGACCTACTCCTTGCTCAGTGAACTTGACTCAACACCCCCTATTCACTGCACAAAAATATAAGTGACTAGTAAGAATCTTAAAACCTATGTATTGATATCTGTCTGGAAGTGAGTCAAGTGCGTGTAAATCCGCATAAACACAGCCGTGAAAAGCAGCTAAACCCCATTATAAAAATAAATTACTTTTAAAAACCAGTAAAACAAAGACAGTGAAAGAGAGAGAAATTCTTACATAATTCGTTCAGAGGCTGTGATGCAACCTGGATTGACCATATCTAGACGCACAGCTGGATGAGACATAAGGGTGGACACTCTTGGGGCTGAGAGGTTGGGTGAGGTTGGGTGAGCAAACGCAGACCCTTTAAAGTAACACTGCTTGGTACCCATCCCATGGGTCCCAAATCTCCAGGTTCAAGGGCATCTTCCTACATCGAAAACATGCATGAGAAACCCAGAAGATGGTACACCGTGTGATTTTGAAAGGTTTCTAATACGCACCTCATTTCTCATCTCCTTGTGCTCGGGTTCGCCTTTCCAGCTACTTTACTAGCAATCTCCATACTTGGAGAATCAGCACCTTTAAGCTTCTGTTCCCTACAGGTTGCAAATTGTCCTGAGGATGAACGGGAAGAGGGGCAAACAATGAGAGAATAGATCTAGGTGTTGGGACAGGCACAGGTCACTCTATTTTCCCATCAGGAAGAAGAATTAACCACAGGTTCAGCCTGCCGCCCAGAAGCAGAATAGGGCCTGAGGCAATCCCGCGCTTTTGCGGCCAGCTCCCAAAAAAGCCAGTTGAAAAATGGAGCTCAGGGACACTGCAATTCACAAACCCGCAGAGCTATAAATGATAACTCTCATCCACAGATATATTGAGGGAAGGCAACGAAGAGAATTTGAAAGCAAGGCAGAATTGCAGGAAACAGGTTTCAGGAGGTAGATTCGAATCGCCTTTAAAGCACATGAAAAGTGGCAAAACGTCGACAATGATGCCCTTGGCCAAACAGGGCGTATGCGTTTTTTCCTGAATATATTCAGGAAAAAACGCATACGCCCTGTTTGGCCAACCAAGCAACCTGGAAAGGCTAATCAGCGCTACAAAGAAGTCTCGCTTCCCATCGGTCAAAAGGGCCATGCTGCAAAAAGTGTCAAAACCAGAAATGCAGGACAGGCCATGGAGAAATGGCAGCCTTGCTACACTGATGGGCGGGATGTAAATTGCCAACAGCCACTCTGGAGAAGTGTACGGTGTGTCCTGAAACATCGAAAAACCACAGCTTAGGGAGCATAGGGCACGTCCACTCATGGGCGTATAAATTGGGAAAACTAAAAATCAGCAAGACACAGGCACCCCAAAGTTTAGGGCTGCTCTGTTGACAAGAACCTCCACTTCATGACACCTTAAATATCCCAGGAAAGAAAAAAATGGATAAAGAAGTTGTGGTCCTTATGTACAATGGAATATCACTCAGACATGAAATCAAGGTCATAAGGCTAGTAGAAGCAAGATGAGTGGATTTAGGTACGATGATTCTAAGTGAAATAAGTCACACAGAAAAAGACACTTATCATAAGCTATCACTTATAGAGGGAATATAAAAACCGCTACACTTGAACTGAATTACAAAACAGAACAGAGTCACACGTTTAGAAAACACACTATGGCTGCTTAACGGGAAAGGTGAGGTGGGGTGAGGCATAAAACAAGGGTTTCAAATTCGCTCAGATACCGTTCCATACACCCAATATGTAATAGACAACACCTGCTCCTTGCTCAGTGAACTGGACTCAACACCCCCTATTCACCGCACAAGAATATATGTGACTAGTAAGAATCTTAAAACCTATGTATTGATATCTGTCTGGAAGTGAGTCAAGTGGGTGTAAAGCCGCATAAACACAGCCGTGAAAAGCAGCTGAACCCCATTATAAAAATAAATTACTTTTTAAAACCCGTAAAACAAAGACAGTGAAAGAGAGAGAAATTCTTACAGAATTCGTTCAGAGGCTGTGATGCAACCTGGATTGACCATATCTAGACCCACAGCTGGATGAGACATAAGGGTGGACACTCTTGGGGCTGAAAGGTTGGGTGAGGTTGGGTGAGCAAACGCAGACCCTTTAAAGTAATACTGCCTGGTACCCATCCCATGGGTCCCAAATCTCCAGGTTCAAGGGCATCTTCCTACATCAAAAACATGCATGAGAAACCCAGAAGATGGTACACCGTGTGATTTTGAAAGGTTTCTAATATGCACCTGATTTCTCATCTCCTTGTGATCGGGTTCGCTTTTCCAGCTACTTTACTAGCAATCTCCCTACTTGGAGAATCAGCACCTTTAAGCTCCTGTTCCCTACAGGTTGCAATTTGTCCTGAGGATGAACGGGAAAAGGGGCAACCAATGAGAGACTAGATCAAGGTGTTGGGACAGGCACAGGTCACTCTATTTTCCCATCAGGAAGAAGAATTAACCACAGGCTCAGCCTGCCGCCCAGAAGCAGAATAGGGCCTGAGGCAATCCCGCGTTTTTGCGGCCAGCTCCCAAAAAAGCGAGTTGAAAAATGGAGCTCAGGGACACTGCAATTCACAAACCCGCAGAGCTATAAATGATAACTCTCATCCACAGATATATTGAGGGAAGGCAACGAAGAGGATTTGAAAGCAAGGCAGAATTGCAGGAAACAGGTTTCAGGAGGTAGATTCGAATCGCCTTTAAAGCACATGAAAAGTGGCAAAACTTCGACAATGATGCCCTTGGCCAAAAAGGGCGTATGCGTTTTTTCCTGAATATATTCAGGAAAAAACGCATACGCCCTTTTTTGCCAACCAAGCAACCTGGAAAGGCAAATCAGCGCTACAAAGAAGTCTCGCTTCCCATCGGTCAAAAGGGCCATGCTGCAAAAAGTGTCAAAACCAGAAATGCAGGACAGGCCATGGAGAAATGGCAGCCTTGCTACGCTGATGGGCGGGATGTAAATTGCCAACAGCCACTCTGGAGAAGTGTACGGTGTGTCCTGAAACATCGAAAAAACACAGCTTAGGGAGCATAGGGCACGTCCACTCATGGGCGTATAAATTGGGAAAACTAAAAATCAGCAAGACACAGGCACCCCAAAGTTTAGGGCTGCTCTGTTGACAAGAACCTCCACTTCATGACACCTTAAATATCCCAGGAAAGAGAAAAATGGATAAAGAAGTTGTGGTCCTTATGTACAATGGAATATCACTCAGACATGAAATCAAGGTCATAAGGCTAGTAGAAGCAAGATGAGTGGATTTAGGTACGATGATTCTAAGTGAAATAAGTCACACAGAAAAAGACACTTATCATTAGCTATCACTTATAGAGGGAATGTAAAAACCGCTACACTTGAACTGAATTACAAAACAGAACAGAGTCACACGTTTAGAAAACACACTATGGCTGCTTAACGGGAAAGGTGAGGTGGGGTGAGGCATAAAACAAGGGTTTCAAATTCGCTCAGATACCGTTCCATACACCCAATATGTAATAGACAACACCTGCTCCTTGCTCAGTGAACTGGACTCAACACCCCCTATTCACCGCACAAGAATATATGTGACTAGTAAGAATCTTAAAACCTATGTATTGATATCTGTCTGGCAGTGAGTCAAGTGGGTGTAAAGCCGCATAAACACAGTCGTGAAAAGCAGCTAAACCCCATTATAAAAATAAATTACTTTTAAAAACCCGTAAAACAAAGACAGTGAAAGAGAGAGAAATTCTTACAAAATTCGTTCAGAGGCTGTGATGCAACCTGGATTGACCATATCTAGACCCACAGCTTGATGAGACATAAGGGTGGACACTCTTGGGGCTGAAAGGTTGGGTGAGGTTGGGTGAGCAAACGCAGACCCTTTAAAGTAACACTGCTTGGTACCCATCCCATGGGTCCCAAAACTCCAGGTTCAAGGGCATCTTCCTACATCGAAAACATGCATGAGAAACCCAGAAGATGGTACACCGTGTGATTTTGAAAGGTTTCTAATACGCACCTCATTTCTCATCTCCTTGTGCTCGGGTTCGCCTTTCCAGCTACTTTACTAGCAATCTCCCTACTTGGAGAATCAGCACCTTTAAGCTTCTGTTCCCTACAGGTTGCAAATTGTCCTGAGGATGAACGGGAAGAGGGGCAACCAATGAGAGACTAGATCTAGGTGTTGGGACAGGCACAGGTCACTCTATTTTCCCATCAGGAAGAAGAATTAACCACAGGCTCAGCCTGCCGCCCAGAAGCAGAATAGGGCCTGAGGCAATCCCGCGCTTTTGCGGCCAGCTCCCAAAAAAGCCGGTTGAAAAATGGAGCTCAGGGACACTGCAATTCACAAACCCGCAGAGCTATAAATGATAACTCTCATCCACAGATATATTGAGGGAAGGCAACGAAGAGAATTTGAAAGCAAGGCAGAATTGCAGGAAACAGGTTTCAGGAGGTAGATTCGAATCGCCTTTAAAGCACATGAAAAGTGGCAAAATGTCGATAATGATGCCCTTGGCCAAACAGGGCGTATGCGTTTTTTCCTGAATATATTCAGGAAAAAACGCATACGCCCTGTTTGGCCAACCAAGCAACCTGGAAAGGCTAATCAGCGCTACAAAGAAGTTTCGCTTCCCATCGGTCAAAAGGGCCATGCTGCAAAAAGTGTCAAAACCAGAAATGCAGGACAGGCCATGGAGAAATGGCAGCCTTGCTACGCTGATGGGCGGGATGTAAATTGCCAACAGCCACTCTGGAGAAGTGTACGGTGTGTCCTGAAACATCGAAAAAACACAGCTTAGGGAGCATAGGGCACGTCCACTCATGGGCGTATAAATTGGGAAAACTAAAAATCAGCAAGACACAGGCACCCCAAAGTTTAGGGCTGCTCTGTTGACAAGAACCTCCACTTCATGACACCTTAAATATCCCAGGAAAGAGAAAAATGGATAAAGAAGTTGTGGTCCTTATGTACAATGGAATATCACTCAGACATGAAATCAATTTCATAAGGCTAGTAGAAGCAAGATGAGTGGATTTAGGTACGATGATTCTAAGTGAAATAAGTCACACAGAAAAAGACACTTATCATAAGCTATCACTTATAGAGGGAATGTAAAATCCGCTACACTTGAACTGAATTACAAAACAGAACAGAGTCACACGTTTAGAAAACACACTATGGCTGCTTAATGGGAAAGGTGAGGTGGGGTGATGCATAAAAAAAGGGTTTCAAATTGGCTCAGATACCGTTCCATACACCCAATATGTAATAGACAAGACCTACTCCTTGCTCAGTGAACTGGACTCAACACCCCCTATTCACTGCACAAGAATATATGTGACTAGTAAGAATCTTAAAACCTATGTATTGATATCTGTCTGGAAGTGAGTCAAGTGGGTGTAAAGCCGCATAAACACAGCCGTGAAAAGCAGCTGAACCCCATTATAAAAATAAATTACTTTTAAAAACCCATAAAACAAAGACAGTGAAAGAGAGAGAAATTCTTACAAAATTCGTTCAGAGGCTGTGATGCAACCTGGATTGACCATATCTAGACCCACAGCTGGATGAGACATAAGGGTGGACACTCTTGGGGCTGAAAGGTTGGGTGAGGTTGGGTGAGCAAACGCAGACCCTTTAAAGTAATACTGCCTGGTACCCATCCCATGGGTCCCAAATCTCCAGGTTCAAGGGCATCTTCCTACATCAAAAACATGCATGAGAAACCCAGAAGATGGTACACCGTGTGATTTTGAAAGGTTTCTAATACGCACCTGATTTCTCATCTCCTTGTGATCGGGTTCGCCTTTCCAGCTACTTTACTAGCAATCTCCCTACTTGGAGAATCAGCACCTTTAAGCTCCTGTTCCCTACAGGTTGCAATTTGTCCTGAGGATGAACGGGAAGAGGGGCAACCAATGAGAGACTAGATCTAGGTGTTGGGACAGGCACAGGTCACTCTATTTTCCCATCAGGAAGAAGAATTAACCACAGGCTCAGCCTGCCGCCCAGAAGTAGAATAGGGCCTGAGGCAATCCCGCGTTTTTGCGGCCAGCTCCCAAAAAAGCGAGTTGAAAAATGGAGCTCAGGGACACTGCAATTCACAAACCCGCAGAGCTATAAATGATAACTCTCATCCACAGATATATTGAGGGAAGGCAACGAAGAGGATTTGAAAGCAAGGCAGAATTGCAGGAAACAGGTTTCACGAGGTAGATTCGAATCGCCTTTAAAGCACATGAAAAGTGGCAAAACTTCGACAATGATGCCCTTGGCCAAAAAGGGCGTATGCCTTTTTTCCTGAATATATTCAGGAAAAAACGCATACGCCCTTTTTTGCCAACCAAGCAACCTGGAAAGGCAAATCAGCGCTACAAAGAAGTCTCGCTTCCCATCGGTCAAAAGGGCCATGCTGCAAAAAGTGTCAAAACCAGAAATGCAGGACAGGCCATGGAGAAATGGCAGCCTTGCTACGCTGATGGGCGGGATGTAAATTGCCAACAGCCACTCTGGAGAAGTGTACGGTGTGTCCTGAAACATCGAAAAAACACAGCTTAGGGAGCATAGGGCACGTCCACTCATGGGCGTATAAATTGGGAAAACTAAAAATCAGCAAGACACAGGCACCCCAAAGTTTAGGGCTGCTCTGTTGACAAGAACCTCCACTTCATGACACCTTAAATATCCCAGGAAAGAGAAAAATGGATAAAGAAGTTGTGGTCCTTATGTACAATGGAATATCACTCAGACATGAAATCAAGGTCATAAGGCTAGTAGAAGCAAGATGAGTGGATTTAGGTACGATGATTCTAAGTGAAATAAGTCACACAGAAAAAGACACTTATCATTAGCTATCACTTATAGAGGGAATGTAAAAACCGCTACACTTGAACTGAATTACAAAACAGAACAGAGTCTCACGTTTAGAAAACACACTATGGCTGCTTAACGGGAAAGGTGAGGTGGGGTGAGGCATAAAACAAGGGTTTCAAATTCGCTCAGATACCGTTCCATACACCCAATATGTAATAGACAACACCTGCTCCTTGCTCAGTGAACTGGACTCAACACCCCCTATTCACCGCACAAGAATATATGTGACTAGTAAGAATCTTAAAACCTATGTATTGATATCTGTCTGGCAGTGAGTCAAGTGGGTGTAAAGCCGCATAAACACAGTCGTGAAAAGCAGGTAAACCCCATTATAAAAATAAATTACTTTTAAAAACCCGTAAAACAAAGACAGTGAAAGAGAGAGAAATTCTTACAAAATTCGTTCAGAGGCTGTGATGCAACCTGGATTGACCATATCTAGACCCACAGCTGGATGAGACATAAGGGTGGACACTCTTGGGGCTGAAAGGTTGGGTGAGGTTGGGTGAGCAAACGCAGACCCTTTAAAGTAACACTGCTTGGTACCCATCCCATGGGTCCCAAATCTCCAGGTTCAAGGGCATCTTCCTACATCGAAAACATGCATGAGAAACCCAGAAGATGGTACACCGTGTGATTTTGAAAGGTTTCTAATACGCACCTCATTTCTCATCTCCTTGTGCTCGGGTTCGCCTTTCCAGCTACTTTACTAGCAATCTCCCTACTTGGAGAATCAGCACCTTTAAGCTCCTGTTCCCTACAGGTTGCAATTTGTCCTGAGGATGAACGGGAAGAGGGGCAACCAATGAGAGACTAGATCTAGGTGTTGGGACAGGCACAGGTCACTCTATTTTCCCATCAGGAAGAAGAATTAACCACAGGCTCAGCCGGCCGCCCAGAAGTAGAATAAGGCCTGAGGCAATCCCGCGTTTTTGCGGCCAGCTCCCAAAAAAGCGAGTTGAAAAATGGAGCTCAGGGACACTGCAATTCACAAACCCGCAGAGCTATAAATGATAACTCTCATCCACAGATATATTGAGGGAAGGCAACGAAGAGGATTTGAAAGCAAGTCAGAATTGCAGGAAACAGGTTTCAGGAGGTAGATTCGAATCGCCTTTAAAGCACATGAAAAGTGGCAAAACTTCGACAATGATGCCCTTGGCCAAAAAGGGCGTATGCGTTTTTTCCTGAATATATTCAGGAAAAAACGCATACGCCCTTTTTTGCCAACCAAGCAACCTGGAAAGGCAAATCAGCGCTACAAAGAAGTCTCGCTTCCCATCGGTCAAAAGGGCCATGCTGCAAAAAGTGTCAAAACCAGAAATGCAGGACAGGCCATGGAGAAATGGCAGCCTTGCTACGCTGATGGGCGGGATGTAAATTGCCAACAGCCACTCTGGAGAAGTGTACGGTGTGTCCTGAAACATCGAAAAAACACAGCTTAGGGAGCATAGGGCACGTCCACTCATGGGCGTATAAATTGGGAAAACTAAAAATCAGCAAGACACAGGCACCCCAAAGTTTAGGGCTGCTCTGTTGACAAGAACCTCCACTTCATGACACCTTAAATATCCCAGGAAAGAGAAAAATGGATAAAGAAGTTGTGGTCCTTATGTACAATGGAATATCACTCAGACATGAAATCAAGGTCATAAGGCTAGTAGAAGCAAGATGAGTGGATTTAGGTACGATGATTCTAAGTGAAATAAGTCACACAGAAAAAGACACTTATCATTAGCTATCACTTATAGAGAGAATGTAAAAACCGCTACACTTGAACTGAATTACAAAACAGAACAGAGTCACACGTTTAGAAAACACACTATGGCTGCTTAACGGGAAAGGTGAGGTGGGGTGAGGCATAAAACAAGGGTTTCAAATTCGCTCAGATACCGTTCCATACACCCAATATGTAATAGACAACACCTGCTCCTTGCTCAGTGAACTGGACTCAACACCCCCTATTCACCGCACAAGAATATATGTGACTAGTAAGAATCTTAAAACCTATGTATTGATATCTGTCTGGAAGTGAGTCAAGTGGGTGTAAAGCCGCATAAACACAGCCGTGAAAAGCAGCTAAACCCCATTATAAAAATAAATTACTTTTAAAAACCCGTAAAACAAAGACAGTGAAAGAGAGAGAAATTCTTACAAAATTCGTTCAGAGGCTGTGATGCAACCTGGATTGACCTTATCTAGACCCACAGCTGGATGAGACATAAGGGTGGACACTCTTGGGGCTGAAAGGTTGGGTGAGGTTGGGTGAGCAAGCACAGACCCTTTAAAGTACTACTGCCTGGTACCCACCCCATGGGTCCCAAATCTCCAGGTTCAAGGGCATCTTCCTACATCGAAAACATGCATGAGGAACCCAGAAGATGGTACACCGTGTGATTTTGAAAGGTTTCTAATACGCACCTCATTTCTCATCTCCTTGTGCTCGGGTTCGCCTTTCCAGCTACTTTACTAGCAATCTCCCTACTTGGAGAATCAGCACCTTTAAGCTCCTGTTCCCTACAGGTTGCAATTTGTCCTGAGGATGAACGGGAAGAGGGGCAACCAATGAGAGACTAGATCTAGGTGTTGGGACAGGCACAGGTCACTCTATTTTCCCATCGGGAAGAAGAATTAACCACAGGCTCAGCCTGCCGCCCAGAAGCAGAATAGGGCCTGAGGCAATCCCGCGCATTTGCGGCCAGCTCCCAAAAAAGCCAGTTGAAAAATGGAGCTCAGGGACACTGCAATTCACAAACCCGCAGAGCTATAAATGATAACTCTCATCCACAGATATATTGAGGGAAGGCAACGAAGAGGATTTGAAAGCAAGGCAGAATTGCAGGAAACATGTTTCAGGAGGTAGATTCGAATCGCCTTTAAAGCACATGAAAAGTGGCAAAACATCGACAATGATGCCCTTGGCCAAACAGGGCGTATGCGTTTTTTCCTGAATATATTCAGGAAAAAACGCATACGCCCTGTTTGGCCAACCAAGCAACCTGGAAAGGCTAATCAGCGCTACAAAGAAGTCTCGCTTCCCATCGGTCAAAAGGGCCATGCTGCAAAAAGTGTCAAAACCAGAAATGCAGGACAGGCCATGGAGAAATGGCAGCCTTGCTACGCTGATGGGCGGGATGTAAATTGCCAACAGCCACTCTGGAGAAGTGTACGGTGTGTCCTAAAACATCGAAAAAACACAGCTTAGGGAGCATAGGGCACGTCCACTCATGGGCGTATAAATTGGGAAAACTAAAAATCAGCAAGACACAGGCACCCCAAAGTTTAGGGCTGCTCTGTTGACAAGAACCTCCACTTCATGACACCTTAAATATCCCAGGAAAGAGAAAAATGGATAAAGAAGTTGTGGTCCTTATGTACAATGGAATATCACTCAGACATGAAATCAATTTCATAAGGCTAGTAGAAGCAAGATGAGTGGATTTAGGTACGATGATTCTACGTGAAATAAGTCACACAGAAAAAGACACTTATCATAAGCTATCACTTATAGAGGGAATGTAAAAACCGCTACACTTGAACTGAATTACAAAACAGAACAGAGTCACACGTTTAGAAAACACACTATGGCTGCTTAACGGGAAAGGTGAGGTGGGGTGATGCATAAAACAAGGGTTTCAAATTCGCTCAGATACCGTTCCATACACCCAATATGTAATACACAAGACCTACTCCTTGCTCAGTGAACTTGACTCAACACCCCCTATTCACTGCACAAAAATATAAGTGACTAGTAAGAATCTTAAAACCTATGTATTGATATCTGTCTGGAAGTGAGTCAAGTGCGTGTAAATCCGCATAAACACAGCCGTGAAAAGCAGCTAAACCCCATTATAAAAATAAATTACTTTTAAAAACCAGTAAAACAAAGACAGTGAAAGAGAGAGAAATTCTTACATAATTCGTTCAGAGGCTGTGATGCAACCTGGATTGACCATATCTAGACGCACAGCTGGATGAGACATAAGGGTGGACACTCTTGGGGCTGAGAGGTTGGGTGAGGTTGGGTGAGCAAACGCAGACCCTTTAAAGTAACACTGCTTGGTACCCATCCCATGGGTCCCAAATCTCCAGGTTCAAGGGCATCTTCCTACATCGAAAACATGCATGAGAAACCCAGAAGATGGTACACCGTGTGATTTTGAAAGGTTTCTAATACGCACCTCATTTCTCATCTCCTTGTGGTCGGGTTCGCCTTTCCAGCTACTTTACTAGCAATCTCCATACTTGGAGAATCAGCACCTTTAAGCTTCTGTTCCCTACAGGTTGCAAATTGTCCTGAGGATGAACGGGAAGAGGGGCAAACAATGAGAGACTAGATCTAGGTGTTGGGACAGGCACAGGTCACTCTATTTTCCCATCAGGAAGAAGAATTAACCACAGGTTCAGCCTGCCGCCCAGAAGCAGAATAGGGCCTGAGGCAATCCCGCGCTTTTGCGGCCAGCTCCCAAAAAAGCCAGTTGAAAAATGGAGCTCAGGGACACTGCAATTCACAAACCCGCAGAGCTATAAATGATAACTCTCATCCACAGATATATTGAGGGAAGGCAACGAAGAGAATTTGAAAGCAAGGCAGAATTGCAGGAAACAGGTTTCAGGAGGTAGATTCGAATCGCCTTTAAAGCACATGAAAAGTGGCAAAACGTCGACAATGATGCCCTTGGCCAAACAGGGCGTATGCGTTTTTTCCTGAATATATTCAGGAAAAAACGCATACGCCCTGTTTGGCCAACCAAGCAACCTGGAAAGGCTAATCAGCGCTACAAAGAAGTCTCGCTTCCCATTGGTCAAAAGGGCCATGCTGCAAAAAGTGTCAAAACCAGAAATGCAGGACAGGCCATGGAGAAATGGCAGCCTTGCTACACTGATGGGCGGGATGTAAATTGCCAACAGCCACTCTGGAGAAGTGTACGGTGTGTCCTGAAACATCGAAAAACCACAGCTTAGGGAGCATAGGGCACGTCCACTCATGGGCGTATAAATTGGGAAAACTAAAAATCAGCAAGACACAGGCACCCCAAAGTTTAGGGCTGCTCTGTTGACAAGAACCTCCACTTCATGACACCTTAAATATCCCAGGAAAGAAAAAAATGGATAAAGAAGTTGTGGTCCTTATGTACAATGGAATATCACTCAGACATGAAATCAAGGTCATAAGGCTAGTAGAAGCAAGATGAGTGGATTTAGGTACGATGATTCTAAGTGAAATAAGTCACACAGAAAAAGACACTTATCATAAGCTATCACTTATAGAGGGAATATAAAAACCGCTACACTTGAACTGAATTACAAAACAGAACAGAGTCACACGTTTAGAAAACACACTATGGCTGCTTAACGGGAAAGGTGAGGTGGGGTGAGGCATAAAACAAGGGTTTCAAATTCGCTCAGATACCGTTCCATACACCCAATATGTAATAGACAACACCTGCTCCTTGCTCAGTGAACTGGACTCAACACCCCCTATTCACCGCACAAGAATATATGTGACTAGTAAGAATCTTAAAACCTATGTATTGATATCTGTCTGGAAGTGAGTCAAGTGGGTGTAAAGCCGCATAAACACAGCCGTGAAAAGCAGCTGAACCCCATTATAAAAATAAATTACTTTTTAAAACCCGTAAAACAAAGACAGTGAAAGAGAGAGAAATTCTTACAGAATTCGTTCAGAGGCTGTGATGCAACCTGGATTGACCATATCTAGACCCACAGCTGGATGAGACATAAGGGTGGACACTCTTGGGGCTGAAAGGTTGGGTGAGGTTGGGTGAGCAAACGCAGACCCTTTAAAGTAATACTGCCTGGTACCCATCCCATGGGTCCCAAATCTCCAGGTTCAAGGGCATCTTCCTACATCAAAAACATGCATGAGAAACCCAGAAGATGGTACACCGTGTGATTTTGAAAGGTTTCTAATATGCACCTGATTTCTCATCTCCTTGTGATCGGGTTCGCTTTTCCAGCTACTTTACTAGCAATCTCCCTACTTGGAGAATCAGCACCTTTAAGCTCCTGTTCCCTACAGGTTGCAATTTGTCCTGAGGATGAACGGGAAAAGGGGCAACCAATGAGAGACTAGATCAAGGTGTTGGGACAGGCACAGGTCACTCTATTTTCCCATCAGGAAGAAGAATTAACCACAGGCTCAGCCTGCCGCCCAGAAGCAGAATAGGGCCTGAGGCAATCCCGCGTTTTTGCGGCCAGCTCCCAAAAAAGCGAGTTGAAAAATGGAGCTCAGGGACACTGCAATTCACAAACCCGCAGAGCTATAAATGATAACTCTCATCCACAGATATATTGAGGGAAGGCAACGAAGAGGATTTGAAAGCAAGGCAGAATTGCAGGAAACAGGTTTCAGGAGGTAGATTCGAATCGCCTTTAAAGCACATGAAAAGTGGCAAAACTTCGACAATGATGCCCTTGGCCAAAAAGGGCGTATGCGTTTTTTCCTGAATATATTCAGGAAAAAACGCATACGCCCTTTTTTGCCAACCAAGCAACCTGGAAAGGCAAATCAGCGCTACAAAGAAGTCTCGCTTCCCATCGGTCAAAAGGGCCATGCTGCAAAAAGTGTCAAAACCAGAAATGCAGGACAGGCCATGGAGAAATGGCAGCCTTGCTACGCTGATGGGCGGGATGTAAATTGCCAACAGCCACTCTGGAGAAGTGTACGGTGTGTCCTGAAACATCGAAAAAACACAGCTTAGGGAGCATAGGGCACGTCCACTCATGGGCGTATAAATTGGGAAAACTAAAAATCAGCAAGACACAGGCACCCCAAAGTTTAGGGCTGCTCTGTTGACAAGAACCTCCACTTCATGACACCTTAAATATCCCAGGAAAGAGAAAAATGGATAAAGAAGTTGTGGTCCTTATGTACAATGGAATATCACTCAGACATGAAATCAAGGTCATAAGGCTAGTAGAAGCAAGATGAGTGGATTTAGGTACGATGATTCTAAGTGAAATAAGTCACACAGAAAAAGACACTTATCATTAGCTATCACTTATAGAGGGAATGTAAAAACCGCTACACTTGAACTGAATTACAAAACAGAACAGAGTCACACGTTTAGAAAACACACTATGGCTGCTTAACGGGAAAGGTGAGGTGGGGTGAGGCATAAAACAAGGGTTTCAAATTCGCTCAGATACCGTTCCATACACCCAATATGTAATAGACAACACCTGCTCCTTGCTCAGTGAACTGGACTCAACACCCCCTATTCACCGCACAAGAATATATGTGACTAGTAAGAATCTTAAAACCTATGTATTGATATCTGTCTGGCAGTGAGTCAAGTGGGTGTAAAGCCGCATAAACACAGTCGTGAAAAGCAGCTAAACCCCATTATAAAAATAAATTACTTTTAAAAACCCGTAAAACAAAGACAGTGAAAGAGAGAGAAATTCTTACAAAATTCGTTCAGAGGCTGTGATGCAACCTGGATTGACCATATCTAGACCCACAGCTTGATGAGACATAAGGGTGGACACTCTTGGGGCTGAAAGGTTGGGTGAGGTTGGGTGAGCAAACGCAGACCCTTTAAAGTAACACTGCTTGGTACCCATCCCATGGGTCCCAAAACTCCAGGTTCAAGGGCATCTTCCTACATCGAAAACATGCATGAGAAACCCAGAAGATGGTACACCGTGTGATTTTGAAAGGTTTCTAATACGCACCTCATTTCTCATCTCCTTGTGCTCGGGTTCGCCTTTCCAGCTACTTTACTAGCAATCTCCCTACTTGGAGAATCAGCACCTTTAAGCTTCTGTTCCCTACAGGTTGCAAATTGTCCTGAGGATGAACGGGAAGAGGGGCAACCAATGAGAGACTAGATCTAGGTGTTGGGACAGGCACAGGTCACTCTATTTTCCCATCAGGAAGAAGAATTAACCACAGGCTCAGCCTGCCGCCCAGAAGCAGAATAGGGCCTGAGGCAATCCCGCGCTTTTGCGGCCAGCTCCCAAAAAAGCCGGTTGAAAAATGGAGCTCAGGGACACTGCAATTCACAAACCCGCAGAGCTATAAATGATAACTCTCATCCACAGATATATTGAGGGAAGGCAACGAAGAGAATTTGAAAGCAAGGCAGAATTGCAGGAAACAGGTTTCAGGAGGTAGATTCGAATCGCCTTTAAAGCACATGAAAAGTGGCAAAATGTCGATAATGATGCCCTTGGCCAAACAGGGCGTATGCGTTTTTTCCTGAATATATTCAGGAAAAAACGCATACGCCCTGTTTGGCCAACCAAGCAACCTGGAAAGGCTAATCAGCGCTACAAAGAAGTCTCGCTTCCCATCGGTCAAAAGGGCCATGCTGCAAAAAGTGTCAAAACCAGAAATGCAGGACAGGCCATGGAGAAATGGCAGCCTTGCTACGCTGATGGGCGGGATGTAAATTGCCAACAGCCACTCTGGAGAAGTGTACGGTGTGTCCTGAAACATCGAAAAAACACAGCTTAGGGAGCATAGGGCACGTCCACTCATGGGCGTATAAATTGGGAAAACTAAAAATCAGCAAGACACAGGCACCCCAAAGTTTAGGGCTGCTCTGTTGACAAGAACCTCCACTTCATGACACCTTAAATATCCCAGGAAAGAGAAAAATGGATAAAGAAGTTGTGGTCCTTATGTACAATGGAATATCACTCAGACATGAAATCAATTTCATAAGGCTAGTAGAAGCAAGATGAGTGGATTTAGGTACGATGATTCTAAGTGAAATAAGTCACACAGAAAAAGACACTTATCATAAGCTATCACTTATAGAGGGAATGTAAAATCCGCTACACTTGAACTGAATTACAAAACAGAACAGAGTCACACGTTTAGAAAACACACTATGGCTGCTTAATGGGAAAGGTGAGGTGGGGTGATGCATAAAAAAAGGGTTTCAAATTGGCTCAGATACCGTTCCATACACCCAATATGTAATAGACAAGACCTACTCCTTGCTCAGTGAACTGGACTCAACACCCCCTATTCACTGCACAAGAATATATGTGACTAGTAAGAATCTTAAAACCTATGTATTGATATCTGTCTGGAAGTGAGTCAAGTGGGTGTAAAGCCGCATAAACACAGCCGTGAAAAGCAGCTGAACCCCATTATAAAAATAAATTACTTTTAAAAACCCATAAAACAAAGACAGTGAAAGAGAGAGAAATTCTTACAAAATTCGTTCAGAGGCTGTGATGCAACCTGGATTGACCATATCTAGACCCACAGCTGGATGAGACATAAGGGTGGACACTCTTGGGGCTGAAAGGTTGGGTGAGGTTGGGTGAGCAAACGCAGACCCTTTAAAGTAATACTGCCTGGTACCCATCCCATGGGTCCCAAATCTCCAGGTTCAAGGGCATCTTCCTACATCAAAAACATGCATGAGAAACCCAGAAGATGGTACACCGTGTGATTTTGAAAGGTTTCTAATACGCACCTGATTTCTCATCTCCTTGTGATCGGGTTCGCCTTTCCAGCTACTTTACTAGCAATCTCCCTACTTGGAGAATCAGCACCTTTAAGCTCCTGTTCCCTACAGGTTGCAATTTGTCCTGAGGATGAACGGGAAGAGGGGCAACCAATGAGAGACTAGATCTAGGTGTTGGGACAGGCACAGGTCACTCTATTTTCCCATCAGGAAGAAGAATTAACCACAGGCTCAGCCTGCCGCCCAGAAGTAGAATAGGGCCTGAGGCAATCCCGCGTTTTTGCGGCCAGCTCCCAAAAAAGCGAGTTGAAAAATGGAGCTCAGGGACACTGCAATTCACAAACCCGCAGAGCTATAAATGATAACTCTCATCCACAGATATATTGAGGGAAGGCAACGAAGAGGATTTGAAAGCAAGGCAGAATTGCAGGAAAAAGGTTTCACGAGGTAGATTCGAATCGCCTTTAAAGCACATGAAAAGTGGCAAAACTTCGACAATGATGCCCTTGGCCAAAAAGGGCGTATGCCTTTTTTCCTGAATATATTCAGGAAAAAACGCATACGCCCTTTTTTGCCAACCAAGCAACCTGGAAAGGCAAATCAGCGCTACAAAGAAGTCTCGCTTCCCATCGGTCAAAAGGGCCATGCTGCAAAAAGTGTCAAAACCAGAAATGCAGGACAGGCCATGGAGAAATGGCAGCCTTGCTACGCTGATGGGCGGGATGTAAATTGCCAACAGCCACTCTGGAGAAGTGTACGGTGTGTCCTGAAACATCGAAAAAACACAGCTTAGGGAGCATAGGGCACGTCCACTCATGGGCGTATAAATTGGGAAAACTAAAAATCAGCAAGACACAGGCACCCCAAAGTTTAGGGCTGCTCTGTTGACAAGAACCTCCACTTCATGACACCTTAAATATCCCAGGAAAGAGAAAAATGGATAAAGAAGTTGTGGTCCTTATGTACAATGGAATATCACTCAGACATGAAATCAAGGTCATAAGGCTAGTAGAAGCAAGATGAGTGGATTTAGGTACGATGATTCTAAGTGAAATAAGTCACACAGAAAAAGACACTTATCATTAGCTATCACTTATAGAGGGAATGTAAAAACCGCTACACTTGAACTGAATTACAAAACAGAACAGAGTCTCACGTTTAGAAAACACACTATGGCTGCTTAACGGGAAAGGTGAGGTGGGGTGAGGCATAAAACAAGGGTTTCAAATTCGCTCAGATACCGTTCCATACACCCAATATGTAATAGACAACACCTGCTCCTTGCTCAGTGAACTGGACTCAACACCCCCTATTCACCGCACAAGAATATATGTGACTAGTAAGAATCTTAAAACCTATGTATTGATATCTGTCTGGCAGTGAGTCAAGTGGGTGTAAAGCCGCATAAACACAGTCGTGAAAAGCAGGTAAACCCCATTATAAAAATAAATTACTTTTAAAAACCCGTAAAACAAAGACAGTGAAAGAGAGAGAAATTCTTACAAAATTCGTTCAGAGGCTGTGATGCAACCTGGATTGACCATATCTAGACCCACAGCTGGATGAGACATAAGGGTGGACACTCTTGGGGCTGAAAGGTTGGGTGAGGTTGGGTGAGCAAACGCAGACCCTTTAAAGTAACACTGCTTGGTACCCATCCCATGGGTCCCAAATCTCCAGGTTCAAGGGCATCTTCCTACATCGAAAACATGCATGAGAAACCCAGAAGATGGTACACCGTGTGATTTTGAAAGGTTTCTAATACGCACCTCATTTCTCATCTCCTTGTGCTCGGGTTCGCCTTTCCAGCTACTTTACTAGCAATCTCCCTACTTGGAGAATCAGCACCTTTAAGCTTCTGTTCCCTACAGGTTGCAAATTGTCCTGAGGATGAACGGGAAGAGGGGCAACCAATGAGAGACTAGATCTAGGTGTTGGGACAGGCACAGGTCACTCTATTTTCCCATCAGGAAGAAGAATTAACCACAGGCTCAGCCTGCCGCCCAGAAGCAGAATAGGGCCTGAGGCAATCCCGCGCTTTTGCGGCCAGCTCCCAAAAAAGCCGGTTGAAAAATGGAGCTCAGGGACACTGCAATTCACAAACCCGCAGAGCTATAAATGATAACTCTCATCCACAGATATATTGAGGGAAGGCAACGAAGAGAATTTGAAAGCAAGGCAGAATTGCAGGAAACAGGTTTCAGGAGGTAGATTCGAATCGCCTTTAAAGCACATGAAAAGTGGCAAAATGTCGACAATGATGCCCTTGGCCAAACAGGGCGTATGCGTTTTTTCCTGAATATATTCAGGAAAAAACGCATAAGCCCTGTTTGGCCAACCAAGCAACCTGGAAAGGCTAATCAGCGCTACAAAGAAGTCTCGCTTCCCATCGGTCAAAAGGGCCATGCTGCAAAAAGTGTCAAAACCAGAAATGCAGGACAGGCCATGGAGAAATGGCAGCCTTGCTACGCTGATGGGCGGGATGTAAATTGCCAACAGCCACTCTGGAGAAGTGTACGGTGTGTCCTGAAACATCGAAAAAACACAGCTTAGGGAGCATAGGGCACGTCCACTCATGGGCGTATAAATTGGGAAAACTAAAAATCAGCAAGACACAGGCACCCCAAAGTTTAGGGCTGCTCTGTTGACAAGAACCTCCACTTCATGACACCTTAAATATCCCAGGAAAGAGAAAAATGGATAAAGAAGTTGTGGTCCTTATGTACAATGGAATATCACTCAGACATGAAATCAATTTCATAAGGCTAGTAGAAGCAAGATGAGTGGATTTAGGTACGATGATTCTAAGTGAAATAAGTCACACAGAAAAAGACACTTATCATAAGCTATCACTTATAGAGGGAATGTAAAAACCGCTACACTTGAACTGAATTACAAAACAGAACAGAGTCACACGTTTAGAAAACACACTATGGCTGCTTAATGGGAAAGGTGAGGTGGGGTGATGCATAAAAAAAGGGTTTCAAATTGGCTCAGATACCGTTCCATACACCCAATATGTAATAGACAAGACCTACTCCTTGCTCAGTGAACTGGACTCAACACCCCCTATTCACTGCACAAGAATATATGTGACTAGTAAGAATCTTAAAGCCTATGTATTGATATCTGTCTGGAAGTGAGTCAAGTGGGTGTAAAGCCGCATAAACACAGCCGTGAAAAGCAGCTGAACCCCATTATAAAAATAAATTACTTTTAAAAACCCATAAAACAAAGACAGTGAAAGAGAGAGAAATTCTTACAGAATTCGTTCAGAGGCTGTGATGCAACCTGGATTGACCATATCTAGACCCACAGCTGGATGAGACATAAGGGTGGACACTCTTGGGGCTGAAAGGTTGGGTGAGGTTGGGTGAGCAAACGCAGACCCTTTAAAGTAATACTGCCTGGTACCCATCCCATGGGTCCCAAATCTCCAGGTTCAAGGGCATCTTCCTACATCAAAAACATGCATGAGAAACCCAGAAGATGGTACAACGTGTGATTTTGAAAGGTTTCTAATACGCACCTGATTTCTCATCTCCTTGTGATCGGGTTCGCCTTTCCAGCTACTTTACTAGCAATCTCCCTACTTGGAGAATCAGCACCTTTAAGCTCCTGTTCCCTACAGGTTGCAATTTGTCCTGAGGATGAACGGGAAGAGGGGCAACCAATGAGAGACTAGATCTAGGTGTTGGGACAGGCACAGGTCACTCTATTTTCCCATCAGGAAGAAGAATTAACCACAGGCTCAGCCTGCCGCCCAGAAGTAGAATAGGGCCTGAGGCAATCCCGCGTTTTTGCGGCCAGCTCCCAAAAAAGCGAGTTGAAAAATGGAGCTCAGGGACACTGCAATTCACAAACCCGCAGAGCTATAAATGATAACTCTCATCCACAGATATATTGAGGGAAGGCAACGAAGAGGATTTGAAAGCAAGGCAGAATTGCAGGAAACATGTTTCAGGAGGTAGATTCGAATCGCCTTTAAAGCACATGAAAAGTGGCAAAACATCGACAATGATGCCCTTGGCCAAAAAGGGCGTATGCGTTTTTTCCTGAATATATTCAGGAAAAAACGCATACGCCCTGTTTGGCCAACCAAGCAACCTGGAAAGGCTAATCAGCGCTACAAAGAAGTCTCGCTTCCCATCGGTCAAAAGGGCCATGCTGCAAAAAGTGTCAAAACCAGAAATGCAGGACAGGCCATGGAGAAATGGCAGCCTTGCTACGCTGATGGGCGGGATGTAAATTGCCAACAGCCACTCTGGAGAAGTGTACGGTGTGTCCTAAAACATCGAAAAAACACAGCTTAGGGAGCATAGGGCACGTCCACTCATGGGCGTATAAATTGGGAAAACTAAAAATCAGCAAGACACAGGCACCCCAAAGTTTAGGGCTGCTCTGTTGACAAGAACCTCCACTTCATGACACCTTAAATATCCCAGGAAAGAGAAAAATGGATAAAGAAGTTGTGGTCCTTATGTACAATGGAATATCACTCAGACATGAAATCAATTTCATAAGGCTAGTAGAAGCAAGATGAGTGGATTTAGGTACGATGATTCTACGTGAAATAAGTCACACAGAAAAAGACACTTATCATAAGCTATCACTTATAGAGGGAATGTAAAAACCGCTACACTTGAACTGAATTACAAAACAGAACAGAGTCACACGTTTAGAAAACACACTATGGCTGCTTAACGGGAAAGGTGAGGTGGGGTGATGCATAAAACAAGGGTTTCAAATTCGCTCAGATACCGTTCCATACACCCAATATGTAATAGACAAGACCTACTCCTTGCTCAGTGAACTGGACTCAACACCCCCTATTCACTGCACAAAAATATAAGTGACTAGTAAGAATCTTAAAACCTATGTATTGATATCTGTCTGGAAGTGAGTCAAGTGCGTGTAAATCCGCATAAACACAGCCGTGAAAAGCAGCTAAACCCCATTATAAAAATAAATTACTTTTAAAAACCCGTAAAACAAAGACAGTGAAAGAGAGAGAAATTCTTACATAATTCGTTCAGAGGCTGTGATGCAACCTGGATTGACCATATCTAGACGCACAGCTGGATGAGACATAAGGGTGGACACTCTTGGGGCTGAGAGGTTGGGTGAGGTTGGGTGAGCAAACGCAGACCCTTTAAAGTAACACTGCTTGGTACCCATCCCATGGGTCCCAAATCTCCAGGTTCAAGGGCATCTTCCTACATCGAAAACATGCATGAGAAACCCAGAAGATGGTACACCGTGTGATTTTGAAAGGTTTCTAATACGCACCTCATTTCTCATCTCCTTGTGCTCGGGTTCGCCTTTCCAGCTACTTTACTAGCAATCTCCATACTTGGAGAATCAGCACCTTTAAGCTTCTGTTCCCTACAGGTTGCAAATTGTCCTGAGGATGAACGGGAAGAGGGGCAACCAATGAGAGACTAGATCTAGGTGTTGGGACAGGCACAGGTCACTCTATTTTCCCATCAGGAAGACGAATTAACCACAGGTTCAGCCTGCCGCCCAGAAGCAGAATAGGGCCTGAGGCAATCCCGCGCTTTTGCGGCCAGCTCCCAAAAAAGCCAGTTGAAAAATGGAGCTCAGGGACACTGCAATTCACAAACCCGCAGAGCTATAAATGATAACTCTCATCCACAGATATATTGAGGGAAGGCAACGAAGAGAATTTGAAAGCAAGGCAGAATTGCAGGAAACAGGTTTCAGGAGGTAGATTCGAATCGCCTTTAAAGCACATGAAAAGTGGCAAAACGTCGACAATGATGCCCTTGGCCAAACAGGGCGTATGCGTTTTTTCCTGAATATATTCAGGAAAAAACGCATACGCCCTGTTTGGCCAACCAAGCAACCTGGAAAGGCTAATCAGCGCTACAAAGAAGTCTCGCTTCCCATCGGTCAAAGGGCCATGCTGCAAAAAGTGTCAAAACCAGAAATGCAGGACAGGCCATGGAGAAATGGCAGCCTTGCTACGCTGATGGGCGGGATGTAAATTGCCAACAGCCACTCTGGAGAAGTGTACGGTGTGTCCTGAAACATCGAAAAACCACAGCTTAGGGAGCATAGGGCACGTCCACTCATGGGCGTATAAATTTGGAAAACTAAAAATCAGCAAGACACAGGCACCCCAAAGTTTAGGGCTGCTCTGTTGACAAGAACCTCCACTTCATGACACCTTAAATATCCCAGGAAAGAAAAAAATGGATAAAGAAGTTGTGGTCCTTATGTACAATGGAATATCACTCAGACATGAAATCAATGTCTTAAGGCTAGTAGAAGCAAGATGAGTGGATTTAGGTACGATGATTCTAAGTGAAATAAGTCACACAGAAAAAGACACTTATCATAAGCTATCACTTATAGAGGGAATATAAAAACCGCTACACTTGAACTGAATTACAAAACAGAACAGAGTCACACGTTTAGAAAACACACTATGGCTGCTTAACGGGAAAGGTGAGGTGGGGTGAGGCATAAAACAAGGGTTTCAAATTCGCTCAGATACCGTTCCATACACCCAATATGTAATAGACAACACCTGCTCCTTGCTCAGTGAACTGGACTCAACACCCCCTATTCACCGCACAAGAATATATGTGACTAGTAAGAATCTTAAAACCTATGTATTGATATCTGTCTGGAAGTGAGTCAAGTGGGTGTAAAGCCGCATAAACACAGCCGTGAAAAGCAGCTGAACCCCATTATAAAAATAAATTACTTTTTAAAACCCGTAAAACAAAGACAGTGAAAGAGAGAGAAATTCTTACAGAATTCGTTCAGAGGCTGTGATGCAACCTGGATTGACCATATCTAGACCCACAGCTGGATGAGACATAAGGATGGACACTCTTGGGGCTGAAAGGTTGGGTGAGGTTGGGTGAGCAAACGCAGACCCTTTAAAGTAATACTGCCTGGTACCCATCCCATGGGTCCCAAATCTCCAGGTTCAAGGGCATCTTCCTACATCAAAAACATGCATGAGAAACCCAGAAGATGGTACACCGTGTGATTTTGAAAGGTTTCTAATATGCACCTGATTTCTCATCTCCTTGTGATCGGGTTCACTTTTCCAGCTACTTTACTAGCAATCTCCCTACTTGGAGAATCAGCACCTTTAAGCTCCTGTTCCCTACAGGTTGCAATTTGTCCTGAGGATGAACGGGAAAAGGGGCAACCAATGAGAGACTAGATCAAGGTGTTGGGACAGGCACAGGTCACTCTATTTTCCCATCAGGAAGAAGAATTAACCACAGGCTCAGCCTGCCGCCCAGAAGCAGAATAGGGCCTGAGGCAATCCCGCGCTTTTGCGGCCAGCTCCCAAAAAAGCGAGTTGAAAAATGGAGCTCAGGGACACTGCAATTCACAAACCCGCCGCGCTATAAATGATAACTCTCATCCACAGATATATTGAGGGAAGGCAACGAAGAGGATTTGAAAGCAAGGCAGAATTGCAGGAAACAGGTTTCAGGAGGTAGATTCGAATCGCCTTTAAAGCACATGAAAAGTGGCAAAACTTCGACAATGATGCCCTTGGCCAAAAAGGGCGTATGCGTTTTTTCCTGAATATATTCAGGAAAAAACGCATACGCCCTTTTTTGCCAACCAAGCAACCTGGAAAGGCAAATCAGCGCTACAAAGAAGTCTCGCTTCCCATCGGTCAAAAGGGCCATGCTGCAAAAAGTGTCAAAACCAGAAATGCAGGACAGGCCATGGAGAAATGGCAGCCTTGCTACGCTGATGGGCGGGATGTAAATTGCCAACAGCCACTCTGGAGAAGTGTACGGTGTGTCCTGAAACATCGAAAAAACACAGCTTAGGGAGCATAGGGCACGTCCACTCATGGGCGTATAAATTTGGAAAACTAAAAATCAGCAAGACACAGGCACCCCAAAGTTTAGGGCTGCTCTGTTGACAAGAACCTCCACTTCATGACACCTTAAATATCCCAGGAAAGAGAAAAATGGATAAAGAAGTTGTGGTCCTTATGTACAATGGAATATCACTCAGACATGAAATCAAGGTCATAAGGCTAGTAGAAGCAAGATGAGTGGATTTAGGTACGATGATTCTAAGTGAAATAAGTCACACAGAAAAAGACACTTATCATTAGCTATCACTTATAGAGGGAATGTAAAAACCGCTACACTTGAACTGAATTACAAAACAGAACAGAGTCACACGTTTAGAAAACACACTATGGCTGCTTAACGGGAAAGGTGAGGTGGGGTGAGGCATAAAACAAGGGTTTCAAATTCGCTCAGATACCGTTCCATACACCCAATATGTAATAGACAACACCTGCTCCTTGCTCAGTGAACTGGACTCAACACCCCCTATTCACCGCACAAGAATATATGTGACTAGTAAGAATCTTAAAACCTATGTATTGATATCTGTCTGGCAGTGAGTGAAGTGGGTGTAAAGCCGCATAAACACAGTCGTGAAAAGCAGCTAAACCGCATTATAAAAATAAATTACTTTTATAAACCCGTAAAACAAAGACAGTGAAAGAGAGAGAAATTCTTACAAAATTCGTTCAGAGGCTGTGATGCAACCTGGATTGACCATATCTAGACCCACAGCTGGATGAGACATAAGGGTGGACACTCTTGGGGCTGAAAGGTTGGGTGAGGTTGGGTGAGCAAACGCAGACCCTTTAAAGTAACACTGCTTGGTACCCATCCCATGGGTCCCAAATCTCCAGGTTCAAGGGCATCTTCCTACATCGAAAACATGCATGAGAAACCCAGAAGATGGTACACCGTGTGATTTTGAAAGGTTTCTAATACGCACCTCATTTCTCATCTCCTTGTGCTCGGGTTCGCCTTTCCAGCTACTTTACTAGCAATCTCCCTACTTGGAGAATCAGCACCTTTAAGCTTCTGTTCCCTACAGGTTGCAAATTGTCCTGAGGATGAACGGGAAGAGGGGCAACCAATGAGAGACTAGATCTAGGTGTTGGGACAGGCACAGGTCACTCTATTTTCCCATCGGGAAGAAGAATTAACCACAGGCTCAGCCTGCCGCCCAGAAGCAGAATAGGGCCTGAGGCAATCCCACGCTTTTGCGGCCAGCTCCCAAAAAAGCCGGTTGAAAAATGGAGCTCAGGGACACTGCAATTCACAAACCCGCCGAGCTATAAATGATAACTCTCATCCACAGATATATTGAGGGAAGGCAACGAAGAGAATTTGAAAGCAAGGCAGAATTGCAGGAAACAGGTTTCAGGAGGTAGATTCGAATCGCCTTTAAAGCACATGAAAAGTGGCAAAATGTCGACAATGATGCCCTTGGCCAAACAGGGCGTATGCGTTTTTTCCTGAATATATTCAGGAAAAAACGCATACGCCCTGTTTGGCCAACCAAGCAACCTGGAAAGGCTAATCAGCGCTACAAAGAAGTCTCGCTTCCCATCGGTCAAAAGGGCCATGCTGCAAAAAGTGTCAAAACCAGAAATGCAGGACAGGCCATGGAGAAATGGCAGCCTTGCTACACTGATGGGCGGGATGTAAATTGCCAACAGCCTCTCTGGAGAAGTGTACGGTGTGTCCTGAAACATCGAAAAACCACAGCTTAGGGAGCATAGGGCACGTCCACTCATGGGCGTATAAATTTGGAAAACTAAAAATCAGCAAGACACAGGCACCCCAAAGTTTAGGGCTGCTCTGTTGACAAGAACCTCCACTTCATGACACCTTAAATATCCCAGGAAAGAAAAAATTGGATAAAGAAGTTGTGGTCCTTATGTACAATGGAATATCACTCAGACATGAAATCAATGTCTTAAGGCTAGTAGAAGCAAGATGAGTGGATTTAGGTACGATGATTCTAAGTGAAATAAGTCACACAGAAAAAGACACTTATCATAAGCTATCACTTATAGAGGGAATATAAAAACCGCTACACTTGAACTGAATTACAAAACAGAACAGAGTCACACGTTTAGAAAACACACTATGGCTGCTTAACGGGAAAGGTGAGGTGGGGTGAGGCATAAAACAAGGGTTTCAAATTCGCTCAGATACCGTTCCATACACCCAATATGTAATAGACAACACCTGCTCCTTGCTCAGTGAACTGGACTCAACACCCCCTATTCACCGCACAAGAATATATGTGACTAGTAAGAATCTTAAAACCTATGTATTGATATCTGTCTGGAAGTGAGTCAACTGGGTGTAAAGCCGCATAAACACAGCCGTGAAAAGCAGCTAAACCCCATTATAAAAATAAATTACTTTTAAAAACCCGTAAAACAAAGACAGTGAAATAGAGAGAAATTCTTACAAAATTCGTTCAGAGGCTGTGATGCAACCTGGATTGACCTTATCTAGACCCACACCTGGATGAGACATAAGGGTGGACACTCTTGGGGCTGAAAGGTTGGGTGAGGTTGGGTGAGCAAGCACAGACCCTTTAAAGTACTACTGCCTGGTACCCACCCCATGGGTCCCAAATCTCCAGGTTCAAGGGCATCTTCCTACATCGAAAACATGCATGAGGAACCCAGAAGATGGTACACCGTGTGATTTTGAAAGGTTTCTAATACGCACCTCATTTCTCATCTCCTTGTGCTCGGGTTCGCCTTTCCAGCTACTTTATTAGCAATCTTCCTACTTGGAGAATCAGCACCTTTAAGCTCCTGTTCCCTACAGGTTGCAATTTGTCCTGAGGATGAACGGAAAGAGGGGCAACCAAGGAGAGACTAGATCTAGGTGTTGGGACAGGCAGAGGTCACTCTATTTTCCCATCGGAAAGAAGAATTAACCACAGGCTCAGCCTGCCGCCCAGAAGCAGAATAGGGCCTGAGGCAATCTCGCGCTTTTACGGCCAGCTCCCAAAAGAGCCAGTTGAAAAATGGAGCTCAGGGACACTGCAATTCACAAACCCGCAGAGCTATAAATGATAACTCTCATCCACAGATATATTGAGGGAAGGCAACGAAGAGGATTTGAAAGCAAGGCAGAATTGCAGGAAACAGGTTTCAGGAGGCAGATTCGAATCGCCTTTAAAGCACATGAAAAGTGGCAAAACATCGACAATGATGCCCTTGGCCAAACAGGGCGTATGCGTTTTTTCCTGAATATATTCAGGAAAAAACGCATACGCCCTGTTTGGCCAACCAAGCAACCTGGAAAGGCTAATCAGCGCTACAAAGAAGTCTCGCTTCCCATCGGTCAAAAGGGCCATGCTGCAAAAAGTGTCAAAACCAGAAATGCAGGACAGGCCATGGAGAAATGGCAGCCTTGCTACGCTGATGGGCGGGATGTAAATTGCCAACAGCCACTCTGGAGAAGTGTACGGTGTGTCCTAAAACATCGAAAAAACACAGCTTAGGGAGCATAGGGCACGTCCACTCATGGGCGTATAAATTGGGAAAACTAAAAATCAGCAAGACACAGGCACCCCAAAGTTTAGGGCTGCTCTGTTGACAAGAACCTCCACTTCATGACACCTTAAATATCCCAGGAAAGAGAAAAATGGATAAAGAAGTTATGGTCCTTATGTACAATGGAATATCACTCAGACATGAAATCAATTTCATAAGGCTAGTAGAAGCAAGATGAGTGGATTTAGGTACGATGATTCTACGTGAAATAAGTCACACAGAAAAAGACACTTATCATAAGCTATCACTTATAGAGGGAATGTAAAAACCGCTACACTTGAACTGAATTACAAAACAGAACAGAGTCACACGTTTAGAAAACACACTATGGCTGCTTAATGGGAAAGGTGAGGTGGGGTGATGCATAAAACAAGGGTTTCAAATTCGCTCAGATACCGTTCCATACACCCAATATGTAATAGACAAGACCTACTCCTTGCTCAGTGAACTGGACTCAACACCCCCTATTCACTGCACAAGAATATATGTGACTAGTAAGAATCTTAAAACCTATGTATTGATATCTGTCTGGAAGTGAGTCAAGTGGGTGTAAAGCCGCATAAACACAGCCGTGAAAAGCAGCTGAACCCCATTATAAAAATAAATTACTTTTAAAAACCCGTAAAACAAAGACAGTGAAATAGAGAGAAATTCTTACAAAATTCGTTCAGAGGCTGTGATGCAACCTGGATTGACCATATCTAGACCCACAGCTGGATGAGACATAAGGGTGGACACTCTTGGGGCTGAAAGTTTGGGTGAGGTTGGGTGAGCAAACGCAGACCCTTTAAAGTAATACTGCCTGGTACCCATCCCATGGGTCCCAAATCTCCAGGTTCAAGGGCATCTTCCTACATCAAAAACATGCATGAGAAACCCAGAAGATGGTACACCGTGTGATTTTGAAAGGTTTCTAATACGCACCTGATTTCTCATCTCCTTGTGATCGGGTTCGCCTTTCCAGCTACTTTACTAGCAATCTCCCTACTTGGAGAATCAGCACCTTTAAGCTCCTGTTCCCTACAGGTTGCAATTTGTCCTGAGGATGAACGCGAAAAGGGGCAACCAATGAGAGACTAGATCAAGGTGTTGGGACAGGCACAGGTCACTCTATTTTCCCATCAGGAAGAAGAATTAACCACAGGCTCAGCCTGCCGCCCAGAAGCAGAATAGGGCCTGAGGCAATCCCGCGTTTTTGCGGCCAGCTCCCAAAAAAGCGAGTTGAAAAATGGAGCTCAGGGACACTGCAATTCACAAACCCGCAGAGCTATAAATGATAACTCTCATCCACAGATATATTGAGGGAAGGCAACGAAGAGGATTTGAAAGCAAGGCAGAATTGCAGGAAACAGGTTTCAGGAGGTAGATTCGAATCGCCTTTAAAGCACATGAAAAGTGGCAAAACTTCGACAATGATGCCCTTGGCCAAAAAGGGCGTATGCGTTTTTTCCTGAATATATTCAGGAAAAAACGCATACGCCCTTTTTTGCCAACCAAGCAACCTGGAAAGGCAAATCAGCGCTACAAAGAAGTCTCGCTTCCCATCGGTCAAAAGGGCCATGCTGCAAAAAGTGTCAAAACCAGAAATGCAGGACAGGCCATGGAGAAATGGCAGCCTTGCTACGCTGATGGGCGGGATGTAAATTGCCAACAGCCACTCTGGAGAAGTGTACGGTGTGTCCTGAAACATCGAAAAACCACAGCTTAGGGAGCATAGGGCACGTCCACTCATGGGCGTATAAATTGGGAAAACTAAAAATCAGCAAGACACAGGCACCCCAAAGTTTAGGGCTGCTCTGTTGACAAGAACCTCCACTTCATGACACCTTAAATATCCCAGGAAAGAGAAAAATGGATA
Source organism: Eschrichtius robustus (assembly GCF_028021215.1). Taxonomy (NCBI): domain Eukaryota; kingdom Metazoa; phylum Chordata; class Mammalia; order Artiodactyla; family Eschrichtiidae; genus Eschrichtius; species Eschrichtius robustus. Next base: position 1,711,206 of record NW_027175351.1, read on the forward strand.
AAGAAGTTGTGGTCCTTATGTACAATGGAATATCACTCAGACATGAAATCAAGGTCATAAGGCTAGTAGAAGCAAGATGAGTGGATTTAGGTACGATGATTCTAAGTGAAATAAGTCACACAGAAAAAGACACTTATCATTAGCTATCACTTATAGAGGGAATGTAAAAACCGCTACACTTGAACTGAATTACAAAACAGAACAGAGTCACACGTTTAGAAAACACACTATGGCTGCTTAACGGGAAAGGTGAGGTGGGGTGAGGCATAAAACAAGGGTTTCAAATTCGCTCAGATACCGTTCCATACACCCAATATGTAATAGACAACACCTGCTCCTTGCTCAGTGAACTGGACTCAACACCCCCTATTCACCGCACAAGAATATATGTGACTAGTAAGAATCTTAAAACCTATGTATTGATATCTGTCTGGCAGTGAGTCAAGTGGGTGTAAAGCCGCATAAACACAGTCGTGAAAAGCAGCTAAACCCCATTATAAAAATAAATTACTTTTAAAAACCCGTAAAACAAAGACAGTGAAAGAGAGAGAAATTCTTACAAAATTCGTTCAGAGGCTGTGATGCAACCTGGATTGACCATATCTAGACCCACAGCTGGATGAGACATAAGGGTGGACACTCTTGGGGCTGAAAGGTTGGGTGAGGTTGGGTGAGCAAACGCAGACCCTTTAAAGTAACACTGCTTGGTACCCATCCCATGGGTCCCAAATCTCCAGGTTCAAGGGCATCTTCCTGCATCGAAAACATGCATGAGAAACCCAGAAGATGGTACACCGTGTGATTTTGAAAGGTTTCTAATACGCACCTCATTTCTCATGTCCTTGTGCTCGGGTTCGCCTTTCCAGCTACTTTACTAGCAATCTCCCTACTTGGAGAATCAGCACCTTTAAGCTTCTGTTCCCTACAGGTTGCAAATTGTCCTGAGGATGAACGGGAAGAGGGGCAACCAATGAGAGACTAGATCTAGGTGTTGGGACAGGCACAGGTCACTCTATTTTCCCATCAGGAAGAAGAATTAACCACAGGCTCAGCCTGCCGCCCAGAAGCAGAATAGGGCCTGAGGCAATCCCGCGCTTTTGCGGCCAGCTCGCAAAAAAGCCAGTTGAAAAATGGAGCTCAGGGACACTGCAATTCACAAACCTGCAGAGCTATAAATGATAACTCTCATCCACAGATATATTGAGGGAAGGCAACGAAGAGAATTTGAAAGCAAGGCAGAATTGCAGGAAACAGGTTTCAGGAGGTAGATTCGAATCGCCTTTAAAGCACATGAAAAGTGGCAAAATGTCGACAATGATGCCCTTGGCCAAACAGGGCGTATGCGTTTTTTCCTGAATATATTCAGGAAAAAACGCATACGCCCTGTTTGGCCAACCAAGCAACCTGGAAAGGCTAATCAGCGCTACAAAGAAGTCTCGCTTCCCATCGGTCAAAAGGGCCATGCTGCAAAATGTGTCAAAACCAGAAATGCAGGACAGGCCATGGAGAAATGGCAGCCTTGCTACACTGATGGGCGGGATGTAAATTGCCAACAGCCACTCTGGAAAAGTGTACGGTGGGTCCTGAAACATCGAAAAACCACAGCTTAGGGAGCATAGGGCACGTCCACTCATGGGCGTATAAATTGGGAAAAATAAAAATCAGCAAGACACAGGCACCCCAAAGTTTAGGGCTGCTCTGTTGACAAGAACCTCCACTTCATGACACCTTAAATATCCCAGGAAAGAAAAAAATGGATAAAGAAGTTGTGGTCCTTATGTACAATGAAATATCACTCAGACATGAAATCAATGTCTTAAGGCTAGTAGAAGCAAGATGAGTGGATTTAGGTACGATGATTCTAAGTGAAATAAGTCACACAGAAAAAGACACTTATCATAAGCTATCACTTATAGAGGGAATATAAAAACCGCTACACTTGAACTGAATTACAAAACAGAACAGAGTCACACGTTTAGAAAACACACTATGGCTGCTTAACGGGAAAGGTGAGGTGGGGTGAGGCATAAAACAAGGGTTTCAAATTCGCTCAGATACCGTTCCATACACCCAATATGTAATCGACAACACCTGCTCCTTGCTCAGTGAACTGGACTCAACACCCCCTATTCACCGCACAAGAATATATGTGACTAGTAAGAATCTTAAACCTATGTATTGATATCTGTCTGGCAGTGAGTCAAGTGGGTGTAAAGCCGCATAAACACAGCCGTGAAAAGCAGCTAAACCCCATTATAAAAATAAATTACTTTTAAAAACCCGTAAAACAAAGACAGTGAAAGAGAGAGAAATTCTTACAAAATTCGTTCAGAGGCTGTGATGCAACCTGGATTGACCTTATCTAGACCCACAGCTGGATGAGACATAAGGGTGGACACTCTTGGGGCTGAAAGGTTGGGTGAGGTTGGGTGAGCAAGCACAGACCCTTTAAAGTACTACTGCCTGGTACCGACCCCATGGGTCCCAAATCTCCAGGTTCAAGGGCATCTTCCTACATCGAAAACATGCATGAGGAACCCAGAAGATGGTACACCGTGTGATTTTGAAAGGTTTCTAATACGCACCTCATTTCTCATCTCCTTGTGCTCGGGTTCGCCTTTCCAGCTACTTTACTAGCAATCTCCCTACTTGGAGAATCAGCACCTTTAAGCTCCTGTTCCCTACAGGTTGCAATTTGTCCTGAGGATGAACGGGAAGAGGGGCAACCAATGAGAGACTAGATCTAGGTGTTGGGACAGGCACAGGTCACTCTATTTTCCCATCAGGAAGAAGAATTAACCACAGGCTCAGCCTGCCGCCCAGAAGCAGAATAGGGCCTGAGGCAATCCCGCGCTTTTGCGGCCAGCTCGCAAAAAAGCCAGTTGAAAAATGGAGCTCAGGGACACTGCAATTCACAAACCTGCAGAGCTATAAATGATAACTCTCATCCACAGATATATTGAGGGAAGGCAACGAAGAGAATTTGAAAGCAAGGCAGAATTGCAGGAAACAGGTTTCAGGAGGTAGATTCGAATCGCCTTTAAAGCACATGAAAAGTGGCAAAATGTCGACAATGATGCCCTTGGCCAAACAGGGCGTATGCGTTTTTTCCTGAATATATTCAGGAAAAAACGCATACGCCCTGTTTAGCCAACCAAGCAACCTGGAAAGGCTAATCAGCGCTACAAAGAAGTCTCGCTTCCCATCGGTCAAAAGGGCCATGCTGCAAAAAGTGTCAAAACCAGAAATGCAGGACAGGCCATGGAGAAATGGCAGCCTTGCTACACTGATGGGCGGGATGTAAATTGCCAACAGCCACTCTGGAGAAGTGTACGGTGTGTCCTGAAACATCAAAAAACCACAGCTTAGGGAGCATAGGGCACGTCCACTCATGGTCGTATAAATTGGGAAAACTAAAAATCAGCAAGACACAGGCACCCCAAAGTTTAGGGCTGCTCTGTTGACAAGAACCTCCACTTCATGACACCTTAAATATCCCAGGAAAGAAAAAAATGGATAAAGAAGTTGTGGTCCTTATGTACAATGGAATATCACTCAGACATGAAATCAAGGTCATAAGGCTAGTAGAAGCAAGATGAGTGGATTTAGGTAAGATGATTCTATGTGAAATAAGTCACACAGAAAAAGACACTTATCATTAGCTATCACTTATAGAGGGAATGTAAAAACCGCTACACTTGAACTGAATTACAAAACAGAACAGAGTCACACGTTTAGAAAACACACTATGGCTGCTTAACGGGAAAGGTGAGGTGGGGTGAGGCATAAAACAAGGGTTTCAAATTCGCTCAGATACCGTTCCATACACCCAATATGTAATAGACAACACCTGCTCCTTGCTCAGTGAACTGGACTCAACACCCCCTATTCACCGCACAAGAATATATGTGACTAGTAAGAATCTTAAAACCTATGTATTGATATCTGTCTGGAAGTGAGTCAAGTGGGTGTAAAGCCGCATAAACACAGTCGTGAAGAGCAGCTAAACCCCATTATAAAAATAAATTACTTTTAAAAACCCGTAAAACAAAGACAGTGAAAGAGAGAGAAATTCTTACAAAATTCGTTCAGAGGCTGTGATGCAACCTGGATTGACCTTATCTAGACCCACAGCTGGATGAGACATAAGGGTGGACACTCTTGGGGCTGAAAGGTTGGGTGAGGTTGGGTGAGCAAGCACAGACCCTTTAAAGTACTACTGCCTGGTACCCACCCCATGGGTCCCAAATCTCCAGGTTCAAGGGCATCTTCCTACATCGAAAACATGCATGAGGAACCCAGAAGATGGTACACCGTGTGATTTTGAAAGGTTTCTAATACGCACCTCATTTCTCATCTCCTTGTGCTCGGGTTCGCCTTTCCAGCTACTTTACTAGCAATCTCCCTACTTGGAGAATCAGCACCTTTAAGCTCCTGTTCCCTACAGGTTGCAATTTGTCCTGAGGATGAACGGGAAGAGGGGCAACCAATGAGAGACTAGATCTAGGTGTTAGGACAGGCAGAGGTCACTCTATTTTCCCATCGGGAAGAAGAATTAACCACAGGCTCAGCCTGCCGCCCAGAAGCAGAATAGGGCCTGAGGCAATCCCGCGCTTTTGCGGCCAGCTCGCAAAAAAGCCAGTTGAAAAATGGAGCTCAGGGACACTGCAATTCACAAACCTGCAGAGCTATAAATGATAACTCTCATCCACAGATATATTGAGGGAAGGCAACGAAGAGAATTTGAAAGCAAGGCAGAATTGCAGGAAACAGGTTTCAGGAGGTAGATTCGAATCGCCTTTAAAGCACATGAAAAGTGGCAAAATGTCGACAATGATGCCCTTGGCCAAACAGGGCGTATGCGTTTTTTCCTGAATATATTCAGGAAAAAACGCATACGCCCTGTTTGGCCAACCAAGCAACCTGGAAAGGCTAATCAGCGCTACAAAGAAGTCTCGCTTCCCATCGGTCAAAAGGGCCATGCTGCAAAAAGTGTCAAAACCAGAAATGCAGGACAGGCCATGGAGAAATGGCAGCCTTGCTACACTGATGGGCGGGATGTAAATTGCCAACAGCCACTCTGGAAAAGTGTACGGTGGGTCCTGAAACATCGAAAAACCACAGCTTAGGGAGCATAGGGCACGTCCACTCATGGGCGTATAAATTGGGAAAACTAAAAATCAGCAAGACACAGGCACCCCAAAGTTTAGGGCTGCTCTGTTGACAAGAACCTCCACTTCATGACACCTTAAATATCCCAGGAAAGAAAAAAATGGATAAAGAAGTTGTGGTCCTTATGTACAATGAAATATCACTCAGACATGAAATCAATGTCTTAAGGCTAGTAGAAGCAAGATGAGTGGATTTAGGTACGATGATTCTAAGTGAAATAAGTCACACAGAAAAAGACACTTATCATAAGCTATCACTTATAGAGGGAATATAAAAACCGCTACACTTGAACTGAATTACAAAACAGAACAGAGTCACACGTTTAGAAAACACACTATGGCTGCTTAACGGGAAAGGTGAGGTGGGGTGAGGCATAAAACAAGGGTTTCAAATTCGCTCAGATACCGTTCCATACACCCAATATGTAATAGACAAGACCTACTCCTTGCTCAGTGAACTGGACTCAACACCCCCTATTCACCGCACAAGAATATATGTGACTAGTAAGAATCTTAAAACCTATATATTGATATCTGTCTGGAAGTGAGTCAAGTGGGTGTAAAGCCGCATAAACACAGCCGTGAAAAGCAGCTAAACCCCATTATAAAAATAAATTACTTTTAAAAACCCGTAAAACAAAGACAGTGAAAGAGAGAGAAATTCTTACAAAATTCGTTCAGAGGCTGTGATGCAACCTGGATTGACCATATCTAGACCCACAGCTGGATGAGATATAAGGGTGGACACTCTTGGGGCTGAAAGGTTGGGTGAGGTTGGGTGAGCAAACACAGACCCTTTAAAGTAATACTGCCTGGTACCCATCCCATGGGTCCCAAATCTCCAGGTTCAAGGGCATCTTCCTACATCGAAAACATGCATGAGAAACCCAGAAGATGGTATACCGTGTGATTTTGAAAGGTTTCTAATACGCACCTGATTTCTCATCTCCTTGTGCTAGGGTTCGCCTTTCCAGCTACTTAACTAGCAATCTCCCTACTTGGAGAATCAGCACCTTTAAGCTCCTGTTCCCTACAGGTTGCAATTTGTCCTGAGGATGAACGGGAAGAGGGGCAACCAATGAGAGACTAGATCTAGGTGTTGGGACAGGCAGAGGTCACTCTATTTTCCCATCGGGAAGAAGAATTAACCACAGGCTCAGCCTGCCGCCCAGAAGCAGAATAGGGCCTGAGGCAATCCCGCGCTTTTGCGGCCAGCTCCCAAAAAAGCCAGTTGAAAAATGGAGCTCAGGGACACTGCAATTCACAAACCCGCAGAGCTATAAATGATAACTCTCATGCACAGATATATTGAGGGAAGGCAACGAAGAGGATTTGAATGCAAGGCAGAATTGCAGGAAACAGGTTTCAGGAGGTAGATTCGAATCGCCTTTAAAGCACATGAAAAGTGGCAAAACTTCGACAATGATGCCCTTGGCCAAAAAGGGCGTATGCGTTATTTCCTGAATATATTCAGGAAAAAACGCATACGCCCTTTTTTGCCAACCAAGCAACCTGGAAAGGCAAATCAGCGCTACAAAGAAGTCTCGCTTCCCATTGGTCAAAAGGGCCATGCTGCAAAAAGTGTCAAAACCAGAAATGCAGGACAGGCCATGGAGAAATGGCAGCCTTGCTACGCTGATGGGCGGGATGTAAATTGCCAACAGCCACTCTGGAGAAGTGTACGGTGTGTCCTGAAACATCGAAAAAACACAGCTTAGGGAGCATAGGGCACGTCCACTCATGGGCGTATAAATTGGGAAAACTAAAAATCAGCAAGACACAGGCACCCCAAAGTTTAGGGCTGCTCTGTTGACAAGAACCTCCACTTCATGACACCTTAAATATCCCAGGAAAGAGAAAAATGGATAAAGAAGTTGTGGTCCTTATGTACAATGGAATATCACTCAGACATGAAATCAAGGTCATAAGGCTAGTAGAAGCAAGATGAGTGGATTTAGGTACGATGATTCTAAGTGAAATAAGTCACACAGAAAAAGACACTTATCATTAGCTATCACTTATAGAGGGAATGTAAAAACCGCTACACTTGAACTGAAATACAAAACAGAACAGAGTCACACGTTTAGAAAACACACTATGGCTGCTTAACGGGAAAGGTGAGGTGGGGTGATGCATAAAACAAGGGTTTCAAATTCGCTCAGATACCGTTCCATACACCCAATATGTAATAGACAACACCTGCTCCTTGCTCAGTGAACTGGACTCAACACCCCCTATTCACCGCACAAGAATATATGTGACTAGTAAGAATCTTAAAACCTATGTATTGATATCTGTCTGGCAGTGAGTCAAGTGGGTGTAAAGCCGCATAAACACAGTCGTGAAAAGCAGCTAAACCCCTTTATAAAAATAAATTACTTTTAAAAACCCGTAAAACAAAGACAGTGAAAGAGAGAGAAATTCTTACAAAATTCGTTCAGAGGCTGTGATGCAACCTGGATTGACCATATCTAGACCCACAGCTGGATGAGACATAAGGGTGGACACTCTTGGGGCTGAAAGGTTGGGTGAGGTTGGGTGAGCAAACGCAGACCCTTTAAAGTAACACTGCTTGGTACCCATCCCATGGGTCCCAAATCTCCAGGTTCAAGGGCATCTTCCTACATCGAAAACATGCATGAGAAACCCAGAAGATGGTACACCGTGTGATTTTGAAAGGTTTCTAATACGCACCTCATTTCTCATGTCCTTGTGCTCGGGTTCGCCTTTCCAGCTACTTTACTAGCAATCTCCCTACTTGGAGAATCAGCACCTTTAAGCTTCTGTTCCCTACAGGTTGCAAATTGTCCTGAGGATGAACGGGAAGAGGGGCAACCAATGAGAGACTAGATCTAGGTGTTGGGACAGGCACAGGTCACTCTATTTTCCCATCAGGAAGAAGAATTAACCACAGGCTCAGCCTGCCGCCCAGAAGCAGAATAGGGCCTGAGGCAATCCCGCGCTTTTGCGGCCAGCTCGCAAAAAAGCCAGTTGAAAAATGGAGCTCAGGGACACTGCAATTCACAAACCTGCAGAGCTATAAATGATAACTCTCATCCACAGATATATTGAGGGAAGGCAACGAAGAGAATTTGAAAGCAAGGCAGAATTGCAGGAAACAGGTTTCAGGAGGTAGATTCGAATCGCCTTTAAAGCACATGAAAAGTGGCAAAATGTCGACAATGATGCCCTTGGCCAAACAGGGCGTATGCGTTTTTTCCTGAATATATTCAGGAAAAAACGCATACGCCCTGTTTGGCCAACCAAGCAACCTGGAAAGGCTAGTCAGCGCTACAAAGAAGTCTCGCTTCCCATCGGTCAAAAGGGCCATGCTGCAAAATGTGTCAAAACCAGAAATGCAGGACAGGCCATGGAGAAATGGCAGCCTTGCTACACTGATGGGCGGGATGTAAATTGCCAACAGCCACTCTGGAAAAGTGTACGGTGGGTCCTGAAACATCGAAAAACCACAGCTTAGGGAGCATAGGGCACGTCCACTCATGGGCGTATAAATTGGGAAAACTAAAAATCAGCAAGACACAGGCACCCCAAAGTTTAGGGCTGCTCTGTTGACAAGAACCTCCACTTCATGACACCTTAAATATCCCAGGAAAGAAAAAAATGGATAAAGAAGTTGTGGTCCTTATGTACAATGAAATATCACTCAGACATGAAATCAATGTCTTAAGGCTAGTAGAAGCAAGATGAGTGGATTTAGGTACGATGATTCTAAGTGAAATAAGTCACACAGAAAAAGACACTTATCATAAGCTATCACTTATAGAGGGAATATAAAAACCGCTACACTTGAACTGAATTACAAAACAGAACAGAGTCACACGTTTAGAAAACACACTATGGCTGCTTAACGGGAAAGGTGAGGTGGGGTGAGGCATAAAACAAGGGTTTCAAATTCGCTCAGATACCGTTCCATACACCCAATATGTAATCGACAACACCTGCTCCTTGCTCAGTGAACTGGACTCAACACCCCCTATTCACTGCACAAGAATATATGTGACTAGTAAGAATCTTAAAACCTATGTATTGATATCTGTCTGGCAGTGAGTCAAGTGGGTGTAAAGCCGCATAAACACAGCCGTGAAAAGCAGCTAAACCCCATTATAAAAATAAATTACTTTTTAAAACCCGTAAAAGAAAGACAGTGAAAGAGAGAGAAATTCTTACAGAATTCGTTCAGAGGCTGTGATGCAACCTGGATTGACCATATCTAGACCCACAGCTGGATGAGACATAAGGGTGGACACTCTTGGGGCTGAAAGGTTGGGTGAGGTTGGGTGAGCAGACACAGACCCTTTAAAGTAATACTGCCTGGTACCCATCCCATGGGTCCCAAATCTCGAGGTTCAAGGGCATATTCCTACATCGAAAACATGCATGAGAAACCCAGAAGATGGTACACCGTGTGATTTTGAAAGTTTTCTAATACGCACCTTATTTCTCATCTCATTGTGCTAGGGTTCGCCTTTCCAGCTACTTTACTAGCAATCTCCCTACTTGGAGAATCAGCACCTTTAAGCTCCTGTTCCCTACAGGTTGCAATTTGTCCTGAGGATGAACGGGAAGAGGGGCAACCAATGAGAGACTAGATCTAGGTGTTGGGACAGGCACAGGTCACTCTATTTTCCCATCGGGAAGAAGAATTAACCACAGGCTCAGCCTGCCGCCCAGAAGCAGAATAGGGCCTGAGGCAATCCCGCGCTTTTGCGGCCAGCTCCCAAAAAAGCCAGTTGAAAAATGGAGCTCAGGGACACTGTGATTCACAAACCCGCAGAGCTATAAATGATAACTCTCATCCACAGATATATTGAGGGAACGCAAGGAAGAGGATTTGAAAGCAAGGCAGATTTGCAGGAAACAGGTTTCAGGAGGTAGATTCGAATCGCCTTTAAAGCACATGAAAAGTGGCAAAACGTCGACAATGATGCCCTTGGCCAAACAGGGCGTATGCGTTTTTTCCTGAATATATTCAGGAAAAAACGCATACGCCCTGTTTGGCCAACCAAGCAACCTGGAAAGGCTAATCAGCGCTACAAAGAAGTCTCGCTTCCCATCGGTCAAAAGGGCCATGCTGCAAAAAGTGTCAAAACCAGAAATGCAGGACAGGCCATGGAGAAATGGCAGCCTTGCTACGCTGATGGGCAGGATGTAAATTGCCAACAGCCACTCTGGAGAAGTGTACGGTGTGTCCTGAAACATCGAAAAAACACAGCTTAGGGAGCATAGGGCACGTCCACTCATGGGCGTATAAATTGGGAAAACTAAAAATCAGCAAGACACAGGCACCCCAAAGTTTAGGGCTGCTCTGTTGACAAGAACCTCCACTTCATGACACCTTAAATATCCCAGGAAAGAGAAAAATTGATAAAGAAGTTGTGGTCCTTATGTACAATGCAATATCACTCAGACATGAAATCAATGTCATAAGGCTAGTAGAAGCAAGATGAGTGGATTTAGGTACGACGATTCTAAGTGAAATAAGTCACACAGAAAAAGACACTTATCATAAGCTATCACTTATAGAGGGAATGTAAAAACCGCTACACTTGAACTGAATTACAAAACAGAACAGAGTCACACGTTTAGAAAACACACTATGGCTGCTTAACGGGAAAGGTGAGGTGGGGTGATGCATAAAACAAGGGTTTCAAATTCGCTCAGATACCGTTCCATACACCCAATATGTAATAGACAAGACCTACTCCTTGCTCAGTGAACTGGACTCAACACCCCCTATTCACCGCACAAGAATATATGTGACTAGTAAGAATCTTAAAACCTATGTATTGATATCTGTCTGGAAGTGAGTCAAGTGGGTGTAAAGCCGCATAAACACAGTCGTGAAGAGCAGCTAAACCCCATTATAAAAATAAATTACTTTTAAAAACCCGTAAAACAAAGACAGTGAAAGAGAGAGAAATTCTTACAAAATTCGTTCAGAGGCTGTGATGCAACCTGGATTGACCTTATCTAGACCCACAGCTGGATGAGACATAAGGGTGGACACTCTTGGGGCTGAAAGGTTGGGTGAGGTTGGGTGAGCAAGCACAGACCCTTTAAAGTACTACTGCCTGGTACCCACCCCATGGGTCCCAAATCTCCAGGTTCAAGGGCATCTTCCTACATCGAAAACATGCATGAGGAACCCAGAAGATGGTACACCGTGTGATTTTGAAAGGTTTCTAATACGCACCTCATTTCTCATCTCCTTGTGCTCGGTTTCGCCTTTCCAGCTATTTTACTAGCAATCTCCCTACTTGGAGAATCAGCACCTTTAAGCTCCTGTTCCCTACAGGTTGCAATTTGTCCTGAGGATGAACGGGAAGAGGGGCAACCAATGAGAGACTAGATCTAGGTGTTAGGACAGGCAGAGGTCACTCTATTTTCCCATCGGGAAGAAGAATTAACCACAGGCTCAGCCTGCCGCCCAGAAGCAGAATAGGGCCTGAGGCAATCCCGCGCTTTTGCGGCCAGCTCCCAAAAAAGCCAGTTGAAAAATGGAGCTCAGGGACACTGCAATTCACAAACCCGCAGAGCTATAAATGATAACTCTCATCCACAGATATATTGAGGGAAGGCAACGAAGAGGATTTGAAAGCAAGGCAGAATTGCAGGAAACATATTTCAGGAGGTAGATTCGAATCGCCTTTAAAGCACATGAAAAGTGGCAAAACATCGACAATGATGCCCTTGGCCAAACAGGGCGTATGCGTTTTTTCCTGAATATATTCAGGAAAAAACGCATACGCCCTGTTTGGCCAACCAAGCAACCTGGAAAGGCTAATCAGCGCTACAAAGAAGTCTCGCTTCCCATCGGTCAAAAGGGCCATGCTGCAAAAAGTGTCAAAACCAGAAATGCAGGACAGGCCATGGAGAAATGGCAGCCTTGCTACACTGATGGGCGGGATGTAAATTGCCAACAGCCACTCTGGAAAAGTGTACGGTGGGTCCTGAAACATCGAAAAACCACAGCTTAGGGAGCATAGGGCACGTCCACTCATGGGCGTATAAATTGGGAAAACTAAAAATCAGCAAGACACAGGCACCCCAAAGTTTAGGGCTGCTCTGTTGACAAGAACCTCCACTTCATGACACCTTAAATATCCCAGGAAAGAAAAAAATGGATAAAGAAGTTGTGGTCCTTATGTACAATGAAATATCACTCAGACATGAAATCAATGTCTTAAGGCTAGTAGAAGCAAGATGAGTGGATTTAGGTACGATGATTCTAAGTGAAATAAGTCACACAGAAAAAGACACTTATCATAAGCTATCACTTATAGAGGGAATATAAAAACCGCTACACTTGAACTGAATTACAAAACAGAACAGAGTCACACGTTTAGAAAACACACTATGGCTGCTTAACGGGAAAGGTGAGGTGGGGTGAGGCATAAAACAAGGGTTTCAAATTCGCTCAGATACCGTTCCATACACCCAATATGTAATAGACAAGACCTACTCCTTGCTCAGTGAACTGGACTCAACACCCCCTATTCACCGCACAAGAATATATGTGACTAGTAAGAATCTTAAAACCTATATATTGATATCTGTCTGGAAGTGAGTCAAGTGGGTGTAAAGCCGCATAAACACAGCCGTGAAAAGCAGCTAAACCCCATTATAAAAATAAATTACTTTTAAAAACCCGTAAAACAAAGACAGTGAAAGAGAGAGAAATTCTTACAAAATTCGTTCAGAGGCTGTGATGCAACCTGGATTGACCATATCTAGACCCACAGCTGGATGAGATATAAGGGTGGACACTCTTGGGGCTGAAAGGTTGGGTGAGGTTGGGTGAGCAAACACAGACCCTTTAAAGTAATACTGCCTGGTACCCATCCCATGGGTCCCAAATCTCCAGGTTCAAGGGCATCTTCCTACATCGAAAACATGCATGAGAAACCCAGAAGATGGTATACCGTGTGATTTTGAAAGGTTTCTAATACGCACCTGATTTCTCATCTCCTTGTGCTAGGGTTCGCCTTTCCAGCTACTTAACTAGCAATCTCCCTACTTGGAGAATCAGCACCTTTAAGCTCCTGTTCCCTACAGGTTGCAATTTGTCCTGAGGATGAACGGGAAGAGGGGCAACCAATGAGAGACTAGATCTAGGTGTTGGGACAGGCAGAGGTCACTCTATTTTCCCATCGGGAAGAAGAATTAACCACAGGCTCAGCCTGCCGCCCAGAAGCAGAATAGGGCCTGAGGCAATCCCGCGCTTTTGCGGCCAGCTCCCAAAAAAGCCAGTTGAAAAATGGAGCTCAGGGACACTGCAATTCACAAACCCGCAGAGCTATAAATGATAACTCTCATGCACAGATATATTGAGGGAAGGCAACGAAGAGGATTTGAAAGCAAGGCAGAATTGCAGGAAACAGGTTTCAGGAGGTAGATTCGAATCGCCTTTAAAGCACATGAAAAGTGGCAAAACTTCGACAATGATGCCCTTGGCCAAAAAGGGCGTATGCGTTATTTCCTGAATATATTCAGGAAAAAACGCATACGCCCTTTTTTGCCAACCAAGCAACCTGGAAAGGCAAATCAGCGCTACAAAGAAGTCTCGCTTCCCATTGGTCAAAAGGGCCATGCTGCAAAAAGTGTCAAAACCAGAAATGCAGGACAGGCCATGGAGAAATGGCAGCCTTGCTACGCTGATGGGCGGGATGTAAATTGCCAACAGCCACTCTGGAGAAGTGTACGGTGTGTCCTGAAACATCGAAAAAACACAGCTTAGGGAGCATAGGGCACGTCCACTCATGGGCGTATAAATTGGGAAAACTAAAAATCAGCAAGACACAGGCACCCCAAAGTTTAGGGCTGCTCTGTTGACAAGAACCTCCACTTCATGACACCTTAAATATCCCAGGAAAGAGAAAAATGGATAAAGAAGTTGTGGTCCTTATGTACAATGGAATATCACTCAGACATGAAATCAAGGTCATAAGGCTAGTAGAAGCAAGATGAGTGGATTTAGGTACGATGATTCTAAGTGAAATAAGTCACACAGAAAAAGACACTTATCATTAGCTATCACTTATAGAGGGAATGTAAAAACCGCTACACTTGAACTGAAATACAAAACAGAACAGAGTCACACGTTTAGAAAACACACTATGGCTGCTTAACGGGAAAGGTGAGGTGGGGTGATGCATAAAACAAGGGTTTCAAATTCGCTCAGATACCGTTCCATACACCCAATATGTAATAGACAACACCTGCTCCTTGCTCAGTGAACTGGACTCAACACCCCCTATTCACCGCACAAGAATATATGTGACTAGTAAGAATCTTAAAACCTATGTATTGATATCTGTCTGGCAGTGAGTCAAGTGGGTGTAAAGCCGCATAAACACAGTCGTGAAAAGCAGCTAAACCCCTTTATAAAAATAAATTACTTTTAAAAACCCGTAAAACAAAGACAGTGAAAGAGAGAGAAATTCTTACAAAATTCGTTCAGAGGCTGTGATGCAACCTGAATTGACCATATCTAGACCCACAGCTGGATGAGACATAAGGGTGGACACTCTTGGGGCTGAAAGGTTGGGTGAGGTTGGGTGAGCAAACGCAGACCCTTTAAAGTAACACTGCTTGGTACCCATCCCATGGGTCCCAAATCTCCAGGTTCAAGGGCATCTTCCTACATCGAAAACATGCATGAGAAACCCAGAAGATGGTACACCGTGTGATTTTGAAAGGTTTCTAATACGCACCTCATTTCTCATGTCCTTGTGCTCGGGTTCGCCTTTCCAGCTACTTTACTAGCAATCTCCCTACTTGGAGAATCAGCACCTTTAAGCTTCTGTTCCCTACAGGTTGCAAATTGTCCTGAGGATGAACGGGAAGAGGGGCAACCAATGAGAGACTAGATCTAGGTGTTGGGACAGGCACAGGTCACTCTATTTTCCCATCAGGAAGAAGAATTAACCACAGGCTCAGCCTGCCGCCCAGAAGCAGAATAGGGCCTGAGGCAATCCCGCGCTTTTGCGGCCAGCTCGCAAAAAAGCCAGTTGAAAAATGGAGCTCAGGGACACTGCAATTCACAAACCTGCAGAGCTATAAATGATAACTCTCATCCACAGATATATTGAGGGAAGGCAACGAAGAGAATTTGAAAGCAAGGCAGAATTGCAGGAAACAGGTTTCAGGAGGTAGATTCGAATCGCCTTTAAAGCACATGAAAAGTGGCAAAATGTCGACAATGATGCCCTTGGCCAAACAGGGCGTATGCGTTTTTTCCTGAATATATTCAGGAAAAAACGCATACGCCCTGTTTGGCCAACCAAGCAACCTGGAAAGGCTAGTCAGCGCTACAAAGAAGTCTCGCTTCCCATCGGTCAAAAGGGCCATGCTGCAAAATGTGTCAAAACCAGAAATGCAGGACAGGCCATGGAGAAATGGCAGCCTTGCTACACTGATGGGCGGGATGTAAATTGCCAACAGCCACTCTGGAAAAGTGTACGGTGGGTCCTGAAACATCGAAAAACCACAGCTTAGGGAGCATAGGGCACGTCCACTCATGGGCGTATAAATTGGGAAAACTAAAAATCAGCAAGACACAGGCACCCCAAAGTTTAGGGCTGCTCTGTTGACAAGAACCTCCACTTCATGACACCTTAAATATCCCAGGAAAGAAAAAAATGGATAAAGAAGTTGTGGTCCTTATGTACAATGAAATATCACTCAGACATGAAATCAATGTCTTAAGGCTAGTAGAAGCAAGATGAGTGGATTTAGGTACGATGATTCTAAGTGAAATAAGTCACACAGAAAAAGACACTTATCATAAGCTATCACTTATAGAGGGAATATAAAAACCGCTACACTTGAACTGAATTACAAAACAGAACAGAGTCACACGTTTAGAAAACACACTATGGCTGCTTAACGGGAAAGGTGAGGTGGGGTGAGGCATAAAACAAGGGTTTCAAATTCGCTCAGATACCGTTCCATACACCCAATATGTAATCGACAACACCTGCTCCTTGCTCAGTGAACTGGACTCAACACCCCCTATTCACTGCACAAGAATATATGTGACTAGTAAGAATCTTAAAACCTATGTATTGATATCTGTCTGGCAGTGAGTCAAGTGGGTGTAAAGCCGCATAAACACAGCCGTGAAAAGCAGCTAAACCCCATTATAAAAATAAATTACTTTTTAAAACCCGTAAAAGAAAGACAGTGAAAGAGAGAGAAATTCTTACAGAATTCGTTCAGAGGCTGTGATGCAACCTGGATTGACCATATCTAGACCCACAGCTGGATGAGACATAAGGGTGGACACTCTTGGGGCTGAAAGGTTGGGTGAGGTTGGGTGAGCAGACACAGACCCTTTAAAGTAATACTGCCTGGTACCCATCCCATGGGTCCCAAATCTCGAGGTTCAAGGGCATATTCCTACATCGAAAACATGCATGAGAAACCCAGAAGATGGTACACCGTGTGATTTTGAAAGTTTTCTAATACGCACCTTATTTCTCATCTCATTGTGCTAGGGTTCGCCTTTCCAGCTACTTTACTAGCAATCTCCCTACTTGGAGAATCAGCACCTTTAAGCTCCTGTTCCCTACAGGTTGCAATTTGTCCTGAGGATGAACGGGAAGAGGGGCAACCAATGAGAGACTAGATCTAGGTGTTGGGACAGGCACAGGTCACTCTATTTTCCCATCGGGAAGAAGAATTAACCACAGGCTCAGCCTGCCGCCCAGAAGCAGAATAGGGCCTGAGGCAATCCCGCGCTTTTGCGGCCAGCTCCCAAAAAAGCCAGTTGAAAAATGGAGCTCAGGGACACTGTGATTCACAAACCCGCAGAGCTATAAATGATAACTCTCATCCACAGATATATTGAGGGAACGCAAGGAAGAGGATTTGAAAGCAAGGCAGATTTGCAGGAAACAGGTTTCAGGAGGTAGATTCGAATCGCCTTTAAAGCACATGAAAAGTGGCAAAACGTCGACAATGATGCCCTTGGCCAAACAGGGCGTATGCGTTTTTTCCTGAATATATTCAGGAAAAAACGCATACGCCCTGTTTGGCCAACCAAGCAACCTGGAAAGGCTAATCAGCGCTACAAAGAAGTCTCGCTTCCCATCGGTCAAAAGGGCCATGCTGCAAAAAGTGTCAAAACCAGAAATGCAGGACAGGCCATGGAGAAATGGCAGCCTTGCTACGCTGATGGGCAGGATGTAAATTGCCAACAGCCACTCTGGAGAAGTGTACGGTGTGTCCTGAAACATCGAAAAAACACAGCTTAGGGAGCATAGGGCACGTCCACTCATGGGCGTATAAATTGGGAAAACTAAAAATCAGCAAGACACAGGCACCCCAAAGTTTAGGGCTGCTCTGTTGACAAGAACCTCCACTTCATGACACCTTAAATATCCCAGGAAAGAGAAAAATTGATAAAGAAGTTGTGGTCCTTATGTACAATGCAATATCACTCAGACATGAAATCAATGTCATAAGGCTAGTAGAAGCAAGATGAGTGGATTTAGGTACGACGATTCTAAGTGAAATAAGTCACACAGAAAAAGACACTTATCATAAGCTATCACTTATAGAGGGAATGTAAAAACCGCTACACTTGAACTGAATTACAAAACAGAACAGAGTCACACGTTTAGAAAACACACTATGGCTGCTTAACGGGAAAGGTGAGGTGGGGTGATGCATAAAACAAGGGTTTCAAATTCGCTCAGATACCGTTCCATACACCCAATATGTAATAGACAAGACCTACTCCTTGCTCAGTGAACTGGACTCAACACCCCCTATTCACCGCACAAGAATATATGTGACTAGTAAGAATCTTAAAACCTATGTATTGATATCTGTCTGGAAGTGAGTCAAGTGGGTGTAAAGCCGCATAAACACAGTCGTGAAGAGCAGCTAAACCCCATTATAAAAATAAATTACTTTTAAAAACCCGTAAAACAAAGACAGTGAAAGAGAGAGAAATTCTTACAAAATTCGTTCAGAGGCTGTGATGCAACCTGGATTGACCTTATCTAGACCCACAGCTGGATGAGACATAAGGGTGGACACTCTTGGGGCTGAAAGGTTGGGTGAGGTTGGGTGAGCAAGCACAGACCCTTTAAAGTACTACTGCCTGGTACCCACCCCATGGGTCCCAAATCTCCAGGTTCAAGGGCATCTTCCTACATCGAAAACATGCATGAGGAACCCAGAAGATGGTACACCGTGTGATTTTGAAAGGTTTCTAATACGCACCTCATTTCTCATCTCCTTGTGCTCGGTTTCGCCTTTCCAGCTATTTTACTAGCAATCTCCCTACTTGGAGAATCAGCACCTTTAAGCTCCTGTTCCCTACAGGTTGCAATTTGTCCTGAGGATGAACGGGAAGAGGGGCAACCAATGAGAGACTAGATCTAGGTGTTAGGACAGGCAGAGGTCACTCTATTTTCCCATCGGGAAGAAGAATTAACCACAGGCTCAGCCTGCCGCCCAGAAGCAGAATAGGGCCTGAGGCAATCCCGCGCTTTTGCGGCCAGCTCCCAAAAAAGCCAGTTGAAAAATGGAGCTCAGGGACACTGCAATTCACAAACCCGCAGAGCTATAAATGATAACTCTCATCCACAGATATATTGAGGGAAGGCAACGAAGAGGATTTGAAAGCAAGGCAGAATTGCAGGAAACATATTTCAGGAGGTAGATTCGAATCGCCTTTAAAGCACATGAAAAGTGGCAAAACATCGACAATGATGCCCTTGGCCAAACAGGGCGTATGCGTTTTTTCCTGAATATATTCAGGAAAAAACGCATACGCCCTGTTTGGCCAACCAAGCAACCTGGAAAGGCTAATCAGCGCTACAAAGAAGTCTCGCTTCCCATCGGTCAAAAGGGCCATGCTGCAAAAAGTGTCAAAACCAGAAATGCAGGACAGGCCATGGAGAAATGGCAGCCTTGCTACGCTGATGGGCGGGATGTAAATTGCCAACAGCCACTCTGGAGAAGTGTACGGTGTGTCCTAAAACATCGAAAAAACACAGCTTAGGGAGCATAGGGCACGTCCACTCATGGGCGTATAAATTGGGAAAACTAAAAATCAGCAAGACACAGGCACCCCAAAGTTTAGGGCTGCTCTGTTGACAAGAACCTCCACTTCATGACACCTTAAATATCCCAGGAAAGAGAAAAATGGATAAAGAAGTTGTGGTCCTTATGTACAATGGAATATCACTCAGACATGAAATCAATTTCATAAGGCTAGTAGAAGCAAGATGAGTGGATTTAGGTACGATGATTCTACGTGAAATAAGTCACACAGAAAAAGACACTTATCATAAGCTATCACTTATAGAGGGAACGTAAAAACCGCTACACTTGAACTGAATTACAAAACAGAACAGAGTCACACGTTTAGAAAACACACTATGGCTGCTTAATGGGAAAGGTGAGGTGGGGTGATGCATAAAACAAGGGTTTCAAATTCGCTCAGATACCGTTCCATACACCCAATATGTAATAAACAAGACCTACTCCTTGCTCAGTGAACTGGACTCAACACCCCCTATTCACTGCACAAGAATATATGTGACTAGTAAGAATCTTAAAACCTATGTATTGATATCTGTCTGGAAGTGAGTCAAGTGGGTGTAAAGCCGCATAAACACAGCCGTGAAAAGCAGCTGAACCCCATTATAAAAATAAATTTCTTTTAAAAACCCGTAAAACAAAGACAGTGAAAGAGAGAGAAATTCTTACAGAATTCGTTCAGAGGCTGTGATGCAACCTGGATTGACCATATCTAGACCCACAGCTGGATGAGACATAAGGGTGGACACTCTTGGGGCTGAAAGGTTGGGTGAGGTTGGGTGAGCAAACGCAGACCCTTTAAAGTAATACTGCCTGGTACCCATCCCATGGGTCCCAAATCTCCAGGTTCAAGGGCATCTTCCTACATCAAAAACATGCATGAGAAACCCAGAAGATGGTACACCGTGTGATTTTGAAAGGTTTCTAATACGCACCTGAATTCTCATCTCCTTGTGATCGGGTTCGCCTTTCCAGCTACTTTACTAGCAATCTCCCTACTTGGAGAATCAGCACCTTTAAGCTCCTGTTCCCTACAGGTTGCAATTTGTCCTGAGGATGAACGGGAAGAGGGGCAACCAATGAGAGACTAGATCTAGGTGTTGGGACAGGCACAGGTCACTCTATTTTCCCATCAGGAAGAAGAATTAACCACAGGCTCAGCCTGCCGCCCAGAAGCAGAATAGGGCCTGAGGCAATCCCGCGTTTTTGCGGCCAGCTCCCAAAAAAGCGAGTTGAAAAATGGAGCTCAGGGACACTGCAATTCACAAACCCGCAGAGCTATAAATGATAACTCTCATCCACAGATATATTGAGGGAAGGCAACGAAGAGGATTTGAAAGCAAGGCAGAATTGCAGGAAACAGGTTTCAGGAGGTAGATTCGAATCGCCTTTAAAGCACATGAAAAGTGGCAAAACTTCGTCAATGATGCCCTTGGCCAAAAAGGGCGTATGCGTTTTTTCCTGAATATATTCAGGAAAAAACTCATACGCCCTTTTTTGCCAACCAAGCAACCTGGAAAGGCAAATCAGCGCTACAAAGAAGTCTCGCTTCCCATCGGTCAAAAGGGCCATGCTGCAAAAAGTGTCAAAACCAGAAATGCAGGACAGGCCATGGAGAAATGGCAGCCTTGCTACGCTGATGGGCGGGATGTAAATTGCCAACAGCCACTCTGGAGAAGTGTACGGTGTGTCCTGAAACATCGAAAAAACACAGCTTAGGGAGCATAGGGCACGTCCACTCATGGGCGTATAAATTGGGAAAACTAAAAATCAGCAAGACACAGGCACCCCAAAGTTTAGGGCTGCTCTGTTGACAAGAACCTCCACTTCATGACACCTTAAATATCCCAGGAAAGAGAAAAATGGATAAAGAAGTTGTGGTCCTTATGTACAATGGAATATCACTCAGACATGAAATCAAGGTCATAAGGCTAGTAGAAGCAAGATGAGTGGATTTAGGTACGATGATTCTAAGTGAAATAAGTCACACAGAAAAAGACACTTATCATTAGCTGTCACTTATAGAGGGAATGTAAAAACCGCTACACTTGAACTGAATTACAAAACAGAACAGAATCACACGTTTAGAAAACACACTATGGCTGCTTAACGGGAAAGGTGAGGAGGGGTGAGGCATAAAACAAGGGTTTCAAATTCGCTCAGATACCGTTCCATACACCCAATATGTAATAGACAAGACCTACTCCTTGCTCAGTGAACTGGACTCAACACCCCCTATTCACCGCACAAGAATATATGTGACTAGTAAGAATCTTAAAACCTATGTATTGATATCTGTCTGGAAGTGAGTCAAGTGGGTGTAAAGCCGCATAAACACAGTCGTGAAGAGCAGCTAAACCCCATTATAAAAATAAATTACTTTTAAAATCCCGTAAAACAAAGACAGTGAAAGAGAGAGAAATTCTTACAAAATTCGTTCAGAGGCTGTGATGCAACCTGGATTGACCATATCTAGACCCACAGCTGGATGAGACATAAGGGTGGACACTCTTGGGGCTGAAAGTTTCGGTGAGCAGACGCAGACCCTTTAAAGTAATACTGCCTGGTACCCATTACATGGGTCCCAAATCTCCAGGTTCAAGGGCATCTTCCTACATCGAAAACATGCATGAGAAACCCAGAAGATGGTACACCGTGTGATTTTGAAAGGTTTCTAATACGCACCTTATTTCTCATCTCCTTGTGCTAGGGTTCGCCTTTCCAGCTACTTTACTAGCAATCTCCCTACTTGGAGAATCAGCACCTTTAAGCTCCTGTTCCCTACAGGTTGCAATTTGTCCTGAGGATGAACGGGAAGAGGGGCAACCAATGAGAGACTAGATCTAGGTGTTGGGACAGGCACAGGTCACTCTATTTTCCCATCGGGAAGAAGAATTAACCACAGGCTCAACCTGCCGCCCAGAAGCAGAATAGGGCCTGAGGCAATCCAGCACTATTGCGGCCAGCTCCCAAAAAAACCAGTTGAAAAATGGAGCTCAGGGACACTGTGATTCACAAACCCGCAGAGCTATAAATGATAACTCTCATCCACAGATATATTGAGGGAAGGCAAGGAAGAGGATTTGAAAGCAAGGCAGAATTGCAGGAAACACGTTTCAGGAGGTAGATTCGAATCGCCATTAAAGCATATGAAAAGTGGCAAAACGTCGAAAATGATGCCCTTGGCCAAACAGGGCGTATGCGTTTTTTCCTGAATATATTCAGGAAAAAACGCATACGCCCTGTTTGGCCAACCAAGCAACCTGGAAAGGCTAATCAGCGCTACAAAGAAGTCTCGCTTCCCATCGGTCAAAAGGGCCATGCTGCAAAAAGTGTCAAAACCAGAAATGCAGGACAGGCCATGGAGAAATGGCAGCCTTGCTACGCTGATGGGCGGGATGTAAATTGCCAACAGCCACTCTGGAGAAGTGTACGGTGTGTCCTGAAACATCGAAAAAACACAGCTTAGGGAGCATAGGGCACGTCCACTCATGGGCGTATAAATTGGGAAAACTAAAAATCAGCAAGACACAGGCACCCCAAAGTTTAGGGCTGCTCTGTAGACAAGAACCTCCACTTCATGACACCTTAAATATCCCAGGAAAGAGAAAAATGGATAAAGAAGTTGTGGTCCTTATGTACAATGGAATATCACTCAGACATGAAATCAATGTCATAAGGGTAGTAGAAGCAAGATGAGTGGATTTAGGTACGACGATTCTAAGTGAAATAAGTCACACAGAAAAAGACACTTATCATAAGCTATCACTTATAGAGGGAATGTAAAACCGCTACACTTGAACTGAATTACAAAACAGAACAGAGTCACACGTTTAGAAAACACACTATGGCTGCTTAACGGGAAAGGTGAGGTGGGGTGATGCATAAAACAAGGGTTTCAAATTCGCTCAGATACCGTTCCATACACCCAATATGTAATAGACAAGACCTACTCCTTGCTCAGTGAACTGGACTCAACACCCCCTATTCACCGCACAAGAATATATGTGACTAGTAAGAATCTTAAAACCTATGTATTGATATCTGTCTGGAAGTGAGTCAACTGGGTGTAAAGCCGCATGAACACAGCCGTGAAAAGCAGCTAAACCCCATTATAAAAATAAATTACTTTTAAAAACCCGTAAAACAAAGACAGTGAAAGAGAGAGAAATTCTTACAAAATTCGTTCAGAGGCTGTGATGCAACCTGGATTGACCATATCTAGACCCACAGCTGGATGAGACATAAGGGTGGACACTCTTGGGGCTGAAAGGTTGGGTGAGGTTGGGTGAGCAGACACAGACCCTTTAAAGTAATACTGCCTGGTACCCATCCCATGGGTCCCAAATCTCCAGGTTCAAGGGCATCTTCCTACATCGAAAACATGCATGAGAAACCCAGAAGATGGTACACCGTGTGATTTTGAAAGGTTTCTAATACGCACCTGATTTCTCATCTCCTTGTGCTAGGGTTCGCCTTTCCAGCTACTTTACTAGCAATCTCCCTACTTGAAGAATCAGCTCCTTTAAGCTCCTGTTCCCTACAGGTTGCAATTTGTCCTGAGGATGAACGGGAGGAGGGGCAACCAATGAGAGGCTAGATCTAGGTGTTGGGACAGGCACAGGTCACTCTATTTTCCCATCGGGAAGAAGAATTAACCACAGGCTCAGCCTGCCGCCCAGAAGCAGAATAGGGCCTGAGGCAATCCCGCGCTTTTGCGGCCAGCTCCCAAAAAAGCCAGTTGAAAAATGGAGCTCAGGGACACTGTGATTCACAAACCCGCAGAGCTCTAAATGATAACTCTAATCCACAGATATATTGAGGGAAGGCAAGGAAGAGGATTTGAAAGCAAGGCAGATTTGCAGGAAACAGGTTTCAGGAGGTAGATTCGAATCGCCTTTAAAGCACATGAAAAGTGGCAAAACGTCGACAATGATGCCCTTGGCCAAACAGGGCGTATGCGTTTTTTCCTGAATATATTCAGGAAAAAACGCATACGCCCTGTTTGGCCAACCAAGCAACCTGGAAAGGCTAATCAGCGCTACAAAGAAGTCTCGCTTCCCATCGGTCAAAAGGGCCATGCTGCAAAAAGTGTCAAAACCACAAATGCAGGACAGGCCATGGAGAAATGGCAGACTTGCTACGCTGATGGGCAGGATGTAAATTGCCAACAGCCACTCTGGAGAAGTGTACGGTGTGACCTGAAACATCGAAAAAACACAGCTTAGGGAGCATATGGCACGTCCACTCATGGGCGTATAAATTGGGAAAACTAAAAATCAGCAAGACACAGGCACCCCAAAGTTTAGGGCTGCTCTGTTGACAAGAACCTCCACTTCATGACACCTTAAATATCCCAGGAAAGAGAAAAATGGATAAAGAAGTTGTGGTCCTTATGTACAATGGAATATCACTCAGACATGAAATCAATGTCATAAGGCTAGTAGAAGCAAGATGAGTGGATTTAGGTACGACGATTCTAAGTGAAATAAGTCACACAGAAAAAGACACTTATCATAAGCTATCACTTATAGAGGGAATGTAAAAACCGCTACACTTGAACTGAATTACAAAACAGAACAGAGTCACACGTTTAGAAAACACACTATGGCTGCTTAACGGGAAAGGTGAGGTGGGGTGAGGCATAAAACAAGGGTTTCAAATTCGCTCAGATACCGTTCCATACACCCAATATGTAATAGACAAGACCTACTCCTTGCTCAGTGAACTGGACTCAACACCCCCTATTCACCGCACAAGAATATATGTGACTAGTAAGAATCTTAAAACCTATGTATTGATATCTGTCTGGAAGTGAGTCAACTGGGTGTAAAGCCGCATAAACACAGCCGTGAAAAGCAGATAAACCCCATTATAAAAATAAATTACTTTTAAAAACCCGTAAAACAAAGACAGTGAAAGAGAGAGAAATTCTTACAAAATTCGTTCAGAGGCTGTGATGCAACCTGGATTGACCATATCTAGACCCACAGCTGGATGAGACATAAGGGTGGACACTCTTGGGGCTGAAAGTTTGGGTGAGGTTGGGTGAGCAAACGCAGACCCTTTAAAGTAATACTGCCTGGTACCCATCCCATGGGTCCCAAATCTCCAGGTTCAAGGGCATCTTCCTACATCGAAAACATGCATGAGAAACCCAGAAGATGGTACACCGTGTGATTTTGAAAGGTTTCAAATACGCAACTCATTTCTCATCTCCTTGTGCTCGGGTTCGCCTTTCCAGCTACTTTACTAGCAATCTCCCTACTTGGAGAATCAGCACCTTTAAGCTCCTGTTCCCTACAGGTTGCAATTTGTCCTGAGGATGAACGGGAAGAGGGGCAACCAATGAGAGACTAGATCTAGGTGTTGGGACAGGCACAGGTCACTCTATTTTCCCATCGGGAAGAAGAATTAACCACAGGCTCAGCCTGCCGCCCGGAAGCGGAATAGGGCCTGAGGCAATCCCGTGCTTTTGCGGCCAGCTCCCAAAAAAGCCAGTTGAAAAATGGAGCTCAGGGACACTGCAATTCACAAACCCGCAGAGCTATAAATAATAACTCTTATCCACAGATATATTGAGGGAAGGCAACGAAGAGGATTTGAAAGCAAGGCAGAATTGCAGGAAACAGGTTTCAGGAGGTAGATTCGAATCGCCTTTAAAGCACATGAAAAGCGGCAAAACTTCGACAATGATGCCCTTGGCCAAACAGGGCGTATGCGTTTTTTCCTGAATATATTCAGGAAAAAACGCAAATGCCCTTTTTGGCCAACGAAGCAACCTGGAAAGGCAAATCAGCGCTACAAAGAAGTCTCGCTTCCCATCGGTCAAAAGGGTCATGCTGCAAAAAGTGTCAAAACCAGAAATGCAGGACAGGCCATGGAGAAATGGCAGCCTTGCTACGCTGATGGGCGGGATGTAAATTGCCATCAGCCACTCTGGAGAAGTGTACGGTGTGTCCTGAAACATCGAAAAAGCACAGCTTAGGGAGCATAGGGCACGTCCACTCATGGGCGTATAAATTGGGAAAACTAAAAATCAGCAAGACACAGGCACCCCAAAGTTTAGGGCTGCTCTGTTGACAAGAACCTCCACTTCATGACACCTTAAATATCCCAGGAAAGAGAAAAATGGATAAAGAAGTTGTGGTCCTTATGTACAATGGAATATCACTCAGACATGAAATCAATGTCATAAGGCTAGTAGAAGCAATATGAGTGGATTTAGGTACG
Organism: Eschrichtius robustus; assembly: GCF_028021215.1. Taxonomy (NCBI): domain Eukaryota; kingdom Metazoa; phylum Chordata; class Mammalia; order Artiodactyla; family Eschrichtiidae; genus Eschrichtius; species Eschrichtius robustus. The sequence goes on from NW_027175351.1 coordinate 1,737,689, forward strand.
ACAATTCTAAGTGAAATAAGTCACAAAGAAAAAGACACTTATCATAAGCTATCACTTATAGAGGGAATGTAAAAACCGCTACACTTGAACTGAATTACAAAACAGAACAGAGTCACACGTTTACAAAACAAACTATAGCTGCTTAACGGGAAAGGTGAGGTGGGGTGAGGCATAAAACAAGGGTTTCAAATTCGCTCAGAAACCGTTCCATACACCCAATATGTAATATACAACACCTGCTCCTTGCTCAGTGAACTGGACTCAACACCCCCTATTCACCGCACAAGAATATATGTGACTAGTAAGAATCTTAAAACCTATGTATTGATATCTGTCTGGCAGTGAGTCAAGTGGGTGTAAAGCCGCATAAACACAGCCGTGAAAAGCAGCTAAACCCCATTATAAAAATAAATTACTTTTAAAAACCCGTAAAACAAAGACAGTGAAAGAGAGAGAAATTCTTACAAAATTCGTTCAGAGGCTGTGATGCAACCTGGATTGACCATATCTAGACCCACAGCTGGATGAGACATAAGGGTGGACACTCTTGGGGCTGAAAGGTTGGGTGAGGTTGGGTGAGCAAACGCAGACCCTTTAAAGTAACACTGCTTGGTACCCATCCCATGGGTCCCAAATCTACAGGTTCAAGGGCATCTTCCTACATCGAAAACATGCATGAGAAACCCAGAAGATGGTATACCGTGTGATTTTGAAAGGTTTCTAATACACACCTCATTTCTCATCTCCTTGTGCTCGGGTTCGCCTTTCCAGCTACTTTACTAGCAATCTCCCTACTTGGAGAATCAGCACCTTTAAGCTTCTGTTTCTACAGGTTGCAATTTGTCCTGAGGATGAACGGGAAGAGGGGCAACCAATGAGAGACTAGATCTAGGTGTTGGGACAGGCACAGGTCACTCTATTTTCCCATCAGGAAGAAGAATTAACCACAGGCTCAGCCTGCCGCCCAGAAGCAGAATAGGGCCTGAGGCAATCCCGCCCTTTTGCGGCCAGCTCCCAAAAAAGCGAGTTGAAAAATGGAGCTCAGGGACACTGCAATTCACAAACCCGCAGAGCTATAAATGATAACTCTCATCAACAGATATATTGAGGGAAGGCAACGAAGAGGATTTGAAAGCAAGGCAGAATTGCAGGAAACAGGTTTCAGGAGGTAGATTCGAATCGCATTTAAAGCACATGAAAAGTGGCAAAACGTCGACAATGATGCCCTTGGCCAAACAGGGCGTATGCGTTTTTTCCTGAATATATTCAGGAAAAAACGCATACGCCCTGTTTGGCCAACCAAGCAACCTGGAAAGGCTAATCAGCGCTACAAAGAAGTCTCGCTTCCCATCGGTCAAAAGGGCCATGCTGCAAAAAGTGTCAAAACCAGAAATGCAGGACAGGCCATGGAGAAATGGCAGCCTTGCTACGCTGATGGGCAGGATGTAAATTGCCAACAGCCACTCTGGAGAAGTGTACGGTGTGTCCTGAAACATCGAAAAACGACAGCTTAGGGAGCATAGGGCACGTCCACTCATGGGCGTATAAATTGGGAAAACTAAAAATCAGCAAGACACAGGCACCCCAAAGTTTAGGGCTGCTCTGTTGACAAGAACCTCCACTTCATGACACCTTAAATATCCCAGGAAAGAGAAAAATGGATAAAGAAGTTGTGGTCCTTATGTACAATGGAATATCACTCAGACATGAAATCAATGTCATAAGGCTAGTATTAGCAAGATGAGTGGATTTAGGTACGACGATTCTAAGTGAAATAAGTCACACAGAAAAAGACACTTATCATAAGCTATCACTTATAGAGGGAATGTAAAAACCGCTACACTTGAACTGAATTACAAAACAGAACAGAGTCACACGTTTAGAAAACACACTATGGCTGCTTAACGGGAAAGTTGAGGTGGGGTGATGCATAAAACAAGGGTTTCAAATTCGCTCAGATACCGTTCCATACACCCAAAATGTAATAGACAATACCTACTCCTTGCTCAGTGAACTGGACTCAACACCCCCTATTCACTGCACAAGAATATATGTGACTAGTAAGAATCTTAAAACCTATGTATTTATATCTGTCTGGAAGTGAGTCAAGTGGGTGTAAAGCCGCATAAACACAGCCGTGAAAAGCAGCTAAACCCCATTATAAAAATAAATTACTTTTAAAAACCCGTAAAACAAAGACAGTGAAAGAGAGAGAAATTCTTACAAAATTCGTTCAGAGGCTGTGATGCAACCTGGATTGACCATATCTAGACCCACAGCTGGATGAGACATAAGGGTGGACACTCTTGGGGCTGAAAGGTTGGGTGAGGTTGGGTGAGCAAACGCAGACCCTTTAAAGTACTACTGCCTGGTACCCATCCCAGGGGTCCCAAATCTCCAGGTTCAAGGGCATCTTCCTACATCGAAAACATGCATGAGAAACCCAGAAGATGGTACACCGTGTGATTTTGAAAGGTTTCTAATACGCACCTCATTTCTCATCTCCTTGTGCTCGGGTTCGCCTTTCCAGCTACTTTACTAGCAATCTCCCTACTTGGAGAATCAGCACCTTTAAGCTTCTGTTCCCTACAGGTTGCAAATTGTCCTGAGGATGAACGGGAAGAGGGGCAACCAATGAGAGACTAGATCTAGGTGTTGGGACAGGCACAGGTCACTCTATTTTCCCATCAGGAAGAAGAATTAACCACAGGCTCAGCCTGCCGCCCAGAAGCAGAATAGGGCCTGAGGCAATCCCGCGCTTTTGCGGCCAGCTCGCAAAAAAGCCAGTTGAAAAATGGAGCTCAGGGACACTGCAATTCACAAACCCGCAGAGCTATAAATGATAACTCTCATCCACAGATATATTGAGGGAAGGCAACGAAGAGAATTTGAAAGCAAGGCAGAATTGCAGGAAACAGGTTTCAGGAGGTAGATTCGAATCGCCTTTAAAGCACATGAAAAGTGGCAAAATGTCGACAATGATGCCCTTGGCCAAACAGGGCGTATGCGTTTTTTCCTGAATATATTCAGGAAAAAACGCATACGCCCTGTTTGGCCAACCAAGCAACCTGGAAAGGCTAATCAGCGCTACAAAGAAGTCTCGCTTCCCATCGGTCAAAAGGGCCATTCTGCAAAAAGTGTCAAAACCAGAAATGCAGGACAGGCCATGGAGAAATGGCAGCCTTGCTACACTGATGGGCGGGATGTAAATTGCCAACAGCCACTCTGGAGAAGTGTACGGTGTGTCCTGAAACATCGAAAAACCACAGCTTAGGGAGCATAGGGCACGTCCACTCATGGGCGTATAAATTGGGATAACTAAAAATCAGCAAGACACAGGCACCCCAAAGTTTAGGGCTGCTCTGTTGACAAGAACCTCCACTTCATGACACCTTAAATATCCCAGGAAAGAGAAAAATGGATAAAGAAGTTGTGGTCCTTATGTACAATGGAATATCACTCAGACATGAAATCAATGTCATAAGGCTAGTAGAAGCAAGATGAGTGGATTTAGGTACGACGATTCTAAGTGAAATAAGTCACACAGAAAAAGACACTTATCATAAGCTATCACTTATAGAGGGAATGTAAAAACCGCTACACTTGAACTGAATTACAAAACAGAACAGAGTCACACGTTTAGAAAACACACTATGGCTGCTTAACGGGAAAGGTGAGGTGGGGTGAGGCATAAAACAAGGGTTTCAAATTCGCTCAGATACCGTTCCATACACCCAATATGTAATAGACAAGACCTACTCCTTGCTCAGTGAACTGGACTCAACACCCCCTATTCACCGCACAAGAATATATGTGACATGTAAGAATCTTAAAACCTATGTATTGATATCTGTCTGGAAGTGAGTCAAGTGGGTGTAAAGCCGCATAAACACAGCCGTGAAAAGCAGCTAAACCCCATTATAAAAATAAATTACTTTTAAAAACCCGTAAAACAAAGACAGTGAAAGAGAGAGAAATTCTTACAAAATTCGTTCAGAGGCTGTGATTCAACCTGGATTGACCATATCTAGACCCACAGCTGGATGAGACATAAGGGTGGACACTCTTGGGGCTGAAAGGTTGGGTGAGGTTGGGTGAGCAAACGCAGACCCTTTAAAGTAATACTGCCTGGTACCCATCCCATGGGTCCCAAATCTCCAGGTTCAAGGGCATCTTCCTACATCAAAAACATGCAGGAGAAACCCAGAAGATGGTACACCGTGTGATTTTGAAAGGTTTCTAATACGCACCTGACTTCTCATCTCCTTGTGATCGGGTTCGCCTTTCCAGCTACTTTACTAGCAATCTCCCTACATGGACAATCAGCACCTTTAAGCTCCTGTTCCCTACAGGTTGCAATTTGTCCTGAGGATGAACGGGAAGAGGGGCAACCAATGAGAGACTAGATCTAGGTGTAGGGACAGGCACAGGTCACTCTATTTTCCCATTGGGAAGAAGAATTAACCACAGGCTCAGCCTGCCGCCCAGAAGCAGAATAGGGCCTGAGGCAATCCCGCCCTTTTGCGGCCAGCTCCCAAAAAAGCCAGTTGAAAAATGGAGATCAGGGACACTGCAATTCACAAACCCGCAGATCTATAAATGATAACTCTCATACACAGATATATTGAGGGAAGGCAACGAAGAGGATTTGAAAGCAAGGCAGAATTGCAGGAAACTGGTTTCAGGAGGTAGATTCGAATCGCCTTTAAAGCACATGAAAAGTGGCAAAACGTCGACAATGATGCCCTTGGCCAAACAGGGCGTATGCGTTTTTTCCTGAATATATTCAGGAAAAAACGCATACGCCCTGTTTGGCCAACCAAGCAACCTGGAAAGGCTAATCAGCGCTACAAAGAAGTCTCGCTTCCCATCAGTCAAAAGGGCAATGCTGCAAAAAGTTTCAAAACCAGAAATGCAGGACAGGCCATGGAGAAATGGCAGCCTTGCTACGCTGATGGGCGGGATGTAAATTGCAAACAGCCACTCTGGAGAAGTGTACGGTGTGTCCTGAAACATCGAAAAAACACAGCTTAGGGAGCATAGGGCACGTCCACTCATGGGCGTATAAATTGGGAAAAATAAAAATCAGCAAGACACAGGCACTCCAAAGTTTAGGGCTGCTCTGTTGAGAAGAACCTCCACTTCATGACACCTTAAATATCCCAGGAAAGAGAAAAATGGATAAAGAAGTTGTGGTCCGTATGTACAATGGAATATCACTCAGACTTGAAATCAAGGCCATAAGGCTAGTAGAAGCAAGATGAGTGGATTTAGGTACGATGATTCTAAGTGAAATAAGTCACACAGAAAAAGACACTTATCATTAGCTATCACTTATAGAGGGAATGTAAAAACCGCTACACTTGAACTGAATTACAAAACAGAACAGAGTCACACGTTTAGGAAACACACTATGGCTGCTTAACGGGAAAGGTGAGGTGGGGTGAGGCATAAAACAAGGGTTTCAAATTCGCTCAGATACCGTTCCATACACCCAATATGTAATAGACAAGACCTACTCCTTCCTCAGTGAACTGGACTCAACACCCCCTATTCACCGCACAAGAATATATGTGACTAGTAAGAATCTTAAAACCTATGTATTGATATCTGTCTGGAAGTGAGTCAAGTGGGTGTAAAGCCGCATAAACACAGCCGTGAAAAGCAGCTAAACCCCATTATAAAAATAAATTTCTTTTAAAAACCCGTAAAACAAAGACAGTGAAAGAGAGAGAAATTCTTACAAAATTCGTTCAGAGGCTGTGATGCAACCTGGATTGACCATATCTAGACCCACAGCTGGATGAGACATAAGGGTGGACACTCTTGGGGCTGAAAGGTTGGGTGAGGTTGGGTGAGCAGACGCAGACCCTTTAAAGTAATACTGCCTGGTACCCATCCCATGGGTTCCAAATCTCCAGGTTCAAGGGCATCTTCCTACATCGAAAACATGCATGAGAAACCCAGAAGATGGTACACCGTGTGATTTTGAAAGGTTTCTAATACGCACCTGATTTCTCATCTCCTTGTGCTAGGGTTCGCCTTTCCAGCTACTTTACTAGCAATCTCCCTACTTGGAGAATCAGCACCTTTAAGCTCCTGTTCCCTACAGGTTGCAATTTGTCCTGAGGATGAACGGGAAGAGGGGCAACCAATGAGAGACTAGATCTAGGTGTTGGGACAGGCACAGGTCACTCTATTTTCCCATCGGGAAGAAGAATTAACCACAGGCTCAGCCTGCCGCCCAGAAGCAGAATAGGGCCTGAGGCAATCCCGCGCTTTTGCGGCCAGCTCCCAAAAAAGCCAGTTGAAAAATGGAGCTCAGGGACACTGTGATTCACAAACCCGCAGAGCTATAAATGATAACTCTCATCCACAGATATATTGAGGGAAGGCAAGGAAGAGGATTTGAAAGCAAGGCAGAATTGCAGGAAACAGGTTTCAGGAGGTAGATTCGAATCGCCTTTAAAGCACATGAAAAGTGGCAAAACGTCGACAATGATGCCCTTGGCCAAACAGGGCGTATGCGTTTTTTCCTGAATATATTCAGGAAAAAACGCATACGCCCTCTTTGGCCAACCAAGCAACCTGGAAAGGCTAATCAGCGCTACAAAGAAGTCTCGCTTCCCATCGGTCAAAAGGGCCATGCTGCAAAAAGTGTCAAAACCAGAAATGCAGGACAGGCCATGGAGAAATGGCAGCCTTGCTACGCTGATGGGCGGGATGTAAATTGCCAACAGCCACTCTGGAGAAGTGTACGGTGTGTCCTGAAACATCGAAAAAACACAGCTTAGGGAGCATAGGGCACGTCCACTCATGGGCGTATAAATTGGGAAAACTAAAAATCAGCAAGACACAGGCACCCCAAAGTTTAGGGCTGTTCTGTTGACAAGAACCTCCACTTCATGACACCTTAAATATCCCAGGAAAGAGAAAATTGGATAAAGAAGTTGTGGTCCTTATGTACAATGGAATATCACTCAGACATGAAATCAATGTCATAAGGCTAGTAGAAGCAAGATGAGTGGATTTAGGTACGACGATTCTAAGTGAAATAAGTCACACAGAAAAAGACACTTATCATAAGCTATCACTTATAGAGGGAATGTAAAAACCGCTACACTTGAACTGAATTACAAAACAGAACAGAGTCACACGTTTAGAAAACACACTATGGCTGCTTAACGGGAAAGGTGAGGTGGGGTGAGGCATAAAACAAGGGTTTCAAATTCGCTCAGATACCGTTCCATACACCCAATATGTAATAGACAAGACCTACTCCTTGCTCAGTGAACTGGACTCAACACCCCCTATTCACCGCACAAGAATATATGTGACTAGTAAGAATCTTAAAACCTATGTATTGATATCTGTCTGGAAGTGAGTCAAGTGGTGTAAAGCCGCATAAACACAGCCGTGAAAAGCAGCTAAACCCCATTATAAAAATAAATTACTTTTAAAAACCCGTAAAACAAAGACAGTGAAAGAGAGAGAAATTCTTACACAATTCGTTCAAAGGCTGTGATGCAAACTGGATTGACCATATCTAGACCCACAGCTGGATGAGACATAAGGGTGGACACTCTTGGGGCTGAAAGGTTGGGTGAGGTTGGGTGAGCAGACGCAGACCCTTTAAAGTAATACTGCCTGATACCCATCCCATGGGTCCCAAATCTCCAGGTTCAAGGGCATCTTCCTACATCGAAAACATGCATGAGAAACCCAGAAGATGGTACACCGTGTGATTTTGAAAGGTTTCTAATACGCACCTGATTTCTCATCTCCTTGTGCTAGGGTTCGCCTTTCAAGCTACTTTACTAGCAATCTCCCTACTTGGAGAATCAGCACCTTTAAGCTCCTGTTCCCTACAGGTTGCAATTTGTCCTGAGGATGAACGGGAAGAGGGGCAACCAATGAGAGACTAGATCTAGGTGTTGGGACAGGCACAGGTCACTCTATTTTCCCATCGGGAGGAAGAATTAACCACAGGCTCAGCCTGCCGCCCAGAAGCGGAATAGGGCCTGAGGCAAACGCGCGCTTTTGCGGCCAGCTCCCAAAAAAGCCAGTTGAAAAATGGAGCTCAGGGACACTGCAATTCACAAACCCGCAGAGCTATAAATAATAACTCTCATCCACAGATATATTGAGGGAAGGCAACGGAGAGGATTTGAAAGCAAGGCAGAATTGCAGGAAACAGGTTTCAGGAGGTAGATTCGAATCGCCTTTAAAGCACCTGAAAAGCGGCAAAACTTCGACAATGATGCCCTTGGCCAAACAGGGCGTATGCGTTTTTTCCTGAATATATTCAGGAAAAAACGCAAACGCCCTTTTTGGCCAACCAAGCAACCTGGAAAGGCAAATCAGCGCTACAAAGTAGTCTCGCTTCCCATCGGTCAAAAGGGTCATGCTGCAAAAAGTGTCTAAACCAGAAATGCAGGACAGGCCATGGAGAAATGGCAGCCTTGCTACGCTGATGGGCGGGATGTAAATTGCCAACAGCCACTCTGGAGAAGTGTACGGTGTGTCATGAAACATCGAAAAAACACAGCTTAGGGAGCATAGGGCACGTCCACTCATGGGCGTATAAATTGGGAAAACTAAAAATCAGCAAGACACAGGCACCCCAAAGTTTAGGGCTGCTCTGTTGACAAGAACCTCCACTTCATGACACCTTAAATATCCCAGGAAAGAGAAAAATGGATAAAGAAGTTGTGGTCCTTATGTACAATGGAATATCACTCAGACATGAAATCAAGGTCATAAGGCTAGTAGAAGCAAGATGAGTGGACTTAGGTACGACGATTCTAAGTGAAATAAGTCACACAGAAAAAGACACTTATCATAAGCTATCACTTATAGAGGGAATGTAAAAACCGCTACACTTGAACTGAATTACAAAACAGAACAGAGTCACACGTTTAGAAAACACACTATGGCTGCTTAACGGGAAAGGTGAGGTGGGGTGAGGCATAAAACAAGGGTTTCAAATTCGCTCAGATACCGTTCCATACACCCAATATGTAATAGACAAGACCTACTCCTTGCTCAGTGAACTGGACTCAACACCCCCTATTCACCGCACAAGAATATATGTGACTAGTAAGAATCTTAAAACCTATGTATTGATATCTGTCTGGAAGTGAGTCAAGTGGGTGTAAAGCCGCATAGACACAGCCGTGAAAAGCAGCTAAACCCCATTATAAAAATAAATTACTTTTAAAAACCCGTAAAACAAAGACAGTGAAAGAGAGAGAAATTCTTACAAAATTCGTTCAGAGGCTGTGATGCAACCTGGATTGACCATATCTAGACCCACAGCTGGATGAGACATAAGGGTGGACACTCTTGGGGCTGAAAGGTTGGGTGAGGTTGGGTGAGCAGACGCAGACCCTTTAAAGTAATACTGCCTGGTACCCATTCCATGGGTCCCAAATCTCCAGGTTCAATGGCATCTTCCTACATCGAAAACATGCATGAGAAACCCAGATGATGGTACACCGTGTGATTTTGAAAGGTTTCTAATACGCACCTGATTTCTCATCTCCTTGTGCTAGGGTTCGCCTTTCCAGCTACTTTACTAGCAATCTCCCTACTTGGAGAATCAGCACCTTTAACCTCCTGTTCCCTACAGGTTGCAATTTTTCCTGAGGATGAACGGGAAGAGGGGCAACCAATGAGAGACTAGATCTAGGTTTTGGGACAGGCACAGGTCACTCTATTTTCCCATCGGGAAGAAGAATTAACCACAGGCTCAGCCTGCCGCCCAGAAGCAGAATAGGGCCTGAGGCAATCCCGTGCTTTTGCGGCCAGCTCCCAAAAAAGCCAGTTGAAAAATGGAACTCAGGGACACTGCAATTCACAAACCCGCAGAGCTATAAATGATAACTCTCATCCACAGATATATTGAGGGAAGGCAAGGAAGAGGATTTGAAAGCAAGGCAGAATTGCAGGAAACAGGTTTCAGGAGGTAGATTCGAATCGCCTTTAAAGCACATGAAAAGTGGCAAAACATCGACAATGATGCCCTTGGCCAAACAGGGCGTATGCGTTTTTTCCTGAATATATTCAGGAAAAAACGCATACGCCCTGTTTGGCCAACCAAGCAACCTGGAAAGGCTAATCAGCGCTACAAAGAAGTCTCGCTTCCCATCGGTCAAAAGGGCCATGCTGCAAAAAGTGTCAAAACCAGAAATGCAGGACAGGCCATGGAGAAATGGCAGCCTTGCTACGCTGATGGGCGGGATGTAAATTGCCAACAGCCACTCTGGAGAAGTGTACGGTGTGTCCTGAAACATCGAAAAAACACAGCTTAGGGAGCATAGGGCACGTCCACTCATGGGCGTATAAATTGGGAAAACTAAAAATCAGCAAGACACAGGCACCCCAAAGTTTAGGGCTGTTCTGTTGACAAGAACCTCCACTTCATGACACCTTAAATATCCCAGGAAAGAGAAAAATGGATAAAGAAGTTGTGGTCCTTATGTACAATGGAATATCACTCAGACATGAAATCAATGTCATAAGGCTAGTAGAAGCAAGATGAGTGGATTTAGGTACGACGATTCTAAGTGAAATAAGTCACACAGAAAAAGACACTTATCATAAGCTATCACTTATAGAGGGAATGTAAAAACCGCTACACTTGAACTGAATTACAAAACAGAACAGAGTCACACGTTTAGAAAACACACTATGGCTGCTTAACGGGAAAGGTGAGGTGGGGTGAGGCATAAAACAAGGGTTTCAAATTCGCTCAGATACCGTTCCATACACCCAATATGTAATAGACAAGACCTACTCCTTGCTCAGTGAACTGGACTCAACACCCCCTATTCACCGCACAAGAATATATGTGACTAGTAAGAATCTTAAAACCTATGTATTGATATCTGTCTGGAAGTGAGTCAAGTGGTGTAAAGCCGCATAAACACAGCCGTGAAAAGCAGCTAAACCCCATTATAAAAATAAATTACTTTTAAAAACCCGTAAAACAAAGACAGTGAAAGAGAGAGAAATTCTTACAAAATTCGTTCAGAGGCTGTGATGCAACCTGGATTGACCATATCTAGACCCACAGCTGGATGAGACATAAGGGTGGACACTCTTGGGGCTGAAAGGTTGAGTGAGGTTGGGTGAGCAGACGCAGACCCTTTAAAGTAATACTGCCTGGTACCCATTCCATGGGTCCCAAATCTCCAGGTTCAAGGGCATCTTCCTACACCGAAAACATGCATGAGAAACCCAGAAGATGGTACACCGTGTGATTTTGATAGGTTTCTAATACGCACCTGATTTCTCAACTCCTTGTGCTAGGGTTCGCCTTTCCAGCTACTTTACTAGCAATCTCCCTACTTGGAGAATCAGCACCTTTAAACTACTGTTCCCTACAGGTTGCAATTTGTCCTGAGGATGAACGGGAAGAGGGGCAACCAATGAGAGACTAGATCTAGGTGTTGGGACAGGCACAGGTCACTCTATTTTCCCATCGGGAAGAAGAATTAACCACAGGCTCAGCCTGCCGCCCAGAAGCAGAATAGGGCCTGAGGCAATCCCGCGCTTTTGCGGCCAGCTCCCAAAAAAGCCAGTTGAAAAATGGAGCTCAGGGACACTGCAATTCACAAACCCGCAGAGCTATAAATGATAACTCTCATCCACAGATATATTGAGGGAAGGCAACGAAGAGGATTTGAAAGCAAGGCAGAATTGCAGGAAACAGGTTTCAGGAGGTAGATTCGAATCGCCTTTAAAGCACATGAAAAGTGGCAAAACGTCGACAATGATGCCCTTGGCCAAACAGGGCGTATGCGTTTTTTCCTGAATATATTCAGGAAAAAACGCATACGCCCTGTTTGGCCAACCAAGCAACCTGGAAACGGTAATCAGCGCTACAAAGAAGTCTCACTTCCCATCGGTCAAAAGGGCCAAGCTGCAAAAAGTGTCAAAACCAGAAATGCAGGACAGGCCATGGAGAAATGGCAGCCTTGCTACGCTGATGGGCGGGATGTAAATTGCCAACAGCCACTCTGGAGAAGTGTACGGTGTGTCCTGAAACATCGAAAAAACACAGCTTAGGGAGCATAGGGCACGTCCACTCATGGGCGTATAAATTGGGAAAACTAAAAATCAGCAAGACACAGGCACCCCAAAGTTTAGGGCTGTTCTGTTGACAAGAACCTCCACTTCATGACACCTTAAATATCCCAGGAAAGAGAAAAATGGATAAAGAAGTTGTGGTCCTTATGTACAATGGAATATCACTCAGACATGAAATCAATGTCATAAGGCTAGTAGAAGCAAGATGAGTGGATTTAGGTACGACGATTCTAAGTGAAATAAGTCACACAGAAAAAGACACTTATCATAAGCTATCACTTATAGAGGGAATGTAAAAACCGCTACACTTGAACTGAATTACAAAACAGAACAGAGTCACACGTTTAGAAAACACACTATGGCTGCTTAACGGGAAAGGTGAGGTGGGGTGAGGCATAAAACAAGGGTTTCAAATTCGCTCAGATACCGTTCCATACACCCAATATGTAATAGACAAGACCTACTCCTTGCTCAGTGAACTGGACTCAACACCCCCTATTCACCGCACAAGAATATATGTGACTAGTAAGAATCTTAAAACCTATGTATAGATATCTGTCTGGAAGTGAGTCAACTGGGTGTAAAGCCGCATAAACACAGCCGTGAAAAGCAGATAAACCCCATTATAAAAATAAATAACTTTTAAAAACCCGTAAAACAAAGACAGTGAAAGAGAGAGAAATTCTTACAAAATTCGTTCAGAGGCTGTGATGCAACCTGGATTGACCATATCTAGACCCACAGATGGATGAGACATAAGGGTGGACACTCTTGGGGCTGAAAGGTTGGGTGAGGTTGGGTGAGCAAACGCAGACCCTTTAAAGTAATACTGCCTGGTACCCATCCCATGGGTCCCAAATCTCCAGGTTCAAGGACATCTTCCTACATCGAAAACATGCATGAGAAACCCAGAAGATGGTACACCGTGTGATTTTGAAAGGTTTCTAATACGCACCTGATTTCTCATCTCCTTGTGCTAGGGTTCGCCTTTCCAGCTACTTTACTAGCAATCTCCCTACTTGGAGAATCAGCACCTTTAAGCTCCTGTTCCCTACAGGTTGCAATTTGTCCTGAGGATGAACGGGAAGAGGGGCAACCAATGAGAGACTAGAGCTAGGTGTTGGGACAGGCACAGGTCACTCTATTTTCCCATCGGGAAGAAGAATTAACCACAGGCTCAGCCTGCCGCCCAGAAGCAGAATAGGGCCTGAGGCAATCCCGCGCTTTTGCGGCCAGCTCCCAAAAAAGCCAGTTGAAAAATGGAGCTCAGGGACACTGCGATTCACAAACCCGCAGAGCTATAAATGATAACTCTCATCCACAGATATATTGAGGGAAGGCAAGGAAGAGGATTTGAAAGCAAGGCAGAATTGCAGGAAACAGGTTTCAGGAGGTAGATTCGAATCGCCTTTAAAGCACATGAAAAGTGGCAAAACGTCGACAATGATGCCCTTGGCCAAACAGGGCGTATGCGTTTTTTCCTGAATATATTCAGGAAAAAACGCATACGCCCTTTTTGGCCAACCAAGCAACCTGGAAAGGCTAATCAGCGCTACAAAGTAGTCTCGCTTCCCATCGGTCAAAAGGGCCATGCTGCAAAAAGTGTCAAAACCAGAAATGCAGGACAGGCCATGGAGAAAGGGCAGCCTTGCTACGCTGATGGGCGGGATGTAAATTGCCAACAGCCACTCTGGAGAAGTGTACGGTGTGTCCTGAAACATCGAAAAAACACAGCTTAGGGAGCATAGGGCACGTCCACTCATGGGCGTATAAATTGGGAAAACTAAAAATCAGCAAGACACAGGCACCCCAAAGTTTAGGGCTGTTCTGTTGACAAGAACCTCCACTTCATGACACCTTAAATATCCCAGGAAAGAGAAAAATGGATAAAGAAGTTGTGGTCCTTATGTACAATGGAATATCACTCAGACATGAAATCAATGTCATAAGGCTAGTAGAAGCAAGATGAGTGGATTTAGGTACGACGATTCTAAGTGAAATAAGTCACACAGAAAAAGACACTTATCATTAGCTATCACTTATAGAGGGAATGTAAAAACCGCTACTCTTGAACTGAGTTACAAAACAGAACAGAGTCACACGTTTAGAAAACACACTATGGCTGCTTAACGGGAAAGGTGAGGTGGGGTGATGCATAAAACAAGGGTTTCAAATTCGCTCAGATACCGTTCCATACACCCAATATGTAATAGACAAGACCTACTCCTTGCTCAGTGAACTGGACTCAACACCCCCTATTCACCGCACAAGAATATATGTGACTAGTAAGAATCTTAAAACCTATGTATTGATATGTGTCTGGAAGTGAGTCAAGTGGGTGTAAAGCCGCATAAACACAGCCGTGAAAAGCAGCTAGACCCCATTATAAAAATAAATTACTTTTAAAAACCCGTAAAACAAAGACAGTGAAAGAGAGAGAAATTCTTACAAAATTCGTTCAGAGGCTGTGATGCAACCTGGATTGACCATATCTAGACCCACAGCTGGATGAGACATAAGGGTGGACACTCTTGGGTCTGAAAGGTTGGGTGAGGTTGGGTGAGCAAACGCAGACCCTTTAAAGTAATACTGCCTGGTACCCATCCCATGGGTCCCAAATCTCCAGGTTCAAGGGCATCTTCCTACATCGAAAACATGCATGAGAAACCCAGAAGATGGTACACCGTGTGATTTTGAAAGGTTTCTAATACACACCTGATTTCTCATCTCCTTGTGCTAGGGTTCGCCTTTCCAGCTACTTTACTAGCAATCTCCCTACTTGGAGAATCAGCACCTTTAAGCTCCTGTTCCCTACAGGTTGCAATTTGTCCTGAGGATGAACGGGAAGAGGGGCAACCAATGAGAGACTAGATCTAGGTGTTGGGACAGGCACAGGTCACTCTGTTTTCCCATCGGGAAGAAGAATTAACCACAGGCTCAGCCTGCCGCCCAGAAGCAGAATAGGGCCTGAGGCAATCCCGCGCTTTTGCGGCCAGCTCCCAAAAAAGCCAGTTGAAAAATGGAGCTCAGGGACACTGTGATTCACAAACCCGCAGAGCTATAAATGATAACTCTCATCCACAGATATATTGAGGGAAGGCAAGGAAGAGGATTTGAAAGCAAGGCAGAATTGCAGGAAACAGGTTTCAGGAGGTAGATTCGAATCGCCTTTAAAGCACATGAAAAGTGGCAAAACATCGACAATGATGCCCTTGGCCAAACAGGGCGTATGCGTTTTTTCCTGAATATATTCAGGAAAAAACGCATACGCCCTGTTTGGCCAACCAAGCAACCTGGAAAGGCTAATCAGCGCTACAAAGAAGTCTCGCTTCCCATCGGTCAAAAGGGCCATGCTGCAAAAAGTGTCAAAACCAGAAATGCAGGACAGGCCATGGAGAAATGGCAGCCTTGCTACGCTGATGGGCGGGATGTAAATTGCCAACAGCCACTCTGGAGAAGTGTACGGTGTGTCCTGAAACATCGAAAAAACACAGCTTAGGGAGCATAGGGCACGTCCACTCATGGGCGTATAAATTGGGAAAACTAAAAATCAGCAAGACACAGGCACCCCAAAGTTTAGGGCTGTTCTGTTGACAAGAACCTCCACTTCATGACACCTTAAATATCCCAGGAAAGAGAAAAATGGATAAAGAAGTTGTGGTCCTTATGTACAATGGAATATCACTCAGACATGAAATCAATGTCATAAGGCTAGTAGAAGCAAGATGAGTGGATTTAGG
This sequence comes from Eschrichtius robustus, assembly GCF_028021215.1. Taxonomy (NCBI): domain Eukaryota; kingdom Metazoa; phylum Chordata; class Mammalia; order Artiodactyla; family Eschrichtiidae; genus Eschrichtius; species Eschrichtius robustus. The sequence continues at coordinate 1,753,522 of NW_027175351.1, forward strand.
TACGACGATTCTAAGTGAAATAAGTCACACAGAAAAAGACACTTATCATAAGCTATCACTTATAGAGGGAATGTAAAAACCGCTACACTTGAACTGAATTACAAAACAGAACAGAGTCACACGTTTAGAAAACACACTATGGCTGCTTAACGGGAAAGGTGAGGTGGGGTGAGGCATAAAACAAGGGTTTCAAATTCGCTCAGATACCGTTCCATACACCCAATATGTAATAGACAAGACCTACTCCTTGCTCAGTGAACTGGACTCAACACCCCCTATTCACCGCACAAGAATATATGTGACTAGTAAGAATCTTAAAACCTATGTATTGATATCTGTCTGGAAGTGAGTCAAGTGGTGTAAAGCCGCATAAACACAGCCGTGAAAAGCAGCTAAACCCCATTATAAAAATAAATTACTTTTAAAAACCCGTAAAACAAAGACAGTGAAAGAGAGAGAAATTCTTACAAAATTCGTTCAGAGGCTGTGATGCAACCTGGATTGACCATATCTAGACCCACAGCTGGATGAGACATAAGGGTGGACACTCTTGGGGCTGAAAGGTTGAGTGAGGTTGGGTGAGCAGACGCAGACCCTTTAAAGTAATACTGCCTGGTACCCATTCCATGGGTCCCAAATCTCCAGGTTCAAGGGCATCTTCCTACACCGAAAACATGCATGAGAAACCCAGAAGATGGTACACCGTGTGATTTTGAAAGGTTTCTAATACGCACCTGATTTCTCAACTCCTTGTGCTAGGGTTCGCCTTTCCAGCTACTTTACTAGCAATCTCCCTACTTGGAGAATCAGCACCTTTAAACTACTGTTCCCTACAGGTTGCAATTTGTCCTGAGGATGAACGGGAAGAGGGGCAACCAATGAGAGACTAGATCTAGGTGTTGGGACAGGCACAGGTCACTCTATTTTCCCATCGGGAAGAAGAATTAACCACAGGCTCAGCCTGCCGCCCAGAAGCAGAATAGGGCCTGAGGCAATCCCGCGCTTTTGCGGCCAGCTCCCAAAAAAGCCAGTTGAAAAATGGAGCTCAGGGACACTGCAATTCACAAACCCGCAGAGCTATAAATGATAACTCTCATCCACAGATATATTGAGGGAAGGCAACGAAGAGGATTTGAAAGCAAGGCAGAATTGCAGGAAACAGGTTTCAGGAGGTAGATTCGAATCCCCTTTAAAGCACATGAAAAGTGGCAAAACGTCGACAATGATGCCCTTGGCCAAACAGGGCGTATGCGTTTTTTCCTGAATATATTCAGGAAAAAACGCATACGCCCTGTTTGGCCAACCAAGCAACCTGGAAACGGTAATCAGCGCTACAAAGAAGTCTCACTTCCCATCGGTCAAAAGGGCCAAGCTGCAAAAAGTGTCAAAACCAGAAATGCAGGACAGGCCATGGAGAAATGGCAGCCTTGCTACGCTGATGGGCGGGATGTAAATTGCCAACAGCCACTCTGGAGAAGTGTACGGTGTGTCCTGAAACATCGAAAAAACACAGCTTAGGGAGCATAGGGCACGTCCACTCATGGGCGTATAAATTGGGAAAACTAAAAATCAGCAAGACACAGGCACCCCAAAGTTTAGGGCTGTTCTGTTGACAAGAACCTCCACTTCATGACACCTTAAATATCCCAGGAAAGAGAAAAATGGATAAAGAAGTTGTGGTCCTTATGTACAATGGAATATCACTCAGACATGAAATCAATGTCATAAGGCTAGTAGAAGCAAGATGAGTGGATTTAGGTACGACGATTCTAAGTGAAATAAGTCACACAGAAAAAGACACTTATCATAAGCTATCACTTATAGAGGGAATGTAAAAACCGCTACACTTGAACTGAATTACAAAACAGAACAGAGTCACACGTTTAGAAAACACACTATGGCTGCTTAACGGGAAAGGTGAGGTGGGGTGAGGCATAAAACAAGGGTTTCAAATTCGCTCAGATACCGTTCCATACACCCAATATGTAATAGACAAGACCTACTCCTTGCTCAGTGAACTGGACTCAACACCCCCTATTCACCGCACAAGAATATATGTGACTAGTAAGAATCTTAAAACCTATGTATAGATATCTGTCTGGAAGTGAGTCAACTGGGTGTAAAGCCGCATAAACACAGCCGTGAAAAGCAGATAAACCCCATTATAAAAATAAATAACTTTTAAAAACCCGTAAAACAAAGACAGTGAAAGAGAGAGAAATTCTTACAAAATTCGTTCAGAGGCTGTGATGCAACCTGGATTGACCATATCTAGACCCACAGATGGATGAGACATAAGGGTGGACACTCTTGGGGCTGAAAGGTTGGGTGAGGTTGGGTGAGCAAACGCAGACCCTTTAAAGTAATACTGCCTGGTACCCATCCCATGGGTCCCAAATCTCCAGGTTCAAGGACATCTTCCTACATCGAAAACATGCATGAGAAACCCAGAAGATGGTACACCGTGTGATTTTGAAAGGTTTCTAATACGCACCTGATTTCTCATCTCCTTGTGCTAGGGTTCGCCTTTCCAGCTACTTTACTAGCAATCTCCCTACTTGGAGAATCAGCACCTTTAAGCTCCTGTTCCCTACAGGTTGCAATTTGTCCTGAGGATGAACGGGAAGAGGGGCAACCAATGAGAGACTAGAGCTAGGTGTTGGGACAGGCACAGGTCACTCTATTTTCCCATCGGGAAGAAGAATTAACCACAGGCTCAGCCTGCCGCCCAGAAGCAGAATAGGGCCTGAGGCAATCCCGCGCTTTTGCGGCCAGCTCCCAAAAAAGCCAGTTGAAAAATGGAGCTCAGGGACACTGCGATTCACAAACCCGCAGAGCTATAAATGATAACTCTCATCCACAGATATATTGAGGGAAGGCAAGGAAGAGGATTTGAAAGCAAGGCAGAATTGCAGGAAACAGGTTTCAGGAGGTAGATTCGAATCGCCTTTAAAGCACATGAAAAGTGGCAAAACGTCGACAATGATGCCCTTGGCCAAACAGGGCGTATGCGTTTTTTCCTGAATATATTCAGGAAAAAACGCATACGCCCTTTTTGGCCAACCAAGCAACCTGGAAAGGCTAATCAGCGCTACAAAGTAGTCTCGCTTCCCATCGGTCAAAAGGGCCATGCTGCAAAAAGTGTCAAAACCAGAAATGCAGGACAGGCCATGGAGAAATGGCAGCCTTGCTACGCTGATGGGCGGGATGTAAATTGCCAACAGCCACTCTGGAGAAGTGTACGGTGTGTCCTGAAACATCGAAAAAACACAGCTTAGGGAGCATAGGGCACGTCCACTCATGGGCGTATAAATTGGGAAAACTAAAAATCAGCAAGACACAGGCACCCCAAAGTTTAGGGCTGTTCTGTTGACAAGAACCTCCACTTCATGACACCTTAAATATCCCAGGAAAGAGAAAAATGGATAAAGAAGTTGTGGTCCTTATGTACAATGGAATATCACTCAGACATGAAATCAATGTCATAAGGCTAGTAGAAGCAAGATGAGTGGATTTAGGTACGACGATTCTAAGTGAAATAAGTCACACAGAAAAAGACACTTATCATAAGCTATCACTTATAGAGGGAATGTAAAAACCGCTACACTTGAACTGAATTACAAAACAGAACAGAGTCACACGTTTACAAAAAAAACTATAGCTGCTTAACGGGAAAGGTGAGGTGGGGTGAGGCATAAAACAAGGGTTTCAAATTCGCTCAGAAACCGTTCCATACACCCAATATGTAATATACAACACCTGCTCCTTGCTCAGTGAACTGGACTCAACACCCCCTATTCACCGCACAAGAATATATGTGACTAGTAAGAATCTTAAAACCTATGTATTGATATCTGTCTGGCAGTGAGTCAAGTGGGTGTAAAGCCGCATAAACACAGCCGTGAAAAGCAGCTAAACCCCATTATAAAAATAAATTACTTTTAAAAACCCGTAAAACAAAGACAGTGAAAGAGAGAGAAATTCTTACAAAATTCGTTCAGAGGCTGTGATGCAACCTGGATTGACCATATCTAGACCCACAGCTGGATGAGACATAAGGGTGGACACTCTTGGGGCTGAAAGGTTGGGTGAGGTTGGGTGAGCAAACGCAGACCCTTTAAAGTAACACTGCTTGGTACCCATCCCATGGGTCCCAAATCTACAGGTTCAAGGGCATCTTCCTACATCGAAAACATGCATGAGAAACCCAGAAGATGGTATACCGTGTGATTTTGAAAGGTTTCTAATACACACCTCATTTCTCATCTCCTTGTGCTCGGGTTCGCCTTTCCAGCTACTTTACTAGCAATCTCCCTACTTGGAGAATCAGCACCTTTAAGCTTCTGTTTCTACAGGTTGCAATTTGTCCTGAGGATGAACGGGAAGAGGGGCAACCAATGAGAGACTAGATCTAGGTGTTGGGACAGGCACAGGTCACTCTATTTTCCCATCAGGAAGAAGAATTAACCACAGGCTCAGCCTGCCGCCCAGAAGCAGAATAGGGCCTGAGGCAATCCCGCCCTTTTGCGGCCAGCTCCCAAAAAAGCGAGTTGAAAAATGGAGCTCAGGGACACTGCAATTCACAAACCCGCAGAGCTATAAATGATAACTCTCATCAACAGATATATTGAGGGAAGGCAACGAAGAGGATTTGAAAGCAAGGCAGAATTGCAGGAAACAGGTTTCAGGAGGTAGATTCGAATCGCCTTTAAAGCACATGAAAAGTGGCAAAACGTCGACAATGATGCCCTTGGCCAAACAGGGCGTATGCGTTTTTTCCTGAATATATTCAGGAAAAAACGCATACGCCCTGTTTGGCCAACCAAGCAACCTGGAAAGGCTAATCAGCGCTACAAAGAAGTCTCGCTTCCCATCGGTCAAAAGGGCCATGCTGCAAAAAGTGTCAAAACCAGAAATGCAGGACAGGCCATGGAGAAATGGCAGCCTTGCTACGCTGATGGGCAGGATGTAAATTGCCAACAGCCACTCTGGAGAAGTGTACGGTGTGTCCTGAAACATCGAAAAACCACAGCTTAGGGAGCATAGGGCACGTCCACTCATGGGCGTATAAATTGGGAAAACTAAAAATCAGCAAGACACAGGCACCCCAAAGTTTAGGGCTGCTCTGTTGACAAGAACCTCCACTTCATGACACCTTAAATATCCCAGGAAAGAGAAAAATGGATAAAGAAGTTGTGGTCCTTATGTACAATGGAATATCACTCAGACATGAAATCAATGTCATAAGGCTAGTATTAGCAAGATGAGTGGATTTAGGTACGACGATTCTAAGTGAAATAAGTCACACAGAAAAAGACACTTATCATAAGCTATCACTTATAGAGGGAATGTAAAAACCGCTACACTTGAACTGAATTACAAAACAGAACAGAGTCACACGTTTAGAAAACACACTATGGCTGCTTAACGGGAAAGTTGAGGTGGGGTGATGCATAAAACAAGGGTTTCAAATTCGCTCAGATACCGTTCCATACACCCAAAATGTAATAGACAATACCTACTCCTTGCTCAGTGAACTGGACTCAACACCCCCTATTCACTGCACAAGAATATATGTGACTAGTAAGAATCTTAAAACCTATGTATTTATATCTGTCTGGAAGTGAGTCAAGTGGGTGTAAAGCCGCATAAACACAGCCGTGAAAAGCAGCTAAACCCCATTATAAAAATAAATTACTTTTAAAAACCCGTAAAACAAAGACAGTGAAAGAGAGAGAAATTCTTACAAAATTCGTTCAGAGGCTGTGATGCAACCTGGATTGACCATATCTAGACCCACAGCTGGATGAGACATAAGGGTGGACACTCTTGGGGCTGAAAGGTTGGGTGAGGTTGGGTGAGCAAACGCAGACCCTTTAAAGTACTACTGCCTGGTACCCATCCCAGGGGTCCCAAATCTCCAGGTTCAAGGGCATCTTCCTACATCGAAAACATGCATGAGAAACCCAGAAGATGGTACACCGTGTGATTTTGAAAGGTTTCTAATACGCACCTCATTTCTCATCTCCTTGTGCTCGGGTTCGCCTTTCCAGCTACTTTACTAGCAATCTCCCTACTTGGAGAATCAGCACCTTTAAGCTTCTGTTCCCTACAGGTTGCAAATTGTCCTGAGGATGAACGGGAAGAGGGGCAACCAATGAGAGACTAGATCTAGGTGTTGGGACAGGCACAGGTCACTCTATTTTCCCATCAGGAAGAAGAATTAACCACAGGCTCAGCCTGCCGCCCAGAAGCAGAATAGGGCCTGAGGCAATCCCGCGCTTTTGCGGCCAGCTCGCAAAAAAGCCAGTTGAAAAATGGAGCTCAGGGACACTGCAATTCACAAACCCGCAGAGCTATAAATGATAACTCTCATCCACAGATATATTGAGGGAAGGCAACGAAGAGAATTTGAAAGCAAGGCAGAATTGCAGGAAACAGGTTTCAGGAGGTAGATTCGAATCGCCTTTAAAGCACATGAAAAGTGGCAAAATGTCGACAATGATGCCCTTGGCCAAACAGGGCGTATGCGTTTTTTCCTGAATATATTCAGGAAAAAACGCATACGCCCTGTTTGGCCAACCAAGCAACCTGGAAAGGCTAATCAGCGCTACAAAGAAGTCTCGCTTCCCATCGGTCAAAAGGGCCATTCTGCAAAAAGTGTCAAAACCAGAAATGCAGGACAGGCCATGGAGAAATGGCAGCCTTGCTACACTGATGGGCGGGATGTAAATTGCCAACAGCCACTCTGGAGAAGTGTACGGTGTGTCCTGAAACATCGAAAAACCACAGCTTAGGGAGCATAGGGCACGTCCACTCATGGGCGTATAAATTGGGATAACTAAAAATCAGCAAGACATAGGCACCCCAAAGTTTAGGGCTGCTCTGTTGACAAGAACCTCCACTTCATGACACCTTAAATATCCCAGGAAAGAAAAAAATGGATAAAGAAGTTGTGGTCCTTATGTACAATTGAATATCACTCAGACATGAAATCAATGTCTTAAGGCTAGTAGAAGCAAGATGAGTGGATTTAGGTACGATGATTCTAAGTGAAATAAGTCACACAGAAAAAGACACTTATCATAAGCTATCACTTATAGAGGGAATGTAAAAACCGCTACACTTGAACTGAATTACAAAACAGAACAGAGTCACACGTTTAGAAAACACACTATGGCTGCTTAACGGGAAAGGTGTGGTGGGGTGATGCATAAAACAAGGGTTTCAAATTCGCTCAGATACCGTTCCATACACCCAATATGTAATAGACAAGACCTACTCCTTGCTCAGTGAACTGGACTCAACACCCCCTATTCACCGCACAAGAATATATGTGACATGTAAGAATCTTAAAACCTATGTATTGATATCTGTCTGGAAGTGAGTCAAGTGGGTGTAAAGCCGCATAAACACAGCCGTGAAAAGCAGCTAAACCCCATTATAAAAATAAATTACTTTTAAAAACCCGTAAAACAAAGACAGTGAAAGAGAGAGAAATTCTTACAAAATTCGTTCAGAGGCTGTGATTCAACCTGGATTGACCATATCTAGACCCACAGCTGGATGAGACATAAGGGTGGACACTCTTGGGGCTGAAAGGTTGGGTGAGGTTGGGTGAGCAAACGCAGACCCTTTAAAGTAATACTGCCTGGTACCCATCCCATGGGTCCCAAATCTCCAGGTTCAAGGGCATCTTCCTACATCAAAAACATGCAGGAGAAACCCAGAAGATGGTACACCGTGTGATTTTGAAAGGTTTCTAATACGCACCTGACTTCTCATCTCCTTGTGATCGGGTTCGCCTTTCCAGCTACTTTACTAGCAATCTCCCTACATGGACAATCAGCACCTTTAAGCTCCTGTTCCCTACAGGTTGCAATTTGTCCTGAGGATGAACGGGAAGAGGGGCAACCAATGAGAGACTAGATCTAGGTGTAGGGACAGGCACAGGTCACTCTATTTTCCCATTGGGAAGAAGAATTAACCACAGGCTCAGCCTGCCGCCCAGAAGCAGAATAGGGCCTGAGGCAATCCCGCCCTTTTGCGGCCAGCTCCCAAAAAAGCCAGTTGAAAAATGGAGATCAGGGACACTGCAATTCACAAACCCGCAGATCTATAAATGATAACTCTCATCCACAGATATATTGAGGGAAGGCAACGAAGAGGATTTGAAAGCAAGGCAGAATTGCAGGAAACTGGTTTCAGGAGGTAGATTCGAATCGCCTTTAAAGCACATGAAAAGTGGCAAAACGTCGACAATGATGCCCTTGGCCAAACAGGGCGTATGCGTTTTTTCCTGAATATATTCAGGAAAAAACGCATACGCCCTGTTTGGCCAACCAAGCAACCTGGAAAGGCTAATCAGCGCTACAAAGAAGTCTCGCTTCCCATCAGTCAAAAGGGCAATGCTGCAAAAAGTTTCAAAACCAGAAATGCAGGACAGGCCATGGAGAAATGGCAGCCTTGCTACGCTGATGGGCGGGATGTAAATTGCAAACAGCCACTCTGGAGAAGTGTACGGTGTGTCCTGAAACATCGAAAAAACACAGCTTAGGGAGCATAGGGCACGTCCACTCATGGGCGTATAAATTGGGAAAAATAAAAATCAGCAAGACACAGGCACTCCAAAGTTTAGGGCTGCTCTGTTGAGAAGAACCTCCACTTCATGACACCTTAAATATCCCAGGAAAGAGAAAAATGGATAAAGAAGTTCTGGTCCGTATGTACAATGGAATATCACTCAGACTTGAAATCAAGGCCATAAGGCTAGTAGAAGCAAGATGAGTGGATTTAGGTACGATGATTCTAAGTGAAATAAGTCACACAGAAAAAGACACTTATCATTAGCTATCACTTATAGAGGGAATGTAAAAACCGCTACACTTGAACTGAATTACAAAACAGAACAGAGTCACACGTTTAGGAAACACACTATGGCTGCTTAACGGGAAAGGTGAGGTGGGGTGAGGCATAAAACAAGGGTTTCAAATTCGCTCAGATACCGTTCCATACACCCAATATGTAATAGACAAGACCTACTACTTCCTCAGTGAACTGGACTCAACACCCCCTATTCACCGCACAAGAATATATGTGACTAGTAAGAATCTTAAAACCTATGTATTGATATCTGTCTGGAAGTGAGTCAAGTGGGTGTAAAGCCGCATAAACACAGCCGTGAAAAGCAGCTAAACCCCATTATAAAAATAAATTTCTTTTAAAAACCCGTAAAACAAAGACAGTGAAAGAGAGAGAAATTCTTACAAAATTCGTTCAGCGGCTGTGATGCAACCTGGATTGACCATATCTAGACCCACAGCTGGATGAGACATAAGGGTGGACACTCTTGGGGCTGAAAGGTTGGGTGAGGTTGGGTGAGCAGACGCAGACCCTTTAAAGTAATACTGCCTGGTACCCATCCCATGGGTCCCAAATCTCCAGGTTCAAGGGCATCTTCCTACATCGAAAACATGCATGAGAAACCCAGAAGATGGTACACCGTGTGATTTTGAAAGGTTTCTAATACGCACCTGATTTCTCATCTCCTTGTGCTAGGGTTCGCCTTTCCAGCTACTTTACTAGCAATCTCCCTACTTGGAGAATCAGCACCTTTAAGCTCCTGTTCCCTACAGGTTGCAATTTGTCCTGAGGATGAACGGGAAGAGGGGCAACCAATGAGAGACTAGATCTAGGTGTTGGGACAGGCACAGGTCACTCTATTTTCCCATCGGGAAGAAGAATTAACCACAGGCTCAGCCTGCCGCCCAGAAGCAGAATAGGGCCTGAGGCAATCCCGCGCTTTTGCGGCCAGCTCCCAAAAAAGCCAGTTGAAAAATGGAGCTCAGGGACACTGTGATTCACAAACCCGCAGAGCTATAAATGATAACTCTCATCCACAGATATATTGAGGGAAGGCAAGGAAGAGGATTTGAAAGCAAGGCAGAATTGCAGGAAACAGGTTTCAGGAGGTAGATTCGAATCGCCTTTAAAGCACATGAAAAGTGGCAAAACGTCGACAATGATGCCCTTGGCCAAACAGGGCGTATGCGTTTTTTCCTGAATATATTCAGGAAAAAACGCATACGCCCTCTTTGGCCAACCAAGCAACCTGGAAAGGCTAATCAGCGCTACAAAGAAGTCTCGCTTCCCATCGGTCAAAAGGGCCATGCTGCAAAAAGTGTCAAAACCAGAAATGCAGGACAGGCCATGGAGAAATGGCAGCCTTGCTACGCTGATGGGCGGGATGTAAATTGCCAACAGCCACTCTGGAGAAGTGTACGGTGTGTCCTGAAACATCGAAAAAACACAGCTTAGGGAGCATAGGGCACGTCCACTCATGGGCGTATAAATTGGGAAAACTAAAAATCAGCAAGACACAGGCACCCCAAAGTTTAGGGCTGTTCTGTTGACAAGAACCTCCACTTCATGACACCTTAAATATCCCAGGAAAGAGAAAATTGGATAAAGAAGTTGTGGTCCTTATGTACAATGGAATATCACTCAGACATGAAATCAATGTCATAAGGCTAGTAGAAGCAAGATGAGTGGATTTAGGTACGACGATTCTAAGTGAAATAAGTCACACAGAAAAAGACACTTATCATAAGCTATCACTTATAGAGGGAATGTAAAAACCGCTACACTTGAACTGAATTACAAAACAGAACAGAGTCACACGTTTAGAAAACACACTATGGCTGCTTAACGGGAAAGGTGAGGTGGGGTGAGGCATAAAACAAGGGTTTCAAATTCGCTCAGATACCGTTCCATACACCCAATATGTAATAGACAAGACCTACTCCTTGCTCAGTGAACTGGACTCAACACCCCCTATTCACCGCACAAGAATATATGTGACTAGTAAGAATCTTAAAACCTATGTATTGATATCTGTCTGGAAGTGAGTCAAGTGGTGTAAAGCCGCATAAACACAGCCGTGAAAAGCAGCTAAACCCCATTATAAAAATAAATTACTTTTAAAAACCCGTAAAACAAAGACAGTGAAAGAGAGAGAAATTCTTACACAATTCGTTCAAAGGCTGTGATGCAAACTGGATTGACCATATCTAGACCCACAGCTGGATGAGACATAAGGGTGGACACTCTTGGGGCTGAAAGGTTGGGTGAGGTTGGGTGAGCAGACGCAGACCCTTTAAAGTAATACTGCCTGATACCCATCCCATGGGTCCCAAATCTCCAGGTTCAAGGGCATCTTCCTACATCGAAAACATGCATGAGAAACCCAGAAGATGGTACACCGTGTGATTTTGAAAGGTTTCTAATACGCACCTGAATTCTCATCTCCTTGTGCTAGGGTTCGCCTTTCAAGCTACTTTACTAGCAATCTCCCTACTTGGAGAATCAGCACCTTTAAGCTCCTGTTCCCTACAGGTTGCAATTTGTCCTGAGGATGAACGGGAAGAGGGGCAACCAATGAGAGACTAGATCTAGGTGTTGGGACAGGCACAGGTCACTCTATTTTCCCATCGGGAAGAAGAATTAACCACAGGCTCAGCCTGCCGCCCAGAAGCAGAATAGGGCCTGAGGCAATCCCGCGCTTTTGCGGCCAGCTCCCAAAAAAGCCAGTTGAAAAATGGAGCTCAGGGACACTGTGATTCACAAACCCGCAGAGCTATAAATGATAACTCTCATCCACAGATATATTGAGGGAAGGCAAGGAAGAGGATTTGAAAGCAAGGCAGAATTGCAGGAAACAGGTTTCAGGAGGTAGATTCGAATCGCCTTTAAAGCATATGAAAAGTGGCAAAACATCGACAATGATGCCCTTGGCCAAACAGGGCGTATGCGTTTTTTCCTGAATATATTCAGGAAAAAACGCATACGCCCTCTTTGGCCAACCAAGCAACCTGGAAAGGCTAATCAGCGCTACAAAGAAGTCTCGCTTCCCATCGGTCAAAAGGGCCATGCTGCAAAAAGTGTCAAAACCAGAAATGCAGGACAGGCCATGGAGAAATGGCAGCCTTGCTACGCTGATGGGCGGGATGTAAATTGCCAACAGCCACTCTGGAGAAGTGTACGGTGTGTCCTGAAACATCGAAAAAACACAGCTTAGGGAGCATAGGGCACGTCCACTCATGGGCGTATAAATTGGGAAAACTAAAAATCAGCAAGACACAGGCACCCCAAAGTTTAGGGCTGTTCTGTTGACAAGAACCTCCACTTCATGACACCTTAAATATCCCAGGAAAGAGAAAAATGGATAAAGAAGTTGTGGTCCTTATGTACAATGGAATATCACTCAGACATGAAATCAATGTCATAAGGCTAGTAGAAGCAAGATGAGTGGATTTAGGTACGACGATTCTAAGTGAAATAAGTCACACAGAAAAAGACACTTATCATAAGCTATCACTTATAGAGGGAATGTAAAAACCGCTACACTTGAACTGAATTACAAAACAGAACAGAGTCACACGTTTAGAAAACACACTATGGCTGCTTAACAGGAAAGGTGAGGTGGGGTGAGGCATAAAACAAGGGTTTCAAATTCGCTCAGATACCGTTCCATACACCCAATATGTAATAGACAAGACCTACTCCTTGCTCAGTGAACTGGACTCAACACCCCCTATTCACCGCACAAGAATATATGTGACTAGTAAGAATCTTAAAACCTATGTATAGATATCTGTCTGGAAGTGAGTCAACTGGGTGTAAAGCCGCATAAACACAGCCGTGAAAAGCAGATAAACCCCATTATAAAAATAAATTACTTTTAAAAACCCGTAAAACAAAGACAGTGAAAGAGAGAGAAATTCTTACAAAATTCGTTCAGAGGCTGTGATGCAACCTGGATTGACCATATCTAGACCCACAGCTGGATGAGACATAAGGGTGGACACTCTTGGGGCTGAAAGGTTGGGTGAGGTTGGGTGAGCAAACGCAGACCCTTTAAAGTAATACTGCCTGGTACCCATCCCATGGGTCCCAAATCTCCAGGTTCAAGGGAATCTTCCTACATCGAAAACATGCATGAAAAACCCAGAAGATGGTACACCGTGTGATTTTGAAAGGTTTCTAATACGCAACTCATTTCTCATCTCCTTGTGCTCGGGTTCGCCTTTCCAGCTACTTTACTAGCAATCTCCCTACTTGGAGAATCAGCACCTTTAAGCTCCTGTTCCCTACAGGTTGCAATTTGTCCTGAGGATGAACGGGAAGAGGGGCAACCAATGAGAGACTAGATCTAGGTGTTGGGAAAGGCACAGGTCACTCTATTTTCCCATCGGGAGGAAGAATTAACCACAGGCTCAGCCTGCCGCCCAGAAGCGGAAAAGGGCCTGAGGCAAACCCGCGCTTTTGCGGCCAGCTCCCAAAAAAGCCAGTTGAAAAATGGAGCTCAGGGACACTGAAATTCACAAACCCGCAGAGCTATAAATAATAACTCTCATCCACAGATATATTGAGGGAAGGCAACGGAGAGGATTTGAAAGCAAGGCAGAATTGCAGGAAACAGGTTTCAGGAGGTAGATTCGAATCGCCTTTAAAGCACATGAAAAGCGGCAAAACTTCGACAATGATGCCCTTGGCCAAACAGGGCGTATGCGTTTTTTCCTGAATATATTCAGGAAAAAACGCAAACGCCCTTTTTGGCCAACCAAGCAACCTGGAAAGGCAAATCAGCGCTAAAAAGTAGTCTCGCTTCCCATCGGTCAAAAGGGTCATGCTGCAAAAAGTGTCTAAACCAGAAATGCAGGACAGGCCATGGAGAAATGGCAGCCTTGCTACGCTGATGGGCGGGATGTAAATTGCCAACAGCCACTCTGGAGAAGTGTACGGTGTGTCATGAAACATCGAAAAAACACAGCTTAGGGAGCATAGGGCACGTCCACTCATGGGCGTATAAATTGGGAAAACTAAAAATCAGCAAGACACAGGCACCCCAAAGTTTAGGGCTGCTCTGTTGACAAGAACCTCCACTTCATGACACCTTAAATATCCCAGGAAAGAGAAAAATGGATAAAGAAGTTGTGGTCCTTATGTACAATGGAATATCACTCAGACATGAAATCAAGGTCATAAGGCTAGTAGAAGCAAGATGAGTGGACTTAGGTACGACGATTCTAAGTGAAATAAGTCACACAGAAAAAGACACTTATCATAAGCTATCACTTATAGAGGGAATGTAAAAACCGCTACACTTGAACTGAATTACAAAACAGAACAGAGTCACACGTTTAGAAAACACACTATGGCTGCTTAACGGGAAAGGTGAGGTGGGGTGAGGCATAAAACAAGGGTTTCAAATTCGCTCAGATACCGTTCCATACACCCAATATGTAATAGACAAGACCTACTCCTTGCTCAGTGAACTGGACTCAACACCCCCTATTCACCGCACAAGAATATATGTGACTAGTAAGAATCTTAAAACCTATGTATTGATATCTGTCTGGAAGTGAGTCAAGTGGGTGTAAAGCCGCATAAACACAGCCGTGAAAAGCAGCTAAACCCCATTATAAAAATAAATTACTTTTAAAAACCCGTAAAACAAAGACAGTGAAAGAGAGAGAAATTCTTACAAAATTCGTTCAGAGGCTGTGATGCAACCTGGATTGACCATATCTAGACCCACAGCTGGATGAGACATAAGGGTGGACACTCTTGGGGCTGAAAGGTTGGGTGAGGTTGGGTGAGCAGACGCAGACCCTTTAAAGTAATACTGCCTGGTACCCATTCCATGGGTCCCAAATCTCCAGGTTCAATGGCATCTTCCTACATCGAAAACATGCATGAGAAACCCAGATGATGGTACACCGTGTGATTTTGAAAGGTTTCTAATACGCACCTGATTTCTCATCTCCTTGTGCTAGGGTTCGCCTTTCCAGCTACTTTACTAGCAATCTCCCTACTTGGAGAATCAGCACCTTTAACCTCCTGTTCCCTACAGGTTGCAATTTTTCCTGAGGATGAACGGGAAGAGGGGCAACCAATGAGAGACTAGATCTAGGTTTTGGGACAGGCACAGGTCACTCTATTTTCCCATCGGGAAGAAGAATTAACCACAGGCTCAGCCTGCCGCCCAGAAGCAGAATAGGGCCTGAGGCAATCCCGTGCTTTTGCGGCCAGCTCCCAAAAAAGCCAGTTGAAAAATGGAACTCAGGGACACTGCAATTCACAAACCCGCAGAGCTATAAATGATAACTCTCATCCACAGATATATTGAGGGAAGGCAAGGAAGAGGATTTGAAAGCAAGGCAGAATTGCAGGAAACAGGTTTCAGGAGGTAGATTCGAATCGCCTTTAAAGCACATGAAAAGTGGCAAAACATCGACAATGATGCCCTTGGCCAAACAGGGCGTATGCGTTTTTTCCTGAATATATTCAGGAAAAAACGCATACGCCCTGTTTGGCCAACCAAGCAACCTGGAAAGGCTAATCAGCGCTACAAAGAAGTCTCGCTTCCCATCGGTCAAAAGGGCCATGCTGCAAAAAGTGTCAAAACCAGAAATGCAGGACAGGCCATGGAGAAATGGCAGCCTTGCTACGCTGATGGGCGGGATGTAAATTGCCAACAGCCACTCTGGAGAAGTGTACGGTGTGTCCTGAAACATCGAAAAAACACAGCTTAGGGAGCATAGGGCACGTCCACTCATGGGCGTATAAATTGGGAAAACTAAAAATCAGCAAGACACAGGCACCCCAAAGTTTAGGGCTGTTCTGTTGACAAGAACCTCCACTTCATGACACCTTAAATATCCCAGGAAAGAGAAAAATGGATAAAGAAGTTGTGGTCCTTATGTACAATGGAATATCACTCAGACATGAAATCAATGTCATAAGGCTAGTAGAAGCAAGATGAGTGGATTTAGGTACGACGATTCTAAGTGAAATAAGTCACACAGAAAAAGACACTTATCATAAGCTATCACTTATAGAGGGAATGTAAAAACCGCTACACTTGAACTGAATTACAAAACAGAACAGAGTCACACGTTTAGAAAACACACTATGGCTGCTTAACGGGAAAGGTGAGGTGGGGTGAGGCATAAAACAAGGGTTTCAAATTCGCTCAGATACCGTTCCATACACCCAATATGTAATAGACAAGACCTACTCCTTGCTCAGTGAACTGGACTCAACACCCCCTATTCACCGCACAAGAATATATGTGACTAGTAAGAATCTTAAAACCTATGTATTGATATCTGTCTGGAAGTGAGTCAAGTGGTGTAAAGCCGCATAAACACAGCCGTGAAAAGCAGCTAAACCCCATTATAAAAATAAATTACTTTTAAAAACCCGTAAAACAAAGACAGTGAAAGAGAGAGAAATTCTTACACAATTCGTTCAGAGGCTGTGATGCAACCTGGATTGACCATATCTAGACCCACAGCTGGATGAGACATAAGGGTGGACACTCTTGGGGCTGAAAGGTTGAGTGAGGTTGGGTGAGCAGACGCAGACCCTTTAAAGTAATACTGCCTGGTACCCATTCCATGGGTCCCAAATCTCCAGGTTCAAGGGCATCTTCCTACACCGAAAACATGCATGAGAAACCCAGAACATGGTACACCGTGTGATTTTGAAAGGTTTCTAATACGCACCTGATTTCTCAACTCCTTGTGCTAGGGTTCGCCTTTCCAGCTACTTTACTAGCAATCTCCCTACTTGGAGAATCAGCACCTTTAAACTACTGTTCCCTACAGGTTGCAATTTGTCCTGAGGATGAACGGGAAGAGGGGCAACCAATGAGAGACTAGATCTAGGTGTTGGGACAGGCACAGGTCACTCTATTTTCCCATCGGGAAGAAGAATTAACCACAGGCTCAGCCTGCCGCCCAGAAGCAGAATAGGGCCTGAGGCAATCCCGCGCTTTTGCGGCCAGCTCCCAAAAAAGCCAGTTGAAAAATGGAGCTCAGGGACACTGCAATTCACAAACCCGCAGAGCTATAAATGATAACTCTCATCCACAGATATATTGAGGGAAGGCAACGAAGAGGATTTGAAAGCAAGGCAGAATTGCAGGAAACAGGTTTCAGGAGGTAGATTCGAATCGCCTTTAAAGCACATGAAAAGTGGCAAAACGTCGACAATGATGCCCTTGGCCAAACAGGGCGTATGCGTTTTTTCCTGAATATATTCAGGAAAAAACGCATACGCCCTGTTTGGCCAACCAAGCAACCTGGAAACGGTAATCAGCGCTACAAAGAAGTCTCACTTCCCATCGGTCAAAAGGGCCAAGCTGCAAAAAGTGTCAAAACCAGAAATGCAGGACAGGCCATGGAGAAATGGCAGCCTTGCTACGCTGATGGGCGGGATGTAAATTGCCAACAGCCACTCTGGAGAAGTGTACGGTGTGTCCTGAAACATCGAAAAAACACAGCTTAGGGAGCATAGGGCACGTCCACTCATGGGCGTATAAATTGGGAAAACTAAAAATCAGCAAGACACAGGCACCCCAAAGTTTAGGGCTGTTCTGTTGACAAGAACCTCCACTTCATGACACCTTAAATATCCCAGGAAAGAGAAAAATGGATAAAGAAGTTGTGGTCCTTATGTACAATGGAATATCACTCAGACATGAAATCAATGTCATAAGGCTAGTAGAAGCAAGATGAGTGGATTTAGGTACGACGATTCTAAGTGAAATAAGTCACACAGAAAAAGACACTTATCATAAGCTATCACTTATAGAGGGAATGTAAAAACCGCTACACTTGAACTGAATTACAAAACAGAACAGAGTCACACGTTTAGAAAACACACTATGGCTGCTTAACGGGAAAGGTGAGGTGGGGTGAGGCATAAAACAAGGGTTTCAAATTCGCTCAGATACCGTTCCATACACCCAATATGTAATAGACAAGACCTACTCCTTGCTCAGTGAACTGGACTCAACACCCCCTATTCACCGCACAAGAATATATGTGACTAGTAAGAATCTTAAAACCTATGTATAGATATCTGTCTGGAAGTGAGTCAACTGGGTGTAAAGCCGCATAAACACAGCCGTGAAAAGCAGATAAACCCCATTATAAAAATAAATAACTTTTAAAAACCCGTAAAACAAAGACAGTGAAAGAGAGAGAAATTCTTACAAAATTCGTTCAGAGGCTGTGATGCAACCTGGATTGACCATATCTAGACCCACAGATGGATGAGACATAAGGGTGGACACTCTTGGGGCTGAAAGGTTGGGTGAGGTTGGGTGAGCAAACGCAGACCCTTTAAAGTAATACTGCCTGGTACCCATCCCATGGGTCCCAAATCTCCAGGTTCAAGGACATCTTCCTACATCGAAAACATGCATGAGAAACCCAGAAGATGGTACACCGTGTGATTTTGAAAGGTTTCTAATACGCACCTGATTTCTCATCTCCTTGTGCTAGGGTTCGCCTTTCCAGCTACTTTACTAGCAATCTCCCTACTTGGAGAATCAGCACCTTTAAGCTCCTGTTCCCTACAGGTTGCAATTTGTCCTGAGGATGAACGGGAAGAGGGGCAACCAATGAGAGACTAGAGCTAGGTGTTGGGACAGGCACAGGTCACTCTATTTTCCCATCGGGAAGAAGAATTAACCACAGGCTCAGCCTGCCGCCCAGAAGCAGAATAGGGCCTGAGGCAATCCCGCGCATTTGCGGCCAGCTCCCAAAAAAGCCAGTTGAAAAATGGAGCTCAGGGACACTGCGATTCACAAACCCGCAGAGCTATAAATGATAACTCTCATCCACAGATATATTGAGGGAAGGCAAGGAAGAGGATTTGAAAGCAAGGCAGAATTGCAGGAAACAGGTTTCAGGAGGTAGATTCGAATCGCCTTTAAAGCACATGAAAAGTGGCAAAACGTCGACAATGATGCCCTTGGCCAAACAGGGCGTATGCGTTTTTTCCTGAATATATTCAGGAAAAAACGCATACGCCCTGTTTGGCCAACCAAGCAACCTGGAAAGGCTAATCAGCGCTACAAAGTAGTCTCGCTTCCCATCGGTCAAAAGGGCCATGCTGCAAAAAGTGTCAAAACCAGAAATGCAGGACAGGCCATGGAGAAATGGCAGCCTTGCTACGCTGATGGGCGGGATGTAAATTGCCAACAGCCACTCTGGAGAAGTGTACGGTGTGTCCTGAAACATCGAAAAAACACAGCTTAGGGAGCATAGGGCACGTCCACTCATGGGCGTATAAATTGGGAAAACTAAAAATCAGCAAGACACAGGCACCCCAAAGTTTAGGGCTGTTCTGTTGACAAGAACCTCCACTTCATGACACCTTAAATATCCCAGGAAAGAGAAAAATGGATAAAGAAGTTGTGGTCCTTATGTACAATGGAATATCACTCAGACATGAAATCAATGTCATAAGGCTAGTAGAAGCAAGATGAGTGGATTTAGGTACGACGATTCTAAGTGAAATAAGTCACACAGAAAAAGACACTTATCATAAGCTATCACTTATAGAGGGAATGTAAAAACCGCTACACTTGAACTGAATTACAAAACAGAACAGAGTCACACGTTTAGAAAACACACTATGGCTGCTTAACGGGAAAGGTGAGGTGGGGTGAGGCATAAAACAAGGGTTTCAAATTCGCTCAGATACCGTTCCATGCACCCAATATGTAATAGACAAGACCTACTCCTTGCTCAGTGAACTGGACTCAACACCCCCTATTCACCGCACAAGAATATATGTGACTAGTAAGAATCTTAAAACCTATGTATAGATATCTGTCTGGAAGTGAGTCAACTGGGTGTAAAGCCGCATAAACACAGCCGTGAAAAGCAGATAAACCCCATTATAAAAATAAATTACTTTTAAAAACCCGTAAAACAAAGACAGTGAAAGAGAGAGAAATTCTTACAAAATTCGTTCAGAGGCTGTGATGCAACCTGGATTGACCATATCTAGACACACAGCTGGATGAGACATAAGGGTGGACACTCTTGGGGCTGAAAGGATGGGTGAGGTTGGGTGAGCAAACGCAGACCCTTTAAAGTAATACTGCCTGGTACCCATCCCATGGGGCCAAATCTCCAGGTTCAAGGGAATCTTCCTACATCGAAAACATGCATGAAAAACCCAGAAGATGGTACACCGTGTGATTTTGAAAGGTTTCTAATACGCTACTCATTTCTCATCTCCTTGTGCTCGGGTTCGCCTTTCCAGCTACTTTACTAGCAATCTCCGTACTTTGAGAATCAGCACCTTTAAGCTCCTGTTCCCTACAGGTTGCAATTTGTCCTGAGGATGAACGGGAAGAGGGGCAACCAATGAGAGACTAGATCTAGGTGTTGGGAAAGGCACAGGTCACTCTATTTTCCCATCGGGAAGAAGAATTAACCACAGGCTCAGCCTGCCGCCCAGAAGCAGAATAGGGCCTGAGGCAATCCCGCGCTTTTGCGGCCAGCTCCCAAAAAAGCCAGTTGAAAAATGGAGCTCAGGGACACTGCAATTCACAAACCCGCAGAGCTATAAATAATAACTCTCATCCACAGATATATTGAGGGAAGGCAACGAAGAGGATTTGAAAGCAAGGCAGAATTGCAGGAAACAGGTTTCATGAGGTAGATTCGAATCGCCTTTAAAGCACATGAAAAGCGGCAAAACTTCGACAATGATGCCCTTGGCCAAACAGGGCGTATGCGTTTTTTCCTGAATATATTCAGGAAAAAACGCATACGCCCTGTTTGGCCAACCAAGCAACCTGGAAAGGTTAATCAGCGCTACAAAGAAGTCTCGCTTCCCATCGGTCAAAAGGGCCATGCTGCAAAAAGTGTCAAAACCAGAAATGCAGGACAGGCCATGGAGAAATGGCAGCCTTGCTACGCTGATGGGCGTGATGTAAATTGCCAACAGCCACTCTGGAGAAGTGTACGGTGTGTCCTGAAACATCGAAAAAACGCAGCTTAGGGAGCATAGGGCACGTCCACTCATGGGCGTATAAATTGGGAAAACTAAAAATCAGCAAGACACAGGCACTCCAAAGTTTAGGGCTGCTCTGTTGAGAAGAACCTCCACTTCATGACACCTTAAATATCCCAGGAAAGAGAAAAATGGATAAAGAAGTTGTGGTCCTTATGTACAATGGAATATCACTCAGACATGAAATCAAGGCCATAAGGCTAGTAGAAGCAAGATGAGTGGATTTAGGTACGATGATTCTAAGTGAAATAAGTCACACAGAAAAAGACACTTATCATTAGCTATCACTTATAGAGGGAATATAAAAACCGCTACACTTGAACTGAATTACAAAACAGAACAGAGTCACACGTTTAGAAAACACACTATGGCTGCTTAACGGGAAAGGTGAGGAGGGGTGAGGCATAAAACAAGGGTTTCAAATTCGCTCAGATACCGTTCCATACACCCAATATGTAATAGACAAGACCTACTCCTTGCTAAGTGAACTGGACTCAACACCCCCTATTCACCGCACAAGAATATATGTGACTAGTAAGAATCTTAAAACCTATGTATTGATATGTGTCTGGAAGTGAGTCAAGTGGGTGTAAAGCCGCATAAACACAGCCGTGAAAAGCAGCTAGACCCCATTATAAAAATAAATTACTTTTAAAAACCCGTAAAACAAAGACAGTGAAAGAGAGAGAAATTCTTACACAATTCGTTCAGAGGCTGTGATGCAACCTGGATTGACCATATCTAGACCCACAGCTGGATGAGACATAAGGGTGGACACTCTTGGGGCTGAAAGGTTGGGTGAGGTTGGGTGAGCAGACGCAGACCCTTTAAAGTAATACTGCCTGGTACCCATCCCATGGGTCCCAAATCTCCAGGTTCAATGGCATCTTCCTACATCGAAAACATGCATGAGGAACCCAGAAGATGGTACACCGTGTGATTTTGAAAGGTTTCTAATACGCACCTGATTTCTCATCTCCTTGTGCTCGGGTTCGCCTTTCCAGCTACTTTACTAGCAATCTCCCTACTTGGAGAATCAGCACCTTTAAGCTCCTGTTCCCTACAGGTTGCAATTTGTCCTGAGGATGAACGGGAAGAGGGGCAACCAATGAGAGACTAGATCTAGGTGTTGGGACAGGCACAGGTCACTCTATTTTCCCATCGGGAAGAAGAATTAACCACAGGCTCAGCCTGCCGCCCAGAAGCAGAATAGGGCCTGAGGCAATCCCGCGCTTTTGCGGCCAGCTCCCAAAAAAGCCAGTTGAAAAATGGAGCTCAGGGACACTGCGATTCACAAACCCGCAGAGCTATAAATGATAACTCTCATCCACAGATATATTGAGGGAAGGCAACGAAGAGGATTTGAAAGCAAGGCAGAATTGCAGGAAACAGGTTTCAGGAGGTAGATTCGAATCGCCTTTAAAGCACATGAAAAGTGGCAAAACGTCGACAATGATGCCCTTGGCCAAACAGGGCGTATGCGTTTTTTCCTGAATATATTCAGGAAAAAACGCATACGCCCTGTTTGGCCAACCAAGCAACCTGGAAAGGCTAATCAGCGCTACAAAGATGTCTCGCTTCCCATCGGTCAAAAGGGCCATGCTGCAAAAAGTGTCAAAACCAGAAATGCAGGACAGGCCATGGAGAAATGGCAGCCTTGCTACGCTGATGGGCGGGATGTAAATTGCCAACAGCCACTCTGGAGAAGTGTACGGTGTGTCCTGAAACATCGAAAAAACACAGCTTAGGGAGCATAGGGCACGTCCACTCATGGGCGTATAAATTGGGAAAACTAAAAATCAGCAAGACACAGGCACCCCAAAGTTTAGGGCTGCTCTGTTGACAAGAACCTCCACTTCATGACAACTTAAATATCCCAGGAAAGAGAAAAATGGATAAAGAAGTTGTGGTCCTTATGTACAATGGAATATCACTCAGACATGAAATCAAGGTCATAAGGCTAGGAGAAGCAAGATGAGTGGATTTAGGTACGAAGATTCTAAGTGAAATAAGTCACACAGAAAAAGACACTTATCATAAGCTATCACTTATAGAGGGAATGTAAAAACCGCTACACTTGAACTGAATTACAAAACAGAACAGAGTCACACGTTTAGAAAACACACTATGGCTGCTTAACGGGAAAGGTGAGGTGGGGTGAGGCATAAAACAAGGGTTTCAAATTCGCTCAGATACCGTTCCATGCACCCAATATGTAATAGACAAGACCTACTCCTTGCTCAGTGAACTGGACTCAACACCCCCTATTCACAGCACAAGAATATATGTGACTAGTAAGAATCTTAAAACCTATGTATAGATATCTGTCTGGAAGTGAGTCAACTGGGTGTAAAGCCGCATAAACACAGCCGTGAAAAGCAGATAAACCCCATTATAAAAATAAATTACTTTTAAAAACCCGTAAAACAAAGACAGTGAAAGAGAGAGAAATTCTTACAAAATTCGTTCAGAGGCTGTGATGCAACCTGGATTGACCATATCTAGACACACAGCTGGATGAGACATAAGGGTGGACACTCTTGGGGCTGAAAGGATGGGTGAGGTTGGGTGAGCAAACGCAGACCCTTTAAAGTAATACTGCCTGGTACCCATCCCATGGGGCCAAATCTCCAGGTTCAAGGGAATCTTCCTACATCGAAAACATGCATGAAAAACCCAGAAGATGGTACACCGTGTGATTTTGAAAGGTTTCTAATACGCTACTCATTTCTCATCTCCTTGTGCTCGGGTTCGCCTTTCCAGCTACTTTACTAGCAATCTCCGTACTTTGAGAATCAGCACCTTTAAGCTCCTGTTCCCTACAGGTTGCAATTTGTCCTGAGGATGAACGGGAAGAGGGGCAACCAATGAGAGACTAGATCTAGGTGTTGGGAAAGGCACAGGTCACTCTATTTTCCCATCGGGAAGAAGAATTAACCACAGGCTCAGCCTGCCGCCCAGAAGCAGAATAGGGCCTGAGGCAATCCCGCGCTTTTGCGGCCAGCTCCCAAAAAAGCCAGTTGAAAAATGGAGCTCAGGGACACTGCAATTCACAAACCCGCAGAGCTATAAATAATAACTCTCATCCACAGATATATTGAGGGAAGGCAACGAAGAGGATTTGAAAGCAAGGCAGAATTGCAGGAAACAGGTTTCATGAGGTAGATTCGAATCGCCTTTAAGGCACATGAAAAGCGGCAAAACTTCGACAATGATGCCCTTGGCCAAACAGGGCGTATGCGTTTTTTCCTGAATATATTCAGGAAAAAACGCATACACCCTGTTTGGCCAACCAAGCAACCTGGAAAGGTTAATCAGCGCTACAAAGAAGTCTCGCTTCCCATCGGTCAAAAGGGCCATGCTGCAAAAAGTGTCAAAACCAGAAATGCAGGACAGGCCATGGAGAAATGGCAGCCTTGCTACGCTGATGGGCGTGATGTAAATTGCCAACAGCCACTCTGGAGAAGTGTACGGTGTGTCCTGAAACATCGAAAAAACGCAGCTTAGGGAGCATAGGGCACGTCCACTCATGGGCGTATAAATTGGGAAAACTAAAAATCAGCAAGACACAGGCACTCCAAAGTTTAGGGCTGCTCTGTTGAGAAGAACCTCCACTTCATGACACCTTAAATATCCCAGGAAAGAGAAAAATGGATAAAGAAGTTGTGGTCCTTATGTACAATGGAATATCACTCAGACATGAAATCAAGGCCATAAGGCTAGTAGAAGCAAGATGAGTGGATTTAGGTACGATGATTCTAAGTGAAATAAGTCACACAGAAAAAGACACTTATCATTAGCTATCACTTATAGAGGGAATATAAAAACCGCTACACTTGAACTGAATTACAAAACAGAACAGAGTCACACGTTTAGAAAACACACTATGGCTGCTTAACGGGAAAGGTGAGGAGGGGTGAGGCATAAAACAAGGGTTTCAAATTCGCTCAGATACCGTTCCATACACCCAATATGTAATAGACAAGACCTACTCCTTGCTAAGTGAACTGGACTCAACACCCCCTATTCACCGCACAAGAATATATGTGACTAGTAAGAATCTTAAAACCTATGTATTGATATGTGTCTGGAAGTGAGTCAAGTGGGTGTAAAGCCGCATAAACACAGCCGTGAAAAGCAGCTAGACCCCATTATAAAAATAAATTACTTTTAAAAACCCGTAAAACAAAGACAGTGAAAGAGAGAGAAATTCTTACACAATTCGTTCAGAGGCTGTGATGCAACCTGGATTGACCATATCTAGACCCACAGCTGGATGAGACATAAGGGTGGACACTCTTGGGGCTGAAAGGTTGGGTGAGGTTGGGTGAGCAGACGCAGACCCTTTAAAGAAATACTGCCTGGTACCCATCCCATGGGTCCCAAATCTCCAGGTTCAATGGCATCTTCCTACATCGAAAACATGCATGAGGAACCCAGAAGATGGTACACCGTGTGATTTTGAAAGATTTCTAATACGCACCTGATTTCTCATCTCCTTGTGCTCGGGTTCGCCTTTCCAGCTACTTTACTAGCAATCTCCCTACTTGGAGAATCAGCACCTTTAAGCTCCTGTTCCCTACAGGTTGCAATTTGTCCTGAGGATGAACGGGAAGAGGGGCAACCAATGAGAGACTAGATCTAGGTGTTGGGACAGGCACAGGTCACTCTATTTTCCCATCGGGAAGAAGAATTAACCACAGGCTCAGCCTGCCGCCCAGAAGCAGAATAGGGCCTGAGGCAATCCCGCGCTTTTGCGGCCAGCTCCCAAAAAAGCCAGTTGAAAAATGGAGCTCAGGGACACTGCGATTCACAAACCCGCAGAGCTATAAATGATAACTCTCATCCACAGATATATTGAGGGAAGGCAACGAAGAGGATTTGAAAGCAAGGCAGAATTGCAGGAAACAGGTTTCAGGAGGTAGATTCGAATCGCCTTTAAAGCACATGAAAAGCGGCAAAACGTCGACAATGATGCCCTTGGCCAAACAGGGCGTATGCGTTTTTTCCTGAATATATTCAGGAAAAAACGCATACGCCCTGTTTGGCCAACCAAGCAAACTTGAAAGGCTAATCAGCGCTACAAAGAAGTCTCGCTTCCCATCGGTCAAAAGGGCCATGCTGCCAAAAGTGTCAAAACCAGAAATGCAGGACAGGCCATGGAGAAATGGCAGCCTTGCTACGCTGATGGACGGGATGTACATTGACAACAGCCACTCTGGAGAAGTGTACGGTGTGTCCTGAAACATCGAAAAAACACAGCTTAGGGAGCATAGGGCACGTCCACTCATGGGCGTATAAATTGGGAAAACTAAAAATCAGCAAGACACAAGCACACCAAAGTTTAGGGCTGCTCTGTTGACAAGAACCTCCACTTCATGACACCTTAAATATCCCAGGAAAGAGAAAAATGGATAAAGAAGTTGTGGTCCTTATGTACAATGGAATATCACTCAGACATGAAATCAATGTCATAAGGCTAGTAGAAGCAAGATGAGTGGATTTAGGTACGACGATTCTAAGTGAAATAAGTCACACAGAAAAAGACACTTATCATTAGCTATCACTTATAGAGGGAATGTAAAAACCGCTACTCTTGAACTGAGTTACAAAACAGAACAGAGTCACACGTTTAGAAAACACACTATGGCTGCTTAACGGGAAAGGTGAGGTGGGGTGATGCATAAAACAAGGGTTTCAAATTCGCTCAGATACCGTTCCATACACCCAATATGTAATAGACAAGACCTACTCCTTGCTCAGTGAACTGGACTCAACACCCCCTATTCACCGCACAAGAATATATGTGACTAGTAAGAATCTTAAAACCTATGTATTGATATGTGTCTGGAAGTGAGTCAAGTGGGTGTAAAGCCGCATAAACACAGCCGTGAAAAGCAGCTAGACCCCATTATAAAAATAAATTACTTTTAAAAACCCGTAAAACAAAGACAGTGAAAGAGAGAGAAATTCTTACAAAATTCGTTCAGAGGCTGTGATGCAACCTGGATTGACCATATCTAGACCCACAGCTGGATGAGACATAAGGGTGGACACTCTTGGGTCTGAAAGGTTGGGTGAGGTTGGGTGAGCAAACGCAGACCCTTTAAAGTAATACTGCCTGGTACCCATCCCATGGGTCCCAAATCTCCAGGTTCAAGGGCATCTTCCTACATCGAAAACATGCATGAGAAACCCAGAAGATGGTACACCGTGTGATTTTGAAAGGTTTCTAATACACACCTGATTTCTCATCTCCTTGTGCTAGGGTTCGCCTTTCCAGCTACTTTACTAGCAATCTCCCTACTTGGAGAATCAGCACCTTTAAGCTCCTGTTCCCTACAGGTTGCAATTTGTCCTGAGGATGAACGGGAAGAGGGGCAACCAATGAGAGACTAGATCTAGGTGTTGGGACAGGCACAGGTCACTCTGTTTTCCCATCGGGAAGAAGAATTAACCACAGGCTCAGCCTGCCGCCCAGAAGCAGAATAGGGCCTGAGGCAATCCCGCGCTTTTGCGGCCAGCTCCCAAAAAAGCCAGTTGAAAAATGGAGCTCAGGGACACTGTGATTCACAAACCCGCAGAGCTATAAATGATAACTCTCATCCACAGATATATTGAGGGAAGGCAAGGAAGAGGATTTGAAAGCAAGGCAGAATTGCAGGAAACAGGTTTCAGGAGGTAGATTCGAATCGCCTTTAAAGCACATGAAAAGTGGCAAAACATCGACAATGATGCCCTTGGCCAAACAGGGCGTATGCGTTTTTTCCTGAATATATTCAGGAAAAAACGCATACGCCCTGTTTGGCCAACCAAGCAACCTGGAAAGGCTAATCAGCGCTACAAAGAAGTCTCGCTTCCCATCGGTCAAAAGGGCCATGCTGCAAAAAGTGTCAAAACCAGAAATGCAGGACAGGCCATGGAGAAATGGCAGCCTTGCTACGCTGATGGGCGGGATGTAAATTGCCAACAGCCACTCTGGAGAAGTGTACGGTGTGTCCTGAAACATCGAAAAAACACAGCTTAGGGAGCATAGGGCACGTCCACTCATGGGCGTATAAATTGGGAAAACTAAAAATCAGCAAGACACAGGCACCCCAAAGTTTAGGGCTGTTCTGTTGACAAGAACCTCCACTTCATGACACCTTAAATATCCCAGGAAAGAGAAAAATGGATAAAGAAGTTGTGGTCCTTATGTACAATGGAATATCACTCAGACATGAAATCAATGTCATAAGGCTAGTAGAAGCAAGATGAGTGGATTTAGGTACGACGATTCTAAGTGAAATAAGTCACACAGAAAAAGACACTTATCATAAGCTATCACTTATAGAGGGAATGTAAAAACCGCTACACTTGAACTGAATTACAAAACAGAACAGAGTCACACGTTTAGAAAACACACTATGGCTGCTTAACGGGAAAGGTGAGGTGGGGTGAGGCATAAAACAAGGGTTTCAAATTCGCTCAGATACCGTTCCATACACCCAATATGTAATAGACAAGACCTACTCCTTGCTCAGTGAACTGGACTCAACACCCCCTATTCACCGCACAAGAATATATGTGACTAGTAAGAATCTTAAAACCTATGTATTGATATCTGTCTGGAAGTGAGTCAAGTGGTGTAAAGCCGCATAAACACAGCCGTGAAAAGCAGCTAAACCCCATTATAAAAATAAATTACTTTTAAAAACCCGTAAAACAAAGACAGTGAAAGAGAGAGAAATCCTTACACAATTCGTTCAGAGGCTGTGATGCAACCTGGATTGACCATATCTAGACCCACAGCTGGATGAGACATAAGGGTGGACACTCTTGGGGCTGAAAGGTTGAGTGAGGTTGGGTGAGCAGACGCAGACCCTTTAAAGTAATACTGTCTGGTACCCATTCCATGGGTCCCAAATCTCCAGGTTCAAGGGCATCTTCCTACACCGAAAACATGCATGAGAAACCCAGAAGATGGTACACCGTGTGATTTTGAAAGATTTCTAATACGCACCTGATTTCTCAACTCCTTGTGCTAGGGTTCGCCTTTCCAGCTACTTTACTAGCAATCTCCCTACTTGGAGAAACAGCACCTTTAAACGACTGTTCCCTACAGGTTGCAATTTGTCCTGAGGATGAACGGGAAGAGGGGCAACCAATGAGAGACTAGATCTAGGTGTTGGGACAGGCACAGGTCACTCTATTTTCCCATCGGGAAGAAGAATTAACCACAGGCTCAGCCTGCCGCCCAGAAGCAGAATAGGGCCTGAGGCAATCCCGCGCTTTTGCGGCCAGCTCCCAAAAAAGCCAGTTGAAAAATGGAGCTCAGGGACACTGCAATTCACAAACCCGCAGAGCTATAAATGATAACTCTCATCCACAGATATATTGAGGGAAGGCAACGAAGAGGATTTGAAAGCAAGGCAGAATTGCAGGAAACAGGTTTCAGGAGGTAGATTCGAATCGCCTTTAAAGCACATGAAAATTGGCAAAACGTCGACAATGATGCCCATGGCCAAACAGGGCGTATGCGTTTTTTCCTGAATATATTCAGGAAAAAACGCATACGCCCTGTTTGGCCAACCAAGCAACCTGGAAAGGCTAATCAGCGCTACAAAGAAGTCTCACTTCCCATCGGTCAAAAGGGCCAAGCTGCAAAAAGTGTCAAAACCAGAAATGCAGGACAGGCCATGGAGAAATGGCAGCCTTGCTACGCTGATGGGCGGGATGTAAATTGCCAACAGCCACTCTGGAGAAGTGTACGGTGTGTCCTGAAACATCGAAAAAACACAGCTTAGGGAGCATAGGGCACGTCCACTCATGGGCGTATAAATTGGGAAAACTAAAAATCAGCAAGACACAGGCACCCCAAAGTTTAGGGCTGTTCTGTTGACAAGAACCTCCACTTCATGACACCTTAAATATCCCAGGAAAGAGAAAAATGGATAAAGAAGTTGTGGTCCTTATGTACAATGGAATATCACTCAGACATGAAATCAATGTCATAAGGCTAGTAGAAGCAAGATGAGTGGATTTAGGTACGACGATTCTAAGTGAAATAAGTCACACAGAAAAAGACACTTATCATAAGCTATCACTTATAGAGGGAATGTAAAAACCGCTACACTTGAACTGAATTACAAAACAGAACAGAGTCACACGTTTAGAAAACACACTATGGCTGCTTAACGGGAAAGGTGAGGTGGGGTGAGGCATAAAACAAGGGTTTCAAATTCGCTCAGATACCGTTCCATACACCCAATATGTAATAGACAAGACCTACTCCTTGCTCAGTGAACTGGACTCAACACCCCCTATTCACCGCACAAGAATATATGTGACTAGTAAGAATCTTAAAACCTATGTATAGATATCTGTCTGGAAGTGAGTCAACTGGGTGTAAAGCCGCATAAACACAGCCGTGAAAAGCAGATAAACCCCATTATAAAAATAAATAACTTTTAAAAACCCGTAAAACAAAGACAGTGAAAGAGAGAGAAATTCTTACAAAATTCGTTCAGAGGCTGTGATGCAACCTGGAT
This sequence comes from Eschrichtius robustus, assembly GCF_028021215.1. NCBI lineage: Eukaryota > Metazoa > Chordata > Mammalia > Artiodactyla > Eschrichtiidae > Eschrichtius > Eschrichtius robustus. The sequence continues at coordinate 1,783,938 of NW_027175351.1, forward strand.
TGACCATATCTAGACCCACAGATGGATGAGACATAAGGGTGGACACTCTTGGGGCTGAAAGGTTGGGTGAGGTTGGGTGAGCAGACGCAGACCCTTTAAAGAAATACTGCCTGGTACCCATCCCATGGGTCCCAAATCTCCAGGTTCAATGGCATCTTCCTACATCGAAAACATGCATGAGGAACCCAGAAGATGGTACACCGTGTGATTTTGAAAGATTTCTAATACGCACCTGATTTCTCATCTCCTTGTGCTCGGGTTCGCCTTTCCAGCTACTTTACTAGCAATCTCCCTACTTGGAGAATCAGCACCTTTAAGCTCCTGTTCCCTACAGGTTGCAATTTGTCCTGAGGATGAACGGGAAGAGGGGCAACCAATGAGAGACTAGATCTAGGTGTTGGGACAGGCACAGGTCACTCTATTTTCCCATCGGGAAGAAGAATTAACCACAGGCTCAGCCTGCCGCCCAGAAGCAGAATAGGGCCTGAGGCAATCCCGCGCTTTTGCGGCCAGCTCCCAAAAAAGCCAGTTGAAAAATGGAGCTCAGGGACACTGCGATTCACAAACCCGCAGAGCTATAAATGATAACTCTCATCCACAGATATATTCAGGGAAGGCAACGAAGAGGATTTGAAAGCAAGGCAGAATTGCAGGAAACAGGTTTCAGGAGGTAGATTCGAATCGCCTTTAAAGCACATGAAAAGCGGCAAAACGTCGACAATGATGCCCTTGGCCAAACAGGGCGTATGCGTTTTTTCCTGAATATATTCAGGAAAAAACGCATACGCCCTGTTTGGCCAACCAAGCAAACTTGAAAGGCTAATCAGCGCTACAAAGAAGTCTCGCTTCCCATCGGTCAAAAGGGCCATGCTGCCAAAAGTGTCAAAACCAGAAATGCAGGACAGGCCATGGAGAAATGGCAGCCTTGCTACGCTGATGGACGGGATGTACATTGACAACAGCCACTCTGGAGAAGTGTACGGTGTGTCCTGAAACATCGAAAAAACACAGCTTAGGGAGCATAGGGCACGTCCACTCATGGGCGTATAAATTGGGAAAACTAAAAATCAGCAAGACACAAGCACACCAAAGTTTAGGGCTGCTCTGTTGACAAGAACCTCCACTTCATGACACCTTAAATATCCCAGGAAAGAGAAAAATGGATAAAGAAGTTGTGGTCCTTATGTACAATGGAATATCACTCAGACATGAAATCAATGTCATAAGGCTAGTAGAAGCAAGATGAGTGGATTTAGGTACGACGATTCTAAGTGAAATAAGTCACACAGAAAAAGACACTTATCATTAGCTATCACTTATAGAGGGAATGTAAAAACCGCTACTCTTGAACTGAGTTACAAAACAGAACAGAGTCACACGTTTAGAAAACACACTATGGCTGCTTAACGGGAAAGGTGAGGTGGGGTGATGCATAAAACAAGGGTTTCAAATTCGCTCAGATACCGTTCCATACACCCAATATGTAATAGACAAGACCTACTCCTTGCTCAGTGAACTGGACTCAACACCCCCTATTCACCGCACAAGAATATATGTGACTAGTAAGAATCTTAAAACCTATGTATTGATATGTGTCTGGAAGTGAGTCAAGTGGGTGTAAAGCCGCATAAACACAGCCGTGAAAAGCAGCTAGACCCCATTATAAAAATAAATTACTTTTAAAAACCCGTAAAACAAAGACAGTGAAAGAGAGAGAAATTCTTACAAAATTCGTTCAGAGGCTGTGATGCAACCTGGATTGACCATATCTAGACCCACAGCTGGATGAGACATAAGGGTGGACACTCTTGGGTCTGAAAGGTTGGGTGAGGTTGGGTGAGCAAACGCAGACCCTTTAAAGTAATACTGCCTGGTACCCATCCCATGGGTCCCAAATCTCCAGGTTCAAGGGCATCTTCCTACATCGAAAACATGCATGAGAAACCCAGAAGATGGTACACCGTGTGATTTTGAAAGGTTTCTAATACACACCTGATTTCTCATCTCCTTGTGCTAGGGTTCGCCTTTCCAGCTACTTTACTAGCAATCTCCCTACTTGGAGAATCAGCACCTTTAAGCTCCTGTTCCCTACAGGTTGCAATTTGTCCTGAGGATGAACGGGAAGAGGGGCAACCAATGAGAGACTAGATCTAGGTGTTGGGACAGGCACAGGTCACTCTGTTTTCCCATCGGGAAGAAGAATTAACCACAGGCTCAGCCTGCCGCCCAGAAGCAGAATAGGGCCTGAGGCAATCCCGCGCTTTTGCGGCCAGCTCCCAAAAAAGCCAGTTGAAAAATGGAGCTCAGGGACACTGTGATTCACAAACCCGCAGAGCTATAAATGATAACTCTCATCCACAGATATATTGAGGGAAGGCAAGGAAGAGGATTTGAAAGCAAGGCAGAATTGCAGGAAACAGGTTTCAGGAGGTAGATTCGAATCGCCTTTAAAGCACATGAAAAGTGGCAAAACATCGACAATGATGCCCTTGGCCAAACAGGGCGTATGCGTTTTTTCCTGAATATATTCAGGAAAAAACGCATACGCCCTGTTTGGCCAACCAAGCAACCTGGAAAGGCTAATCAGCGCTACAAAGAAGTCTCGCTTCCCATCGGTCAAAAGGGCCATGCTGCAAAAAGTGTCAAAACCAGAAATGCAGGACAGGCCATGGAGAAATGGCAGCCTTGCTACGCTGATGGGCGGGATGTAAATTGCCAACAGCCACTCTGGAGAAGTGTACGGTGTGTCCTGAAACATCGAAAAAACACAGCTTAGGGAGCATAGGGCACGTCCACTCATGGGCGTATAAATTGGGAAAACTAAAAATCAGCAAGACACAGGCACCCCAAAGTTTAGGGCTGTTCTGTTGACAAGAACCTCCACTTCATGACACCTTAAATATCCCAGGAAAGAGAAAAATGGATAAAGAAGTTGTGGTCCTTATGTACAATGGAATATCACTCAGACATGAAATCAATGTCATAAGGCTAGTAGAAGCAAGATGAGTGGATTTAGGTACGACGATTCTAAGTGAAATAAGTCACACAGAAAAAGACACTTATCATAAGCTATCACTTATAGAGGGAATGTAAAAACCGCTACACTTGAACTGAATTACAAAACAGAACAGAGTCACACGTTTAGAAAACACACTATGGCTGCTTAACGGGAAAGGTGAGGTGGGGTGAGGCATAAAACAAGGGTTTCAAATTCGCTCAGATACCGTTCCATACACCCAATATGTAATAGACAAGACCTACTCCTTGCTCAGTGAACTGGACTCAACACCCCCTATTCACCGCACAAGAATATATGTGACTAGTAAGAATCTTAAAACCTATGTATTGATATCTGTCTGGAAGTGAGTCAAGTGGTGTAAAGCCGCATAAACACAGCCGTGAAAAGCAGCTAAACCCCATTATAAAAATAAATTACTTTTAAAAACCCGTAAAACAAAGACAGTGAAAGAGAGAGAAATCCTTACACAATTCGTTCAGAGGCTGTGATGCAACCTGGATTGACCATATCTAGACCCACAGCTGGATGAGACATAAGGGTGGACACTCTTGGGGCTGAAAGGTTGAGTGAGGTTGGGTGAGCAGACGCAGACCCTTTAAAGTAATACTGCCTGGTACCCATTCCATGGGTCCCAAATCTCCAGGTTCAAGGGCATCTTCCTACACCGAAAACATGCATGAGAAACCCAGAAGATGGTACACCGTGTGATTTTGAAAGGTTTCTAATACGCACCTGATTTCTCAACTCCTTGTGCTAGGGTTCGCCTTTCCAGCTACTTTACTAGCAATCTCCCTACTTGGAGAATCAGCACCTTTAAACGACTGTTCCCTACAGGTTGCAATTTGTCCTGAGGATGAACGGGAAGAGGGGCAACCAATGAGAGACTAGATCTAGGTGTTGGGACAGGCACAGGTCACTCTATTTTCCCATCGGGAAGAAGAATTAACCACAGGCTCAGCCTGCCGCCCAGAAGCAGAATAGGGCCTGAGGCAATCCCGCGCTTTTGCGGCCAGCTCCCAAAAAAGCCAGTTGAAAAATGGAGCTCAGGGACACTGCAATTCACAAACCCGCAGAGCTATAAATGATAACTCTCATCCACAGATATATTGAGGGAAGGCAACGAAGAGGATTTGAAAGCAAGGCAGAATTGCAGGAAACAGGTTTCAGGAGGTAGATTCGAATCGCCTTTAAAGCACATGAAAAGTGGCAAAACGTCGACAATGATGCCCATGGCCAAACAGGGCGTATGCGTTTTTTCCTGAATATATTCAGGAAAAAACGCATACGCCCTGTTTGGCCAACCAAGCAACCTGGAAAGGCTAATCAGCGCTACAAAGAAGTCTCACTTCCCATCGGTCAAAAGGGCCAAGCTGCAAAAAGTGTCAAAACCAGAAATGCAGGACAGGCCATGGAGAAATGGCAGCCTTGCTACGCTGATGGGCGGGATGTAAATTGCCAACAGCCACTCTGGAGAAGTGTACGGTGTGTCCTGAAACATCGAAAAAACACAGCTTAGGGAGCATAGGGCACGTCCACTCATGGGCGTATAAATTGGGAAAACTAAAAATCAGCAAGACACAGGCACCCCAAAGTTTAGGGCTGTTCTGTTGACAAGAACCTCCACTTCATGACACCTTAAATATCCCAGGAAAGAGAAAAATGGATAAAGAAGTTGTGGTCCTTATGTACAATGGAATATCACTCAGACATGAAATCAATGTCATAAGGCTAGTAGAAGCAAGATGAGTGGATTTAGGTACGACGATTCTAAGTGAAATAAGTCACACAGAAAAAGACACTTATCATAAGCTATCACTTATAGAGGGAATGTAAAAACCGCTACACTTGAACTGAATTACAAAACAGAACAGAGTCACACGTTTAGAAAACACACTATGGCTGCTTAACGGGAAAGGTGAGGTGGGGTGAGGCATAAAACAAGGGTTTCAAATTCGCTCAGATACCGTTCCATACACCCAATATGTAATAGACAAGACCTACTCCTTGCTCAGTGAACTGGACTCAACACCCCCTATTCACCGCACAAGAATATATGTGACTAGTAAGAATCTTAAAACCTATGTATAGATATCTGTCTGGAAGTGAGTCAACTGGGTGTAAAGCCGCATAAACACAGCCGTGAAAAGCAGATAAACCCCATTATAAAAATAAATAACTTTTAAAAACCCGTAAAACAAAGACAGTGAAAGAGAGAGAAATTCTTACAAAATTCGTTCAGAGGCTGTGATGCAACCTGGATTGACCATATCTAGACCCACAGATGGATGAGACATAAGGGTGGACACTCTTGGGGCTGAAAGGTTGGGTGAGGTTGGGTGAGCAAACGCAGACCCTTTAAAGTAATACTGCCTGGTACCCATCCCATGGGTCCCAAATCTCCAGGTTCAAGGACATCTTCCTACATCGAAAACATGCATGAGAAACCCAGAAGATGGTACACCGTGTGATTTTGAAAGGTTTCTAATACGCACCTGATTTCTCATCTCCTTGTGCTAGGGTTCGCCTTTCCAGCTACTTTACTAGCAATCTCCCTACTTGGAGAATCAGCACCTTTAAGCTCCTGTTCCCTACAGGTTGCAATTTGTCCTGAGGATGAACGGGAAGAGGGGCAACCAATGAGAGACTAGAGCTAGGTGTTGGGACAGGCACAGGTCACTCTATTTTCCCATCGGGAAGAAGAATTAACCACAGGCTCAGCCTGCCGCCCAGAAGCAGAATAGGGCCTGAGGCAATCCCGCGCTTTTGCGGCCAGCTCCCAAAAAAGCCAGTTGAAAAATGGAGCTCAGGGACACTGCGATTCACAAACCCGCAGAGCTATAAATGATAACTCTCATCCACAGATATATTGAGGGAAGGCAAGGAAGAGGATTTGAAAGCAAGGCAGAATTGCAGGAAACAGGTTTCAGGAGGTAGATTCGAATCGCCTTTAAAGCACATGAAAAGTGGCAAAACGTCGACAATGATGCCCTTGGCCAAACAGGGCGTATGCGTTTTTTCCTGAATATATTCAGGAAAAAACGCATACGCCCTGTTTGGCCAACCAAGCAACCTGGAAAGGCTAATCAGCGCTACAAAGTAGTCTCGCTTCCCATCGGTCAAAAGGGCCATGCTGCAAAAAGTGTCAAAACCAGAAATGCAGGACAGGCCATGGAGAAATGGCAGCCTTGCTACGCTGATGGGCGGGATGTAAATTGCCAACAGCCACTCTGGAGAAGTGTACGGTGTGTCCTGAAACATCGAAAAAACACAGCTTAGGGAGCATAGGGCACGTCCACTCATGGGCGTATAAATTGGGAAAACTAAAAATCAGCAAGACACAGGCACCCCAAAGTTTAGGGCTGCTCTGTTGACAAGAACCTCCACTTCATGACACCTTAAATATCCCAGGAAAGAGAAAAATGGATAAAGAAGTTGTGGTCCTTATGTACAATGGAATATCACTCAGACATGAAATCAATGTCATAAGGCTAGTAGAAGCAAGATGAGTGGATTTAGGTACGACGATTCTAAGTGAAATAAGTCACACAGAAAAAGACACTTATCATTAGCTATCACTTATAGAGGGAATGTAAAAACCGCTACTCTTGAACTGAGTTACAAAACAGAACAGAGTCACACGTTTAGAAAACACACTATGGCTGCTTAACGGGAAAGGTGAGGTGGGGTGATGCATAAAACAAGGGTTTCAAATTCGCTCAGATACCGTTCCATACACCCAATATGTAATAGACAAGACCTACTCCTTGCTCAGTGAACTGGACTCAACACCCCCTATTCACCGCACAAGAATATATGTGACTAGTAAGAATCTTAAAACCTATGTATTGATATGTGTCTGGAAGTGAGTCAAGTGGGTGTAAAGCCGCATAAACACAGCCGTGAAAAGCAGCTAGACCCCATTATAAAAATAAATTACTTTTAAAAACCCGTAAAACAAAGACAGTGAAAGAGAGAGAAATTCTTACAAAATTCGTTCAGAGGCTGTGATGCAACCTGGATTGACCATATCTAGACCCACAGCTGGATGAGACATAAGGGTGGACACTCTTGGGTCTGAAAGGTTGGGTGAGGTTGGGTGAGCAAACGCAGACCCTTTAAAGTAATACTGCCTGGTACCCATCCCATGGGTCCCAAATCTCCAGGTTCAAGGGCATCTTCCTACATCGAAACATGCATGAGAAACCCAGAAGATGGTACACCGTGTGATTTTGAAAGGTTTCTAATACACACCTGATTTCTCATCTCCTTGTGCTAGGGTTCGCCTTTCCAGCTACTTTACTAGCAATCTCCCTACTTGGAGAATCAGCACCTTTAAGCTCCTGTTCCCTACAGGTTGCAATTTGTCCTGAGGATGAACGGGAAGAGGGGCAACCAATGAGAGACTAGATCTAGGTGTTGGGACAGGCACAGGTCACTCTGTTTTCCCATCGGGAAGAAGAATTAACCACAGGCTCAGCCTGCCGCCCAGAAGCAGAATAGGGCCTGAGGCAATCCCGCGCTTTTGCGGCCAGCTCCCAAAAAAGCCAGTTGAAAAATGGAGCTCAGGGACACTGTGATTCACAAACCCGCAGAGCTATAAATGATAACTCTCATCCACAGATATATTGAGGGAAGGCAAGGAAGAGGATTTGAAAGCAAGGCAGAATTGCAGGAAACAGGTTTCAGGAGGTAGATTCGAATCGCCTTTAAAGCACATGAAAAGTGGCAAAACATCGACAATGATGCCCTTGGCCAAACAGGGCGTATGCGTTTTTTCCTGAATATATTCAGGAAAAAACGCATACGCCCTGTTTGGCCAACCAAGCAACCTGGAAAGGCTAATCAGCGCTACAAAGAAGTCTCGCTTCCCATCGGTCAAAAGGGCCATGCTGCAAAAAGTGTCAAAACCAGAAATGCAGGACAGGCCATGGAGAAATGGCAGCCTTGCTACGCTGATGGGCGGGATGTAAATTGCCAACAGCCACTCTGGAGAAGTGTACGGTGTGTCCTGAAACATCGAAAAAACACAGCTTAGGGAGCATAGGGCACGTCCACTCATGGGCGTATAAATTGGGAAAACTAAAAATCAGCAAGACACAGGCACCCCAAAGTTTAGGGCTGTTCTGTTGACAAGAACCTCCACTTCATGACACCTTAAATATCCCAGGAAAGAGAAAAATGGATAAAGAAGTTGTGGTCCTTATGTACAATGGAATATCACTCAGACATGAAATCAATGTCATAAGGCTAGTAGAAGCAAGATGAGTGGATTTAGGTACGACGATTCTAAGTGAAATAAGTCACACAGAAAAAGACACTTATCATAAGCTATCACTTATAGAGGGAATGTAAAAACCGCTACACTTGAACTGAATTACAAAACAGAACAGAGTCACACGTTTAGAAAACACACTATGGCTGCTTAACGGGAAAGGTGAGGTGGGGTGAGGCATAAAACAAGGGTTTCAAATTCGCTCAGATACCGTTCCATACACCCAATATGTAATAGACAAGACCTACTCCTTGCTCAGTGAACTGGACTCAACACCCCCTATTCACCGCACAAGAATATATGTGACTAGTAAGAATCTTAAAACCTATGTATTGATATCTGTCTGGAAGTGAGTCAAGTGGTGTAAAGCCGCATAAACACAGCCGTGAAAAGCAGCTAAACCCCATTATAAAAATAAATTACTTTTAAAAACCCGTAAAACAAAGACAGTGAAAGAGAGAGAAATCCTTACACAATTCGTTCAGAGGCTGTGATGCAACCTGGATTGACCATATCTAGACCCACAGCTGGATGAGACATAAGGGTGGACACTCTTGGGGCTGAAAGGTTGAGTGAGGTTGGGTGAGCAGACGCAGACCCTTTAAAGTAATACTGCCTGGTACCCATTCCATGGGTCCCAAATCTCCAGGTTCAAGGGCATCTTCCTACACCGAAAACATGCATGAGAAACCCAGAAGATGGTACACCGTGTGATTTTGAAAGGTTTCTAATACGCACCTGATTTCTCAACTCTTTGTGCTAGGGTTCGCCTTTCCAGCTACTTTACTAGCAATCTCCCTACTTGGAGAATCAGCACCTTTAAACGACTGTTCCCTACAGGTTGCAATTTGTCCTGAGGATGAACGGGAAGAGGGGCAACCAATGAGAGACTAGATCTAGGTGTTGGGACAGGCACAGGTCACTCTATTTTCCCATCGGGAAGAAGAATTAACCACAGGCTCAGCCTGCCGCCCAGAAGCAGAATAGGGCCTGAGGCAATCCCGCGCTTTTGCGGCCAGCTCCCAAAAAAGCCAGTTGAAAAATGGAGCTCAGGGACACTGCAATTCACAAACCCGCAGAGCTATAAATGATAACTCTCATCCACAGATATATTGAGGGAAGGCAACGAAGAGGATTTGAAAGCAAGGCAGAATTGCAGGAAACAGGTTTCAGGAGGTAGATTCGAATCGCCTTTAAAGCACATGAAAAGTGGCAAAACGTCGACAATGATGCCCATGGCCAAACAGGGCGTATGCGTTTTTTCCTGAATATATTCAGGAAAAAACGCATACGCCCTTTTTGGCCAACCAAGCAACCTGGAAAGGCTAATCAGCGCTACAAAGAAGTCTCACTTCCCATCGGTCAAAAGGGCCAAGCTGCAAAAAGTGTCAAAACCAGAAATGCAGGACAGGCCATGGAGAAATGGCAGCCTTGCTACGCTGATGGGCGGGATGTAAATTGCCAACAGCCACTCTGGAGAAGTGTACGGTGTGTCCTGAAACATCGAAAAAACACAGCTTAGGGAGCATAGGGCACGTCCACTCATGGGCGTATAAATTGGGAAAACTAAAAATCAGCAAGACACAGGCACCCCAAAGTTTAGGGCTGTTCTGTTGACAAGAACCTCCACTTCATGACACCTTAAATATCCCAGGAAAGAGAAAAATGGATAAAGAAGTTGTGGTCCTTATGTACAATGGAATATCACTCAGACATGAAATCAATGTCATAAGGCTAGTAGAAGCAAGATGAGTGGATTTAGGTACGACGATTCTAAGTGAAATAAGTCACACAGAAAAAGACACTTATCATAAGCTATCACTTATAGAGGGAATGTAAAAACCGCTACACTTGAACTGAATTACAAAACAGAACAGAGTCACACGTTTAGAAAACACACTATGGCTGCTTAACGGGAAAGGTGAGGTGGGGTGAGGCATAAAACAAGGGTTTCAAATTCGCTCAGATACCGTTCCATACACCCAATATGTAATAGACAAGACCTACTCCTTGCTCAGTGAACTGGACTCAACACCCCCTATTCACCGCACAAGAATATATGTGACTAGTAAGAATCTTAAAACCTATGTATAGATATCTGTCTGGAAGTGAGTCAACTGGGTGTAAAGCCGCATAAACACAGCCGTGAAAAGCAGATAAACCCCATTATAAAAATAAATAACTTTTAAAAACCCGTAAAACAAAGACAGTGAAAGAGAGAGAAATTCTTACAAAATTCGTTCAGAGGCTGTGATGCAACCTGGATTGACCATATCTAGACCCACAGATGGATGAGACATAAGGGTGGACACTCTTGGGGCTGAAAGGTTGGGTGAGGTTGGGTGAGCAGACGCAGACCCTTTAAAGAAATACTGCCTGGTACCCATCCCATGGGTCCCAAATCTCCAGGTTCAATGGCATCTTCCTACATCGAAAACATGCATGAGGAACCCAGAAGATGGTACACCGTGTGATTTTGAAAGATTTCTAATACGCACCTGATTTCTCATCTCCTTGTGCTCGGGTTCGCCTTTCCAGCTACTTTACTAGCAATCTCCCTACTTGGAGAATCAGCACCTTTAAGCTCCTGTTCCCTACAGGTTGCAATTTGTCCTGAGGATGAACGGGAAGAGGGGCAACCAATGAGAGACTAGATCTAGGTGTTGGGACAGGCACAGGTCACTCTATTTTCCCATCGGGAAGAAGAATTAACCACAGGCTCAGCCTGCCGCCCAGAAGCAGAATAGGGCCTGAGGCAATCCCGCGCTTTTGCGGCCAGCTCCCAAAAAAGCCAGTTGAAAAATGGAGCTCAGGGACACTGCGATTCACAAACCCGCAGAGCTATAAATGATAACTCTCATCCACAGATATATTCAGGGAAGGCAACGAAGAGGATTTGAAAGCAAGGCAGAATTGCAGGAAACAGGTTTCAGGAGGTAGATTCGAATCGCCTTTAAAGCACATGAAAAGCGGCAAAACGTCGACAATGATGCCCTTGGCCAAACAGGGCGTATGCGTTTTTTCCTGAATATATTCAGGAAAAAACGCATACGCCCTGTTTGGCCAACCAAGCAAACTTGAAAGGCTAATCAGCGCTACAAAGAAGTCTCGCTTCCCATCGGTCAAAAGGGCCATGCTGCCAAAAGTGTCAAAACCAGAAATGCAGGACAGGCCATGGAGAAATGGCAGCCTTGCTACGCTGATGGACGGGATGTACATTGACAACAGCCACTCTGGAGAAGTGTACGGTGTGTCCTGAAACATCGAAAAAACACAGCTTAGGGAGCATAGGGCACGTCCACTCATGGGCGTATAAATTGGGAAAACTAAAAATCAGCAAGACACAAGCACACCAAAGTTTAGGGCTGCTCTGTTGACAAGAACCTCCACTTCATGACACCTTAAATATCCCAGGAAAGAGAAAAATGGATAAAGAAGTTGTGGTCCTTATGTACAATGGAATATCACTCAGACATGAAATCAATGTCATAAGGCTAGTAGAAGCAAGATGAGTGGATTTAGGTACGACGATTCTAAGTGAAATAAGTCACACAGAAAAAGACACTTATCATTAGCTATCACTTATAGAGGGAATGTAAAAACCGCTACTCTTGAACTGAGTTACAAAACAGAACAGAGTCACACGTTTAGAAAACACACTATGGCTGCTTAACGGGAAAGGTGAGGTGGGGTGATGCATAAAACAAGGGTTTCAAATTCGCTCAGATACCGTTCCATGCACCCAATATGTAATAGACAAGACCTACTCCTTGCTCAGTGAACTGGACTCAACACCCCCTATTCACCGCACAAGAATATATGTGACTAGTAAGAATCTTAAAACCTATGTATAGATATCTGTCTGGAAGTGAGTCAACTGGGTGTAAAGCCGCATAAACACAGCCGTGAAAAGCAGATAAACCCCATTATAAAAATAAATTACTTTTAAAAACCCGTAAAACAAAGACAGTGAAAGAGAGAGAAATTCTTACAAAATTCGTTCAGAGGCTCTGATGCAACCTGGATTGACCATATCTAGACACACAGCTGGATGAGACATAAGGGTGGACACTCTTGGGGCTGAAAGGATGGGTGAGGTTGGGTGAGCAAACGCAGACCCTTTAAAGTAATACTGCCTGGTACCCATCCCATGGGGCCAAATCTCCAGGTTCAAGGGAATCTTCCTACATCGAAAACATGCATGAAAAACCCAGAAGATGGTACACCGTGTGATTTTGAAAGGTTTCTAATACGCTACTCATTTCTCATCTCCTTGTGCTCGAGTTCGCCTTTCCAGCTACTTTACTAGCAATCTCCGTACTTTGAGAATCAGCACCTTTAAGCTCCTGTTCCCTACAGGTTGCAATTTGTCCTGAGGATGAACGGGAAGAGGGGCAACCAATGAGAGACTAGATCTAGGTGTTGGGAAAGGCACAGGTCACTCTATTTTCCCATCGGGAAGAAGAATTAACCACAGGCTCAGCCTGCCGCCCAGAAGCAGAATAGGGCCTGAGGCAATCCCGCGCTTTTGCAGCCAGCTCCCAAAAAAGCCAGTTGAAAAATGGAGCTCAGGGACACTGCAATTCACAAACCCGCAGAGCTATAAATAATAACTCTCATCCACAGATATATTGAGGGAAGGCAACGAAGAGGATTTGAAAGCAAGGCAGAATTGCAGGAAACAGGTTTCAGGAGGTAGATTCGAATCGCCTTTAAAGCACATGAAAAGTGGCAAAACGTCGACAATGATGCCCTTGGCCAAACAGGGCGTATGCGTTTTTTCCTGAATATATTCAGGAAAAAACGCATACGCCCTGTTTGGCCAACCAAGCAACCTGGAAAGGCTAATCAGCGCTACAAAGATGTCTCGCTTCCCATCGGTCAAAAGGGCCATGCTGCAAAAAGTGTCAAAACCAGAAATGCAGGACAGGCCATGGAGAAATGGCAGCCTTGCTACGCTGATGGGCGGGATGTAAATTGCCAACAGCCACTCTGGAGAAGTGTACGGTGTGTCCTGAAACATCGAAAAAACACAGCTTAGGGAGCATAGGGCACGTCCACTCATGGGCGTATAAATTGGGAAAACTAAAAATCAGCAAGACACAGGCACCCCAAAGTTTAGGGCTGCTCTGTTGACAAGAACCTCCACTTCATGACAACTTAAATATCCCAGGAAAGAGAAAAATGGATAAAGAAGTTGTGGTCCTTATGTACAATGGAATATCACTCAGACATGAAATCAATGTCATAAGGCTAGTAGAAGCAAGATGAGTGGTTTTAGGTACGACGATTCTAAGTGAAATAAGTCACACAGAAAAAGACACTTATCATAAGCTATCACTTATAGAGGGAATGTAAAAACCGCTACACTTGAACTGAATTACAAAACAGAACAGAGTCACACGTTTAGAAAACACACTATGGCTGCTTAACGGGAAAGGTGAGGTGGGGTGAGGCATAAAACAAGGGTTTCAAATTTGCTCAGATACCGTTCCATACACCCAATATGTAATAGACAAGACCTACTCCTTGCTCAGTGAACTGGACTCAACACCCCCTATTCACCGCACAAGAGTATATGTGACTAGTAAAAATCTTAAAACCTATGTATTGATATCTGTCTGGAAGTGAGTCAAGTGGGTGTAAAGCTGCATAAACACAGCCATGAAAAGCAGCTAAACCCCATTATAAAAATAAATTACTTTTAAAAACCCGTAAAACAAAGACAGTGAAAGAGAGAGAAATTCTTACAAAATTCGTTCAGAGGCTGTGATGCAACCTGGATTGACCATATCTAGACCCACAGCTGGATGAGACATAAGGGTGGACACTCTTGGGGCTGAAAGGCTGGGTGAGGTTGGGTGAGCAGACGCAGACCCTTTAAAGTAATACTGCCTGGTACCCATCCCATGGGTCCCAAATCTCCAGGTTCAAGGGCATCTTCCTACATCGAAAACATGCATGAGAAACCCAGAAGATGGTACACCGTGTGATTTTGAAAGGTTTCTAATACGCACCTCATTTCTCATCTCCTTGTGCTCGGGTTCGCCTTTCCAGCTACTTTACTAGCAATATGCCTACTTGGAGAATCAGCACCTTTAACCTCCTGTTCCCTAAAGGTTGCAATTTGTCCTGAGGATGAACGGGAAGAGGGGCAACCAATGAGAGACTAGATCTAGGTGTTGGGACAGGCACAGGTCACTCTATTTTCCCATCGGGAAGAAGAATTAACCACAGGCTCAGCCTGCCGCCCAGAAGCAGAATAGGGCCTGAGGCAATCGCGCGCTTTTGCGGCCAGCTCCCAAAAAAGCCAGTTGAAAAATGGAGCTCAGGGACACTGCAATTCACAAACCCGCAGAGCTATAAATGATAACTCTCATCCACAGATATATTCAGGGAAGGCAACGAAGAGGATTTGAAAGCAAGGCAGAATTGCAGGAAACAGGTTTCAGGAGGTAGATTCGAATCGCCTTTAAAGCACATGAAAAGCGGCAAAACGTCGACAATGATGCCCTTGGCCAAACAGGGCGTATGCGTTTTTTCCTGAATATATTCAGGAAAAAACGCATATGCCCTGTTTGGCCAACCAAGCAAACTTGAAAGGCTAATCAGCGCTACAAAGAAGTCTCGCTTCCCATCGGTCAAAAGGGCCATGCTGCCAAAAGTGTCAAAACCAGAAATGCAGGACAGGCCATGGAGAAATGGCAGCCTTGCTACGCTGATGGACGGGATGTACATTGACAACAGCCACTCTGGAGAAGTGTACGGTGTGTCCTGAAACATCGAAAAAACACAGCTTAGGGAGCATAGGGCACGTCCACTCATGGGCGTATAAATTGGGAAAACTAAAAATCAGCAAGACACAGGCACCCCAAAGTTTAGGGCTGCTCTGTTGACAAGAACCTCCACTTCATGACACCTTAAATATCCCAGGAAAGAAAAAAATGGATAAAGAAGTTGTGGTCCTTATGTACAATGGAATATCACTCAGACATGAAATCAAGGTCATAAGGCTAGTAGAAGCAAGATGAGTGGATTTAGGTACGATGATTCTAAGTGAAATAAGTCACACAGAAAAAGACACTTATCATAAGCTGTCACTTATAGAGGGAATATAAAAACCGCTACACTTGAACTGAATTACAAAACAGAACAGAGTCACACGTTTAGAAAACACACTATGGCTGCTTAACGGGAAAGGTGAGTTGGGGTGAGGCATAAAACAAGGGTTTCAAATTCGCTCAGATACCGTTCCATACACCCAATATGTAATAGACAAGACCTACTCCTTGCTCAGTGAACTGGACTCAACACCCCCTATTCACCGCACAAGAATATATGTGACTAGTAAGAATATTAAAACCTATGTATTGATATGTGTCTGGAAGTGAGTCAAGTGGGTGTAAAGCCGCATAAACACAGCCGTGAAAAGCAGCTAAACCCCATTATAAAAATAAATTACTTTTAAAAACCCGTAAAACAAAGACAGTGAAAGAGAGAGAAATTCTTACAAAATTCGTTCAGAGGCTGTGATGCAACCTGGATTGACCATATCTAGACACACAGCTGGATGAGACATAAGGGTGGACACTCTTGGGGCTGAAAGGATGGGTGAGGTTGGGTGAGCAAACGCAGACCCTTTAAAGTAATACTGCCTGGTACCCATCCCATGGGGCCAAATCTCCAGGTTCAAGGGAATCTTCCTACATCGAAAACATGCATGAAAAACCCAGAAGATGGTACACCGTGTGATTTTGAAAGGTTTCTAATACGCTACTCATTTCTCATCTCCTTGTGCTCGGGTTCGCCTTTCCAGCTACTTTACTAGCAATCTCCGTACTTTGAGAATCAGCACCTTTAAGCTCCTGTTCCCTACAGGTTGCAATTTGTCCTGAGGATGAACGGGAAGAGGGGCAACCAATGAGAGACTAGATCTAGGTGTTGGGAAAGGCACAGGTCACTCTATTTTCCCATCGGGAAGAAGAATTAACCACAGGCTCAGCCTGCCGCCCAGAAGCAGAATAGGGCCTGAGGCAATCCCGCGCTTTTGCGGCCAGCTCCCAAAAAAGCCAGTTGAAAAATGGAGCTCAGGGACACTGCAATTCACAAACCCGCAGAGCTATAAATAATAACTCTCATCCACAGATATATTGAGGGAAGGCAACGAAGAGGATTTGAAAGCAAGGCAGAATTGCAGGAAACAGGTTTCATGAGGTAGATTCGAATCGCCTTTAAAGCACATGAAAAGCGGCAAAACTTCGACAATGATGCCCTTGGCCAAACAGGGCGTATGCGTTTTTTCCTGAATATATTCAGGAAAAAACGCATACGCCCTGTTTGGCCAACCAAGCAACCTGGAAAGGTTAATCAGCGCTACAAAGAAGTCTCGCTTCCCATCGGTCAAAAGGGCCATGCTGCAAAAAGTGTCAAAACCAGAAATGCAGGACAGGCCATGGAGAAATGGCAGCCTTGCTACGCTGATGGGCGTGATGTAAATTGCCAACAGCCACTCTGGAGAAGTGTACGGTGTGTCCTGAAACATCGAAAAAACGCAGCTTAGGGAGCATAGGGCACGTCCACTCATGGGCGTATAAATTGGGAAAACTAAAAATCAGCAAGACACAGGCACTCCAAAGTTTAGGGCTGCTCTGTTGAGAAGAACCTCCACTTCATGACACCTTAAATATCCCAGGAAAGAGAAAAATGGATAAAGAAGTTGTGGTCCTTATGTACAATGGAATATCACTCAGACATGAAATCAAGGCCATAAGGCTAGTAGAAGCAAGATGAGTGGATTTAGGTACGATGATTCTAAGTGAAATAAGTCACACAGAAAAAGACACTTATCATTAGCTATCACTTATAGAGGGAATATAAAAACCGCTACACTTGAACTGAATTACAAAACAGAACAGAGTCACACGTTTAGAAAACACACTATGGCTGCTTAACGGGAAAGGTGAGGAGGGGTGAGGCATAAAACAAGGGTTTCAAATTCGCTCAGATACCGTTCCATACACCCAATATGTAATAGACAAGACCTACTCCTTGCTAAGTGAACTGGACTCAACACCCCCTATTCACCGCACAAGAATATATGTGACTAGTAAGAATCTTAAAACCTATGTATTGATATGTGTCTGGAAGTGAGTCAAGTGGGTGTAAAGCCGCATAAACACAGCCGTGAAAAGCAGCTAGACCCCATTATAAAAATAAATTACTTTTAAAAACCCGTAAAACAAAGACAGTGAAAGAGAGAGAAATTCTTACACAATTCGTTCAGAGGCTGTGATGCAACCTGGATTGACCATATCTAGACCCACAGCTGGATGAGACATAAGGGTGGACACTCTTGGGGCTGAAAGGTTGGGTGAGGTTGGGTGAGCAGACGCAGACCCTTTAAAGAAATACTGCCTGGTACCCATCCCATGGGTCCCAAATCTCCAGGTTCAATGGCATCTTCCTACATCGAAAACATGCATGAGGAACCCAGAAGATGGTACACCGTGTGATTTTGAAAGATTTCTAATACGCACCTGATTTCTCATCTCCTTGTGCTCGGGTTCGCCTTTCCAGCTACTTTACTAGCAATCTCCCTACTTGGAGAATCAGCACCTTTAAGCTCCTGTTCCCTACAGGTTGCAATTTGTCCTGAGGATGAACGGGAAGAGGGGCAACCAATGAGAGACTAGATCTAGGTGTTGGGACAGGCACAGGTCACTCTATTTTCCCATCGGGAAGAAGAATTAACCACAGGCTCAGCCTGCCGCCCAGAAGCAGAATAGGGCCTGAGGCAATCCCGCGCTTTTGCGGCCAGCTCCCAAAAAAGCCAGTTGAAAAATGGAGCTCAGGGACACTGCGATTCACAAACCCGCAGAGCTATAAATGATAACTCTCATCCACAGATATATTGAGGGAAGGCAACGAAGAGGATTTGAAAGCAAGGCAGAATTGCAGGAAACAGGTTTCAGGAGGTAGATTCGAATCGCCTTTAAAGCACATGAAAAGCGGCAAAACGTCGACAATGATGCCCTTGGCCAAACAGGGCGTATGCGTTTTTTCCTGAATATATTCAGGAAAAAACGCATACGCCCTGTTTGGCCAACCAAGCAAACTTGAAAGGCTAATCAGCGCTACAAAGAAGTCTCGCTTCCCATCGGTCAAAAGGGCCATGCTGCCAAAAGTGTCAAAACCAGAAATGCAGGACAGGCCATGGAGAAATGGCAGCCTTGCTACGCTGATGGACGGGATGTACATTGACAACAGCCACTCTGGAGAAGTGTACGGTGTGTCCTGAAACATCGAAAAAACACAGCTTAGGGAGCATAGGGCACGTCCACTCATGGGCGTATAAATTGGGAAAACTAAAAATCAGCAAGACACAAGCACACCAAAGTTTAGGGCTGCTCTGTTGACAAGAACCTCCACTTCATGACACCTTAAATATCCCAGGAAAGAGAAAAATGGATAAAGAAGTTGTGGTCCTTATGTACAATGGAATATCACTCAGACATGAAATCAATGTCATAAGGCTAGTAGAAGCAAGATGAGTGGATTTAGGTACGACGATTCTAAGTGAAATAAGTCACACAGAAAAAGACACTTATCATTAGCTATCACTTATAGAGGGAATGTAAAAACCGCTACTCTTGAACTGAGTTACAAAACAGAACAGAGTCACACGTTTAGAAAACACACTATGGCTGCTTAACGGGAAAGGTGAGGTGGGGTGATGCATAAAACAAGGGTTTCAAATTCGCTCAGATACCGTTCCATACACCCAATATGTAATAGACAAGACCTACTCCTTGCTCAGTGAACTGGACTCAACACCCCCTATTCACCGCACAAGAATATATGTGACTAGTAAGAATCTTAAAACCTATGTATTGATATGTGTCTGGAAGTGAGTCAAGTGGGTGTAAAGCCGCATAAACACAGCCGTGAAAAGCAGCTAGACCCCATTATAAAAATAAATTACTTTTAAAAACCCGTAAAACAAAGACAGTGAAAGAGAGAGAAATTCTTACAAAATTCGTTCAGAGGCTGTGATGCAACCTGGATTGACCATATCTAGACCCACAGCTGGATGAGACATAAGGGTGGACACTCTTGGGTCTGAAAGGTTGGGTGAGGTTGGGTGAGCAAACGCAGACCCTTTAAAGTAATACTGCCTGGTACCCATCCCATGGGTCCCAAATCTCCAGGTTCAAGGGCATCTTCCTACATCGAAAACATGCATGAGAAACCCAGAAGATGGTACACCGTGTGATTTTGAAAGGTTTCTAATACACACCTGATTTCTCATCTCCTTGTGCTAGGGTTCGCCTTTCCAGCTACTTTACTAGCAATCTCCCTACTTGGAGAATCAGCACCTTTAAGCTCCTGTTCCCTACAGGTTGCAATTTGTCCTGAGGATGAACGGGAAGAGGGGCAACCAATGAGAGACTAGATCTAGGTGTTGGGACAGGCACAGGTCACTCTGTTTTCCCATCGGGAAGAAGAATTAACCACAGGCTCAGCCTGCCGCCCAGAAGCAGAATAGGGCCTGAGGCAATCCCGCGCTTTTGCGGCCAGCTCCCAAAAAAGCCAGTTGAAAAATGGAGCTCAGGGACACTGTGATTCACAAACCCGCAGAGCTATAAATGATAACTCTCATCCACAGATATATTGAGGGAAGGCAAGGAAGAGGATTTGAAAGCAAGGCAGAATTGCAGGAAACAGGTTTCAGGAGGTAGATTCGAATCGCCTTTAAAGCACATGAAAAGTGGCAAAACATCGACAATGATGCCCTTGGCCAAACAGGGCGTATGCGTTTTTTCCTGAATATATTCAGGAAAAAACGCATACGCCCTGTTTGGCCAACCAAGCAACCTGGAAAGGCTAATCAGCGCTACAAAGAAGTCTCGTTTCCCATCGGTCAAAAGGGCCATGCTGCAAAAAGTGTCAAAACCAGAAATGCAGGACAGGCCATGGAGAAATGGCAGCCTTGCTACGCTGATGGGCGGGATGTAAATTGCCAACAGCCACTCTGGAGAAGTGTACGGTGTGTCCTGAAACATCGAAAAAACACAGCTTAGGGAGCATAGGGCACGTCCACTCATGGGCGTATAAATTGGGAAAACTAAAAATCAGCAAGACACAGGCACCCCAAAGTTTAGGGCTGTTCTGTTGACAAGAACCTCCACTTCATGACACCTTAAATATCCCAGGAAAGAGAAAAATGGATAAAGAAGTTGTGGTCCTTATGTACAATGGAATATCACTCAGACATGAAATCAATGTCATAAGGCTAGTAGAAGCAAGATGAGTGGATTTAGGTACGACGATTCTAAGTGAAATAAGTCACACAGAAAAAGACACTTATCATAAGCTATCACTTATAGAGGGAATGTAAAAACCGCTACACTTGAACTGAATTACAAAACAGAACAGAGTCACACGTTTAGAAAACACACTATGGCTGCTTAACGGGAAAGGTGAGGTGGGGTGAGGCATAAAACAAGGGTTTCAAATTCGCTCAGATACCGTTCCATACACCCAATATGTAATAGACAAGACCTACTCCTTGCTCAGTGAACTGGACTCAACACCCCCTATTCACCGCACAAGAATATATGTGACTAGTAAGAATCTTAAAACCTATGTATTGATATCTGTCTGGAAGTGAGTCAAGTGGTGTAAAGCCGCATAAACACAGCCGTGAAAAGCAGCTAAACCCCATTATAAAAATAAATTACTTTTAAAAACCCGTAAAACAAAGACAGTGAAAGAGAGAGAAATCCTTACACAATTCGTTCAGAGGCTGTGATGCAACCTGGATTGACCATATCTAGACCCACAGCTGGATGAGACAAAAGGGTGGACACTCTTGGGGCTGAAAGGTTGAGTGAGGTTGGGTGAGCAGACGCAGACCCTTTAAAGTAATACTGCCTGGTACCCATTCCATGGGTCCCAAATCTCCAGGTTCAAGGGCATCTTCCTACACCGAAAACATGCATGAGAAACCCAGAAGATGGTACACCGTGTGATTTTGAAAGGTTTCTAATACGCACCTGATTTCTCAACTCCTTGTGCTAGGGTTCGCCTTTCCAGCTACTTTACTAGCAATCTCCCTACTTGGAGAATCAGCACCTTTAAACGACTGTTCCCTACAGGTTGCAATTTGTCCTGAGGATGAACGGGAAGAGGGGCAACCAATGAGAGACTAGATCTAGGTGTTGGGACAGGCACAGGTCACTCTATTTTCCCATCGGGAAGAAGAATTAACCACAGGCTCAGCCTGCCGCCCAGAAGCAGAATAGGGCCTGAGGCAATCCCGCGCTTTTGCGGCCAGCTCCCAAAAAAGCCAGTTGAAAAATGGAGCTCAGGGACACTGCAATTCACAAACCCGCAGAGCTATAAATGATAACTCTCATCCACAGATATATTGAGGGAAGGCAACGAAGAGGATTTGAAAGCAAGGCAGAATTGCAGGAAACAGGTTTCAGGAGGTAGATTCGAATCGCCTTTAAAGCACATGAAAAGTGGCAAAACGTCGACAATGATGCCCATGGCCAAACAGGGCGTATGCGTTTTTTCCTGAATATATTCAGGAAAAAACGCATACGCCCTGTTTGGCCAACCAAGCAACCTGGAAAGGCTAATCAGCGCTACAAAGAAGTCTCACTTCCCATCGGTCAAAAGGGCCAAGCTGCAAAAAGTGTCAAAACCAGAAATGCAGGACAGGCCATGGAGAAATGGCAGCCTTGCTACGCTGATGGGCGGGATGTAAATTGCCAACAGCCACTCTGGAGAAGTGTACGGTGTGTCCTGAAACATCGAAAAAACACAGCTTAGGGAGCATAGGGCACGTCCACTCATGGGCGTATAAATTGGGAAAACTAAAAATCAGCAAGACACAGGCACCCCAAAGTTTAGGGCTGTTCTGTTGACAAGAACCTCCACTTCATGACACCTTAAATATCCCAGTGAAGAGAAAAATGGATAAAGAAGTTGTGGTCCTTATGTACAATGGAATATCACTCAGACATGAAATCAATGTCATAAGGCTAGTAGAAGCAAGATGAGTGGATTTAGGTACGACGATTCTAAGTGAAATAAGTCACACAGAAAAAGACACTTATCATAAGCTATCACTTATAGAGGGAATGTAAAAACCGCTACACTTGAACTGAATTACAAAACAGAACAGAGTCACACGTTTAGAAAACACACTATGGCTGCTTAACGGGAAAGGTGAGGTGGGGTGAGGCATAAAACAAGGGTTTCAAATTCGCTCAGATACCGTTCCATACACCCAATATGTAATAGACAAGACCTACTCCTTGCTCAGTGAACTGGACTCAACACCCCCTATTCACCGCACAAGAATATATGTGACTAGTAAGAATCTTAAAACCTATGTATAGATATCTGTCTGGAAGTGAGTCAACTGGGTGTAAAGCCGCATAAACACAGCCGTGAAAAGCAGATAAACCCCATTATAAAAATAAATAACTTTTAAAAACCCGTAAAACAAAGACAGTGAAAGAGAGAGAAATTCTTACAAAATTCGTTCAGAGGCTGTGATGCAACCTGGATTGACCATATCTAGACCCACAGATGGATGAGACATAAGGGTGGACACTCTTGGGGCTGAAAGGTTGGGTGAGGTTGGGTGAGCAGACGCAGACCCTTTAAAGAAATACTGCCTGGTACCCATCCCATGGGTCCCAAATCTCCAGGTTCAATGGCATCTTCCTACATCGAAAACATGCATGAGGAACCCAGAAGATGGTACACCGTGTGATTTTGAAAGATTTCTAATACGCACCTGATTTCTCATCTCCTTGTGCTCGGGTTCGCCTTTCCAGCTACTTTACTAGCAATCTCCCTACTTGGAGAATCAGCACCTTTAAGCTCCTGTTCCCTACAGGTTGCAATTTGTCCTGAGGATGAACGGGAAGAGGGGCAACCAATGAGAGACTAGATCTAGGTGTTGGGACAGGCACAGGTCACTCTATTTTCCCATCGGGAAGAAGAATTAACCACAGGCTCAGCCTGCCGCCCAGAAGCAGAATAGGGCCTGAGGCAATCCCGCGCTTTTGCGGCCAGCTCCCAAAAAAGCCAGTTGAAAAATGGAGCTCAGGGACACTGCGATTCACAAACCCGCAGAGCTATAAATGATAACTCTCATCCACAGATATATTCAGGGAAGGCAACGAAGAGGATTTGAAAGCAAGGCAGAATTGCAGGAAACAGGTTTCAGGAGGTAGATTCGAATCGCCTTTAAAGCACATGAAAAGCGGCAAAACGTCGACAATGATGCCCTTGGCCAAACAGGGCGTATGCGTTTTTTCCTGAATATATTCAGGAAAAAACGCATACGCCCTGTTTGGCCAACCAAGCAAACTTGAAAGGCTAATCAGCGCTACAAAGAAGTCTCGCTTCCCATCGGTCAAAAGGGCCATGCTGCCAAAAGTGTCAAAACCAGAAATGCAGGACAGGCCATGGAGAAATGGCAGCCTTGCTACGCTGATGGACGGGATGTACATTGACAACAGCCACTCTGGAGAAGTGTACGGTGTGTCCTGAAACATCGAAAAAACACAGCTTAGGGAGCATAGGGCACGTCCACTCATGGGCGTATAAATTGGGAAAACTAAAAATCAGCAAGACACAAGCACACCAAAGTTTAGGGCTGCTCTGTTGACAAGAACCTCCACTTCATGACACCTTAAATATCCCAGGAAAGAGAAAAATGGATAAAGAAGTTGTGGTCCTTATGTACAATGGAATATCACTCAGACATGAAATCAATGTCATAAGGCTAGTAGAAGCAAGATGAGTGGATTTAGGTACGACGATTCTAAGTGAAATAAGTCACACAGAAAAAGACACTTATCATTAGCTATCACTTATAGAGGGAATGTAAAAACCGCTACTCTTGAACTGAGTTACAAAACAGAACAGAGTCACACGTTTAGAAAACACACTATGGCTGCTTAACGGGAAAGGTGAGGTGGGGTGATGCATAAAACAAGGGTTTCAAATTCGCTCAGATACCGTTCCATGCACCCAATATGTAATAGACAAGACCTACTCCTTGCTCAGTGAACTGGACTCAACACCCCCTATTCACCGCACAAGAATATATGTGACTAGTAAGAATCTTAAAACCTATGTATAGATATCTGTCTGGAAGTGAGTCAACTGGGTGTAAAGCCGCATAAACACAGCCGTGAAAAGCAGATAAACCCCATTATAAAAATAAATTACTTTTAAAAACCCGTAAAACAAAGACAGTGAAAGAGAGAGAAATTCTTACAAAATTCGTTCAGAGGCTCTGATGCAACCTGGATTGACCATATCTAGACACACAGCTGGATGAGACATAAGGGTGGACACTCTTGGGGCTGAAAGGATGGGTGAGGTTGGGTGAGCAAACGCAGACCCTTTAAAGTAATACTGCCTGGTACCCATCCCATGGGGCCAAATCTCCAGGTTCAAGGGAATCTTCCTACATCGAAAACATGCATGAAAAACCCAGAAGATGGTACACCGTGTGATTTTGAAAGGTTTCTAATACGCTACTCATTTCTCATCTCCTTGTGCTCGAGTTCGCCTTTCCAGCTACTTTACTAGCAATCTCCGTACTTTGAGAATCAGCACCTTTAAGCTCCTGTTCCCTACAGGTTGCAATTTGTCCTGAGGATGAACGGGAAGAGGGGCAACCAATGAGAGACTAGATCTAGGTGTTGGGAAAGGCACAGGTCACTCTATTTTCCCATCGGGAAGAAGAATTAACCACAGGCTCAGCCTGCCGCCCAGAAGCAGAATAGGGCCTGAGGCAATCCCGCGCTTTTGCAGCCAGCTCCCAAAAAAGCCAGTTGAAAAATGGAGCTCAGGGACACTGCAATTCACAAACCCGCAGAGCTATAAATAATAACTCTCATCCACAGATATATTGAGGGAAGGCAACGAAGAGGATTTGAAAGCAAGGCAGAATTGCAGGAAACAGGTTTCAGGAGGTAGATTCGAATCGCCTTTAAAGCACATGAAAAGCGGCAAAACTTCGACAATGATGCCCTTGGCCAAACAGGGCGTATGCGTTTTTTCCTGAATATATTCAGGAAAAAACGCATACGCCCTGTTTGGCCAACCAAGCAACCTGGAAAGGTTAATCAGCGCTACAAAGAAGTCTCGCTTCCCATCGGTCAAAAGGGCCATGCTGCAAAAAGTGTCAAAACCAGAAATGCAGGACAGGCCATGGAGAAATGGCAGCCTTGCTACGCTGATGGGCGTGATGTAAATTGCCAACAGCCACTCTGGAGAAGTGTACGGTGTGTCCTGAAACATCGAAAAAACGCAGCTTAGGGAGCATAGGGCACGTCCACTCATGGGCGTATAAATTGGGAAAACTAAAAATCAGCAAGACAGAGGCACTCCAAAGTTTAGGGCTGCTCTGTTGAGAAGAACCTCCACTTCATGACACCTTAAATATCCCAGGAAAGAGAAAAATGGATAAAGAAGTTGTGGTCCTTATGTACAATGGAATATCACTCAGACATGAAATCAAGGCCATAAGGCTAGTAGAAGCAAGATGAGTGGATTTAGGTACGATGATTCTAAGTGAAATAAGTCACACAGAAAAAGACACTTATCATTAGCTATCACTTATAGAGGGAATATAAAAACCGCTACACTTGAACTGAATTACAAAACAGAACAGAGTCACACGTTTAGAAAACACACTATGGCTGCTTAACGGGAAAGGTGAGGAGGGGTGAGGCATAAAACAAGGGTTTCAAATTCGCTCAGATACCGTTCCATACACCTAATATGTAATAGACAAGACCTACTCCTTGCTAAGTGAACTGGACTCAACACCCCCTATTCACCGCACAAGAATATATGTGACTAGTAAGAATCTTAAAACCTATGTATTGATATGTGTCTGGAAGTGAGTCAAGTGGGTGTAAAGCCGCATAAACACAGCCGTGAAAAGCAGCTAGACCCCATTATAAAAATAAATTACTTTTAAAAACCCGTAAAACAAAGACAGTGAAAGAGAGAGAAATTCTTACACAATTCGTTCAGAGGCTGTGATGCAACCTGGATTGACCATATCTAGACCCACAGCTGGATGAGACATAAGGGTGGACACTCTTGGGGCTGAAAGGTTGGGTGAGGTTGGGTGAGCAGACGCAGACCCTTTAAAGTAATACTGCCTGGTACCCATCCCATGGGTCCCAAATCTCCAGGTTCAATGGCATCTTCCTACATCGAAAACATGCATGAGGAACCCAGAAGATGGTACACCGTGTGATTTTGAAAGGTTTCTAATACGCACCTGATTTCTCATCTCCTTGTGCTCGGGTTCGCCTTTCCAGCTACTTTACTAGCAATCTCCCTACTTGGAGAATCAGCACCTTTAAGCTCCTGTTCCCTACAGGTTGCAATTTGTCCTGAGGATGAACGGGAAGAGGGGCAACCAATGAGAGACTAGATCTAGGTGTTGGGACAGGCACAGGTCACTCTATTTTCCCATCGGGAAGAAGAATTAACCACAGGCTCAGCCTGCCGCCCAGAAGCAGAATAGGGCCTGAGGCAATCCCGCGCTTTTGCGGCCAGCTCCCAAAAAAGCCAGTTGAAAAATGGAGCTCAGGGACACTGCGATTCACAAACCCGCAGAGCTATAAATGATAACTCTCATCCACAGATATATTGAGGGAAGGCAACGAAGAGGATTTGAAAGCAAGGCAGAATTGCAGGAAACAGGTTTCAGGAGGTAGATTCGAATCGCCTTTAAAGCACATGAAAAGTGGCAAAACGTCGACAATGATGCCCTTGGCCAAACAGGGCGTATGCGTTTTTTCCTGAATATATTCAGGAAAAAACGCATACGCCCTGTTTGGCCAACCAAGCAACCTGGAAAGGCTAATCAGCGCTACAAAGATGTCTCGCTTCCCATCGGTCAAAAGGGCCATGCTGCAAAAAGTGTCAAAACCAGAAATGCAGGACAGGCCATGGAGAAATGGCAGCCTTGCTACGCTGATGGGCGGGATGTAAATTGCCAACAGCCACTCTGGAGAAGTGTACGGTGTGTCCTGAAACATCGAAAAAACACAGCTTAGGGAGCATAGGGCACGTCCACTCATGGGCGTATAAATTGGGAAAACTAAAAATCAGCAAGACACAGGCACCCCAAAGTTTAGGGCTGCTCTGTTGACAAGAACCTCCACTTCATGACAACTTAAATATCCCAGGAAAGAGAAAAATGGATAAAGAAGTTGTGGTCCTTATGTACAATGGAATATCACTCAGACATGAAATCAATGTCATAAGGCTAGTAGAAGCAAGATGAGTGGTTTTAGGTACGACGATTCTAAGTGAAATAAGTCACACAGAAAAAGACACTTATCATAAGCTATCACTTATAGAGGGAATGTAAAAACCGCTACACTTGAACTGAATTACAAAACAGAACAGAGTCACACGTTTAGAAAACACACTATGGCTGCTTAACGGGAAAGGTGAGGTGGGGTGAGGCATAAAACAAGGGTTTCAAATTTGCTCAGATACCGTTCCATACACCCAATATGTAATAGACAAGACCTACTCCTTGCTCAGTGAACTGGACTCAACACCCCCTATTCACCGCACAAGAGTATATGTGACTAGTAAAAATCTTAAAACCTATGTATTGATATCTGTCTGGAAGTGAGTCAAGTGGGTGTAAAGCTGCATAAACACAGCCATGAAAAGCAGCTAAACCCCATTATAAAAATAAATTACTTTTAAAAACCCGTAAAACAAAGACAGTGAAAGAGAGAGAAATTCTTACAAAATTCGTTCAGAGGCTGTGATGCAACCTGGATTGACCATATCTAGACCCACAGCTGGATGAGACATAAGGGTGGACACTCTTGGGGCTGAAAGGCTGGGTGAGGTTGGGTGAGCAGACGCAGACCCTTTAAAGTAATACTGCCTGGTACCCATCCCATGGGTCCCAAATCTCCAGGTTCAAGGGCATCTTCCTACATCGAAAACATGCATGAGAAACCCAGAAGATGGTACACCGTGTGATTTTGAAAGGTTTCTAATACGCACCTCATTTCTCATCTCCTTGTGCTCGGGTTCGCCTTTCCAGCTACTTTACTAGCAATATGCCTACTTGGAGAATCAGCACCTTTAACCTCCTGTTCCCTAAAGGTTGCAATTTGTCCTGAGGATGAACGGGAAGAGGGGCAACCAATGAGAGACTAGATCTAGGTGTTGGGACAGGCACAGGTCACTCTATTTTCCCATCGGGAAGAAGAATTAACCACAGGCTCAGCCTGCCGCCCAGAAGCAGAATAGGGCCTGAGGCAATCGCGCGCTTTTGCGGCCAGCTCCCAAAAAAGCCAGTTGAAAAATGGAGCTCAGGGACACTGCAATTCACAAACCCGCAGAGCTATAAATGATAACTCTCATCCACAGATATATTCAGGGAAGGCAACGAAGAGGATTTGAAAGCAAGGCAGAATTGCAGGAAACAGGTTTCAGGAGGTAGATTCGAATCGCCTTTAAAGCACATGAAAAGCGGCAAAACGTCGACAATGATGCCCTTGGCCAAACAGGGCGTATGCGTTTTTTCCTGAATATATTCAGGAAAAAACGCATATGCCCTGTTTGGCCAACCAAGCAAACTTGAAAGGCTAATCAGCGCTACAAAGAAGTCTCGCTTCCCATCGGTCAAAAGGGCCATGCTGCCAAAAGTGTCAAAACCAGAAATGCAGGACAGGCCATGGAGAAATGGCAGCCTTGCTACGCTGATGGACGGGATGTACATTGACAACAGCCACTCTGGAGAAGTGTACGGTGTGTCCTGAAACATCGAAAAAACACAGCTTAGGGAGCATAGGGCACGTCCACTCATGGGCGTATAAATTGGGAAAACTAAAAATCAGCAAGACACAAGCACACCAAAGTTTAGGGCTGCTCTGTTGACAAGAACCTCCACTTCATGACACCTTAAATATCCCAGGAAAGAGAAAAATGGATAAAGAAGTTGTGGTCCTTATGTACAATGGAATATCACTCAGACATGAAATCAATGTCATAAGGCTAGTAGAAGCAAGATGAGTGGATTTAGGTACGATGATTCTAAGTGAAATAAGTCACAGAGAAAAAGACACTTATCATTACATATCACTTATAGAGGGAATGTAAAAACCGCTACACTTGAACTGAATTACAAAACAGAACAGAGTCACACGTTTAGAAAACACACTATGGCTGCTTAACGGGAAAGGTGAGGAGGGGTGAGGCATAAAACAAGGGTTTCAAATTCGCTCAGATACCGTTCCATACACCCAATATGTAATAGACAAGACCTACTCCTTGCTCAGTGAACTGGACTCAACACCCCCTATTCACCGCACAAGAATATATGTGACTAGTAAGAATCTTAAAACCTATGTATTGATATGTGTCTGGAAGTGAGTCAAGTGGGTGTAAAGCCGCATAAACACAGCCGTGAAAAGCAGCTAAACCCCATTATAAAAATAAATTACTTTTAAAAACCCGTAAAACAAAGACAGTGAAAGAGAGAGAAATTCTTACAAAATTCGTTCAGAGGCTGTGATGCAACCTGGATTGACCATATCTAGACACACAGCTGGATGAGACATAAGGGTGGACACTCTTGGGGCTGAAAGGATGGGTGAGGTTGGGTGAGCAAACGCAGACCCTTTAAAGTAATACTGCCTGGTACCCATCCCATGGGGCCAAATCTCCAGGTTCAAGGGAATCTTCCTACATCGAAAACATGCATGAAAAACCCAGAAGATGGTACACCGTGTGATTTTGAAAGGTTTCTAATACGCTACTCATTTCTCATCTCCTTGTGCTCGGGTTCGCCTTTCCAGCTACTTTACTAGCAATCTCCGTACTTTGAGAATCAGCACCTTTAAGCTCCTGTTCCCTACAGGTTGCAATTTGTCCTGAGGATGAACGGGAAGAGGGGCAACCAATGAGAGACTAGATCTAGGTGTTGGGAAAGGCACAGGTCACTCTATTTTCCCATCGGGAAGAAGAATTAACCACAGGCTCAGCCTGCCGCCCAGAAGCAGAATAGGGCCTGAGGCAATCCCGCGCTTTTGCGGCCAGCTCCCAAAAAAGCCAGTTGAAAAATGGAGCTCAGGGACACTGCAATTCACAAACCCGCAGAGCTATAAATAATAACTCTCATCCACAGATATATTGAGGGAAGGCAACGAAGAGGATTTGAAAGCAAGGCAGAATTGCAGGAAACAGGTTTCATGAGGTAGATTCGAATCGCCTTTAAAGCACATGAAAAGCGGCAAAACTTCGACAATGATGCCCTTGGCCAAACAGGGCGTATGCGTTTTTTCCTGAATATATTCAGGAAAAAACGCATACGCCCTGTTTGGCCAACCAAGCAACCTGGAAAGGTTAATCAGCGCTACAAAGAAGTCTCGCTTCCCATCGGTCAAAAGGGCCATGCTGCAAAAAGTGTCAAAACCAGAAATGCAGGACAGGCCATGGAGAAATGGCAGCCTTGCTACGCTGATGGGCGTGATGTAAATTGCCAACAGCCACTCTGGAGAAGTGTACGGTGTGTCCTGAAACATCGAAAAAACGCAGCTTAGGGAGCATAGGGCACGTCCACTCATGGGCGTATAAATTGGGAAAACTAAAAATCAGCAAGACACAGGCACTCCAAAGTTTAGGGCTGCTCTGTTGAGAAGAACCTCCACTTCATGACACCTTAAATATCCCAGGAAAGAGAAAAATGGATAAAGAAGTTGTGGTCCTTATGTACAATGGAATATCACTCAGACATGAAATCAAGGCCATAAGGCTAGTAGAAGCAAGATGAGTGGATTTAGGTACGATGATTCTAAGTGAAATAAGTCACACAGAAAAAGACACTTATCATTAGCTATCACTTATAGAGGGAATATAAAAACCGCTACACTTGAACTGAATTACAAAACAGAACAGAGTCACACGTTTAGAAAACACACTATGGCTGCTTAACGGGAAAGGTGAGGAGGGGTGAGGCATAAAACAAGGGTTTCAAATTCGCTCAGATACCGTTCCATACACCCAATATGTAATAGACAAGACCTACTCCTTGCTAAGTGAACTGGACTCAACACCCCCTATTCACCGCACAAGAATATATGTGACTAGTAAGAAACTTAAAACCTATGTATTGATATGTGTCTGGAAGTGAGTCAAGTGGGTGTAAAGCCGCATAAACACAGCCGTGAAAAGCAGCTAGACCCCATTATAAAAATAAATTACTTTTAAAAACCCGTAAAACAAAGACAGTGAAAGAGAGAGAAATTCTTACACAATTCGTTCAGAGGCTGTGATGCAACCTGGATTGACCATATCTAGACCCACAGCTGGATGAGACATAAGGGTGGACACTCTTGGGGCTGAAAGGTTGGGTGAGGTTGGGTGAGCAGACGCAGACCCTTTAAAGTAATACTGCCTGGTACCCATCCCATGGGTCCCAAATCTCCAGGTTCAATGGCATCTTCCTACATCGAAAACATGCATGAGGAACCCAGAAGATGGTACACCGTGTGATTTTGAAAGGTTTCTAATACGCACCTGATTTCTCATCTCCTTGTGCTCGGGTTCGCCTTTCCAGCTACTTTACTAGCAATCTCCCTACTTGGAGAATCAGCACCTTTAAGCTCCTGTTCCCTACAGGTTGCAATTTGTCCTGAGGATGAACGGGAAGAGGGGCAACCAATGAGAGACTAGATCTAGGTGTTGGGACAGGCACAGGTCACTCTATTTTCCCATCGGGAAGAAGAATTAACCACAGGCTCAGCCTGCCGCCCAGAAGCAGAATAGGGCCTGAGGCAATCCCGCGCTTTTGCGGCCAGCTCCCAAAAAAGCCAGTTGAAAAATGGAGCTCAGGGACACTGCGATTCACAAACCCGCAGAGCTATAAATGATAACTCTCATCCACAGATATATTGAGGGAAGGCAACGAAGAGGATTTGAAAGCAAGGCAGAATTGCAGGAAACAGGTTTCAGGAGGTAGATTCGAATCGCCTTTAAAGCACATGAAAAGTGGCAAAACGTCGACAATGATGCCCTTGGCCAAACAGGGCGTATGCGTTTTTTCCTGAATATATTCAGGAAAAAACGCATACGCCCTGTTTGGCCAACCAAGCAACCTGGAAAGGCTAATCAGCGCTACAAAGATGTCTCGCTTCCCATCGGTCAAAAGGGCCATGCTGCAAAAAGTGTCAAAACCAGAAATGCAGGACAGGCCATGGAGAAATGGCAGCCTTGCTACGCTGATGGGCGGGATGTAAATTGCCAACAGCCACTCTGGAGAAGTGTACGGTGTGTCCTGAAACATCGAAAAAACACAGCTTAGGGAGCATAGGGCACGTCCACTCATGGGCGTATAAATTGGGAAAACTAAAAATCAGCAAGACACAGGCACCCCAAAGTTTAGGGCTGCTCTGTTGACAAGAACCTCCACTTCATGACAACTTAAATATCCCAGGAAAGAGAAAAATGGATAAAGAAGTTGTGGTCCTTATGTACAATGGAATATCACTCAGACATGAAATCAATGTCATAAGGCTAGTAGAAGCAAGATGAGTGGATTTAGGTACGACGATTCTAAGTGAAAT
Organism: Eschrichtius robustus; assembly: GCF_028021215.1. Classification (NCBI taxonomy): domain Eukaryota; kingdom Metazoa; phylum Chordata; class Mammalia; order Artiodactyla; family Eschrichtiidae; genus Eschrichtius; species Eschrichtius robustus. The sequence goes on from NW_027175351.1 coordinate 1,816,888, forward strand.
AAGTCACACAGAAAAAGACACTTATCATAAGCTATCACTTATAGAGGGAATGTAAAAACCGCTACACTTGAACTGAATTACAAAACAGAACAGAGTCACACGTTTAGAAAACACACTATGGCTGCTTAACGGGAAAGGTGAGGTGGGGTGAGGCATAAAACAAGGGTTTCAAATTTGCTCAGATACCGTTCCATACACCCAATATGTAATAGACAAGACCTACTCCTTGCTCAGTGAACTGGACTCAACACCCCCTATTCACCGCACAAGAGTATATGTGACTAGTAAAAATCTTAAAACCTATGTATTGATATCTGTCTGGAAGTGAGTCAAGTGGGTGTAAAGCTGCATAAACACAGCCATGAAAAGCAGCTAAACCCCATTATAAAAATAAATTACTTTTAAAAACCCGTAAAACAAAGACAGTGAAAGAGAGAGAAATTCTTACAAAATTCGTTCAGAGGCTGTGATGCAACCTGGATTGACCATATCTAGACCCACAGCTGGATGAGACATAAGGGTGGACACTCTTGGGGCTGAAAGGCTGGGTGAGGTTGGGTGAGCAGACGCAGACCCTTTAAAGTAATACTGCCTGGTACCCATCCCATGGGTCCCAAATCTCCAGGTTCAAGGGCATCTTCCTACATCGAAAACATGCATGAGAAACCCAGAAGATGGTACACCGTGTGATTTTGAAAGGTTTCTAATACGCACCTCATTTCTCATCTCCTTGTGCTCGGGTTCGCCTTTCCAGCTACTTTACTAGCAATATGCCTACTTGGAGAATCAGCACCTTTAACCTCCTGTTCCCTAAAGGTTGCAATTTGTCCTGAGGATGAACGGGAAGAGGGGCAACCAATGAGAGACTAGATCTAGGTGTTGGGACAGGCACAGGTCACTCTATTTTCCCATCGGGAAGAAGAATTAACCACAGGCTCAGCCTGCCGCCCAGAAGCAGAATAGGGCCTGAGGCAATCGCGCGCTTTTGCGGCCAGCTCCCAAAAAAGCCAGTTGAAAAATGGAGCTCAGGGACACTGCAATTCACAAACCCGCAGAGCTATAAATGATAACTCTCATCCACAGATATATTCAGGGAAGGCAACGAAGAGGATTTGAAAGCAAGGCAGAATTGCAGGAAACAGGTTTCAGGAGGTAGATTCGAATCGCCTTTAAAGCACATGAAAAGCGGCAAAACGTCGACAATGATGCCCTTGGCCAAACAGGGCGTATGCGTTTTTTCCTGAATATATTCAGGAAAAAACGCATACGCCCTGTTTGGCCAACCAAGCAAACTTGAAAGGCTAATCAGCGCTACAAAGAAGTCTCGCTTCCCATCGGTCAAAAGGGCCATGCTGCCAAAAGTGTCAAAACCAGAAATGCAGGACAGGCCATGGAGAAATGGCAGCCTTGCTACGCTGATGGACGGGATGTACATTGACAACAGCCACTCTGGAGAAGTGTACGGTGTGTCCTGAAACATCGAAAAAACACAGCTTAGGGAGCATAGGGCACGTCCACTCATGGGCGTATAAATTGGGAAAACTAAAAATCAGCAAGACACAAGCACACCAAAGTTTAGGGCTGCTCTGTTGACAAGAACCTCCACTTCATGACACCTTAAATATCCCAGGAAAGAGAAAAATGGATAAAGAAGTTGTGGTCCTTATGTACAATGGAATATCACTCAGACATGAAATCAATGTCATAAGGCTAGTAGAAGCAAGATGAGTGGATTTAGGTACGACGATTCTAAGTGAAATAAGTCACACAGAAAAAGACACTTATCATAAGCTATCACTTATAGATGGAATGTAAAAACCGCTACACTTGAACTGAATTACAAAACAGAACAGAGTCACACGTTTAGAAAACACACTATGGCTGCTTAACGGGAAAGGTGAGGTGGGGTGAGGCATAAAACAAGGGTTTCAAATTCGCTCAGATACCGTTCCATACACCCAATATGTAATAGACAAGACCTACTCCTTGCTCAGTGAACTGGACTCAACACCCCCTATTCACCGCACAAGAATATATGTGACTAGTAAGAATCTTAAAACCTATGTATAGATATCTGTCTGGAAGTGAGTCAACTGGGTGTAAAGCCGCATAAACACAGCCGTGAAAAGCAGATAAACCCCATTATAAAAATAAATAACTTTTAAAAACCCGTAAAACAAAGACAGTGAAAGAGAGAGAAATTCTTACAAAATTCGTTCAGAGGCTGTGATGCAACCTGGATTGACCATATCTAGACCCACAGCTGGATGAGACATAAGGGTGGACACTCTTGGGGCTGAAAGGTTGGGTGAGGTTGGGTGAGCAAACGCAGACCCTTTAAAGTAATACTGCCTGGTACCCATCCCATGGGTCCCAAATCTCCAGGTTCAAGGGCATCTTCCTACATCGAAAACATGCATGAGAAACCCAGAAGATGGTACACCGTGTGATTTTGAAAGGTTTCTAATACGCACCTGATTTCTCATCTCCTTGTGCTAGGGTTCGCCTTTCCAGCTACTTTACTAGCAATCTCCCTACTTGGAGAATCAGCACCTTTAAGCTCCTGTTCCCTACAGGTTGCAATTTGTCCTGAGGATGAACGGGAAGAGGGGCAACCAATGAGAGACTAGAGCTAGGTGTTGGGACAGGCACAGGTCACTCTATTTTCCCATCGGGAAGAAGAATTAACCACAGGCTCAGCCTGCCGCCCAGAAGCAGAATAGGGCCTGAGGCAATCCCGCGCTTTTGCGGCCAGCTCCCAAAAAAGCCAGTTGAAAAATGGAGCTCAGGGACACTGTGATTCACAAACCCGCAGAGCTATAAATGATAACTCTCATCCACAGATATATTGAGGGAAGGCAAGGAAGAGGATTTGAAAGCAAGGCAGAATTGCAGGAAACAGGTTTCAGGAGGTAGATTCGAATCGCCTTTAAAGCACATGAAAAGTGGCAAAACGTCGACAATGATGCCCTTGGCCAAACAGGGCGTATGCGTTTTTTCCTGAATATATTCAGGAAAAAACGCATACGCCCTGTTTGGCCAACCAAGCAACCTGGAAAGGCTAATCAGCGCTACAAAGAAGTTTCGCTTCCCATCGGTCAAAAGGGCCATGCTGCAAAAAGTGTCAAAACCAGAAATGCAGGACAGGCCATGGAGAAATGGCAGCCTTGCTACGCTGATGGGCGGGATGTAAATTGCCAACAGCCACTCTGGAGAAGTGTACGGTGTGTCCTGAAACATCGAAAAAACACAGCTTAGGGAGCATAGGGCACGTCCACTCATGGGCGTATAAATTGGGAAAACTAAAAATCAGCAAGACACAGGCACCCCAAAGTTTAGGGCTGTTCTGTTGACAAGAACCTCCACTTCATGACACCTTAAATATCCCAGGAAAGAGAAAAATGGATAAAGAAGTTGTGGTCCTTATGTACAATGGAATATCACTCAGACATGAAATCAAGGTCATAAGGCTAGTAGAAGCAAGATGAGTGGATTTAGGTACGATGATTCTAAGTGAAATAAGTCACAGAGAAAAAGACACTTATCATTACATATCACTTATAGAGGGAATGTAAAAACCGCTACACTTGAACTGAATTACAAAACAGAACAGAGTCACACGTTTAGAAAACACACTATGGCTGCTTAACGGGAAAGGTGAGGAGGGGTGAGGCATAAAACAAGGGTTTCAAATTCGCTCAGATACCGTTCCATACACCCAATATGTAATAGACAAGACCTACTCCTTGCTCAGTGAACTGGACTCAACACCCCCTATTCACCGCACAAGAATATATGTGACTAGTAAGAATCTTAAAACCTATGTATTTATATGTGTCTGGAAGTGAGTCAAGTGGGTGTAAAGCCGCATAAACACAGCCGTGAAAAGCAGCTAAACCCCATTATAAAAATAAATTACTTTTAAAAACCCGTAAAACAAAGACAGTGAAAGAGAGAGAAATTCTTACAAAATTCGTTCAGAGGCTGTGATGCAACCTGGATTGACCATATCTAGACACACAGCTGGATGAGACATAAGGGTGGACACTCTTGGGGCTGAAAGGATGCGTGAGGTTGGGTGAGCAAACGCAGACCCTTTAAAGTAATACTGCCTGGTACCCATCCCATGGGTCCAAATCTCCAGGTTCAAGGGAATCTTCCTACATCGAAAACATGCATGAAAAACCCAGAAGATGGTACACCGTGTGATTTTGAAAGGTTTCTAATACGCTACTCATTTCTCATCTCCTTGTGCTCGGGTTCGCCTTTCCAGCTACTTTACTAGCAATCTCCGTACTTTGAGAATCAGCACCTTTAAGCTCCTGTTCCCTACAGGTTGCAATTTGTCCTGAGGATGAACGGGAAGAGGGGCAACCAATGAGAGACTAGATCTAGGTGTTGGGAAAGGCACAGGTCACTCTATTTTCCCATCGGGAAGAAGAATTAACCACAGGCTCAGCCTGCCGCCCAGAAGCAGAATAGGGCCTGAGGCAATCCCGCGCTTTTGCGGCCAGCTCCCAAAAAAGCCAGTTGAAAAATGGAGCTCAGGGACACTGCAATTCACAAACCCGCAGAGCTATAAATAATAACTCTCATCCACAGATATATTGAGGGAAGGCAACGAAGAGGATTTGAAAGCAAGGCAGAATTGCAGGAAACAGGTTTCATGAGGTAGATTCGAATCGCCTTTAAAGCACATGAAAAGCGGCAAAACTTCGACAATGATGCCCTTGGCCAAACAGGGCGTATGCGTTTTTTCCTGAATATATTCAGGAAAAAACGCATACACCCTGTTTGGCCAAGCAAGCAACCTGGAAAGGTTAATCAGCGCTACAAAGAAGTCTCGCTTCCCATCGGTCAAAAGGGCCATGCTGCAAAAAGTGTCAAAACCAGAAATGCAGGACAGGCCATGGAGAAATGGCAGCCTTGCTACGCTAATGGGCGGGATGTAAATTGCCAACAGCCACTCTGGAGAAGTGTACGGTGTGTCCTGAAACATCGAAAAAACACAGCTTAGGGAGCATAGGGCACGTCCACTCATGGGCGTATAAATTGGGAAAACTAAAAATCAGCAAGACACAGGCACTCCAAAGTTTAGGGCTGCTCTGTTGAGAAGAACCTCCACTTCATGACACCTTAAATATCCCAGGAAAGAGAAAAATGGATAAAGAAGTTGTGGTCCTTATGTACAATGGAATATCACTCAGACATGAAATCAAGGCCATAAGGCTAGTAGAAGCAAGATGAGTGGATTTAGGTACGATGATTCTAAGTGAAATAAGTCACACAGAAAAAGACACTTATCATTAGCTATCACTTATAGAGGGAATGTAAAAACCGCTACACTTGAACTGAATTACAAAACAGAACAGAGTCACACGTTTAGAAAACACACTATGGCTGCTTAACGGGAAAGGTGAGGAGGGGTGAGGCATAAAACAAGGGTTTCAAATTCGCTCAGATACCGTTCCATACACCCAATATGTAATAGACAAGACCTACTCCTTGCTAAGTGAACTGGACTCAACACCCCCTATTCACCGCACAAGAATATATGTGACTAGTAAGAATCTTAAAACCTATGTATTGATATGTGTCTGGAAGTGAGTCAAGTGGGTGTAAAGCCGCATAAACACAGCCGTGAAAAGCAGCTAGACCCCATTATAAAAATAAATTACTTTTAAAAACCCGTAAAACAAAGACAGTGAAAGAGAGAGAAATTTTTACACAATTCGTTCATAGGCTGTGATGCAACCTGGATTGACCATATCTAGACCCACAGCTGGATGAGACATAAGGGTGGACACTCTTGGGGCTGAAAGGTTGGGTGAGGTTGGGTGAGCAGACGCAGACCCTTTAAAGTAATACTGCCTGGTACCCATCCCATGGGTCCCAAATCTCCAGGTTCAATGGCATCTTCCTACATCGAAAACATGCATGAGGAACCCAGAAGATGGTACACCGTGTGATTTTGAAAGGTTTCTAATACGCACCTGATTTCTCATCTCCTTGTGCTCGGGTTCGCCTTTCCAGCTACTTTACTAGCAATCTCCCTACTTGGAGAATCAGCACCTTTAAGCTCCTGTTCCCTACAGGTTGCAATTTGTCCTGAGGATGAACGGGAAGAGGGGCAACCAATGAGAAACTAGATCTAGGTGTTGGGACAGGCACAGGCCACTCTATTTTCCCATCGGGAAGAAGAATTAACCACAGGCTCAGCCTGCCGCCCAGAAGCAGAATAGGGCCTGAGGCAATCCCGCGCTTTTGCGGCCGGCTCCCAAAAAAGCCAGTTGAAAAATGGAGCTCAGGGACACTGCGATTCACAAACCCACAGAGCTATAAATGATAACTCTCATCCACAGATATATTGAGGGAAGGCAACGAAGAGGATTTGAAAGCAAGGCAGAATTGCAGGAAACAGGTTTCAGGAGGTAGATTCGAATCGCCTTTAAAGCACATGAAAAGTGGCAAAACGTCGACAATGATGCCCTTGGCCAAACAGGGCGTATGCGTTTTTTCCTGAATATATTCAGGAAAAAACGCATACGCCCTGTTTGGCCAACCAAGCAACCTGGAAAGGCTAATCAGCGCTACAAAGAAGTCTCGCTTCCCATCGGTCAAAAGGGCCATGCTGCAAAAAGTGTCAAAACCAGAAATGCAGGACAGGCCATGGAGAAATGGCAGCCTTGCTACGCTGATGGGCGGGATGTAAATTGCCAACAGCCACTCTGGAGAAGTGTACGGTGTGTCCTGAAACATCGAAAAAACACAGCTTAGGGAGCATAGGGCACGTCCACTCATGGGCGTATAAATTGGGAAAACTAAAAATCAGCAAGACACAGGCACCCCAAAGTTTAGGGCTGCTCTGTTGACAAGAACCTCCACTTCATGACAACTTAAATATCCCAGGAAAGAGAAAAATGGATAAAGAAGTTGTGGTCCTTATGTACAATGGAATATCACTCAGACATGAAATCAATGTCATAAGGCTAGTAGAAGCAAGATGAGTGGATTTAGGTACGACGATTCTAAGTGAAATAAGTCACACAGAAAAAGACACTTATCATAAGCTATCACTTATAGAGGGAATGTAAAAACCGCTACACTTGAACTGAATTACAAAACAGAACAGAGTCACACGTTTAGAAAACACACTATGGCTGCTTAACGGGAAAGGTGAGGTGGGGTGAGGCATAAAACAAGGGTTTCAAATTCGCTCAGATACCGTTCCATACACCCAATATGTAATAGACAAGACCTACTCCTTGCTCAGTGAATTGGACTCAACACCCCCTATTCACCGCACAAGAATATATGTGACTAGTAAGAATCTTAAAACCTATGTATAGATATCTGTCTGGAAGTGAGTCAACTGGGTGTAAAGCCGCATAAACACAGCCGTGAAAAGCAGATAAACCCCATTATAAAAATAAATTACTTTTAAAAACCCGTAAAACAAAGACAGTGAAAGAGAGAGAAATTCTTACAAAATTCGTTCAGAGGCTGTGATGCAACCTGGATTGACCATATCTAGACCCACAGTTGGATGAGACATAAGGGTGGACACTCTTGGGGCTGAAATGTTGCGTGAGGTTGGGTGAGCAGACGCAGACCCTTTAAAGTAATACTGCCTGGTACCCATCCCATGGGTCCCAAATCTCCAGGTTCAAGGGCATCTTCCTACATCGAAAACATGCATGAGAATCCCAGAAGATGGTACACCGTGTGATTTTGAAAGGTTTCTAATACGCACCTGATTTCTCATCTCCTTGTGCTAGGGTTCGCCTTTCCAGCTACTTTACTAGCAATATGCCTACTTGGAGAATCAGCACCTTTAACCTCCTGTTCCCTAAAGGTTGCAATTTGTCCTGAGGATGAACGGGAAGAGGGGCAACCAATGAGAGACTAGATCTAGGTGTTGGGACAGGCACAGGTCACTCTATTTTCCCATCGGGAAGAAGAATTAACCACAGGCTCAGCCTGCCGCCCAGAAGCAGAATAGGGCCTGAGGCAATCGCGCGCTTTTGCGGCCAGCTTCCAAAAAAGCCAGTTGAAAAATGGAGCTCAGGGACACTGCAATTCACAAACCCGCAGAGCTATAAATGATAACTCTCATCCACAGATATATTCAGGGAAGGCAACGAAGAGGATTTGAAAGCAAGGCAGAATTGCAGGAAACAGGTTTCAGGAGGTAGATTCGAATCGCCTTTAAAGCACATGAAAAGCGGCAAAACGTCGACAATGATGCCCTTGGCCAAACAGGGCGTATGCGTTTTTTCCTGAATATATTCAGGAAAAAACGCATACGCCCTGTTTGGCCAACCAAGCAACCTTGAAAGGCTAATCAGCGCTACAAAGAAGTCTCGCTTCCCATCGGTCAAAAGGGCCATGCTGCCAAAAGTGTCAAAACCAGAAATGCAGGACAGGCCATGGAGAAATGGCAGCCTTGCTACGCTGATGGACGGGATGTACATTGCCAACAGCCACTCTGGAGAAGTGTACGGTGTGTCCTGAAACATCGAAAAACCACAGCTTAGGGAGCATAGGGCACGTCCACTCATGGGCGTATAAATTGGGAAAACTAAAAATCAGCAAGACACAAGCACACCAAAGTTTAGGGCTGCTCTGTTGAAAAGAACCTCCACTTCATGACACCTTAAATATCCCAGGAAAGAGAAAAATGGATAAAGAAGTTGTGGTCCTTATGTACAATGGAATATCAATCAGACATGAAATCAATGTCATAAGGCTAGTAGAAGCAAGATGAGTGGATTTAGGTACGACGATTCTAAGTGAAATAAGTCACACAGAAAAAGACACTTATCATAAGCTATCACTTATAGATGGAATGTAAAAACCGCTACACTTGAACTGAATTACAAAACAGAACAGAGTAACACGTTTAGAAAACACACTATGGCTGCTTAACGGGAAAGGTGAAATGGGGTGATGCATAAAACAAGGGTTTCAAATTCGCTCAGATACCGTTCCATACACCCAATATGTAATAGACAAGACCAACTCCTTGCTCAGTGAACTGGACTCAACACCCCCTATTCACCGCACAAGAATATATGTGACTAGTAAGAATCTTAAAACCTATGTATAGATATCTGTCTGGAAGTGAGTCAAGTGGGTGTAAAGCCGCATAAACACAGCCGTGAAAAGCAGCTAAACCCGATTATAAAAATAAATTACTTTTGAAAACCCGTAAAAGAAAGACAGTGAAAGAGAGAGAAATTCTTACAAAATTCGTTCAGAGGCTGTGATGCAACCTGGATTGACCATATCTAGACCCACAGCTGGATGAGACATAAGGGTGGACACTCTTGGGGCTGAAAGTTTGGGTGAGGTTGGGTGAGCAAACGCAGACCCTTTAAAGTAATACTGCCTGGCACCCATCCCATGGGCCCCAAATCTCCAGGTTCAAGGGCATCTTCCTACATCGAAAACATGCATGAGAAACCCAGAAGATGGTACACCGTGTGATTTTGAAAGGTTTCTAATACGCACCTCATTTCTCATCTCCTTGTGCTCGGGTTCGCCTTTCCAGCTACTTTACTAGCAATCTCCCTACTTGGAGAATCAGCACCTTTAAGCTCCTGTTCCCTACAGGTTGCAATTTGTCCTGAGGATGAACGGGAAGAGGGGCAACCAATGAGAGACTAGATCTAGGTGTTGGGACAGAGACAGTTCACTCTATTTTCCCATCAGGAAGAAGAGTTAACCACAGGCTCAGCCTGCCGCCCAGAAGCAGAATAGGGCCTGAGGCAATCCCGCGTTTTTGCGGCCAGCTCCCAAAAAAGCGAGTTGAAAAATGGACCTCAGGGACACTGCAATTCACAAACCCGCAGAGTTATAAATGATAACTCTCATCCACAGATATATTGAGGGAAGGCAACGAAGAGGATTTGAAAGCAAGGCAGAATTTTAGGAAACAGATTTCAGGAGGTAGATTCGAATCAACTTTAAAGCACATGAAAAGTGACAAAACTTCGACAATGATGCCCTTGGCCAAAAGGGGCGTATGCGTTTTTTCCTGAATATATTCAGGAAAAAACGCATACGCGCTTTTTGGCCAACCAAGCAACCTGGAAAGGCAAATCAGCGCTACAAAGAGGTCTCGCTTCCCATCGGTCAAAAGGGTCATGCTGCAAAATGTGTCAAAACCAGAAATGCAGGACAGGCCATGGAGAAATGGCAGCCTTGCTACGCTGATGGGCGGGATGTAAATTGCCAACAGCCACTCTGGAGAAGTGTACGGTGTGTCCTGAAACATCGAAAAAACACAGTTTAGGGAGCATAGGGCACGTCCACTCATGGGCGTATAAATTGGGAAAACTAAAAATCAGCAAGACACAGGCACCCCAAAGTTTAGGGCTGCTCTGTTGACAAGAACCTCCACTTCATGACACCTTAAATATCCCAGGAAAGTGAAAAATGGATAAAGAAGTTGTGGTCCTTATGTACAACAGAATATCACTCAGACATGAAATCAATGTCATAAGGCTAGTAGAAGCAAGATGAGTGGACTTAGGTACGACAATTCTAAGTGAAATAAGTCACACAGAAAAAGACACTTATCATAAGCTATCACTTATAGAGGGAATGTAAAAACCGCTACACTTGAACTGAATTACAAAACAGAATAGAGTCACACGTTTAGAAAACACACTATGGCTGCTTAACGGGAAAGGTGAGGTGGGGTGATGCATAAAACAAGGGTTTCATATTCGCTCAGATACCGTTCCATACACCGAATATGTAATAGACAAGACCTACTCCTTGCTCAGTGAACTGGACTCAACACCCCCTATTCACCGCACAAGAATATATGTGAGTAGTAAGAATCTTAAAACCTATTTATTGATATCTGTCTGAAAGTGAGTCAAGTGGGTGTAAAGCCGCATAAACACAGCCGTGAATAGCAGCTAAACCCCATTATAAAAATAAATTACTTTTAAAAACCCGTAAAACAAAGACAGTGAAAGAGAGAGAAATTCTTACAAAATTCGTTCAGGGGCTGTGATGCAACCTGGATTGACCATATCTAGACCCACAGCTGGATGAGACCTAAGGGTGGACACTCTTGGGCTGAAAGGTTGGGTGAGGTTGGGTGAGCAAACGCAGACCCTTTAAAGTAATACTGCCTGGTACCCATCCCATGGGTCCCAAATCTCCAGGTTCAAGGGCATCTTCCTACATCGAAAACATGCATGAGAAACCCAGACGATGGTACACCGTGTGATTTTGAAAGGTTTCTAAAACGCACCTCATTTCTCATCTCCTTGTGTTCGGGTTCGCCATTCCAGCTACTTTACTAACAATCTCCCTACTTGGAGAATCAGCACCTTTAACCTCCTGTTCCGTACAGGTTGCAATTTGTCCTGAGGATGAAAGGGAAGAGGGGCAACCAATGAGAGACTAGATCTAGGTGTTGGGACAGGCACAGGTCACTCTATTTTACCATCAGGAAGAAGAATTAACCACAGGCTCAGCCTGCCGCCGGGAACCAGAATAGGGCCTGAGGCAATCCCGTGCTTTAGCGGCCAGCTCCCAAAAAAGACAGTTGAAAAATGGAGCTCAGGGGAACTGCCATTCACAAACCTGCTGAGTTATAAATGATTACTCCAGTCCACAAATATATTGAGGGAAGGCAACGAAGAGGATTTGACAGCAAGGCAGAATTGCAGGAAACAGGTTTCAAGAGGTAGATACGAATCGCCTTTAAAGCACATGAAAAGTGGCAAAACGTCAACAATGATGCCCTTGGCCAAAAAGGGCGTATGAGTTTTTTCCTGAATATATTCAGGAAAAAACTCATACGCCCTTTTTGGCCAACCAAGCAACCTGTAAATGCAAATCAGCGCTACAAAGAAGTCTCGCTTCCCATCGGTCAAAAGGGCCATGCTGCAAAAAGTGTCAAAACCAGAAATGCAGGACAGGCCATGGAGAAATGGCAGCCTTGCTACACTGATGGGCGCGATGTAAATTGCCAACAGCCACTCTGGAGAAGTATACGGTGTGTCCTGAAACATCGAAAAAACACAGCTTAGGGAGCATAGGGCACGTCCACTCATGGGCATATAAATTGGGAAAACTAAAAATCAGCAAGACACAGGCACCCCAAAGTTTAGGGCTGCTTTGTTGACAAGAACCTCCACTTCATGACACCTTAAATATCCCAGGAAAGAGAAAAATGGATAAAGAAGTTGTGGTCCTTATGTACAATGGAATATCACTCAGACATGAAATCAATGTCATAAGGCTAGTAGAAGCAAGATGAGTGGATTTAGGAACGACGATTGTAAGTGAAATAAGTCACACAGAAAAAGACACTTATCATAAGCTATCACTTATAGAGGGAATGTAAAAACCGCTACACTTGAACTGAATTACAGAACAGAACAGAGTCACACGTTTAGAAAACACACTATGGCTGCTTAACGGGAAAGGTGAGGTGGGGTGATGCATAAAACAAGTGGTTCAAATTCGCTCAGATACCGTTCCATACACCCAATATGTAATAGACAAGACCTACTCCTTGCTCAGTGAACTGGACTCAACACCCCCTATTCACCGCACAAGAATATATGTGACTAGTAAGAATCTTAAAACCTATGTATTGATATCTGTCTGGAAGTGTGTCAAGTGGGTGTAAAGCTGCATAAACACAGCCATGAAAAGCAGCTAAACCCGATTATAAAAATAAATTACTTTTGAAAATCCGTAAAAGAAAGACAGTGAAAGAGAGAGAAATTCTTACAAAATTCGTTCAGAGGCTGTGATGCAACCTGGATTGACCATATCTAGACCCACAGCTGGATGAGACATAAGGGTGGACACTCTTGGGGCTGAAAGGTTGGGTGAGGTTGGGTGAGCAAACGCAGACCCTTTAAAGTAATACTGACTGGCACCCATCCCATGGGCCCCAAATCTCCAGGTTCAAGGGCATCTTCCTACATCGAAAACATGCATGAGAAACCCAGAAGATGGTACACCGTGTGATTTTGAAAGGTTTGTAATACGCACCTCATTTCTCATCTCCTTGTGCTCGGGTTCGCCTTTCCAGCTACTTTACTAGCAATCTCCCTACTTGGAGAATCAGCACCTTTAAGCTCCTGTTCCCTACAGGTTGCAATTTGTCCTGAGGATGAACGGGAAGAGGGGCAACCAATGAGAGACTAGATCTAGGTGTTGGGACAGGCACAGGTCACTCTATTTTCCCATCAGGAAGAAGAGTTAACCACAGGCTCAGCCTGCCGCCCAGAAGCAGAATAGGGCCTGAGGCAATCCCGCGCTTTTGCGGCCAGCTCCCAAAAAAGCGAGTTGAAAAATGGACCTCAGGGATACTGCAATTCACAAACCCGCAGAGTTATAAATGATAACTCTCATCCACAGATATATTGAGGGAAGGCAACGAAGAGGATTTGAAAGCAAGGCAGAATTGTAGGAAACAGATTTCAGGAGGTAGATTCGAATCAACTTTAAAGCACATGAAAAGTGGCAAAACTTTGACAATGATGCCCTTGGCCAAAAAGGGCGTATGCGTTTTTTCCTGAATATATTCAGGAAAAAACGCATACGCCCTTTTTGGCCAACCAAGCAACCTGTAAAGTCAAATCAGAGCTACAAAGAAGTCTCGCTTCCCATCGGTCAAAAGGGTCATGCTGCAAAATGTGTCAAAACCAGAAATGCAGGACAGGCCATGGAGAAATGGCAGCCTTGCTACGCTGATGGGCGGGATGTAAATTGCCAACAGCCACTCTGGAGAAGTGTACGGTGTGTCCTGAAACATCGAAAAAACACAGCTTAGGGAGCATAGGGCACGTCCACTCATGGGCGTATAAATTGGGAAAACCAAAAATCAGCAAGACACAGGCACCCCAAAGTTTAGGGCTGCTCTGTTGACAAGAACCTCCACTTCATGACACCTTAAATATCCCAGGAAAGAGAAAAATGGATAAAGAAGTTGTGGTCCTTATGTACAATAGAATATCACTCAGACATGAAATCAATGTCATAAGGCTAGTAGAAGCAAGATGAGTGGACTTAGGTACGACAATTCTAAGTGAAATAAGTCACACAGAAAAAGACACTTATCATAAGCTATCACTTATAGAGGGAATGTAAAAACCGCTACACTTGAACTGAATTACAAAACAGAACAGAGTCACACGTTTAGAAAACACACTAAGGCTGCTTAACGGGAAAGGTGAGGTGGGGTGATGCATAAAACAAGGGTTTCAAATTCGCTCAGATACCGTTCCATACACCGAATATGTAATAGACAAGACCTACTCCTTGCTCAGTGAACTGGACTCAACACCCCCTATTCACCGCACAAGAATATATGTGAGTAGTAAGAATCTTAAAACCTATGTATTGATATCTGTCTGAAAGTGAGTCAAGTGGGTGTAAAGCCGCATAAACACAGCCGTGAAAAGCAGCTGAACCCCATTATAAAAATAAATTACTTTTTAAAACCCGTAAAACAAAGACAGTGAAAGAGAGAGAAATTCTTACAGAATTCGTTCAGAGGCTGTGATGCAACCTGGATTGACCATATCTAGACCCACAGCTGGATGAGACATAAGGGTGGACACTCTTGGGGCTGAAAGGTTGGGTGAGGTTGGGTGAGCAAACGCAGACCCTTTAAAGTAATACTGCCTGGTACCCATCCCATGGGTCCCAAATCTCCAGGTTCAAGGGCATCTTCCTACATCAAAAACATGCATGAGAAACCCAGAAGATGGTACACCGTGTGATTTTGAAAGGTTTCTAAAACGCACCTCATTTCTCATCTCCATGTGATCGGGTTCGCCTTTCCAGCTACTTTACTAGCAATCTCCCTACTTGGAGAATCAGCACCTTTAACCTCCTGTTCCGTACAGGTTGCAATTTGTCCTGAGGATGAAAGGGAAGAGGGGCAACCAATGAGAGACTAGATCTAGGTGTTGGGACAGGCACAGGTCACTCTATTTTACCATCGGGAAGAAGAATTAACCACAGGCTCAGCCTGCCGCCGGGAACCAGAATAGGGCCTGAGGCAATCCCGTGCTTTAGCGGCCAGCTAACAAAAAATACAGTTGAAAAATGGAGCTCAGGGGCACTGCCATTCACAAACCTGCTGAGTTATAAATGATTACTCCAGTCCACAAATATATTGAGGGAAGGCAACGAAGAGGATTTGAAAGCAAGGCAGAATTGCAGGAAACAGGTTTCAGGAGGTAGATACGAATCGCCTTTAAAGCACATGAAAAGTGGCAAAACGTCGACAATGATGCCCTTGTCCAAAAAGGGCGTATGCGTTTTTTCCTGAATATATTCAGGAAAAAACGCATACGCCCTTTTTGGCCAACCAAGCAACCTGAAAATGCAAATCAGCGCTACAAAGAAGTCTCGCTTCCCATCGGTCAAAAGGGCCATGCTGCAAAAAGTGTCAAAACCAGAAATGAAGGACAGGCTATGGAGAAATGGCAGCCTTGCTACGCTGATGGGCGGGATGTAAATTGCCAACAGCCACTCTGGATAAGTATACGGTGTGTCCTGAAACATCGAAAAAACACAGCTTAGGGAGCATAGGACACGTCCACTCATGGGCGTATAAATTGGGAAAACTAAAAATCAGCAAGACACAGGCACCCCAAAGTTTAGGGCTGCTTTGTTGACAAGAACCTCCACTTCATGACAACTTAAATATCCCAGGAAAGAGAAAAATGGATAAAGAAGTTGTGGTCCTTATGTACAATGGAATATCACTCAGACATGAAATCAATGTCATAAGGCTAGTAGAAGCAAGATGAGTGGATTTAGGAACGACGATTGTAAGTGAAATAAGTCACACAGAAAAAGACACTTATCATAAGCTATCACTTATAGAGGGAATGTAAAAACCGCTACACTTGAACTGAATTACAGAACAGAACATAGTCACACGTTTAGAAAACACACTATGGCTGCTTAACGGGAAAGGTGAGGTGGGGTGATGCATAAAACAAGGGGTTCAAATTCGCTCAGATACCGTTCCATACACCCAATATGTAATAGACAAGACCTACTCCTTGCTCAGAGAACTGGACTCAACACCCCCTATTCACCACACAAGAATATATGTGACTAGTAAGAATCTTAAAACCTATGTATTGATATCTGTCTGGAAGTGAGTCAAGTGGGTGTAAAGCCGCATAAACACAGCCGTGAAAAGCAGCTAAACCCGATTATAAAAATAAATTACTTTTGAAAACCCGTAAAACAAAGACAGTGAAAGAGAGAGAAATTCTTACAAAATTAGTTCAGAGGCTGTGATGCAACCTGGATTGACCATATCTAGACCCACAGCTGGATGAGACATAAGGGTGGACACTCTTGGGGCTGAAAGGTTGGGTGAGGTTGGGTGAGCAAACGCAGACCCTTTAAAATAATACTGCCTGGTACCCATCCAATGGGTCCCAAATCTCCAGGTTCAAGGGCATCTTCCTACATCGAAAACATGCATGAGAAACCCAGAAGATGGTACACCGTGTGATTTTGAAAGGTTTCTAAAACGCACCTCATTTCTCATCTCCTTGTGCTCGGGTTCGCCATTCCAGCTACTTTACCAGCAATCTCCCTACTTGGAGAATCAGCACCTTTAACCTCCTGTTCCCTACAGGTTGCAATTTGTCCTGAGGATGAACGGGAAGAGGGGCAACCAATGAGAGACTAGATCTAGGTGTTGGGACAGGCACAGGTAACTCTATTTTCCATTCAGGAAGAAGAATTAACCACAGGCTCAGCCTGCCGCCCAGAAGCAGAATAGGGCCTGAGGGAATACCGTGCTTTTGCGGCCAGCTCCCAAAAAGACAGTTGAAAAATGGAGCTCAGGGGCACTGCCATTCACAAACCTGCTGAGTTATAAATGATAACTCTCGTCCACAAATATATTGAAGGAAGGCAACGAAGAGGATTTGAAAGCAAGGCAGAATTGCAAGAAACAGGTTTCAGGAGGTAGATTCGAATCGCCTTTAAAGCACATGAAAAGTGGCAAAACGTCGACAATGATGCCCTTGTCCAAAAAGGGCGTATGCGTTTTTTCCTGAATATATTCAGGAAAAAACGCATACGCCCGTTTTGGCCAAGCAAGCAACCTGGAAAGGCAAATCAGCGCTACAAAGAAGTCTCGCTTCCCATCGGTCAAAAGGGTCATGCTGCAAAATGTGTCAAAACCAGAAATGCAGGACAGGCCATGGAGAAATGGCAGCCTTGCTACGCTGATGGGCGGGATGTAAATTGCCAACAGCCACTCTGGAGAAGTGTACGGTGTGTCCTGAAACATCGAAAAAACACAGCTTAGGGAGCATAGGGCACGTCCACTCATGGGCGTATAAATTGGGAAAACTAAAAATCAGCAAGACACAGGCACCCCAAAGTTTAGGGCTGCTCTGTTGACAAGAACCTCCACTTCATGACACCTTAAATATCCCAGGAAAGAGAAAAAAGGTTAAAGAATTTGTGGTACTATGTACAATGGAATATCACTCAGACATGAAATCAATGTCATAAGGCTAGTAGAAGCAAGATGAGTGTACTTAGGTACGACGATTCTAAGTGAAATAAGTCACACAGAAAAAGACACTTATCATAAGCTATCACTTATAGAGGGAATGTAAAAACCGCTACACTTGAACTGAATTACAAAAGAGAATAGAGTCACACGTTTAGAAAACACACTATGGCTGCTTAACGGGAAAGGTGAGGTGGGGTGATGCATAAAACAAGGGTTTCAAATTCGCTCAGATACCGTTCCATACACCCAATATGTAATAGACAAGACGTACTCCTTGCTCAGTGAACTGGACTCAACACCCCCTATTCACCGCACAAGAATATATGTGAGTAGTAAGAATCTTAAAACCTATGTATTGATATCTGTCTGGAAGTGAGTCAAGTGGGTGTAAAGCCGCATAATCACAGCCGTGAAAAGCAGCTAAACCCCATTATAAAAATAAATTACTTTTAAAAACCCTTAAAATAAAGACAGTGAAAGAGAGAAATTCTTACAAAATTCGTTCAGAGGCTGTGATACAACCTGGATTGACCATATCTAGACCGACAGCTGGATGAGACATAAGGGCGGAAACTCTTGGGGCTGAGAGGTTGGGTGAGGTTGGGTGAGCAAACGCAGACCCTTTAAAGTAATACTGCGTGGTACCCATCCCATGGGTCCCAAATCTCCAGGTTCAAGGGCATCTTCCTACATCGAAAACATGCATGAGTAACCCAGACGATGGTACACCGTGTGATCGGGAAAGGTTTTAAAACGCACCTCATTTCTCATCTCCTTGTGTTCGGGTTCGCCATTCCAGCTACTTTACTAACAATCTCCCTACTTGGAGAATCAGCACCTTTAACCTCCTGTTCCGTACAGGTTGCAATTTGTCCTGAGGATGAAAGGGAATAGGGGCAACCAATGAGAGACTAGATCTAGGTGTTGGGACAGGCACAGGTCACTCTATTTTCCCATCAGGAAGAAGAATTAACCACAGGCTCAGCCTGCCGCCGGGAACCAGAATAGGGCCTGAGGGAATCCAGTGCTTTTGCGGCCAGCTCCCAAAAAGACAGTTGAAAAATGGAGCTCAGGGGCACTGCCATTCACAAACCTGCTGAGTTATAAATGATAACTCTCGTCCACAAATATATTGAAGGAAGGCAACGAAGAGGATTTGAAAGCAAGGCAGAATTGCAGGAAACAGGTTTCAGGAGGTAGATTTGAATCGCCTTTAAAGCACATGAAAAGTGGCAAAACGTCGACAATGATGCCCTTGTCCAAAAAGGGCGTATGCGTTTTTTCCAGAATATATTCAGGAAAAAACGCATACGCCCGTTTTGGCCAACCAAGCAACCTGGAAAGGCAAATCAGCGCTACAAGGAAGTCTCGCTTCCCATCGGTCAAAAGGGCCATGCTGCAAAAAGTGTCAAAACCAGAAATGCAGGACAGGCCATGGAGAAATGGCAGCCTTGCTACGCTGATGGGCGGGATGTAAATTGCCAACAGCCACTCTGGAGAAGTGTACGGTGTATCCTGAAACATCGAAAAAACACAGCTTAGGGAGCATAGGGCACGTCCACTCATGGGCGTATAAATTGGGAAAACTAAAAATCAGCAAGACACAGGCACCCCAAAGTTTAGGGCTTCTCTGTTGACAAGAACCTCCACTTCATGACACCTTAAATATCCCAGGAAAGAGAAAAAAGGATAAAGAAGTTGTGGTCCTTATGTACAATGGAATATAACTCAGACATGAAATCAATGTCATAAGGCTACTAGAAGCAAGATGAGTGGACTTAGGTACGACGATTCTAAGTGAAATAAGTCACACAGAAAAAGACACTTATAATAAGCTATCACTTATAGAGGGAATGTAAAAACCGCTACAATTGAACTGAATTACAAAACAGAACAGAGTCACACGTTTAGAAAACACACTATGTCTGCTTAACGGGAAAGGTGAGGTGGGGTGATGCATAAAACAAGGGTTTCAAATTCGCTCAGATACCGTTCCATACACCCAATATGTAATAGAAAAGACCGACTCCTTGCTCAGTGAACTGGACTCAACACCCCCTATTCACCGCACAAGAATATATGTGACTAGTAAGAATCTTAAAACCTATGTATTGATATCTGTCTGGAAGTGAGTCAAATGGGTGTAAAGCCGCATAAACACAGCCGTGAAAAGCAGCTAAACCCCATTATAAAAATAAATTCCTTTTAAAAACCCTTAAAATAAAGACAGTGAAAGAGAGAAATTCTTATAAAATTCGTTCAGAGGCTGGGATGCAACCTGGATTGGCCAGATCTAAACACACAGCTGGATGAGACATAAGGGTGGACAGTCTTGGGGTTGAGAGGTTGGGTGAGCAAACGCAGACCCTTTAAAGTAATACTGCGTGGTACCCATTCCATGGGTCCCAAATCTCCAGGTTCAAGGGCATCTTCCTACATCGAAAACATGCATGAGAAACCCACATGATGGTACACCGTGTGATTTTGAAAGGTTTCTAAAACGCACCTCATTTCTCATCTCCTTGTGTTCGGGTTCGCCATTCCAGCTACTTTACTAACAATCTCCCTACTTGGAGAAGCAGAACCTTTAACCTCCTGTTCCGTACAGGTTGCAATTTTTCCTGAGGATGAAAGGGAAGAGGGGCAACCAATGAGAGACTAGATCTAGGTGTTGGGACATGCAGAGGTTACTCTATTTTCCCATCAGAAAGAAGAATTAACCACAGGCTCAGCCTGCCGCTGGGAACCAGAATAGGGCCTCAGGCAATCCCGTGCTTTTGCGGCCAGCTCCCAAAAAAGACAGTTGAAAAATGGAGCTCAGGGGCACTGCCATTCACAAACCTGCTGAGTTATAAATGATAACTCTCGTCCACAAATATATTGAGGGAAGGCAACGAAGAGGATTTGAATGCAAGGCAGAATTGCAGGAAACAGGTTTCAGGAGGTAGATTCGAATCGCCTTTAAAGCACATGAAAAGTGGCAAAACGTCGACAATGATGCCCTTGGCCAAAAAGGGCGTATGCGTTTTTTCCTGAATATATTCAGGAAAAAACGCATACGCCCTTTTTGGCCAACCAAGCAACCTGGAAAGGCAAATCAGCGCTACAAAGAAGTCTCGCTTCCCATCGGTCAAAAGGGCCATGCTGCAAAAAGTGTCAAAACCAGAAATACAGGACAGGCCATGGAGAAATGGCAGCCTTGCTATGCTGATGGGCGGGATGTAAATTGCCAACAGCCTCTCTGGAGAAGTGTACGGTGTGTCCTGAAACATCGAAAAAACACAGCTTAGGGAGCATAGGGCACGTTCACTCATGGGCGTATAAATTAGGAAAACTAAAAATCACCAAGACACAGCCACCCCAAAGTTTAGGGCCTCTCTGTTGACAAGAACTTCCACTTAATGACACCTTAAATATCCCAGGAAAGAGAAAAATGGTTAAAGAAGTAGTGGTCCTTATGTACAATGGAATATCACTCAGACATGAAATCAATGTTATAAGGCTAGTAGAAGAAAGATGAGTGGATTTAGGCACGACGATTCTAAGTGAAATAAGTCACACAGAAAAAGACACTTATCATAAGCTATCACTTATAGAGGGAATGTAAAAACCGCTACACTTGAACTGAATTACAAAACAGAACAGAGTCTCACGTTTAGAAAATACATTATGGCTGCTTAACGGGAAAGGTGAGGTGGGGTGATGCATAAAACAAGGGTTTCAAATTCGCTCAGATACCGTTCCATACACCCAATATGTAATAGACAAGACCTACTCCTTGCTCAGTGAACTGGACTCAACACCCCCTATTCACCACACAAGAATATATGTGACTAGTAAGAATCATAAAACCTATGTATTGATATCTCTCTGGAAGTGAGTCAAGTGGTTGTAAAGCCTCATAAACACAGCCGTGAAAAGCAGCTAAACCCCATTATAAAAATAAATTACTTTTAAAAACCCGTAAAACAAAGACAGTGAAAGAGAGAGAAATTCTTACAAAATTCGTTCAGAGGCTGTGATGCAACCTGGATTGACCATATCTAGACCCACAGCTGGATGAGACATAAGGGTGGACACTCTTGGGGCTGAGAGGTTGGGTGAGGTTGGGTGAGCAAACCCAGACCCTTTAAAGTAATACTGCTTGGTACCCATCCCATGGGTCCCAAAACTCCAGGTTCAAGGGCATCTTCCTACATCGAAAACATGCATGAGAAACCCAGAAAATGGTACACCGTGTGATTTTGAAAGGTTTTTAAAACGCACCTCATTTCTCATCTCCTTGTGTTCGGGTTCGCCATTCCAGCTAATTTACTAGCAATCTCCCTACTTGGAAAATCAGCACCTTTAACCTCCTGTTCAGTACAGGTTGCAATTTGTCCTGAGGATGAAAGGGAAGAGGGGCAACCAATGAGAGACTAGATCTAGGTGTTGGGACATGCACAGGTCACTCTATTTTCCCATCAGAAAGAAGAATTAACCACAGGCTCAGCCTGCCGCTGGGAACCAGAATAGGGCCTCAGGCAATCCCGTGCTTTTGCAGCCAGCTCCCAAAAAAGACAGTTGAAAAATGGAGCTCAGGGGCACTGCCATTCACAAACCTGCTGAGTTATAAATGATAACTCTCGTCCACAAATATATTGAGGGAAGGCAACGAAGAGGATTTGAAAGCAAGGCAGAATTGCAGGAAACAGGTTTCAGGAGGTAGATTCGAATCACCTTTAAAGCACATGAAAAGTGGCAAAACGTCGACAATGATGCCCTTGGACAAAAAGGGCGTATGCGTTTTTTCCTGAATATATTCAGGAAAAAACGCATACGCCCTTTTTGGCCAACCAAGCAACCTGGAAAGGCAAATCAGCGCTACAAAGAAGTCTCGCTTCCCATCGGTCAAAAGGGCCATGCTGCAAAAAGTGTCAAAACCAGAAATGCAGGACAGGCCATGGAGAAATGGCAGCCTTGCTACGCTGATGGGCGGGATGTAAATTGCCAACAGCCACTCTGGAGAAGTGTACGGTGTGTCCTGAAACATCGAAAAAACACAGCTTAGGGAGCATAGGGCACGTCCACTCATGGGCGTATAAATTAGGAAAACTAAAAATCAGCAAGACACAGCCACCCCAAAGTTTAGGGCCTCTCTGTTGACAAGAACCTCCACTTCATGACACCTTAAATATCCCAGGAAAGAGAAAAATGGATAAAGAAGTTGTGGTCCTTATGTACAATGGAATATCACTCAGACATGAAATCAATGTCATAAGGCTAGTAGAAGCAAGATGAGTGGATTTAGGTACAACGATTCTAAGTGAAATAAGTCACACAGAAAAAGACACTTATCATAAGCTATCACTTATAGAGGGAATGTAAAAACCGCTACACTTGAACTGAATTACAAAACAGAACAGAGTCACACGTTTAGAAAACACACTATGGCTGCTTAACGGGAAAGGTGTGGTGGGGTGATGCATAAAACAAGGGTTTCAAATTCGCTCAGATACCGTTCCATACACCCAATATGTAATAGACAAGACCTACTCCTTGCTCAGTGAACTGGACTCAACACCCCCTATTCACCGCACAAGAATATATGTGACTAGTAAGAATCTTAAAACCTATGTATTTATATCTGTCTGGAAGTGAGTCCAGTGGGTGTAAAGCCTCATAAACACAGCCGTGAAAAGCAGCTAAACCCCATTATAAAAATAAATTACTTTTAAAAACCCGTAAAACAAAGACAGTGAAAGAGAGAGAAATTCTTACAAAATTGGTTCAGGGGCTGTGATGCAACCTGGATTGACCATATCTAGACCCACAGCTGAATGAGACATAAGGGTGGACACTCTTGGGGCTGAGAGGTTGTGTGACGTTGGGTGAGCAAACGCAGACCCTTTAAAGTAATACTGCCTGGTACCCATACCATGGGTCCCAAATCTCCAGGTTTTAGGGCAGCTTCCTACATCGAAAACATGCATGAGAAACCCAGAAGATGGTACACCGTGTGATTTTGAAAGGTTTCTAATACGCACCTCATTTCTCATCTCCTTGTGCTCGGGTTCGCCTTTCCAGCTACTTTACTAGCAATCTCCCTACTTGGAGAATCAGCACCTTTAAGCTCCTGTTCCCTAGAGGTTGCACTTTGTCCTCAGTATGAACGGGAAGAGGGGCAACCAATGAGACACTAGATCTAGGTTTTGGGACAGGCACAGGTCACTCTATTTTCCCATCAGGAAGAAGAATTAACCACAGGCTCAGCCTGCCACCCAGAAGCAGAATAGGGCCTGAGGCAATCCCGTGCTTTTGCGGCCAGCTCCCAAAAAAGCCAGTTGAAAAATGGAGCTCAGGGACACTGCAATTCACAAAACCGCAGAGCTATAAATGATAACTCTCGTCCACAAATATATTGAGGGAAGGCAACGAAGAGGAATTGAAAGCAAGGCAGAATTGCAGGAAACAGGTTTCAGGAGGTAGATTCGAATCGCCTTTAAAGCACATGAAAAGTTGCAAAACGTCGACAATGATGCCCTTGGCCAAAAAGGGTGTATGCGTTTTTTCCTGAGTATATTCAGGAAAAAACGCATACGCCCTTTTTGGCCAACCAAGCAACCTGGAAAGGCAAATCAGCGTTACAAAGAACTCTCGCTTCCCATCTGTCAAAAGGGCCATGCTGCAAAAAGTGTCAAAACCAGAAATGCAGGACAGGCCATGGAGAAATGGCAGCCTTGCTACGCTGATGGGCGGGATGTAAATTGCCAACAGCCACTCTGGAGAAGTGTACGGTGTGTCCTGAAACATCTAAAACACACAGCTTAGGGAGCATAGTGCACGTCCACTCATGGGCGTATAAATTGGGAAAACTAAAAATCAGCAAGACACAGGCACCCCAAAGTTTAGGGCTGCTCTGTTGACAAGAACCTCCACTTCATGACACCTTAAATATCCCAGGAAAGAGAAAAATGGATAAAGAAGTTGTGGTCCTTATGTACAATGGAATATCACTCAGACATGAAATCAATGTCATAAGGCTACTAGAAGCAAGATGAATGGATATAGGTACGACGATTCTAAGTGAAATAAGTCACACAGAAAAAGACACTTATCATAAGTTATCACTTATAGAGGGAATGTAAAAACCGCTACACTTGAACTGAATTACAAAACAGAACAGAGTCACACGTTTAGAAAACACACTATGGTTGCTTAACGGGAAAGGTGAGGTGGGGTGATGCATAAAAAAAGGGTTTCAAATTCGCTCAGATACCGTTCCATACACCCAATATGTAATAGACAAGACCTACTCCTTGCTCAGTGAACTGGACTCAACACCCCCTATTCACCGCACAAGAATATATGTGACTAGTAAGAATCTTAAAACCTATGTATTGATATCTGTCTGGAAGTGAGTCAAGTGGGTGTAAGGCCGCATAAACACAGCCGTGAAAAGCAGCTAAACCCCATTATAAAAATTAATTACTTTTAAAAACCCTTAAAATAAAGACAGTGAAAGAGAGAAATTCTTATAAATTTCGTTCAGAGGCTGTCATGCAACCTGGATTGGCCATATCTAGACACACAGCTGGATGAGACATAAGGGTGGATACTCTAGGGGTTGAGAGGTTGGGTGAGCAAACGGAGACCTTTTAAAATAATACTGCGTGGTACCCATCCCATGGGTCCCAAATATCCAGGTTCAAGGCCATCTTCCTACATCGAAAACATGCATGAGAAACCCAGATGATGGTACACTGTGTGATTTTGAAAGGTTTCTAATACGCACCTCATTTCTCATCTCCTTGTGTTCGGGTTCGCCTTTCCAGCTACTTTACTAGCAATCTCCCTACTTGGAGAATCAGCACCTTTAAGCTCCTGTTCCCTACAGGTTGCACTTTGTCCTGAGGATGAACGGGAAGAGGGGCAACCAATGAGAGACTAGATCTAGGTTTTGGGACAGGCACAGGTCACTCTATTTTCCCATCAGGAAGAAGAATTAACCACAGGCTCAGCCTGCCACCCAGAAGCAGAATAGGGCCTGAGGCAATCCCGCGCTTTTGCGGCCAGCTCCCAAAAAAGCCAGTTGAAAAATGGAGCTCAGGGACACTGCAATTCACAAACCCGCAGAGCTATAAATGATAACTCTCGTCCACAAATATATTGAGGGAAGGCAACGAAGAGGATTTGAAAGCAAGGCAGAATTGCAGGAAACAGGTTTCAGGAGGTAGATTCGAATCGCCTTTAAAGCACATGAAAAGTTGCAAAACGTCGACAATGATGCCCTTGGACAAAAAGGGCGTATGCGTTTTTTCCTGAGTATATTCAGGAAAAAACGCATACGCCCTTTTTGGCCAACCAAGCAACCTGGAAAGGCAAATCAGCGTTACAAAGAACTCTCGCTTCCCATCTGTCAAAAGGGCCATGCTGCAAAAAGTGTCAAAACCAGAAATGCAGGACAGACCATGGAGAAATGGCAGCCTTGCTACGCTGATGGGCGGAATGTAAATTGCCAACAGCCACTCTGTAGAAGTGTACGGTGTGTCCTGAAACATCGAAAAAACACAGCTTAGGGAGCATAGGGCACGTCCACTCATGGGCGTATAAATTGGGAAAACTAAAAATCAGCAAGACACAGGCACCCCAAAGTTTAGGGCTGCTCTGTTGACAAGAACCTCCACTTCATGACACCTTAAATATCCCAGGAAAGAGAAAAATGGATAAAGAAGTTGTGGTCCTTATGTACAATGGAATATCACTCAGACATGAAATCAATGTCATAAGGCTACTAGAAGCAAGATGAGTGGATATAGGTACGACGATTCTAAGTGAAATAAGTCACACAGAAAAAGACACTTATCATAAGTTATCACTTATAGTGGGAATGTAAAAACGGCTACACTTGAACTGAATTACAAAACAAAACAGAGTCACACGTTTAGAAAACACACTATGGCTGCTTAACGGGAAAGGTGAGGTGGGGTGATGCATAAAACAAGGGTTTCAAATTCGCTCAGATACCGTTCCATACACCCAATATGTAATAGACAAGACCTACTCCTTGCTCAGTGAACTGGACTCAACACCCCCTATTCACCGCACAAGAATATATGTGACTAGTAAGAATCTTAAAACCTATGTACTGATATCTCTCTGGAAGTGAGTCAAGTGGGTGTAAAGCCGCATAAACACAGCCATGAAAAGCAGGTAAACCCCATTATAAAAATAAATTACTTTTAAAAACCTGTTAAACAAAGACAGTGAAAGAGAGAGAAATTCTTCCAAAATTCGTTCAGGGGCTGTGATGCATCCTTGATTGACCATATCTAGACCCACAGCTGGATGAGACATAACGGTGGACACTCTTGGGGCTGAGAGGTTGGGTGAGGTTGGGTGAGCAAACGCAGAACCTTTAAAGTAATACTGCGTGGTACCCATCCAATGGGTCCCAAATATCCAGGTTCAAGGGCATCTTCCTACATCGAAAACATGCATGAGAAACCCAGCAGATGGTACACCTTGTGATTTTGAAAGGTTTCTAACAGGCACCTCATTTCTCATCTCCTTGTGTTCGGGTTCGCCATTCCAGCTACTTTACTAGCAATCTCCCTACTTGGAGAATCAGCACCTTTAACCTCCTGTTCCGTACAGGTTGCAATTTGTCCTGAGGGTGAAAGGGAAGAGGGGCAACGAATGAGAGACTAGATCTAGGTGTTGGGACAGGCACAGGTCACTCTATTTTCCCATCAGGAAGAGGAATTAACCAGAGGCTCAGCCTGCCCCCCGTAACCAGAATAGGGCCTGAGGCAATCCTGTGCTTTTGTGGCCAGCTCCCAAAAAAGACAGTTGAAAAATGGAGCTCAGGGTCACTGCCTTTCACAAACCCGCTGAGTTATAAATGATAACTCTTGTCCACAAATATATTGAGGGAAGGCAACGAAGAGGATTTGAAAGCAAGGCAGAATTGCAGGAAACAGGTTTCAGGAGGTAGATACGAATCGCCTTTAAAGCACATGAAAAGTGGCAAAACGTCGACAATGATGCCCTTGGCCAAAAAGGGCGTATGCGTTTTTTCCTGAATATATTCAGGAAAAAACGCATACGCCCTTTTTGGCCAACCAAGCAACCTGGAAAGGCAAATCACTGCTACAAAGAAATCTCGCTTCCCATCGGTCAAAAGGGCCATGCTGCAGAAAGTGTCAAAACCAGAAATGCAGGACAGGCCATGGAGAAATGGCAGCCTTGCTACACTGATGGGCGGGATGTAAATTGCCAACAGCCACTCTGGAGAAGTGTACGGTGTGTCCTGAAACATCGAAAAAACACAGCTTAGGGAGCATAGGGCACGTCCACTCATGGGCGTATAAATTGGGAAAAATAAAAATCAGCAAGACACAGGCACCCCAAAGTTTAGGGCTGCTCTGTTGACAAGAACCTCCACTTCATGACACCTTAAATATCCCAGGAAAGAGAAAAATGGATAAAGAAGTCGTGGTCCTTATGTACAATGGAATATCACTCAGACATGAAATCAATGTCATAAGGCTACTAGAAGCAAGATGAGTGGATTTAGGTACGAAGATTCTAAGTGAAATAAGTCACACAGAAAAAGACACTTATCATAAGCTATCACTTATAGAGGGAATGTAAAAACCGCTACACTTGAACTGAATTACAAAAGAGAATAGAGTCATAGGTTTAGAAAACACACTATGGCTGCTTAACGGGAAAGGTGAGGTGTGGTGATGCATAAAACAAGGGTTTCAAATTCGCTCACATACCGTTCCATACACCCAATATGTAATAGACAAGGCCTACTCCTTGCTCAGTGAACTGGACTCAACACCCCCTATTCACCGCACAAGAATATATCTGACTAGTAAGAATCTTAAAACGTATGTATTGATATCTCTCTGGAAGTGAGTCACGTGGGTGTAAAGTCGCATAAACACAGCCATGAAAAGCAGCTAAACCCCATTATAAAAATAAATTACTTTTAAAAACCCGTAAAACAAAGACAGTGAAAGAGAGAGAAATTCTTACAAAATTCGTTCAGGGGCTGTGATGCAACCTGGATTGACCATATCTAGACCCACAGCTGGATCAGACATAAGGGTGGACACTCTTGGGGCTGAGAGGTTGGGTGAGGTTGGGTGAGCAAACGCAGACCCTTTAAAGTAATACTGCCTGGTACCCATCCCATGGGTCCCAATTCTCCAGGTTCAAGGGCATCTTCCTACATCGAAAATATGCATGAGAAACCCAGAAGATGGTACACCGTGTGATTTTGAAAGGTTTCTAATACGCACCTCATTTCTCATCTCCTTGTGCTCGGGTTCGCCATTCCAGGTACTTTACTAGCAATCTCCCTACTTGGAGAATCAGCACCTTTAACTTCATGTTCCCTACAGGTTGCAATTTGTCCTGAGGATGAACGGAAGAGGGGCAACCAATGAGAGACTAGATCTAGGTGTTGGGACAGGCACAGGTCACTCTATTTTCCCATCAGGAAGTAGAATTAACCACAGGCTCAGCCTGCCGCCCAGAAGCAGAATAGGGCCTGAGGCAATCCCGCGCTCCTGCGGCCAGCTCCCAAAAAAGCGAGTTGAAAAATGGAGCCCAGGGACACTGCCATTCACAAACCCGCAGAGTTATAAATGATAATTCTCGTCCACAAATATATTGAGGGAAGGCAACGAAGAGGATTTGAAAGCAAGGCAGAATTGCAGGAAACAGGTTTCAGGAGGTAGATTCGAATCGCCTTTAAAGCACATAAAAAGTCGCAAAACGTCGACAATGATGCCCTTGGCCAAAAAGGGCGTATGCGTTTTTTCCTGAATATATTCAGGAAAAAACGCATACGCCCTTTTTGGCCAACCAAGCAACCTGAAAGGCAAATCAGCGCTACAAAGAAGTCTTGCTTCCCATCGGTCAAAAGGGCCATGCTGCAGAAAGTGTCAAAACCAGAAATGCAGGACAGGCCATGGAGAAATGGCAGCCTTGCTACGCTGATGGGCGGGATGTAAATTGCCAACAGCCACTCTGGAGAAGTGTACGGTGTGTCCTGAAACATCTAAAACACACAGCTTAGGGAGCATAGGGCACGTCCACTCATGGGCGTATAAATTGGGAAAACTAAAAATCAGCAAGACACAGGCACCCCAAAGTTTAGGGCTGCTCTGTTGACAAGAACCTCCACTTCATGACACCTTAAATATCCCAGGAAAGAGAAAAATGGATAAAGAAGTTGTGGTCCTTATGTACAAAGGAATATCACTCAGACATGAAATCAATGTCATAAGGCTAGTAGAAGCAAGATGAGTGGACTTAGGAACGATGATTCTAAGTGAAATAAGTCACACAGAAAAAGACACTTATCATAAGCTATCACTTATAGAGGGAATGTTAAAACCGCTACACTTGAACTGAATTACAAAACAGAACAGAGTCTCACGTTTAGAAAACACACTATGGCTGCTTAACGGGAAAGGTGAGGTGGGGTGATGCATAAAACAAGGTTTTCAAATTCGCTCAGATACCGTTCCATACACCCAATATGTAATAGACAAGACCTACTCCTTGCTCAGTGAACTGGACTCAACACCCCCTATTCACCGCAGAAGAATATATGTGACTAGTAAGAATCTTAAAACCTATGTATTGATATCTGTCTGGAAGTGAGTCCAGTGGGTGTAAAGCCGCATAAACACAGCCGTGAAAAGCAGCTAAACCCCATTATAAAAATAAATTACTTTTAAAAACCCGTAAAACACAGACAGTGAAAGAGAGAGAAATTCTTACAAAATTCTTTCAGGGGCTGTGATGCAACCTGGATTGACCATATCTAGACCCACAGCTGGATGAGACATAAGGGTGGACACTCTTGGGGCTGAGAGGTTGGGTGAGGTTGGGTGAGCAAACGCAGACCCTTTAAAGAAATACTGCGTGGTACCCATCCCATGGGTCCCAAATCTCCAGGTTCAAGGGCATCTTCCTACATCGAAAACATGCATGAGAAACCCAGAAGATGGTACACCGTGTGATTTTGAAAGGTTTCTAAAACGCACCTCATTTCTCATCTCCTAGTGCTCGGGTTCGCCATTCCAGGTACTTTACTAGCAATCTCCCTACTTGGAGAATCAGCACCTTTAACCTCCTGTTCCCTACAGGTTGCAATTTGTCCGGAGGATGAAAGGGAAGTGGGGCAACCAATGAGAGACTAGATCTAGGTGTTGGGACAGGCACAGGTCACTCTATTTTCCCATCAGGAAGAAGAATTAACCACAGGCTCAGCCTGCCACCCAGAAGCAGAATAGGGCCTGAGGCAATCCCGCGCTCTTGTGGCCAGCTCCCAAAAAAGCGAGTTGAAAAATGGAGCCCAGGGTCACTGCAATTCTCAAACCCGCAGAGTTATAAATGATAACTCTCGTCCACAAATATATTGAGGGAAGGCAATGAAGAGGATTTGAAAGCAAGGCAGAATTGCAGGAAACAGGTTTCAGGAGGTAGATTCGAATCGCCTTTAAAGCACATGAAAAGTCGCAAAACGTCGACAATGATGCCCTTGGCCAAAAAGGGCGTATGCGTTTTTTCCTGAATATATTCAGGAAAAAACGCATACGCCCTTTTTGGCCAACCAAGCAACCTGGAAAGGCAAATCAGCGCTACAAAGAAGTCTCGCTTCCCATCGGTCAAAAGGGCCATGCTGCAGAAAGTGTCAAAACCAGAAATGCAGGACAGGCCATGGAGAAATGGCAGCTTTGCTACGCTGATGGGCGGGATGAAAATTGCCAACAGCCACTCTGGAGAAGTGTACGGTGTGTCCTGAAACATCGAAAAAACACAGCTTAGGGAGCATAGGGCACGTCCACTCATGGGCGTATAAATTGGGAAAACTAAAAATCAGCAAGACACAGGCACCCCAAAGTTTAGGGCTGCTCTGTTGACAAGAACCTCCACTTCATGACACCTTAAATATCCCAGGAAAGAGAAAAATGGATAAAGAAGTTGTGGTCCTTATGTACAATGGAATATCACTCAGACATGAAATCAATGTCATAAGGCTAGTAGAAGCAAGATGAGTGGATTTAGGTACGACGATTCTAAGTGAAATAAGTCACACAGAAAAAGACACTTATCATAAGCTATCACTTATAGAGGGAATGTAAAAACCGCTACACTTGAACTGAATTACAAAACAGAACAGAGTCTCACGTTTAGAAAACACACTATGGCTGCTTAACGGGAAAGGTGAGGTGGGGAGATGCATAAAACAAAGTTTTCAAATTCGCTCAGATACCGTTCCATACACCCAATATGTAATAGACAAGACCTACTCCTTGCTCAGTGAACTGGACTCAAAACCCCCTATTCAACGCAGAAGAATATATGTGACTAGTAAGAATCTTAAAACCTATGTATTGATATCTGTCTGGAAGTGAGTCCAGTGGGTGTAAAGCCGCATAAACACAGCCGTGAAAATCAGCTAAACCCCATTATAAAAATAAATTACTTTTAAAAACCCGTAAAACTAAGACAGTGAAACAGAGAGAAATTCTTACAAAATTCTTTCAGGGGCTGTGATGCAACCTGGATTGACCATATCTAGACCCACAGCTGGATGAGACATAAGGGTGGACACTCTTGGGGCTGAGAGGTTGGGTGAGGTTGGGTGAGCAAACGCAGAACCTTTAAATTAATACTGCCTGGTACCCATCCCATGGGTCCCAAATCTCCAGGTTCAAGGGCATCTTCCTACATCGAAAACATGCATGAGAAACCCAGAAGATGGTACACCGTGTGATTTTGAAAGCTTTCTAAAACGCACCCCATTTCTCATCTCCTTGTGCTAGGGTTCGCATTTCCAGCTACTTTACTAGCAATCTCCCTACTTGGAGAATCAGCACCTTTAAGCTCCTGTTCCCTACAGGTTGCAATTTGTCCTGAGGATGAACGGGAAGAGGGGCAACCAATGAGAGACTAGATCTAGGTGTTGGGACAGGCACAGGTCACTCTATTTTCCCATCAGGAAGAAGAATTAACCACAGGCTCAGCCTACCGCCGGGAACCAGAATAGGGCCTTAGGCAATCCCGTGCGTTTGCGGCCAGCTCCCAAAAAAGACAGTTGAAAAATGGAGCTCAGGGGCACTGCAATTCACAAACCTGCTGAGTTATAAATGATAACTCTCGTCCAAAAATATATTGATGGAAGGCAACGAAGAGGATTTGAAAGCAAGGCAGAATTGCAGGAAACAGATTTCAGGAGGTAGATTCGATTCGCATTTAAAGCACATGAAAGGTGGCAAAACGTCGACAATGATGACCTTGGACAAAAAGAGCGTATGCGTTTTTTCCTGAATATATTCAGGGAAAAACGCATACGCCCTTTTTGGCCAACCAAGCAACCTGGAAATGCAAATCAGCGCTACAAGGTAGTCTCGCTTCCCATCGGTCAAAAGGGTCATGCTGCAAAAATTTTCAAAACCAGAAATGCAGGACAGGCCATGGAGAAATGGCAGCCTTGCTACGCTGATGGGAGGGATGTAAATTGCCAACAGCCACACTGGAGAAGTGTACGGTGTGTCCTGAAACTTCGAAAAAACACAGATAAGGGAGCATAGGGCACGTCCACTCATGGTCGTATAAATTGGGAAAACTAAAAATCAGCAAGACACAGGCACCCCAATGATTAGGGCTGCTCTGTTGACAAGAACCTCCACTTCATGACACCTTAAATATCCCAGGAAAGAAAAAAATGGATAAAGAAGTTGTGGTCCTTATGTAAAATGGAATATGACTCAGACATGAAATAAATGTCATAAGGCTAGTAGAAGCAAGATGAGTGGATTTAGGAACGACAATTCTAACTGAAATAAGTCACACAGTAAAAGACACTTATCATAAGCTATCACTTATAGAGGGAATGTAAAAACCGCTACACTTGAACTGAATTACAAAACAGAACAGAGTCACACGTTTAGAAAACACACTATGGCTGCTTAATGGGAAAGGTGAGGTGGGGTGAGGCATAAAACAAGGGTTTCAAATTCGCTCACATACCGTTCCATACACCCAATATGTAATAGAAAAGAACGACTCCTTGCTCAGTGAACTGGACTCAACACCCCCTATTCACCGCACAAGAATATATGTGACTAGTAAGAATCTTAAAACCTATGTATTGATATCTGTCTGGAAGTGAGTCAAGTGGGTGTAAAGCCGCATAAACACAGCCGTGAAAAGCAGCTAAACCCCATTATAAAAATAAATTCCTTTTAAAAACCCGTAAAACAGACAGTGAAAGAGAGAGAAATTCTTACAAAATTCGTTCAGAGGCTGTGATGCAACCTGGATTGAACATATCTAGACCCACAGCTGGATGAGACATGAGGATGGACACACTTGGGGCTGAGAGGTTGGGTGAGGTTGGGTGAGCAAACACAGACCCTTTAAAGTAATACTGCGTGGTACCCATCCCATGGGTCCCAAATCTCCAGGTTCAAGGGCATCTTCCTACATCGAAAACATGCATGAGAAACCCAGAAGATGGTACACCATGTGATTTTGAAAGGTTTCTAAAACGCACCTCATTTCTCATCTCCTTGTGCTCGGGTTCGCCATTCCAGGTACGTTACTAGCAATCTCCCTACTTGGAGAATCAGCACCTTTAACCTCCTGTTCCCTACAGGTTGCAATTTGTCCTGAGGATGAACGGGAAGAGGGGCAACCAATGAGAGACTAGATCTAGGTGTTGGGACAGGCACAGGTCACTCTATTTTCCCATCAGGAAGAAGAATTAACCACAGGCTCAGCCTGCCGCCCAGAAGCAGAATAGGGCCTGAGGCAATCCCGCGCTGTTATGTCCAGCTCCCAAAAAAGCGAGTTGAAAAATGGAGCCCAGGGACACTGCCATTCACAAACCCGCAGAGTTATAAATGATAACTCTCGTCCACAAATATATTGAGGGAAGGCAACGAAGAGGATTTGAAAGCAAGGCAGAATTGCAGGAAACAGATTTCAGGAGGTAGATTCGAATCGCATTTAAAGCACATGAAAAGTCGCAAAACGTCGACAATGATGACCTTGGCCAAAAAGGGCGTATGCGTTTTTTCCTGAATATATTCAGGAAAAAACGCATACGCTCTTTTTGGCCAACCAAGCAACCTGGAAAGGCAAATCAGCGCTACAAAGAAGTCTCGCTTCCCATCGGTCAAAAGGGCCATGCTGCAAAAATTTTCAAAACCAGAAAGGCAGGACAGGCCATGGAGAAATGGCAGCCTTGCTACGCTGATGGGAGGGATGTAAATTGCCAACAACCACACTGGAGAAGTGTACGGTGTGTCCTGAAACTTTGAAAAAACACAGCTTAGGGAGCATAGGGCACGTCCACTCATGGTCGTATAAATTGGGAAAACTAAAACTCAGCAAGACACAGGCACCCCAATGATTAGGGCTGCTCTGTTGACAAGAACCTCCACTTCATGACACCTTAAATATCCCAGGAAAGAAAAAAATGGATAAAGAAGTTGTGGTCCTTATGTAAAATGGAATATCACTCAGACATGAAATAAATGTCATAAGGCTAGTAGAAGCAAGATGAGTGCATTTAGGAAGGACGATTCTAACTGAAATAAGTCACACAGAAAAAGACACTTATCATAAGCTATCACTTATAGAGGGAATGTAAAAACCGCTACACTTGAACTGAATTACAAAACAGAACAGAGTCACACGTTTAGAAAACACACTATGGCTGCTTAATGGGAAAGGTGAGGTGGGGTGAGGCATAAAACAAGGGTTTCAAATTCGCTCACATACCGTTCCATACACCCAATATGTAATAGAAAAGAACGACTCCTTGCTCAGTGAACTGGACTCAACACCCCCTATTCACCGCACAAGAATATATGTGACTAGTAAGAATCTTAAAACCTATGTATTGATATCTGTCTGGAAGTGAGTCAAGTGGGTGTAAAGCCGCATAAACACAGCCGTGAAAAGCAGCTAAACCCCATTATAAAAATAAATTCCTTTTAAAAACCCGTAAAACAAAGACAGTGAAAGAGAGAGAAATTCTTACAAAATTCGTTCAGAGGCTGTGATGCAACCTGGATTGAACATATCTAGACCCACAGCTGGATGAGACATGAGGATGGACACACTTGGGGCTGAGAGGTTGGGTGAGGTTGGGTGAGCAAACACAGACCCTTTAAAGTAATACTGCGTGGTACCCATCCCATGGGTCCCAAATCTCCAGGTTCAAGGGCATCTTCCTACATCGAAAACATGCATGAGAAACCCAGAAGATGGTACACCATGTGATTTTGAAAGGTTTCTAAAACGCACCTCATTTCTCATCTCCTTGTGCTCGGGTTCGCCATTCCAGGTACGTTACTAGCAATCTCCCTACTTGGAGAATCAGCACCTTTAACCTCCTGTTCCCTACAGGTTGCAATTTGTCCTGAGGATGAACGGGAAGAGGGGCAACCAATGAGAGACTAGATCTAGGTGTTGGGACAGGCACAGGTCACTCTATTTTCCCATCAGGAAGAAGAATTAACCACAGGCTCAGCCTGCCGCCCAGAAGCAGAATAGGGCCTGAGGCAATCCCGCGCTCTTATGTCCAGCTCCCAAAAAAGCGAGTTGAAAAATGGAGCCCAGGGACACTGCCATTCACAAACCCGCAGAGTTATAAATGATAACTCTCGTCCACAAATATATTGAGGGAAGGCAACGAAGAGGATTTGAAAGCAAGGCAGAATTGCAGGAAACAGATTTCAGGAGGTAGATTCGAATCGCATTTAAAGCACATGAAAAGTCGCAAAACGTCGACAATGATGACCTTGGCCAAAAAGGGCGTATGCGTTTTTTCCTGAATATATTCAGGAAAAAACGCATACGCTCTTTTTGGCCAACCAAGCAACCTGGAAAGGCAAATCAGCGCTACAAAGAAGTCTCGCTTCCCATCGGTCAAAAGGGCCATGCTGCAAAAATTTTCAAAACCAGAAAGGCAGGACAGGCCATGGAGAAATGGCAGCCTTGCTACGCTGATGGGAGGGATGTAAATTGCCAACAGCCACACTGGAGAAGTGTACGGTGTGTCCTGAAACTTTGAAAAAACACAGCTTAGGGAGCATAGGGCACGTCCACTCATGGTCGTATAAATTGGGAAAACTAAAAATCAGCAAGACACAGGCACCCCAATGATTAGGGCTGCTCTGTTGACAAGAACCTCCACTTCATGACACCTTAAATATCCCAGGAAAGAAAAAAATGGATAAAGAAGTTGTGGTCCTTATGTAAAATGGAATATCACTCAGACATGAAATAAATGTCATAAGGCTAGTAGAAGCAAGATGAGTGCATTTAGGAACGACGATTCTAACTGAAATAAGTCACACAGAAAAAGACACTTATCATAAGCTATCACTTATAGAGGGAATGTAAAAACCGCTACACTTGAACTGAATTACAAAACAGAACAGAGTCACACGTTTAGAAAACACACTATGGCTGCTTAACGGGAAAGGTGAGGTGGGGTGATGCATAAAACAAGGGTTTCAAATTCGCTCAGATACCGTTCCATACACCCAATATGTAATAGACAAGACCTACTCCTTGCTCAGTGAACTGGACACAACACCCCCTATTCACCGCACAAGAATATATCTGACTAGTAAGAATCGTAAAACCTATGTATTGATATCTCTCTGGAAGTGAGTCAAGTGGGTGTAAAACCGCATCAACACAGCCGTGAAAGGCCGCTAAACCCCATTATAAAAATAAATTACTTTTAAAAACCCGTAAAACAAAGACAGTGAAAGAGAGAGAAATTCTTCCAAAATTCGGTCAGGGGCTGTGATGCATCCTGGATTGACCATATCTAGACCCACAGCTGGATGAGACATAAGGGTGGACACTCTTGGGGCTGAGAGGTTGGGTGAGGTTGGGTGAGCAAACACAGACCCTTTAAAGTAATACTGCGTGGTACCCATCCCATGGGTCCCAAATCTCCAGCTTCAAGGGCATCTTCCTACATCGAAAACATGCATGAGAAACCCAGAAGATGGTACACCGTGTGATTTTGAAAGGTTTCTAAAACGCACCTCATTTCTCATCTCCTTGTGCTCGGGTTCGCCATTCCAGGTACGTTACTAGCAATCTCCCTACTTGGAGAATCAGCACCTTTAACCTCCTGTTCCCTACAGGTTGCAATTTGTCCTGAGGATGAACGGGAAGAGGGGCAACCAATGAGAGACTAGATCTAGGTGTTGGGACAGGCACAGGTCACTCAATTTTCCCATCAGGAAGAAGAATTAACCACAGGCTCAGCCTGCCGCCCAGAAGCAGAATAGGGCCTGAGGCAATCCCGAGCTCTTACGGCCAGCTCCCAAAAAAGCGAGTTGAAAAATGGAGCCCAGGGACACTGCCATTCACAAACCCGCAGAGTTATAAATGATAACTCTCGTCCACAAATATATTGAGGGAAGGCAACGAAGAGGATTTGAATGCAAGGCAGAATTGCAGGAAACAGGTTTCAGGAGGTAGATTCGAAGCGCCTTTAAAGCACATGAAAAGTCGCAAAACGTCGACAATGATGCCCTTGGCCAAAAAGGGCGTATGCGTTTTTTCCTGAATATATTCAGGAAAAAACGCATACGCCCTTTTTGGCCAACCAAGCAACCTGGAAATGCAAATCAGCGCTACAAAGAAGTCTCGCTTCCCATCGGTCAAAAGGGCCATGCTGCAAAAAGTGTCAAAACCAGAAATGCAGGACAGGCCATGGAGAAATGGCAGCCTTGCTACGCTGATGGGCGGGATGTAAATTGCCAACAGCCACTCTGGAGAAGTGTACGGTGTGTCCTGAAACATCGAAAAAACACAGCTTAGGGAGCATAGGGCACGTCCACTCATGGGCGTATAAATTGGGAAAACTAAAAATCAGCAAGACACAGGCACCCCAAAGTTTAGGGCTGCTCTGTTGACAAGAACCTCCACTTCATGACACCTTAAATATCCCAGGAAAGAGAAAAATGGATAAAGAAGTTTTGGTCCTTATGTACAATGGAATATCACGCAGACATGAAATCAATATCATAAGGCTAGAAGAAGCAAGATGAGTGGACTTAGGTACGATGATTCTAAGTGAAATAAGTCACACAGAAAAAGACACTTATCATAAGCTATCACTTATAGAGGGAATGTAAAAACCGCTACACTTGAACTGAGTTACAAAACAGAACAGAGTCACACGTTTAGAAAACACACTATGGCTGCTTAACGGGAAAGGTGAGGTGGCGTGATGCATAAAACAAGGGTTTCAAATTCGCTCAGATACCGTTCCATACACCCAATATGTAATAGACAAGACCTACTCCTTGCTCAGTGAACTGGACACAACACCCCCTATTCACCGCACAAGAATATATCTGACTAGTAAGAATCGTAAAACCTATGTATTGATATCTCTCTGGAAGTGAGTCAAGTGGGTGTAAAGCCGCATCAACACAGCCGTGAAAGGCCGCTAAACCCCATTATAAAAATAAATTACTTTTAAAAACCCGTAAAACAAAGACAGTGAAAGAGAGAGAAATTCTTCCAAAATTCGGTCAGGGGCTGTGATGCAACCTGGATTGACCATATCTAGACACACAGCTGGATGAGATAAAGGGTGGACACTCTTGGGGCTGAGAGGTTGGGTGAGGTTGGGTGAGCAAACGCACAACCTTTAAAGTAATACTGCGTGGTACGCATCCCATGGGTCCCAAATCTCCAGGTTCAAGGGCATCTTCCTACATCGAAAACATACATGAGAAACCCAGAAGATGGTACACCGTGTGATTTTGAAAGGTTTCTAAAACGCACCTCATTTCTCATCTCCTTGTGCTCGGGTTCGCCTTTCCAGCTACTTTACTAGCAATCTCCCTACTTGGAGAATCAGCACCTTTAAGCTCCTGTTCCCTACAGGTTGCAATTTGTCCTGAGGATGAACGGGAAGAGGGGCAACCAATGAGAGACTAGATCTAGGTGTTGGGACAGGCACAGGTCACTCTATTTTCCCATCAGGAAGAAGAGTTAACCACAGGCTCAGCGTGCCGCCCAGAAGCAGAATAGGGCCTGAGGCAATCCCGCGCTCTTGCGGCCAGCTCCCAAAAAAGCGAGTTGCAAAATGGAGCCCAGGGACACTGCCTTTCACAAACCCGCAGAGTTATAAATGATAACTCTCGTCCACAAATATATTGAGGGAAGGCAATGAAGAGGATTTGAAAGCAAGGCAGAATTGCAGGAAACAGGTTTCAGGAGGTAGATTCGAATCGCATTTAAAG
Source organism: Eschrichtius robustus (assembly GCF_028021215.1). NCBI lineage: Eukaryota > Metazoa > Chordata > Mammalia > Artiodactyla > Eschrichtiidae > Eschrichtius > Eschrichtius robustus. Next base: position 1,856,746 of record NW_027175351.1, read on the forward strand.
CACATGAAAAGTGGCAAAACGTCGACAATGATGCCCTTGGCCAAAAAGGGCGTATGCGTTTTTTCCTGAATATATTCAGGAAAAAACGCATACGCCCTTTTTGGCCAACCAAGCAACCTGGAAAGGCAAATCAGCGCTACAAAGTAGTCTCGCTTCCCATCGGTCAAAAGGGCCATGCTGCAAAAAGTGTCAAAACCAGAAATGCAGGACAGGCCATGGAGAAATGGCAGCCTTGCTACGCTGATGGGCGGGATGTAAATTGCCAACAGCCACTCTGAAGAAGTGTACGGTGTGTCCTGAAACATCGAAAACACACAGCTTAGGGAGCATAGGGCACGTCCACTCATGGGCGTATAAATTGGGAAAACTAAAAATCAGCAAGACACAGGCACCCCAAAGTTTAGGGCTGCTCTGTTGACAAGAACCTCCACTTCATGACACCTTAAATATCCCAGGAAAGAGAAAAATGGAAAAAGAAGTTGTGGTCCTTATGTACAATGGAATATCACGCAGACATGAAATCAATATCATAAGGCTAGAAGAAGCAAGATGAGTGGACTTAGGTACGATGATTCTAAGTGAAATAAGTCACACAGAAAAAGACACTTATCATAAGCTATCACTTAAAGAGGGAATGTAAAAACCGCTACACTTGAACTGAGTTACAAAACAGAACAGAGTCACACGTTTAGAAAACACACTATGGCTGCTTAACGGGAAAGGTGAGGTGGGGTGATGCATAAAACAAGGGTTTCAAATTCGCTCACATACCGTTCCATACACCCAATATGTAATAGAAAAGAACGACTCCTTGCTCAGTGAACTGGACTCAACACCCCCTATTCACCGCACAAGAATATATGTGACTAGTAAGAATCTTAAAACCTATGTATTGATATCTGTCTGGAAGTGAGTCAAGTGGGTGTAAAGCCGCATAAACACAGCCGTGAAAAGCAGCTAAACCCCATTATAAAAATAAATTCCTTTTAAAAACCCGTAAAACAAAGACAGTGAAAGAGAGAGAAATTCTTTCAAAATTCGTTCAGAGGCTGTGATGCAACCTGGATTGAACATATCTAGACCCACAGCTGGATGAGACATGAGGGTGGACACACTTGGGGCTGAGAGGTTGGGTGAGGTTGGGTGAGCAAACACAGACCCTTTAAAGTAATACTGCGTGGTACCCATCCCATGGGTCCCAAATCTCCAGGTTCAAGGGCATCTTCCTACATCGAAAACATGCATGAGAAACCCAGAAGATGGTACACCGTGTGATTTTGAAAGGTTTCTAAAACGCACCTCATTTCTCATCTCCTTGTGCTCGGGTTCGCCATTCCAGGTACGTTACTAGCAATCTCCCTACTTGGAGAATCAGCACCTTTAACCTCCTGTTCCCTACAGGTTGCAATTTGTCCTGAGGATGAACGGGAAGAGGGGCAACCAATGAGAGACTAGATCTAGGTGTTGGGACAGGCACAGGTCACTCTATTTTCCCATCAGGAAGAAGAATTAACCACAGGCTCAGCCTGCCGCCCAGAAGCAGAATAGGGCCTGAGGCAATCCCGCGCTCTTATGTCCAGCTCCCAAAAAAGCGAGTTGAAAAATGGAGCCCAGGGACACTGCCATTCACAAACCCGCAGAGTTATAAATGATAACTCTCGTCCACAAATATATTGAGGGAAGGCAACGAAGAGGATTTGAAAGCAAGGCAGAATTGCAGGAAACAGATTTCAGGAGGTAGATTCGAATCGCATTTAAAGCACATGAAAAGTCGCAAAACGTCGACAATGATGACCTTGGCCAAAAAGAGCGTATGCGTTTTTTCCTGAATATATTCAGGAAAAAACGCATACGCCCTTTTTGGCCAACCAAGCAACCTGGAAAGGCAAATCAGCGCTACAAAGAAGTCTCGCTTCCCATCGGTCAAAAGGGCCATGCTGCAAAAATTTTCAAAACCAGAAAGGCAGGACAGGCCATGGAGAAATGGCAGCCTTGCTACGCTGATGGGAGGGATGTAAATTGCCAACAGCCACACTGGAGAAGTGTACGGTGTGTCCTGAAACTTTGAAAAAACACAGCTTAGGGAGCATAGGGCACGTCCACTCATGGTCGTATAAATTGGGAAAACTAAAAATCAGCAAGACACAGGCACCCCAATGATTAGGGCTGCTCTGTTGACAAGAACCTCCACTTCATGACACCTTAAATATCCCAGGAAAGAAAAAAATGGATAAAGAAGTTGTGGTCCTTATGTAAAATGGAATATCACTCAGACATGAAATAAATGTCATAAGGCTAGTAGAAGCAAGATGAGTGGATTTAGGAACGACGATTCTAACTGAAATAAGTCACACAGAAAAAGACACTTATCATAAGCTATCACTTATAGAGGGAATGTAAAAACCGCTACACTTGAACTGAATTACAAAACAGAACAGAGTCACACGTTTAGAAAACACACTATGGCTGCTTAACGGGAAAGGTGAGGTGGGGTGATGCATAAAACAAGGGTTTCAAATTCGCTCAGATACCGTTCCATACACCCAATATGTAATAGACAAGACCTACTCCTTGCTCAGTGAACTGGACACAACACCCCCTATTCACCGCACAAGAATATATCTGACTAGTAAGAATCGTAAAACCTATGTATTGATATCTCTCTGGAAGTGAGTCAAGTGGGTGTAAAACCGCCTCAACACAGCCGTGAAAGGCCGCTAAACCCCATTATAAAAATAAATTACTTTTAAAAACCCGTAAAACAAAGACAGTGAAAGAGAGAGAAATTCTTCCAAAATTCGGTCAGGGGCTGTGATGCAACCTGGATTGACCATATCTAGACACACAGCTGGATGAGACATAAGGGTGGACACACTTGGGGCTGAGAGGTTGGGTGAGGTTGGGTGAGCAAACACAGACCCTTTAAAGTAATACTGCGTGGTACCCATCCCATGGGTCCCAAATCTCCAGGTTCAAGGGCATCTTCCTACATCGAAAACATGCATGAGAAACCCAGAAGATGGTACACCGTGTGATTTTGAAAGGTTTCTAAAACGCACCTCATTTCTCATCTCCATGTGCTCGGGTTCGCCATTCCAGGTACGTTACTAGCAATCTCCCTACTTGGAGAATCAGCACCTTTAACCTCCTGTTCCCTACAGGTTGCAATTTGTCCTGAGGATGAACGGGAAGAGGGGCAACCAATGAGAGACTAGATCTAGGTGTTGGGACAGGCACAGGTCACTCTATTTTCCCATCAGGAAGAAGAATTAACCACAGGCTCAGCGTGCCGCCCAGAAGCAGAATAGGGCCTGAGGCAATCCCGCGCTCTTACGGCCAGCTCCCAAAAAAGCGAGTTGAAAAATGGAGCCCAGGGACACTGCCATTCACAAACCCGCAGAGTTATAAATGATAACTCTCGTCCACAAATATATTGAGGGAAGGCAACGAAGAGGATTTGAAAGCAAGGCAGAATTGCAGGAAACAGGTTTCTGGAGGTAGATTCGAATCACATTTATAGCACATGAAAAGTCGCAAAACGTCGACAATGATGCCCTTGGCCAAAAAGGGCGTATGCGTTTTTTCCTGAATATATTCAGGAAAAAACGCATACGCCCTTTTTGGCCAACCAAGCAACCTGGAAAGGCAAATCAGCGCTACAAAGTAGTCTCGCTTCCCATCGGTCAAAAGGGCCATGCTGCAAAAAGTGTCAAAACCAGAAATGCAGGACAGGCCATGGAGAAATGGCAGCCTTGCTACACTGATGGGCAGGATGTAAATTGCCAACAGCCACTCTGGAGAAGTGTACGGTGTGTCCTGAAACATCGAAAAAACACAGCTTAGGGAGCATAGGGCACGTCCACTCATGGGCGTATAAATTGGGAAAACTAAAAATCAGAAAGACACAGGCACCCCAAAGTTTAGGGCTGCTCTGTTGACAAGAACCTCCACTTCATGACACCTTAAATATCCCAGGAAAGAGAAAAATGGATAAAGAAGTTGTGGTCCTTATGTACAATGGAATATCACGCAGACATGAAATCAATGTCATAAGGCTAGAAGAAGCAAGATGAGTGGATTTAGGTACGATGATTCTAAGTGAAATAAGTCACACAGAAAAAGACACTTATCATAAGCTACCACTTATAGAGGGAATGTAAAAACCGCTACACTTGAACTGAGTTACAAAACAGAACAGAGTCACACGTTTAGAAAACACACTATGGCTGCTTAACGGGAAAGGTGAGGTGGGGTGATGCATAAAACCAGGGTTTCAAATTCTCTCAGATACCGTTCCATACACCCAATATGTAATAGACAACACCGACTCATTGCTCAGTGAACTGGACTCAACACCCCCTATTCACCGCACAAGAATATATGTGACTTGTAAGAATCTTAAAACCTATGTATTGATATCTGTCTGGAAGTGAGTCAAGTGGGTGTAAAGCCGCATAAACACAGCCGTGAAAAGCAGCTAAACCCCATTATAAAAATAAATTACTTTTAAAAACCCGTAAAACAAAGACAGTGAAAGAGAGAGAAATTCTTACAAAATTCGTTCAGAGGCTGTGATGCAACCTGGATTGACCATATCTAGACCCACAGCTGGATGAGACATAAGGGTGGACACACTTTGGGCTGAGAGGTTGGGTGAGGTTGGGTGAGTAAACACAGAACCTTTAAAGTAATACTGCGTGGTACCCATCCCATGGGTCCCAAATCTCCAGGTTCAAGGGCATCTTCCTACATCGAAAACATGCACGAGAAACCCAGAAGATGGTACACCGTGTGATTTTAAAAGATTTCTAAAACGCACCTCATTTCTCATCTCCTTGTGTTCGGGTTCGCCATTCCAGCTACTTTACTAGCAATCTCCCTACTTGGAGAATCAGCACCTTTAACCTCCTGTTCCGTACAGGTTGCAATTTGTCCTGAGGATGAAAGGGAAGAGGGGCAACCAATGAGAGACTAGATCTAGGTGTTGGGACAGGCACAGGTCACTCTATTTTCCCATCAGGAAGAAGAATTAACCACAGGCTCAGCCTACCGCCGGGAAACAGAATAGGGCCTTAGGCAATCCCGTGCGTTTGCGGCCAGCTCCCAAAAAAGACAGTTGAAAAATGGAGCTCAGGGGCACTGCAATTCACAAACCTGCTGAGTTATAAATGATAACTCTCGTCCAAAAATATATTGAGGGAAGGCAACGAAGAGGATTTGAAAGCAAGGCAGAATTGCAGGAAACAGATTTCAGGAGGTAGATTCGAATCGCCTTTAAAGCACATGAAAGGTGGCAAAACGTCGACAATGATGACCTTGGCCAAAAAGAGCGTATGCGTTTTTTCCTGAATATATTCAGGAAAAAACGCATACGCTCTTTTTGGCCAACCAAGCAACCTGGAAAGGCAAATCAGCCCTACAAAGAAGTCTCGCTTCCCATCGGTCAAAAGGGCCATGCTGCAAAAATTTTCAAAACCAGAAATGCAGGACAGGCCATGGAGAAATGGCAGCCTTGTTACGCTGATGGGCGGGATGTAAATTGCCAACAGCCACTCTGAAGAAGTGAAAGGTGTGTCCTGAAACATCTAAAACACACAGCTTAGGGAACATAGGGCACGTCCACTCATGGGCGTATAAATTGGGAAAACTAAAAATCAGCAAGACACAGGCACCCCAAAGTTTAGGGCTGCTCTGTTGACAAGAACCTCCACTTCATGACACCCTAAATATCCCAGGAAAGAGAAAAATGGATAAAGAAGTTGTGGTCCTTATGTACAATGGAATATCACGCAGACATGAAATCAATATCATAAGGCTAGAAGAAGCAAGATGAGTGGACTTAGGTACGATGATTCTAAGTGAAATAAGTCACACAGAAAAAGACACTTATCATAAGCTATCACTTATAGAGGGAATGTAAAAACCGCTACTCTTGAACTGAATTACAAAACAGAACAGAGTCACACGTTTAGAAAACACACTATGGCTGCTTAACGGGAAAGGTGAGGTGGGGTGATGCATAAAACAAGGGTTTCAAATTCGCTCAGATACCGTTCCATACACCCAATATGTAATAGACAAGACCTACTCCTTGCTCAGTGAACTGGACAAAACAACCCCTATTCAACGCACAAGAATATATCTGACTAGTAAGAATCGTAAAACCTATGTATTGATATCTCTCTGGAAGTGAGTCAAGTGGGTGTAAAGCCGCATCAACACAGCCGTGAAAGGCCGCTAAACCCCATTATAAAAATAAATTACTTTTAAAAACCCGTAAAACAAAGACAGTGAAAGAGAGAGAAATTCTTCCAAAATTCGGTCAGGGGCTGTGATGCAACCTGGATTGACCATATCTAGACACACAGCTGGATGAGACGTAAGGGTGGACACACTTGGGGCTGAGAGGTTGGGTGAGGTTGGGTGAGCAAACACAGACCCTTTAAAGTAATACTGCGTGGTACCCATCCCATGGGTCCCAAATCTCCAGGTTCAAGGGCATCTTCCTACATCGAAAACATGCATGAGAAACCCAGAAGATGGTACACCATGTGGTTTTGAAAGGTTTCTAAAACGCACCTCATTTCTCATCTCCTTGTGTTCGGGTTCGCCATTCCAGCTACTTTACTAGCAATCTCCCTACTTGGAGAATCAGCACCTTTAACCTCCTGTTCCGTACAGGTTGCAATTTGTCCTGAGGATGAACGGGAAGAGGGGCAACCAATGAGAGACTAGATCTAGGTGTTGGGACAGGCACAGGTCACTCTATTTTCCCATCAGGAAGAAGAATTAACCACAGGCTCAGCCTACCGCCGGGAACCAGAATAGGGCCTTAGGCAATCCCGTGCGTTTGCGGCCAGCTCCCATAAAAGACAGTTGAAAAATGGAGCTCAGGGGCACTGCAATTCACAAACCTGCTGAGTTATAAATGATAACTCTCGTCCAAAAATATATTGAGGGAAGGCAACGAAGAGGATTTGAAAGCAAGGCAGAATTGCAGGAAACAGATTTCAGGAGGTAGATTCGAATCGCCTTTAAAGCACATGAAAGGTGGCAAAACGTCGACAATGATGAACTTGGCCAAAAAGAGCGTATGCGTTTTTTCCTGAATATATTCAGGAAAAAACGCATACGCTCTTTTTGGCCAACCAAGCAACCTGGAAAGGAAAATCAGCGCTACAAAGAAGTCTCGCTTCCCATCGGTCAAAAGGGCCATGCTGCAAAAATTTTCAAAACAAGAAAGGCAGGACAGGCCATGGAGAAATGGCAGCCTTGCTACGCTGATGGGAGGGATGTAAATTGCCAACAGCCACACTGGAGAAGTGTACGGTGTGTCCTAAAACTTCGAAAAAACACAGCTTAGGGAGCATAGGGCACGTCCACTCATGGTCGTATAAATTGGGAAAACTAAAAATCAGCAAGACACAGGCACCCCAATGATTAGGGCTGCTCTGTTGACAAGAACCTCCACTTCATGACACCTTAAATATCCCAGGAAAGAAAAAAAATGGATAAAGAAGTTGTGGTCCTTATGTAAAATGGAATATCACTCAGACATGAAATAAATGTCATAAGGCTAGTAGAAGCAAGATGAGTGGATGTAGGAACGACGATTCTAACTGAAATAAGTCACACAGAAAAAGACACTTATCATAAGCTATCACTTATAGAGGGAATGTAAAAACCGCTACACTTGAACTGAATTACAAAACAGAACAGAGTCACACGTTTAGAAAACACACTATGGCTGCTTAACGGGAAAGGTGAGGTGGGGTGATGCATAAAACAAGGGTTTCAAATTCGCTCAGATACCGTTCCATACACCCAATATGTAATAGACAAGACCTACTCCTTGCTCAGTGAACTGGACACAACAACCCCTATTCACCGCACAAGAATATATCTGACTAGTAAGAATCGTAAAACCTATGTATTGATATCTCTCTGGAAGTGAGTCAAGTGGGTGTAAAGCCGCATCAACACAGCCGTGAAAGGCCGCTAAACCCCATTATAAAAATAAATTACTTTTAAAAACCCGTAAAACAAAGACAGTGAAAGAGAGAGAAATTCTTCCAAAATTCGGTCAGGGGCTGTGATGCAACTTGGATTGACCATATCTAGACACACAGCTGGATGAGACATAAGGGTGGACACACTTGGGGCTGAGAGGTTGGGTGAGGTTGGGTGAGCAAACACAGACCCTTTAAAGTAATACTGCGTGGTACCCATCCCATGGGTCCCAAATCTCCAGGTTCAAGGGCATCTTCCTACATCGAAAACATGCATGAGAAACCCAGAAGATGGTACACCGTGTGATTTTGAAAGGTTTCTAAAACGCACCTCATTTCTCATCTCCTTGTGCTCGGGTTCGCCATTCCAGGTACGTTACTAGCAATCTCCCTACTTGGAGAATCAGCACCTTTAACCTCCTGTTCCCTACAGGTTGCAATTTGTCCTGAGGATGAACGGGAAGAGGGGCAACCAATGAGAGACTAGATCTAGGTGTTGGGACAGGCACAGGTCACTCTATTTTCCCATCAGGAAGAAGAATTAACCACAGGCTCAGCCTGCCGCCCAGAAGCAGAATAGGGCCTGAGGCAATCCCGCGCTCTTACGGCCAGCTCCCAAAAAAGCGAGTTGAAAAATGGAGCCCAGGGACACTGCCATTCACAAACCCGCAGAGTTATAAATGATAACTCTCGTCCACAAATATATTGAGGGAAGGCAACGAAGAGGATTTGAAAGCAAGGCAGAATTGCAGGAAACAGGTTTCAGGAGGTAGATTTGAATCACCTTTAAAGCACATGAAAAGTCGCAAAACGTCGACAATGATGCCCTTGGCCAAAAAGGGCGTATGCGTTTTTTCCTGAATATATTCAGGAAAAAACGCATACGCCCTTTTTGGCCAACCAAGCAACCTGGAAAGGCAAATCAGCGCTACAAAGTAGTCTCGCTTCCCATCGGTCAAAAGGGCCATGCTGCAAAAAGTGTCAAAACCAGAAATGCAGGACAGGCCATGGAGAAATGGCAGCCTTGCTACGCTGATGGGCGGGATGTAAATTGCCAACAGCCACTCTGGAGAAGTGTACGGTGTGACCTGAAACATCGAAAAAACACAGCTTAGGGAGCATAGGGCACGTCCACTCATGGGCGTATAAATTGGGAAAACTAAAAATCAGCAAGACACAGGCACCCCAAAGTTTAGGGCTGCTCTGTTGACAAGAACCTCCACTTCATGACACCTTAAATATCCCAGGAAAGAGAAAAATGGATAAAGAAGTTGTGGTCCTTATGTACAATGGAATATCACGCAGACATGAAATCAATGTCATAAGGCTAGAAGAAGCAAGATGAGTGGACTTAGGTACGATGATTCTAAGTGAAATAAGTCACACAGAAAAAGACACTTATCATAAGCTACCACTTATAGAGGGAATGTAAAAACCGCTACACTTGAACTGAGTTACAAAACAGAACAGAATCACACGTTTAGAAAACACACTATGGCTGCTTAACGGGAAAGGTGAGGTGGGGTGATGCATAAAACAAGGGTTTCAAATTCGCTCAGATACCGTTCCATACACCCAATAAGTAATAGACAACACCGACTCATTGCTCAGTGAACTGGACTCAACACCCCCTATTCACCGCACAAGAATATATGTGACTAGTAAGAATCTTAAAACCTATGTATTGATATCTGTCTGGAAGTGAGTCAAGTGGGTGTAAAGCCGCATAAACACAGCCGTGAAAAGCAGCTAAACCCCATTATAAAAATAAATTACTTTTAAAAACCCGTAAAACAAAGACAGTGAAAGAGAGAGAAATTCTTACAAAATTCGTTCAGAGGCTGTGATGCAACCTGGATTGACCATATCTAGACCCACAGCTGGATGAGACATAAGGGTGGACACACTTTGGGCTGAGAGGTTGGGTGAGGTTGGGTGAGCAAACACAGACCCTTTAAAGTAATACTGCGTGGTACCCATCCCATGGGTCCCAAATCTCCAGGTTCAAGGGCATCTTCCTACATCGAAAACATGCATGAGAAACCCAGAAGATGGTACACCGTGTGATTTTAAAAGGTTTCTAAAACGCACCTCATTTCTCATCTCCTTGTGTTCGGGTTCGCCATTCCAGCTACTTTACTAGCAATCTCCCTACTTGGAGAATCAGCACCTTTAACCTCCTGTTCCGTACAGGTTGCAATTTGTCCTGAGGATGAAAGGGAAGAGGGGCAACCAATGAGAGACTAGGTCTAGGTGTTGGGACAGGCACAGGTCACTCTATTTTCCCATCAGGAAGAAGAATTAACCACAGGCTCAGCCTACCGCCGGGAACCAGAATAGGGCCTTAGGCAATCCCGTGCGTTTGCGGCCAGCTCCCAAAAAAGACAGTTGAAAAATGGAGCTCAGGGGCACTGCAATTCACAAACCTGCTGAGTTATAAATGATAACTCTCGTCCAAAAATATATTGAGGGAAGGCAACGAAGAGGATTTGAAAGCAAGGCAGAATTGCAGGAAACAGATTTCAGGAGGTAGATTCGAATCGCCTTTAAAGCACATGAAAGGTGGCAAAACGTCGACAATGATGAACTTGGCCAAAAAGAGCGTATGCGTTTTTTCCTGAATATATTCAGGAAAAAACGCATACGCCCTTTTTGGCCAACCAAGCAACCTGGAAAGGCAAATCAGCGCTACAAAGAAGTCTCGCTTCCCATCGGTCAAAAGGGCCATGCTGCAAAAATTTTCAAAACCAGAAAGGCAGGACAGGCCATGGAGAAATGGCAGCCTTGCTACGCTGATGGGAGGGATGTAAATTGCCAACAGCCACACTGGAGAAGTGTACGGTGTGTCCTGAAACTTCGAAAAAACACAGCTTAGGGAGCATAGGGCACGTCCACTCATGGTCGTATAAATTGGGAAAACTAAAAATCAGCAAGACACAGGCACCCCAATGATTAGGGCTGCTCTGTTGACAAGAACCTCCACTTCATGACACCTTAAATATCCCAGGAAAGAAAAAAATGGATAAAGAAGTTGTGGTCCTTATGTAAAATGGAATATCACTCAGACATGAAATAAATGTCATAAGGCTAGTAGAAGCAAGATGAGTGCATTTAGGAATGACGATTCTAACTGAAATAAGTCACACAGAAAAAGACACTTATCATAAGCTATCACTTATAGAGGGAATGTAAAAACCGCTACACTTGAACTGAATTACAAAACAGAACAGAGTCACACGTTTAGAAAACACACTATGGCTGCTTAACGGGAAAGGTGAGGTGGGGTGATGCATAAGACAAGGGTTTCAAATTCGCTCAGATACCGTTCCATACACCCAATATGTAATAGACAAGACCTACTCCTTGCTCAGTGAACTGGACAAAACAACCCCTATTCAACGCACAAGAATATATCTGACTAGTAAGAATCGTAAAACCTATGTATTGATATCTCTCTGGAAGTGAGTCAAGTGGGTGTAAAGCCGCATCAACACAGCCGTGAAAGGCCGCTAAACCCCATTATAAAAATAAATTACTTTTAAAAACCCGTAAAACAAAGACAGTGAAAGAGAGAGAAATTCTTCCAAAATTCGGTCAGGGGCTGTGATGCAACCTGGATTGACCATATCTAGACACACAGCTGGATGAGACATAAGGGTGGACACACTTGGGGCTGAGAGGTTGGGTGAGGTTGGGTGAGCAAACACAGACCCTTTAAAGTAATACTGCGTGGTACCCATCCCATGGGTCCCAAATCTCCAGGTTCAAGGGCATCTTCCTACATCGAAAACATGCATGAGAAACCCAGAAGATGGTACACCATGTGGTTTTGAAAGGTTTCTAAAACGCACCCCATTTCTCATCTCCTTGTGCTAGGGTTCGCATTTCCAGCTACTTTACTAGCAATCTCCCTACTTGGAGAATCAGCACCTTTAAGCTCCTGTTCCCTACAGGTTGCAATTTGTCCTGAGGATGAACGGGAAGAGGGGCAACCAATGAGAGACTAGATCTAGGTGTTGGGACAGGCACAGGTCACTCTATTTTCCCATCAGGAAGAAGAATTAACCACAGGCTCAGCCTACCGCCGGGAACCAGAATAGGGCCTTAGGCAATCCCGTGCATTTGCGGCCAGCTCCCAAAAAAGACAGTTGAAAAATGGAGCTCAGGGGCACTGCAATTCACAAACCTGCTGAGTTATAAATGATAACTCTCGTCCAAAAATATATTGATGGAAGGCAACGAAGAGGATTTGAAAGCAAGGCAGAATTGCAGGAAACAGATATCAGGAGGTAGATTCGATTCGCATTTAAAGCACATGAAAGGTGGCAAAACGTCGACAATGATGACCTTGGACAAAAAGAGCGTATGCGTTTTTTCCTGAATATATTCAGGGAAAAACGCATACGCCCTTTTTGGCCAACCAAGCAACCTGGAAAGGCAAATCAGCGCTACAAAGTAGTCTCGCTTCCCATCGGTCAAAAGGGTCATGCTGCAAAAATTTTCAAAACCAGAAATGCAGGACAGGCCATGGAGAAATGGCAGCCTTGCTACGCTGATGGGAGGGATGTAAATTGCCAACAGCCACACTGGAGAAGTGTACGGTGTGTCCTGAAACTTCGAAAAAACACAGATAAGGGAGCATAGGGCACGTCCACTCATGGTCGTATAAATTGGGAAAACTAAAAATCAGCAAGACACAGGCACCCCAATGATTAGGGCTGCTCTGTTGACAAGAACCTCCACTTCATGACACCTTAAATATCCCAGGAAAGAAAAAAATGGATAAAGAAGTTGTGGTCCTTATGTAAAATGGAATATCACTCAGACATGAAATAAATGTCATAAGGCTAGTAGAAGCAAGATGAGTGGATTTAGGAACGACAATTCTAACTGAAATAAGTCACACAGTAAAAGACACTTATCATAAGCTATCACTTATAGAGGGAATGTAAAAACCGCTACACTTGAACTGAATTACAAAACAGAACAGAGTCACACGTTTAGAAAACACACTATGGCTGCTTAATGGGAAAGGTGAGGTGGGGTGAGGCATAAAACAAGGGTTTCAAATTCGCTCACATACCGTTCCATACACCCAATATGTAATAGAAAAGAACGACTCCTTGCTCAGTGAACTGGACTCAACACCCCCTATTCACCGCACAAGAATATATGTGACTAGTAAGAATCTTAAAACCTATGTATTGATATCTGTCTGGAAGTGAGTCAAGTGGGTGTAAAGCCGCATAAACACAGCCGTGAAAAGCAGCTAAACCCCATTATAAAAATAAATTCCTTTTAAAAACCCGTAAAACAAAGACAGTGAAAGAGAGAGAAATTCTTACAAAATTCGTTCAGAGGCTGTGATGCAACCTGGATTGAACATATCTAGACCCACAGCTGGATGAGACATGAGGATGGACACACTTGGGGCTGAGAGGTTGGGTGAGGTTGGGTGAGCAAACACAGACCCTTTAAAGTAATACTGCGTGGTACCCATCCCATGGGTCCCAAATCTCCAGGTTCAAGGGCATCTTCCTACATCGAAAACATGCATGAGAAACCCAGAAGATGGTACACCATGTGATTTTGAAAGGTTTCTAAAACGCACCTCATTTCTCATCTCCTTGTGCTCGGGTTCGCCATTCCAGGTACGTTACTAGCAATCTCCCTACTTGGAGAATCAGCACCTTTAACCTCCTGTTCCCTACAGGTTGCAATTTGTCCTGAGGATGAACGGGAAGAGGGGCAACCAATGAGAGACTAGATCTAGGTGTTGGGACAGGCACAGGTCACTCTATTTTCCCATCAGGAAGAAGAATTAACCACAGGCTCAGCCTGCCGCCCAGAAGCAGAATAGGGCCTGAGGCAATCCCGCGCTCTTACGGCCAGCTCCCAAAAAAGCGAGTTGAAAAATGGAGCCCAGGGACACTGCCATTCACAAACCCGCAGAGTTATAAATGATAACTCTCGTCCACAAATATATTGAGGGAAGGCAACGAAGAGGATTTGAAAGCAAGGCAGAATTGCAGGAAACAGGTTTCAGGAGGTAGATTTGAATCACCTTTAAAGCACATGAAAAGTCGCAAAACTTCGACAATGATGCCCTTGGCCAAAAAGGGCGTATGCGTTTTTTCCTGAATATATTCAGGAAAAAACGCATACGCCCTTTTTGGCCAACCAAGCAACCTGGAAAGGCAAATCAGCGCTACAAAGTAGTCTCGCTTCCCATCGGTCAAAAGGGCCATGCTGCAAAAAGTGTCAAAACCAGAAATGCAGGACAGGCCATGGAGAAATGGCAGCCTTGCTACGCTGATGGGCGGGATGTAAATTGCCAACAGCCACTCTGGAGAAGTGTACGGTGTGTCCTGAAACATCGAAAAAACACAGCTTAGGGAGCATAGGGCACGTCCACTCATGGGCGTATAAATTGGGAAAACTAAAAATCAGCAAGACACAGGCACCCCAAAGTTTAGGGCTGCTCTGTTGACAAGAACCTCCACTTCATGACACCTTAAATATCCCAGGAAAGAGAAAAATGGATAAAGAAGTTGTGGTCCTTATGTACAATGGAATATCACGCAGACATGAAATCAATGTCATAAGGCTAGAAGAAGCAAGATGAGTGGACTTAGGTACGATGATTCTAAGTGAAATAAGTCACACAGAAAAAGACACTTATCATAAGCTACCACTTATAGAGGGAATGTAAAAACCGCTACACTTGAACTGAGTTACAAAACAGAACAGAATCACACGTTTAGAAAACACACTATGGCTGCTTAACGGGAAAGGTGAGGTGGGGTGATGCATAAAACAAGGGTTTCAAATTCGCTCAGATACCGTTCCATACACCCAATAAGTAATAGACAACACCGACAAATTGCTCAGTGAACTGGACTCAACACCCCCTATTCACCGCACAAGAATATATGTGACTAGTAAGAATCTTAAAACCTATGTATTGATATCTGTCTGGAAGTGAGTCAAGTGGGTGTAAAGCCGCATAAACACAGCCGTGAAAAGCAGCTAAACCCCATTATAAAAATAAATTACTTTTAAAAACCCGTAAAACAAAGACAGTGAAAGAGAGAGAAATTCTTACAAAATTCGTTCAGAGGCTGTGATGCAACCTGGATTGACCATATCTAGACCCACAGCTGGATGAGACATAAGGGTGGACACACTTTGGGCTGAGAGGTTGGGTGAGGTTGGGTGAGCAAACACAGACCCTTTAAAGTAATACTGCGTGGTACCCATCCCATGGGTCCCAAATCTCCAGGTTCATGGGCATCTTCCTACATCGAAAACATGCATGAGAAACCCAGAAGATGGTACACCGTGTGATTTTAAAAGGTTTCTAAAACGCACCTCATTTCTCATCTCCTTGTGTTCGGGTTCGCCATTCCAGCTACTTTACTAGCAATCTCCCTACTTGGAGAATCAGCACCTTTAACCTCCTGTTCCGTACAGGTTGCAATTTGTCCTGAGGATGAAAGGGAAGAGGGGCAACCAATGAGAGACTAGGTCTAGGTGTTGGGACAGGCACAGGTCACTCTATTTTCCCATCAGGAAGAAGAATTAACCACAGGCTCAGCCTACCGCCGGGAACCAGAATAGGGCCTTAGGCAATCCCGTGCGTTTGCGGCCAGCTCCCAAAAAAGACAGTTGAAAAATGGAGCTCAGGGGCACTGCAATTCACAAACCTGCTGAGTTATAAATGATAACTCTCGTCCAAAAATATATTGAGGGAAGGCAACGAAGAGGATTTGAAAGCAAGGCAGAATTGCAGGAAACAGATTTCAGGAGGTAGATTCGAATCGCCTTTAAAGCACATGAAAGGTGGCAAAACGTCGACAATGATGAACTTGGCCAAAAAGAGCGTATGCGTTTTTTCCTGAATATATTCAGGAAAAAACGCATACGCCCTTTTTGGCCAACCAAGCAACCTGGAAAGGCAAATCAGCGCTACAAAGAAGTCTCGCTTCCCATCGGTCAAAAGGGCCATGCTGCAAAAATTTTCAAAACCAGAAAGGCAGGACAGGCCATGGAGAAATGGCAGCCTTGCTACGCTGATGGGAGGGATGTAAATTGCCAACAGCCACACTGGAGAAGTGTACGGTGTGTCCTGAAACTTCGAAAAAACACAGCTTAGGGAGCATAGGGCACGTCCACTCATGGTCGTATAAATTGGGAAAACTAAAAATCAGCAAGACACAGGCACCCCAATGATTAGGGCTGCTCTGTTGACAAGAACCTCCACTTCATGACACCTTAAATATCCCAGGAAAGAAAAAAATGGATAAAGAAGTTGTGGTCCTTATGTAAAATGGAATATCACTCAGACATGAAATAAATGTCATAAGGCTAGTAGAAGCAAGATGAGTGCATTTAGGAATGACGATTCTAACTGAAATAAGTCACACAGAAAAAGACACTTATCATAAGCTATCACTTATAGAGGGAATGTAAAAACCGCTACACTTGAACTGAATTACAAAACAGAACAGAGTCACACGTTTAGAAAACACACTATGGCTGCTTAACGGGAAAGGTGAGGTGGGGTGATGCATAAAACAAGGGTTTCAAATTCGCTCAGATACCGTTCCATACACCCAATATGTAATAGACAAGACCTACTCCTTGCTCAGTGAACTGGACAAAACAACCCCTATTCAACGCACAAGAATATATCTGACTAGTAAGAATCGTAAAACCTATGTATTGATATCTCTCTGGAAGTGAGTCAAGTGGGTGTAAAGCCGCATCAACACAGCCGTGAAAGGCCGCTAAACCCCATTATAAAAATAAATTACTTTTAAAAACCCGTAAAACAAAGACAGTGAAAGAGAGAGAAATTCTTCCAAAATTCGGTCAGGGGCTGTGATGCAACCTGGATTGACCATATCTAGACACACAGCTGGATGAGACATAAGGGTGGACACACTTGGGGCTGAGAGGTTGGGTGAGGTTGGGTGAGCAAACACAGACCCTTTAAAGTAATACTGCGTGGTACCCATCCCATGGGTCCCAAATCTCCAGGTTCAAGGGCATCTTCCTACATCGAAAACATGCATGAGAAACCCAGAAGATGGTACACCATGTGGTTTTGAAAGGTTTCTAAAACGCACCCCATTTCTCATCTCCTTGTGCTAGGGTTCGCATTTCCAGCTACTTTACTAGCAATCTCCCTACTTGGAGAATCAGCACCTTTAAGCTCCTGTTCCCTACAGGTTGCAATTTGTCCTGAGGATGAACGGGAAGAGGGGCAACCAATGAGAGACTAGATCTAGGTGTTGGGACAGGCACAGGTCACTCTATTTTCCCATCAGGAAGAAGAATTAACCACAGGCTCAGCCTACCGCCGGGAACCAGAATAGGGCCTTAGGCAATCCCGTGCGTTTGCGGCCAGCTCCCAAAAAAGACAGTTGAAAAATGGAGCTCAGGGGCACTGCAATTCACAAACCTGCTGAGTTATAAATGATAACTCTCGTCCAAAAATATATTGATGGAAGGCAACGAAGAGGATTTGAAAGCAAGGCAGAATTGCAGGAAACAGATTTCAGGAGGTAGATTCGATTCGCATTTAAAGCACATGAAAGGTGGCAAAACGTCGACAATGATGACCTTGGACAAAAAGAGCGTATGCATTTTTTCCTGAATATATTCAGGGAAAAACGCATACGCCCTTTTTGGCCAACCAAGCAACCTGGAAAGGCAAATCAGCGCTACAAAGTAGTCTCGCTTCCCATCGGTCAAAAGGGTCATGCTGCAAAAATTTTCAAAACCAGAAAGGCAGGACAGGCCATGGAGAAATGGCAGCCTTGTACGCTGATGGGAGGGATGTAAATTGCCAACAGCCACACTGGAGAAGTGTACGGTGTGTCCTGAAACTTCGAAAAAACACAGCTTAGGGAGCATAGGGCACGTCCACTCATGGTCGTATAAATTGGGAAAACTAAAAATCAGCAAGACACAGGCACCCCAATGATTAGGGCTGCTCTGTTGACAAGAACCTCCACTTCATGACACCTTAAATATCCCAGGAAAGAAAAAAATGGATAAAGAAGTTGTGGTCCTTATGTAAAATGGAATATCACTCAGACATGAAATAAATGTCATAAGGCTAGTAGAAGCAAGATGAGTGTATTTAGGAATGACGATTCTAACTGAAATAAGTCACACAGAAAAAGACACTTATCATAAGCTATCACTTATAGAGGGAATGTAAAAACCGCTACACTTGAACTGAATTACAAAACAGAACAGAGTCACACGTTTAGAAAACACACTATGGCTGCTTAACGGGAAAGGTGAGGTGGGGTGATGCATAAAACAAGGGTTTCAAATTCGCTCAGATACCGTTCCATACACCCAATATGTAATAGACAAGACCTACTCCTTGCTCAGTGAACTGGACAAAACAACCCCTATTCAACGCACAAGAATATATCTGACTAGTAAGAATCGTAAAACCTATGTATTGATATCTCTCTGGAAGTGAGTCAAGTGGGTGTAAAGCCGCATCAACACAGCCGTGAAAGGCCGCTAAACCCCATTATAAAAATAAATTACTTTTAAAAACCCGTAAAACAAAGACAGTGAAAGAGAGAGAAATTCTTCCAAAATTCGGTCAGGGGCTGTGATGCAACCTGGATTGACCATATCTAGACACACAGCTGGATGAGACATAAGGGTGGACACACTTGGGGCTGAGAGGTTGGGTGAGGTTGGGTGAGCAAACACAGACCCTTTAAAGTAATACTGCGTGGTACCCATCCCATGGGTCCCAAATCTCCAGGTTCAAGGGCATCTTCCTACATCGAAAACATGCATGAGAAACCCAGAAGATGGTACACCATGTGGTTTTGAAAGGTTTCTAAAACGCACCCCATTTCTCATCTCCTTGTGCTAGGGTTCGCATTTCCAGCTACTTTACTAGCAATCTCCCTACTTGGAGAATCAGCACCTTTAAGCTCCTGTTCCCTACAGGTTGCAATTTGTCCTGAGGATGAACGGGAAGAGGGGCAACCAATGAGAGACTAGATCTAGGTGTTGGGACAGGCACAGGTCACTCTATTTTCCCATCAGGAAGAAGAATTAACCACAGGCTCAGCCTACCGCCGGGAACCAGAATAGGGCCTTAGGCAATCCCGTGCGTTTGCGGCCAGCTCCCAAAAAAGACAGTTGAAAAATGGAGCTCAGGGGCACTGCAATTCACAAACCTGCTGAGTTATAAATGATAACTCTCGTCCAAAAATATATTGATGGAAGGCAACGAAGAGGATTTGAAAGCAAGGCAGAATTGCAGGAAACAGATTTCAGGAGGTAGATTCGATTCGCATTTAAAGCACATGAAAGGTGGCAAAACGTCGACAATGATGACCTTGGACAAAAAGAGCGTATGCATTTTTTCCTGAATATATTCAGGGAAAAACGCATACGCCCTTTTTGGCCAACCAAGCAACCTGGAAAGGCAAATCAGCGCTACAAAGTAGTCTCGCTTCCCATCGGTCAAAAGGGTCATGCTGCAAAAATTTTCAAAACCAGAAATGCAGGACAGGCCATGGAGAAATGGCAGCCTTGCTACGCTGATGGGAGGGATGTAAATTGCCAACAGCCACACTGGAGAAGTGTACGGTGTGTCCTGAAACTTCGAAAAAACACAGATAAGGGAGCATAGGGCACGTCCACTCATGGTCGTATAAATTGGGAAAACTAAAAATCAGCAAGACACAGGCACCCCAATGATTAGGGCTGCTCTGTTGACAAGAACCTCCACTTCATGACACCTTAAATATCCCAGGAAAGAAAAAAATGGATAAAGAAGTTGTGGTCCTTATGTAAAATGGAATATCACTCAGACATGAAATAAATGTCATAAGGCTAGTAGAAGCAAGATGAGTGGATTTAGGAACGACAATTCTAACTGAAATAAGTCACACAGTAAAAGACACTTATCATAAGCTATCACTTATAGAGGGAATGTAAAAACCGCTACACTTGAACTGAATTACAAAACAGAACAGAGTCACACGTTTAGAAAACACACTATGGCTGCTTAATGGGAAAGGTGAGGTGGGGTGAGGCATAAAACAAGGGTTTCAAATTCGCTCACATACCGTTCCATACACCCAATATGTAATAGAAAAGAACGACTCCTTGCTCAGTGAACTGGACTCAACACCCCCTATTCACCGCACAAGAATATATGTGACTAGTAAGAATCTTAAAACCTATGTATTGATATCTGTCTGGAAGTGAGTCAAGTGGGTGTAAAGCCGCATAAACACAGCCGTGAAAAGCAGCTAAACCCCATTATAAAAATAAATTCCTTTTAAAAACCCGTAAAACAAAGACAGTGAAAGAGAGAGAAATTCTTACAAAATTCGTTCAGAGGCTGTGATGCAACCTGGATTGAACATATCTAGACCCACAGCTGGATGATACATGAGGATGGACACACTTGGGGCTGAGAGGTTGGGTGAGGTTGGGTGAGCAAACACAGACCCTTTAAAGTAATACTGCGTGGTACCCATCCCATGGGTCCCAAATCTCCAGGTTCAAGGGCATCTTCCTACATCGAAAACATGCATGAGAAACCCAGAAGATGGTACACCATGTGATTTTGAAAGGTTTCTAAAACGCACCTCATTTCTCATCTCCTTGTGCTCGGTTTCGCCATTCCAGGTACGTTACTAGCAATCTCCCTACTTGGAGAATCAGCACCTTTAACCTCCTGTTCCCTACAGGTTGCAATTTGTCCTGAGGATGAACGGGAAGAGGGGCAACCAATGAGAGACTAGATCTAGGTGTTGGGACAGGCACAGGTCACTCTATTTTCCCATCAGGAAGAAGAATTAACCACAGGCTCAGCCTGCCGCCCAGAAGCAGAATAGGGCCTGAGGCAATCCCGCGCTCTTATGTCCAGCTCCCAAAAAAGCGAGTTGAAAAATGGAGCCCAGGGACACTGCCATTCACAAACCCGCAGAGTTATAAATGATAACTCTCGTCCACAAATATATTGAGGGAAGGCAACGAAGAGGATTTGAAAGCAAGGCAGAATTGCAGGAAACAGATTTCAGGAGGTAGATTCGAATCGCATTTAAAGCACATGAAAAGTCGCAAAACGTCGACAATGATGCCCTTGGCCAAAAAGGGCGTATGCGTTTTTTCCTGAATATATTCAGGAAAAAACGCATACGCCCTTTTTGGCCAACCAAGCAACCTGGAAATGCAAATCAGCGCTACAAAGAAGTCTCGCTTCCCATCGGTCAAAAGGGCCATGCTGCAAAAAGTGTCAAAACCAGAAATGCAGGACAGGCCATGGAGAAATGGCAGCCTTGCTACGCTGATGGGCGGGATGTAAATTGCCAACAGCCACTCTGGAGAAGTGTACGGTGTGTCCTGAAACATCAAAAAAAAAACAGCTTAGGGAGCATAGGGCACGTCCACTCATGGGCGTATAAATTGGGAAAACTAAAAATCAGCAAGACACAGGCACCCCAAAGTTTAGGGCTGCTCTGTTGACAAGAACCTCCACTTCATGACACCTTAAATATCCCAGGAAAGAGAAAAATGGATAAAGAAGTTTTGGTCCTTATGTACAATGGAATATCACGCAGACATGAAATCAATATCATAAGGCTAGAAGAAGCAAGATGAGTGGACTTAGGTACGATGATTCTAAGTGAAATAAGTCACACAGAAAAAGACACTTATCATAAGCTATCACTTATAGAGGGAATGTAAAAACCGCTACACTTGAACTGAGTTACAAAACAGAACAGAGTCACACGTTTAGAAAACACACTATGGCTGCTTAACGGGAAAGGTGAGGTGGCGTGATGCATAAAACAAGGGTTTCAAATTCGCTCAGATACCGTTCCATACACCCAATATGTAATAGACAAGACCTACTCCTTGCTCAGTGAACTGGACACAACACCCCCTATTCACCGCACAAGAATATATCTGACTAGTAAGAATCGTAAAACCTATGTATTGATATCTGTCTGGAAGTGAGTCAAGTGGGTGTAAAGCCGCATCAACACAGCCGTGAAAGGCCGCTAAACCCCATTATAAAAATAAATTACTTTTAAAAACCCGTAAAACAAAGACAGTGAAAGAGAGAGAAATTCTTCCAAAATTCGGTCAGGGGCTGTGATGCAACCTGGATTGACCATATCTAGACACACAGCTTGATGAGACATAAGGGTGGACACTCTTGGGGCTGAGAGGTTGGGTGAGGTTGGGTGAGCAAACGCACAACCTTTAAAGTAATACTGCGTGGTACGCATCCCATGGGTCCCAAATCTCCAGGTTCAAGGGCATCTTCCTACATCGAAAACATACATGAGAAACCCAGAAGATGGTACACCGTGTGATTTTGAAAGGTTTCTAAAACGCACCTCATTTCTCATCTCCTTGTGCTCGGGTTCGCCATTCCACGTACTTTACTAGCAATCTCCCTACTTGGAGAATCAGCACCTTTAACCTGCTGTTCCCTACAGGTTGCAATTTGTCCTGAGGATGAACGGGAAGAGGGGCAACCAATGAGAGACTAGATCTAGGTGTTGGGACAGGCACAGGTCACTCTATTTTCCCATCAGGAAGAAGAATTAACCACAGGCTCAGCGTGCCGCCCAGAAGCAGAATAGGGCCTGAGGCAATCCCGCGCTCTTGCGGCCAGCTCCCAAAAAAGCGAGTTGCAAAATGGAGCCCAGGGACACTGCCTTTCACAAACCCGCAGAGTTATAAATGATAACTCTCGTCCACAAATATATTGAGGGAAGGCAATGAAGAGGATTTGAAAGCAAGGCAGAATTGCAGGAAACAGGTTTCAGGAGGTAGATTCGAATCGCATTTAAAGCACATGAAAAGTGGCAAAACGTCGACAATGATGCCCTTGGCCAAAAAGGGCGTATGCGTTTTTTCCTGAATATATTCAGGAAAAAACGCATACGCCCTTTTTGGCCAACCAAGCAACCTGGAAAGGCAAATCAGCGCTACAAAGTAGTCTCGCTTCCCATCGGTCAAAAGGGCCATGCTGCAAAAAGTGTCAAAACCAGAAATGCAGGACAGGCCATGGAGAAATGGCAGCCTTGCTACGCTGATGGGCGGGATGTAAATTGCCAACAGCCACTCTGAAAAAGTGTACGGTGTGTCCTGAAACATCGAAAACACACAGCTTAGGGAGCATAGGGCACGTCCACTCATGGGCGTATAAATTGGGAAAACTAAAAATCAGCAAGACACAGGCACCCCAAAGTTTAGGGCTGCTCTGTTGACAAGAACCTCCACTTCATGACACCTTAAATATCCCAGGAAAGAGAAAAATGGATAAAGAAGTTGTGGTCCTTATGTACAATGGAATATCACGCAGACATGAAATCAATATCATAAGGCTAGAAGAAGCAAGATGAGTGGACTTAGGTACGATGATTCTAAGTGAAATAAGTCACACAGAAAAAGACACTTATCATAAGCTATCACTTAAAGAGGGAATGTAAAAACCGCTACACTTGAACTGAGTTACAAAACAGAACAGAGTCACACGTTTAGAAAACACACTATGGCTGCTTAACGGGAAAGGTGAGGTGGGGTGATGCATAAAACAAGGGTTTCAAATTCGCTCACATACCGTTCCATACACCCAATATGTAATAGAAAAGAACGACTCCTTGCTCAGTGAACTGGACTCAACACCCCCTATTCACCGCACAAGAATATATGTGACTAGTAAGAATCTTAAAACCTATGTATTGATATCTGTCTGGAAGTGAGTCAAGTGGGTGTAAAGCCGCATAAACACAGCCGTGAAAAGCAGCTAAACCCCATTATAAAAATAAATTCCTTTTAAAAACCCGTAAAAAAAAGACAGTGAAAGAGAGAGAAATTCTTTCAAAATTCGTTCAGAGGCTGTGATGCAACCTTGATTGAACATATCTAGACCCACAGCTGGATGAGACATGAGGGTGGACACACTTGGGGCTGAGAGGTTGGGTGAGGTTGGGTGAGCAAACACAGACCCTTTAAAGTAATACTGCGTGGTACCCATCCCATGGGTCCCAAATCTCCAGGTTCAAGGGCATCTTCCTACATCGAAAACATGCATGAGAAACCCAGAAGATGGTACACCGTGTGATTTTGAAAGGTTTCTAAAACGCACCTCATTTCTCATCTCCTTGTGCTCGGGTTCGCCATTCCAGGTACGTTACTAGCAATCTCCCTACTTGGAGAATCAGCACCTTTAACCTCCTGTTCCCTACAGATTGCAATTTGTCCTGAGGATGAACGGGAAGAGGGGCAACCAATGAGAGACTAGATCTAGGTGTTGGGACAGGCACAGGTCACTCTATTTTCCCATCAGGAAGAAGAATTAACCACAGGCTCAGCCTGCCGCCCAGAAGCAGAATAGGGCCTGAGGCAATCCCGCGCTCTTATGTCCAGCTCCCAAAAAAGCGAGTTGAAAAATGGAGCCCAGGGACACTGCCATTCACAAACCTGCAGAGTTATAAATGATAACTCTCGTCCACAAATATATTGAGGGAAGGCAACGAAGAGGATTTGAAAGCAAGGCAGAATTGCAGGAAACAGATTTCAGGAGGTAGATTCGAATCGCATTTAAAGCACATGAAAAGTCGCAAAACGTCGACAATGATGACCTTGGCCAAAAAGAGCGTATGCGTTTTTTCCTGAATATATTCAGGAAAATACGCATACGCCCTTTTTGGCCAACCAAGCAACCTGGAAAGGCAAATCAGCGCTACAAAGAAGTCTCGCTTCCCATCGGTCAAAAGGGCCATGCTGCAAAAATTTTCAAAACCAGAAAGGCAGGACAGGCCATGGAGAAATGGCAGCCTTGCTACGCTGATGGGAGGGATGTAAATTGCCAACAGCCACACTGGAGAAGTGTACGGTGTGTCCTGAAACTTTGAAAAAACACAGCTTAGGGAGCATAGGGCACGTCCACTCATGGTCGTATAAATTGGGAAAACTAAAAATCAGCAAGACACAGGCACCCCAATGATTAGGGCTGCTCTGTTGACAAGAACCTCCACTTCATGACACCTTAAATATCCCAGGAACGAAAAAAATGGATAAAGAAGTTGTGGTCCTTATGTAAAATGGAATATCACTCAGACATGAAATAAATGTCATAAGGCTAGTAGAAGCAAGATGAGTGGATTTAGGAACGACGATTCTAACTGAAATAAGTCACACAGAAAAAGACACTTATCATAAGCTATCACTTATAGAGGGAATGTAAAAACCGCTACACTTGAACTGAATTACAAAACAGAACAGAGTCACACGTTTAGAAAACACACTATGGCTGCTTAACGGGAAAGGTGAGGTGGGGTGATGCATAAAACAAGGGTTTCAAATTCGCTCAGATACCGTTCCATACACCCAATATGTAATAGACAAGACCTACTCCTTGCTCAGTGAACTGGACACAACACCCCCTATTCACCGCACAAGAATATATCTGACTAGTAAGAATCGTAAAACCTATGTATTGATATCTCTCTGGAAGTGAGTCAAGTGGGTGTAAAACCGCATCAACACAGCCGTGAAAGGCCGCTAAACCCCATTATAAAAATAAATTACTTTTAAAAACCCGTAAAACAAAGACAGTGAAAGAGAGAGAAATTCTTCCAAAATTCGGTCAGGGGCTGTGATGCAACCTGGATTGACCATATCTAGACACACAGCTGGATGAGACATAAGGGTGGACACACTTGGGGCTGAGAGGTTGGGTGAGGTTGGGTGAGCAAACACAGACCCTTTAAAGTAATACTGCGTGGTACCCATCCCATGGGTCCCAAATCTCCAGGTTCAAGGGCATCTTCCTACATCGAAAACATGCATGAGAAACCCAGAAGATGGTACACCGTGTGATTTTGAAAGGTTTCTAAAACGCACCTCATTTCTCATCTCCATGTGCTCGGGTTCGCCATTCCAGGTACGTTACTAGCAATCTCCCTACTTGGAGAATCAGCACCTTTAACCTCCTGTTCCCTACAGGTTGCAATTTGTCCTGAGGATGAACGGGAAGAGGGGCAACCAATGAGAGACTAGATCTAGGTGTTGGGACAGGCACAGGTCACTCTATTTTCCCATCAGGAAGAAGAATTAACCACAGGCTCAGCGTGCCGCCCAGAAGCAGAATAGGGCCTGAGGCAATCCCGCGCTCTTACGGCCAGCTCCCAAAAAAGCGAGTTGAAAAATGGAGCCCAGGGACACTGCCATTCACAAACCCGCAGAGTTATAAATGATAACTCTCGTCCACAAATATATTGAGGGAAGGCAACGAAGAGGATTTGAAAGCAAGGCAGAATTGCAGGAAACAGGTTTCTGGAGGTAGATTCGAATCACCTTTATAGCACATGAAAAGTCGCAAAACGTCGACAATGATGCCCTTGGCCAAAAAGGGCGTATGCG
The DNA here is from genome assembly GCF_028021215.1 of Eschrichtius robustus. Classification (NCBI taxonomy): domain Eukaryota; kingdom Metazoa; phylum Chordata; class Mammalia; order Artiodactyla; family Eschrichtiidae; genus Eschrichtius; species Eschrichtius robustus. The sequence goes on from NW_027175351.1 coordinate 1,883,205, forward strand.
TTTTTTCCTGAATATATTCAGGAAAAAACGCATACGCCCTTTTTGGCCAACCAAGCAACCTGGAAAGGCAAATCAGCGCTACAAAGTAGTCTCGCTTCCCATCGGTCAAAAGGGCCATGCTGCAAAAAGTGTCAAAACCAGAAATGCAGGACAGGCCATGGAGAAATGGCAGCCTTGCTACGCTGATGGGCAGGATGTAAATTGCCAACAGCCACTCTGGAGAAGTGTACGGTGTGTCCTGAAACATCGAAAAAACACAGCTTAGGGAGCATAGGGCACGTCCACTCATGGGCGTATAAATTGGGAAAACTAAAAATCAGAAAGACACAGGCACCCCAAAGTTTAGGGCTGCTCTGTTGACAAGAACCTCCACTTCATGACACCTTAAATATCCCAGGAAAGAGAAAACTGGATAAAGAAGTTGTGGTCCTTATGTACAATGGAATATCACGCAGACATGAAATCAATGTCATAAGGCTAGAAGAAGCAAGATGAGTGGATTTAGGTACGATGATTCTAAGTGAAATAAGTCACACAGAAAAAGACACTTATCATAAGCTACCACTTATAGAGGGAATGTAAAAACCGCTACACTTGAACTGAGTTACAAAACAGAACAGAGTCACACGTTTAGAAAACACACTATGGCTGCTTAACGGGAAAGGTGAGGTGGGGAGATGCATAAAACCAGGGTTTCAAATTCGCTCAGATACCGTTCCATACACCCAATATGTAATAGACAACACCGACTCATTGCTCAGTGAACTGGACTCAACACCCCCTATTCACCGCACAAGAATATATGTGACTTGTAAGAATCTTAAAACCTATGTATTGATATCTGTCTGGAAGTGAGTCAAGTGGGTGTAAAGCCGCATAAACACAGCCGTGAAAAGCAGCTAAACCCCATTATAAAAATAAATTACTTTTAAAAACCCGTAAAACAAAGACAGTGAAAGAGAGAGAAATTCTTACAAAATTCGTTCAGAGGCTGTGATGCAACCTGGATTGACCATATCTAGACCCACAGCTGGATGAGACATAAGGGTGGACACACTTTGGGCTGAGAGGTTGGGTGAGGTTGGGTGAGTAAACACAGAACCTTTAAAGTAATACTGCGTGGTACCCATCCCATGGGTCCCAAATCTCCAGGTTCAAGGGCATCTTCCTACATCGAAAACATGCATGAGAAACCCAGAAGATGGTACACCGTGTGATTTTAAAAGATTTCTAAAACGCACCTCATTTCTCATCTCCTTGTGTTCGGGTTCGCCATTCCAGCTACTTTACTAGCAATCTCCCTACTTGGAGAATCAGCACCTTTAACCTCCTGTTCCGTACAGGTTGCAATTTGTCCTGAGGATGAAAGGGAAGAGGGGCAACCAATGAGAGACTAGATCTAGGTGTTGGGACAGGCACAGGTCACTCTATTTTCCCATCAGGAAGAAGAATTAACCACAGGATCAGCCTACAGCCGGGAAACAGAATAGGGCCTTAGGCAATCCCGTGTGTTTGCGGCCAGCTCCCAAAAAAGACAGTTGAAAAATGGAGCTCAGGGGCACTGCAATTCACAAACCTGATGAGTTATAAATGATAACTCTCGTCCAAAAATATATTGAGGGAAGGCAACGAAGAGGATTTGAAAGCAAGGCAGAATTGCAGGAAACAGATTTCAGGAGGTAGATTCGAATCGCCTTTAAAGCACATGAAAGGTGGCAAAACGTCGACAATGATGACCTTGGCCAAAAAGAGCGTATGCGTTTTTTCCTGAATATATTCAGGAAAAAACGCATACGCTCTTTTTGGCCAACCAAGCAACCTGGAAAGGCAAATCAGCGCTACAAAGAAGTCTCGCTTCCCATCGGTCAAAAGGGCCATGCTGCAAAAATTTTCAAAACCAGAAATGCAGGACAGGCCATGGAGAAATGGCAGCCTTGCTACGCTGATGGGCGGGATGTAAATTGCCAACAGCCACTCTGAAGAAGTGAAAGGTGTGTCCTGAAACATCTAAAACACACAGCTTAGGGAGCATAGGGCACGTCCACTCATGGGCGTATAAATTGGGAAAACTAAAAATCAGCAAGACACAGGCACCCCAAAGTTTAGGGCTGCTCTGTTGACAAGAACCTCCACTTCATGACACCCTAAATATCCCAGGAAAGAGAAAAATGGATAAAGAAGTTGTGGTCCTTATGTACAATGGAATATCACGCAGACATGAAATCAATATCATAAGGCTAGAAGAAGCAAGATGAGTGGACTTAGGTACGATGATTCTAAGTGAAATAAGTCACACAGAAAAAGACACTTATCATAAGCTATCACTTATAGAGGGAATGTAAAAACCGCTACTCTTGAACTGATTTACAAAACAGAACAGAGTCACACGTTTAGAAAACACACTATGGCTGCTTAACGGGAAAGGTGAGGTGGGGTGATGCATAAAACAAGGGTTTCAAATTCGCTCAGATACCGTTCCATACACCCAATATGTAATAGACAACACCGACTCATTGCTCAGTGAACTGGACTCAACACCCCCTATTCACCGCACAAGAATATATGTGACTAGTAATAATCTTAAAACCTATGTATTGATATCTGTCTGGAAGTGAGTCAAGTGGGTGTAAAGCCGCATAAACACAGCCGTGAAAAGCAGCTAAACCCCATTATAAAAATAAATTACTTTTAAAAACCCGTAAAACAAAGACAGTGAAAGAGAGAGAAATTCTTACAAAATTCGTTCAGAGGCTGTGATGCAGCCTGGATTGACCATATCTAGACCCACAGCTGGATGAGACATAAGGGTGGACACACTTGGGGCTGAGAGCGTGGGTGAGGTTGGGTGAGCAAACACAGACCCTTTAAAGTAATACTGCGTGGTACCCATCCCATGGGTCCCAAATCTCCAGGTTCAAGGGCATCTTCCTACATCGAAAACATGCATGAGAAACCCAGAAGATGGTACACCGTGTGATTTTAAAAGGTTTCTAAAACGCACCTCATTTCTCATCTCCTTGTGTTCGGGTTCGCCATTCCAGCTACTTTACTAGCAATCTCCCTACTTGGAGAATCAGCACCTTTAACCTCCTGTTCCGTACAGGTTGCAATTTGTCCTGAGGATGAAAGGGAAGAGGGGCAACCAATGAGAGACTAGATCTAGGTGTTGGGACAGGCACAGGTCACTCTATTTTCCCATCAGGAAGAAGAATTAACCACAGGCTCAGCCTACCGCCGGGAAACAGAATAGGGCCTTAGGCAATCCCGTGCGTTTGCGGCCAGCTCCCAAAAAAGACAGTTGAAAAATGGAGCTCAGGGGCACTGCAATTCACAAACCTGCTGAGTTATAAATGATAACTCTCGTCCAAAAATATATTGAGGGAAGGCAACGAAGAGGATTTGAAAGCAAGGCAGAATTGCAGGAAACAGATTTCAGGAGGTAGATTCGAATCGCCTTTAAAGCACATGAAAGGTGGCAAAACGTCGACAATGATGACCTTGGCCAAAAAGAGCGTATGCGTTTTTTCCTGAATATATTCAGGAAAAAACGCATACGCTCTTTTTGGCCAACCAAGCAACCTGGAAAGGCAAATCAGCGCTACAAAGAAGTCTCGCTTCCCATCGGTCAAAAGGGCCATGCTGCAAAAATTTTCAAAACCAGAAATGCAGGACAGGCCATGGAGAAATGGCAGCCTTGCTACGCTGATGGGCGGGATGTAAATTGCCAACAGCCACTCTGAAGAAGTGAAAGGTGTGTCCTGAAACATCTAAAACACACAGCTTAGGGAACATAGGGCATGTCCACTCATGGGCGTATAAATTGGGAAAACTAAAAATCAGCAAGACACAGGCACCCCAAAGTTTAGGGCTGCTCTGTTGACAAGAACCTCCACTTCATGACACCCTAAATATCCCAGGAAAGAGAAAAATGGATAAAGAAGTTGTGGTCCTTATGTACAATGGAATATCACGCAGACATGAAATCAATATCATAAGGCTAGAAGAAGCAAGATGAGTGGACTTAGGTACGATGATTCTAAGTGAAATAAGTCACACAGAAAAAGACACTTATCATAAGCTATCACTTATAGAGGGAATGTAAAAACCGCTACTCTTGAACTGATTTACAAAACAGAACAGAGTCACACGTTTAGAAAACACACTATGGCTGCTTAACGGGAAAGGTGAGGTGGGGTGATGCATAAAACAAGGGTTTCAAATTCGCTCAGATACCGTTCCATACACCCAATATGTAATAGACAACACCGACTCATTGCTCAGTGAACTGGACTCAACACCCCCTATTCACCGCACAAGAATATATGTGACTTGTAAGAATCTTAAAACCTATGTATTGATATCTGTCTGGAAGTGAGTCAAGTGGGTGTAAAGCCGCATAAACACAGCCGTGAAAAGCAGCTAAACCCCATTATAAAAATAAATTACTTTTAAAAACCCGTAAAACAAAGACAGTGAAAGAGAGAGAAATTCTTACAAAATTCGTTCAGAGGCTGTGATGCAACCTGGATTGACCATATCTAGACCCACAGCTGGATGAGACATAATGGTGGACACACTTTGGGCTGAGAGGTTGGGTGAGGTTGGGTGAGTAAACACAGAACCTTTAAAGTAATACTGCGTGGTACCCATCCCATGGGTCCCAAATCTCCAGGTTCAAGGGCATCTTCCTACATCGAAAACATGCATGAGAAACCCAGAAGATGGTACACCGTGTGATTTTAAAAGATTTCTAAAACGCACCTCATTTCTCATCTCCTTGTGTTCGGGTTCGCCATTCCAGTTACTTTACTAGCAATCTCCCTACTTGGAGAATCAGCACCTTTAACCTCCTGTTCCGTACAGGTTGCAATTTGTCCTGAGGATGAAAGGGAAGAGGGGCAACCAATGAGAGACTAGATCTAGGTGTTGGGACAGGCACAGGTCACTCTATTTTCCCATCAGGAAGAAGAATTAACCACAGGATCAGCCTACAGCCGGGAAACAGAATAGGGCCTTAGGCAATCCCGTGCGTTTGCGGCCAGCTCCCAAAAAAGACAGTTGAAAAATGGAGCTCAGGGGCACTGCAATTCACAAACCTGATGAGTTATAAATGATAACTCTCGTCCAAAAATATATTGAGGGAAGGCAACGAAGAGGATTTGAAAGCAAGGCAGAATTGCAGGAAACAGATTTCAGGAGGTAGATTCGAATCGCCTTTAAAGCACATGAAAGGTGGCAAAACGTCGACAATGATGACCTTGGCCAAAAAGAGCGTATGCGTTTTTTCCTGAATATATTCAGGAAAAAACGCATACGCTCTTTTTGGCCAACCAAGCAACCTGGAAAGGCAAATCAGCGCTACAAAGAAGTCTCGCTTCCCATCGGTCAAAAGGGCCATGCTGCAAAAATTTTCAAAACCAGAAATGCAGGACAGGCCATGGAGAAATGGCAGCCTTGCTACGCTGATGGGCGGGATGTAAATTGCCAACAGCCACTCTGAAGAAGTGAAAGGTGTGTCCTGAAACATCTAAAACACACAGCTTAGGGAGCATAGGGCACGTCCACTCATGGGCGTATAAATTGGGAAAACTAAAAATCAGCAAGACACAGGCACCCCAAAGTTTAGGGCTGCTCTGTTGACAAGAACCTCCACTTCATGACACCCTAAATATCCCAGGAAAGAGAAAAATGGATAAAGAATTTGTGGTCCTTATGTACAATGGAATATCACGCAGACATGAAATCAATATCATAAGGCTAGAAGAAGCAAGATGAGTGGACTTAGGTACGATGATTCTAAGTGAAATAAGTCACACAGAAAAAGACACTTATCATAAGCTATCACTTATAGAGGGAATGTAAAAACCGCTACTCTTGAACTGATTTACAAAACAGAACAGAGTCACACGTTTAGAAAACACACTATGGCTGCTTAACGGGAAAGGTGAGGTGGGGTGATGCATAAAACAAGGGTTTCAAATTCGCTCAGATACCGTTCCATACACCCAATATGTAATAGACAACACCGACTCATTGCTCAGTGAACTGGACTCAACACCCCCTATTCACCGCACAAGAATATATGTGACTAGTAAGAATCTTAAAACCTATGTATTGATATCTGTCTGGAAGTGAGTCAAGTGGGTGTAAAGCCGCATAAACACAGCCGTGAAAAGCAGCTAAACCCCATTATAAAAATAAATTACTTTTAAAAACCCGTAAAACAAAGACAGTGAAAGAGAGAGAAATTCTTACAAAATTCGTTCAGAGGCTGTGATGCAGCCTGGATTGAACATATCTAGACCCACAGCTGGATGAGACATAAGGGTGGACACACTTGGGGCTGAGAGGGTGGGTGAGGTTGGGTGAGCAAACACAGACCCTTTAAAGTAATACTGCGTGGTACCCATCCCATGGGTCCCAAATCTCCAGGTTCAAGGGCATCTTCCTACATCGAAAACATGCATGAGAAACCCAGAAGATGGTACACCGTGTGATTTTAAAAGGTTTCTAAAACGCACCTCATTTCTCATCTCCTTGTGTTCGGGTTCGCCATTCCAGCTACTTTACTAGCAATCTCCCTACTTGGAGAATCAGCACCTTTAACCTCCTGTTCCGTACAGGTTGCAATTTGTCCTGAGGATGAAAGGGAAGAGGGGCAACCAATGAGAGACTAGATCTAGGTGTTGGGACAGGCACAGGTCACTCTATTTTCCCATCAGGAAGAAGAATTAACCACAGGCTCAGCCTACCGCCGGGAAACAGAATAGGGCCTTAGGCAATCCCGTGCGTTTGCGGCCAGCTCCCAAAAAAGACAGTTGAAAAATGGAGCTCAGGGGCACTGCAATTCACAAACCTGCTGAGTTATAAATGATAACTCTCGTCCAAAAATATATTGAGGGAAGGCAACGAAGAGGATTTGAAAGCAAGGCAGAATTGCAGGAAACAGATTTCAGGAGGTAGATTCGAATCGCCTTTAAAGCACATGAAAGGTGGCAAAACGTCGACAATGATGACCTTGGCCAAAAAGAGCGTATGCGTTTTTTCCTGAATATATTCAGGAAAAAACGCATACGCTCTTTTTGGCCAACCAAGCAACCTGGAAAGGCAAATCAGCGCTACAAAGAAGTCTCGCTTCCCATCGGTCAAAAGGGCCATGCTGCAAAAATTTTCAAAACCAGAAATGCAGGACAGGCCATGGAGAAATGGCAGCCTTGCTACGCTGATGGGCGGGATGTAAATTGCCAACAGCCACTCTGAAGAAGTGAAAGGTGTGTCCTGAAACATCTAAAACACACAGCTTAGGGAACATAGGGCACGTCCACTCATGGGCGTATAAATTGGGAAAACTAAAAATCAGCAAGACACAGGCACCCCAAAGTTTAGGGCTGCTCTGTTGACAAGAACCTCCACTTCATGACACCCTAAATATCCCAGGAAAGAGAAAAATGGATAAAGAAGTTGTGGTCCTTATGTACAATGGAATATCACGCAGACATGAAATCAATATCATAAGGCTAGAAGAAGCAAGATGAGTGGACTTAGGTACGATGATTCTAAGTGAAATAAGTCACACAGAAAAAGACACTTATCATAAGCTATCACTTATAGAGGGAATGTAAAAACCGCTACTCTTGAACTGATTTACAAAACAGAACAGAGTCACACGTTTAGAAAACACACTATGGCTGCTTAACGGGAAAGGTGAGGTGGGGTGATGCATAAAACAAGGGTTTCAAATTCGCTCAGATACCGTTCCATACACCCAATATGTAATAGACAACACCGACTCATTGCTCAGTGAACTGGACTCAACACCCCCTATTCACCGCACAAGAATATATGTGACTAGTAAGAATCTTAAAACCTATGTATTGATATCTGTCTGGAAGTGAGTCAAGTGGGTGTAAAGCCGCATAAACACAGCCGTGAAAAGCAGCTAAACCCCATTATAAAAATAAATTACTTTTAAAAACCCGTAAAACAAAGACAGTGAAAGAGAGAGAAATTCTTACAAAATTCGTTCAGAGGCTGTGATGCAGCCTGGATTGACCATATCTAGACCCACAGCTGGATGAGACATAAGGGTGGACACACTTGGGGCTGAGAGGGTGGGTGAGGTTGGGTGAGCAAACACAGACCCTTTAAAGTAATACTGCGTGGTACCCATCCCATGGGTCCCAAATCTCCAGGTTCAAGGGCATCTTCCTACATCGAAAACATGCATGAGAAACCCAGAAGATGGTACACCGTGTGATTTTAAAAGGTTTCTAAAACGCACCTCATTTCTCATCTCCTTGTGTTCGGGTTCGCCATTCCAGCTACTTTACTAGCAATCTCCCTACTTGGAGAATCAGCACCTTTAACCTCCTGTTCCGTACAGGTTGCAATTTGTCCTGAGGATGAAAGGGAAGAGGGGCAACCAATGAGAGACTAGATCTAGGTGTTGGGACAGGCACAGGTCACTCTATTTTCCCATCAGGAAGAAGAATTAACCACAGGCTCAGCCTACCGCCGGGAAACAGAATAGGGCCTTAGGCAATCCCGTGCGTTTGCGGCCAGCTCCCAAAAAAGACAGTTGAAAAATGGAGCTCAGGGGCACTGCCATTCACAAACCTGCTGAGTTATAAATGATAACTCTCGTCCACAAATATATTGAGGGAAGGCAACGAAGAGGATTTGAAAGCAAGGCAGAATTGCAGGAAACAGGTTTCAGGAGGTAGATTTGAATCACCTTTAAAGCACATGAAAAGTCGCAAAACGTCGACAATGATGCCCTTGGCCAAAAAGGGCGTATGCGTTTTTTCCTGAATATATTCAGGAAAAAACGCATACGCCCTTTTTGGCCAACCAAGCAACCTGGAAAGGCAAATCAGCGCTACAAAGTAGTCTCGCTTCCCATCGGTCAAAAGGGCCATGCTGCAAAAAGTGTCAAAACCAGAAATGCAGGACAGGCCATGGAGAAATGGCAGCCTTGCTACGCTGATGGGCGGGATGTAAATTGCCAACAGCCACTCTGGAGAAGTGTACGGTGTGTCCTGAAACATCGAAAAAACACAGCTTAGGGAGCATAGGGCACGTCCACTCATGGGCGTATAAATTGGGAAAACTAAAAATCAGCAAGACACAGGCACCCCAAAGTTTAGGGCTGCTCTGTTGACAAGAACCTCCACTTCATGACACCTTAAATATCCCAGGAAAGAGAAAAATGGATAAAGAAGTTGTGGTCCTTATGTACAATGGAATATCACGCAGACATGAAATCAATGTCATAAGGCTAGAAGAAGCAAGATGAGTGGACTTAGGTACGATGATTCTAAGTGAAATAAGTCACACAGAAAAAGACACTTATCATAAGCTACCACTTATAGAGGGAATGTAAAAACCGCTACACTTGAACTGAGTTACAAAACAGAACAGAATCACACGTTTAGAAAACACACTATGGCTGCTTAACGGGAAAGGTGAGGTGGGGTGATGCATAAAACAAGGGTTTCAAATTCGCTCAGATACCGTTCCATACACCCAATAAGTAATAGACAACACCGACTCATTGCTCAGTGAACTGGACTCAACACCCCCTATTCACCGCACAAGAATATATGTGACTAGTAAGAATCTTAAAACCTATGTATTGATATCTGTCTGGAAGTGAGTCAAGTGGGTGTAAAGCCGCATAAACACAGCCGTGAAAAGCAGCTAAACCCCATTATAAAAATAAATTACTTTTAAAAACCCGTAAAACAAAGACAGTGAAAGAGAGAGAAATTCTTACAAAATTCGTTCAGAGGCTGTGATGCAACCTGGATTGACCATATCTAGACCCACAGCTGGATGAGACATAAGGGTGGACACACTTTGGGCTGAGAGGTTGGGTGAGGTTGGGTGAGCAAACACAGACCCTTTAAAGTAATACTGCGTGGTACCCATCCCATGGGTCCCAAATCTCCAGGTTCAAGGGCATCTTCCTACATCGAAAACATGCATGAGAAACCCAGAAGATGGTACACCGTGTGATTTTAAAAGGTTTCTAAAACGCACCTCATTTCTCATCTCCTTGTGTTCGGGTTCGCCATTCCAGCTACTTTACTAGCAATCTCCCTACTTGGAGAATCAGCACCTTTAACCTCCTGTTCCGTACAGGTTGCAATTTGTCCTGAGGATGAAAGGGAAGACGGGCAACCAATGAGAGACTAGATCTAGGTGTTGGGACAGGCACAGGTCACTCTATTTTCCCATCAGGAAGAAGAATTAACCACAGGATCAGCCTACAGCCGGGAAACAGAATAGGGCCTTAGGCAATCCCGTGTGTTTGCGGCCAGCTCCCAAAAAAGACAGTTGAAAAATGGAGCTCAGGGGCACTGCAATTCACAAACCTGATGAGTTATAAATGATAACTCTCGTCCAAAAATATATTGAGGGAAGGCAACGAAGAGGATTTGAAAGCAAGGCAGAATTGCAGGAAACAGATTTCAGGAGGTAGATTCGAATCGCCTTTAAAGCACATGAAAGGTGGCAAAACGTCGACAATGATGACCTTGGCCAAAAAGAGCGTATGCGTTTTTTCCTGAATATATTCAGGAAAAAACGCATACGCTCTTTTTGGCCAACCAAGCAACCTGGAAAGGCAAATCAGCGCTACAAAGAAGTCTCGCTTCCCATCGGTCAAAAGGGCCATGCTGCAAAAATTTTCAAAACCAGAAATGCAGGACAGGCCATGGAGAAATGGCAGCCTTGCTACGCTGATGGGCGGGATGTAAATTGCCAACAGCCACTCTGAAGAAGTGAAAGGTGTGTCCTGAAACATCTAAAACACACAGCTTAGGGAGCATAGGGCACGTCCACTCATGGGCGTATAAATTGGGAAAACTAAAAATCAGCAAGACACAGGCACCCCAAAGTTTAGGGCTGCTCTGTTGACAAGAACCTCCACTTCATGACACCCTAAATATCCCAGGAAAGAGAAAAATGGATAAAGAAGTTGTGGTCCTTATGTACAATGGAATATCACGCAGACATGAAATCAATATCATAAGGCTAGAAGAAGCAAGATGAGTGGACTTAGGTACGATGATTCTAAGTGAAATAAGTCACACAGAAAAAGACACTTATCATAAGCTATCACTTATAGAGGGAATGTAAAAACCGCTACTCTTGAACTGATTTACAAAACAGAACAGAGTCACACGTTTAGAAAACACACTATGGCTGCTTAACGGGAAAGGTGAGGTGGGGTGATGCATAAAACAAGGGTTTCAAATTCGCTCAGATACCGTTCCATACACCCAATATGTAATAGACAACACCGACTCATTGCTCAGTGAACTGGACTCAACACCCCCTATTCACCGCACAAGAATATATGTGACTAGTAATAATCTTAAAACCTATGTATTGATATCTGTCTGGAAGTGAGTCAAGTGGGTGTAAAGCCGCATAAACACAGCCGTGAAAAGCAGCTAAACCCCATTATAAAAATAAATTACTTTTAAAAACCCGTAAAACAAAGACAGTGAAAGAGAGAGAAATTCTTACAAAATTCGTTCAGAGGCTGTGATGCAGCCTGGATTGACCATATCTAGACCCACAGCTGGATGAGACATAAGGGTGGACACACTTGGGGCTGAGAGCGTGGGTGAGGTTGGGTGAGCAAACACAGACCCTTTAAAGTAATACTGCGTGGTACCCATCCCATGGGTCCCAAATCTCCAGGTTCAAGGGCATCTTCCTACATCGAAAACATGCATGAGAAACCCAGAAGATGGTACACCGTGTGATTTTAAAAGGTTTCTAAAACGCACCTCATTTCTCATCTCCTTGTGTTCGGGTTCGCCATTCCAGCTACTTTACTAGCAATCTCCCTACTTGGAGAATCAGCACCTTTAACCTCCTGTTCCGTACAGGTTGCAATTTGTCCTGAGGATGAAAGGGAAGAGGGGCAACCAATGAGAGACTAGATCTAGGTGTTGGGACAGGCACAGGTCACTCTATTTTCCCATCAGGAAGAAGAATTAACCACAGGCTCAGCCTACCGCCGGGAAACAGAATAGGGCCTTAGGCAATCCCGTGCGTTTGCGGCCAGCTCCCAAAAAAGACAGTTGAAAAATGGAGCTCAGGGGCACTGCAATTCACAAACCTGCTGAGTTATAAATGATAACTCTCGTCCAAAAATATATTGAGGGAAGGCAACGAAGAGGATTTGAAAGCAAGGCAGAATTGCAGGAAACAGATTTCAGGAGGTAGATTCGAATCGCCTTTAAAGCACATGAAAGGTGGCAAAACGTCGACAATGATGACCTTGGCCAAAAAGAGCGTATGCGTTTTTTCCTGAATATATTCAGGAAAAAACGCATACGCTCTTTTTGGCCAACCAAGCAACCTGGAAAGGCAAATCAGCGCTACAAAGAAGTCTCGCTTCCCATCGGTCAAAAGGGCCATGCTGCAAAAATTTTCAAAACCAGAAATGCAGGACAGGCCATGGAGAAATGGCAGCCTTGCTACGCTGATGGGCGGGATGTAAATTGCCAACAGCCACTCTGAAGAAGTGAAAGGTGTGTCCTGAAACATCTAAAACACACAGCTTAGGGAACATAGGGCATGTCCACTCATGGGCGTATAAATTGGGAAAACTAAAAATCAGCAAGACACAGGCACCCCAAAGTTTAGGGCTGCTCTGTTGACAAGAACCTCCACTTCATGACACCCTAAATATCCCAGGAAAGAGAAAAATGGATAAAGAAGTTGTGGTCCTTATGTACAATGGAATATCACGCAGACATGAAATCAATATCATAAGGCTAGAAGAAGCAAGATGAGTGGACTTAGGTACGATGATTCTAAGTGAAATAAGTCACACAGAAAAAGACACTTATCATAAGCTATCACTTATAGAGGGAATGTAAAAACCGCTACTCTTGAACTGATTTACAAAACAGAACAGAGTCACACGTTTAGAAAACACACTATGGCTGCTTAACGGGAAAGGTGAGGTGGGGTGATGCATAAAACAAGGGTTTCAAATTCGCTCAGATACCGTTCCATACACCCAATATGTAATAGACAACACCGACTCATTGCTCAGTGAACTGGACTCAACACCCCCTATTCACCGCACAAGAATATATGTGACTTGTAAGAATCTTAAAACCTATGTATTGATATCTGTCTGGAAGTGAGTCAAGTGGGTGTAAAGCCGCATAAACACAGCCGTGAAAAGCAGCTAAACCCCATTATAAAAATAAATTACTTTTAAAAACCCGTAAAACAAAGACAGTGAAAGAGAGAGAAATTCTTACAAAATTCGTTCAGAGGCTGTGATGCAACCTGGATTGACCATATCTAGACCCACAGCTGGATGAGACATAATGGTGGACACACTTTGGGCTGAGAGGTTGGGTGAGGTTGGGTGAGTAAACACAGAACCTTTAAAGTAATACTGCGTGGTACCCATCCCATGGGTCCCAAATCTCCAGGTTCAAGGGCATCTTCCTACATCGAAAACATGCATGAGAAACCCAGAAGATGGTACACCGTGTGATTTTAAAAGATTTCTAAAACGCACCTCATTTCTCATCTCCTTGTGTTCGGGTTCGCCATTCCAGTTACTTTACTAGCAATCTCCCTACTTGGAGAATCAGCACCTTTAACCTCCTGTTCCGTACAGGTTGCAATTTGTCCTGAGGATGAAAGGGAAGAGGGGCAACCAATGAGAGACTAGATCTAGGTGTTGGGACAGGCACAGGTCACTCTATTTTCCCATCAGGAAGAAGAATTAACCACAGGATCAGCCTACAGCCGGGAAACAGAATAGGGCCTTAGGCAATCCCGTGCGTTTGCGGCCAGCTCCCAAAAAAGACAGTTGAAAAATGGAGCTCAGGGGCACTGCAATTCACAAACCTGATGAGTTATAAATGATAACTCTCGTCCAAAAATATATTGAGGGAAGGCAACGAAGAGGATTTGAAAGCAAGGCAGAATTGCAGGAAACAGATTTCAGGAGGTAGATTCGAATCGCCTTTAAAGCACATGAAAGGTGGCAAAACGTCGACAATGATGACCTTGGCCAAAAAGAGCGTATGCGTTTTTTCCTGAATATATTCAGGAAAAAACGCATACGCTCTTTTTGGCCAACCAAGCAACCTGGAAAGGCAAATCAGCGCTACAAAGAAGTCTCGCTTCCCATCGGTCAAAAGGGCCATGCTGCAAAAATTTTCAAAACCAGAAATGCAGGACAGGCCATGGAGAAATGGCAGCCTTGCTACGCTGATGGGCGGGATGTAAATTGCCAACAGCCACTCTGAAGAAGTGAAAGGTGTGTCCTGAAACATCTAAAACACACAGCTTAGGGAGCATAGGGCACGTCCACTCATGGGCGTATAAATTGGGAAAACTAAAAATCAGCAAGACACAGGCACCCCAAAGTTTAGGGCTGCTCTGTTGACAAGAACCTCCACTTCATGACACCCTAAATATCCCAGGAAAGAGAAAAATGGATAAAGAAGTTGTGGTCCTTATGTACAATGGAATATCACGCAGACATGAAATCAATATCATAAGGCTAGAAGAAGCAAGATGAGTGGACTTAGGTACGATGATTCTAAGTGAAATAAGTCACACAGAAAAAGACACTTATCATAAGCTATCACTTATAGAGGGAATGTAAAAACCGCTACTCTTGAACTGATTTACAAAACAGAACAGAGTCACACGTTTAGAAAACACACTATGGCTGCTTAACGGGAAAGGTGAGGTGGGGTGATGCATAAAACAAGGGTTTCAAATTCGCTCAGATACCGTTCCATACACCCAATATGTAATAGACAACACCGACTCATTGCTCAGTGAACTGGACTCAACACCCCCTATTCACCGCACAAGAATATATGTGACTAGTAAGAATCTTAAAACCTATGTATTGATATCTGTCTGGAAGTGAGTCAAGTGGGTGTAAAGCCGCATAAACACAGCCGTGAAAAGCAGCTAAACCCCATTATAAAAATAAATTACTTTTAAAAACCCGTAAAACAAAGACAGTGAAAGAGAGAGAAATTCTTACAAAATTCGTTCAGAGGCTGTGATGCAGCCTGGATTGAACATATCTAGACCCACAGCTGGATGAGACATAAGGGTGGACACACTTGGGGCTGAGAGGGTGGGTGAGGTTGGGTGAGCAAACACAGACCCTTTAAAGTAATACTGCGTGGTACCCATCCCATGGGTCCCAAATCTCCAGGTTCAAGGGCATCTTCCTACATCGAAAACATGCATGAGAAACCCAGAAGATGGTACACCGTGTGATTTTAAAAGGTTTCTAAAACGCACCTCATTTCTCATCTCCTTGTGTTCGGGTTCGCCATTCCAGCTACTTTACTAGCAATCTCCCTACTTGGAGAATCAGCACCTTTAACCTCCTGTTCCGTACAGGTTGCAATTTGTCCTGAGGATGAAAGGGAAGAGGGGCAACCAATGAGAGACTAGATCTAGGTGTTGGGACAGGCACAGGTCACTCTATTTTCCCATCAGGAAGAAGAATTAACCACAGGCTCAGCCTACCGCCGGGAAACAGAATAGGGCCTTAGGCAATCCCGTGCGTTTGCGGCCAGCTCCCAAAAAAGACAGTTGAAAAATGGAGCTCAGGGGCACTGCAATTCACAAACCTGCTGAGTTATAAATGATAACTCTCGTCCAAAAATATATTGAGGGAAGGCAACGAAGAGGATTTGAAAGCAAGGCAGAATTGCAGGAAACAGATTTCAGGAGGTAGATTCGAATCGCCTTTAAAGCACATGAAAGGTGGCAAAACGTCGACAATGATGACCTTGGCCAAAAAGAGCGTATGCGTTTTTTCCTGAATATATTCAGGAAAAAACGCATACGCTCTTTTTGGCCAACCAAGCAACCTGGAAAGGCAAATCAGCGCTACAAAGAAGTCTCGCTTCCCATCGGTCAAAAGGGCCATGCTGCAAAAATTTTCAAAACCAGAAATGCAGGACAGGCCATGGAGAAATGGCAGCCTTGCTACGCTGATGGGCGGGATGTAAATTGCCAACAGCCACTCTGAAGAAGTGAAAGGTGTGTCCTGAAACATCTAAAACACACAGCTTAGGGAACATAGGGCACGTCCACTCATGGGCGTATAAATTGGGAAAACTAAAAATCAGCAAGACACAGGCACCCCAAAGTTTAGGGCTGCTCTGTTGACAAGAACCTCCACTTCATGACACCCTAAATATCCCAGGAAAGAGAAAAATGGATAAAGAAGTTGTGGTCCTTATGTACAATGGAATATCACGCAGACATGAAATCAATATCATAAGGCTAGAAGAAGCAAGATGAGTGGACTTAGGTACGATGATTCTAAGTGAAATAAGTCACACAGAAAAAGACACTTATCATAAGCTATCACTTATAGAGGGAATGTAAAAACCGCTACTCTTGAACTGATTTACAAAACAGAACAGAGTCACACGTTTAGAAAACACACTATGGCTGCTTAACGGGAAAGGTGAGGTGGGGTGATGCATAAAACAAGGGTTTCAAATTCGCTCAGATACCGTTCCATACACCCAATATGTAATAGACAACACCGACTCATTGCTCAGTGAACTGGACTCAACACCCCCTATTCACCGCACAAGAATATATGTGACTAGTAAGAATCTTAAAACCTATGTATTGATATCTGTCTGGAAGTGAGTCAAGTGGGTGTAAAGCCGCATAAACACAGCCGTGAAAAGCAGCTAAACCCCATTATAAAAATAAATTACTTTTAAAAACCCGTAAAACAAAGACAGTGAAAGAGAGAGAAATTCTTACAAAATTCGTTCAGAGGCTGTGATGCAGCCTGGATTGACCATATCTAGACCCACAGCTGGATGAGACATAAGGGTGGACACACTTGGGGCTGAGAGGGTGGGTGAGGTTGGGTGAGCAAACACAGACCCTTTAAAGTAATACTGCGTGGTACCCATCCCATGGGTCCCAAATCTCCAGGTTCAAGGGCATCTTCCTACATCGAAAACATGCATGAGAAACCCAGAAGATGGTACACCGTGTGATTTTAAAAGGTTTCTAAAACGCACCTCATTTCTCATCTCCTTGTGTTCGGGTTCGCCATTCCAGCTACTTTACTAGCAATCTCCCTACTTGGAGAATCAGCACCTTTAACCTCCTGTTCCGTACAGGTTGCAATTTGTCCTGAGGATGAAAGGGAAGAGGGGCAACCAATGAGAGACTAGATCTAGGTGTTGGGACAGGCACAGGTCACTCTATTTTCCCATCAGGAAGAAGAATTAACCACAGGCTCAGCCTACCGCCGGGAAACAGAATAGGGCCTTAGGCAATCCCGTGCGTTTGCGGCCAGCTCCCAAAAAAGACAGTTGAAAAATGGAGCTCAGGGGCACTGCCATTCACAAACCTGCTGAGTTATAAATGATAACTCTCGTCCACAAATATATTGAGGGAAGGCAACGAAGAGGATTTGAAAGCAAGGCAGAATTGCAGGAAACAGGTTTCAGGAGGTAGATTTGAATCACCTTTAAAGCACATGAAAAGTCGCAAAACGTCGACAATGATGCCCTTGGCCAAAAAGGGCGTATGCGTTTTTTCCTGAATATATTCAGGAAAAAACGCATACGCCCTTTTTGGCCAACCAAGCAACCTGGAAAGGCAAATCAGCGCTACAAAGTAGTCTCGCTTCCCATCGGTCAAAAGGGCCATGCTGCAAAAAGTGTCAAAACCAGAAATGCAGGACAGGCCATGGAGAAATGGCAGCCTTGCTACGCTGATGGGCGGGATGTAAATTGCCAACAGCCACTCTGGAGAAGTGTACGGTGTGTCCTGAAACATCGAAAAAACACAGCTTAGGGAGCATAGGGCACGTCCACTCATGGGCGTATAAATTGGGAAAACTAAAAATCAGCAAGACACAGGCACCCCAAAGTTTAGGGCTGCTCTGTTGACAAGAACCTCCACTTCATGACACCTTAAATATCCCAGGAAAGAGAAAAATGGATAAAGAAGTTGTGGTCCTTATGTACAATGGAATATCACGCAGACATGAAATCAATGTCATAAGGCTAGAAGAAGCAAGATGAGTGGACTTAGGTACGATGATTCTAAGTGAAATAAGTCACACAGAAAAAGACACTTATCATAAGCTACCACTTATAGAGGGAATGTAAAAACCGCTACACTTGAACTGAGTTACAAAACAGAACAGAATCACACGTTTAGAAAACACACTATGGCTGCTTAACGGGAAAGGTGAGGTGGGGTGATGCATAAAACAAGGGTTTCAAATTCGCTCAGATACCGTTCCATACACCCAATAAGTAATAGACAACACCGACTCATTGCTCAGTGAACTGGACTCAACACCCCCTATTCACCGCACAAGAATATATGTGACTAGTAAGAATCTTAAAACCTATGTATTGATATCTGTCTGGAAGTGAGTCAAGTGGGTGTAAAGCCGCATAAACACAGCCGTGAAAAGCAGCTAAACCCCATTATAAAAATAAATTACTTTTAAAAACCCGTAAAACAAAGACAGTGAAAGAGAGAGAAATTCTTACAAAATTCGTTCAGAGGCTGTGATGCAACCTGGATTGACCATATCTAGACCCACAGCTGGATGAGACATAAGGGTGGACACACTTTGGGCTGAGAGGTTGGGTGAGGTTGGGTGAGCAAACACAGACCCTTTAAAGTAATACTGCGTGGTACCCATCCCATGGGTCCCAAATCTCCAGGTTCAAGGGCATCTTCCTACATCGAAAACATGCATGAGAAACCCAGAAGATGGTACACCGTGTGATTTTAAAAGGTTTCTAAAACGCACCTCATTTCTCATCTCCTTGTGTTCGGGTTCGCCATTCCAGCTACTTTACTAGCAATCTCCCTACTTGGAGAATCAGCACCTTTAACCTCCTGTTCCGTACAGGTTGCAATTTGTCCTGAGGATGAAAGGGAAGAGGGGCAACCAATGAGAGACTAGGTCTAGGTGTTGGGACAGGCACAGGTCACTCTATTTTCCCATCAGGAAGAAGAATTAACCACAGGCTCAGCCTACCGCCGGGAACCAGAATAGGGCCTTAGGCAATCCCGTGCGTTTGCGGCCAGCTCCCAAAAAAGACAGTTGAAAAATGGAGCTCAGGGGCACTGCAATTCACAAACCTGCTGAGTTATAAATGATAACTCTCGTCCAAAAATATATTGAGGGAAGGCAACGAAGAGGATTTGAAAGCAAGGCAGAATTGCAGGAAACAGATTTCAGGAGGTAGATTCGAATCGCCTTTAAAGCACATGAAAGGTGGCAAAACGTCGACAATGATGAACTTGGCCAAAAAGAGCGTATGCGTTTTTTCCTGAATATATTCAGGAAAAAACGCATACGCCCTTTTTGGCCAACCAAGCAACCTGGAAAGGCAAATCAGCGCTACAAAGAAGTCTCGCTTCCCATCGGTCAAAAGGGCCATGCTGCAAAAATTTTCAAAACCAGAAAGGCAGGACAG
Source organism: Eschrichtius robustus (assembly GCF_028021215.1). Classification (NCBI taxonomy): domain Eukaryota; kingdom Metazoa; phylum Chordata; class Mammalia; order Artiodactyla; family Eschrichtiidae; genus Eschrichtius; species Eschrichtius robustus. Next base: position 1,902,719 of record NW_027175351.1, read on the forward strand.
GCCATGGAGAAATGGCAGCCTTGCTACGCTGATGGGAGGGATGTAAATTGCCAACAGCCACACTGGAGAAGTGTACGGTGTGTCCTGAAACTTCGAAAAAACACAGCTTAGGGAGCATAGGGCACGTCCACTCATGGTCGTATAAATTGGGAAAACTAAAAATCAGCAAGACACAGGCACCCCAATGATTAGGGCTGCTCTGTTGACAAGAACCTCCACTTCATGACACCTTAAATATCCCAGGAAAGAAAAAAATGGATAAAGAAGTTGTGGTCCTTATGTAAAATGGAATATCACTCAGACATGAAATAAATGTCATAAGGCTAGTAGAAGCAAGATGAGTGCATTTAGGAATGACGATTCTAACTGAAATAAGTCACACAGAAAAAGACACTTATCATAAGCTATCACTTATAGAGGGAATGTAAAAACCGCTACACTTGAACTGAATTACAAAACAGAACAGAGTCACACGTTTAGAAAACACACTATGGCTGCTTAACGGGAAAGGTGAGGTGGGGTGATGCATAAAACAAGGGTTTCAAATTCGCTCAGATACCGTTCCATACACCCAATATGTAATAGACAAGACCTACTCCTTGCTCAGTGAACTGGACAAAACAACCCCTATTCAACGCACAAGAATATATCTGACTAGTAAGAATCGTAAAACCTATGTATTGATATCTCTCTGGAAGTGAGTCAAGTGGGTGTAAAGCCGCATCAACACAGCCGTGAAAGGCCGCTAAACCCCATTATAAAAATAAATTACTTTTAAAAACCCGTAAAACAAAGACAGTGAAAGAGAGAGAAATTCTTCCAAAATTCGGTCAGGGGCTGTGATGCAACCTGGATTGACCATATCTAGACACACAGCTGGATGAGACATAAGGGTGGACACACTTGGGGCTGAGAGGTTGGGTGAGGTTGGGTGAGCAAACACAGACCCTTTAAAGTAATACTGCGTGGTACCCATCCCATGGGTCCCAAATCTCCAGGTTCAAGGGCATCTTCCTACATCGAAAACATGCATGAGAAACCCAGAAGATGGTACACCATGTGGTTTTGAAAGGTTTCTAAAACGCACCCCATTTCTCATCTCCTTGTGCTAGGGTTCGCATTTCCAGCTACTTTACTAGCAATCTCCCTACTTGGAGAATCAGCACCTTTAAGCTCCTGTTCCCTACAGGTTGCAATTTGTCCTGAGGATGAACGGGAAGAGGGGCAACCAATGAGAGACTAGATCTAGGTGTTGGGACAGGCACAGGTCACTCTATTTTCCCATCAGGAAGAAGAATTAACCACAGGCTCAGCCTACCGCCGGGAACCAGAATAGGGCCTTAGGCAATCCCGTGCGTTTGCGGCCAGCTCCCAAAAAAGACAGTTGAAAAATGGAGCTCAGGGGCACTGCAATTCACAAACCTGCTGAGTTATAAATGATAACTCTCGTCCAAAAATATATTGATGGAAGGCAACGAAGAGGATTTGAAAGCAAGGCAGAATTGCAGGAAACAGATTTCAGGAGGTAGATTCGATTCGCATTTAAAGCACATGAAAGGTGGCAAAACGTCGACAATGATGACCTTGGACAAAAAGAGCGTATGCATTTTTTCCTGAATATATTCAGGGAAAAACGCATACGCCCTTTTTGGCCAACCAAGCAACCTGGAAAGGCAAATCAGCGCTACAAAGTAGTCTCGCTTCCCATCGGTCAAAAGGGTCATGCTGCAAAAATTTTCAAAACCAGAAAGGCAGGACAGGCCATGGAGAAATGGCAGCCTTGCTACGCTGATGGGAGGGATGTAAATTGCCAACAGCCACACTGGAGAAGTGTACGGTGTGTCCTGAAACTTCGAAAAAACACAGCTTAGGGAGCATAGGGCACGTCCACTCATGGTCGTATAAATTGGGAAAACTAAAAATCAGCAAGACACAGGCACCCCAATGATTAGGGCTGCTCTGTTGACAAGAACCTCCACTTCATGACACCTTAAATATCCCAGGAAAGAAAAAAATGGATAAAGAAGTTGTGGTCCTTATGTAAAATGGAATATCACTCAGACATGAAATAAATGTCATAAGGCTAGTAGAAGCAAGATGAGTGCATTTAGGAATGACGATTCTAACTGAAATAAGTCACACAGAAAAAGACACTTATCATAAACTATCACTTATAGAGGGAATGTAAAAACCGCTACACTTGAACTGAATTACAAAACAGAACAGAGTCACACGTTTAGAAAACACACTATGGCTGCTTAACGGGAAAGGTGAGGTGGGGTGATGCATAAAACAAGGGTTTCAAATTCGCTCAGATACCGTTCCATACACCCAATATGTAATAGACAAGACCTACTCCTTGCTCAGTGAACTGGACAAAACAACCCCTATTCAACGCACAAGAATATATCTGACTAGTAAGAATCGTAAAACCTATGTATTGATATCTCTCTGGAAGTGAGTCAAGTGGGTGTAAAGCCGCATAAACACAGCCGTGAAAAGCAGCTAAACCCCATTATAAAAATAAATTCCTTTTAAAAACCCGTAAAACAAAGACAGTGAAAGAGAGAGAAATTCTTACAAAATTCGTTCAGAGGCTGTGATGCAACCTGGATTGAACATATCTAGACCCACAGCTGGATGATACATGAGGATGGACACACTTGGGGCTGAGAGGTTGGGTGAGGTTGGGTGAGCAAACACAGACCCTTTAAAGTAATACTGCGTGGTACCCATCCCATGGGTCCCAAATCTCCAGGTTCAAGGGCATCTTCGTACATCGAAAACATGCATGAGAAACCCAGAAGATGGTACACCATGTGATTTTGAAAGGTTTCTAAAACGCACCTCATTTCTCATCTCCTTGTGCTCGGTTTCGCCATTCCAGGTACGTTACTAGCAATCTCCCTACTTGGAGAATCAGCACCTTTAACCTCCTGTTCCCTACAGGTTGCAATTTGTCCTGAGGATGAACGGGAAGAGGGGCAACCAATGAGAGACTAGATCTAGGTGTTGGGACAGGCACAGGTCACTCTATTTTCCCATCAGGAAGAAGAATTAACCACAGGCTCAGCCTGCCGCCCAGAAGCAGAATAGGGCCTGAGGCAATCCCGCGCTCTTATGTCCAGCTCCCAAAAAAGCGAGTTGAAAAATGGAGCCCAGGGACACTGCCATTCACAAACCCGCAGAGTTATAAATGATAACTCTCGTCCACAAATATATTGAGGGAAGGCAACGAAGAGGATTTGAAAGCAAGGCAGAATTGCAGGAAACAGATTTCAGGAGGTAGATTCGAATCGCATTTAAAGCACATGAAAAGTCGCAAAACGTCGACAATGATGACCTTGGCCAAAAAGGGCGTATGCGTTTTTTCCTGAATATATTCAGGAAAAAACGCATACGCTCTTTTTGGCCAACCAAGCAACCTGGAAAGGCAAATCAGCGCTACAAAGAAGTCTCGCTTCCCATCGGTCAAAAGGGCCATGCTGCAAAAATTTTCAAAACCAGAAAGGCAGGACAGGCCATGGAGAAATGGCAGCCTTGCTACGCTGATGGGAGGGATGTAAATTGCCAACAGCCACACTGGAGAAGTGTACGGTGTGTCCTGAAACTTTGAAAAAACACAGCTTAGGGAGCATAGGGCACGTCCACTCATGGTCGTATAAATTGGGAAAACTAAAAATCAGCAAGACACAGGCACCCCAATGATTAGGGCTGCTCTGTTGACAAGAACCTCCACTTCATGACACCTTAAATATCCCAGGAAAGAAAAAAATGGATAAAGAAGTTGTGGTCCTTATGTAAAATGGAATATCACTCAGACATGAAATAAATGTCATAAGGCTAGTAGAAGCAAGATGAGTGGATTTAGGAACGACGATTCTAACTGAAATAAGTCACACAGAAAAAGACACTTATCATAAGCTATCACTTATAGAGGGAATGTAAAAACCGCTACACTTGAACTGAATTACAAAACAGAACAGAGTCACACGTTTAGAAAACACACTATGGCTGCTTAACGGGAAAGGTGAGGTGGGGTGATGCATAAAACAAGGGTTTCAAATTCGCTCAGATACCGTTCCATACACCCAATATGTAATAGACAAGACCTACTCCTTGCTCAGTGAACTGGACACAACACCCCCTATTCACCGCACAAGAATATATCTGACTAGTAAGAATCGTAAAACCTATGTATTGATATCTCTCTGGAAGTGAGTCAAGTGGGTGTAAAACAGCATCAACACAGCCGTGAAAGGCCGCTAAACCCCATTATAAAAATAAATTACTTTTAAAAACCCGTAAAACAAAGACAGTGAAAGAGAGAGAAATTCTTCCAAAATTCGGTCAGGGGCTGTGATGCAACCTGGATTGACCATATCTAGACCCACAGCTGGATGAGACATAAGGGTGGACACTCTTGGAGCTGAGAGGTTGGGTGAGGTTGGGTGAGCAAACACAGACCCTTTAAAGTAATACTGCGTGGTACCCATCCCATGGGTCCCAAATCTCCAGGTTCAAGGGCATCTTCCTACATCGAAAACATGCATGAGAAACCCAGAAGATGGTACACCGTGTGATTTTGAAAGGTTTCTAAAACGCACCTCATTTCTCATCTCCTTGTGCTCGGGTTCGCCATTCCAGGTACGTTACTAGCAATCTCCCTACTTGGAGAATCAGCACCTTTAACCTCCTGTTCCCTACAGGTTGCAATTTGTCCTGAGGATGAACGGGAAGAGGGGCAACCAATGAGAGACTAGATCTAGGTGTTGGGACAGGCACAGGTCACTCTATTTTCCCATCAGGAAGAAGAATTAACCACAGACTCAGCCTGCCGCCCAGAAGCAGAATAGGGCCTGAGGCAATCCCGAGCTCTTACGGCCAGCTCCCAAAAAAGCGAGTTGAAAAATGGAGCCCAGGGACACTGCCATTCACAAACCCGCAGAGTTATAAATGATAACTCTCGTCCACAAATATATTGAGGGAAGGCAACGAAGAGGATTTGAATGCAAGGCAGAATTGCAGGAAACAGGTTTCAGGAGGTAGATTCGAAGCGCCTTTAAAGCACATGAAAAGTCGCAAAACGTCGACAGTGATGCCCTTGGCCAAAAAGGGCGTATGCGTTTTTTCCTGAATATATTCAGGAAAAAACGCATACGCCCTTTTTGGCCAACCAAGCAACCTGGAAATGCAAATCAGCGCTACAAAGAAGTCTCGCTTCCCATCGGTCAAAAGGGCCATGCTGCAAAAAGTGTCAAAACCAGAAATGCAGGACAGGCCATGGAGAAATGGCAGCCTTGCTACGCTGATGGGCGGGATGTAAATTGCCAACAGCCACTCTGGAGAAGTGTACGGTGTGTCCTGAAACATCAAAAAAAAAACAGCTTAGGGAGCATAGGGCACGTCCACTCATGGGCGTATAAATTGGGAAAACTAAAAATCAGCAAGACACAGGCACCCCAAAGTTTAGGGCTGCTCTGTTGACAAGAACCTCCACTTCATGACACCTTAAATATCCCAGGAAAGAGAAAAATGGATAAAGAAGTTTTGGTCCTTATGTACAATGGAATATCACGCAGACATGAAATCAATATCATAAGGCTAGAAGAAGCAAGATGAGTGGACTTAGGTACGATGATTCTAAGTGAAATAAGTCACACAGAAAAAGACACTTATCATAAGCTATCACTTATAGAGGGAATGTAAAAACCGCTACACTTGAACTGAGTTACAAAACAGAACAGAGTCACACGTTTAGAAAACACACTATGGCTGCTTAACGGGAAAGGTGAGGTGGCGTGATGCATAAAACAAGGGTTTCAAATTCGCTCAGATACCGTTCCATACACCCAATATGTAATAGACAAGACCTACTCCTTGCTCAGTGAACTGGACACAACACCCCCTATTCACCGCACAAGAATATATCTGACTAGTAAGAATCGTAAAACCTATGTATTGATATCTGTCTGGAAGTGAGTCAAGTGGGTGTAAAGCCGCATCAACACAGCCGTGAAAGGCCGCTAAACCCCATTATAAAAATAAATTACTTTTAAAAACCCGTAAAACAAAGACAGTGAAAGAGAGAGAAATTCTTCCAAAATTCGGTCAGGGGCTGTGATGCAACCTGGATTGACCATATCTAGACACACAGCTTGATGAGACATAAGGGTGGACACTCTTGGGGCTGAGAGGTTGGGTGAGGTTGGGTGAGCAAACGCACAACCTTTAAAGTAATACTGCGTGGTACGCATCCCATGGGTCCCAAATCTCCAGGTTCAAGGGCATCTTCCTACATCGAAAACATACATGAGAAACCCAGAAGATGGTACACCGTGTGATTTTGAAAGGTTTCTAAAACGCACCTCATTTCTCATCTCCTTGTGCTCGGGTTCGCCATTCCACGTACTTTACTAGCAATCTCCCTACTTGGAGAATCAGCACCTTTAACCTGCTGTTCCCTACAGGTTGCAATTTGTCCTGAGGATGAACGGGAAGAGGGGCAACCAATGAGAGACTAGATCTAGGTGTTGGGACAGGCACAGGTCACTCTATTTTCCCATCAGGAAGAAGAATTAACCACAGGCTCAGCGTGCCGCCCAGAAGCAGAATAGGGCCTGAGGCAATCCCGCGCTCTTGCGGCCAGCTCCCAAAAAAGCGAGTTGCAAAATGGAGCCCAGGGACACTGCCTTTCACAAACCCGCAGAGTTATAAATGATAACTCTCGTCCACAAATATATTGAGGGAAGGCAATGAAGAGGATTTGAAAGCAAGGCAGAATTGCAGGAAACAGGTTTCAGGAGGTAGATTCGAATCGCATTTAAAGCACATGAAAAGTGGCAAAACGTCGACAATGATGCCCTTGGCCAAAAAGGGCGTATGCGTTTTTTCCTGAATATATTCAGGAAAAAACGCATATGCCCTTTTTGGCCAACCAAGCAACCTGGAAAGGCAAATCAGCGCTACAAAGTAGTCTCGCTTCCCATCGGTCAAAAGGGCCATGCTGCAAAAAGTGTCAAAACCAGAAATGCAGGACAGGCCATGGAGAAATGGCAGCCTTGCTACGCTGATGGGCGGGATGTAAATTGCCAACAGCCACTCTGAAAAAGTGTACGGTGTGTCCTGAAACATCGAAAACACACAGCTTAGGGAGCATAGGGCACGTCCACTCATGGGCGTATAAATTGGGAAAACTAAAAATCAGCAAGACACAGGCACCCCAAAGTTTAGGGCTGCTCTGTTGACAAGAACCTCCACTTCATGACACCTTAAATATCCCAGGAAAGAGAAAAATGGATAAAGAAGTTGTGGTCCTTATGTACAATGGAATATCACGCAGACATGAAATCAATATCATAAGGCTAGAAGAAGCAAGATGAGTGGACTTAGGTACGATGATTCTAAGTGAAATAAGTCACACAGAAAAAGACACTTATCATAAGCTATCACTTAAAGAGGGAATGTAAAAACCGCTACACTTGAACTGAGTTACAAAACAGAACAGAGTCACACGTTTAGAAAACACACTATGGCTGCTTAACGGGAAAGGTGAGGTGGGGTGATGCATAAAACAAGGGTTTCAAATTCGCTCACATACCGTTCCATACACCCAATATGTAATAGAAAAGAACGACTCCTTGCTCAGTGAACTGGACTCAACACCCCCTATTCACCGCACAAGAATATATGTGACTAGTAAGAATCTTAAAACCTATGTATTGATATCTGTCTGGAAGTGAGTCAAGTGGGTGTAAAGCCGCATAAACACAGCCGTGAAAAGCAGCTAAACCCCATTATAAAAATAAATTCCTTTTAAAAACCCGTAAAAAAAAGACAGTGAAAGAGAGAGAAATTCTTTCAAAATTCGTTCAGAGGCTGTGATGCAACCTGGATTGAACATATCTAGACCCACAGCTGGATGAGACATGAGGGTGGACACACTTGGGGCTGAGAGGTTGGGTGAGGTTGGGTGAGCAAACACAGACCCTTTAAAGTAATACTGCGTGGTACCCATCCCATGGGTCCCAAATCTCCAGGTTCAAGGGCATCTTCCTACATCGAAAACATGCATGAGAAACCCAGAAGATGGTACACCGTGTGATTTTGAAAGGTTTCTAAAACGCACCTCATTTCTCATCTCCTTGTGCTCGGGTTCGCCATTCCAGGTACGTTACTAGCAATCTCCCTACTTGGAGAATCAGCACCTTTAACCTCCTGTTCCCTACAGATTGCAATTTGTCCTGAGGATGAACGGGAAGAGGGGCAACCAATGAGAGACTAGATCTAGGTGTTGGGACAGGCACAGGTCACTCTATTTTCCCATCAGGAAGAAGAATTAACCACAGGCTCAGCCTGCCGCCCAGAAGCAGAATAGGGCCTGAGGCAATCCCGCGCTCTTATGTCCAGCTCCCAAAAAAGCGAGTTGAAAAATGGAGCCCAGGGACACTGCCATTCACAAACCCGCAGAGTTATAAATGATAACTCTCGTCCACAAATATATTGAGGGAAGGCAACGAAGAGGATTTGAAAGCAAGGCAGAATTGCAGGAAACAGATTTCAGGAGGTAGATTCGAATCGCATTTAAAGCACATGAAAAGTCGCAAAACGTCGACAATGATGACCTTGGCCAAAAAGGGCGTATGCGTTTTTTCCTGAATATATTCAGGAAAATACGCATACGCCCTTTTTGGCCAACCAAGCAACCTGGAAAGGCAAATCAGCGCTACAAAGAAGTCTCGCTTCCCATCGGTCAAAAGGGCCATGCTGCAAAAATTTTCAAAACCAGAAAGGCAGGACAGGCCATGGAGAAATGGCAGCCTTGCTACGCTGATGGGAGGGATGTAAATTGCCAACAGCCACACTGGAGAAGTGTACGGTGTGTCCTGAAACTTTGAAAAAACACAGCTTAGGGAGCATAGGGCACGTCCACTCATGGTCGTATAAATTGGGAAAACTAAAAATCAGCAAGACACAGGCACCCCAATGATTAGGGCTGCTCTGTTGACAAGAACCTCCACTTCATGACACCTTAAATATCCCAGGAAAGAAAAAAATGGATAAAGAAGTTGTGGTCCTTATGTAAAATGGAATATCACTCAGACATGAAATAAATGTCATAAGGCTAGTAGAAGCAAGATGAGTGGATTTAGGAACGACGATTCTAACTGAAATAAGTCACACAGAAAAAGACACTTATCATAAGCTATCACTTATAGAGGGAATGTAAAAACCGCTACACTTGAACTGAATTACAAAACAGAACAGAGTCACACGTTTAGAAAACACACTATGGCTGCTTAACGGGAAAGGTGAGGTGGGGTGATGCATAAAACAAGGGTTTCAAATTCGCTCAGATACCGTTCCATACACCCAATATGTAATAGACAAGACCTACTCCTTGCTCAGTGAACTGGACACAACACCCCCTATTCACCGCACAAGAATATATCTGACTAGTAAGAATCGTAAAACCTATGTATTGATATCTCTCTGGAAGTGAGTCAAGTGGGTGTAAAACCGCATCAACACAGCCGTGAAAGGCCGCTAAACCCCATTATAAAAATAAATTACTTTTAAAAACCCGTAAAACAAAGACAGTGAAAGAGAGAGAAATTCTTCCAAAATTCGGTCAGGGGCTGTGATGCAACCTGGATTGACCATATCTAGACACACAGCTGGATGAGACATAAGGGTGGACACACTTGGGGCTGAGAGGTTGGGTGAGGTTGGGTGAGCAAACACAGACCCTTTAAAGTAATACTGCGTGGTACCCATCCCATGGGTCCCAAATCTCCAGGTTCAAGGGCATCTTCCTACATCGAAAACATGCATGAGAAACCCAGAAGATGGTACACCGTGTGATTTTGAAAGGTTTCTAAAACGCACCTCATTTCTCATCTCCATGTGCTCGGGTTCGCCATTCCAGGTACGTTACTAGCAATCTCCCTACTTGGAGAATCAGCACCTTTAACCTCCTGTTCCCTACAGGTTGCAATTTGTCCTGAGGATGAACGGGAAGAGGGGCAACCAATGAGAGACTAGATCTAGGTGTTGGGACAGGCACAGGTCACTCTATTTTCCCATCAGGAAGAAGAATTAACCACAGGCTCAGCGTGCCGCCCAGAAGCAGAATAGGGCCTGAGGCAATCCCGCGCTCTTACGGCCAGCTCCCAAAAAAGCGAGTTGAAAAATGGAGCCCAGGGACACTGCCATTCACAAACCCGCAGAGTTATAAATGATAACTCTCGTCCACAAATATATTGAGGGAAGGCAACGAAGAGGATTTGAAAGCAAGGCAGAATTGCAGGAAACAGGTTTCTGGAGGTAGATTCGAATCACCTTTATAGCACATGAAAAGTCGCAAAACGTCGACAATGATGACCTTTTTGGCCAACCAAGCAACCTGGAAAGGCAAATCAGCGCTACAAAGTAGTCTCGCTTCCCATCGGTCAAAAGGGCCATGCTGCAAAAAGTGTCAAAACCAGAAATGCAGGACAGGCCATGGAGAAATGGCAGCCTTGCTACGCTGATGGGCAGGATGTAAATTGCCAACAGCCACTCTGGAGAAGTGTACGGTGTGTCCTGAAACATCGAAAAAACACAGCTTAGGGAGCATAGGGCACGTCCACTCATGGGCGTATAAATTGGGAAAACTAAAAATCAGAAAGACACAGGCACCCCAAAGTTTAGGGCTGCTCTGTTGACAAGAACCTCCACTTCATGACACCTTAAATATCCCAGGAAAGAGAAAAATGGATAAAGAAGTTGTGGTCCTTATGTACAATGGAATATCACGCAGACATGAAATCAATGTCATAAGGCTAGAAGAAGCAAGATGAGTGGATTTAGGTACGATGATTCTAAGTGAAATAAGTCACACAGAAAAAGACACTTATCATAAGCTACCACTTATAGAGGGAATGTAAAAACCGCTACACTTGAACTGAGTTACAAAACAGAACAGAGTCACACGTTTAGAAAACACACTATGGCTGCTTAACGGGAAAGGTGAGGTGGGGAGATGCATAAAACCAGGGTTTCAAATTCGCTCAGATACCGTTCCATACACCCAATATGTAATAGACAACACCGACTCATTGCTCAGTGAACTGGACTCAACACCCCCTATTCACCGCACAAGAATATATGTGACTTGTAAGAATCTTAAAACCTATGTATTGATATCTGTCTGGAAGTGAGTCAAGTGGGTGTAAAGCCGCATAAACACAGCCGTGAAAAGCAGCTAAACCCCATTATAAAAATAAATTACTTTTAAAAACCCGTAAAACAAAGACAGTGAAAGAGAGAGAAATTCTTACAAAATTCGTTCAGAGGCTGTGATGCAACCTGGATTGACCATATCTAGACCCACAGCTGGATGAGACATAAGGGTGGACACACTTTGGGCTGAGAGGTTGGGTGAGGTTGGGTGAGTAAACACAGAACCTTTAAAGTAATACTGCGTGGTACCCATCCCATGGGTCCCAAATCTCCAGGTTCAAGGGCATCTTCCTACATCGAAAACATGCATGAGAAACCCAGAAGATGGTACACCGTGTGATTTTAAAAGATTTCTAAAACGCACCTCATTTCTCATCTCCTTGTGTTCGGGTTCGCCATTCCAGCTACTTTACTAGCAATCTCCCTACTTGGAGAATCAGCACCTTTAACCTCCTGTTCCGTACAGGTTGCAATTTGTCCTGAGGATGAAAGGGAAGAGGGGCAACCAATGAGAGACTAGATCTAGGTGTTGGGACAGGCACAGGTCACTCTATTTTCCCATCAGGAAGAAGAATTAACCACAGGATCAGCCTACAGCCGGGAAACAGAATAGGGCCTTAGGCAATCCCGTGTGTTTGCGGCCAGCTCCCAAAAAAGACAGTTGAAAAATGGAGCTCAGGGGCACTGCAATTCACAAACCTGATGAGTTATAAATGATAACTCTCGTCCAAAAATATATTGAGGGAAGGCAACGAAGAGGATTTGAAAGCAAGGCAGAATTGCAGGAAACAGATTTCAGGAGGTAGATTCGAATCGCCTTTAAAGCACATGAAAGGTGGCAAAACGTCGACAATGATGACCTTGGCCAAAAAGAGCGTATGCGTTTTTTCCTGAATATATTCAGGAAAAAACTCATACGCCCTTTTTTGCCAACCAAGCAACCTGGAAAGGCAAATCAGTGCTACAAAGAAGTCTCGCTTCCCATCGGTCAAAAGGGTCATGCTGCAAAAAGTGTCAAAACCAGAAATGCAGGACAGGCCATGGAGAAATGGCAGCCTTGCTACGCTGATGGGCGGGATGTTAATTGCCAACAGCCACTCTGGAGAAGTGTACGGTGTGTCCTGAAACATCGAAAAAACACAGCTTAGGGAGCATAGGGCACGTCCACTCATGGGCGTATAAATTGGGAAAACTAAAAATCAGCAAGACACAGGCACCCCAAAGTTTAGGGCTGCTCTGTTGACAAAAACCTCCACTTCATGACACCTTAAATATCCCAGGAAAGAGAAAAATGGATAAAGAAGTTGTGGTCCTTATGTACAATGGAATATCACTCAGACATGAAATCAATGTCATAAGGCTAGTAGAAGCAAGATGAGTGGACTTAGGTACGACGATTCTAAGTGAAATAAGTCACACAGAAAAAGACACTTATCATAAGCTATCACTTATAGAGGGAATGTAAAAACCGCTACACTTGAACTGAATTACAGAACAGAACAGAATCACACGTTTAGAAAACACACTATGGCTGCTTAACGGGAAAGTTGAGGTGGGGTGATGCATAAAACAAGGGTTTCAAATTCGCTCAGATACCGTTCCATACACCCAATATGTAATAGACAACACCGACTCATTGCTCAGTGAACTGGACTCAACACCCCCTATTCACCGCACAAGAATATATGTGACTTGTAAGAATCTTAAAACCTATGTATTGATATCTGTCTGGAAGTGAGTCAAGTGGGTGTAAAGCCGCATAAACACAGCCGTGAAAAGCAGCTAAACCCCATTATAAAAATAAATTACTTTTAAAAACCCGTAAAACAAAGACAGTGAAAGAGAGAGAAATTCTTACAAAATTCGTTCAGAGGCTGTGATGCAGCCTGGATTGACCATATCTAGACCCACAGCTGGATGAGACATAAGGGTGGACACACTTGGGGCTGAGAGGGTGGGTGAGGTTGGGTGAGCAAACACAGACCCTTTAAAGTAATACTGCGTGGTACCCATCCCATGGGTCCCAAATCTCCAGGTTCAAGGGCATCTTCCTACATCGAAAACATGCATGAGAAACCCAGAAGATGGTACACCGTGTGATTTTAAAAGGTTTCTAAAACGCACCTCATTTCTCATCTCCTTGTGTTCGGGTTCGCCATTCCAGCTACTTTACTAGCAATCTCCCTACTTGGAGAATCAGCACCTTTAACCTCCTGTTCCGTACAGGTTGCAATTTGTCCTGAGGATGAAAGGGAAGAGGGGCAACCAATGAGAGACTAGATCTAGGTGTTGGGACAGGCACAGGTCACTCTATTTTCCCATCAGGAAGAAGAATTAACCACAGGCTCAGCCTACCGCCGGGAAACAGAATAGGGCCTTAGGCAATCCCGTGCGTTTGCGGCCAGCTCCCAAAAAAGACAGTTGAAAAATGGAGCTCAGGGGCACTGCAATTCACAAACCTGCTGAGTTATAAATGATAACTCTCGTCCAAAAATATATTGAGGGAAGGCAACGAAGAGGATTTGAAAGCAAGGCAGAATTGCAGGAAACAGATTTCAGGAGGTAGATTCGAATCGCCTTTAAAGCACATGAAAGGTGGCAAAACGTCGACAATGATGACCTTGGCCAAAAAGAGCGTATGCGTTTTTTCCTGAATATATTCAGGAAAAAACGCATACGCTCTTTTTGGCCAACCAAGCAACCTGGAAAGGCAAATCAGCGCTACAAAGAAGTCTCGCTTCCCATCGGTCAAAAGGGCCATGCTGCAAAAATTTTCAAAACCAGAAATGCAGGACAGGCCATGGAGAAATGGCAGCCTTGCTACGCTGATGGGCGGGATGTAAATTGCCAACAGCCACTCTGAAGAAGTGAAAGGTGTGTCCTGAAACATCTAAAACACACAGCTTAGGGAACATAGGGCACGTCCACTCATGGGCGTATAAATTGGGAAAACTAAAAATCAGCAAGACACAGGCACCCCAAAGTTTAGGGCTGCTCTGTTGACAAGAACCTCCACTTCATGACACCCTAAATATCCCAGGAAAGAGAAAAATGGATAAAGAAGTTGTGGTCCTTATGTACAATGGAATATCACGCAGACATGAAATCAATATCATAAGGCTAGAAGAAGCAAGATGAGTGGACTTAGGTACGATGATTCTAAGTGAAATAAGTCACACAGAAAAAGACACTTATCATAAGCTATCACTTATAGAGGGAATGTAAAAACCGCTACTCTTGAACTGATTTACAAAACAGAACAGAGTCACACGTTTAGAAAACACACTATGGCTGCTTAACGGGAAAGGTGAGGTGGGGTGATGCATAAAACAAGGGTTTCAAATTCGCTCAGATACCGTTCCATACACCCAATATGTAATAGACAAGACCTACTCCTTGCTCAGTGAACTGGACAAAACAACCCCTATTCAACGCACAAGAATATATCTGACTAGTAAGAATCGTAAAACCTATGTATTGATATCTCTCTGGAAGTGAGTCAAGTGGGTGTAAAGCCGCATCAACACAGCCGTGAAAGGCCGCTAAACCCCATTATAAAAATAAATTACTTTTAAAAACCCGTAAAACAAAGACAGTGAAAGAGAGAGAAATTCTTCCAAAATTCGGTCAGGGGCTGTGATGCAACCTGGATTGACCATATCTAGACACACAGCTGGATGAGACATAAGGGTGGACACACTTGGGGCTGAGAGGTTGGGTGAGGTTGGGTGAGCAAACACAGACCCTTTAAAGTAATACTGCGTGGTACCCATCCCATGGGTCCCAAATCTCCAGGTTCAAGGGCATCTTCCTACATCGAAAACATGCATGAGAAACCCAGAAGATGGTACACCATGTGGTTTTGAAAGGTTTCTAAAACGCACCCCATTTCTCATCTCCTTGTGCTAGGGTTCGCATTTCCAGCTACTTTACTAGCAATCTCCCTACTTGGAGAATCAGCACCTTTAAGCTCCTGTTCCCTACAGGTTGCAATTTGTCCTGAGGATGAACGGGAAGAGGGGCAACCAATGAGAGACTAGATCTAGGTGTTGGGACAGGCACAGGTCACTCTATTTTCCCATCAGGAAGAAGAATTAACCACAGGCTCAGCCTACCGCCGGGAACCAGAATAGGGCCTTAGGCAATCCCGTGCGTTTGCGGCCAGCTCCCAAAAAAGACAGTTGAAAAATGGAGCTCAGGGGCACTGCAATTCACAAACCTGCTGAGTTATAAATGATAACTCTCGTCCAAAAATATATTGATGGAAGGCAACGAAGAGGATTTGAAAGCAAGGCAGAATTGCAGGAAACAGATTTCAGGAGGTAGATTCGATTCGCATTTAAAGCACATGAAAGGTGGCAAAACGTCGACAATGATGACCTTGGACAAAAAGAGCGTATGCATTTTTTCCTGAATATATTCAGGGAAAAACGCATACGCCCTTTTTGGCCAACCAAGCAACCTGGAAAGGCAAATCAGCGCTACAAAGTAGTCTCGCTTCCCATCGGTCAAAAGGGTCATGCTGCAAAAATTTTCAAAACCAGAAATGCAGGACAGGCCATGGAGAAATGGCAGCCTTGCTACGCTGATGGGAGGGATGTAAATTGCCAACAGCCACACTGGAGAAGTGTACGGTGTGTCCTGAAACTTCGAAAAAACACAGATAAGGGAGCATAGGGCACGTCCACTCATGGTCGTATAAATTGGGAAAACTAAAAATCAGCAAGACACAGGCACCCCAATGATTAGGGCTGCTCTGTTGACAAGAACCTCCACTTCATGACACCTTAAATATCCCAGGAAAGAAAAAAATGGATAAAGAAGTTGTGGTCCTTATGTAAAATGGAATATCACTCAGACATGAAATAAATGTCATAAGGCTAGTAGAAGCAAGATGAGTGGATTTAGGAACGACAATTCTAACTGAAATAAGTCACACAGTAAAAGACACTTATCATAAGCTATCACTTATAGAGGGAATGTAAAAACCGCTACACTTGAACTGAATTACAAAACAGAACAGAGTCACACGTTTAGAAAACACACTATGGCTGCTTAATGGGAAAGGTGAGGTGGGGTGAGGCATAAAACAAGGGTTTCAAATTCGCTCACATACCGTTCCATACACCCAATATGTAATAGAAAAGAACGACTCCTTGCTCAGTGAACTGGACTCAACACCCCCTATTCACCGCACAAGAATATATGTGACTAGTAAGAATCTTAAAACCTATGTATTGATATCTGTCTGGAAGTGAGTCAAGTGGGTGTAAAGCCGCATAAACACAGCCGTGAAAAGCAGCTAAACCCCATTATAAAAATAAATTCCTTTTAAAAACCCGTAAAACAAAGACAGTGAAAGAGAGAGAAATTCTTACAAAATTCGTTCAGAGGCTGTGATGCAACCTGGATTGAACATATCTAGACCCACAGCTGGATGATACATGAGGATGGACACACTTGGGGCTGAGAGGTTGGGTGAGGTTGGGTGAGCAAACACAGACCCTTTAAAGTAATACTGCGTGGTACCCATCCCATGGGTCCCAAATCTCCAGATTCAAGGGCATCTTCGTACATCGAAAACATGCATGAGAAACCCAGAAGATGGTACACCATGTGATTTTGAAAGGTTTCTAAAACGCACCTCATTTCTCATCTCCTTGTGCTCGGTTTCGCCATTCCAGGTACGTTACTAGCAATCTCCCTACTTGGAGAATCAGCACCTTTAACCTCCTGTTCCCTACAGGTTGCAATTTGTCCTGAGGATGAACGGGAAGAGGGGCAACCAATGAGAGACTAGATCTAGGTGTTGGGACAGGCACAGGTCACTCTATTTTCCCATCAGGAAGAAGAATTAACCACAGGCTCAGCCTGCCGCCCAGAAGCAGAATAGGGCCTGAGGCAATCCCGCGCTCTTATGTCCAGCTCCCAAAAAAGCGAGTTGAAAAATGGAGCCCAGGGACACTGCCATTCACAAACCCGCAGAGTTATAAATGATAACTCTCGTCCACAAATATATTGAGGGAAGGCAACGAAGAGGATTTGAAAGCAAGGCAGAATTGCAGGAAACAGATTTCAGGAGGTAGATTCGAATCGCATTTAAAGCACATGAAAAGTCGCAAAACGTCGACAATGATGACCTTGGCCAAAAAGGGCGTATGCGTTTTTTCCTGAATATATTCAGGAAAAAACGCATACACTCTTTTTGGCCAACCAAGCAACCTGGAAAGGCAAATCAGCGCTACAAAGAAGTCTCGCTTCCCATCGGTCAAAAGGGCCATGCTGCAAAAATTTTCAAAACCAGAAAGGCAGGACAGGCCATGGAGAAATGGCAGCCTTGCTACGCTGATGGGAGGGATGTAAATTGCCAACAGCCACACTGGAGAAGTGTACGGTGTGTCCTGAAACTTTGAAAAAACACAGCTTAGGGAGCATAGGGCACGTCCACTCATGGTCGTATAAATTGGGAAAACTAAAAATCAGCAAGACACAGGCACCCCAATGATTAGGGCTGCTCTGTTGACAAGAACCTCCACTTCATGACACCTTAAATATCCCAGGAAAGAAAAAAATGGATAAAGAAGTTGTGGTCCTTATGTAAAATGGAATATCACTCAGACATGAAATAAATGTCATAAGGCTAGTAGAAGCAAGATGAGTGGATTTAGGAACGACGATTCTAACTGAAATAAGTCACACAGAAAAAGACACTTATCATAAGCTATCACTTATAGAGGGAATGTAAAAACCGCTACACTTGAACTGAATTACAAAACAGAACAGAGTCACACGTTTAGAAAACACACTATGGCTGCTTAACGGGAAAGGTGAGGTGGGGTGATGCATAAAACAAGGGTTTCAAATTCGCTCAGATACCGTTCCATACACCCAATATGTAATAGACAAGACCTACTCCTTGCTCAGTGAACTGGACACAACACCCCCTATTCACCGCACAAGAATATATCTGACTAGTAAGAATCGTAAAACCTATGTATTGATATCTCTCTGGAAGTGAGTCAAGTGGGTGTAAAACAGCATCAACACAGCCGTGAAAGGCCGCTAAACCCCATTATAAAAATAAATTACTTTTAAAAACCCGTAAAACAAAGACAGTGAAAGAGAGAGAAATTCTTCCAAAATTCGGTCAGGGGCTGTGATGCAACCTGGATTGACCATATCTAGACCCACAGCTGGATGAGACATAAGGGTGGACACTCTTGGGGCTGAGAGGTTGGGTGAGGTTGGGTGAGCAAACACAGACCCTTTAAAGTAATACTGCGTGGTACCCATCCCATGGGTCCCAAATCTCCAGGTTCAAGGGCATCTTCCTACATCGAAAACATGCATGAGAAACCCAGAAGATGGTACACCGTGTGATTTTGAAAGGTTTCTAAAACGCACCTCATTTCTCATCTCCTTGTGCTCGGGTTCGCCATTCCAGGTACGTTACTAGCAATCTCCCTACTTGGAGAATCAGCACCTTTAACCTCCTGTTCCCTACAGGTTGCAATTTGTCCTGAGGATGAACGGGAAGAGGGGCAACCAATGAGAGACTAGATCTAGGTGTTGGGACAGGCACAGGTCACTCTATTTTCCCATCAGGAAGAAGAATTAACCACAGACTCAGCCTGCCGCCCAGAAGCAGAATAGGGCCTGAGGCAATCCCGAGCTCTTACGGCCAGCTCCCAAAAAAGCGAGTTGAAAAATGGAGCCCAGGGACACTGCCATTCACAAACCCGCAGAGTTATAAATGATAACTCTCGTCCACAAATATATTGAGGGAAGGCAACGAAGAGGATTTGAATGCAAGGCAGAATTGCAGGAAACAGGTTTCAGGAGGTAGATTCGAAGCGCCTTTAAAGCACATGAAAAGTCGCAAAACGTCGACAGTGATGCCCTTGGCCAAAAAGGGCGTATGCGTTTTTTCCTGAATATATTCAGGAAAAAACGCATACGCCCTTTTTGGCCAACCAAGCAACCTGGAAATGCAAATCAGCGCTACAAAGAAGTCTCGCTTCCCATCGGTCAAAAGGGCCATGCTGCAAAAAGTGTCAAAACCAGAAATGCAGGACAGGCCATGGAGAAATGGCAGCCTTGCTACGCTGATGGGCGGGATGTAAATTGCCAACAGCCACTCTGGAGAAGTGTACGGTGTGTCCTGAAACATCAAAAAAAAAACAGCTTAGGGAGCATAGGGCACGTCCACTCATGGGCGTATAAATTGGGAAAACTAAAAATCAGCAAGACACAGGCACCCCAAAGTTTAGGGCTGCTCTGTTGACAAGAACCTCCACTTCATGACACCTTAAATATCCCAGGAAAGAGAAAAATGGATAAAGAAGTTTTGGTCCTTATGTACAATGGAATATCACGCAGACATGAAATCAATATCATAAGGCTAGAAGAAGCAAGATGAGTGGACTTAGGTACGATGATTCTAAGTGAAATAAGTCACACAGAAAAAGACACTTATCATAAGCTATCACTTATAGAGGGAATGTAAAAACCGCTACACTTGAACTGAGTTACAAAACAGAACAGAGTCACACGTTTAGAAAACACACTATGGCTGCTTAACGGGAAAGGTGAGGTGGCGTGATGCATAAAACAAGGGTTTCAAATTCGCTCAGATACCGTTCCATACACCCAATATGTAATAGACAAGACCTACTCCTTGCTCAGTGAACTGGACACAACACCCCCTATTCACCGCACAAGAATATATCTGACTAGTAAGAATCGTAAAACCTATGTATTGATATCTGTCTGGAAGTGAGTCAAGTGGGTGTAAAGCCGCATCAACACAGCCGTGAAAGGCCGCTAAACCCCATTATAAAAATAAATTACTTTTAAAAACCCGTAAAACAAAGACAGTGAAAGAGAGAGAAATTCTTCCAAAATTCGGTCAGGGGCTGTGATGCAACCTGGATTGACCATATCTAGACACACAGCTTGATGAGACATAAGGGTGGACACTCTTGGGGCTGAGAGGTTGGGTGAGGTTGGGTGAGCAAACGCACAACCTTTAAAGTAATACTGCGTGGTACGCATCCCATGGGTCCCAAATCTCCAGGTTCAAGGGCATCTTCCTACATCGAAAACATACATGAGAAACCCAGAAGATGGTACACCGTGTGATTTTGAAAGGTTTCTAAAACGCACCTCATTTCTCATCTCCTTGTGCTCGGGTTCGCCATTCCACGTACTTTACTAGCAATCTCCCTACTTGGAGAATCAGCACCTTTAACCTGCTGTTCCCTACAGGTTGCAATTTGTCCTGAGGATGAACGGGAAGAGGGGCAACCAATGAGAGACTAGATCTAGGTGTTGGGACAGGCACAGGTCACTCTATTTTCCCATCAGGAAGAAGAATTAACCACAGGCTCAGCGTGCCGCCCAGAAGCAGAATAGGGCCTGAGGCAATCCCGCGCTCTTGCGGCCAGCTCCCAAAAAAGCGAGTTGCAAAATGGAGCCCAGGGACACTGCCTTTCACAAACCCGCAGAGTTATAAATGATAACTCTCGTCCACAAATATATTGAGGGAAGGCAATGAAGAGGATTTGAAAGCAAGGCAGAATTGCAGGAAACAGGTTTCAGGAGGTAGATTCGAATCGCATTTAAAGCACATGAAAAGTGGCAAAACGTCGACAATGATGCCCTTGGCCAAAAAGGGCGTATGCGTTTTTTCCTGAATATATTCAGGAAAAAACGCATACGCCCTTTTTGGCCAACCAAGCAACCTGGAAAGGCAAATCAGCGCTACAAAGTAGTCTCGCTTCCCATCGGTCAAAAGGGCCATGCTGCAAAAAGTGTCAAAACCAGAAATGCAGGACAGGCCATGGAGAAATGGCAGCCTTGCTACGCTGATGGGCGGGATGTAAATTGCCAACAGCCACTCTGAAAAAGTGTACGGTGTGTCCTGAAACATCGAAAACACACAGCTTAGGGAGCATAGGGCACGTCCACTCATGGGCGTATAAATTGGGAAAACTAAAAATCAGCAAGACACAGGCACCCCAAAGTTTAGGGCTGCTCTGTTGACAAGAACCTCCACTTCATGACACCTTAAATATCCCAGGAAAGAGAAAAATGGATAAAGAAGTTGTGGTCCTTATGTACAATGGAATATCACGCAGACATGAAATCAATATCATAAGGCTAGAAGAAGCAAGATGAGTGGACTTAGGTACGATGATTCTAAGTGAAATAAGTCACACAGAAAAAGACACTTATCATAAGCTATCACTTAAAGAGGGAATGTAAAAACCGCTACACTTGAACTGAGTTACAAAACAGAACAGAGTCACACGTTTAGAAAACACACTATGGCTGCTTAACGGGAAAGGTGAGGTGGGGTGATGCATAAAACAAGGGTTTCAAATTCGCTCACATACCGTTCCATACACCCAATATGTAATAGAAAAGAACGACTCCTTGCTCAGTGAACTGGACTCAACACCCCCTATTCACCGCACAAGAATATATGTGACTAGTAAGAATCTTAAAACCTATGTATTGATATCTGTCTGGAAGTGAGTCAAGTGGGTGTAAAGCCGCATAAACACAGCCGTGAAAAGCAGCTAAACCCCATTATAAAAATAAATTCCTTTTAAAAACCCGTAAAAAAAAGACAGTGAAAGAGAGAGAAATACTTTCAAAATTCGTTCAGAGGCTGTGATGCAACCTGGATTGAACATATCTAGACCCACAGCTGGATGAGACATGAGGGTGGACACACTTGGGGCTGAGAGGTTGGGTGAGGTTGGGTGAGCAAACACAGACCCTTTAAAGTAATACTGCGTGGTACCCATCCCATGGGTCCCAAATCTCCAGGTTCAAGGGCATCTTCCTACATCGAAAACATGCATGAGAAACCCAGAAGATGGTACACCGTGTGATTTTGAAAGGTTTCTAAAACGCACCTCATTTCTCATCTCCTTGTGCTCGGGTTCGCCATTCCAGGTACGTTACTAGCAATCTCCCTACTTGGAGAATCAGCACCTTTAACCTCCTGTTCCCTACAGATTGCAATTTGTCCTGAGGATGAACGGGAAGAGGGGCAACCAATGAGAGACTAGATCTAGGTGTTGGGACAGGCACAGGTCACTCTATTTTCCCATCAGGAAGAAGAATTAACCACAGGCTCAGCCTGCCGCCCAGAAGCAGAATAGGGCCTGAGGCAATCCCGCGCTCTTATGTCCAGCTCCCAAAAAAGCGAGTTGAAAAATGGAGCCCAGGGACACTGCCATTCACAAACCCGCAGAGTTATAAATGATAACTCTCGTCCACAAATATATTGAGGGAAGGCAACGAAGAGGATTTGAAAGCAAGGCAGAATTGCAGGAAACAGATTTCAGGAGGTAGATTCGAATCGCATTTAAAGCACATGAAAAGTCGCAAAACGTCGACAATGATGACCTTGGCCAAAAAGAGCGTATGCGTTTTTTCCTGAATATATTCAGGAAAATACGCATACGCCCTTTTTGGCCAACCAAGCAACCTGGAAAGGCAAATCAGCGCTACAAAGAAGTCTCGCTTCCCATCGGTCAAAAGGGCCATGCTGCAAAAATTTTCAAAACCAGAAAGGCAGGACAGGCCATGGAGAAATGGCAGCCTTGCTACGCTGATGGGAGGGATGTAAATTGCCAACAGCCACACTGGAGAAGTGTACGGTGTGTCCTGAAACTTTGAAAAAACACAGCTTAGGGAGCATAGGGCACGTCCACTCATGGTCGTATAAATTGGGAAAACTAAAAATCAGCAAGACACAGGCACCCCAATGATTAGGGCTGCTCTGTTGACAAGAACCTCCACTTCATGACACCTTAAATATCCCAGGAAAGAAAAAAATGGATAAAGAAGTTGTGGTCCTTATGTAAAATGGAATATCACTCAGACATGAAATAAATGTCATAAGGCTAGTAGAAGCAAGATGAGTGGATTTAGGAACGACGATTCTAACTGAAATAAGTCACACAGAAAAAGACACTTATCATAAGCTATCACTTATAGAGGGAATGTAAAAACCGCTACACTTGAACTGAATTACAAAACAGAACAGAGTCACACGTTTAGAAAACACACTATGGCTGCTTAACGGGAAAGGTGAGGTGGGGTGATGCATAAAACAAGGGTTTCAAATTCGCTCAGATACCGTTCCATACACCCAATATGTAATAGACAAGACCTACTCCTTGCTCAGTGAACTGGACACAACACCCCCTATTCACCGCACAAGAATATATCTGACTAGTAAGAATCGTAAAACCTATGTATTGATATCTCTCTGGAAGTGAGTCAAGTGGGTGTAAAACCGCATCAACACAGCCGTGAAAGGCCGCTAAACCCCATTATAAAAATAAATTACTTTTAAAAACCCGTAAAACAAAGACAGTGAAAGAGAGAGAAATTCTTCCAAAATTCGGTCAGGGGCTGTGATGCAACCTGGATTGACCATATCTAGACACACAGCTGGATGAGACATAAGGGTGGACACACTTGGGGCTGAGAGGTTGGGTGAGGTTGGGTGAGCAAACACAGACCCTTTAAAGTAATACTGCGTGGTACCCATCCCATGGGTCCCAAATCTCCAGGTTCAAGGGCATCTTCCTACATCGAAAACATGCATGAGAAACCCAGAAGATGGTACACCGTGTGATTTTGAAAGGTTTCTAAAACGCACCTCATTTCTCATCTCCATGTGCTCGGGTTCGCCATTCCAGGTACGTTACTAGCAATCTCCCTACTTGGAGAATCAGCACCTTTAACCTCCTGTTCCCTACAGGTTGCAATTTGTCCTGAGGATGAACGGGAAGAGGGGCAACCAATGAGAGACTAGATCTAGGTGTTGGGACAGGCACAGGTCACTCTATTTTCCCATCAGGAAGAAGAATTAACCACAGGCTCAGCGTGCCGCCCAGAAGCAGAATAGGGCCTGAGGCAATCCCGCGCTCTTACGGCCAGCTCCCAAAAAAGCGAGTTGAAAAATGGAGCCCAGGGACACTGCCATTCACAAACCCGCAGAGTTATAAATGATAACTCTCGTCCACAAATATATTGAGGGAAGGCAACGAAGAGGATTTGAAAGCAAGGCAGAATTGCAGGAAACAGGTTTCTGGAGGTAGATTCGAATCACCTTTATAGCACATGAAAAGTCGCAAAACGTCGACAATGATGCCCTTTTTGGCCAACCAAGCAACCTGGAAAGGCAAATCAGCGCTACAAAGTAGTCTCGCTTCCCATCGGTCAAAAGGGCCATGCTGCAAAAAGTGTCAAAACCAGAAATGCAGGACAGGCCATGGAGAAATGGCAGCCTTGCTACGCTGATGGGCAGGATGTAAATTGCCAACAGCCACTCTGGAGAAGTGTACGGTGTGTCCTGAAACATCGAAAAAACACAGCTTAGGGAGCATAGGGCACGTCCACTCATGGGCGTATAAATTGGGAAAACTAAAAATCAGAAAGACACAGGCACCCCAAAGTTTAGGGCTGCTCTGTTGACAAGAACCTCCACTTCATGACACCTTAAATATCCCAGGAAAGAGAAAAATGGATAAAGAAGTTGTGGTCCTTATGTACAATGGAATATCACGCAGACATGAAATCAATGTCATAAGGCTAGAAGAAGCAAGATGAGTGGATTTAGGTACGATGATTCTAAGTGAAATAAGTCACACAGAAAAAGACACTTATCATAAGCTACCACTTATAGAGGGAATGTAAAAACCGCTACACTTGAACTGAGTTACAAAACAGAACAGAGTCACACGTTTAGAAAACACACTATGGCTGCTTAACGGGAAAGGTGAGGTGGGGAGATGCATAAAACCAGGGTTTCAAATTCGCTCAGATACCGTTCCATACACCCAATATGTAATAGACAACACCGACTCATTGCTCAGTGAACTGGACTCAACACCCCCTATTCACCGCACAAGAATATATGTGACTTGTAAGAATCTTAAAACCTATGTATTGATATCTGTCTGGAAGTGAGTCAAGTGGGTGTAAAGCCGCATAAACACAGCCGTGAAAAGCAGCTAAACCCCATTATAAAAATAAATTACTTTTAAAAACCCGTAAAACAAAGACAGTGAAAGAGAGAGAAATTCTTACAAAATTCGTTCAGAGGCTGTGATGCAACCTGGATTGACCATATCTAGACCCACAGCTGGATGAGACATAAGGGTGGACACACTTTGGGCTGAGAGGTTGGGTGAGGTTGGGTGAGTAAACACAGAACCTTTAAAGTAATACTGCGTGGTACCCATCCCATGGGTCCCAAATCTCCAGGTTCAAGGGCATCTTCCTACATCGAAAACATGCATGAGAAACCCAGAAGATGGTACACCGTGTGATTTTAAAAGATTTCTAAAACGCACCTCATTTCTCATCTCCTTGTGTTCGGGTTCGCCATTCCAGCTACTTTACTAGCAATCTCCCTACTTGGAGAATCAGCACCTTTAACCTCCTGTTCCGTACAGGTTGCAATTTGTCCTGAGGATGAAAGGGAAGAGGGGCAACCAATGAGAGACTAGATCTAGGTGTTGGGACAGGCACAGGTCACTCTATTTTCCCATCAGGAAGAAGAATTAACCACAGGATCAGCCTACAGCCGGGAAACAGAATAGGGCCTTAGGCAATCCCGTGTGTTTGCGGCCAGCTCCCAAAAAAGACAGTTGAAAAATGGAGCTCAGGGGCACTGCAATTCACAAACCTGATGAGTTATAAATGATAACTCTCGTCCAAAAATATATTGAGGGAAGGCAACGAAGAGGATTTGAAAGCAAGGCAGAATTGCAGGAAACAGATTTCAGGAGGTAGATTCGAATCGCCTTTAAAGCACATGAAAGGTGGCAAAACGTCGACAATGATGACCTTGGCCAAAAAGAGCGTATGCGTTTTTTCCTGAATATATTCAGGAAAAAACTCATACGCCCTTTTTTGCCAACCAAGCAACCTGGAAAGGCAAATCAGTGCTACAAAGAAGTCTCGCTTCCCATCGGTCAAAAGGGTCATGCTGCAAAAAGTGTCAAAACCAGAAATGCAGGACAGGCCATGGAGAAATGGCAGCCTTGCTACGCTGATGGGCGGGATGTTAATTGCCAACAGCCACTCTGGAGAAGTGTACGGTGTGTCCTGAAACATCGAAAAAACACAGCTTAGGGAGCATAGGGCACGTCCACTCATGGGCGTATAAATTGGGAAAACTAAAAATCAGCAAGACACAGGCACCCCAAAGTTTAGGGCTGCTCTGTTGACAAAAACCTCCACTTCATGACACCTTAAATATCCCAGGAAAGAGAAAAATGGATAAAGAAGTTGTGGTCCTTATGTACAATGGAATATCACTCAGACATGAAATCAATGTCATAAGGCTAGTAGAAGCAAGATGAGTGGACTTAGGTACGACGATTCTAAGTGAAATAAGTCACACAGAAAAAAACACTTATCATAAGCTATCACTTATAGAGGGAATGTAAAAACCGCTACACTTGAACTGAATTACAGAAGAGAACAGAATCACACGTTTAGAAAACACACTATGGCTGCTTAACGGGAAAGTTGAGGTGGGGTGATGCATAAAACAAGGGTTTCAAATTCGCTCAGATACCGTTCCATACACCCAATATGTAATAGACAACACCGACTCATTGCTCAGTGAACTGGACTCAACACCCCCTATTCACCGCACAAGAATATATGTGACTTGTAAGAATCTTAAAACCTATGTATTGATATCTGTCTGGAAGTGAGTCAAGTGGGTGTAAAGCCGCATAAACACAGCCGTGAAAAGCAGCTAAACCCCATTATAAAAATAAATTACTTTTAAAAACCCGTAAAACAAAGACAGTGAAAGAGAGAGAAATTCTTACAAAATTCGTTCAGAGGCTGTGATGCAGCCTGGATTGACCATATCTAGACCCACAGCTGGATGAGACATAAGGGTGGACACACTTGGGGCTGAGAGGGTGGGTGAGGTTGGGTGAGCAAACACAGACCCTTTAAAGTAATACTGCGTGGTACCCATCCCATGGGTCCCAAATCTCCAGGTTCAAGGGCATCTTCCTACATCGAAAACATGCATGAGAAACCCAGAAGATGGTACACCGTGTGATTTTAAAAGGTTTCTAAAACGCACCTCATTTCTCATCTCCTTGTGTTCGGGTTCGCCATTCCAGCTACTTTACTAGCAATCTCCCTACTTGGAGAATCAGCACCTTTAACCTCCTGTTCCGTACAGGTTGCAATTTGTCCTGAGGATGAAAGGGAAGAGGGGCAACCAATGAGAGACTAGATCTAGGTGTTGGGACAGGCACAGGTCACTCTATTTTCCCATCAGGAAGAAGAATTAACCACAGGCTCAGCCTACCGCCGGGAAACAGAATAGGGCCTTAGGCAATCCCGTGCGTTTGCGGCCAGCTCCCAAAAAAGACAGTTGAAAAATGGAGCTCAGGGGCACTGCAATTCACAAACCTGCTGAGTTATAAATGATAACTCTCGTCCAAAAATATATTGAGGGAAGGCAACGAAGAGGATTTGAAAGCAAGGCAGAATTGCAGGAAACAGATTTCAGGAGGTAGATTCGAATCGCCTTTAAAGCACATGAAAGGTGGCAAAACGTCGACAATGATGACCTTGGCCAAAAAGAGCGTATGCGTTTTTTCCTGAATATATTCAGGAAAAAACGCATACGCTCTTTTTGGCCAACCAAGCAACCTGGAAAGGCAAATCAGCGCTACAAAGAAGTCTCGCTTCCCATCGGTCAAAAGGGCCATGCTGCAAAAATTTTCAAAACCAGAAATGCAGGACAGGCCATGGAGAAATGGCAGCCTTGCTACGCTGATGGGCGGGATGTAAATTGCCAACAGCCACTCTGAAGAAGTGAAAGGTGTGTCCTGAAACATCTAAAACACACAGCTTAGGGAACATAGGGCACGTCCACTCATGGGCGTATAAATTGGGAAAACTAAAAATCAGCAAGACACAGGCACCCCAAAGTTTAGGGCTGCTCTGTTGACAAGAACCTCCACTTCATGACACCCTAAATATCCCAGGAAAGAGAAAAATGGATAAAGAAGTTGTGGTCCTTATGTACAATGGAATATCACGCAGACATGAAATCAATATCATAAGGCTAGAAGAAGCAAGATGAGTGGACTTAGGTACGATGATTCTAAGTGAAATAAGTCACACAGAAAAAGACACTTATCATAAGCTATCACTTATAGAGGGAATGTAAAAACCGCTACACTTGAACTGAATTACAAAACAGAACAGAGTCACACGTTTAGAAAACACACTATGGCTGCTTAACGGGAAAGGTGAGGTGGGGTGATGCATAAAACAAGGGTTTCAAATTCGCTCAGATACCGTTCCATACACCCAATATGTAATAGACAAGACCTACTCCTTGCTCAGTGAACTGGACACAACAACCCCTATTCACCGCACAAGAATATATCTGACTAGTAAGAATCGTAAAACCTATGTATTGATATCTCTCTGGAAGTGAGTCAAGTGGGTGTAAAGCCGCATCAACACAGCCGTGAAAGGCCGCTAAACCCCATTATAAAAATAAATTACTTTTAAAAACCCGTAAAACAAAGACAGTGAAAGAGAGAGAAATTCTTCCAAAATTCGGTCAGGGGCTGTGATGCAACTTGGATTGACCATATCTAGACACACAGCTGGATGAGACATAAGGGTGGACACACTTGGGGCTGAGAGGTTGGGTGAGGTTGGGTGAGCAAACACAGACCCTTTAAAGTAATACTGCGTGGTACCCATCCCATGGGTCCCAAATCTCCAGGTTCAAGGGCATCTTCCTACATCGAAAACATGCATGAGAAACCCAGAAGATGGTACACCGTGTGATTTTGAAAGGTTTCTAAAACGCACCTCATTTCTCATCTCCTTGTGCTCGGGTTCGCCATTCCAGGTACGTTACTAGCAATCTCCCTACTTGGAGAATCAGCACCTTTAACCTCCTGTTCCCTACAGGTTGCAATTTGTCCTGAGGATGAACGGGAAGAGGGGCAACCAATGAGAGACTAGATCTAGGTGTTGGGACAGGCACAGGTCACTCTATTTTCCCATCAGGAAGAAGAATTAACCACAGGCTCAGCCTGCCGCCCAGAAGCAGAATAGTGCCTGAGGCAATCCCGCGCTCTTACGGCCAGCTCCCAAAAAAGCGAGTTGAAAAATGGAGCCCAGGGACACTGCCATTCACAAACCCGCAGAGTTATAAATGATAACTCTCGTCCACAAATATATTGAGGGAAGGCAACGAAGAGGATTTGAAAGCAAGGCAGAATTGCAGGAAACAGGTTTCAGGAGGTAGATTTGAATCACCTTTAAAGCACATGAAAAGTCGCAAAACGTCGACAATGATGCCCTTGGCCAAAAAGGGCGTATGCGTTTTTTCCTGAATATATTCAGGAAAAAACGCATACGCCCTTTTTGGCCAACCAAGCAACCTGGAAAGGCAAATCAGCGCTACAAAGTAGTCTCGCTTCCCATCGGTCAAAAGGGCCATGCTGCAAAAAGTGTCAAAACCAGAAATGCAGGACAGGCCATGGAGAAATGGCAGCCTTGCTACGCTGATGGGCGGGATGTAAATTGCCAACAGCCACTCTGGAGAAGTGTACGGTGTGTCCTGAAACATCGAAAAACCACAGCTTAGGGAGCATAGGGCACGTCCACTCATGGGCGTATAAATTGGGAAAACTAAAAATCAGCAAGACACAGGCACCCCAAAGTTTAGGGCTGCTCTGTTGACAAGAACCTCCACTTCATGACACCTTAAATATCCCAGGAAAGAGAAAAATGGATAAAGAAGTTGTGGTCCTTATGTACAATGGAATATCACGCAGACATGAAATCAATGTCATAAGGCTAGAAGAAGCAAGATGAGTGGACTTAGGTACGATGATTCTAAGTGAAATAAGTCACACAGAAAAAGACACTTATCATAAGCTACCACTTATAGAGGGAATGTAAAAACCGCTACACTTGAAATGAGTTACAAAACAGAACAGAATCACACGTTTAGAAAACACACTATGGCTGCTTAACGGGAAAGGTGAGGTGGGGTGATGCATAAAACAAGGGTTTCAAATTCGCTCAGATACCGTTCCATACACCCAATAAGTAATAGACAACACCGACTCATTGCTCAGTGAACTGGACTCAACACCCCCTATTCACCGCACAAGAATATATGTGACTAGTAAGAATCTTAAAACCTATGTATTGATATCTGTCTGGAAGTGAGTCAAGTGGGTGTAAAGCCGCATAAACACAGCCGTGAAAAGCAGCTAAACCCCATTATAAAAATAAATTACTTTTAAAAACCCGTAAAACAAAGACAGTGAAAGAGAGAGAAATTCTTACAAAATTCGTTCAGAGGCTGTGATGCAACCTGGATTGACCATATCTAGACCCACAGCTGGATGAGACATAAGGGTGGACACACTTTGGGCTGAGAGGTTGGGTGAGGTTGGGTGAGCAAACACAGACCCTTTAAAGTAATACTGCGTGGTACCCATCCCATGGGTCCCAAATCTCCAGGTTCAAGGGCATCTTCCTACATCGAAAACATGCATGAGAAACCCAGAAGATGGTACACCGTGTGATTTTAAAAGGTTTCTAAAACGCACCTCATTTTTCATCTCCTTGTGTTCGGGTTCGCCATTCCAGCTACTTTACTAGCAATCTCCCTACTTGGAGAATCAGCACCTTTAACCTCCTGTTCCGTACAGGTTGCAATT
The DNA here is from genome assembly GCF_028021215.1 of Eschrichtius robustus. Classification (NCBI taxonomy): domain Eukaryota; kingdom Metazoa; phylum Chordata; class Mammalia; order Artiodactyla; family Eschrichtiidae; genus Eschrichtius; species Eschrichtius robustus. The sequence continues at coordinate 1,933,717 of NW_027175351.1, forward strand.
TGTCCTGAGGATGAAAGGGAAGAGGGGCAACCAATGAGAGACTAGGTCTAGGTGTTGGGACAGGCACAGGTCACTCTATTTTCCCATCAGGAAGAAGAATTAACCACAGGCTCAGCCTACCGCCGGGAACCAGAATAGGGCCTTAGGCAATCCCGTGCGTTTGCGGCCAGCTCCCAAAAAAGACAGTTGAAAAATGGAGCTCAGGGGCACTGCAATTCACAAACCTGCTGAGTTATAAATGATAACTCTCGTCCAAAAATATATTGAGGGAAGGCAACGAAGAGGATTTGAAAGCAAGGCAGAATTGCAGGAAACAGATTTCAGGAGGTAGATTCGAATCGCCTTTAAAGCACATGAAAGGTGGCAAAACGTCGACAATGATGAACTTGGCCAAAAAGAGCGTATGCGTTTTTTCCTGAATATATTCAGGAAAAAACGCATACGCTCTTTTTGGCCAACCAAGCAACCTGGAAAGGCAAATCAGCGCTACAAAGAAGTCTCGCTTCCCATCGGTCAAAAGGGCCATGCTGCAAAAATTTTCAAAACCAGAAAGGCAGGACAGGCCATGGAGAAATGGCAGCCTTGCTACCCTGATGGGAGGGATGTAAATTGCCAACAGCCACACTGGAGAAGTGTACGGTGTGTCCTGAAACATCGAAAAAACACAGCTTAGGGAGCATAGGGCACGTCCACTCATGGTCGTATAAATTGGGAAAACTAAAAATCAGCAAGACACAGGCACCCAAATGATTAGGGCTGCTCTGTTGACAAGAACCTCCACTTCATGACACCTTAAATATCCCAGGAAAGAAAAAAATGGATAAAGAAGTTGTGGTCCTTATGTAAAATGGAATATCACTCAGACATGAAATAAATGTCATAAGGCTAGTAGAAGCAAGATGAGTGCATTTAGGAATGACGATTCTAACTGAAATAAGTCACACAGAAAAAGACACTTATCATAAGCTATCACTTATAGAGGGAATGTAAAAACCGCTACACTTGAACTGAATTACAAAACAGAACAGAGTCACACGTTTAGAAAACACACTATGGCTGCTTAACGGGAAAGGTGAGGTGGGGTGATGCATAAAACAAGGGTTTCAAATTCGCTCAGATACCGTTCCATACACCCAATATGTAATAGACAAGACCTACTCCTTGCTCAGTGAACTGGACAAAACAACCCCTATTCAACGCACAAGAATATATCTGACTAGTAAGAATCGTAAAACCTATGTATTGATATCTCTCTGGAAGTGAGTCAAGTGGGTGTAAAGCCGCATCAACACAGCCGTGAAAGGCCGCTAAACCCCATTATAAAAATAAATTACTTTTAAAAACCCGTAAAACAAAGACAGTGAAAGAGAGAGAAATTCTTCCAAAATTCGGTCAGGGGCTGTGATGCAACCTGGATTGACCATATCTAGACACACAGCTGGATGAGACATAAGGGTGGACACACTTGGGGCTGAGAGGTTGGGTGAGGTTGGGTGAGCAAACACAGACCCTTTAAAGTAATACTGCGTGGTACCCATCCAATGGGTCCCAAATCTCCAGGTTCAAGGGCATCTTCCTACATCGAAAACATGCATGAGAAACCCAGAAGATGGTACACCATGTGGTTTTGAAAGGTTTCTAAAACGCACCTCATTTCTCATCTCCTTGTGTTCGGGTTCACCATTCCAGCTACTTTACTAGCAATCTCCCTACTTGGAGAATCAGCACCTATAACCTCCTGTTCCGTACAGGTTGCAATTTGTCCTGAGGATGAACGGGAAGAGGGGCAACCAATGAGAGACTAGATCTAGGTGTTGGGACAGGCACAGGTCACTCTATTTTCCCATCAGGAAGAAGAATTAACCACAGGCTCAGCCTACCGCCGGGAACCAGAATAGGGCCTTAGGCAATCCCGTGCGTTTGCGGCCAGCTCCCAAAAAAGACAGTTGAAAAATGGAGCTCAGGGGCACTGCAATTCACAAACCTGCTGAGTTATAAATGATAACTCTCGTCCAAAAATATATTGAGGGAAGGCAACGAAGAGGATTTGAAAGCAAGGCAGAATTGCAGGAAACAGATTTCAGGAGGTAGATTCGAATCGCCTTTAAAGCACATGAAAGGTGGCAAAACGTCGACAATGATGAACTTGGCCAAAAAGAGCGTATGCGTTTTTTCCTGAATATATTCAGGAAAAAACGCATACGCTCTTTTTGGCCAACCAAGCAACCTGGAAAGGCAAATCAGCGCTACAAAGAAGTCTCGCTTCCCATCGGTCAAAAGGGCCATGCTGCAAAAATTTTCAAAACAAGAAAGGCAGGACAGGCCATGGAGAAATGGCAGCCTTGCTACGCTGATGGGAGGGATGTAAATTGCCAACAGCCACACTGGAGAAGTGTACGGTGTGTCCTAAAACTTCGAAAAAACACAGCTTAGGGAGCATAGGGCACGTCCACTCATGGTCGTATAAATTGGGAAAACTAAAAATCAGCAAGACACAGGCACCCCAATGATTAGGGCTGCTCTGTTGACAAGAACCTCCACTTCATGACACCTTAAATATCCCAGGAAAGAAAAAAAATGGATAAAGAAGTTGTGGTCCTTATGTAAAATGGAATATCACTCAGACATGAAATAAATGTCATAAGGCTAGTAGAAGCAAGATGAGTGGATGTAGGAACGACGATTCTAACTGAAATAAGTCACACAGAAAAAGACACTTATCATAAGCTATCACTTATAGAGGGAATGTAAAAACCGCTACACTTGAACTGAATTACAAAACAGAACAGAGTCACACGTTTAGAAAACACACTATGGCTGCTTAACGGGAAAGGTGAGGTGGGGTGATGCATAAAACAAGGGTTTCAAATTCGCTCAGATACCGTTCCATACACCCAATATGTAATAGACAAGACCTACTCCTTGCTCAGTGAACTGGACACAACAACCCCTATTCACCACACAAGAATATATCTGACTAGTAAGAATCGTAAAACCTATGTATTGCTATCTCTCTGGAAGTGAGTCAAGTGGGTGTAAAGCCGCATCAACACAGCCGTGAAAGGCCGCTAAACCCCATTATAAAAATAAATTACTTTTAAAAACCCGTAAAACAAAGACAGTGAAAGAGAGAGAAATTCTTCCAAAATTCGGTCAGGGGCTGTGATGCAACTTGGATTGACCATATCTAGACCCACAGCTGGATGAGACATAAGGGTGGACACACTTGGGGCTGAGAGGTTGGGTGAGGTTGGGTGAGCAAACACAGACCCTTTAAAGTAATACTGCGTGGTACCCATCCCATGGGTCCCAAATCTCCAGGTTCAAGGGCATCTTCCTACATCGAAAACATGCATGAGAAACCCAGAAGATGGTACACCGTGTGATTTTGAAAGGTTTCTAAAACGCACCTCATTTCTCATCTCCATGTGCTCGGGTTCGCCATTCCAGGTACGTTACTAGCAATCTCCCTACTTGGAGAATCAGCACCTTTAACCTCCTGTTCCCTACAGGTTGCAATTTGTCCTGAGGATGAACGGGAAGAGGGGCAACCAATGAGAGACTAGATCTAGGTGTTGGGACAGGCACAGGTCACTCTATTTTCCCATCAGGAAGAAGAATTAACCACAGGCTCAGCCTGCCGCCCAGAAGCAGAATAGGGCCTGAGGCAATCCCACGCTCTTACGGCCAGCTCCCAAAAAAGCGAGTTGAAAAATGGAGCCCAGGGACACTGCCATTCACAAACCCGCAGAGTTATAAATGATAACTCTCGTCCACAAATATATTGAGGGAAGGCAACGAAGAGGATTTGAAAGCAAGGCAGAATTGCAGGAAACAGGTTTCAGGAGGTAGATTTGAATCACCTTTAAAGCACATGAAAAGTCGCAAAACGTCGACAATGATGCCCTTGGCCAAAAAGGGCGTATGCGTTTTTTCCTGAATATATTCAGGAAAAAACGCATACGCCCTTTTTGGCCAACCAAGCAACCTGGAAAGGCAAATCAGCGCTACAAAGTAGTCTCGCTTCCCATCGGTCAAAAGGGCCATGCTGCAAAAAGTGTCAAAACCAGAAATGCAGGACAGGCCATGGAGAAATGGCAGCCTTGCTACGCTGATGGGCGGGATGTAAATTGCCAACAGCCACTCTGGAGAAGTGTACGGTGTGTCCTGAAACATCGAAAAAACACAGCTTAGGGAGCATAGGGCACGTCCACTCATGGGCGTATAAATTGGGAAAACTAAAAATCAGCAAGACACAGGCACCCCAAAGTTTAGGGCTGCTCTGTTGACAAGAACCTCCACTTCATGACACCTTAAATATCCCAGGAAAGAGAAAAATGGATAAAGAAGTTGTGGTCCTTATGTACAATGGAATATCACGCAGACATGAAATCAATGTCATAAGGCTAGAAGAAGCAAGATGAGTGGACTTAGGTACGATGATTCTAAGTGAAATAAGTCACACAGAAAAAGACACTTATCATAAGCTACCACTTATAGAGGGAATGTAAAAACCGCTACACTTGAACTGAGTTACAAAACAGAACAGAATCACACGTTTAGAAAACACACTATGGCTGCTTAACGGGAAAGGTGAGGTGGGGTGATGCATAAAACAAGGGTTTCAAATTCGCTCAGATACCGTTCCATACACCCAATAAGTAATAGACAACACCGACTCATTGCTCAGTGAACTGGACTCAACACCCCCTATTCACCGCACAAGAATATATGTGACTAGTAAGAATCTTAAAACCTATGTATTGATATCTGTCTGGAAGTGAGTCAAGTGGGTGTAAAGCCGCATAAACACAGCCGTGAAAAGCAGCTAAACCCCATTATAAAAATAAATTACTTTTAAAAACCCGTAAAACAAAGACAGTGAAAGAGAGAGAAATTCTTACAAAATTCGTTCAGAGGCTGTGATGCAACCTGGATTGACCATATCTAGACCCACAGCTGGATGAGACATAAGGGTGGACACACTTTGGGCTGAGAGGTTGGGTGAGGTTGGGTGAGCAAACACAGACCCTTTAAAGTAATACTGCGTGGTACCCATCCCATGGGTCCCAAATCTCCAGGTTCAAGGGCATCTTCCTACATCGAAAACACGCATGAGAAACCCAGAAGATGGTACACCGTGTGATTTTAAAAGGTTTCTAAAACGCACCTCATTTCTCATCTCCTTGTGTTCGGGTTCGCCATTCCAGCTACTTTACTAGCAATCTCCCTACTTGGAGAATCAGCACCTTTAACCTCCTGTTCCGTACAGGTTGCAATTTGTCCTGAGGATGAAAGGGAAGAGGGGCAACCAATGAGAGACTAGGTCTAGGTGTTGGGACAGGCACAGGTCACTCTATTTTCCCATCAGGAAGAAGAATTAACCACAGGCTCAGCCTACCGCCGGGAACCAGAATAGGGCCTTAGGCAATCCCGTGCGTTTGCGGCCAGCTCCCAAAAAAGACAGTTGAAAAATGGAGCTCAGGGGCACTGCAATTCACAAACCTGCTGAGTTATAAATGATAACTCTCGTCCAAAAATATATTGAGGGAAGGCAACGAAGAGGATTTGAAAGCAAGGCAGAATTGCAGGAAACAGATTTCAGGAGGTAGATTCGAATCGCCTTTAAAGCACATGAAAGGTGGCAAAACGTCGACAATGATGCCCTTGGCCAAAAAGAGCGTATGCGTTTTTTCCTGAATATATTCAGGAAAAAACGCATACGCTCTTTTTGGCCAACCAAGCAACCTGGAAAGGCAAATCAGCGCTACAAAGAAGTCTCGCTTCCCATCGGTCAAAAGGGCCATGCTGCAAAAATTTTCAAAACCAGAAATGCAGGACAGGCCATGGAGAAATGGCAGCCTTGCTACGCTGATGGGCGGGATGTAAATTGCCAACAGCCACTCTGAAGAAGTGAAAGGTGTGTCCTGAAACATCTAAAACACACAGCTTAGGGAGCATAGGGCACGTCCACTCATGGTCGTATAAATTGGGAAAACTAAAAATCAGCAAGACACAGGCACCCCAAAGTTTAGGGCTGCTCTGTTGACAAGAACCTCCACTTCATGACACCCTAAATATCCCAGGAAAGCGAAAAATGGATAAAGAAGTTGTGGTCCTTTTGTACAATGGAATATCACGCAGACATGAAATCAATATCATAAGGCTAGAAGAAGCAAGATGAGTGGACTTAGGTACGATGATTCTAAGTGAAATAAGTCACACAGAAAAAGACACTTATCATAAGCTATCACTTATAGAGGGAATGTAAAAACCGCTACTCTTGAACTGAGTTACAAAACAGAACAGAGTCACACGTTTAGAAAACACACTATGGCTGCTTAACGGGAAAGGTGAGGTGGGGTGATGCATAAAACAAGGGTTTCAAATTCGCTCAGATACCGTTCCATACACCCAATATGTAATAGACAACACCGACTCATTGCTCAGTGAACTGGACTCAACACCCCCTATTCACCGCACAAGAATATATGTGACTAGTAAGAATCTTAAAACCTATGTATTGATATCTGTCTGGAAGTGAGTCAAGTGGGTGTAAAGCCGCATAAACACAGCCGTGAAAAGCAGCTAAACCCCATTATAAAAATAAATTACTTTTAAAAACCCGTAAAACAAAGACAGTGAAAGAGAGAGAAATTCTTACAAAATTCGTTCAGAGGCTGTGATGCAACCTGGATTGACCATATCTAGACCCACAGCTGGATGAGACATAAGGGTGGACACACTTTGGGCTGAGAGGTTGGGTGAGGTTGGGTGAGCAAACACAGACCCTTTAAAGTAATACTGCGTGGTACCCATCCGATGGGTCCCAAATCTCCAGGTTCAAGGGCATCTTCCTACATCGAAAACATGCATGAGAAACCCAGAAGATGGTACACCGTGTGGTTTTGAAAGGTTTCTAAAACGCACCTCATTTCTCATCTCCTTGTGTTCGGGTTCGCCATTCCAGCTACTTTACTAGCAATCTCCCTACTTGGAGAATCAGCACCTTTAACCTCCTGTTCCGTACAGGTTGCAATTTGTCCTGAGGATGAACGGGAAGAGGGGCAACCAATGAGAGACTAGATCTAGGTGTAGGGACAGGCACAGGTCACTCTATTTTCCCATCAGGAAGAAGAATTAACCACAGGCTCAGCCTGCCGCCCAGAAGCAGAATAGGGCCTGAGGCAATCCCGCGCTCTTACGGCCAGCTCCCAAAAAAGCGAGTTGAAAAATGGAGCCCAGGGACACTGCCATTCACAAACCCGCAGAGTTATAAATGATAACTCTCGTCCACAAATATATTGAGGGAAGGCAACGAAGAGGATTTGAAAGCAAGGCAGAATTGCAGGAAACAGGTTTCAGGAGGTAGATTTGAATCACCTTTAAAGCACATGAAAAGTCGCAAAACGTCGACAATGATGCCCTTGGCCAAAAAGGGCGTATGCGTTTTTTCCTGAATATATTCAGGAAAAAACGCATACGCCCTTTTTGGCCAACCAAGCAACCTGGAAAGGCAAATCAGCGCTACAAAGTAGTCTCGCTTCCCATCGGTCAAAAGGGCCATGCTGCAAAAAGTGTCAAAACCAGAAATGCAGGACAGGCCATGGAGAAATGGCAGCCTTGCTACGCTGATGGGCGGGATGTAAATTGCCAACAGCCACTCTGGAGAAGTGTACGGTGTGTCCTGAAACATCGAAAAAACACAGCTTAGGGAGCATAGGGCACGTCCACTCATGGGCGTATAAATTGGGAAAACTAAAAATCAGCAAGACACAGGCACCCCAAAGTTTAGGGCTGCTCTGTTGACAAGAACCTCCACTTCATGACACCTTAAATATCCCAGGAAAGAGAAAAATGGATAAAGAAGTTGTGGTCCTTATGTACAATGGAATATCACGCAGACATGAAATCAATGTCATAAGGCTAGAAGAAGCAAGATGAGTGGACTTAGGTACGATGATTCTAAGTGAAATAAGTCACACAGAAAAAGACACTTATCATAAGCTACCACTTATAGAGGGAATGTAAAAACCGCTACACTTGAACTGAGTTACAAAACAGAACAGAATCACACGTTTAGAAAACACACTATGGCTGCTTAACGGGAAAGGTGAGGTGGGGTGATGCATAAAACAAGGGTTTCAAATTCGCTCAGATACCGTTCCATACACACAATAAGTAATAGACAACACCGACTCATTGCTCAGTGAACTGGACTCAACACCCCCTATTCACCGCACAAGAATATATGTGACTAGTAAGAATCTTAAAACCTATGTATTGATATCTGTCTGGAAGTGAGTCAAGTGGGTGTAAAGCCGCATAAACACAGCCGTGAAAAGCAGCTAAACCCCATTATACAAATAAATTACTTTTAAAAACCCGTAAAACAAAGACAGTGAAAGAGAGAGAAATTCTTACAAAATTCGTTCAGAGGCTGTGATGCAACCTGGATTGACCATATCTAGACCCACAGCTGGATGAGACATAAGGGTGGACACACTTTGGGCTGAGAGGTTGGGTGAGGTTGGGTGAGCAAACACAGACCCTTTAAAGTAATACTGCGTGGTACCCATCCCATGGGTCCCAAATCTCCAGGTTCAAGGGCATCTTCCTACATCGAAAACACGCATGAGAAACCCAGAAGATGGTACACCGTGTGATTTTAAAAGGTTTCTAAAACGCACCTCATTTCTCATCTCCTTGTGTTCGGGTTCGCAATTCCAGCTACTTTACTAGCAATCTCCCTACTTGGAGAATCAGCACCTTTAACCTCCTGTTCCGTACAGGTTGCAATTTGTCCTGAGGATGAAAGGGAAGAGGGGCAACCAATGAGAGACTAGGTCTAGGTGTTGGGACAGGCACAGGTCACTCTATTTTCCCATCAGGAAGAAGAATTAACCACAGGCTCAGCCTACCGCCGGGAACCAGAATAGGGCCTTAGGCAATCCCGTGCGTTTGCGGCCAGCTCCCAAAAAAGACAGTTGAAAAATGGAGCTCAGGGGCACTGCAATTCACAAACCTGCTGAGTTATAAATGATAACTCTCGTCCAAAAATATATTGAGGGAAGGCAACGAAGAGGATTTGAAAGCAAGGCAGAATTGCAGGAAACAGATTTCAGGAGGTAGATTCGAATCGCCTTTAAAGCACATGAAAGGTGGCAAAACGTCGACAATGATGCCCTTGGCCAAAAAGAGCGTATGCGTTTTTTCCTGAATATATTCAGGAAAAAACGCATACGCTCTTTTTGGCCAACCAAGCAACCTGGAAAGGCAAATCAGCGCTACAAAGAAGTCTCGCTTCCCATCGGTCAAAAGGGCCATGCTGCAAAAATTTTCAAAACCAGAAATGCAGGACAGGCCATGGAGAAATGGCAGCCTTGCTACGCTGATGGGCGGGATGTAAATTGCCAACAGCCACTCTGAAGAAGTGAAAGGTGTGTCCTGAAACATCTAAAACACACAGCTTAGGGAGCATAGGGCACGTCCACTCATGGTCGTATAAATTGGGAAAACTAAAAATCAGCAAGACACAGGCACCCCAAAGTTTAGGGCTGCTCTGTTGACAAGAACCTCCACTTCATGACACCCTAAATATCCCAGGAAAGAGAAAAATGGATAAAGAAGTTGTGGTCCTTATGTACAATGGAATATCACGCAGACATGAAATCAATATCATAAGGCTAGAAGAAGCAAGATGAGTGGACTTAGGTACGATGATTCTAAGTGAAATAAGTCACACAGAAAAAGACACTTATCATAAGCTATCACTTATAGAGGGAATGTAAAAACCGCTACTCTTGAACTGAGTTACAAAACAGAACAGAGTCACACGTTTAGAAAACACACTATGGCTGCTTAACGGGAAAGGTGAGGTGGGGTGATGCATAAAACAAGGGTTTCAAATTCGCTCAGATACCGTTCCATACACCCAATATGTAATAGACAACACCGACTCATTGCTCAGTGAACTGGACTCAACACCCCCTATTCACCGCACAAGAATATATGTGACTAGTAAGAATCTTAAAACCTATGTATTGATATCTGTCTGGAAGTGAGTCAAGTGGGTGTAAAGCCGCATAAACGCAGCCGTGAAAAGCAGCTAAACCCCATTATAAAAATAAATTACTTTTAAAAACCCGTAAAACAAAGACAGTGAAAGAGAGAGAAATTCTTACAAAATTCGTTCAGAGGCTGTGATGCAACCTGGATTCACCATATCTAGACCCACAGCTGGATGAGACATAAGGGTGGACACACTTTGGGCTGAGAGGTTGGGTGAGGTTGGGTGAGCAAACACAGACCCTTTAAAGTAATACTGCGTCGTACCCATCCGATGGGTCCCAAATCTCCAGGTTCAAGGGCATCTTCCTACATCGAAAACATGCATGAGAAACCCAGAAGATGGTACACCGTGTGGTTTTGAAAGGTTTCTAAAACGCACCTCATTTCTCATCTCCTTGTGCTCGGGTTCGCCATTCCAGGTACCTTACTAGCAATCTCCCTACTTGGAGAATCAGCACCTTTAACCTCCTGTTCCCTACAGGTTGCAATTTGTCCTGAAGATGAACGGGAAGAGGGGCAACCAATGAGAGACTAGATCTAGGTTTTGGGACAGGCACAGGTCACTCTATTTTCCCATCAGGAAGAAGAATTAACCACAGGCTCAGCCTGCCGCCCAGAAGCAGAATAGGGCCTGAGGCAATCCCGCGCTCTTACGGCCAGCTCCCAAAAAAGCGAGTTGAAAAATGGAGCCCAGGGACACTGCCATTCACAAACCCGCAGAGTTATAAATGATAACTCTCGTCCACAAATATATTGAGGGAAGGCAACGAAGAGGATTTGAAAGCAAGGCAGAATTGCAGGAAACAGGTTTCAGGAGGTAGATTCGAATCGCCTTTAAAGCACATGAAAAGTCGCAAAACGTCGACAATGATGCCCTTGGCCAAAAAGGGCGTATGCGTTTTTTCCTGAATATATTCAGGAAAAAACGCATACGCCCTTTTTGGCCAACCAAGCAACCTGGAAAGGCAAATCAGCGCTACAAAGTAGTCTCGCTTCCCATCGGTCAAAATGGCCATGCTGCAAAAAGTGTCAAAACCAGAAATGCAGGACAGGCCATGGAGAAATGGCAGCCTTGCTACGCTGAGGGGCGGGATGTAAATTGCCAACAGCCACTCTGGAGAAGTGTACGGTGTGTCCTGAAACATCTAAAACACACAGCTTAGGGAGCATAGGGCACGTCCACTCATGGGCGTATAAATTGGGAAAACTAAAAATCAGCAAGACACAGGCACCCCAAATTTTAGGGCTGCTCTGTTGACAAGAACCTCCACTTCATGACACCTTAAATATCCCAGGAAAGAGAAAAATGGATAAAGAAGTTGTGGTCCTTATGTACAATGGAATATCACGCAGACATGAAATCAATGTCATAAGGCTAGAAGAAGCAAGATGAGTGGACTTAGGTACGATGATCCTAAGTGAAATAAGTCACACAGAAAAAGACACTTATCATAAGCTACCACTTATAGAGGGAATGTAAAAACCGCTACACTTGAACTGAGTTACAAAACAGAACAGAATCACACGTTTAGAAAACACACTATGGCTGCTTAACGGGAAAGGTGAGGTGGGGTGATGCATAAAACAAGGGTTTCAAATTCGCTCAGATACCGTTCCATACACCCAATAAGTAATAGACAACACCGACTCATTGCTCAGTGAACTGGACTCAACACCCCCTATTCACCGCACAAGAATATATGTGACTAGTAAGAATCTTAAAACCTATGTATTGATATCTGTCTGGAAGTGAGTCAAGTGGGTGTAAAGCCGCATAAACACAGCCGTGAAAAGCAGCTAAACCCCATTATAAAAATAAATTACTTTTAAAAACCCGTAAAACAAAGACAGTGAAAGAGAGAGAAATTCTTACAAAATTCGTTCAGAGGCTGTGATGCAACCTGGATTGACCATATCTAGACCCACAGCTGGATGAGACATAAGGGTGGACACACTTTGGGCTGAGAGGTTGGGTGAGGTTGGGTGAGCAAACACAGACCCTTTAAAGTAATACTGCGTGGTACCCATCCCATGGGTCCCAAATCTCCAGGTTCAAGGGCATCTTCCTACATCGAAAACATGCATGAGAAACCCAGAAGATGGTACACCGTGTGATTTTAAAAGGTTTCTAAAACGCACCTCATTTCTCATCTCCTTGTGTTCGGGTTCGCCATTCCAGCTACTTTACTAGCAATCTCCCTACTTGGAGAATCAGCACCTTTAACCTCCTGTTCCGTACAGGTTGCAATTTGTCCTGAGGATGAAAGGGAAGAGGGGCAACCAATGAGAGACTAGGTCTAGGTGTTGGGACAGGCACAGGTCACTCTATTTTCCCATCAGGAAGAAGAATTAACCACAGGCTCAGCCTACCGCCGGGAACCAGAATAGGGCCTTAGGCAATCCCGTGCGTTTGCGGCCAGCTCCCAAAAAAGACAGTTGAAAAATGGAGCTCAGGGGCACTGCAATTCACAAACCTGCTGAGTTATAAATGATAACTCTCGTCCAAAAATATATTGAGGGAAGGCAACGAAGAGGATTTGAAAGCAAGGCAGAATTGCAGGAAACAGATTTCAGGAGGTAGATTCGAATCGCCTTTAAAGCACATGAAAGGTGGCAAAACGTCGACAATGATGAACTTGGCCAAAAAGAGCGTATGCGTTTTTTCCTGAATATATTCAGGAAAAAACGCATACGCCCTTTTTGGCCAACCAAGCAACCTGGAAAGGCAAATCAGCGCTACAAAGAAGTCTCGCTTCCCATCGGTCAAAAGGGCCATGCTGCAAAAATTTTCAAAACCAGAAAGGCAGGACAGGCCATGGAGAAATGGCAGCCTTGCTACGCTGATGGGAGGGATGTAAATTGCCAACAGCCACACTGGAGAAGTGTACGGTGTGTCCTGAAACTTCGAAAAAACACAGCTTAGGGAGCATAGGGCACGTCCACTCATGGTCGTATAAATTGGGAAAACTAAAAATCAGCAAGACACAGGCACCCCAATGATTAGGGCTGCTCTGTTGACAAGAACCTCCACTTCATGACACCTTAAATATCCCAGGAAAGAAAAAAATGGATAAAGAAGTTGTGGTCCTTATGTAAAATGGAATATCACTCAGACATGAAATAAATGTCATAAGGCTAGTAGAAGCAAGATGAGTGCATTTAGGAATGACGATTCTAACTGAAATAAGTCACACAGAAAAAGACACTTATCATAAGCTATCACTTATAGAGGGAATGTAAAAACCGCTACACTTGAACTGAATTACAAAACAGAACAGAGTCACACGTTTAGAAAACACACTATGGCTGCTTAACGGGAAAGGTGAGGTGGGGTGATGCATAAAACAAGGGTTTCAAATTCGCTCAGATACCGTTCCATACACCCAATATGTAATAGACAAGACCTACTCCTTGCTCAGTGAACTGGACAAAACAACCCCTATTCAACGCACAAGAATATATCTGACTAGTAAGAATCGTAAAACCTATGTATTGATATCTCTCTGGAAGTGAGTCAAGTGGGTGTAAAGCCGCATCAACACAGCCGTGAAAGGCCGCTAAACCCCATTATAAAAATAAATTACTTTTAAAAACCCGTAAAACAAAGACAGTGAAAGAGAGAGAAATTCTTCCAAAATTCGTTCAGAGGCTGTGATGCAACCTGGATTGACCATATCTAGACACACAGCTGGATGAGACATAAGGGTGGACACACTTGGGGCTGAGAGGTTGGGTGAGGTTGGGTGAGCAAACACAGACCCTTTAAAGTAATACTGCGTGGTACCCATCCCATGGGTCCCAAATCTCCAGGTTCAAGGGCATCTTCCTACATCGAAAACATGCATGAGAAACCCAGAAGATGGTACACCATGTGGTTTTGAAAGGTTTCTAAAACGCACCTCATTTCTCATCTCCTTGTGTTCGGGTTCGCCATTCCAGCTACTTTACTAGCAATCTCCCTACTTGGAGAATCAGCACCTTTAACCTCCTGTTCCGTACAGGTTGCAATTTGTCCTGAGGATGAACGGGAAGAGGGGCAACCAATGAGAGACTAGGTCTAGGTGTTGGGACAGGCACAGGTCACTCTAATTTCCCATCAGGAAGAAGAATTAACCACAGGCTCAGCCTACCGCCGGGAACCAGAATAGGGCCTTAGGCAATCCCGTGCGTTTGCGGCCAGCTCCCAAAAAAGACAGTTGAAAAATGGAGCTCAGGGGCACTGCAATTCACAAACCTGCTGAGTTATAAATGATAACTCTCGTCCAAAAATATATTGAGGGAAGGCAACGAAGAGGATTTGAAAGCAAGGCAGAATTGCAGGAAACAGATTTCAGGAGGTAGATTCGAATCGCCTTTAAAGCACATGAAAGGTGGCAAAACGTCGACAATGATGAACTTGGCCAAAAAGAGCGTATGCGTTTTTTCCTGAATATATTCAGGAAAAAACGCATACGCTCTTTTTGGCCAACCAAGCAACCTGGAAAGGCAAATCAGCGCAACAAAGAAGTCTCGCTTCCCATCGGTCAAAAGGGCCATGCTGCAAAAATTTTCAAAACAAGAAAGGCAGGACAGGCCATGGAGAAATGGCAGCCTTGCTACGCTGATGGGAGGGATGTAAATTGCCAACAGCCACACTGGAGAAGTGTACGGTGTGTCCTAAAACTTCGAAAAAACACAGCTTAGGGAGCATAGGGCACGTCCACTCATGGTCGTATAAATTGGGAAAACTAAAAATCAGCAAGACACAGGCACCCCAATGATTAGGGCTGCTCTGTTGACAAGAACCTCCACTTCATGACACCTTAAATATCCCAGGAAAGAAAAAAAATGGATAAAGAAGTTGTGGTCCTTATGTAAAATGGAATATCACTCAGACATGAAATAAATGTCATAAGGCTAGTAGAAGCAAGATGAGTGGATGTAGGAACGACGATTCTAACTGAAATAAGTCACACAGAAAAAGACACTTATCATAAGCTATCACTTATAGAGGGAATGTAAAAACCGCTACACTTGAACTGAATTACAAAACAGAACAGAGTCACACGTTTAGAAAACACACTATGGCTGCTTAACGGGAAAGGTGAGGTGGGGTGATGCATAAAACAAGGGTTTCAAATTCGCTCAGATACCGTTCCATACACCCAATATGTAATAGACAAGACCTACTCCTTGCTCAGTGAACTGGACACAACAACCCCTATTCACCGCACAAGAATATATCTGACTAGTAAGAATCGTAAAACCTATGTATTGCTATCTCTCTGGAAGTGAGTCAAGTGGGTGTAAAGCCGCATCAACACAGCCGTGAAAGGCCGCTAAACCCCATTATAAAAATAAATTACTTTTAAAAACCCGTAAAACAAAGACAGTGAAAGAGAGAGAAATTCTTCCAAAATTCGGTCAGGGGCTGTGATGCAACTTGGATTGACCATATCTAGACCCACAGCTGGATGAGACATAAGGGTGGACACACTTGGGGCTGAGAGGTTGGGTGAGGTTGGGTGAGCAAACACAGACCCTTTAAAGTAATACTGCGTGGTACCCATCCCATGGGTCCCAAATCTCCAGGTTCAAGGGCATCTTCCTACATCGAAAACATGCATGAGAAACCCAGAAGATGGTACACCGTGTGATTTTGAAAGGTTTCTAAAACGCACCTCATTTCTCATCTCCATGTGCTCGGGTTCGCCATTCCAGGTACGTTACTAGAAATCTCCCTACTTGGAGAATCAGCACCTTTAACCTCCTGTTCCCTACAGGTTGCAATTTGTCCTGAGGATGAACGGGAAGAGGGGCAACCAATGAGAGACTAGATCTAGGTGTTGGGACAGGCACAGGTCACTCTATTTTCCCATCAGGAAGAAGAATTAACCACAGGCTCAGCCTGCCGCCCAGAAGCAGAATAGGGCCTGAGGCAATCCCGCGCTCTTACGGCCAGCTCCCAAAAAAGCGAGTTGAAAAATGGAGACCAGGGACACTGCCATTCACAAACCCGCAGAGTTATAAATGATAACTCTCGTCCACAAATATACTGAGGGAAGGCAACGAAGAGGATTTGAAAGCAAGGCAGAATTGCAGGAAACAGGTTTCAGGAGGTAGATTTGAATCACCTTTAAAGCACATGAAAAGTCGCAAAACGTCGACAATGATGCCCTTGGCCAAAAAGGGCGTATGCGTTTTTTCCTGAATATATTCAGGAAAAAACGCATACGCCCTTTTTGGCCAACCAAGCAACCTGGAAAGGCAAATCAGGGCTACAAAGTAGTCTCGCTTCCCATCGGTCAAAAGGGCCATGCTGCAAAAAGTGTCAAAACCAGAAATGCAGGACAGGCCATGGAGAAATGGCAGCCTTGCTACGCTGATGGGCGGGATGTAAATTGCCAACAGCCACTCTGGAGAAGTGTACGGTGTGTCCTGAAACATCGAAAAACCACAGCTTAGGGAGCATAGGGCACGTCCACTCATGGGCGTATAAATTGGGAAAACTAAAAATCAGCAAGACACAGGCACCCCAAAGTTTAGGGCTGCTCTGTTGACAAGAACCTCCACTTCATGACACCTTAAATATCCCAGGAAAGAGAAAAATGGATAAAGAAGTTGTGGTCCTTATGTACAATGGAATATCACGCAGACATGAAATCAATGTCATAAGGCTAGAAGAAGCAAGATGAGTGGACTTAGGTACGATGATTCTAAGTGAAATAAGTCACACAGAAAAAGACACTTATCATAAGCTACCACTTATAGAGGGAATGTAAAAACCGCTACACTTGAACTGAGTTACAAAACAGAACAGAATCACACGTTTAGAAAACACACTATGGCTGCTTAACGGGAAAGGTGAGGTGGGGTGATGCATAAAACAAGGGTTTCAAATTCGCTCAGATACCGTTCCATACACCCAATAAGTAATAGACAACACCGACTCATTGCTCAGTGAACTGGACTCAACACCCCCTATTCACCGCACAAGAATATATGTGACTAGTAAGAATCTTAAAACCTATGTATTGATATCTGTCTGGAAGTGAGTCAAGTGGGTGTAAAGCCGCATAAACACAGCCGTGAAAAGCAGCTAAACCCCATTATAAAAATAAATTACTTTTAAAAACCCGTAAAACAAAGACAGTGAAAGAGAGAGAAATTCTTACAAAATTCGTTCAGAGGCTGTGATGCAACCTGGATTGACCATATCTAGACCCACAGCTGGATGAGACATAAGGGTGGACACACTTTGGGCTGAGAGGTTGGGTGAGGTTGGGTGAGCAAACACAGACCCTTTAAAGTAATACTGCGTGGTACCCATCCCATGGGTCCCAAATCTCCAGGTTCAAGGGCATCTTCCTACATCGAAAACACGCATGAGAAACCCAGAAGATGGTACACCGTGTGATTTTAAAAGGTTTCTAAAACGCACCTCATTTCTCATCTCCTTGTGTTCGGGTTCGCCATTCCAGCTACTTTACTAGCAATCTCCCTACTTGGAGAATCAGCACCTTTAACCTCCTGTTCCGTACAGGTTGCAATTTGTCCTGAGGATGAAAGGGAAGAGGGGCAACCAATGAGAGACTAGGTCTAGGTGTTGGGACAGGCACAGGTCACTCTATTTTCCCATCAGGAAGAAGAATTAACCACAGGCTCAGCCTACCGCCGGGAACCAGAATAGGGCCTTAGGCAATCCCGTGCGTTTGCGGCCAGCTCCCAAAAAAGACAGTTGAAAAATGGAGCTCAGGGGCACTGCAATTCACAAACCTGCTGAGTTATAAATGATAACTCTCGTCCAAAAATATATTGAGGGAAGGCAACGAAGAGGATTTGAAAGCAAGGCAGAATTGCAGGAAACAGATTTCAGGAGGTAGATTCGAATCGCCTTTAAAGCACATGAAAGGTGGCAAAACGTCAAAATGATGCCCTTGGCCAAAAAGAGCGTATGCGTTTTTTCCTGAATATATTCAGGAAAAAACGCATACGCTCTTTTTGGCCAACCAAGCAACCTGGAAAGGCAAATCAGCGCTACAAAGAAGTCTCGCTTCCCATCGGTCAAAAGGGCCATGCTGCAAAAATTTTCAAAACCAGAAATGCAGGACAGGCCATGGAGAAATGGCAGCCTTGCTACGCTGATGGGCGGGATGTAAATTGCCAACAGCCATTCTGAAGAAGTGAAAGGTGTGTCCTGAAACATCTAAAACACACAGCTTAGGGAGCATAGGGCACGTCCACTCATGGTCGTATAAATTGGGAAAACTAAAAATCAGCAAGACACAGGCACCCCAAAGTTTAGGGCTGCTCTGTTGACAAGAACCTCCACTTCATGACACCCTAAATATCCCAGGAAAGAGAAAAATGGATAAAGAAGTTGTGGTCCTTATGTACAATGGAATATCACGCAGACATGAAATCAATATCATAAGGCTAGAAGAAGCAAGATGAGTGGACTTAGGTACGATGATTCTAAGTGAAATAAGTCACACAGAAAAAGACACTTATCATAAGCTATCACTTATAGAGGGAATGTAAAAACCGCTACTCTTGAACTGAATTACAAAACAGAACAGAGTCACACGTTTAGAAAACACACTATGGCTGCTTAACGGGAAAGGTGAGGTGGGGTGATGCATAAAACAAGGGTTTCAAATTCGCTCAGATACCGTTCCATACACCCAATATGTAATAGACAACACCGACTCATTGCTCAGTGAACTGGACTCAACACCCCCTATTCACCGCACAAGAATATATGTGACTAGTAAGAATCTTAAAACCTATGTATTGATATCTGTCTGGAAGTGAGTCAAGTGGGTGTAAAGCCGCATAAACACAGCCGTGAAAAGCAGCTAAACCCCATTATAAAAATAAATTACTTTTAAAAACCCGTAAAACAAAGACAGTGAAAGAGAGAGAAATTCTTACAAAATTCGTTCAGAGGCTGTGATGCAACCTGGATTGACCATATCTAGACCCACAGCTGGATGAGACATAAGGGTGGACACACTTTGGGCTGAGAGGTTGGGTGAGGTTGGGTGAGCAAACACAGACCCTTTAAAGTAATACTGCGTGGTACCCATCCGATGGGTCCCAAATCTCCAGGTTCAAGGGCATCTTCCTACATCGAAAACATGCATGAGAAACCCAGAAGATGGTACACCGTGTGGTTTTGAAAGGTTTCTAAAACGCACCTCATTTCTCATCTCCTTGTGTTCGGGTTCGCCATTCCAGCTACTTTACTAGCAATCTCCCTACTTGGAGAATCAGCACCTTTAACCTCCTGTTCCGTACAGGTTGCAATTTTTCCTGAGGATGAACGGGAAGAGGGGCAACCAATGAGAGACTAGATCTAGGTGTTGGGACAGGCACAGGTCACTCTATTTTCCCATCAGGAAGAAGAATTAACCACAGGCTCAGCCTGCCGCCCAGAAGCAGAATAGGGCCTGAGGCAATCCCGCGCTCTTACGGCCAGCTCCCAAAAAAGCGAGTTGAAAAATGGAGCCCAGGGACACTGCCATTCACAAACCCGCAGAGTTATAAATGATAACTCTCGTCCACAAATATATTGAGGGAAGGCAACGAAGAGGATTTGAAAGCAAGGCAGAATTGCAGGAAACAGGTTTCAGGAGGTAGATTCGAATCGCCTTTAAAGCACATGAAAAGTCGCAAAACGTCGACAATGATGCCCTTGGCCAAAAAGGGCGTATGCGTTTTTTCCTGAATATATTCAGGAAAAAACGCATACGCCCTTTTTGGCCAACCAAGCAACCTGGAAAGGCAAATCAGCGCTACAAAGTAGTCTCGCTTCCCATCGGTCAAAATGGCCATGCTGCAAAAAGTGTCAAAACCAGAAATGCAGGACAGGCCATGGAGAAATGGCAGCCTTGCTACGCTGAGGGGCGGGATGTAAATTGCCAACAGCCACTCTGGAGAAGTGTACGGTGTGTCCTGAAACATCTAAAACACACAGCTTAGGGAGCATAGGGCACGTCCACTCATGGGCGTATAAATTGGGAAAACTAAAAATCAGCAAGACACAGGCACCCCAAATTTTAGGGCTGCTCTGTTGACAAGAACCTCCACTTCATGACACCTTAAATATCCCAGGAAAGAGAAAAATGGATAAAGAAGTTGTGGTCCTTATGTACAATGGAATATCACGCAGACATGAAATCAATGTCATAAGGCTAGAAGAAGCAAGATGAGTGGACTTAGGTACGATGATCCTAAGTGAAATAAGTCACACAGAAAAAGACACTTATCATAAGCTACCACTTATAGAGGGAATGTAAAAACCGCTACACTTGAACTGAGTTACAAAACAGAACAGAATCACACGTTTAGAAAACACACTATGGCTGCTTAACGGGAAAGGTGAGGTGGGGTGATGCATAAAACAAGGGTTTCAAATTCGCTCAGATACCGTTCCATACACCCAATATGTAATAGACAAGACCTACTCCTTGCTCAGTGAACTGGACTCAACACCCCCTATTCACCGCACAAGAATATATGTGACTAGTAAGAATCTTAAAACCTATGTATTGATATCTGTCTGGAAGTGAGTCAAGTGGGTGTAAAGCCGCATAAACACAGCCGTGAAAAGCAGCTAAACCCCATTATAAAAATAAATTACTTTTAAAAACCCGTAAAACAAAGACAGTGAAAGGGAGATAAATTCTTACAAAATTCGTTCAGAGGCTGTGATGCAACCTGGATTGACCATATCTAGACCCACAGCTGGATGAGACATAAGGGTGGACACACTTGGGGCTGAGAGGTTGGGTGAGGTTGGGTGAGCAAACACAGACCCTTTAAAGTAATACTGCGTGGTACCCATCCCATGGGTCCCAAAACTCCAGGTTCAAGGGCATCTTCCTACATCGAAAACATGCATGAGAAACCCAGAAGATGGTACACCGTGTGATTTTGAAAGGTTTCTAAAACGCACCTCATTTCTCATCTCCTTGTGTTCGGGTTCGCCATTCCAGCTACTTTACTAGCAATCTCCCTACTTGGAGAATCAGCACCTTTAACCTCCTGTTCCGTACAGGTTCCAATTTGTCCTGAGGATGAAAGGGAAGAGGGGCAACCAATGAGAGACTAGATCTAGGTGTTGAGACAGGCACAGTTCACTCTATTTTCCCATCAGGAAGAAGAATTAACCACAGGCTCAGCCTACCGCCGGGAACCAGAATAGGGCCTTAGGCAATCCCGTGCGTTTGCGGCCAGCTCCCAAAAAAGATAGTTGAAAAATGGAGCTCAGGGGCACTGCAATTCACAAACCTGCTGAGTTATAAATGATAACTCTCGTCCAAAAATATATTGAGGGAAGGCAACGAAGAGGATTTGAATGCAAGGCAGAATTGCAGGAAACAGATTTCAGGAGGTAGATTCGAATCGCCTTTAAAGCACATGAAAGGTGGTAATACGTCGACAATGATGACCTTGACCAAAAAGGGCGTATGCGTTTTTTCCTGAATATATTCAGGAAAAAACGCATACGCCCTTTTTGGCCAACCAAGCAACCTGGAAAGGCAAATCAGCGCTACAAAGAAGTCTCGCTTCCCATCGGTCAAAAGGGCCATGCTGCAAAAATTTTCAAAACCAGAAATGCAGGACAGGCCATGGAGAAATGGCAGCCTTGCTACGCTGATGGGCGGGATGTAAATTGCCAACAGCCACACTGGAGAAGTGTACGGTGTGTCCTGAAACATCGAAAAAACACAGCTTAGGGAGCATAGGGCACGTCCACTCATGGTCGTATAAATTGGGAAAACTAAAAATCAGCAAGACACAGGCACCCCAATGATTAGGGCTGCTCTGTTGACAAGAACCTCCACTTCATGACACCTTAAATATCCCAGGAAAGAAAAAAATGGATAAAGAATTTGTGGTCCTTATGTAAAATGGAATATCACTCAGACATGAAATAAATGTCATAAGGCTAGTAGAAGCAAGATGAGTGGATTTAGGAACGACGATTCTAAGTGAAATAAGTCACACAGAAAAAGACACTTATCA
The DNA here is from genome assembly GCF_028021215.1 of Eschrichtius robustus. NCBI lineage: Eukaryota > Metazoa > Chordata > Mammalia > Artiodactyla > Eschrichtiidae > Eschrichtius > Eschrichtius robustus. The sequence continues at coordinate 1,955,800 of NW_027175351.1, forward strand.
TAAGCTATCACTTATAGAGGGCATGTAAAAACCGCTACACTTGAACTGAATTACAAAACAGAACAGAGTCACACGTTTAGAAAACACACTATGGCTGCTTAACGGGAAAGGTGAGGTGGGGTGATGCATAAAACAAGGGTTTCAAATTCGCTCACATACCGTTCCATACACCCAATATGTAATAAAACAAGACCTACTCCTTGCTCAGTGAACTGGACACAACACCCCCTATTCACCGCACAAGAATATATCTGACTAGTAAGAATCGTAAAACCTATGTATTGATATCTCTCTGGAAGTGAGTCAAGTGGGTGTAAAGCCGCATCAACACAGCCGTGAAAGGCCGCTAAACCCCATTATAAAAATAAATTACTTTTAAAAACCCGTAAAACAAAGACAGTGAAAGAGAGAGAAATTCTTCCAAAATTCGGTCAGGGGCTGTGATGCAACCTGGATTGACCATCTCTAGACACACAGCTGGATGAGACATAAGGGTGGACACTCTTGGGGCTGAGAGGTTGGGTGAGGTTGGGTGAGCAAACGCACAACCTTTAAAGTAATACTGCGTGGTACGCATCCCATGGGTCCCAAATCTCCAGGTCCACGGGCATCTTCCTACATCGAAAACATACATGAGAAACCCAGAAGATGGTACACCGTGTGATTTTGAAAGGTTTCTAAAACGCACCTCATTTCTCATCTCCTTGTGTTCGGGTTCGCCATTCCAGGTACTTTACTAGCAATCTCCCTACTTGGAGAATCAGCACCTTTAACCTCCTGTTCCCTACAGGTTGCAATTTGTCCTGAGGATGAACGGGAAGAGGGGCAACCAATGAGAGACTAGATCTAGGTGTTGGGACAGGCACAGGTCACTCTATTTTCCCATCAGGAAGAAGAATTAACCACAGGCTCAGCCTGCCGCCCAGAAGCAGAATAGGGCCTGAGGCAATCCCAAGCTCTTGCGGCCAGCTCCCAAAAAAGCGAGTTGAAAAATGGAGCCCAGGGACACTGCCTTTCACAAACCCGCAGAGTTATAAATGATAACTCTCGTCCACAAATATATTGAGGGAAGGCAACGAAGAGGATTTGAAAGCAAGGCAGAATTGCAGGAAACAGGTTTCAGGAGGTAGATTCGAATCGCCTTTAAAGCACATGAAAAGTCGCAAAACGTCGACAATGATGCCCTTGGCCAAAAAGGGCGTATGCGTTTTTTCCTGAATATATTCAGGAAAAAACGCATACGCCCTTTTTGGCCAACCAAGCAAACTGGAAAGGCAAATCAGCGCTACAAAGTAGTCTCGCTTCCCATCGGTCAAAAGGGCCATGCTGCAAAAAGTGTCAAAACCAGAAATGCAGGACAGGCCACGGAGAAATGGCAGCCTTGCTACAATGAGGGGCGGGATGTAAATTGCCAACAGCCACTCTGGAGAAGTATACGGTGTGTCCTGAAACATCTAAAACACACGGCTTAGGGAGCATAGGGCACGTCCACTCATGGGCGTATAAATTGGGAAAACTAAAAATCAGCAAGACACAGGCACCCCAAAGTTTAGGGCTGCTCTGTTGACAAGAACCTCCACTTCATGACACCTTAAATATCCCAGGAAAGAGAAAAATGGATAAAGAAGTTGTGGTCCTTATGTACAATGGAATATCACGCAGACATGAAATCAATATCATAAGGCTAGAAGAAGCAAGATGAGTGGACTTAGGTACGATGATTCTAAGTGAAATAAGTCACACAGAAAAAGACACTTATCATAAGCTATCACTTATAGAGGGAATGTAAAAACCGCTACACTTGAACTGAGTTACAAAACAGAACAGAGTCACACGTTTAGAAAACACACTATGGCTGCTTAACGGGAAAGGTGAGATGGGGTGATGCATAAAACAAGGGTTTCAAATTGGCTCAGAAACCGTTCCATACACCCAATATGTAATAGACAAGACCGACTCCTTGCTCAGTGAACTGGACTCAACACCCCCTATTCACCACACAAGAATATATCTGACTAGAAAGAATCTTAAAACCTATGTATTGATATCTCTCTGGAAGTGAGTCAAGTGGGTGTAAAGCCGCATAAACACAGCCGTGAAAAGCAGCTGAACCCCATTATAAAAATAAATTACTTTTAAAATCCCGTAAAACAAAGACAGTGAAAGAGAGAGAAATTCTTCCAAAATTCGGTCTGGGGCTGTGATGCAACCTGGATTGACCATATCTAGACACACAGCTGGATGAGACATAAGGGTGGACACTCTTGGGGCTGAGAGGCTGGGTGAGGTTGGGTGAGCAAACGCAGAACCTTTAAAGTAATACTGCGTGGTACGCATCCCATGGGTCCCAAATCTCCAGGTTCAAGGGCATCTTCCTCCATCGAAAACATACATGAGAAACCCAGAAGATGGTACACCGTGTGATTTTTAAAGGTTTCTAAAACGCACCTCATTTCTCATCTCCTTGTGCTCGGGTTCGCCATTCCAGGAACTTTACTAGCAATCTCCCTACTTGGAGAATCAGCACCTTTAACCTCCTGATCCCTACAGGTTGCAATTTGTCCTGAGGATGAACGGGAAGAGGGGCAACCAATGAGAGACTAGATCTAGGTGTTGGGACAAGCACAGGTCACTCTATTTTCCCATCAGGAAGAAGAATTAACCACAGGCTCAGCCTGCCGCCCAGAAGCAGAATAGGGCCTGAGGCAATCCCGCGCTTTTGCGGCCAGCTCGCAAAAAAGCCAGTTGAAAAATGGAGCCCAGGGTCACTGCCATTCACAAACCCGCAGAGTTATAAATGATAACTCTCGTCCACAAATATATTGAGGGAAGGCAACGAAGAGGATTTGAAAGCAAGACAGAATTGCAGGAAACAGGTTTCAGGAGGTGGATTCGAATCGCCATTAAAGCACATGAAAAGCCGCAAAACGTCGACAATGATGCCCTTGGCCAAAAAGGGCGTATGCGTTTTTTCCTGAATATATTCAGGAAAAAACGCATACGCCCTTTTTGGCCAACCAAGCAACCTGGAAAGGCTAATCTGCGCTACAAAGAAGTCTCGCTTCCCATCGGTCAAAACGGCCATGCTGCAAAAATTGTGAAAACCAGAAATGCAGGACAGGCCATGGAGAAATGGCAGCCTTTCTACGCTGATGGGCGGGATGTAAATTGCCAACAGCCACTCTGGAGAAGTGTACGGTGTGTCCTGAAACATCGAAAAAACACAGCTTAGGGAGCATAGGGCACGTCCACTCATGGGCGTATAAATTGGGAAAACTAAAAATCAGCAAGACACAGGCACCCCAAAGTTTAGGGCTGTTCTGTTGACAAGAACCTCCACTTCATGACACCTTAAATATCCCAGGAAAGAGAAAAATGGATAAAGAAATTGTGGTCCTTATGTACAATGGAATATCACTCAGACATGAAATCAATGTCATAAGGCTAGTAGAAGCAAGATGAGTGGATTTAGGTACGACGATTCTAAGTGAAATAAGTCACACAGAAAAAGACACTTATCATAAGCTATCACTTATAGAGGGAATGTAAAAACCGCTACACTTGAACTGAATTACAAAACAGAACAGAGTCACACCTTTAGAAAACACACTATGGCTGCTTAATGGGAAAGGTGAGGTGGGGTGATGCATAAAACAAGGGTCTCAAATTCGCTCAAATACCGTTCCATACACCCAATATGTAATAGAAAAGACCGACTCCTTGCTCAGTGAACTGGACTCAACACCCCCTATTCACCGCACAAGAATATATGTGACTAGTAAGAATCTTAAAACCTATGTATTGATATCTGTCTGGAAGTGAGTCAAGTGGGTGTAAAGCCGCATAAACACAGCCGTGAAAACCAGCTAAACCCCATTATAAAAATAAATTACTGTTACAAACCCGTAAAACAAAGACAGTGAAAGAGAAAAATTCTTCCAAAATTCGGTCAGGGGCTGTGATGCAACCTGGATTGACCATATCTAGACATACAGCTGGATGAGACATAACGGTGGACACTCTTTGGGCTGAGAGTTTGGGTGAGGTTGGGTGAGCAAACGCACAACCTTTAAAGTAATACTGCGTGGTATGCATCCCATGGGTCCCAAATCTCCAGTTTCAAGGGCATCTTCCTACATCGAAAACATATATGAGAAACCCAGAAGATGGTACACCGTGTGATTTTGAAAGGTTTCTAAAACGCACCTCATTTCTCATCTCCTTGTGCTCGGGTTCGCCAATCCAGGTACTTTACAAGCAATCTCCCTACTTGGAGAATCAGCACCTTTAACCTCCTGTTCCCTACAGGTTGCAATTTGTCCTGAGGATGAACGGGAAGAGGGGCAACCAATGAGAGACTAGATCTAGGTGTTGGGACAGGCACAGGTCACTCTATATTCCCATCGGGAAGAAGAATTAACCACAGGCTCAGCCTGCTGCAGGGAACCAGAATAGGGCCTGAGGCAATCCCGTGCTTTTGCGGCCAGCTCCCAAAAAAGACAGTTGAAAAATGGAGCTCAGGGGCACTGCTTTCACAAACCTGCTGAGTTATAGATGATTACTCCAGTCCACAAATATATTGAGGGAAGGCAACGAAGAGGATTTGAAAGCAAGGCAGAATTGCAGGAAACAGGTTTCAGGAGGTAGATTCGAATCGCCTTTAAAGCACATGAAAAGTCGCAAAACGTCGACAATGATGCCCTTGGCCAAAAAGGGCGTATGCGTTTTTTCCTGAATATATTCAGGAAAAAACGCATACGCCCTTTTTGACCAACCAAGCAACCTGGAAAGGCTAATCTGCGCTACAAAGAAGTCTCGCTTCCCATCGGTCAAAAGGGCCATGCTGCAAAAAGTGTCAAAACCAGAAATGCAGGACAGGCCATGGAGAAATGGCAGCCTTGCTACGCTGATGGGCGGGATGTACATTGCCAACAGCCACTCTGGAGAAGTGTACGGTGTGTCCTGAAACATCGAAAAAACACAGCTTAGGGAGCATAGGACACGTTCACTCGTGAGCGTATAAATTGGGAAAACTAAAAATCAGCAAGACACAGGCACCCTAAAGTTCAGGGCTGCTCTGTTGACAAGAACCTCCACTTCATGACACCTTAAATATACCAGGAAAGAGAAAAATGGATAAAGAAGTTGTGGTCCTTATGTACAATGGAATATCACTCAGACATGAAATCAATGTCATAAGGCTAGTAGAAGCAAGATGAGTGGATTTAGGTACGACGATTCTAAGTGAAATAAGTCACACAGAAAAAGACACTTATCATAAGCTATCACTTATAGAGGGAATGTAAAAACTGCTACACTTGAACTGAATTACAAAACAGAACAGAGTCACACGTTTAGAAAACACACTATGGCTGCTTAACGGGAAAGGTGAGGTGGGGTGATGCATAAAACAAGGGTTTCAAATTGGCTCAGATACCGTTCCATACACCCAATATGTAATAGACAAGACCAACTCCTTGCTCAGTGAACTGGACTCAACACCCCTTATTCACCGCACAAGAATATATGTGACTAGTAAGAATCGTAAAACCTATGTATTGATATCTGTCTGGAAGTGAGTCAAGTGGGTGTAAAGCCGCATAAACACAGCCGTGAAAAGCAGCTAAACACCATTATAAAAATAAATTACTTTTAAAAACCCGTAAAACAAAGACAGTGAAAGAGAGAGAAATTCTTACAAAATTCGTTCAGGGGCTGTGATGCAACCTGGATTGACCATATCTAGACCCACAGCTGGATGAGACATAAGGGTGGACACTCTTGGGGCTGAAAGGTTGGGTGAGGTTGGGTGAGCAAACGCAGACCCTTTAAAGTAATACTGCCTGGTACCCATCCCATGGGTCCCAAATATCCAGGTTCAAGGGCATCTTCCTACATCGAAAACATGCATGAGAAATCCAGAAGATGGTACACCGTGTGATTTTGAAAGGTTTCTAATACGCACCTCATTTCTCAACTCCTTGTGCTCGGGTTCGCCTTTCCACCTACTTTACAAGCAATCTCCCTACTTGGAGAATCAGCACCTTTAAGCTCCTGTTCCGTACAGGTTGCAATTTGTCCTGAGGATGAACGGGAAGAGGGGTAACCAATGAGAGACTAGATCTAGGTGTTGGGACAGGCACAGGTCACTCTATTTTCCCATCAGGAAGAAGAATTAACCACAGGCTCAGCCTGCCGCCCAGAAGCAGAATAGGGCCTGAGGCAATCCCGCGCTCCTGAGGCCAGCTCCCAAAAAAGCGAGTTGAAAAATGGAGCCCAGGGACACTGCCTTTCACAAACCCGCAGAGTTATAAATGATAACTCTCGTCCACAAATATATTGAGGGAAGGCAACGAAGAGGATTTGAAAGTAAGGCAGAATTGCAGGAAACAGGTTTCAGGAGGTAGATTCGAATCGCCTTTAAAGCACATGAAAAGTCGCAAAACGTCGACAATGATGCCCTTGGCCAAAAAGGGCGTATGCGTTTTTTCCTGAATATATTCAGGAAAAAACGCATACGCCCTTTTTGGCGAACCAAGCAACCTGGAATGGCAAATCAGCGCTACAAAGAAGTCTCGCTTCCCATCGGTCAAAAGGGCCATGCTGCAGAAAGTGTCAAAAACAGAAATGCAGGACAGGCCATGGAGAAATGGCAGCCTTGCTACGCTGATGGGCGGGATGTAAATTGCCAACAGCCACTCTGGAGAAGTATACGGTGTGTCCTGAAACATCGAAAAATCACAGCTTAGGGAGCATAGGGCACGTCCACTCATGGGCGTATAAATTGGGAAAACTAAAAATCAGCAAGACACAGGCACCCCAAATTTTAGGGCTGCTCTGTTGACAAGAACCTCCACTTCGTGACACCTTAAATATCCCAGGAAAGAGAAAAATGGATAAAGAATTTGTGGTCCTTATGTACAATGGAATATCACTCAGACATGAAATCAATGTCATAAGGCTAGTAGAAGCAAGATGAGTGGATTTAGGTACGACGATTCTAAGTGAAATAAGTCACACAGAAAAAGACACTTATCATAAACTATCACTTATAGAGGGAATGTAAAAACCGCTACACTTGAACTGAATTACAAAACAGAACAGAGTCTCACGTTTAGAAAATACACTATGGCTGCTTAACGGGAAAGGTGAGGTGGGGTGATGCATAAAACAAGGTTTACAAATTCGATCAGATACCGTTCTATACACCCAATATGTAATAGACAAGACCTACTCCTTGCTCAGTGAACTGGACTCAACACCCCCTATTCACCGCAGAAGAATATATGTGACTAGTAAGAATCTTAAAACCTATGTATTGATATCTGTCTGGAAGTGAGTCAAGTGTGTGTAAAGCCGCATAAACACAGCCGTGAAAGGCAGCTAAACCCCATTATAAAAATAAATTACTTTTAAAAACCCGTAAAACAAATACAGTGAAAGAGAGAGAAATTCTTACATAATTCGTTCAGGGGCTGTGATGCAACCTGGATTGACCATATCTAGACCCACAGCTGGATGAGACATAAGGGTGGACACTCTTGGGGCTGAGAGGTTGGGTGAGGTTGGGTGAGCAAACGCACAACCTTTAAAGTAGTACTGCGTGGTACCCATCCCATGGGTCCCAAATCTCCAGGTTCAAGGGCATCTTCCTACATCGAAAACATGCATGAGAAACCCAGAAGAAGGTACACCATGTGATTTTGAAAGGTTTCTAAAACGCACCTCATTTCTCATCTCCTTGTGCTCGGGTTCGCACTTCCAGCTACTTTACTAGCAATCTCCCTACTTGGAGAATCAGCACCTTTAAACTCCTGTTCCCTACAGGTTGCAATTTGTCCTGAGGATGAACGGGAAGAGGGGCAACCAATGAGAGACTAGATCTAGGTGTTGGGACAGGCACAGGTCACTCTATTTTCCCATCGGGAAGAAGAATTAACCACAGGCTCAGCCTGCCGCCCAGAAGCAGAATAGGGCCTGAGGCAATCCCGCGCTCTTATGGCCAGCTCCCAAAAAAGGGAGTTGAAAAATGGAGCCCAGGGACACTGCCATTCACAAACCCGCAGAGTTATAAATGATAACTCTCGTCCACAAATATATTGAGGGAAGGCAACGAAGAGGATTTGAAAGCAAGGCAGAATTGCAGGAAACAGGTTTCAGGAGGTAGATTCGAATTGCCTTTAAAGCACATGAAAAGTCGCAAAACGTCGACAATGATGCCCTTGGCCAAAAAGGGCGTATGCGTTTTTTCCTGAATATATTCAGGAAAAAACGCATACACCCTTTTTGGCCAACCAAGCAACCTGGAAAGGCAGATCAGCGCTACAAAGTAGTCTCGCTTCCCATCGGTCAAAAGGGCCATGCTGCAAAAAGTGTCAAAACCAGAAATGCAGGACAGGCCATGGAGAAATGGCAGCCTTGCTACGCTGATGGGCGGGATGTAAATTGCCAACAGCCACTCTGGAGAAGTGTACGGTGTGTCCTGAAACATCTAAAACACACAGCTTAGGGAGCATAGGGCACGTCCACTCATGGGCGTATAAATTGGGAAAACTAAAAATCAGCAAGACACAGGCACCCCAAAGTTTAGGGCGGCTCTGTTGACAAGAACCTCCACTTCATGACACCTTAAATATCCCAGGAAAGAGAAAAATGGATAAAGAAGTTGTGGTCCTTATGTACAATGGAATATCACTCAGACATGAAATCAATGTCATAAGGCTAGAAGAAGCAAGATGAGTGGACTTAGGTACGACGATTCTAAGTGAAATAAGTCACACAGAAAAAGACACTTATCATAAGCTATCACTTATAGAGGGAATGTAAAAACCGCTACACTTGAACTGAATTACAAAACAGAACAGAGTCACACGTTTAGAAAACACACTATGGCTGCTTAACGGGAAAGGTGAGGTGGGGTGATGCATAAAACAAGGGTTTCAAATTGGTTCAGATACCGTTCCATACACCCAATATGTAATAGAAAAGACCGACTCCTTGCTCAGTGAACTGGACTCAACACCCCCTATTCACCGCACAAGAATATATGTGACTAGTAAGAATCTTAAAACCTATGTATTGATATCTGTCTGGAAGTGAGTCAAGTGGGTGTAAAGCCGCATAAACACAGCCGTGAAAAGCAGCTAAACCCCATTATAAAAATAAATTACTTTTAAAAACCCGTAAAACAAAGACAGTGAAAGAGAGAGAAATTCTTACAAAATTCGTTCAGGGGCTGTGATGCAACCTGGATTGACCATATCTAGACCCACAACTGGATGAGACATAAGGGTAGACACACTTGGGGCTGAGAGGTTGGGTGAGGTTGGGTGAGAAAACACAGACCCTTTAAAGTAATACTGCGTGGTACGCATCCCATGGGTCCCAAATCTCTAGGTTCAAGGGCATATTCCTACATCGAAAACATGCATGAGAAACCCAGAAACACCGTGTGATTTTGAAAGGTTTCTAAAACGCACCTCATTTCTCATCTCCTTGTGCTCGGGTTCGCCATTCCAGCTACTTTACTAGCAATCTCCCTACTTGGAGAATCAGCACCTTTAACCTCCTGTTCCCTACAGGTTGCAATTTGTCCTGAGGATGAACGGACGAGGGGCAACCAAAGAGAGACTAGATCTAGGTGTTGGGACAGGCACAGGTCACTCTATTTTCCCATCAGGAAGAAGAATTAACCACAGGCTCAGCCTGCCGCAGGGAACCAGAATAGGGCCTGAGGCAATCCCGTGCTTTTGCGGCCAGCTCCCAAAAAAGACAGTTGAAAAATGGAGCTCAGGGGCACTGCCATTCACAAACCTGCTGAGTTATAAATGAATACTCCAGTCCACAAATATATTGAGGGAAGGCAACGAAGAGGATTTGAAAGCAAGGCAGAATTGCAGGAAACAGGTTTCAGGAGGTAGATTCGAATCGCCTTTAAAGCACATGAAAAGTGGCAAAACGTCGACAATGATGCCCTTGGCCAAAAAGGGCGTATGCGTTTTTTCCTGAATATATTCAGGAAAAAACGCATACGCCCTTTTTGGCCAACCAAGCAACCTGGAAAGGCAAATCAGCGCTACAAGGAAGTCTCGCTTCCCATCGGTCAAAAGGGCCATGCTGCAAAAAGTGTCAAAACCAGAAATGCAGTACAGGCCATGGAGAAATGGCAGCCTTGCTACGCTGATGGGCGGGATGTAAATTGCCAACAGCCACTCTGGAGAAGTGTAAGGTGTGTCCTGAAACATCGAAAAAACACAGCATAGGGAGCATAGGGCACGTCCACTCATGGGCGTATAAATTGGGAAAACTAAAAATCAGCAAGACACAGGCACCCCAAAGTTTAGGGCTGCTCTGTTGACAAGAACCTCCAATTCATCACACCTTAAATATCCCAGGAAAGAGAAAAATGGATAAAGAAGTTGTGGTCCTTATGTACAATGGAATATCACTCAGATATGAAATCAATGTCATAAGGCTACTAGAAGCAAGATGAGTGGATTTACGTACGACGATTCTAAGTGAAATAAGTCACACAGAAAAAGACACTTATCATAAGCTATCACTTATAGAGGTAATGTAAAAACCGCTACACTTGAACTGAATTACAAAACAGAACAGAGTCACACATTTAGAAAACACACTATGGCTGCTTAACGGGAAAGGTGAGGTGGGGTGATGCATGAAACAAGGGTTTCAAATTGGCTCAGATACCGTTCCATACACCCAATATGTAATAGAAAAGACCGACTCCTTGCTCAGTGAACTGGACTCAACACCCCCTATTCACCGCACAAGAATATATGTTAGTAGTAAGCATCTTAAAACCTATGTATTGATATCTGTCTGGAAGTGAGTCAAGTGGGTGTAAAGCCGCATAAACACAGGCTTGAAAAGCACATAAACCCCATTATAAAAATAAATTAGTTTTAAAAACCCTTAAAATAAAGACAGTGAAATAGAGAAATTCTTACAAAAATCGTTCAGAGGATGTGATGCAACCTGGATTGACCATATATAGACACACAGCTGGATGATAACATAAGGGTGGACACTCTTGGGGTTGAGAGGTTGGGTGAGCAATCGCATAACCTTTAAAGTAATACTGCGTGGTACCCATCCCATGGGTCCCAAATCTCCAGGTTCAAGGACATCTTCCTACATCGAAAACATGCATGAGAAACCCAGAAGATGGTACACCGTGTGATTTTGAAAGGTTTCTAAGACGCACCTCATTTCTCATCTCCTTGTGTTCGGGTTCGCCATTCCAGCTACTTTACTAGCAATCTCCCTACTTGGAGAATCAGCACCTTTAACCTCCTGTTCCGTACAGGTTCCAATTTGTCCTGAGAGTGAAAGGGAAGAGGGGCAACCAATGAGAGACTAGATCTAGGTGTTGGGACAGGCACAGGTCACTCTATTTTCCCATCAGGAAGAAGAATTAACCACAGGCTCAGCCTGCCCCCCGGAACGAGAATAGGGCCTTAGGCAATCCCGTGCTTTTGCGGCCAGCTCCCAAAAAAGACAGTTGAAAAATGGAGCTCGGGGGCACTGCCTTTCACAAACCCGCTGAGTTATAAATGATAACTCCAGTCCACAAATATATTGAGGGAAGGCAACGAAGAGGATTTGAAAGAAAGGCAGAATTGCAGGAAACAGGTTTCAGGAGGTAGATTCGAATCGCCTTTAAAGCATATGAAAAGTGGCAAAACGTCGACAATGATGCCCTTGGCCAAACAGGGCGTATGCGTTTTTTCCTGAATATATTCAGGAAAAAACGCATACGCCCTGTTTGGCCAACCAAGCAACCTGGAAAGGCAAATCAGCGCTACAAAGAAGTCTCGCTTCCCATCGGTCAAAAGGGCCATGCTGCAGAAAGTGTCAAAACCAGAAATGCAGGACAGGCCATAGAGAAATGGCAGCCTTGCTACGCTGATGGGCGGGATGTAAATTGCCAACAGCCGCTCTGCAGAAGTGTACTGTGTGTCCTGAAACATTGAAAAAACACAGCTTAGGGAGCATAGGGCACGTCCACTCATGGGCGTATAAATTGGGAAAACTAAAAATCAGCAAGACACAGGCACCCCAAAGTTTAGCGCTGCTCTGTTGACAGGAACCTCCACTTCATGACACCTTAAATATCCCAGGAAAGAGAAAAATGGATAAAGAAGTTGTGGTCCTTATGTACAATGGAATATCACTCAGACATGAAATCAATGTCATAAGGCTACTAGAAGCAAGATGAGTGGATTTAGGTACGACGATTCTAAGTGAAATAAGTCACACAGAAAAAGACACTTATCATAAGCTATCACTTATAGAGGGAATGTAAAAACCGCTACACTTGAACTGAATTACAAAACAGAACAGAGTCACACGTTTAGAAAACACACTATGGCTGCTTAACGGGAAAAGTGAGGTGGGGTGAGGCATAAAACAAGGGTTTCAAATTCGCTCAGATACCGTTCCATACACCCAATATGTAATAGACAAGACCTACTCCTTGCTCAGTGAACTGGACTCAACACCCCCTATTCACCGCACAAGAATATATGTGACTAGTAAGAATCTTCAAACCTATGTATTGATATCTGTCTCGAAGTGAGTCAATTGGGTGTAAAGCCGCATAAACACAGCCATGAAAAGCAGCTAAACCCCATTATAAAAATAAATTACTTTTAAAAACCCGTAAAACAAAGACAGTGAAAGAGAGAAATTCTTACAAAATTCGTTCAGAGGCTGTGATGCAACCTGGATTGACCATATCTAGACCCACAGTTGGATGAGACATAAAGGTGGACACTCTTGGGGTTGAGAGTTTGGGTGAGCAAACGCAGACCCTTTAAAGTAATACTGCGTGGTACCCATCCCATGGGTCCCAAATCTCCAGGTTCAAGGGCATCTTCCTACATCGAAAACATGCATGAGAAACCCAGAAGATGGTACACCGTGTGATTTTGAAAGGTTTCTAAAACGCACCTCATTTCTCATCTCCTTGTGTTCGGGTTTGCCATTCCAGCTACTTTACTAGCAATCTCCCTACTTGGAGAATCAGCACCTTTAACCTCCTGTTCCCTACAGGTTGCAATTTGTCCTGATGATGAACTGGAAGAGGGGCAACCAATAAGAGACTAGATCTAGGTGTTGGGACAGTCACAGGTCACTCTATTTTCCCATCAGGAAGAAGAATTAACCACAGGATCAGCCTGCCACCCAGAATCAGAATAGGGCCTGAGGCAATCCCGTGCTTTTGCGGGCAGCTCCCAAAAAAGTGAGTTGAAAAATGGAGCTCAGGGACACTGCGATTCACAAACCCGCAGAGTTATAAATGATAACTCTCGTCCACAAATATATTGAGGGAAGGCAACGAAGATGATTTGAAAGCAAGGCAGAATTGCAGGAAACAGGTTTCAGGAGGTAGGTTCGAATCGCCTTTAAAGCACATGAAAAGTTGCAAAACGTCGACAATGATGCCCTTGGCTAAACAGGGCGTATGTGTTTTTTCCTGAATATATTCAGGAAAAAACGCATACGCCCTGTTTGGCCAACCAAGCAACCTGGAAATGCTAATCAGCACTACAAAGAAGTCTCCCTTCCCATCGGTCAAAAGGGCCATGCTGCAAAAAGTGTCAAAACCAGAAATGCAGGACAGGCCATGGAGAAATGGCAGCCTTGCTACGCTGATGGGCGGGATGTAAATTGCCAACAGCCACTCTGGAGAAGTGTACGGTGTGTCCTGAAACATCGAAAAAACACAACATAGGGAGCATAGGGCACGTCCTCTCATGGGCGTATAAATTGGGAAAACTAAAAATCAGCAAGACCCAGGCACCCCAAAGTTTAGGGCTGCTCTGTTGACAAGAACCTCCACTTCATGACATCTTAGATATCCCAGGAAAGAGAAAAATGGATAAAGAAGTCGTGGTCCTTATGTACAATGGAATATCACTCAGACATGAAATCAATGTCATAAGGCTAGTAGAAGCAAGATGAGTAGATTTAGGTACAACGATTCTAAGTGAAATAAGTCACACAGAAAAAGACACTTATCATAAGCTATCACTTATAGAGGGAATGTAAAAACCGCTACACTTGAACTGAATTACAAAACAGAACAGAGTCTCACGTTTAGAAAACACACTATGGCTGCTTAATGGGAAAGGTGAGGTGGGGTGATGCATAAAACAAGGTTTTCAAATTCGCTCAGATACCGTTCCATACACCCAATATGAAATAGACAAGACCTACTCCTTGCTCAGTGAACTGGACTCAACACCCCCTATTCACCGCACAAGAATATATGTGACTAGTAAGAATCTTAAAACCTATGTATTGATATCTGTCTGGAAGTGAGTCCAGTGGGTGTAAAGCCGCATAAACACAGCCGTGAAAACCAGCTAAACCCCATTATAAAAATAAATTACTTTTAAAAATCCGTAAAACAAAGACAGTGAAAGAGAGAGTAATTCTTACAAAATTCTTTCAGGGGCTGTGATGCCACCTGGATTGACCATATCTAGACCCACATCTGGATGAGACATAAGGGTGGACACTCTTGGGGCTGAAAGGTTGGGTGAGGTTGGGTGAGCAAACGCAGACCCTTTAAAGTAATACTGCCTGGTACCCATCCCATGGGTCCCAAATCTCCAGGTTCAAGGGCATCTTCCTACATCGAAAACATGCATGAGAAACCCAGAAGATGGTACACCATGTGATTTTGAAAGGTTTCTCAAACGCACCTCATTTCTCATCTCCTTGTGCTCGGGTTCGCCATTCCAGCTACTTTACTAGCAATCTCCCTACTTGGAGAATCAGCACCTTTAACCTCCTGTTCCCTACAGGTTGCAATTTGTCCTGAGGATGAAAGGGAAGAGGGGCAACCAATGAGAGACTAGATCTAGGTGTTGGGACAGGCACAGGTCACTCTATTTTCCCATCAGGAAGAAGAATTAACCACAGGCTCAGCCTGCCGCCCAGAAGCAGAATAGGGCCTGAGGCAATCCCGCGCTCTTAAGGCCAGCTCCCAAAAAAGGGAGTTGAAAAATGGAGCCCAGGGACACTGCCATTCACAAACCCGCAGAGTTATAAATGATAACTCTCGTCCACAAATATATTGAGGGAAGGCAACGAAGAGGATTTGAAAGCAAGGCAGAATTGCAGGAAACAGGTTTCAGGAGGTAGATTCGAATCGCCTTTAAAGCACATGAAAAGTCGCAAAACGTCGACAATGATGCCCTTGGCCAAAAAGGGCGTATGCGTTTTTTCCTGAATATATTCAGGAAAAAACGCATACGCCCTTTTTGGCCAACCAAGCAACCTTGAAAGCAAATCAGCGCTACAAAGTAGTCTCGCTTCCCATCGGTCAAAAGGGCCATGCTGCAAAAAGTGTCAAAACCAGAAATGCAGGACAGGCCATGGAGAAATGGCAGCCTTGCTACACTGATGGGCGGGATATAAATTGCCAACAGCCACTCTGGAGAAGTGTACGGTGTGTCCTGAAACATCTAAAACACACAGCTTAGGGAGCATAGGGCACGTCCACTCATGGGCGTATAAATTGGGAAAACTAAAAATCAGCAAGACACAGGCACCCCAAAGTTTAGGGCTGCTCTGTTGACAAGAACCTCCACTTCATGACACCTTAAATATCCCAGGAAAGAGAAAAATGGATAAAGAAGTTGTGGTCCTTATGTACAATGGAATATCACTCAGACATGAAATCAATGTCATAAGGCTAGTAGAAGCAAGATGAGTGGATTTAGGTACGACGATTCTAAGTGAAATAAGTCACACAGAAAAAGACACTTATCATAAGCTATCACTTATAGAGGGAATGTAAAAACCCCTACACTTGAACTGAATTACAAAACAGAACAGAGTCACTCGTTTAGAAAACACACTATGGCTGCTTAACGGGAAAGATGAGGTGGGGTGATGCATAAAACAAGGGTTTCAAATTCGCTCAGATACCGTTCCATACAACCAATATGTAATAGAAAAGACCGACTCCTTGCTCAGTGAACTGGACTCAACACCCCCTATTCACCGCACAAGAATATATGTGACTAGTAAGAATCTTAAAACCTATGTATTTATATCTGTCTGGAAGTGAGTCAAGTGGGTGTAAAGCCGCATAAACACACCCGTGAAAAGCAGCTAAACCCCATTATAAAAATAAATTACTTTTAAAAGCCCGTAAAACAAAGACAGTGAAAGACAGAGAAATTCTTACAAAATTCGTTCAGAGGCTGTGATGCAACCTGGATTGACCATATCTAGACCCACAGCTGGATGAGACATAAGGGTGGACACACTTGGGGCTGAGAGGTTGGGTGAGGTTGGGTGAGCAAACACAGACCCTTTAAAGTAATACTGCCTGGTACCCATCCCATGGGTCCCAAATCTCCAAGTTCAAGGGCATATTCCTACATCGAAAACATGCATGAGAAACCCAGAACGTGGTACACCGTGTGATTTTGAAAGGTTTCTAAAACGCACCTCATTTCTCATCTCCTTGTGCTCGGGATCGCCATTCCAGCTACTTTACTAGCAATCTCCCTACTTGGAGAATCAGCACCTTTAACCTCCTGTTCCCTACAGGTTGCAATTTGTCCTGAGGATGAACGGAAGAGGGGCAACCAATGAGAGACTAGATCTAGGTGTAGGGACAGGCACAGGTCACTCTATTTTCCCATCAGGAAGAAGAATTAACCACAGGCTCAGCCTGCCGCCCAGAAGCAGAATAGGGCCTGAGGCAATGCCGCGCTCCTGCGGCCAGCTCCCAAAAATGCGAGTTAAAAAATGGAGCCCAGGGACACTGCCATTCACAAACCCGCAGAGTTATAAATGATAACTCTCGTCCACAAATATATTGAGGGAAGGCAACGAAGAGGATTTGAAAGCAAGGCAGAATTGCAGGAAACAGGTTTCAGGAGGCAGATTCGAATCGCCTTTAAAGCACATGAAAAGTCGCAAAACGTCGACAATGATGCCCTTGGCCAAAAAAGGCGTATGCGTTTTTTCCTGAATATATTCAGGAAAAAACGCATACGCCCTGTTTGGCCAACCAAGCAACCTGGAAAGGCAAATCAGCGCTACAAAGTAGTCTCGCTTCCCATCGGTCAAAAGGGCCATGCTGCAGAAAGTGTCAAAACCAGAAATGCAGGACAGGCCATAGAGAAATGGCAGCCTTGCTACGCTGATGGGCGGGATGTAAATTGCCAACAGCCACTCTGGAGAAGTGTACGGTGTGTCCTGAAACATCGAAAAAACACAGCTTAGGGAGCATAGGGCACGTCCACTCATGGGCGTATAAATTGGGAAAACTAAAAATCAGCAAGACACAGGCACCCCAAAGTTTAGGGCTGCTCTGTTGACAAGAACCTACACTTCATGACACCTTAAATATCCCAGGAAAGAGAAAAATGGATAAAGAAGTTGTGGTCCTTATGTACAATGGAATATCACTCAGACATGAAATCAATGTCTTAAGGCTAGTAGAAGCAAGATGAGTGGATTTAGGTACGACGATTCTAAGCGAAATAAGTCACACAGAAAGACACTTATCATAAGCTATCACTTATAGAGGGAATGTAAAAACCGCTACACTTGAACTGAATTACAAAACAGAGCAGAGTCTCACGTTTAGAAAACACACTATGGCTGCTTAACGGGAAAGGTGAGGTGGGGTGATGCATAAAACAAGGTTTTCAAATTCGCTCAGATACCGTTCCATACACCCAATATGAAATAGACAAGACCTACTCCTTGCTCAGTGAACAGGATTCAACACCCCCTATTCACCGCAGAAGAATATATGTGACTAGTAAGAATCTTAAAACCTATGTATTGATATCTGTCTGGAAGTGAGTCCAGTGGGTGTAAAGCCGCATAAACACAGCCGTGAAAACCAGCTAAACCCCATTATAAAAATAAATTACTTTTAAAAACCCGTAAAACAAAGACAGTGAAAGAGAGAGAAATTCTTACAAAATTCTTTCAGGGGCTGTGATGCAACCTGGATTGACCATATCTAGACCCACAGCTGGATGAGACATAAGGGTGGACACACTTGGGGCTGAAAGGTTGGGTGAGGTTCGGTGAGCAAACGCAGACCCTTTAAAGTAATACTGCCTGGTACCCATCCCATGGGTCCCAATTCTCCAGGTTCAAGGGCATCTTCCTACATCGAAAACATGCATGAGAAACCCAGAAGATGGTACACCGTGTGATTTTGAAAGGTTTCTAAAACGCACCTCATTTCTCATCTCCTTGTGCTCGGGTTCGCCATTCCAGCTACTTTACTAGCAATCTCCCTACTTGGAGAATCAGCACCTTTAACCTCCTGTTCCCTACAGGTTGCAATTTGTCCTGAGGATGAACGGGAAGAGGGGCAACCAATGAGAGACTAGATCTAGGTGTTGGGACAGGCACAGGTCACTCTATTTTCCCATCGGGAAGAAGAATTAACCACAGGCTCAGCCTGCCGCCCAGAAGCAGAATAGGGCCTGAGGCAATCCCGCGCTCTTAAGGCCAGCTCCCAAAAAAGGGAGTTGAAAAATGGAGCCCAGGGACACTGCCATTCACAAACCCACAGAGTTATAAATGATAACTCTCGTCCACAAATATATTGAGGGAAGGCAACGAAGAGGATTTGAAAGCAAGGCAGAATTGCAGGAAACAGGTTTCAGGAGGTAGATTCGAATCGCCTTTAAAGCACATGAAAAGTCGCAAAACGTCGACAATGATGCCCTTGGCCAAAAAGGGCGTATGCGTTTTTTCCTGAATATATTCAGGAAAAAACGCATACGCCCTTTTTGGCCAACCAAGCAACCTGGAAAGGCAAATCAGCGCTACAAAGTAGTCTCGCTTCCCATCGGTCAAAAGGGCCATGCTGCAAAAAGTGTCAAAACCAGAAATGCAGGACAGGCCATGGAGAAATGGCAGCCTTGCTATGCTGATGGGCGGGATGTAAATTGCCAACAGCCACTCTGGAGAAGTGTACGGTGTGTCCTGAAACATCTAAAACACACAGCTTAGGGAGCATAGGGCACGTCCACTCATGGGCGTATAAATTGGGAAAACTAAAAATCAGCAAGACACAGGCACCCCAAAGTTTAGGGCTGCTCTGTTGACAAGAACCTCCACTTCATGACACCTTAAATATCCCAGGAAAGAGAAAAATGGATAAAGAAGTTGTGGTCCTTATGTACAAAGGAATATCACTCAGACATGAAATCAATGTCATAAGGCTAGAAGAAGCAAGATGAGTGGATTTAGGTACGATGATTCTAAGTGAAATAAGTCACACAGAAAAAGACACTTATCATAAGCTATCACTTATAGAGGGAATGTAAAAACCGCTACACTTGAACTGAATTACAAAACAGAACAGAGTCACACGTTTAGAAAACACACTATGGCTGCTTAACGGGAAAGGTGAGGTGGGGTGATGCATAAAACAAGGGTTTCAAATTGGCTCAGATACCGTTCCATACACCCAATATGTAATAGAAAAGACCGACTCCTTGCTCAGTTAACTGGACTCAACACCCCCTATTCACCGCACAAGAATATATGTGAATAGTAAGAATCTTAAAACCTATGTATTGATATCTGTCTGGAAGTGAGTCAAGTGGGTGTAAAGCCGCATAAACACACCCGTGAAAAGCAGCTATACCCCGTTATAAAAATAAATTACTTTTAAAAACCCGTAAAACAAAGACAGTGAAAGAGAGAGAAATTCTTACAAAATTCGTTCAGGGGCTGTGATGCAACCTGGATTGACCATATCTAGACCCACAGCTGGATGAGACATAAGGGTGGACACACTTGGGGCTGAGAGGTTGGGTGAGGTTGGGTGAGCAAACACAGACCCTTTAAAGTAATACTGCCTGGTACCCATCCCATGGGTCCCAAATCTCCAAGTTCAAGGGCATATTCCTACATCGAAAACATGCATGAGAAACCCAGAACGTGGTACACCGTGTGATTTTGAAAGGTTTCTAAAACGCACCTCATTTCTCATCTCCTTGTGCTCGGGATCGCCATTCCAGCTACTTTACTAGCAATCTCCCTACTTGGAGAATCAGCACCTTTAACCTCCTGTTCCCTACAGGTTGCAATTTGTCCTGAGGATGAACGGAAGAGGGGCAACCAATGAGAGACTAGATCTAGGTGTAGGGACAGGCACATGTCACTCTATTTTCCCATCAGGAAGAAGAATTAACCACAGGCTCAGCCTGCCGCCCAGAAGCAGAATAGGGCCTGAGGCAATGCCGCGCTCCTGCGGCCAGCTCCCAAAAATGCGAGTTGAAAAATGGAGCCCAGGGACAATGCCATTCACAAACCCACAGAGTTATAAATGATAACTCTCGTCCACAAATATATTGAGGGAAGGCAACGAAGAGGATTTGAAAGCAAGGCAGAATTGCAGGAAACAGGTTTCAGGAGGCAGATTCGAATCGCCTTTAAAGCACATGAAAAGTCGCAAAACGTCGACAATGATGCCCTTGGCCAAAAAGGGCGTATGCGTTTTTTCCTGAATATATTCAGGAAAAAACGCATACGCCCTTTTTGGCCAACCAAGCAACCTGGAAAGGCAAATCAGCGCTACAAAGAAGTCTCGCTTCCCATCGGTCAAAAGGGCCATGCTGCAAAAAGTGTCAAAACTAGAAATGCAGGACAGGCCATAGAGAAATGGCAGCCTTGCTACACTGATGGGCGGGATATAAATTGCCAACAGCCACTCTGGAGAAGTGTACGGTGTGTCCTGAAACATCTAAAACACACAGCTTAGGGAGCATAGGGCACGTCCACTCACGGGCGTATAAATTGGGAAAACTAAAAATCAGCAAGACACAGGCACCCCAAAGTTTAGGGCTGCTCTGTTGACAAGAACCTCCACTTCATGACACCTTAAATATCCCAGGAAAGAGAAAAATGGATAAAGAAGTTGTGGTCCTTATGTACAATGGAATATCACTCAGACATGAAATCAATGTCATAAGGCTAGTAGAAGCAAGATGAGTGGATTTAGGTACGACGATTCTAAGTGAAATAAGTCACACAGAAAAAGACACTTATCATAAGCTATCACTTATAGAGGGAATGTAAAAACCCCTACACTTGAACTGAATTACAAAACAGAACAGAGTCACTCGTTTAGAAAACACACTATGGCTGCTTAACGGGAAAGATGAGGTGGGGTGATGCATAAAACAAGGGTTTCAAATTCGCTCAGATACCGTTCCATACAACCAATATGTAATAGAAAAGACCGACTCCTTGCTCAGTGAACTGGACTCAACACCCCCTATTCACCGCACAAGAATATATGTGACTAGTAAGAATCTTAAAACCTATGTATTTATATCTGTCTGGAAGTGAGTCAAGTGGGTGTAAAGCCGCATAAACACACCCGTGAAAAGCAGCTAAACCCCATTATAAAAATAAATTACTTTTAAAAGCCCGTAAAACAAAGACAGTGAAAGACAGAGAAATTCTTACAAAATTCGTTCAGAGGCTGTGATGCAACCTGGATTGACCATATCTAGACCCACAGCTGGATGAGACCTAAGGGTGGACACACTTGGGGCTGAGAGGTTGGGTGAGGTTGGGTGAGCAAACACAGACCCTTTAAAGTAATACTGCCTGGTACCCATCCCATGGGTCCCAAATCTCCAAGATCAAGGGCATATTCCTACATCGAAAACATGCATGAGAAAACCAGAACGTGGTACACCGTGTGATTTTGAAAGGTTTCTAAAACGCACCTCATTTCTCAACTCCTTGTGCTCGGGATCGCCATTCCAGCTACTTTACTAGCAATCTCCCTACTTGGAGAATCAGCACCTTTAACATCCTGTTCCCTACAGGTTGCAATTTGTCCTGAGGATGAACGGAAGAGGGGCAACCAATGAGAGACTAGATCTAGGTGTAGGGACAGGCACAGGTCACTCTATTTTCCCATCAGGAAGAAGAATTAACCACAGGCTCAGCCTGCCGCCCAGAAGCAGAATAGGGCCTGAGGCAATGCCGCGCTCCTGCGGCCAGCTCCCAAAAATGCGAGTTGAAAAATGGAGCCCAGGGACACTGCCATTCACAAACCCGCAGAGTTATAAATGATAACTCTCGTCCACAAATATATTGAGGGAAGGCAACGAAGAGGATTTGAAAGCAAGGCAGAATTGCAGGAAACAGGTTTCAGGAGGCAGATTCGAATCGCCTTTAAAGCACATGAAAAGTCGCAAAACGTCGACAATGATGCCCTTGGCCAAAAAAGGCGTATGCGTTTTTTCCTGAATATATTCAGGAAAAAACGCATACGCCCTGTTTGGCCAACCAAGCAACCTGGAAAGGCAAATCAGCGCTACAAAGTAGTCTCGCTTCCTATCGGTCAAAAGGGCCATGCTGCAGAAAGTGTCAAAACCAGAAATGCAGGACAGGCCATAGAGAAATGGCAGCCTTGCTACGCTGATGGGCGGGATGTAAATTGCCAACAGCCACTCTGGAGAAGTGTACGGTGTGTCCTGAAACATCGAAAAAACACAGCTTAGGGAGCATAGGGCACGTCCACTCATGGGCGTATAAATTGGGAAAACTAAAAATCAGCAAGACACAGGCACCCCAAAGTTTAGGGCTGCTCTGTTGACAAGAACCTCCACTTCATGACACCTTAAATATCCCAGGAAAGAGAAAAATGGATAAAGAAGTTGTGGTCCTTATGTACAATGGAATATCACTCAGACATGAAATCAATGTCTTAAGGCTAGTAGAAGCAAGATGAGTGGATTTAGGTACGACAATTCTAAGCGAAATAAGTCACACAGAAAGACACTTATCATAAGCTATCACTTATAGAGGGAATGTAAAAACCGCTACACTTGAACTGAATTACAAAACAGAACAGAGTCTCACGTTTAGAAAACACACTATGGCTGCTTAACGGGAAAGGTGAGGTGGGGTGATGCATAAAACAAGGTTTTCAAATTCGCTCAGATACCGTTCCATACACCCAATATGAAATAGACAAGACCTACTCCTTGCTCAGTGAACAGGACTCAACACCCCCTATTCACCGCAGAAGAATATATGTGACTAGTAAGAATCTTAAAACCTATGTATTGATATCTGTCTGGAAGTGAGTCCAGTGGGTGTAAAGCCGCATAAACACAGCCGTGAAAACCAGCTAAACCCCATTATAAAAATAAATTACTTTTAAACACCCGTAAAACAAAGACAGTGAAAGAGAGAGAAATTCTTACAAAATTCTTTCAGGGGCTGTGATGCAACCTGGATTGACCATATCTAGACCCACAGCTGGATGAGACATAAGGGTGGACACTCTTGGGGCTGAAAGGTTGGGTGAGGTTGGGTGAGCAAACGCAGACCCTTTAAAGTAATACTGCCTGGTACCCATCCCATGGGTCCCAATTCTCCAGGTTCAAGGGCATCTTCCTACATCGAAAACATGCATGAGAAACCCAGAAGATGGTACACCGTGTGATTTTGAAGGGTTTCTAAAACGAACCTCATTTCTCATCTCCTTGTGCTCGGGTTCGCCATTCCAGCTACTTTACTAGCAATCTCCCTACTTGGAGAATCAGCACCTTTAACCTCCTGTTCCCTACAGGTTGCAATTTGTCCTGAGGATGAACGGGAAGAGGGGCAACCAATGAGAGACTAGATCTAGGTGTTGGGACAGGCACAGGTCACTCTATTTTCCCATCGGGAAGAAGAATTAACCACAGGCTCAGCCTGCCGCCCAGAAGCAGAATAGGGCCTGAGGCAATCCCGCGCTCTTAAGGCCAGCTCCCAAAAAAGGGAGTTGAAAAATGGAGCCCAGGGACACTGCCATTCACAAACCCACAGAGTTATAAATGATAACTCACGTCCACAAATATATTGAGGGAAGGCAACGAAGAGGATTTGAAAGCAAGGCAGAATTGCAGGAAACAGGTTTCAGGAGGTAGATTCGAATCGCCTTTAAAGCACATGAAAAGTCGCAAAACGTCGACAATGATGCCCTTGGCCAGAAAGGGCGTATGCGTTTTTTCCTGAATATATTCAGGAAAAAACGCATACGCCCTTTTTGGCCAACCAAGCAACCTGGAAAGGCAAATCAGCGCTACAAATTAGTCTCGCTTCCCATCGGTCAAAAGGGCCATGCTGCAAAAAGTGTCAAAACCAGAAATGCAGGACAGGCCATGGAGAAATGGCAGCCTTGCTATGCTGATGGGCAGGATGTAAATTGCCAACAGCCACTCTGGAGAAGTGTACGGTGTGTCCTGAAACATCTAAAACACACAGCTTAGGGAGCATAGGGCACGTCCACTCATGGGCGTATAAATTGGGAAAACTAAAAATCAGCAAGACACAGGCACCCCAAAGTTTAGGGCTGCTCTGTTGACAAGAACCTCCACTTCATGACACCTTAAATATCCCAGGAAAGAGAAAAATGGATAAAGAAGTTGTGGTCCTTATGTACAATGGAATATCACTCAGACATGAAATCAATGTCATAAGGCTAGTAGAAGCAAGATGAGTGGATTTAGGTACGACGATTCTAAGTGAAATAAGTCACACAGAAAAAGACACTTATCATAAGCTATCACTTATAGAGGGAATGTAAAAACCCCTACACTTGAACTGAATTACAAAACAGAACAGAGTCACTCGTTTAGAAAACACACTATGGCTGCTTAACGGGAAAGATGAGGTGGGGTGATGCATAAAACAAGGGTTTCAAATTCGCTCAGATACCGTTCCATACAACCAATATGTAATAGAAAAGACCGACTCCTTGCTCAGTGAACTGGACTCAACACCCCCTATTCACCGCACAAGAATATATGTGACTAGTAAGAATCTTAAAACCTATGTATTTATATCTGTCTGGAAGTGAGTCAAGTGGGTGTAAAGCCGCATAAACACACCCGTGAAAAGCAGCTAAACCCCATTATAAAAATAAATTACTTTTAAAAACCCGTAAAACAAAGACAGTGAAAGACAGAGAAATTCTTACAAAATTCGTTCAGAGGCTGTGATGCAACCTGGATTGACCATATCTAGACCCACAGCTGGATGAGACATAAGGGTGGACACACTTGGGGCTGAGAGGTTGGGTGAGGTTGGGTGAGCAAACACAGACCCTTTAAAGTAATACTGCCTGGTACCCATCCCATGGGTCCCAAATCTCCAAGTTCAAGGGCATATTCCTACATCGAAAACATGCATGAGAAACCCAGAACGTGGTACACCGTGTGATTTTGAAAGGTTTCTAAAACGCACCTCATTTCTCATCTCCTTGTGCTCGGGATCGCCATTCCAGCTACTTTACTAGCAATCTCCCTACTTGGAGAATCAGCACCTTTAACCTCCTGTTCCCTACAGGTTGCAATTTGTCCTGAGGATGAACGGAAGAGGGGCAACCAATGAGAGACTAGATCTAGGTGTAGGGACAGGCACAGGTCACTCTATTTTCCCATCAGGAAGAAGAATTAACCACAGGCTCAGCCTGCCGCCCAGAAGCAGAATAGGGCCTGAGGCAATGCCGCGCTCCTGCGGCCAGCTCCCAAAAATGCGAGTTGAAAAATGGAGCCCAGGGACACTGCCATTCACAAACCCGCAGAGTTATAAATGATAACTCTCGTCCACAAATATATTGAGGGAAGGCAACGAAGAGGATTTGAAAGCAAGGCAGAATTGCAGGAAACAGGTTTCAGGAGGCAGATTCGAATCGCCTTTAAAGCACATGAAAAGTCGCAAAACGTCGACAATGATGCCCTTGGCCAAAAAAGGCGTATGCGTTTTTTCCTGAATATATTCAGGAAAAAACGCATACGCCCTGTTTGGCCAACCAAGCAACCTGGAAAGGCAAATAAGCGCTACAAAGTAGTCTCGCTTCCCATCGGTCAAAAGGGCCATGCTGCAGAAAGTGTCAAAACCAGAAATGCAGGACAGGCCATAGAGAAATGGCAGCCTTGCTACGCTGATGGGCGGGATGTAAATTGCCAACAGCCACTCTGGAGAAGTGTACGGTGTGTCCTGAAACATCGAAAAAACACAGCTTAGGGAGCATAGGGCACGTCCACTCATGGGCGTATAAATTGGGAAAACTAAAAATCAGCAAGACACAGGCACCCCAAAGTTTAGGGCTGCTCTGTTGACAAGAACCTACACTTCATGACACCTTAAATATCCCAGGAAAGAGAAAAATGGATAAAGAATTTGTGGTCCTTATGTACAATGGAATATCACTCAGACATGAAATCAATGTCTTAAGGCTAGTAGAAGCAAGATGAGTGGATTTAGGTACGACGATTCTAAGCGAAATAAGTCACACAGAAAGACACTTATCATAAGCTATCACTTATAGAGGGAATGTAAAAACCGCTACACTTGAACTGAATTACAAAACAGAACAGAGTCTCACGTTTAGAAAACACACTATGGCTGCTTAACGGGAAAGGTGAGGTGGGGTGATGCATAAAACAAGGTTTTCAAATTCGCTCAGATACCGTTCCATACACCCAATATGAAATAGACAAGACCTACTCCTTGCTCAGTGAACAGGACTCAACACCCCCTATTCACCGCAGAAGAATATATGTGACTAGTAAGAATCTTAAAACCTATGTATTGATATCTGTCTGGAAGTGAGTCCAGTGGGTGTAAAGCCGCATAAACACAGCCGTGAAAACCAGCTAAACCCCATTATAAAAATAAATTACTTTTAAAAACCCGTAAAACAAAGACAGTGAAAGAGAGAGAAATTCTTACAAAATTCTTTCAGGGGCTGTGATGCAACCTGGATTGACCATATCTAGACCCACAGCTGGATGAGACATAAGGGTGGACACACTTGGGGCTGAAAGGTTGGGTGAGGTTGGGTGAGCAAACGCAGACCCTTTAAAGTAATACTGCCTGGTACCCATCCCATGGGTCCCAATTCTCCAGGTTCAAGGGCATCTTCCTACATCGAAAACATGCATGAGAAACCCAGAAGATGGTACACCGTGTGATTTTGAAAGGTTTCTAAAACGCACCTCATTTCTCATCTCCTTGTGCTCGGGTTCGCCATTCCAGCTACTTTACTAGCAATCTCCCTACTTGGAGAATCAGCACCTTTAACCTCCTGTTCCCTACAGGTTGCAATTTGTCCTGAGGATGAACGGGAAGAGGGGCAACCAATGAGAGACTAGATCTAGGTGTTGGGACAGGCACAGGTCACTCTATTTTCCCATCGGGAAGAAGAATTAACCACAGGCTCAGCCTGCCGCCCAGAAGCAGAATAGGGCCTGAGGCAATCCCGCGCTCTTAAGGCCAGCTCCCAAAAAAGGGAGTTGAAAAATGGAGCCCAGGGACACTGCCATTCACAAACCCGCAGAGTTATAAATGATAACTCTCGTCCACAAATATATTGAGGGAAGGCAACGAAGAGGATTTGAAAGCAAGGCAGAATTGCAGGAAACAGGTTTCAGGAGGTAGATTCGAATCGCCTTTAAAGCACATGAAAAGTCGCAAAACGTCGACAATGATGCCCTTGGCCAAAAAGGGCGTATGCGTTTTTTCCTGAATATATTCAGGAAAAAACGCATACGCCCTTTTTGGCCAACCAAGCAACCTGGAAAGGCAAATCAGCGCTACAAAGTAGTCTCGCTTCCCATCGGTCAAAAGGGCCATGCTGCAAAAAGTGTCAAAACCAGAAATGCAGGACAGGCCATGGAGAAATGGCAGCCTTGCTATGCTGATGGGCGGGATGTAAATTGCCAACAGCCACTCTGGAGAAGTGTACGGTGTGTCCTGAAACATCTAAAACACACAGCTTAGGGAGCATAGGGCACGTCCACTCATGGGCGTATAAATTGGGAAAACTAAAAATCAGCAAGACACAGGCACCCCAAAGTTTAGGGCTGCTCTGTTGACAAGAACCTCCACTTCATGACACCTTAAATATCCCAGGAAAGAGAAAAATGGATAAAGAAGTTGTGGTCCTTATGTACAAAGGAATATCACTCAGACATGAAATCAATGTCATAAGGCTAGAAGAAGCAAGATGAGTGGATTTAGGTACGATGATTCTAAGTGAAATAAGTCACACAGAAAAAGACACTTATCATAAGCTATCACTTATAGAGGGAATGTAAAAACCGCTACACTTGAACTGAATTACAAAACAGAACAGAGTCACACGTTTAGAAAACACACTATGGCTGCTTAACGGGAAAGGTGAGGTGGGGTGATGCATAAAACAGGGGTTTCAAATTGGCTCAGATAACGTTCCATACACCCAATATGTAATAGAAAAGACCGACTCCTTGCTCAGTGAACTGGACTCAACACCCCCTATTCACCGCACAAGAATATATGTGACTAGTAAGAATCTTAAAACCTATGTATTTATATCTGTCTGGAAGTGAGTCAAGTGGGTGTAAAGCCGCATAAACACACCCGTGAAAAGCAGCTAAACCCCATTATAAAAATAAATTACTTTTAAAAACCCGTAAAACAAAGACAGTGAAAGACAGAGAAATTCTTACAAAATTCGTTCAGAGGCTGTGATGCAACCTGGATTGACCATATCTAGACCCACAGCTGGATGAGACATAAGGGTGGACACACTTGGGGCTGAGAGGTTGGGTGAGGTTGGGTGAGCAAACACAGACCCTTTAAAGTAATACTGCCTGGTACCCATCCCATGGGTCCCAAATCTCCAAGTTCAAGGGCATATTCCTACATCGAAAACATGCATGAGAAAACCAGAACGTGGTACACCGTGTGATTTTGAAAGGTTTCTAAAACGCACCTCATTTCTCATCTCCTTGTGCTCGGGATCGCCATTCCAGCTACTTTACTAGCAATCTCCCTACTTGGAGAATCAGCACCTTTAACCTCCTGTTCCCTACAGGTTGCAATTTGTCCTGAGGATGAACGGAAG
The DNA here is from genome assembly GCF_028021215.1 of Eschrichtius robustus. NCBI lineage: Eukaryota > Metazoa > Chordata > Mammalia > Artiodactyla > Eschrichtiidae > Eschrichtius > Eschrichtius robustus. Next base: position 1,984,736 of record NW_027175351.1, read on the forward strand.
AGGGGCAACCAATGAGAGACTAGATCTAGGTGTAGGGACAGGCACAGGTCACTCTATTTTCCCATCAGGAAGAAGAATTAACCACAGGCTCAGCCTGCCGCCCAGAAGCAGAATAGGGCCTGAGGCAATGCCGCGCTCCTGCGGCCAGCTCCCAAAAATGCGAGTTGAAAAATGGAGCCCAGGGACACTGCCATTCACAAACCCGCAGAGTTATAAATGATAACTCTCGTCCACAAATATATTGAGGGAAGGCAACGAAGAGGATTTGAAAGCAAGGCAGAATTGCAGGAAACAGGTTTCAGGAGGCAGATTCGAATCGCCTTTAAAGCACATGAAAAGTCGCAAAACGTCGACAATGATGCCCTTGGCCAAAAAAGGCGTATGCGTTTTTTCCTGAATATATTCAGGAAAAAACGCATACGCCCTGTTTGGCCAACCAAGCAACCTGGAAAGGCAAATCAGCGCTACAAAGTAGTCTCGCTTCCCATCGGTCAAAAGGGCCATGCTGCAGAAAGTGTCAAAACCAGAAATGCAGGACAGGCCATAGAGAAATGGCAGCCTTGCTACGCTGATGGGCGGGATGTAAATTGCCAACAGCCACTCTGGAGAAGTGTACGGTGTGTCCTGAAACATCGAAAAAACACAGCTTAGGGAGCATAGGGCACGTCCACTCATGGGCGTATAAATTGGGAAAACTAAAAATCAGCAAGACACAGGCACCCCAAAGTTTAGGGCTGCTCTGTTGACAAGAACCTCCACTTCATGACACCTTAAATATCCCAGGAAAGAGAAAAATGGATAAAGAAGTTGTGGTCCTTATGTACAATGGAATATCACTCAGACATGAAATCAATGTCTTAAGGCTAGTAGAAGCAAGATGAGTGGATTTAGGTACGACGATTCTAAGCGAAATAAGTCACACAGAAAGACACTTATCATAAGCTATCACTTATAGAGGGAATGTAAAAACCGCTACACTTGAACTGAATTACAAAACAGAACAGAGTCTCACGTTTAGAAAACACACTATGGCTGCTTAACGGGAAAGGTGAGGTGGGGTGATGCATAAAACAAGGTTTTCAAATTCGCTCAGATACCGTTCCATACACCCAATATGAAATAGACAAGACCTACTCCTTGCTCAGTGAACAGGACTCAACAACCCCTATTCACCGCAGAAGAATATATGTGACTAGTAAGAATCTTAAAACCTATGTATTGATATCTGTCTGGAAGTGAGTCCAGTGGGTGTAAAGCCGCATAAACACAGACGTGAAAACCAGCTAAACCCCATTATAAAAATAAATTACTTTTAAAAACCCGTAAAACAAAGACAGTGAAAGAGAGAGAAATTCTTACAAAATTCTTTCAGGGGCTGTGATGCAACCTGGATTGACCATATCTAGACCCACAGCTGGATGAGACATAAGGGTGGACACTCTTGGGGCTGAAAGGTTGGGTGAGGTTGGGTGAGCAAACGCAGACCCTTTAAAGTAATACTGCCTGGTACCCATCCCATGGGTCCCAATTCTCCAGGTTCAAGGGCATCTTCCTACATCGAAAACATGCATGAGAAACCCAGAAGATGGTACACCGTGTGATTTTGAAGGGTTTCTAAAACGAACCTCATTTCTCATCTCCTTGTGCTCGGGTTCGCCATTCCAGCTACTTTACTAGCAATCTCCCTACTTGGAGAATCAGCACCTTTAACCTCCTGTTCCCTACAGGTTGCAATTTGTCCTGAGGATGAACGGGAAGAGGGGCAACCAATGAGAGACTAGATCTAGGTGTTGGGACAGGCACAGGTCACTCTATTTTCCCATCGGGAAGAAGAATTAACCACAGGCTCAGCCTGCCGCCCAGAAGCAGAATAGGGCCTGAGGCAATCCCGCGCTCTTAAGGCCAGCTCCCAAAAAAGGGAGTTGAAAAATGGAGCCCAGGGACACTGCCATTCACAAACCCACAGAGTTATAAATGATAACTCTCGTCCACAAATATATTGAGGGAAGGCAACGAAGAGGATTTGAAAGCAAGGCAGAATTGCAGGAAACAGGTTTCAGGAGGTAGATTCGAATCGCCTTTAAAGCACATGAAAAGTCGCAAAACGTCGACAATGATGCCCTTGGCCAGAAAGGGCGTATGCGTTTTTTCCTGAATATATTCAGGAAAAAACGCATACGCCCTTTTTGGCCAACCAAGCAACCTGGAAAGGCAAATCAGCGCTACAAAGTAGTCTCGCTTCCCATCGGTCAAAAGGGCCATGCTGCAAAAAGTGTCAAAACCAGAAATGCAGGACAGGCCATGGAGAAATGGCAGCCTTGCTATGCTGATGGGCGGGATGTAAATTGCCAACAGCCAATCTGGAGAAGTGTACGGTGTGTCCTGAAACATCTAAAACACACAGCTTAGGGAGCATAGGGCACGTCCACTCATGGGCGTATAAATTGGGAAAACTAAAAATCAGCAAGACACAGGCACCCCAAAGTTTAGGGATGCTCTGTTGACAAGAACCTCCACTTCATGACACCTTAAATATCCCAGGAAAGAGAAAAATGGATAAAGAAGTTGTGGTCCTTATGTACAAAGGAATATCACTCAGACATGAAATCAATGTCATAAGGCTAGAAGAAGCAAGATGAGTGGACTTAGGTACGATGATTCTAAGTGAAATAAGTCACACAGAAAAAGACACTTATCATAAGCTATCACTTATAGAGTGAATGTAAAAACCGCTACACTTGAACTGAATTACAAAACAGAACAGAGTCACACGTTTAGAAAACACACTATGGCTGCTTAACGGGAAAGGTGAGGTGGGGTGATGCATAAAACAAGGGTTTCAAATTGGCTCAGATACCGTTCCATACACCCAATATGTAATAGAAAAGACCGACTCCTTGCTCAGTGAACTGGACTCAACACCCCCTATTCACCGCACAAGAATATATGTGAATAGTAAGAATCTTAAAACCTATGTATTGATATCTGTCTGGAAGTGAGTCAAGTGGGTGTAAAGCCGCATAAACACAGCCGTGAAAAGCAGCTATACCCCATTATAAAAATAAATTACTTTTAAAAACCCGTAAAACAAAGACAGTGAAAGAGAGAGAAATTCTTACAAAATTCGTTCAGGGGCTGTGATGCAACCTGGATTGACCATATCTAGACCCAGACCTGGATGAGACATAAGGGTGGACACACTTGGGGCTGAGAGGTTGGGTGAGGTTGGGTGAGCAAACACAGACCCTTTAAAGTAATACTGCCAGGTACCCATCCCATGGGTCCCAAATCTCCAGGTTCAAGGGCATATTCCTACATCAAAAACATGAATGAGAAACCCAGAAGGTGGTACACCGTGTGATTTTGAAGGGTTTCTAAAACGCACCTCATTTCTCATCTCCTTGTGCTCGGGTTCGCCATTCCAGCTACTTTACTAGCAATCTCCCTACTTGGAGAATCAGCACCTTTAACCTCCTGTTCCCTACAGGTTGCAATTTGTCCTGAGGATGAACGGAAGAGGGGCAACCAATGAGAGACTAGATCTAGGTGTTGGGACAGGCACAGGTCACTCTATTTTCCCATCAGGAAGAAGAATTAACCACAGGCTTAGCCTGCTGCCCAGAAGCAGAATAGGGCCTGAGGCAATCCCGCGCTCTTAAGGCCAGCTCCCAAAAAAGGGAGTTGAAAAATGGAGCCCAGGGACACTGCCATTCACAAACCCGCAGAGTTATAAATGATAACTGTCGTCCACAAATATATTGAGGGAAGGCAACGAAGAGGATTTGAAAGCAAGGCAGAATTGCAGGAAACAGGTTTCAGGAGGTAGATTCGAATCGCCTTTAAAGCACATGAAAAGTCGCAAAACGTCGACAATGATGCCCTTGGCCAAAAAGGGCGTATGCGTTTTTCCTGAATATATTCAGGAAAAAACGCATACGCCCTTTTTGGCCAACCAAGCAACCTGGAAAGGCAAATCAGCGCTACAAAGTAGTCTCGCTTCCCATCGGTCAAAAGGGCCATGCTGCAAAAAGTGTCAAAACCAGAAATGCAGGACAGGCCATGGAGAAATGGCAGCCTTGCTATGCTGATGGGCGGGATGTAAATTGCCAACAGCCACTCTGGAGAAGTGTACGGTGTGTCCTGAAACATCGAAAACACACAGCTTAGGGAGCATAGGGCACGTCCACTCATGGGCGTATAAATTGGGAAAACTAAAAATCAGCAAGACACAGGCACCCCAAAGTTTAGGGATGCTCTGTTGACAAGAACCTCCACTTCATGACACCTTAAATATCCCAGGAAAGAGAAAAATGGATAAAGAAGTTGTGGTCCTTATGTACAAAGGAATATCACTCAGACATGAAATCAATGTCATAAGGCTAGAAGAAGCAAGATGAGTGGACTTAGGTACGATGATTCTAAGTGAAATAAGTCACACAGAAAAAGACACTTATCATAAGCTATCACTTATAGAGGGAATGTAAAAACCGCTACACTTGAACTGAATTACAAAACAGAACAGAGTCACACGTTTAGAAAACACACTATGGCTGCTTAACGGGAAAGGTGAGGTGGGGTGATGCATAAAACAAGGGTTTCAAATTGGCTCAGATACCGTTCCATACACCCAATATGTAATAGAAAAGACCGACTCCTTGCTCAGTGAACTGGACTCAACACCCCCTATTCACCGCACAAGAATATATGTGAATAGTAAGAATCTTAAAACCTATGTATTGATATCTGTCTGGAAGTGAGTCAAGTGGGTGTAAAGCCGCATAAACACAGCCGTGAAAAGCAGCTATACCCCATTATAAAAATAAATTACTTTTAAAAACCCGTAAAACAAAGACAGTGAAAGAGAGAGAAATTCTTACAAAATTCGTTCAGGGGCTGTGATGCAACCTGGATTGACCATATCTAGACCCAGAGCTGGATGAGACATAAGGGTGGACACACTTGGGGCTGAGAGGTTGGGTGAGGTTGGGTGAGCAAACACAGACCCTTTAAAGTAATACTGCCAGGTACCCATCCCATGGGTCCCAAATCTCCAGGTTCAAGGGCATATTCCTACATCAAAAACATGAATGAGAAACCCAGAAGGTGGTACACCGTGTGATTTTGAAGGGTTTCTAAAACGCACCTCATTTCTCATCTCCTTGTGCTCGGGTTCGCCATTCCAGCTACTTTACTAGCAATCTCCCTACTTGGAGAATCAGCACCTTTAACCTCCTGTTCCCTACAGGTTGCAATTTGTCCTGAGGATGAACGGAAGAGGGGCAACCAATGAGAGACTAGATCTAGGTGTTGGGACAGGCACAGGTCACTCTATTTTCCCATCAGGAAGAAGAATTAACCACAGGCTTAGCCTGCTGCCCAGAAGCAGAATAGGGCCTGAGGCAATCCCGCGCTCTTAAGGCCAGCTCCCAAAAAAGGGAGTTGAAAAATGGAGCCCAGGGACACTGCCATTCACAAACCCGCAGAGTTATAAATGATAACTGTCGTCCACAAATATATTGAGGGAAGGCAACGAAGAGGATTTGAAAGCAAGGCAGAATTGCAGGAAACAGGTTTCAGGAGGTAGATTCGAATCGCCTTTAAAGCACATGAAAAGTCGCAAAACGTCGACAATGATGCCCTTGGCCAAAAAGGGCGTATGCGTTTTTCCTGAATATATTCAGGAAAAAACGCATACGCCCTTTTTGGCCAACCAAGCAACCTGGAAAGGCAAATCAGCGCTACAAAGTAGTCTCGCTTCCCATCGGTCAAAAGGGCCATGCTGCAAAAAGTGTCAAAACCAGAAATGCAGGACAGGCCATGGAGAAATGGCAGCCTTGCTACGCTGATGGGCGGGATGTAAATTGCCAACAGCCACTCTGGAGAAGTGTACGGTGTGTCCTGAAACATCTAAAACACACAGCTTAGGGAGCATAGGGCACGTCCACTCATGGGCGTATAAATTGGGAAAACTAAAAATCAGCAAGACACAGGCACCCCAAAGTTTAGGGCTGCTCTGTTGACAAGAACCTCCACTTCATGACACCTTAAATATCCCAGGAAAGAGAAAAATGGATAAAGAAGTTGTGGTCCTTATGTACAAAGGAATATCACTCATACATGAAATCAATGTCATAAGGCTAGAAGAAGCAAGATGAGTGGACTTAGGTACGATGATTCTAAGTGAAATAAGTCACACAGAAAAAGACACTTATCATAAGCTATCACTTATAGAGGGAATGTAAAAACCGCTACACTTGAACTGAATTACAAAACAGAACAGAGTCACACGTTTAGAAAACACACTATGGCTGCTTAACGGGAAAGGTGAGGTGGGGTGATGCATAAAACAAGGGTTTCAAATTGGCTCAGATACCGTTCCATACACCCAATATGTAATAGAAAAGACCGACTCCTTGCTCAGTGAACTGGACTCAACACCCCCTATTCACCGCACAAGAATATATGTGACTAGTAAGAATCTTAAAACCTATGTATTGATATCTGTCTGGAAGTGAGTCAAGTGGGTGTAAAGCCGCATAAACACAGCCGTGAAAAGCAGATATACCCCATTATAAAAATAAATTACTTTTAAAAACCCGTAAAACAAAGACAGTGAAAGAGAGAGAAATTCTTACAAAATTCGTTCAGGGGCTGTGATGCAACCTGGATTGACCATATCTAGACCCACAGCTGGATGAGACATAAGGGTGGACACACTTGGGGCTGAGAGGTTGGGTGAGGTTGGGTGAGCAAACACAGACCCTTTAAAGTAATACTGCCTGGTACCCATCCCATGGGTCCCAAATCTCCAGGTTCAAGGGCATATTCCTACATCGAAAACATGCATGAGAAACCCAGAAGGTGGTACACCGTGTGATTTTGAAAGGATTCTAAAACGCACCTCATTTCTCATCTCCTTGTGCTCGGGTTCGCCATTCCACCTACTTTACTAGCAATCTCCCTACTTGGAGAATCAGCACCTTTAACCTCCTGTTCCCTACAGGTTGCAATTTGTCCTGAGGATGAACGGAAGAGGGGCAACCAATGAGAGACTAGATCTAGGTGTTGGGACAGGCACAGGTCACTCTATTTTCCCATCAGGAAGAAGAATTAACCACAGGCTCAGCCTGCTGCCCAGAAGCAGAATAGGGCCTGAGGCAATCCCGCGCTCTTAAGGCCAGCTCCCAAAAAAGGGAGTTGAAAAATGGAGCCAAGGGACACTGCCACTCAAAAACCGCAGAGTTATAAATGATAACTCTCGTCCACAAATATATTGAGGGAAGGCAACGAAGAGGATTTGAAAGCAAGGCAGAATTGCAGGAAACAGGTTTCAGGAGGTAGATTCGAATCGCCTTTAAAGCACATGAAAAGTCGCAAAACGTCGACAATGATGCCCTTGGCCAAAAAGGGCGTATGCGTTTTTTCCTGAATATATTCAGGAAAAAACGCATTCGCCCTTTTTGGCCAACCAAGCAACCTGGAAAGGCAAATCAGCGCTACAAAGTAGTCTCGCTTCCCATCGGTCAAAAGGGCCATGCTGCAAAAAGTGTCAAAACCAGAAATGCAGGACAGGCCATGGAGAAATGGCAGCCTTGCTACGCTGATGGGCGGGATGTAAATTGCCAACAGCCACTCTGGAGAAGTGTACGGTGTGTCCTGAAACATCTAAAACACACAGCTTAGGGAGCATAGGGCACGTCCACTCATGGGCGTATAAATTGGGAAAACTAAAAATCAGCAAGACACAAGCACCCCAAAGTTTAGGGCTGCTCTGTTGACAAGAACCTCCACTTCATGACACCTTAAATATCCCAGGAAAGAGAAAAATGAATAAAGAAGTTGTGGTCCTTATGTACAAAGGAATATCACTCAGACATGAAAGCAATGTCATAAGGCTAGAAGAAGCAAGATGAGTGGACTTAGGTACGATGATTCTAAGTGAAATAAGTCACACAGAAAAAGACACTTATCATAAGCTATCACTTATAGAGGGAATGTAAAAACCGCTACACTTGAACTGAATTACAAAACAGAACAGAGTCACACGTTTAGAAAACACACTATGGCTGCTTAACGGGAAAGGTGAGGTGGGGTGATGCATAAAACAAGGGTTACAAATTGGCTCAGATACCGTTCCATACACCCAATATGTAATAGAAAAGACCGACTCCTTGCTCAGTGAACTGGACTCAACACCCCCTATTCACCGCACAAGAATATATGTGACTAGTAAGAATCTTAAAACCTATGTATTGATATCCGTCTGGAAGTGAGTCAAGTGGGTGTAAAGCCGCATAAACACAGCCGTGAAAAGCAGCTATACCCCATTATAAAAATAAATTACTTTTAAAAACCCATAAAACAAAGACAGTGAAAGAGAGAGAAATTCTTACAAAATTCGTTCAGGGGCTGTGATGCAACCTGGATTGACCATATCTAGACCCACAGCTGGATGAGACATAAGGGTGGACACACTTAGGGCTGAGAGTTTGGGTGAGGTTGGGTGAGCAAACACAGAACCTTTAAAGTAATACTGCCTGGTACCCATCCCATGGGTCCCAAATCTCCAGGTTCAAGGGCATATTCCTACATCGAAAACATGCATGAGAAACCCAGAAAGTGGTACACCGTGTGATTTTGAAAGGTTTCTAAAACGCACCTCATTTCTCATCTCCTTGTGCTCGGGTTCGCCATTCCAGCTACTTTACTAGAAATCTCCCTACTTGGAGAATCAGCACCTTTAACCTCCTGTTCCCTACAGGTTGCAATTTGTCCTGAGGATGAACGGGAAGAGTGGCAACGAATGAGAGACTAGATCTAGGTGTTGGGACAGGCACAGGTCACTCTATTTTCCCATCAGGAAGAAGAATTAACCACAGGCTCAGCCTGCCGCCCAGAAGCAGAATGGGGCCTGAGGCAATCCCGCGCTCTTAAGGCCAGCTCCCAAAAAAGGGAGTTGAAAAATGGAGCCCAGGGACACTGCCATTCACAAACCCGCAGAGTTATAAATGATAACTCTCGTCCACAAATATATTGAGGGAAGGCAACGAAGAGGATTTGAAAGCAAGGCAGAATTGCAGGAAACAGGTTTCAGGAGGTAGATTCGAATCGCCTTTAAAGCACATGAAAAGTCGCAAAACGTCGACAATGATGCCCTTGGCCAAAAAGGGCGTATGCGTTTTTTCCTGAATATATTCAGGAAAAAACGCATACGCCCTTTTTGGCCAACCAAGCAACCTGGAAAGGCAAATCAGCGCTACAAAGTAGTCTCGCTTCCCATCGGTCAAAAGGGCCATGCTGCAAAAAGTATCAAAACCAGAAATGCAGGACAGGCCATGGAGAAATGGCAGCCTTGCTACGCTGATGGGCGGGATGTAAATTGCCAACAGCCACTCTGGAAAAGTGTACGGTGTGTCCTGAAACATCTAAAACACACAGCTTAGGGAGCATAGGGCACGTCCACTCATGGGCGTATAAATTGGGAAAACTAAAAATCAGCAAGACACAGGCACCCCAAAGTTTAGGGCTGCTCTGTTGACAAGAACCTCCACTTCATGACACCTTAAATATCCCACGAAAGAGAAAAATGGATAAAGAAGTTGTGGTCCTTATGTACAAAGGAATATCACTCAGACATGAAATCAATGTCATAAGGCTAGAAGAAGCAAGATGAGTGGACTTAGGTACGATGATTCTAAGTGAAATAAGTCACACAGAAAAAGACACTTATCATAAGCTATCACTTATAGAGGGAATGTAAAAACCGCTACACTTGAACTGAATTACAAAACAGAACAGAGTCACACGTTTAGAAAACACACTATGGCTGCTTAACGGGAAAGGTGAGGTGGGGTGATGCATAAAACAAGGGTTTCAAATTGGCTCAGATACCGTTCCATACACCCAATATGTAATAGAAAAGACCGACTCCTTGCTCAGTGAACTGGACTCAACACCCCCTATTCACCGCACAAGAATATATGTGACTAGTAAGAATCTTAAAACCTATGTATTGATATCTGTCTGGAAGTGAGTCAAGTGGGTGTAAAGCCGCATAAACACAGCCGTGAAAAGCAGCTATACCCCATTATAAAAATAAATTACTTTTAAAAACCCGTAAAACAAAGACAGTGAAAGAGAGAAATTCTTACAAAATTCGTTCAGGGGCTGTGATGCAACCTGGGTTGACCATATCTAGACCCACAGCTGGATGAGACATAAGGGTGGACACACTTGGGGCTGAGACTTTGGGTGAGGTTGGGTGAGCAAACACAGACCCTTTAAAGTAATACTGCCTGGTACCCATCCCATGGGTCCCAAATCTCCAGGTTCAAGGGCATCTTCCTACATCTAAAACATGCATGAGAAACCCAGAAGGTGGTACACCGTGTGATTTTGAAAGGTTTCTAAAACGCACCTCATTTCTCATCTCCTTGTGCTCGGGTTCGCCATTCCAGCTACTTTACTAGCAATCTCCCTACTTGGAGAATCAGCACCTTTAAGCTCCTGTTCCCTACAGGTTGCAATTTGTCCTGAGGATGAACGGAAGAGGGGCAACCAATGAGAGACTAGATCTAGGTGTTGGGACCGGCACAGGTCACTCTATTTTCCCATCAGGAAGAAGAATTAACCACAGGCTCAGCCTGCCGCCCAGAAGCAGAATAGGGCCTGAGGCAATACCGCGCTCCTGCGGCCAGCTCCCAAAAAAGCGAGTTGAAAAATGGAGCCCAGGGACACTGCCATTCACAAACCCGCAGAGTTATAAATGATAACTCTCGTCCACAAATATATTGAGGGAAGGCAACGAAGAGGATTTGAAAGCAAGGCAGAATTGCAGGAAACAGGTTTCAGGAGGTAGATTCGAATCGCCTTTAAAGCACATGAAAATTCGCAAAACGTCGACAATGATGCCCTTGGCCAAAAAGGGCGTATGCGTTTTTTCCTAAATATATTCAGGAAAAAACGCATACGCCCTGTTTGGCCAACCAAGCAACCGGGAAAGGCAAATCAGCGCTACAAAGTAGTCTCGCTTCCCATCGGTGAAAAGGGCCATGCTGCAAAAAGTGTGCAAACCAGAAATGCAGGACAGGCCATGGAGAAATGGCAGCCTTGCTACGCTGATGGGCGGGATGTAAATTGCCAACAGCCACTCTGGAGAAGTGTACAGTGTGTCCTGAAATATCTAAAACACACAGCTTAGGGAGCATAGGGCACGTCCACTCATGGGCGTATAAATTGGGAAAACTAAAAATCAGCAAGACACAGGCACCCCAAAGTTTAGGGCTGCTCTGTTGACAAGAACCTCCACTTCAATACACCTTAAATATCCCAGGAAAGAGAAAAATGGATAAAGAAGTTGTGGTCCTTATGTACAATGGAATATCACTCAGACATGAAATCAATGTCATAAGGCTACTAGAAGCAAGATGAGTGGTTTTAGGAACGACGATTCTAAGTGAAATAAGTCACACAGAAAAAGACACTTATCATAAGCTATCACGTATAGAGGGAATGTAAAAACCGCTACACTTGAACTGAATTACAAAACAGAACAGAGTCACACGTTTAGAAAACACACTATGGCTGCTTAACGGGAAAGGTGAGGTGGGGTGATGCATAAAACAAGGGTTTCAAATTCGTTCAGATACCGTTCCATACACCCAATATGTAATAGACAAGACCTACTCCTTGCTCAGTGAACTGGACACAACACCCCCTATTCACCGCACAAGAATATATCTGACTAGTAAGAATCGTAAAACCTATGTATTGATATCTCTCTGGAAGTGAGTCAAGTGGGTGTAAAGCCGCATAAACACAGCCGTGAAAGGCAGCTAAACCCCATTATAAAAATAAATTACTTTTAAAAACCCGTAAAACAAAGACAGTGAAAGAGAGAGAAATACTTACATAACTCGTTCAGGGGCTGTGATGCAACCTGGATTGACCATATCTAGACCCACAGCTAGATGAGACATAAGGGTGGACACTCTTGTGGCTGAGAGGTTGGGTGAGGTTGGGTGAGCAAACGCAGACCATTTAAAGTAATACTGCGTGGTACCCATCCCATGGGTCCCAAATCTCCAGGTTCAAGGGCATCTTCCTATATCGAAAACATGCATGAGAAACCCAGAAGAAGGTACACCATGTGATTTTGAAAGGTTTCTAAAACGCACCTCATTTCTCATCTCCTTGTGCTCGGGTTCGCAATTCCAGCTACTTTACTAGCAATCTCGCTACTTGGAGAATCAGCACCTTTAAGCTCCTGTTCCCTACAGGTTGCAATTTGTCCTGAGGATGAACGGGAAGAGGGGCAACCAATGAGAGACTAGATCTAGGTGTTGGGACAGGCACAGGTCACTCTATTTTCCCATCAGGAAGAAGAATTAACCACAGGCTCAGCCTGCCGCCCCGAAGCAGAATAGGGCCTGAGGCAATCCCGCGCTCTTATGGCCAGCTCCCAAAAAAGGGAGTTGAAAAATGGAGCCCAGGGACACTGCCATTCACAAACCTGCTGAGTTATAAATGATAACTATCGTCCACAAATATATTGAGGGAAGGCAACGAAGAGGATTTGAAAGCAAGGCAGAATTGCAGGAAACAGGTTTCAGGAGGTAGATTCGAATCGCCTTTAAAGCACATGAAAAGTCGCAAAACGTCGACAATGATGCCCTTGTCCAAAAAGGGCGTATGCGTTTTTTCCTGAATATATTCAGGAAAAAACGCATACGCCCTTTTTGGCCAACCAAGCAACCTGGAAAGGCAAATCAGCGCTACAAAGTAGTCTCGCTTCCCATCGGTCAAAAGGGCCATGCTGCAAAAAGTGTCAAAACCGGAAATGCAGGACAGGCCATGGAGAAATGGCAGCCTTGCTACGCTGATGGGCGGGATGTAAATTGCCAACAGCCACTCTGGAGAAGTGTACGGTGTGTCCTGAAACATCTAAAACACAGCTTAGGGAGCATAGGGCACGTCCACTCATGGGCGTATAAATTGGGAAAACTAAAAATCAGCAAGACACAGGCACCCCAAAGTTTAGGGCTGCTCTGTTGACAAGAACCTCCACTTCATGACACCTTAAATATCCCAGGAAAGAGAAAAATGGATAAAGAAGTTGTGGTCCTTGTGTACAATGGAATATCACTCAGACATGAAATCAATGTCGTAAGGCTAGGAGAAGCAAGATGAGTGGATTTAGGTACGACGATTCTAAGTGAAATAAGTCACACAGAAAAAGACACTTATCATAAGCTATCACTTATAGAGGGAATGTAAAAACCGCTACACTTGAACTGAATTACAAAAGAGAACAGAGTCACACGTTTAGAAAACACACTATGGCTGCTTAACGGGAAAGGTGAGGTGGGGTGATGCATAAAACAAGGGTTTCAAATTGGCTCAGATACCGTTCCATACACCCAATATGTAATAGAAAAGACCGACTCCTTGCTCAGTGAACTGGACTCAACACCCCCTATTCACCGCAGAAGAATATATGTGACTATTAAGAATCTTAAAACCTATGTATTGATATCTGTCTGGAAGTGAGTCAAGTGGGTGTAAAGCCGCAAAAACACAGCCGTGAAAAGCAGCTATACCCCATTATAAAAATAAATTACTTTTAAAAACCCGTAAAACAAAGACAGTGAAAGAGAGAGAAATTCTTACAAAATTCGTTCAGGGGCTGTGATGCAACCTGGATTGACCATATCTAGACCCACAGCTGGATGAGACATAAGGGTGGACACACTTGGGGCTGAGAGCTTGGGTGAGGTTGGGTGAGCAAACACAGACCCTTTAAAGTAATACTGCCTGGTACCCATCCCATGGGTCCCAAATCTCCAGGTTCAAGGGCATCTTCCTACATAGAAAACATACATGAGAAACCCAGAAGATGGTACACCGTGTGATTTTGAAAGGTTTCTAAAACGTACCTCATTTCTCATCTCCTTGTGCTCGGGTTCGCCATTCCAGGTACTTTACTAGCAATCTCCCTACTTGGAGAATCAGCACCTTTAACCTCCTGTTCCCTACAGGTTGCAATTTGTCCTGAGGATGAACGGGAAGAGGGGCAACCAATGAGAGACTAGATCTAGGTGTTGGGACAGGCACAGGTCACTCTATATTCCCATCGGGAAGAAGAATTAACCACAGGCTCAGCCTGCCGCCCAGAAGCAGAATAGGGCCTGAGGCAATCCCGCGCTCTTGCGGCCAGCTCCCAAAAAAGCGAGTTGAAAAATGGAGCCCAGGGACACTGCCATTCACAAAACCGCAGAGTTATAAATGATAACTCTCGTCCACAAATATATTGAGGGAAGGCAATGAAGAGGATTTGAAAGCAAGGCAGAATTGCAGGAAACAGGTTTCATGAGGTAGATTCGAATCGCCTTTAAAGCATATGAAAAGTCGCAAAACGTCGACAATGATGCCCTTGGCCAAAAAGGGAGTATGCGTTTTTTCCTGAATATATTCAGGAAAAAACGCATACGCCCTTTTTGGCCAACCAAGCAACCTGGAAAGGCAAATCAGCGCTACAAAGTAGTCTCGCTTCCCATCGGTGAAAAGGGCCATGCTGCAAAAAGTGTGCAAACCAGAAATGCAGGACAGGCCATGGAGAAATGGCAGCCTTGCTATGCTGATGGGCGGGATGTAAATTGCCAACAGCCACTCTGGAGAAGTGTACGGTGTGTCCTGAAACATCTAAAACACACAGCTTAGGGAGCATAGGGCACATCCACTCATGGGCGTATAAATTGGGAAAACTAAAAATCAGCAAGACACAGGCACCCCAAAGTTTAGGGCTGCTCTGTTGACAAGAACCTCCACTTCATTACACCTTAAATATCCCAGGAAAGAGAAAAATGGATAAAGAAGTTGTGGTCCTTATGTACAATGGAATATCACTCAGACATGAAATCAATGTCATAAGGCTACTAGAAGCAAGATGAGTGGTTTTAGGAACGACGATTCTAAGTGAAATAAGTCACACAGAAAAAGACACTTATCATAAGCTATCACTTATAGAGGGAATGTAAAAACCGCTACACTTGAACTGAATTACAAAACAGAACAGAGTCACACGTTTAGAAAACACACTATGGCTGCTTAACGGGAAAGGTGAGGTGGGGTGATGCATAAAACAAGGGTTTCAAATTCGTTCAGATACCGTTCCATACACCCAATATGTAATAGACAAGACCTACTCCTTGCTCAGTGAACTGGACACAACACCCCCTATTCACCGCACAAGAATATATCTGACTAGTAAGAATCGTAAAACCTATGTATTGATATCTCTCTGGAAGTGAGTCAAGTGGGTGTAAAGCCGCATAAACACAGCCGTGAAAGGCAGCTAAACCCCATTATAAAAATAAATTACTTTTAAAAACCCGTAAAACAAAGACAGTGAAAGAGAGAGAAATACTTACATAACTCGTTCAGGGGTTGTGATGCAACCTGGATTGACCATATCTAGACCCACAGCTAGATGAGACATAAGGGTGGACACTCTTGGGGCTGAGAGGTTGGGTGAGGTTGGGTGAGCAAACGCAGACCATTTAAAGTAATACTGCGTGGTACCCATCCCATGGGTCCCAAATCTCCAGGTTCAAGGGCATCTTCCTATATCGAAAACATGCATGAGAAACCC
Source organism: Eschrichtius robustus (assembly GCF_028021215.1). Lineage (NCBI taxonomy): Eukaryota > Metazoa > Chordata > Mammalia > Artiodactyla > Eschrichtiidae > Eschrichtius > Eschrichtius robustus. The sequence continues at coordinate 2,000,385 of NW_027175351.1, forward strand.
AGAAGAAGGTACACCATGTGATTTTGAAAGGTTTCTAAAACGCACCTCATTTCTCATCTCCTTGTGCTCGGGTTCGCAATTCCAGCTACTTTACTAGCAATCTCGCTACTTGGAGAATCAGCACCTTTAAACTCCTGTTCCCTACAGGTTGCAATTTGTCCTGAGGATGAACGGGAAGAGGGGCAACCAATGAGAGACTAGATCTAGGTGTTGGGACAGGCACAGGTCACTCTATTTTCCCATCAGGAAGAAGAATTAACCACAGGCTCAGCCTGCCGCCCAGAAGCAGAATAGGGCCTGAGGCAATCCCGCGCTCTTATGGCCAGCTCCCAAAAAAGGGAGTTGAAAAATGGAGCCCAGGGACACTGCCATTCACAAACCTGCTGAGTTATAAATGATAACTCTCGTCCACAAATATATTGAGGGAAGGCAACGAAGAGGATTTGAAAGCAAGGCAGAATTGCAGGAAACAGGTTTCAGGAGGTAGATTCGAATCGCCTTTAAAGCACATGAAAAGTCGCAAAACGTCGACAATGATGCCCTTGGCCAAAAAGGGCGTATGCGTTTTTTCCTGAATATATTCAGGAAAAAACGCATACGCCCTTTTTGGCCAACCAAGCAACCTGGAAAGGCAAATCAGCGCTACAAAGTAGTCTCGCTTCCCATCGGTCAAAAGGGCCATGCTGCAAAAAGTGTCAAAACCAGAAATGCAGGACAGGCCATGGAGAAATGGCAGCCTTGCTACGCTGATGGGCGGGATGTAAATTGCCAACAGCCACTCTGGAGAAGTGTACGGTGTGTCCTGAAACATCTAAAACACAGCTTAGGGTGCATAGGGCACGTCCACTCATGGGCGTATAAATTGGGAAAACTAAAAATCAGCAAGACACAGGCACCCCAAAGTTTAGGGCTGCTCTGTTGACAAGAACCTCCACTTCATGACACCTTAAATATCCCAGGAAAGAGAAAAATGGATAAAGAAGTTGTGGTCCTTGAGTACAATGGAATATCACTCAGACATGAAATCAATTTCGTAAGGCTAGGAGAAGCAAGATGAGTGGATTTAGGTACGACGATTCTAAGTGAAATAAGTCACACAGAAAAAGACACTTATCATAAGCTATCACTTATAGAGGGAATGTAAAAACCGCTACACTTGAACTGAATTACAAAAGAGAACAGAGTCACACGTTTAGAAAACACACTATGGCTGCTTAACGGGAAAGGTGAGGTGGGGTGATGCATAAAACAAGGGTTTCAAATTGGCTCAGATACCGTTCCATACACCCAATATGTAATAGAAAAGACCGACTCCTTGCTCAGTGAACTGAACTCAACACCCCCTATTCACCGCAGAAGAATATATGTGACTAGTAAGAATCTTAAAACCTATGTATTGATATCTGTCTGGAAGTGAGTCAAGTGGGTGTAAAGCCGCAAAAACACAGCCGTGAAAAGCAGCTATACCCCATTATAAAAATAAATTACTTTTAAAAACCCGTAAAACAAAGACAGTGAAAGAGAGAGAAATTCTTACAAAATTCGTTCAGGGGCTGTGATGCAACCTGGATTGACCATATCTAGACCCACAGCTGGATGAGACATAAGGGTGGACACACTTGGGGCTGAGAGGTTGGGTGAGGTTGGGTGAGCAAACACAGACGCTTTAAAGTAATACTGCCTGGTACCCATCCCATGGGTCCCAAATCTCCAGGTTCAAGGGCATCTTCCTACATCGAAAACATACATGAGAAACCCAGAAGATGGTACACCGTGTGATTTTGAAAGGTTTCTAAAACGTACCTCATTTCTCATCTCCTTGTGCTCGGGTTCGCCATTCCAGGTACTTTACTAGCAATCTCCCTACTTGGAGAATCAGCACCTTTAACCTCCTGTTCCCTACAGGTTGCAATTTGTCCTGAGGATGAACGGGAAGAGGGGCAACCAATGAGAGACTACATCTAGGTGTTGGGACAGGCACAGGTCACTCTATTTTCCCATCGGGAAGAAGAATTAACCACAGGCTCAGCCTGCCGCCCAGAAGCAGGATAGGGCCTGAGGCAATCCCGCGCTTTTGCGGCCAGCTCCCAAAAAAGCCAGTTGAAAAATGGAGCTCAGGGACACTGCAATTCACAAAACCGCAGAGTTAGAAATGATAACTCTCGTCCACAAATATATTGAGGGAAGGCAATGAAGAGGATTTGAAAGCAAGGCAGAATTGCAGGAAACAGGTTTCAGGAGGTAGATTCGAATCGCCTTTAAAGCATATGAAAAGTCGCAAAACGTCGACAATGATGCCCTTGGCCAAAAAGGGCGTATGCGTTTTTTCCTGAATATATTCAGGAAAAAACGCATACGCCCTTTTTGGCCAACCAAGCAACCTGGAAAGGCAAATCAGCGCTACAAAGTAGTCTCGCTTCCCATCGGTCAAAAGGGCCATGCTGCAAAAAGTGTGCAAACCAGAAATGCAGGACAGGCCATGGAGAAATGGCAGCCTTGCTATGCTGATGGGCGGGATGTAAATTGCCAACAGCCACTCTGGAGAAGTGTACGGTGTGTCCTGAAACATCTAAAACACACACCTTAGGGAGCATAGGGCACATCCACTCATGGGCGTATAAATTGGGAAAACTAAAAATCAGCAAGACACAGGCACCCCAAAGTTTAGGGCTGCTCTGTTGACAAGAACCTCCACTTCATTACACCTTAAATATCCCAGGAAAGAGAAAAATGGATAAAGAAGTTGTGGTCCTTATGTACAATGGAATATCACTCAAACATGAAATCAATGTCATAAGGCTACTAGAAGCAAGATGAGTGGTTTTAGGAACGACGATTCTAAGTGAAATAAGTCACACAGAAAAAGACACTTATCATAAGCTATCACTTATAGAGGGAATGTAAAAACCGCTACACTTGAACTGAATTACAAAACAGAACAGAGTCACACGTTTAGAAAACACACTATGGCTGCTTAACGGGAAAGGTGAGGTGGGGTGATGCATAAAACAAGGGTTTCAAATTCGCTCAGATACCGTTCCATACACCCAATATGTAATAGACAATACCTACTCCTTGCTCAGTGAACTGGACACAACACCCCCTATTCACCGCACAAGAATATATCTGACTAGTAAGAATCTTAAAACCTATGTATTGATATCTCTCTGGAAGTGAGCCAAGTGGGTGTAAAGCCGCATAAACACAGCCGTGAAAGGCAGCTAAACCCCATTATAAAAATAAATTACTTTTAAAAACCCGTAAAACAAAGACAGTGAAAGAGAGAGAAATACTTACATAACTCGTTCAGGGGCTGTGATGCAACCTGGATTGACCATATCTAGACTCACAGCTAGATGAGACATAAGGGTGGACACTCTTGGGGCTGAGAGGTTGGGTGAGGTTGGGTGAGCAAACGCAGACCATTTAAAGTAATACTGCGTGGTACCCATCCCATGGGTCCCAAATCTCCAGGTTCAAGGGCATCTTCCTATATCGAAAACATGCATGACAAACCCAGAAGAAGGTACACCATGTGATTTTGAAAGGTTTCTAAAACGCACCTCATTTCTCATCTCCTTGTGCTCGGGTTCGCAATTCCAGCTACTTTACTAGCAATCTCGCTACTTGGAGAATCAGCACCTTTAACCTCCTGTTCCCTACAGGTTGCAATTTGTCCTGAGGATGAACGGGAAGAGGGGCAACCAATGAGAGACTAGATCTAGGTGTTGGGACAGGCACAGGTCACTCTATTTTCCCATCAGGAAGAAGAATTAACCACAGGCTCAGCCTGCCGCCCGGAACCAGAAAAGGGCCTTAAGCAATCCCGTGCTTCTGCGGCCAGCTCCCAAAATAGACAGTTGAAAAATGGAGCTCAGGGGCACTGCAATTCACAAACCTGCTGAGTTATAAATGATAACTCTCGTCCACAAATATATTGAGGGAGGGCAACGAAGAGGATTTGAAAGCAAGGCTGAATTGCAGGAAACAGGTTTCAGGAGGTAGATTCGAATCGCCTTTAAAGCACATGAAAAGCGGCAAAACGTCGACAATGATGCCCTTGGCCAAAAAGGGCGTATGCGTGTTTTCCTGAATATATTCAGGAAAACACGCATACGCCCTTTTTGGCCAACCAAGCAACGTGGAAAGGCAAATCAGCGCTACAAAGTAGTCTCGCTTCCCATCGGTCAAAAGGGCCATGCTGCAAAAAGTGTCAAAACCAGAAATGCAGGACAGGCCATGGAGAAATGGCAGCCTTGCTACACTGATGGGTGGGATGTAAATTGCCAACAGCCACTCTGGAGAAGTGTACAGTGTGTCCTGAAACATCGAAAAAACACAGCTTAGGGAGCATAGGGCACGTCCACTCATGGGCGTATAAATTGGGAAAACTAAAAATCAGCAAGACACAGGCACCCCAAAGTTTAGGGCTGCTCTGTTGACAAGAACCTCCACTTCATGAAATCTTAAATATCCCAGGAAAGAGAAAAACGGATAAAGAAGTTGTGGTCCTTGAGTACAATGGAATATCACTCAGACATGAAATCAATGTCATAAGGCTAGGAGAAGCAAGATGATTGGATTTAGGTACGACGATTCTAAGTGAAATAAGTCACACAGAAAAAGACACTTATCATAAGCTATCACTTATAGAGGGAATGTAAAAACCGCTACACTTGAACTGAATTACAAAACAGAACAGAGTCACACGTTTAGAAAACACACTATGGCTGCTTAACGGGAAAGGTGAGGTGGGGTGATGCATAAAACAAGGGTTTCAAATTCGCTGAGATACCGATCCATACACCCAATATGTAATAGACAAGACCTACTCCTTGCTCAGTGAACTGGACTCAACACCCCCTATTCACCGCACAAGAATATATCTGACTAGTAAGAATCGTAAAACCTATGTATTGATATCTCTTTGGAAGTGAGTCAAGTGGGTGCAAAGCCTCATAAACACAGCCGTGAAAAGGAGCTAAACCCCATTGTAAAAATAAATTACTTTAAAAAACACATAAAACAAAGACAGTGAAAGAGAGAGAAATTCTTACACAATTCGTTCAGGGGCTGTGATGCAACCTGGATTGACCATATCTAGACCCACAGCTGGATGAGACATAAGGGTGGACACTCTTGGGGCTGAGAGGTTGGGTGAGCAAACGCAGACCCTTTAAAGTAATACTGCGTGGTACCCATCCCATGGGTCCCAAATCTCCAGGTTCAAGGGCATCTTCCTACATCAAAAACATGCATGAGAAACCCAGAAGGTGGTACACCGTGTGATTTTGAAAGGTTTTTAAAACACTCCTCATTTCTCATCTCCTTGTGCTCGGTTTCGCAATTCCAGCTACTTTACTAGCAAACTCCCTACGTGGAGAATCAGCACCTTTAACCTCCTGTTCCCTACAGGTTGCAATTTGTCCTGAGGATGAACGGGAAGAGGGGCAACCAATGAGAGACTAGATCTAGGTGTTGGGACAGGCACAGGTCACTCTATTTCCCCTTAAAGAAGAAGAATTAAGCACAGGCTCAGAGTGACCCCGGAACTAGAATAAGGACTGAAGTAATCCTGCGCTTTTGCGGCCAGCTCTCTAAAAAACGAGTAGAAAAATGGAGCTAAGGGGCACGGCAATTCACAAACCTGCAGAGTTATAAATGATAACTCTCGTCCACAAATATATTGAGGGTAGGCAACGAAGAGGATTTGAAAGCAAGGCAGAATTGCAGGAAACAGATTTCAGGAGGTAGATTCAAATCGACTTAAAAGCACATGAAAAGAAGCAAAATGTCGACAATGATGCCCTTGGGCAAAAAGTGCGTATGCGTTTTTTCCTGAATATATTCAGGAAAAAACGCATACGCCCTTTTTGGCCAACCAAGCAACCTGGAAAGGCAAATCAGTGCTACAAAGAAGTCTCGCTTCCCATCGGTCAAAAGGGCTATGCTGAAAAAAGTGTAAAAACCAGAAATGCAGTACAGGCCATGGAGAAATGGCAGCCTTGCTACACTGAAGGGCGGGATGTAAATTGCCAACAGCCACTCTGGAGAAGTGTATGGTGTGTCCTGAAACATCGAAAAAACACAGTTTAGGGAGCATAGGGCACTTCCACTCATGGGCTTATAAATTGGGAAAACTAACAATCAGCAAGATACTGGGACCCCAAAGTTGAGGGCTGCTCTGTTGACAAAAACCTCCACTTCATTCCACCTTACATATCCCAGGAAAGAGAAAAATGGATAAAGAGGTTGTGGTCCTTATGTACAATGGAATATCACTCAGCCATGAAATCAATGTCATAAGGCTAGTAGCAGCATGATGAGTTGATTTAGGTACGACGATTCCAAGTGAAAGAAGTCACACAGAAAAAGACACTTATCATAAGATATCACTTAGAGAGGGAATGTAAAAACCGTTACCCATGAACTGAATTACAAAACAGAACAGAGTCACACGTTTAGAAAACACACTATGGCTGCTTAATGGGAAAGGTGAGGTGGGGTGATGCATAAAACTAGGGTTTTAATTTAGCATAGAAACCATTCCATACACCCAATATGTAATAGACAAGACCTACTCCTTGCTCAGTGAACTGGACTCAACACCCCCTATTCACTGCACAAGAATATATGTGACTAGTAAGAATCATAAAACCTATGTATTGATATCTGTCTGGAAGTGAGTCAAGTGGGTGTAAATCCGCATAAACACAGCCGTGACAAGCAGCTAAACCCCATTATAAAAATAAATTACTTTTAAAAACCCGTAAAACAAAGACAGTGAAAAAGAGAGAAATTCTTACAAAATTCGTTCAGGGGCTGTGATGCAACCTGGATTGACCATATCTAGACACACACCTGGATGAGACATAAGGGTGGACACTCTTGGGGCTGAGAGGTTGGGTGAGGTTGGGTGAGCAAACGCAGACCCTTTAAAGTAATACTGCGTGGTACCCATCCCATGGGTCCCAAATCTCCAGGTTCAAGGGCATCTTCCTAGATCGAAAACATGCATCAGAAACCCAGAAGATGGTACACCGTGTGATTTTGAAAGGTTTCTAAAACGCACCTCATTTCTCATCTCCTTGTGCTCGGGTTCACCTTTCCAGCTACTTTACTAGCAATCTCCCTACTTGGAGAATCAGCACCTTTAAGCTCCTGTTCCCTACAGGTTGCAATTTGTCCTGAGGTGAACGGGAAGAGGGGCAACCAGTGAGAGACTAGATCTAGGTGTTGAGACAGGCACAGGTCACTCTATTTTCCCATCAGGAAGAAGAATTAACCACAGGCTCAGCCTGGCGCCAGGAACCAGAAGAGGGCCTGAGGCAATCCCGTGCTTTTGCGGCCAGCTCCCAAAAAAGACAGTTGAAAAATGGAGCTCAGGGGCACTGCAATTCACAAACCTGCTGAGTTATAAATGATAACTCTCGTCCACAAATATATTGAGGGAAGGCAACGAAGAGGATTTGAAAGCAAGGCAGAATTGCAGGAAACAGATTTCAGGAGGTAGATTCAAATCGACTTAAAAGCACATGAAAAGCGGGAGAACGTCGACAATGATCCTTGGCCAAAAAGGGCGTATGCGATTTTTCCTGAATATATTCAGGAAAAAACGCATACGCCCTTTTTGGCCAACCAAGCAACCTAGAAAGGCAAATCAGTGCTACAAAGAAGTCTCTCTTCCCATCGGTTAAAGGGCCATGCTGAAAAAACTGTGAAAACCAGAAATGCAGGACAGGCCATGGAGAAATGGCAGCCTTGCTACGCTGATGGGCGGGATGTAAATTGCCAACTGCCACTCTGGAGAAGTGTACGGTGTGTCCTGAAACAACGAAAGAACACGGCTTAGGGAGGATAGGGCACGTCCACTCATGGACGTAGAAATTGGGAAAAATAAAAATCAGCAAGACACAGGCACCTCAAAGTTTAGGGCTGCTCTGTTGACAAGAACCTCCACTTCATGACACCTTAAATATCCCAGGAAAGAGAAAAATGGATAAAGAAGTTGTGGTACTTATGTACAATGGAATATCACTCAGATATGAAATCAATGTCATAAGGCTAGTAGAAGCAAGATGAGTGGATTTACGTACGACGATTCGAAGTGAAATAAGTCACACAGAAAAAGACACTTATTATAAGTTATCACTTATAGAGGGAATGTAAAAACCGCTACACTTGAACTGAATTACAAAACAGAACAGATTCACACGTTTAGAAAACACACTATGGCTGCTTAACGGGAAAGGTGAGGTGGGGTGATGCATAAAACAAGGGTTTCAAATTCGGTCAGATACCATTCCATACACCCAATATGTAATAGACAAGACCTACTCCTTGCTCAGTGAACTAGAATCAACACCCCCTATTCACCGCACAAGAATATATCTGACTAGTAAGAATCGTAAAACCTATGTATTGATATCTGTCTGGAAGTGAGTCAAGTGGGTGTAAATCCGCATAAACAAAGCCTTGAAAAGCAGCTAAACCCCATTATAAAAATAAATTACTTTTAAAAACCCGTAAAACAAAGACAGTGAAAGAGAGAGAAATTCTTACAAAATTCGTTCAGGGGCTGTGATGCAACCTGGATTGACCATATCTAGACCCACACCTGGATGAGACATAAGTGTGGACACTCTTGGGCCTGAGAGTTTGGGTGAGGTTGGGTGAGCAAACACAGACCCTTTAAAGTAATACTGCGTGGTACCCATCCCATGGGTCCCAAATCTCCAGGTTCAAGGGCATCTTCCTACATCGAAAACAGGCATGAGAAACGCAGAAGATGGTACACCGTGTGATTTTGAAAGGTTTCTAAAACGCACCTCATTTCTCATCTCCTTGTGCTCGGGTTCGCCTTTCCAGCTACTTTACTAGCAATCTCCCTAATTGGAGAATCAGCACCTTTAAGCTCCTGTTCCCTACAGGTTGCAATTTGTCCTGAGGTGAACGGGAAGAGGGGCAACCAATGAGAGACTACATCTAGGTGTTGAGACAGGCGCAGGTCACTCTATTTTCCCATCAGGAAGAAGAATTAACCACAGGCTCAGCCTGCCGCCAGGAACCAGAATAGGGCCTGAGGCAATCCCGTGCTTTTGTGGCCAGCTCCCAAAAAAGACAGTTGAAAAATGGAGCTCAGGGGCACTGCAATTCACAAAACTGCTGAGTTATAAATGATAACTCTCGTCCACAAATATATTGAGGGAAGGCAACGAAGATGATTTGAAAGCAAGGCAGAATTGCAGGAAACAGGTTTCAGGAGGTAGATTCGAATCGCCTTTAAAGCACATGAAAAGTGGCAAAACGTCGACAATGATGCCCTTGGCCAAAAAGGGCGTATGCGTTTTTTCCTGAATATATTCAGGAAAAATCACATACGCCCTTTTTGGCCAACCAAGCAACCTGGAAAGGCAAATCAGCGCTACAAAGAAGTCTCGCTTCCCATCGGTCAAAAGGGCCATGCTGCAAAAAGTGTCAAAACCAGAAATGCAGGACAGGCCATGGAGAAATGGCAGCCTTGCTACGCTGATGGGTGGGATGTAAATTGCCAACAGCCACTCTGGAGAAGTGTACGGTGTGTCCTGAAACATCGAAAAAACACAGCGTAGGGAGCATAGGGCACGTCCACTCATGGGCGTATAAATTGGGAAAACTAAAAATCAGCAAGACACAGGCACCCCAAAGTTTAGGGCTGCTCTGTTGACAAGAACCTCCACTTCATGACACCTTAAATATCCCAGGAAAGAGAAAAATGGATAAAGAATTTGTGGTCCTTATGTACAATGGATTATCACTCAGACATGAAATCAATGTCATAAGGCTAGTAGAAGCAAGATGAGTGGATATAGGTACGACGATTCTAAGTGAAATAAGTCACACAGAAAAAGACACTTATCATAAGCTATCACTTATAGAGGGAATGTAAAAACCGCTACACTTGAACTGAATTACAAAACAGAACAGAGTCTCACGTTTACAAAACACACTATGCCTGCTTAACGGGAAAGTTGAGGTGGGGTGATGCATAAAACAAGGGTTTCAAATTCGCTCAAATACCGTTCCATACACCCAATATGTAATAGACAAGACCTACTCCTTGCTCAGTGAACTGGACTCAACACCCCCTATTCACCGCACAAGAATATATCTGATAAGTAAGAATCTTAAAACCTATGTATTGATATCTGTCTGGAAGTGAGTCAAGTGGGTGTAAAGCCGCATAAACACAGCCGTGAAAAGCAGCTAAACCCCATTATAAAAATAAATTACTTTTAAAAACCCGTAAAACAAAGACAGTGAAAGAGAGAGAAATTCTTATAAAATTCGTTCAGGGGCTGTGATGCAACCTGGATTGACCATATCTAGACCCACAGCTGGATGAGACATAAGGGTGGACACTCTTGGGGCTGAGAGGTTTGGTGAGGTTGGGTGAGCAAACGCAGACCCTTTAAAGTAATACTGCGTGGTACCCAACCCATGGGTCCCAAATCTCCAGGTTCAAGGGCATCTTCCTACATCGAAAACATGCATGAGAAACCAAGAAGATGGTACACCGTGTGATTTTGGAAGGTTTCTGAAACGCACCTCATTTCTCATCTCCTTGTGCTCGGGTTCGTCATTCCAGCTACTTTACTAGCAATCTCCCTACTTGGAGAATCAGCACCTTTAACCTCCTGTTCCGAACAGGTTGCAATTTGTCCTGAGGATGAAACGGAAGAGGGGCAACCAATGAGAGACTAGATCTAGGTGTTGGGACAGGCACAGGTCACTGTATTTTCCCATCAGGAAGAAGAATTAACCACAGGCTAATCCTGCCGCCGGGAACCAGAATAGTGCCTGAGGCAATCCAGTGCTTTTGCGGCCAACTCCCAAAAAAGACAGTTGAAAAATGGAGCTCAGGGGCACTGCAATTCACAAACCTGCTGAGTTATAAATGATAACTCTCGTCCACAAATATATTGAGGGAAGGCAACGAAGAGGATTTGAAAGCAAGGCAGAATTGCAGGAAACAGGTTTCAGGAGGTAAATTCGATTCGCCCTTAAAGCGCATGAAAAGCGGCAAAACGTCGACAATGATGCCCTTGGCCAAAAAGTGCGTATGCATTTTTTCCTGATTATATTCAGGAAAAAACGCATACGCCCTTTTTGGCCAACCAAGCAACCTGGAAAGGCTAATCAGAGCTACAAAGAAGTCTCGCTTCCCATCGGTCAAAAGGGCCATGCTGCAAAAAGAGTCAAAACCAGAAATGCAGGACAGGCCATGGAGAAATGGCAGCCTTGCTACGCTGATGGGCGGGATGTAAATTGCCAACAGCCACTCTGGAGAAGTGTACGGTGTGTCCTGAAACATCGAAAAAACACAGCTTAGGGAGCATAGGGCACGTCCACTCATATGCGTATAAATTGGGAAAACTAAAAATCAGCAAGACACAGGCACCCCAAAGATTAAGGCTGCTCTGTTGACAAGAACCTCCACTTCATGACACCTTAAATATCCCAGGAAAGAGAAAAATGGATACAGAATTTGTGGTCCTTATGTACAATGGAATATCACTCAGACATGAAATCAATGTCATAAGGCTAGTAGAAGCAAGATGAGTGGATTTAGGTACGACGATTCTAAGTGAAATAAGTCACACAGAAAAAGACACTTATCATAAGCTATCACTTATAGAGGGAATGTAAAAACCGCTACACTTGAACTGAATTACAAAACAGAACAGAGTCACACGTTTAGAAAACACACTATGGCTGCTTAACGGGAAAGGTGAGGTGGGGTGATGCATAAAACAAGGGTTTCAAATTCGCTCAGATACCGTTCCATACACCCAATATGTAATAGACAAGACCTACTCCTTGCTCAGTGAACTGGACTCATCACCCCCTATTCACCACACAAGAATATATCTGACTAGTAAGAATCTTAAAACCTATGTATTGATATTTCACTGAACGTGTGTCAAGTGGGGGTAAAGCAGCATAAACACAGCAGTGAAAAGCAGCTAAACCCCATTTTAAAAATAAATTACTTTTATAAACCCATTAAACAAAGAGAGTGAAAGAGAGAGAAATTCTTACATAATTCGTTCAGGGGCTGTGATGCAAAGTGGACTGACCATATCTAGACCCACAGCTAGATGAGACATAAGGGTGGACACTCTTGGGGCTGAGAGGTTTGGTGAGGCTGGGTGGGCAAACGCAGTCCCTTTAAAGTAATACTGCATCGTACCCATCCCATGGATCCCACATCTCCAGGTTCAAGGGCATCTTCCTACATCGAAAACATGCGTGAGAAACCCAGAAGATGGTACACCGTCTCATCGGGAAGGGTTCCTGAAACGCACCTCATTTCTCATCTCCTTGTGCTCGGGTTTGCCATTCCAGCCGCTTTATTAGCAATCTCCCTCGTTGGGAATCCGCAACTTTAAACTCCAATTCTGTACAGGTTGCAATTTATCCTGAGGATGAACGGGAAGAGGGGCAACCAACGAGAGACTAGCTCTAGGTGTTGGGACAGGCACAGGTCACTCTATATTCCCATCAGGAAGAAGAATTAACCACAGGCTCAGCCTGCCCCCCGGAACCAGAATAGGGCCTGAAGCAATCCTGTGCTTTGCGGCCAGCTCCCAAGAAAGCGAGTTGAAAAATGGAGCTCAGGGGCACTGCAATTCAGAAACCTGCAGAGTTGTAAATGATAACTCTCGTCCACAAATATATTGAGGGAAGGCAACGAAGAGGAGTTTAAAGCAAGGCAGAATTGCAGGAAACAGATTTCAGGAGGTAGATTCGAATCGCCTTTAAAGCACATGAAAAGTGGCAAAACGTGGACAATGATGCCCTTGGCCCAAAAGGGCGTATGCGTTTTTTCCCGAATATATTCAGGAAAAAACGCATATGCCCTTCTTGGCCAACCAAGCAACCTGGAATGGCAAATCAGCGCTATAAAGAAGTCTCGCTTCCCATTGGTCAAAGGGTCATGCTGAAAAAAGTGTAAAAACCAGAAAAGCAGGACAGTCCATGTAGAAATCGGAGCCTTGCTATGCTGATGGGCGGGATGTAATTTGCCAACAGCCACTCTGGAGAAGTGTACGGTGTGTCCTGAAACATCTAAAAAACACAGCTTAGTGAGCATAGGGCACTTCAACTCATGGGCGTATAAATTGGGAAAACTAAAAATCATCAAGACACAGGCACCCCAAAATTTAGGGCTGCTCTGTTCCCAAGAACTTCCACTTCGGTACTCCTTAAACATCCCAGGAATAGGAAAATTGATAAAGAAGTTGTGGTACTTATGTACAATGGAATATCACTCAGCCATGAAATCAATGTCATAAGGCTACTAGCAGCATGATGAGTGGATGTAGGTATGATGATTTTAAGTGAAATAAGTCACATAGAAAAAGACACTTATCAAAGATATCACTTATAGGGGGAATGTAAAAATCGCTACACTTAAACTGAATTACAAAACAGGACAGAGTCACACATTTACAAAACACACTATGGCTGCTTAACGGGAAAGGTGAGGTGGGTGATGCATAAACCCGGGATTTGAAATTAGCACAGATATCACTCCATAAATCAAATATGTAATAGACAAGACCTACCCCTTGCGCAGTGAACTGGACGCAACACCCCCTATTCACCGCACAAGAATATATCTGACTAGTAAGTATCTTAAAACCTATATATTGATATCTCTCTTTAAGTGAGTCAAGTGGGTGTAAAGCGGCATAAACACAGCAGTGAAAAGCAGCGAAACCCCATTTGAAAATAAATAACTTTAAAAAACACAAAAAACTAAGACAGTGATAGAGAGAGGAAATTTTACATAATTCGTTCCTGGGCTGTGATGCAACCTTGTTTGACCATATCTAGACCCACAGCTGGATGAGAAATAAAGCTGGACACTCTTGCAGCTGAAGGTCTCTTTCCCTAGTTACCAGATTGGGGAACGTAAAAAGGCTGCCGCCCTCTGGCCGTTACCTGCAAAAGCAGCTTTAATACCTGTGTTAATGGTCACTTCATATGAACAAGTACTTCAGGGCTGTAAATGAAACCTGCCCTCAAAATGTCTTGAGGGAGGTAATGGCCAAAACTTTTCAAAATGTGACACTTACTTTAAGAAAACAATTTGAAGAACTAAGCTGTAATCACAGTTTGATAAATAAAAAGAGCATGCTTTAAAGATCAATTTCAACAGATTATGGGACACATGCAAATTCAGCCACACAGAGGTATCAGCTCGCACCTGTTAGAATAACCAGCAGCAAGCAAACTACAAACAATAAATATTGAAGGTGTTTTGGAGAAATGCATACCCTCAATTTTAAGTGGGACATAACCTGGAAAGAGCCACTAATGAGAACTGAATGGTGGTGCCTTTAAAACGTACACACTGAGCTACCATATGATACAGCAAGCCCACTCCTTGGCCTATAACATAAGGAGATAGAACTGGAAAGACACAGGCAAGCAATTGTGCATTGCAGCAGTATTACAATAACCAAGACATGGAGGCAACCAAAAAGTCCATCAAGAGGTGCATGGCCAAAGAAGAACTGGTACACGTACAGATGGAATATGAGCCAGGGAAAAAAAAAAACAATGCCATTTGCAGCACCGTGTATGATTTTTGAGTTAATCAGGCAAATTGTACTAAGTCAGTAAGCAAAAGACACATATCCTATAATATCACTTATAGGTCTTAGCTAAAAATTGATACCAATGAAGATATTTCCACAGAGAAATGCAATCACAGATTCATTAAACAAACTTAGGGTTCACCAAATGGAAAGGTGTGAGGATTGGATACATTAGGATATTGGGGTTAAGATAGATATAGAAACACATGTGAAATATGTAATCACCAAAGACCTACGTAATACCAAGACAAGACTACTCAACATGGTGTCATAACCTACATGGGAAAATGATCCAAAGAAGAATAGATATATGTATATGTTTAAAAGAACCACATCTTGCACACCTAGAAGAAACAAAACATTTTAATCAAATTTGCTCTGACAAAAAATAAAAATTAAATTAAAAAAAGAACAAGAAGTAATGAGACATAAACTTAAGGGGCTTTTTGCTGGCACATTGCATTCTAATTTACAACCAGAACATGACTTCCATTAAGGCTCTGTCATCACTAATAAAGCAGCTTTATAAGCAATGTTGAAGGTAGCTTAAAAGAAGTCTCACTAATTATTGATAGTAACAAGGAAACAAAGAAAAGTAAAAATCTCACTGCAAAAAGTATACATAGGGTAAGGATAGTAGATCAAACACTGATTAAACTTCTGTAAAGAATAAAAGACAACAGTAGTATGTTTTGTTAAAAAAGAGAGGGCCCAAATAAATCTGAAATGAAAGAGATGATGTTACAACAGACACCACAGAAATACAAAGTATCCTAAGATACACACAGGGTAACTCAGGGCTCAGACTGGACAGAGCCCACTCTCCAGTCCCCTGTACATGACTTACAGGAGCCTCAGGAACTGAGGAGGGGGTCCCTGAGGAGAGGCTCAAGATAGAATATGGTAGGCATGAACATGACTGCATTCATCTTAAACATGCCTGAACTACATTCACACGAGATGATTTTGTCCTGTATGTACATCGGCACCTCTAGCCGGAACTGCAGATCTTTGGCTTCAACACCTCTACTGACAACATTAGCTTCACCTGCTGTGGACCGTCTCCTATAGGATTTCTAGAATCACAAAACATCGAAGCTTCACAGGACCCAGAGTCTGTGCGACTCCACACAGAGTCTCAGAGTCTCAACTCCACTCAGATACTCCACTCTTGGAGGGCACACACAAAGTAGTGTGCACACCAGGACCCAGGGGAAGGAGCAGTGACCCCGTAGGAGAATGACCAGAACTACCTGCTACTTTTAGAGGGTCTCCTGCAGAGGCAGGTGGTGGCTGTGGCTGTGGCTCACCGTGAGGACAACGACACTGGCAGCAGAAGTTCTGGGAAATACTCCTTGGTGTGAGCCCTCCCAGAGTCCGCCATTAGCCCCACCAAGAGCAAGGTAGGCTCCAGTGCTGGGTCGCCTCAGGCCAAACAACCAACAGGGAGGGAACCCAGCCCCATGCATCAGCAGACAAGCAGATTCAACTTTTTATTGAAGTTTTATTTAATCCGTAGACAAGCGGAATAAAGCTCTGCCCACCAAAGCAACACCCAGCTCTACCCACCACCAGTCCCTCCCATCAGGAAGCTTGCACAAGCCTCTAAGATAGACTCATCCACCAGAGAGCAGACAGCAGAAGCAAGAAGAACTACAATTCTGCAGCCTGTGGAAGGAAAACCACATTCACAGAAAGATAGACAAAATGAAAAGGCAGAGGACTTTATACCAGATCAAGGAACAAGATAAAACCCCAGAAAAAAAAACGAAATGAGGTAGAGATAGGGAACCTTCCAGAAAAAGAATTCAGAATAATGATAGTGAAGTTGAGCCAAGACCTTAGAAAAAGAAAGGAGGCAAAGATCGAGAAGACACAAGAAATGCTTAACAAAGACCTAGAAGAATTAAGGAACAAACACCTAGAAGAATTAAAGAACAAACAAACAGAGGTGAACAATGTAATAACTGAAATGAAAAATACACTAGAAGGAATCAGTAGCAGAATAACTGTGGCAGAAGAACGGATAAGTGGCCTGGAAGACAGAAAGGTGGAAATCACTGCCATGGAACAGAATAAAGAAAAAGAATGAAAATAAATGAAGACACCCCAAGAGTCCTCTGGGACAACATTAAACGCAACAACATTCGCATTATAGGGGTCCCAGAAGGAGAAGAGAGAGAGAAAGGACCCGAGAATATATTTGAAGAGATTATGGTCAAAAACTTCCCTAGCATGGGAAAAGAAATAGCCACCCAAGTCCAGAAGCACAGAGTGTCCCAGGCAGGAGAAACCAAAGGAGAAAAATGACAAGACACATAGTAATCAAATTGACAAAAATTAACGACAAAGAAAAATTATTGAAAGCAGCAAGGGAAAAATGACAAATAACATACAAGGGAAATCCCATAAGGATAACAGCTGATTTCTCAGCAGAAAATCTACAAGCCAGAAGGAAGTGGCATGATAAATTTAAAGTGATGAAAGGGAAGAACCTACAACCAAGAGTACTGCACCCAGCAAAGAGCTCATTCAGATTTGATGGAGAAATCAAAAGCCTTACAGACAAGCAAAAGCTAAGAGAATTCAGCACCATGCAACCAGCTCTACACCAAATGCTAAAAGAACTTCTCTAAGTGGGAAACACAAGAGACGAAAAGGACCCACCAAGACAAACCCATAACAATTAAGAAAATAGTAGTAGGAACATACATATCGATAATTACCTTAAACGTGAATGCACTAAATGTTCCAACCAAAAGACATAGACTGGCTGAATGGATACAAAAACAAGACCCATATATATGCTGTCTACAAGAGACCCATTTCAGACCTAGGGACACATACAGACTGAAAGTGAGGCGATGGAAAAATATATTCTATGCTAATGAAAATCAAAAGAAAGCTGGAGTAGCAATACTCATATCAGATAAAATAGACTTTAAAATAAAGAATGTTACAAGAGACAAGGAAAGACACTACATAATGGTCAAGGGATCAATCCAAGAAGAAGACATAACAATTATAAATATATATGTACCCAACATAGGAGCACCTCAATGTATAAGGCAACTGCTAACAGCTATAAAAGAGGAAATCGACAGTAACACAATAATAGCGGGGGACTTTAACAGCTCACTTACACCAGTGGAGATCAGCCAGACAGAAAATTAATAAGGAAACACAAGCTTTAAATGACACAATAGACCAGATAGAGTTCATTGATATTTATAGGACATTCCATCCAAAAACAGCAGATTACACGTTCTTCTCAACTGCACACGGAACATTCTCCAGGATAGATCACATCTTGGGTCACAGATAAAGCCTCAGTAAATTTAGGAAAACTGAAATCATATCAAGCAGCTGTTCCGACCACAATGCTATGAGATTAGAAATCAATTACACGGAAAAAACCGTAAAAAACACAAACACATGGAGGCTAAACAATACGTTACTAAATAACCAAGAGATCACTGAAGAAATCAAAGGGGAAATCAAAAACTACCTAGAGACAAATGACAACAAAAACACGATGACCAAAACCTATGGGATGCAGCAAAAGGAGTTCTAAGAGGGAAGTTTATAGCAATACAAGCCTACCTCAAGAAACAAGAAAAATCTCAAATAAACAATCTAACCTTACACCTAGAGGAACTAGAGAAAGAAGAACAAAACCCAAAGTTAGTAGAAGGAAAGAAATCCTAAAGATCAGAGCAGAAATAAATGAAATAGAAACAAAGAAAACGGAAGCAAAGATCAACAAAACTAAAAGCTGGTTCTTTGAGAAGATAAGCAAAAATGATCAACCTTTAGCCAGACTCAAGAAAAAGAGGGAGAGGACGCAAATCAACAAAATTAGAAGTGAAAAAGGAGAAGTTACAACAGACACCACAGGAATACAAAGCATCCTAAGAGACTACTACAAGCAACTCTATGCCAATAAAATGGACAATCTGGAAGAAATGGACAAATTCTTAGAAAGGGATAACCTTCAAAGATTGAACCAGGAAGAAATAGAAAATATGAACAAACCTATCACAAGCAATGAAATTGAAACTGTGATTAAAAATCTTCCAACAAACAAAAGTCCAGAACCAGATGGCATCACAGGTGAATTCTATCAAACATTTAGAGAAGAGCTAACACCCAACCTTCTCAAATTCTTCAAAACAATTGCAGGGGAAGGAACACTCCCAAACTCATTCTATGAGACCACCATCACCCTGATACCAAAATCAGACAGAGATACTACAAGGAAAGAAAATTATAGACCAATATCACTGATGAATATAGATGTAAAAATCCTCAACAAAATACTAGCAAACAGAATCGAACAACAGATTAAAAGGATCATACACCATGATCAAGTGGGGTTTATCCCAGGGATGCAAGGATTCTTCAATATACACAAATCAATGTGATACACCATATTAACAAATTGTAGAATAAAACCATATGATCATCTCAATAGATGAAGGAAAAGATTTTGAGAAAATTCAACACTCATTTACGATAAAAACTCTGCAGAGTGTGGGCATAGAGGGAAACTACCTCAACATAATAAAGGCCATATATGACAAACCCACAGCAAACAGCATTCTCAATGGTGAAAAACTGAAAGCGTCTCCTCTAAGATCAGAAACAAGACGAGGATGCCCACTCTCACCACTGCTATTCAACATAGTTTTGGAGGTCCTAGCCATGGCAATCAGAGAAGAAAAAGAAATAAAAGGAATACAAAAAGGAAAAGAAGAAGTAAAATTGTCACTGTTTGCAGATGACATGATATCATAGATAGAGAATCCTAAAGACGCCACCAGAAAACCACTGGAGCTAATCAATGAATTTGGTAAAGTTGCAGGATACAAAATTAATGCACAGAAATTGCTTGCATTCCTATACACTAACAATGAAAGATCAGAAAGAGAAATTAAGGAAACAATCCCATTACCACTGCAACAAAAAGAATAAAATACCTAGGAATAAACCTACCTAAGGAAGTAAAAGACCTGTACTCAGAAAACTATAAGACACTGATGAAAGAAATCAAAGATGATATAAACAGATGGAGACATATACCATGTTCTTGGATTAGAAGAATCAATATTGTGAAAATGACTATACTACCCAAAGCAATCTACAGATTCAATGCAATCCCGATCAAAATACCTTTGGCATTTTCTACAGAACAAGAAAAAAAAATCTTAAAATTTATAGGGAGACACAAAAGACCCTGGATAGCCAAAGCAGTCTTGAGGGGGAAAAAAAAGAGCTGGAGGAATCAGACTTCCAGACTTCAGACTATATTACAAAGCTACAGTAATCAAGATAATATGGTACTGACACAAAAACAGAAATATAGGTCAATAGAACAGGATAGAAAGCACAGAGATAAACCCACGTACCTATGGTTAACTAATCTATGACAAAGGAGGCAAGGGTATACAATGGAGAAAAGACAGTGTCTTCAGTAAGTGGTGCTGGGAAAACTGGACAGCTACATGTAAAAGAATGAAATTAGAACACTCCCTAACACCATACACAAAAAATAAACTCCAAATGGATTAGAGACCGAAATGTAAGACCGGACACTATAAAACTCTTAGAGGAAAACATAGGAAGAATACTCTTTGACATAAATCACAGCAAGATCTTTTTTGATCCACCTCCTAGAGTAATGGAATAAAAAAAAAAAAAAAACAAATGGGAGCAAATGAAACCTAAAAGCTTTTGCAAAGCAAAGGAAACTACAAACAAGAAGAAAAGACAACCCTCAGAATGGGAGAAAATATTTGCAAACGAATCAATGGACAAAGGATTAATCTCCAATGTATATAAACAGCTCATGCACCTCAACAGTAAAAAAAACAAACAACCCAATCCAAAAATGGGCAGATGACGTAAATAGACATTTGTCCCAAGAAGACATACAGATGACCAAGAAACACATGAATAGCTACTCAACATCACTAATTATTAGAGAAATATAAACCAAAACTACAATGAGGTATCACCTCACACGAGTTAGAATGGGCATCATCAGAAAATCTACAAACAACAAATGCTGGAGAGGGTGTGGAGAAAAGGGAACCCTCTTACACTATTTGTGGGAATGTAAATTGATACAGTCACTATGGAGAACAGTATGGAGGTTCCTTAAAAAACTAAAAATAGAATTACCATATGACCCAGCAATCCCACTACTGGCCATATACCCAGAGAAAACCATAATTCAAAAAGACATATTCACCACAATATTCATTGCAGCACTATTTACAATAGCCAGGTCATGGAAGCAACCTAAATGCCCATAGACACACGAACGGAAAAGATGTGCTACATATATAAAATGGAATATTACTCAGCCATAAAAAGGAATGAAATTGGGTCATTTGTAGAGACGTGGATAGATCTAGAGACTGTCATACAGAGTGAAGTAAGTCAGAAAGAGAAAAACAAATATCGTATATTAACGCATACATGTAGAACCTAGAAAAATGGTAAAGATGAACTGGTTTGCAAGGCAGAAATAGAGACACAGATGTAGAGAACAAATGTATGGACACCAAGGGGGGAAAGTGGCAGGGTGGTGGTGGTGGGATGAATTGCGACCCTGGGATTGACATATATACACTTATATGTATAAAATAGATAACCAATTAGAGCCTGCTGTATAAAAAAATGAATAAAATAAATTCAAAAATTAAAACATAAATAATACTTAAAAAAAATAAAACAGAAAAAAAAAAGTTCTGTCCTTCCCATAGACGTATTTATATGAATGAATTATTTCCATGCTTATATCCATAAATACAAAAAGAGGAATAAAACTTACCTTGAACCAAAAAAGAAAAAAAAAAAAAAAAAAAAACAGAACCCACTGGTCATACAGAGGAAAACCCTATCAGCGCACTTGCTCCAGTGGTAAACAATTCTTAAGTTGGTCACAGGTGTGGAATCATCTCCCATGCAGCCAGCAGCCCCCACACAAGGAGCGTCCTCATTGCAAAGCTGGGGGACCGTGAGGAGGCGTCTCTGACTAAACGTGAGCTGAGCCCCAGGCCAGCTGCTGCTGAACTTTTCCCACCGTTCCCAGGTAAAACACCTGAATGTGTGCAAAGACTAAAAACTAGAGGAAGGGGCTTGGAGTCACACCAGCGACAGCACGCAGGCCGACTTGGTGCCTGCAGGCCAGCCAGGATGGTCCTGGCCCCGGGCGCTCGTCTGGAAACTTTCCATTTCCCTGCCTGAGGTACCCCTCCTGTCCCAGCCCCCACTGCTTTTTTCCTTCCTTACCTCTGCCCGGGGAGAAATTCCAGCAGCAAGTATGGGTGACACATCCTCTTCTTTAACAGGTGGCAGCCCGGCAACTCCTGCAGAAAGTCCAGTAGAGCCCCAGTCACAACGGGCCACTCATAGAGCCGTGGGCCCTACTGCCTCCCACCAGCCCAACCCCGAGACTGCTGACGGGGCAGAGAATATGGCGTCAGGCACAGCTGCAGAGGCTTTTGCTGCCTGGAGGGGTGTTTATATTGACCTCAACCCAGGCACACCTGGGAAGGGCTGGCCGGCCGGGTCAGGCTGCCCAGGTCAGCCAGTCCTCGCCCCTCAGGGGCTCAGATTTGCAGAAAATGGGCCTTGCTGCACCGGCCAGATCCAAGGAACAGGTGTAGGGTCCCGAGAGTCAGGATAGATAAGGGGCGGCAGCCCTGGCTTGTTTTCTAATCATTTTATCTGGTCCATGAGTGGGAGACAACTTCAAGAAGACCCTCTGCTAATGAGAGGAACCCAGGAGTCAGGGAGAGGAGGGGTGGTGGGTGGAGACAGAGGCCTGGTGCCCCGGCTGCTGTGGAAGCCCCTGGAAGACCAGGCAGAGGGAGGTCGCACAGAGTGAAGCCTAGGGTCACAGACCTGTTGGAGCTGCTGTTTATTAGTTCAAGCTCTGCTCTGAGGTGCTCTGTGTCAGCTCTGAGTGACAGGTGTGCTGGGGGTGCTCTGCAATGAGGGCTATGTGCACAGTTCCTGTGTGCCCAGCCCTGTCGGGGTACCTGTCCACGGGAGCTCCATATCCAGGGAGGGGCCTGCCCACGAGAGCCCCGTGGGCTGCTGGGTACCTGCCCAGGTGAGCTCCATATCCTGGGAGGGGCCTGACCATGATGGCCCCATGGGCTGCTGGGTACCTGCCCAGGTGAGCTCCATATCCTGGGAGGGGCCTAACCACCAGAGCCCCGTGGGCTGCTGGGTACCTGCCCAGGTGAGCTCCATATCCTGGGAGGGGCCTGACCACCAGAGCCCCATGGGCTGCTGGTGACCTGGTAGAGGACGCCAGGACAGTCAGTGAAGCCACAGAGGATATACATCTAGTAGTTCCTAATTCCTACACCCTGCTGGTCATTCTACCATCCACCAGGACATGGTATTCTGTATTAGACTTCAATGATGCCTTCTTCTGTATTCCATTCGTCCCAGAGTCACAAGAAATTTTGGCTGTGAGTGGCAGGACTCAACATACAACAAAAACAATACTGCTGGGCCGTCCTGCCCCAGGGGTTCAAAAATTCCCACACCATCTTTGTGGAAACGTTAGCTAAAGACCTAAAAGATCTACCTCTGGAGAAGGGAACCCTCCTTCAATATGCAGATGACATTCTGATCACCAGCCCGACTAAGGAGGCCTCTGAACTACCTAGCCAATAAAAGATAGAAGGTGTCCAAGAAAAAGGCTCAAATATCACAAACTAAGGTGACCTTCCTGGGCTTCATTCGCTCAGAAGGTCGGAGAAGCCCACCCCAGGAAAGGGAAGAAGCCATTTGCAGCCTCACCCTTCCTGAAACTAGAAGACAGCTTAGGGGTTCCTGGGGAGACCGGGGTTTGCTGCATCTGAATCCCTAACTACAGTCTAATAGCTGGGCCTCTATATGAAACACTGAAAGGAAAAGATGATGATCCTTTTGAATAGAATCCAGAAGCGGCCTTTCAAGAATGGAAAGAGCAGTCAGTTCAGACCCGTGCCCTGGACCTCCCTAAGTTAGCTAAACCCTTTGACCTTTACATTCCTGGTCCAAGGCGAATCGCCCTTGGAGTATTAGTGCAAAAACTGGGACCACTTGAAATGGAACAATGCAAGAATGCCCTCCAGGCATTGGCCAGCCACCCCATCCGACCAGGATACTGGGGGTATCTAAAAACCTGGAAATCAGCAGCCCACAAGGCCAGCTCCCTCCTAAGGGAAAAGGACGCCACTTGGTGATCCTAACCACCCACCATGCCCTGAAGTTGCAGGGATTGCTCCGTGGGCACAATGACCTCGAGTGAGGAGGCCCTCCAACCCCAACCTCCAGAGAGACAACCTGGGGCAATGGGCCCCCATGACGACTCGTGTGACCATCACTTGACCTGGAGCTTCTCTCAGAAAACAACAAGAGTGTGCCCCAAAAGAGCAGACTATTGCTTACAGGACTTACTGCACCCAGAGCGGAGCTAATAAACTTGGTAGGGGAACCGTAAATAACGCTGCCACCATAGAAAAGCCTACAGACACCGCGGTGACGGCGGCCAATGAGACCGGCTGTACTCCTGGCTACTTCAAAAGGCCGTTGACTGAGTGGCCATCATGGTCCTGGATCACCACCGGCCCTGGACTGTCTGGGAGTTGAGCAAGCAGGGCTCTGACACCTGGTGCTGTTTGTACGTTAATTCAGTGGCCTAACTGAAGAAAGCGCAGACTACTGGTCAGAGCATCTAGGCTGGCAGAAACCGTCAGCCTAAGGGGGCCGAACCAATGTGGAGCAGGGTAAAACGGCCCACCCACCCCCCCAGCGTCTCTGCACATCTCTTTCCTGGACCCTTAAAGATCATTAGAATCTATAAAACTTCCAATGCTGGTGCTCAGGCAGACGAGCAGTGAGGGAGGAGGCCTGGGGACAATCAACCTCACATGGAGGCTGCTTGGGAGAAGTCCTCCCCCTTGCCCCGGGTATGAGGACACCCAACTCAGCACGAAGCATTTACAGAAGAGGTGTCTGCACCCTCAGAACCCCAAGAATGAGGAATGGGACAAAAGGCAGAGGAGGGCTTTGTCACTGGCAAAGCCCATGAAAAATTCCTGGGAGATGAAAATAGAATCTGGGCAATAAAATAAAGTCTAACCATTTTTTCCTTTGTGCTTTGTCTAATTTCACTTGCTCCTAGGTTTCCACATGCAGAGGTCCCACACCCGACACTTCAGACCCGATTTCCTAGTGCATAATGGCTGGGCCGACACCTCAGCTCGTGGGGCCCCGTGCAGACTCTGCGACATAGAGCCTGAGCTCCAGCCAACCCGGCCCTCGAGAGCTCTACCCCTCCCTCCCGCTGACGCTGCCAGGATCTCTACACAGCAGCCCGGCCCACAACCCGCAAGGGAGCACACACTCTCACCTCTCCATTCTCTGATCAAAATATAAAGTTTTCCTTTGCTTCTGAACCAAAGTCAGTCTCGATCTGTTGGCTCCAATGACACTGGGCAGGGAGACCCTTGTTGGGACCCACTCTGCAGGATCAGTAACAGAATTTGAGAACATTGTAACTTCAAAGAACAGATGTGTGAGCCAAACTGTAATTAACATAGAGCAGTGTATAAGGCTCGTGTAAAATAAGATGTTTCTAACACTTCCATTTGATATTTCCATCACTTTATTATAAGCAAGTTCAGTGGAGGGGTTTGTCTTATTTGTCAGGTCAACAGTAGAGAAATGCAGTGATTTCTTTCCAAGGATGGACATCTAATAATCTTGGTTGAAGTTTCAACCTTGTTTTGAATGATTTTCCATTGAAAATGATACCTCTCTTTCAGCTCCTAGATTTCTGAGAAGTATAAAATCTTATATTTTTTTATTACCAAAGGGGAAAGGTGGGAGGAGGGATAAATTAACAGTTTCAGATTAACATATACACACTGCTATGTATAAAATATATCATCAACAAGGAACTACTTTATAACACAGGGAACTATACTCAATATTTTGTAATGACCCCTAAGGGGAAATAATCTGAAAAACAATAGATATCTATATCGAAATCATCTATCAACTACAGATAAAATGGAAACTAAAGGAGGCCGATGGTGAGCGTTTCTGAACCTGAAGACTTCAATCATCTAAAGTTCGGACTCTGACTAAGGCCCAAGTCCCTTAATGAACACACATGTACCAGTAGCTTAAACGTTCCCCAGATTGGAGTTCGGGGAGACACTGATTTGGAAAAACCCCTGGTGTTCTCCTTACATACACGGGACCTTTCCTACAGCTAAAACATGCCTGTGACACCCAGAAGATGGAACACGGTTGGATCAGGGAGATTTTGGAAAAGGCACAAAACTCCTAATTTCCTGGTTGTTGGGTTCACCCCTCCAGCCTTTTTCCTTAAAATCTCCCCACTTGAGGATGTCAGCACCTTCAACATCCAGTTGCACAAAATTTGGAATTTTTCCAAAGGAAGAAGGGGAAGGAGGAGAAACAAGGAGAGCCAAGCCCTAGATGTTCGGACAGGAACATGTCACTATACTTTCCAATCAGGAAGAAGAATTAAGCAAAGGCTTAGCCTGCCACCGGGAACCAGAGTAGGGCCAGAAGCAAACCAGCGGTTCTGCGGACAGCTCCCAAAAAAGCGAGTTGAAAAATGGAGCTCAGGGGCACTGCAATTCACAAACCTGCAGAGTTATAAATTATAACTATCGTCCAAAACTATATTGAGGGAAGGCAATGAACAGGATTGGAAAGGAAGGCAGAATTGCAGGAAACAGCTTTTAGGAGTTAGATTCGAATAGCCCCTAAAGCACATGAAAAGCGGCCAAACGTCAACAACGATGCACATGGCCAAAAAGAGCATATGTGTTTTTTTCTGAATAAATTCAGGAAAAAACGCATAGGCCCTCTTTGGCCAACCAAGCAAGCCGGAAATGAAATTCAGCACTACAAAGAAGTCTCACTTCCCATCGGTCAAAAGCGCCTTCCTAAAAAAGTGTAAAAAAAAATACTGGAGAGGCCAGGGAGGAAAGGGAGCATTGTTACACTGATGGTCGGGATGCAAATTGCCAATGGCGACTCTGGAGAAGGGTATGGTATTTCCTAAAACATCTAAAAAACACAGCTAGAGAGAAAGGGGCAAATCCATTCATGGGCGTATAAATTGGAAAAATAAAAATCAAAAAGACACAGGCACCCCAAAGTTAAAGGGCTGCTCTGGTTACAAGAACCTCCACTTGTGTACATCTTAAATATCCCAGGGATGAAAAAAATGGTAAAGAAGTTGTGGTCCTTATGTACAATGGAATATCATTCAGCCATGAAATCAATGTCCTAAGGCTAGTAGCAGCATGATGAGTGGATTTAGGTACGAGGATTCTAAGTGAAATAAGTCACACAGAAAAACACACTTATCATAAGATATCACTTAGAGAGGGAATGTAAAAACCGATACCCTTGAACTGAATTACAAAACAGAACAGAGTCACACATTTTGAAAACACACTATGGCTGCTTAACGCGAAAGGTGAGGTGGGGTGATGCATAAAACAAGGGTGTCAAATTAGCTCAGATACCGTTCCATAAACCAAATATGTAATAGACAAGACCTACTCCTTGCTCAGTGAACTGGACTCAACACCCCCTATTCACCGCACAAGAATATATCGGACTAGTAAGAATCTGAAAACCTATGTATTGATCTCTCTCTGGAAGAGAGTCAAGTGAGTGTAAAGCGGCATAAACACAGCCGTGAAAAGCAGCTAAACCCCATTTTAAAAATAAATTACCTTTAAAAACCCGTGAAACAAAGACAGTGAAAGAGAGAGAAATTCTTACAAAATTCGTGCAGGGGCTGTGATGCAACCTGGATTGACCATATCTAGACCCACAGGTGATTGAGACATAAAGGTGGGCACTCTTGGGGCTGAGACTTTGGGTGAGGTTGGGTGAGCAAACGCAGACCCTTTAAAGTAATACTGCATGTAACCAATCCCATGGCTCCCAAATCTCCAGGTTCAAGGGCATCTTCCTACATCGAAAACATGCATGAGAAACCCAGAAGATGGTACACCGTCTGATCGGGAAAGGCTTCTGAAACGCACCTCATTTCTCATCTCCTTGTGCTCGGGTTCGCCTTTCCAGCCGCTTTACTAGCAATCTCCCTACTTGGGGAATCAGCACCTTTAACCTCCTCTTCTCTACAGGTTGCAATTTGTCCTGAGGATGAACGGGAAGAGGGGGAACCAATGAGAGACTAGATCTAGGTGTTGTGACAGGCACAGGTCACTCTATTTTCCCATCAGGAAGAAGAATTAACCACAGGCTCAGCATGCCCCCCGGAACCAGAATAGGGCCTGAAGCAATCCTGCGCATTTGCGGCCAGCTCCCAAAAAATCCAGTTGAAAAATGGAGGTCAGGGACACAGCAATTCACAAACCTGCAGAGTTATAAATGATAAGTCTCGTCCACAAATATATTGAGGGAAGGCAATGAAGAGGATTTGAAAGCAAGGCAGAATTGCAGGAAACAGGTATCAGGAGGTAGATTCGAATCGCCTTTAAAGCACATGAAAAGCGGCAAAACGTGGAGAATGATGCCCTTGGCCTAAAAGGGCGTATGCGTTTTTTCCTGAATATATTCAGGAAAAAACGCATACGCCCTTTTTGGCCAACCAAGCAACCTGGAAAGGCAAATCAGCGCTACAAAGAAGTCTCGCTTCCCATCGTTCAAAGGCCATGCTGAAAAAAGTGTCAAAACCAGAAATGCAGGACAGGCCATGGAGAAATGGCAGCCTTGCTACGCTGATGGGCGGGATGTAAATTGCCAACAGCCACTCTGGAGAAGTGTGCGGTGTGTCCTGAAACATCGAAAAAACACAGCTTAGGGAGCATAGGGCACGTCCACTCATGGGCGTATAAATTGGGAAAACTAAAAATCAGCAAGACACAGGCACCCCAAAGTTTAGGGCTGCTCTGTTGACAAGAACCTCCACTTCATGACTCCTTAAATATCCCAGGAAATATTAAAATGGATAAAGATGTTGAGGTCCTTATGTACAATGGATTTTCACTCAGCCATGAAATCAATGTCCTAAGGCTAGTAGCAGCATGATGAGTGTATTTAGGTACCACGATTTTAAGTGAAATAAGTCACACAGAAAAAGACACTTATCATAAGATATCACTTATAGAGGGAATGTAAAAACCGTTACCCTTGAACTGTATTACAAAACAGAACAGAGTCACACATTTTGAAAACACACTATGGTTGCTTAACGCGAAAGGTGAGGTGAGGTGATGCATAAAACAAGGGTTTCTAATTAGCTCAGATACCGTTCCATAAACCCAATATGTACTAGACAAGACCTACTCCTTGCTCAGTGAACTGGACTCAACACCCACTATTCACCACACAAGAATATATCTGACTAGTAAAAATCGTAAAACCTATGTATTGATATCTCTCTGGAAGTGTGTCAAGTGGGTGTAAAGCAGCATAAACACAGCAGTGAAAAGCAGCTAAACCCCATTATAAAAATCAATTACTTTTAAAAACCCATGAAACAAAGACAGTGAAAGAGAGAGAAATTCTTACACAATTCGTTCAGGGGCTGTGATGCAACCTGGATTGACCATATCTAGACCCACCGCTAGATGAGACATAAGGGTGGACACTCTTGGGGCTGAGAGGTTTGGTGAGGTTGGGTGAGCAAACGCAGACCCTTTAAAGTAATACTGCGTGTTACCCGTCCAATGGGTCCCAAATCTCCAGGTTCAAGGGCATCTACCTACATCGAAAACATGCACTAGAAACCCAGAAGATGGTACACCGTCTGATTGGGAAAGGTTTCTAAAAGGCACCTCATTTCTCATCTCCTTGTGCTCGGGTTCGCCATTCCATCCACTCTACTAGCAATCTCCCCCCTTGGAGAATCAGCACCTTTAACCTCCTGTTCTGTACAGGTTGCAATTTGTCCTGAGAATGAACGGGAAGTGGGGGAACCAATGAGAGACTTGCTCTAGGTTTTGTGACAGGCACAGGTCAATCTTTTTCCCATTAGGAAGAAGAATTAACCACAGGCTCAGCCTGCCCCCCAGAACCAGAAGAGGGCCTGAAGCAATCCTGCGCTTTTGCGGCCAGCTCCCAAAAAACCGAGTTGAAAAATGGAGCTCAGGGTCACGGCAATTCACAGACCTGCAGAGTTATAAATGATAACACTCGTCCACA
This sequence comes from Eschrichtius robustus, assembly GCF_028021215.1. Taxonomy (NCBI): domain Eukaryota; kingdom Metazoa; phylum Chordata; class Mammalia; order Artiodactyla; family Eschrichtiidae; genus Eschrichtius; species Eschrichtius robustus. The sequence goes on from NW_027175351.1 coordinate 2,030,270, forward strand.
AATATATTGAGCGAAGGCAACGAAGAGGATTTGAAAGCAAGGCAGAATTGCAGGAAACAGCTTTAAGGAGTTAGATTTGAATCGCCTTTAAAGCACATGAAAAGCGGCAAAACGTGGACAATGATGTCCTTGGCCAAAAATGGCGTATGCGTTTTTTCCTGAATATATTCAGGAAAAAACGCATACGCCCTTTTTGGCCAACCAAGCAACCTGGAAAGGCAAATCAGCCCTACCAAGAAGTCTCGCTTCCCATCAGTCAAAGGGCCATGCTGAAAAAAGTGTGAAAACCAGAAAGGCAGGACAGGCTATGGAGAAATGCGAGCCTTGCTACGCTGATGGGCGGGATGTAAATTGCCAATAGCCACTCTGTAGAAGTGTACGGTGTGTCCTGGAACATCTAAAATACACAGCTTGGAGAGCATAGGGCACTTCCACTCATGGGTGTATAAATAGGGAAAACTAAAAATCAGAAAGACACAGGCACCCCAAAGTTTAGAGCTGCTCTGTTGACAAGAACCTCCTCTTCATTCCACCTTAAATATCCCAGGATAGAGAAAAATGGATAAAGAAGTTGAGCTCCTTATGTACAATGGAATATCAATCAGCCATGAAATCAATGTCCTAAGGCTAGTAGCAGCATGATGAGTGTATTTAGGTACCACGATTTTAAGTGAAATAAGTCACACAGAAAAAGACACTTATCATAAGATATCACTTAGAGAGGGAAGTAAAAACCGTTACCCTTGAACTCAATTACAAAACAGAACAGAGTCACACATTTTGAAAACACACTATGGCTGCTTAAAGCGAATGGTGAGGTGGGGTGATGCATAAAACAAGGGTTTCAAATTAGCTCAGATACCGTTCCATAAACCCAATATGTACTAGACAAGACCGACTCCTTGCTCAGTGAACTGGACTCAACACCCCCTATTCACCGCACAAGAATATATCTGACTAGTTAGAATCTTAAAACCTATGTATTGATATCTCTCTGGAAGTGTGTCAAGTGGGTGTAAAGCGGCATAAACACAGCAGTGAAAAGCAGCTAAAGCCCATTATAAAAATCAATTACTTTTAAAATCCCATGAAACAAAGAGAGTGAAAGAGAGAGAAATTCTTACACAATTCGTTCCGGGGCTGTGATGCAACCTGGATTGACCATATCTAGACCCACAGCTAGATGAGACATAAGGGTGGACACTCCTGGGGCTGAGAGGTTTGTTGAGGTTGGGTGAGCAAACGCAGACCCTATAAAGTAATACTGCGTGGTACCCATCCCATGGGGCCCAAATCTCCAGGTTCAAGGGCATCTTCCTTCATCGAAAACATGCATGAGAAACCCAAAAGATGGTATACTGTCTGATCGGGAAAGGTTTCTAAAACGCACGTCATTTCTCATCTCCTTTTGCTCGGGTTTGCCATTCCAGCCGCTTTACTAGCAATCTCCCTACTTGGGGAATCAGCACCTTTAATCTCCTCTTCTCTACAGGTTGCAATTTGTCCTGAGGATGAACGGGAAGAGGGGGAACCAATGAGAGACTAGCTCTAGGTGTTGGGACAGGCACAGGTCACTCTATTTTCCCATCACGAAGAAGAATTAAGCACAGGCTCAGAGTGACCCCGGAACTAGAATAAGGACTGAAGCAATCCTGCGCTTTTGCGGGCAGCTCTCAAAAAAACGAGTAGAAAAATGGAGCTAAGGGGCACGGCAATTCACAAACCTGCAGAGTTATAAATGATAACTCTCGTCCACAAATATATTGAGAGTAGGCAACGAAGAGGATTTGAAAGCAAGGCAGAATTGCAGGAAACAGATTTCAGGAGGTAGATTCAAATCGACTTAAAAGCACATGAAAAGAAGCAAAATGTCGACAATGATGCCCTTGGCCAAAAAGTGCGTATGCGTTTTTTCCTGAATATATTCAGGAAAAAACGCATACGCCCTTTTTGGCCAACCAAGCAACCTGGAAAGGCAAATCAGTGCTACAAAGAAGTCTCGCTTCCCATCGGTCAAAAGGGCTATGCTGAAAAAAGTGTAAAAACCAGAAATGCAGTACAGGCCATGGAGAAATGGCAGCCTTGCTACGCTGAAGGGCGGGATGTAAATTGCCAACAGCCACTCTGGAGAAGTGTATGGTGTGTTCTGAAACATCGAAAAAACACAGTTTAGGGAGCATAGGGCACTTCCACTCATGGGCTTATAAATTGGGAAAACTAAAAATCAGCAAGATACTGGGACCCCAAAGTTGAGGGCTGCTCTGTTGACAAAAACCTCCACTTCATTCCACCTTACATATCCCAGGAAAGAGAAAAATGGATAAAGAAGTTGTGGTCCTTATGTACAATGGAATATCACTCAGCCATGAAATCAATGTCATAAGGCTAGTAGCAGCATGATGAGTGGATTTAGGTACGACGATTCCAAGTGAAAGAAGTCACACAGAAAAAGACACTTATCATAAGATATCACTTAGAGAGGGAATGTAAAAACCGTTACCCTTGAACTGAATTACAAAACAGAACAGAGTCACACGTTTAGAAAACACACTATGGCTGCTTAATGGGAAAGGTGAGGTGGGGTGATGCATAAAACTAGGGTTTTAATTTAGCATAGAAACCATTCCATACACCCAATATGTAATAGACAAGACCTACTCCTTGCTCAGTGAACTGGACTCAACACCCCCTATTCACTGCACAAGAATATATCTGACTAGTAAGAATCATAAAACCTATGTATTGATATCTGTCTGGAAGTGAGTCAAGTGGGTGTAAATCCGCATAAACACAGCCGTGAAAAGCAGCTAAACCCCATTATAAAAATAAATTACTTTTAAAAACCCGTAAAACAAAGACAGTGAAAAAGAGAGAAATTCTTACAAAATTCGTTCAGGGGCTGTGATGCAACCTGGATTGACCATATCTAGACACACACCTGGATGAGACATAAGGGTGGACACTCTTGGGGCTGAGAGGTTGGGTGAGGTTGGGTGAGCAAACGCAGACCCGTTAAAGTAATACTGCATCGTACCCATCCCATGGATCCCACATCTCCAGGTTCAAGGGCATCTTCCTAGATCGAAAACATGCATGAGAAACCCAGAAGATGTTACACCGTGTGATTTTGAAAGGTTTCTAAAACGCACCTCATTTCTCATCTCCTTGTGCTCGGGTTCACCTTTCCAGCTACTTTACTAGCAATCTCCCTACTTGGAGAATCAGCACCTTTAAGCTCCTGTTCCCTACAGGTTGCAATTTGTCCTTAGGTGAAGGGGAAGAGGGGCAACCAGTGAGAGACTAGATCTAGGTGTTGAGACAGGCACAGGTCACTCTATTTTCCCATCAGGAAGAAGAATTAACCACAGGCTCAGCCTGCCGCCAGGAACCAAAAGAGGGCCTGAGGCAATCCCGTGCTTTTGCGGCCAGCTCCCAAAAAAGACAGTTGAAAAATGGAGCTCAGGGGCACTGCAATTCACAAACCTGCTGAGTTATAAATGATAACTCTCGTCCACAAATATATTGAGGGAAGGCAACGAAGAGGATTTGAAAGCAAGGCAGAATTGCAGGAAACAGATTTCAGGAGGTAGATTCAAATCGACTTAAAAGCACATGAAAAGCGGGAGAACGTCGACAATGATCCTTGGCCAAAAAGGGCGTATGCGATTTTTCCTGAATATATTCAGGAAAAAACGCATACGCCCTTTTTGGCCAACCAAGCAACCTAGAAAGGCAAATCAGTGCTACAAAGAAGTCTCTCTTCCCATCGGTTAAAGGGCCATGCTGAAAAAACTGTGAAAACCAGAAATGCAGGACAGGCCATGGAGAAATGGCAGCCTTGCTACGCTGATGGGCGGGATGTAAATTGCCAACAGCCACTCTGGAGAAGTGTACGGTGTGTCCTGAAACATCTAAAACACAGCTTAGGGAGCATAGGGCACGTCCACTCATGGGCGTATAAATTGGGAAAACTAAAAATCAGCAAGACACAGGCACCCCAAAGTTTAGGGCTGCTCTGTTGACAAGAACCTCCACTTCATGACACCTTAAATATCCCAGGAAAGAGAAAAATGGATAAAGAAGTTGTGGTCCTTGTGTACAATGGAATATCACTCAGACATGAAATCAATGTCGTAAGGCTAGGAGAAGCAAGATGAGTGGATTTAGGTACGACGATTCTAAGTGAAATAAGTCACACAGAAAAAGACACTTATCATAAGCTATCACTTATAGAGGGAATGTAAAAACCGCTACACTTGAACTGAATTACAAAAGAGAACAGAGTCACACGTTTAGAAAACACACTATGGCTGCTTAACGGGAAAGGTGAGGTGGGGTGATGCATAAAACAAGGGTTTCAAATTGGCTCAGATACCGTTCCATACACCCAATATGTAATAGAAAAGACCGACTCCTTGCTCAGTGAACTGGACTCAACACCCCCTATTCACCGCAGAAGAATATATGTGACTAGTAAGAATCTTAAAACCTATGTATTGATATCTGTCTGGAAGTGAGTCAAGTGGGTGTAAAGCCGCAAAAACACAGCCGTGAAAAGCAGCTATACCCCATTATAAAAATAAATTACTTTTAAAAACCCGTAAAACAAAGACAGTGAAAGAGAGAGAAATTCTTACAAAATTCGTTCAGGGGCTGTGATGCAACCTGGATTGACCATATCTAGACCCACAGCTGGATGAGACATAAGGGTGGACACACTTGGGGCTGAGAGGTTGGGTGAGGTTGGGTGAGCAAACACAGACCCTTTAAAGTAATACTGCCTGGTACCCATCCCATGGGTCCCAAATCTCCAGGTTCAAGGGCATCTTCCTACATAGAAAACATACATGAGAAACCCAGAAGATGGTACACCGTGTGATTTTGAAAGGTTTCTAAAACGTACCTCATTTCTCATCTCCTTGTGCTCGGGTTCGCCATTCCAGGTACTTTACTAGCATTCTCCCTACTTGGAAAATCAGCACCTTTAACCTCCTGTTCCCTACAGGTTGCAATTTGTCCTGAGGATGAACGGGAAGAGGGGCAACCAATGAGAGACTAGATCTAGGTGTTGGGACAGGCACAGGTCACTCTATTTTCCCATCGGGAAGAAGAATTAACCACAGGCTCAGCCTGCCGCCCAGAAGCAGAATAGGGCCTGAGGCAATCCCGCGCTCTTGCGGCCAGCTCCCAAAAAAGCGAGTTGAAAAATGGAGCCCAGGGACACTGCCATTCACAAAACCGCAGAGTTATAAATGATAACACTCGTCCACAAATATATTGAGGGAAGGCAATGAAGAGGATTTGAAAGCAAGGCAGAATTGCAGGAAACAGATTTCAGGAGGTAGATTCAAATCGACTTAAAAGCACATGAAAAGCGGGAGAACGTCGACAATGATCCTTGGCCAAAAAGGGCGTATGCGATTTTTCCTGAATATATTCAGGAAAAAACGCATACGCCCTTTTTGGCCAACCAAGCAACCTAGAAAGGCAAATCAGCGCTACAAAGAAGTCTCTCTTCCCATCGGTTAAAGGGCCATGCTGAAAAAACTGTGAAAACCAGAAATGCAGGACAGGCCATGGAGAAATGGCAGCCTTGCTACGCTGATGGGCGGGATGTAAATTGCCAACTGCCACTCTGGAGAAGTGTACGGTGTGTCCTGAAACAACGAAAGAACACGGCTTAGGGAGGATAGGGCACGTCCATTCATGGACGTAGAAATTGGGAAAAATAAAAATCAGCAAGACACAGGCACCTCAAAGTTTAGGGCTGCTCTGTTGACAAGAACCTCCACTTCATGACACCTTAAATATCCCAGGAAAGAGAAAAATGGATAAAGAAGTTGTGGTACTTATGTACAATGGAATATCACTCAGATATGAAATCAATGTCATAAGGCTAGTAGAAGCAAGATGAGTGGATTTACGTACGACGATTCGAAGTGAAATAAGTCACACAGAAAAAGACACTTATTATAAGTTATCACTTATAGAGGGAATGTAAAAACCGCTACACTTGAACTGAATTACAAAACAGAACAGATTCACACGTTTAGAAAACACACTATGGCTGCTTAACGGGAAAGGTGAGGTGGGGTGATGCATAAAACAAGGGTTTCAAATTCGCTCAGATACCATTCCATACACCCAATATGTAATAGACAAGACCTACTCCTTGCTCAGTGAACTAGGATCAACACCCCCTATTCACCGCACAAGAATATATCTGACTAGTAAGAATCGTAAAACCTATGTATTGATATCTGTCTGGAAGTGAGTCAAGTGGGTGTAAATCCGCATAAACAAAGCCTTGAAAAGCAGCTAAACCCCATTATAAAAATAAATTACTTTTAAAAACCCGTAAAACAAAGACAGTGAAAGAGAGAGAAATTCTTACAAAATTCGTTCAGGGGCTGTGATGCAACCTGGATTGACCATATCTAGACCCACACCTGGATGAGACATAAGTGTGGACACTCTTGGGGCTGAGAGTTTGGGTGAGGTTGGGTGAGCAAACGCAGAACCTTTAAAGTAATACTGCGTGGTACCCATCCCATGGGTCCCAAATCTCCAGGTTCAAGGGCATCTACCTACATCGAAAATAGGCATGAGAAACGCAGAAGATGGTACACCGTGTGATTTTGAAAGGTTTCTAAAACGCACCTCATTTCTCATCTCCTTGTGCTCGGGTTCGCCTTTCCAGCTACTTTACTAGCAATCTCCCTAATTGGAGAATCAGCACCTTTAAGCTCCTGTTCCCTACAGGTTGCAATTTGTCCTGAGGTGAACGGGAAGAGGGGCAACCAATGAGAGACTACATCTAGGTGTTGAGACAGGCACAGGTCACTCTATTTTCCCATCAGGAAGAAGAATTAACCACAGGCTCAGCCTGCCGCCAGGAACCAGAATAGGGCCTGAGGCAATCCCGTGCTTTTGTGGCCAGCTCCCAAAAAAGACAGTTGAAAAATGGAGCTCAGGGGCACTGCAATTCACAAAACTGCTGAGTTATAAATGATAACTCTCGTCCACAAATATATTGAGGGAAGGCAACGAAGAAGATTTGAAAGCAAGGCAGAATTGCAGGAAACAGGTTTCAGGAGGTAGATTCGAATCGCCTTTAAAGCACATGAAAAGTCGCAAAACGTCGACAATGATGCCCTTGGCCAAAAAGGGCGTATGCGTTTTTTCCTGAATATATTCAGGAAAAATCACATACGCCCTTTTTGGCCAACCAAGCAACCTGGAAAGGCAAATCAGCGCTACAAAGAAGTCTCGCTTCCCATCGGTCAAAAGGGCCATGCTGCAAAAAGTGTCAAAACCAGAAATGCAGGACAGGCCATGGAGAAATGGCAGCCTTGCTACGCTGATGGGCGGGATGTAAATTGCCAACAGCCACTCTGGAGAAGTGTACGGTGTGTCCTGAAACATCGAAAAAACACAGCGTAGGGAGCATAGGGCACGTCCACTCATGGGCGTATAAATTGGGAAAACTAAAAATCAGCAAGACACAGGCACCCCAAAGTTTAGGGCTGCTCTGTTGACAAGAACCTCCACTTCATGACACCTTAAATATCCCAGGAAAGAGCAAAATGGATAAAGAAGTTGTGGTCCTTATGTACAATGGAATATCACTCAGACATGAAATCAATGTCATAAGGCTAGTAGAAGCAAGATGAGTGGATTTAGGTACGACGATTCTAAGTGAAATAAGTCACACAGAAAAAGACACTTATCATAAGCTATCACTTATAGAGGGAATGTAAAAACCGCTACACTTGAACTGAATTACAAAACAGAACAGAGTCTCACGTTTACAAAACACACTATGGCTGCTTAACGGGAAAGGTGAGGTGGGGTGATGCATAAAACAAGGGTTTCAAATTCGCTCAGATACCGTTCCATACACCCAATATGTAATAGACAAGACCTACTCCTTGCTCAGTGAACTGGACTCAACACCTCCTATTCACCGCACAAGAATATATCTGAGTAGTAAGAATCTTAAAACCTATGTATTGATATCTGTCTGGAAGTGAGTCAAGTGGGTGTAAAGCCGCATAAACACAGCCGTGAAAAGCAGCTAAACCCCATTATAAAAATAAATTACTTTTAAAAACCCGTAAAACAAAGACAGTGAAAGAGAGAGAAATTCTTACAAAATTCGTTCAGGGGCTGTGTTGCAACCTGGATTGACCATGTCTAGACCCACAGCTGGATGAGACATAAGGGTGGACACTCTTGGGGCTGAGAGTTTGGGTGAGGTTGGGTGAGCAAACGCAGACCCTTTAAAGTAATACTGCGTGGTACCCATCCCATGGGTCAAAAATCTCCAGGTTCAAGGGCATCTTCCTACATCGAAAACATGCATGAGAAACCCAGAAGATGGTATACCGTGTGATTTTGAAAGGTTTCTAAATCTCACCTCATGTCTCATCTCCTTGTGCTCGGGTTCGCCTTTCCAGCTACTTTACTAGCAATCTCCCTACTTGGAGAATCAGCACCTTTTAGCTTCTGTTCCCTACAGGTTGCAATTTGTCCTGAGGATGAACGGGAAGAGGGGCAACGAATGAGAGACTAGATCTAGGTGTTGGGACAGGCACAGGTCACTGTATTTTCCCATCAGGAAAAGAATTAACCACAGGCTAATCCTGCCGCCGGGAACCAGAATAGTGCCTGAGGCAATCCAGTGCTTTTGTGGCCAACTCCCAAAAAAGACAGTTGAAAAATGGAGCTCAGGGGCACTGCAATTCACAAACCTGCTGAGTTATAAATGATAACTCTCGTCCACAAATATATTGAGGGAAGGCAACGAAGAGGATTTGAAAGCAAGGCAGAATTGCAGGAAACAGGTTTCAGGAGGTAGATTCGAATCGCCCTTAAAGCACATGAAAAGCGGCAAAACGTCGACAATGATGCCCTTGGCCAAAAAGTGCGTATGCATTTTTTCCTGATTATATTCAGGAAAAAACGCATACGCCCTTTTTGGCCAACCAAGCAACCTGGAAAGACTAATCAGAGCTACAAAGAAGTCTCGCTTCCCATCGGTCAAAAGGGCCATGCTGCAAAAAGTGTCAAAACCAGAAATGCAGGACAGGCCATGGAGAAATGGCAGCCTTGCTACGCTGATGGGCAGGATGTAAATTGCCAACAGCCACTCTGGAGAAGTGTACGGTGTGTCCTGAAACATCGAAAAAACACAGCTTAGGGAGCATAGGGCACGTCCACTCATATGCGTATAAATTGGGAAAACTAAAAATCAGCAAGACACAGGCACCCCAAAGTTTAAGGCTGCTCTGTTGACAAGAACCTCCACTTCATGACACCTTAAATATCCCAGGAAAGAGAAAAATGGATACAGAATTTGTGGTCCTTATGTACAATGGAATATCACTCAGACATGAAATCAATGTCATAAGGGTAGTAGAAGCAAGATGAGTGGATTTAGGTACGACGATTCTAAGTGAAATAAGTCACACAGAAAAAGACACTTATCATAAGCTATCACTTATAGAGGGAATGTAAAAACCGCTACACTTGAACTGAATTACAAAACAGAACAGAGTCACACGTTTAGAAAACACACTATGGCTGCTTAACGGGAAAGGTGAGGTGGGGTGATGCATAAAACAAGGGTTTCAAATTCGCTCAGATACCGTTCCATACACCCAATATGTAATAGACAAGACCTACTCCTTGCTCAGTGAACTGGACTCATCACCCCCTATTCACCACACAAGAATATATCTGACTAGTAAAAATCGTAAAACCTAAGTATTGATATCTCTCTGGAAGTGTGTCAAGTGGGTGTAAAGCAGCATAAACACAGCAGTGAAAAGCAGCTAAACCCCATTATAAAAATCAATTACTTTTAAAAACCCATGAAACAAAGACAGTGAAAGAGAGAGAAATTCTTACACAATTCGTTCAGGGGCTGTGATGCAACCTGGATTGACCATATCTAGACCCACCGCTAGATGAGACATAAGGGTGGACCCTCTTGGGGCTGAGAGGTTTGGTGAGGTTGGGTGAGCAAACGCAGACCCTTTAAAGTAATACTACGTGTTACCCGTCCAATGGGTCCCAAATCTCCAGGTTCAAGGGCATCTACCTACATCGAAAACATGCACTAGAAACCCAGAAGATGGTACACCGTCTGATTGGGAAAGGTTTCTAAAAGGCACCTCATTTCTCATCTCCTTGTGCTCGGGTTCGCCATTCCATCCACTCTACTAGCAATCTCCCCCCTTGGAGAATCAGCACCTTTAACCTCCTGTTCTGTACAGGTTGCAATTTGTCCTGAGAATGAACGGGAAGTGGGGGAACCAATGAGAGACTTGCTCTAGGTTTTGTGACAGGCACAGGTCAATCTTTTTTCCCATTAGGAAGAAGAATTAACCACAGGCTCAGCCTGCCCCCCAGAACCAGAAGAGGGCCTGAAGCAATCCTGCGCTTTTGCGGCCAGCTCCCAAAAAAGCGAGTTGAAAAATGGAGCTCAGGGGCACTGCAATTCACAGACCTGCAGAGTTATAAATGATAACACTCGTCCACAAATATATTGAGCGAAGGCAACGAAGAGGATTTGAAAGCAAGGCAGAATTGCAGGAAACAGCTTTAAGGAGTTAGATTCGAATCGCCTTTAAAGCACATGAAAAGCGGCAAAACGTGGACAATGATGTCCTTGGCCAAAAGGGGCGTATGCGTTTTTTCCTGAATATATTCAGGAAAAAACGCATACGCCCTTTTTGGCCAACCAAGCAACCTGGAAAGGCAAATCAGCCCTACCAAGAAGTCTCGCTTCCCATCAGTCAAAGGGCCATGCTGAAAAAAGTGTGAAAACCAGAAAGGCAGGACAGGCTATGGAGAAATGCAAGCCTTGCTACGCTGATGGGCGGGATGTAAATTGCCAACAGCCACTCTGTAGAAGTGTACGGTGTGTCCTGAAACATCTAAAATACACAGCTTGGAGAGCATAGGGCACTTCCACTCATGGGTGTATAAATAGGGAAAACTAAAAATCAGAAAGACACAGGCACCCCAAAGTTTAGAGCTGCTCTGTTGACAAGAACCTCCTCTTCATTCCACCTTAAATATCCCAGGATAGAGAAAAATGGATAAAGAAGTTGAGGTCCTTATGTACAATGGAATATCAATCAGCCATGAAATCAATGTCCTAAGGCTAGTAGCAGCATGATGAGTGTATTTAGGTACCACGATTTTAAGTGAAATAAGTCACACAGAAAAAGACACTTATCATAAGATATCACTTAGAGAGGGAAGTAAAAACCGTTACCCTTGAACTCAATTACAAAACAGAACAGAGTCACACATTTTGAAAACACACTATGGCTGCTTAACGCGAATGGTGAGGTGGGGTGATGCATAAAACAAGGGTTTCAAATTAGCTCAGATACCGTTCCATAAACCCAATATGTACTAGACAAGACCGACTCCTTGCTCAGTGAACTGGACTCAACACCCCCTATTCACCGCACAAGAATATATCTGACTAGTTAGAATCTTAAAACCTATGTATTGATATCTCTCTGGAAGTGTGTCAAGTGGGTGTAAAGCGGCATAAACACAGCAGTGAAAAGCAGCTAAAGCCCATTATAAAAATCAATTACTTTTAAAATCCCATGAAACAAAGAGAGTGAAAGAGAGAGAAATTCTTACACAATTCGTTCCGGGGCTGTGATGCAACCTGGATTGACCATATCTAGACCCACAGCTAGATGAGACATAAGGGTGGACACTCCTGGGGCTGAGAGGTTTGTTGAGGTTGGGTGAGCAAACGCAGACCCTATAAAGTAATACTGCGTGGTACCCATCCCATGGGGCCCAAATCTCCAGGTTCAAGGGCATCTTCCTTCATCGAAAACATGCATGAGAAACCCAAAAGATGGTATACTGTCTGATCGGGAAAGGTTTCTAAAACGCACGTCATTTCTCATCTCCTTTTGCTCGGGTTTGCCATTCCAGCCGCTTTACTAGCAATCTCCCTACTTGGGGAATCAGCACCTTTAATCTCCTCTTCTCTACAGGTTGCAATTTGTCCTGAGGATGAACGGGAAGAGGGGGAACCAATGAGAGACTAGCTCTAGGTGTTGGGACAGGCACAGGTCACTCTATTTTCCCATCAGGAAGAAGAATTAACCACAGGCTCAGCCTGCCGCCAGGAACCAAAAGAGGGCCTGAGGCAATCCCGTGCTTTTGCGGCCAGCTCCCAAAAAAGACAGTTGAAAAATGGAGCTCAGGGGCACTGCAATTCACAAACCTGCTGAGTTATAAATGATAACTCTCGTCCACAAATATATTGAGTGAAGGCAACGAAGAAGATTTGAAAGCAAGGCAGAATTGCAGGAAACAGATTTCAGGAGGTAGATTCAAATCGACTTAAAAGCACATGAAAAGCGGGAGAACGTCGACAATGATCCTTGGCCAAAAAGGGCGTATGCGATTTTTCCTGAATATATTCAGGAAAAAACGCATACGCCCTTTTTGGCCAACCAAGCAACCTAGAAAGGCAAATCAGCGCTACAAAGAAGTCTCTCTTCCCATCGGTTAAAGGGCCATGCTGAAAAAACTGTGAAAACCAGAAATGCAGGACAGGCCATGGAGAAATGGCAGCCTTGCTACGCTGATGGGCGGGATGTAAATTGCCAACTGCCACTCTGGAGAAGTGTACGGTGTGTCCTGAAACAACGAAAGAACACGGCTTAGGGAGGATAGGGCACGTCCATTCATGGACGTAGAAATTGGGAAAAATAAAAATCAGCAAGACACAGGCACCTCAAAGTTTAGGGCTGCTCTGTTGACAAGAACCTCCACTTCATGACACCTTAAATATCCCAGGAAAGAGAAAAATGGATAAAGAAGTTGTGGTACTTATGTACAATGGAATATCACTCAGATATGAAATCAATGTCATAAGGCTAGTAGAAGCAAGATGAGTGGATTTACGTACGACGATTCGAAGTGAAATAAGTCACACAGAAAAAGACACTCATTATAAGTTATCACTTATAGAGGGAATGTAAAAACCGCTACACTTGAACTGAATTACAAAACAGAACAGATTCACACGTTTAGAAAACACACTATGGCTGCTTAACGGGAAAGGTGAGGTGGGGTGATGCATAAAACAAGGGTTTCAAATTCGCTCAGATACCATTCCATACACCCAATATGTAATAGACAAGACCTACTCCTTGCTCAGTGAACTAGAATCAACACCCCCTATTCACCGCACAAGAATATATCTGACTAGTAAGAATCGTAAAACCTATGTATTGATATCTGTCTGGAAGTGAGTCAAGTGGGTGTAAATCTGCATAAACAAAGCCTTGAAAAGCAGCTAAACCCCATTATAAAAATAAATTACTTTTAAAAACCCGTAAAACAAAGACAGTGAAAGAGAGAGAAATTCTTACAAAATTCGTTCAGGGGCTGTGATGCAACCTGGATTGACCATATCTAGACCCACACCTGGATGAGACATAAGTGTGGACACTCTTGGGGCTGAGAGTTTGGGTGAGGTTGGGTGAGCAAACGCAGACCCTTTAAAGTAATACTGCGTGGTACCCATCCCATGGATCCCAAATCTCCAGGTTCAAGGGCATCTACCTACATCGAAAACAGGCATGAGAAACGCAGAAGATGGTACACCGTGTGATTTTGAAAGGTTTCTAAAACGCACCTCATTTCTCATCTCCTTGTGCTCGGGTTCGCCTTTCCAGCTACTTTACTAGCAATCTCCCTCGTTGGAGAATCAGCACCTTTAAGCTCCTGTTCCCTACAGGTTGCAATTTGTCCTGAGGTGAACGGGAAGAGGGGCAACCAATGAGAGACTACATCTAGGTGTTGAGACAGGCACAGGTCACTCTATTTTCCCATCAGGAAGAAGAATTAACCACAGGCTCAGCCTGCCGCCCAGAAGCAGAATAGGGCCTGAGGCAATCCCGCGCTTTTGCAGCCAGCTCCCAAAAAAGCAAGTTGAAAAATGGAGCTCAGGGACACTGCAATTCACAAACCCGCAGAGTTATAAATGATAAGTCTCGTCCACAAATATATTGAGGGAAGGCAACGAAGAGGATTTGAATGCAAGGCAGAATTCCAGGAAACAGATTTCAGGAGGTAGATTCGAATCGCCTTTAAAGCACATGAAAAGCAGCAAAACGTCGACAATGATGCCCTTGGCCAAAAAGGGCGTATGCGTTTTTTCCTGAATATATTCAGGAAAAAATGCATACGCCCTTTTTGGCCAACCAAGCAACCTGGAACGGCAAATCAGCGCTACAAAGAAGTCTCGCTTCCCATCGGTCAAAAGGGCCATGCTGCAAAAAGTGTCAAAACCAGAAATGCAGGACAGGCCATGGAGAAATGGCAGCCTTGCTACGCTGATGCGCCGGATGTAAATTGCCAACAGCCACACTGGAGAAGTGTACGGTGTGTCCTGAAACATCGAAAAAACACAGCTTAGGGAGCATAGGGCACGTCCACTCATGGGCGTATAAATTGGGAAAACTAAAAATCAGCAAGACACAGGCACCCCAAAGTTTAGGGCTGCTCTGTTGACAAGAACCTCCACTTCATGACACCTTAAATATCCCAGGATGAGAAAAATGGATAAAGAAGTTGTTTTCCTTATGTACCATGGAATATCACTCAGACATGAAATCAATGTCATAAGGCTAGGAGAAGCAAGATGAATGGTTTTAGGTATGACGATTCTAAGTGAAATAAGTCACAGAGAAAAAGACAGTTATCATAAGCTATCACTTATAGAGGGAATGTAAACACCGCTACACTTGAACTGAATTACAAAACAGAACAGAGTCACACGTTTAGAAAACACACTATGGCTGCTTAACGGGAAAGGTGAGGTGGGGTGATGCATAAAACAAGGGTTTCAAATTCGCTCAGATACCGTTCCATACACCCAATATGTAATAGACAAGACCTACTCCTTGCTCAGTGAACTGGACTCAACACCCCCTATTCACCGCACAAGAATATATGTGACTAGTAAGAATCTTAAATCCTATGTATTGATATCTGTCTGGAAGTGAGTCAAGTTGGTGTAAAGCCACATAAACACAGCCGTGAAAAGCAGCTAAACCCCATTATAAAAATAAATTACTTTTAAAAACCCGTAAAACAAAGACAGTGAAAGAGAGAGAAATTCTTACAAAATTCGTTCAGAGGCTGTGATGCAACCTGGATTGACCATATTTAGACCCACAGCTGGATGAGACATAAGGGTAGACACTCTTGGGGCTGAGAGGTTGGGTGAGCAAACGCAGACCCTTTAAAGTAATACTGCATGGTACCCATCCCATGGGTCCCAAATCTCCAGGTTCAAGGGCATCTTTCAACATCGAAAACATGCATGAGAAACCCAGATGATGGTACACCGTGTGATTTTGAAAGGTTTCTAAAACGCACCTCATTTCTCATCTCCTTGTGTTCGGGTTCGCCATTCCAGCTACTTTACTAGCAATCTCCCTATTGGAGAATCAGCACCTTTAACCTCCTGTTCCGTACACGTTGCAATTTGTCTTGAGGATGAAAGGGAAGAGGGGCAACCAATGAGAGACTAGATCTAGGTGTTGGGACAGGCACAGGTCACTCTATTTTCCCATCAGGAAGAAGAATAAACCACAGGCTCAGCCTGCCGCCGGGAACCAGAAAAGGGCCTGAGGCAATCCCGTGCTTTTGCGGCCAGCTCCCAAAAAAGACACTTGAAAAATGGAGCTCAGGGGCACTGCCATTCACAAACGTGCTGAGTTATAAATGATAACTCTCGTCCACAAATATATTGAGGGAAGCAACGAAGACGATTTGAAAGCAAGGCAGAATTGCAGGAAACAGGTTTCAGGAGGTAGATTCGAATCGCCTTTAAAGCACATGAAAAGTGGCAAAACGTCGACAATGATGCCCTTGGCCAAAAAGGGCGTATGCGTTTTTTCCTGAATATATTCAGGAAAAAACGCATACGCCCTTTTTGGCCAACCAAGCAACCTGGAAAGGCAAATCCGTGCTACAAAGACGTCTCGCTTCCCATCGGTCAAAAGGGCCATGCTGCAAAAAGTGTCAAAACCAGAAATGCAGGACAGGCCATGGAGAAATGGCAGCCTTGCTACGCTGATGGGCGGGATGTAAATTGCAAACAGCCACTCTGGAGAAGTGTACGGTATGTTCTGAAACATCGAAAAAACACAGCTTAGGGAGCATAGGGCACGTCCACTCATGGGCATATAAATTGGGAAAACTTAAAATCAGCAAGACACAGGCACCCCAAAGTTTAGGGCTGCTCTGTTGACAAGAACCTCCACTTCATGACACCTTAAATATCCCAGGAAAGAGAAAAATGGATACAGAAGTTGTGGTCCTTATGTACAATGGAATATCACTCAGACATGAAATCAATGTCATAAGGCTAGTAGAAGCAAGATGAGTGGATTTAGGTACGACGATTCTAAGTGAAATAAGTCACACAGAAATAGACACTTATCATAAGCTATCACTTATAGATGGAATGTAAAAACCGCTACACTTGAACTGAATTACAAAACAGAAAAAGTCACACGTTTAGAAAACACACTATGGCTGCTTAACGGGAAAGGTGAGGTGGGGTGATGCATAAAACAAGGGTTTCAAATTTGCTCAGATACCGTTCCATACACCCAATATGTAATAGACAAGACCTACTTCTTGCTCAGTGAACTGGACTCATCACCCCCTATTCACCGCACAAGAATATATCTGACTAGTAAGAATCTTAAAACCTATGTATTGATATTTCAGTGGAATGTGTCAAGTGGGGGTAAAACAGCATAAACACAGCAGTCAAAAGCAGCTAAACCCCATTTTAAAAATAAATTACTTTTATAAACCCATGAAACAAAGAGAGTGAAAGAGAGAGAAATTCTTACATAATTCGTTCAGGGGCTGTGATGCAACGTGGACTGACCATATCTAGTCCCTCAGCTAGATGAGACATAAGGGTGGACACTCTTGGGGCTGAGAGGTTTGGTGAGGTTGGGTGGGCACACACAGTCCCTTTAAAGTAATACTGCATCGTACCTATCCCATGTACCCCAACTCTCCAGGATCAAGGGCATCTTCCTACATCGAAAACATGCGTGAGAAACCCAGAAGATGGTACACCGTCTCATCGGGAAGGGTTCCTGAAACGCACCTCATTTCTCAACTCCTTGTGCTCGGGTTTGCCATTCCAGCCGCTTTAGTAGCAATCTCCCTTGTTGGAGAATCAGCACCTTTAACCTCCAGTTCTGTACAGGGTACAATTTGTTCTGAGGATGAAAGGGAAGAGGGGCAACCAATGAGAGACTAGATCTTGGTGTTGGGACAGGCACAGGTCACTCTATTTTCCCATCAGGAAGAAGAATTAACCACAGGCTCAGCCTGCCGCCAGGAACGAGAATAGGGCTTGAGGCAATCCCGTGCTTTTGCGGCCAGCTCCCAAAAAAGCGAGTTGAAAAATGGAGCTCAGGGGCACTGCCATTCACAAACCTGCTGAGTTATAAATGATAACTCTCGTCCACAAATATATTGAGGGAAGCAACGAAGAGGATTTGAAAGCAAGGCAGAATTGTAGGAAACAGGTTTGAGGAGGTAGATTCGAATCGCCTTTAAAGCACATGAAAAGTGGCAAAACATCGACAATGATGCCCTTGGCCAAAAAGGGCGTATGCGTTATTTCCTGAATATATTCAGGAAAAAACGCATACGCCCTTTTTGGCCAACCAAGCAACCTGGAAAGGCAAATCAGCGCTACAAAGAAGTCTCGTTTCCCATCGGTCAAAAGGGCCATGCTGCAAAAAGTGTCAAAACCAGAAATGCAGGACAGGCCATGGAGAAATGGCAGCCTTGCTACGCTGATGGGCGGGATGTAAATTGCCAACAGCCACTCTGGAGAAGTGTACGTTGTGTCCTGAAACATCAAAAAAACACAGCTTAGGGAGCATAGGGCACGTCCACTCATGGGCGTATAAATTGGGAAAACTAAAAATCAGCAAGACAGAGGCACCCCAAAGTTTAGGGCTGCTCTGTTGATAAGAACCTCCACTTCATCACACCTTAAATATCCCAGGAAAGAGAAAAATGCATAAAGAAGTTGTGGTCCTTATGTACAATGGAATATCACTCAGACATGAAATCAAAGTCATAAGGCTAGTAGAAGCAAGATGAGTGGATTTAGGTACGACGATTCTAAGTGAAATAAGTCACACAGAAAAAGACACTTATCATAAGCTATCACTTATAGAGGGAATGTAAAAACCGCTACACTTGAACTGAATTACAAAACAGAACAGAGTCACAATTTAGAAAACACACTATGGGTGCTTAACGGGAAAGGTGAGGTGGGGTGATGCATAAAACAAGGGTTTCAAATTCGCTCAGATACCGTTCCATACACCCAATATGTAATAGACAAGACCTACTCCTTGTTCAGTGAACTGGACTCAACACCCCCTATTCACCGCACAAGAATATATGTGACTAGTAAGAATCTTAAAACCTATGTATTGATATCTGTCTGGAAGTGAGTCAAGTGGGTGTAAGGCCGCATAAACACAGCCGTGAAAAGCAGCTAAACCCCATTATAAAAATAAATTACTTTTAAAAACCAGTAAAACAAAGACAGTGAAAGAGAGAGAAATTCTTACACAATTCCTTCAGGGGCTGTGATGCAACCTGGATTGACCATATCTAGACCCACAGCTGGATGAGACATAAGGGTGGACACTCTTGGGGCTGAGAGGTTTGGTGAGGTTGGGTGAGCAAACGCAGACCCTTTAAAGTAATACTGCGTGGTACCCATCCCATGGGTCCCAAATCTCCAGGTTCAA
The DNA here is from genome assembly GCF_028021215.1 of Eschrichtius robustus. NCBI lineage: Eukaryota > Metazoa > Chordata > Mammalia > Artiodactyla > Eschrichtiidae > Eschrichtius > Eschrichtius robustus. The sequence continues at coordinate 2,049,142 of NW_027175351.1, forward strand.
GGGCATCTTCCTACATCGAAAACATGCATGAGAAACCCAGAAGATGGTACACCGTGTGATTTTGAAAGGTTTCTAAAACGCACCTCATTTCTCATCTCCTTGTGCTTGGGTTCGCCATTCCAGCTACTTTACTAGCAATCTCCCTACTTGGAGAATCAGCACCTTTAAGCTCCTGTTCCCTACAGATTGCAATTTGTCCTGAGGATGAACGGGAAGAGGGGCAACCAATGAGAGACTAGATATAGGTGTTGGGACAGGCACAGGTCACTCTATTTTCCCATCAGGAAGAAGAATTAACTACAGGCTCAGCATGCCGAGGGGAACCAAAATAGGGCTTGAGGCAATCCCGCGTTTTTGCGGCCAGCTCCCAAAAAAGCGAGTTGAAAAATGGAGCTCAGGGACACTGCAATTCACAAACCCGCAGAGTTATAAATGATAACTCTCGTCCACAAATATATTGAGGGAAGGCAACGAAGAGGATTTGAAAGCAAGGCAGAATTGCAGGAAACAGGTTTCAGGAGGTAGATTCGAATCGCCTTTAAAGCACATGAAAAGCGGCAAAACGTCGACAATGATGCCCTTGGCCAAAAAGGGCGTATGCGTTTTTTCCTGAATATATTCAGGAAAAAAAGCATACGCCTTTTTTGGCCAACCAAGCAACCTGGAAAGGCAAATCAGCGCTACAAAGAAGTGTCGCTTCCCATCTGTCAAAAGGGCCATGATGCAAAAAGTGTCAAAACCAGAAATGCAGGACAGGCCATGGAGAAATGGCAGCCTTGCTACGCTGATGGGCGGGATGTAAATTGCCAACAGCCACTCTGGAGTAGTGTACGGTGTGTCCTGAAACATCTAAAACACACAGCTTAGAGAGCATAGGGCACTTCCACTCATGGGTGTACAAATTGGGAAAACTAAAAATCAGCAAGACACAGGCACCCAAAAGTTTAGGGCTGCTCTGTTGACAAGGACCTCCACTTCATTCCACCTTAAATATCCCAGGAAAGAGCAAAATGGATAAAGAAGTTGAGGTCCTTATGTACAATGGAATATCACTCAGCCATGAAAACAATGTCCTAAGGCTAGTAGCAGCATGATGATTGGATTTAGGTACGACGATTCTAACAGAAATAAGTCACACAGAAAAAGACACTTATCATAAGATATCACTTATAGAGGGAATGTAAAAACCGTTACCCTTGAACTGAATTACAAAACAGAACAGAGTCACACATTTTGAAAACACACTATGGCTGCTTAACGGGAAATGTGATTTGGGGTGATGCATAAATCAAGTGTTTCAAATTATCTCAGATACCGTTCCATACACCCAATATGTAGTAGACAAGACCTACTCCTTGCACAGTGAACTGGATTCAACACCCCCTATTCACCGCACAAGAATATATCTGACTAATAAGAATCTTAAAACCTATGTATTGATATTTCACTGGAAGTGTGTCAAGTGGGGGTAAAGCAGCATAAACACAGCAGTGAAAAGCAGCTAAACCCCATTTAAAAATAAATTACTTTTATAAACCCATGAAACAAAGAGAGTGAAAGACAGAGAAATTCTTACATAATTCGTTCAGGGGCTGTGATGCAACGTGGACTGACCATATCTAGACCCACAGCTAGATGAGACATAAGGGTGGACACTCTTGGGGCTGAGAGGTTTGGTGAGGTTGGGGGGGCAAACGCAGTCCCTTTAAAGTAATACTGCATCGTACCCATCCCATGGATCCCAAATCTCCAGGTTCAAGGGCATCTTCCTACATCGAAAACATGCGTGAGAAACCCAGAAGATGGTACACCGTCTCATCGGGAAAGGTTCCTTAAACGCACCTCACTTCTCATCTCCTTGTGCTCGTGTTCGCCATTCCAGCCGCTTTATTAGCAATCTCCCTCGTTGGAGAATCAGCACCTTTAACCTCCAGTTCTGTACAGACTGCAATTTATCCTGAGGTTGAACGGGAAGAGGGGCAACCAACGAGAGACTAGCTCTAGGTGTTGGGACAGGCACAGGTCACACTTTTTTCCCATCAGGAAGAAGATTTAACCACAGGCTCAGCCTGCCGCCCAGAAGCAGAATAGGGCCTCAGGCAATCCCGCGCTTTTGCGGCCAGCTCCCAAAAAAGCGAGTTGAAAAATGGAGCTCAGGGACACTGCAATTCACAAACCCGCAGAGTTATAAATGATAACTCTCAACCACAGATATATTGAGGGAAGGCAACGAAGAGGATTTGAAAGCAAGGCAGAATTGCAGGAAACAGGTTTCAGGAGGTAGATTCGAATCGCCTTTAAAGCACATGAAAAGTGGCAAAACATCGACAATGATGCCCTTGGACAAACAAGGCGTATGCGTTTTTTCCTGAATATATTCAGGAAAAAACGCATACGCCCTGTTTGGCCAACCAAGCAACCTGGAAAGGCTAATCAGCGCTACAAAGAAGTCTCGCTTCCCATCGGTCAAAAGGGCCATGCTGCAAAAAGTGTCAAAACCACAAATGCAGGACAGGCCATGGAGAAATGGGAGCCTTGCTACGCTGATGGGCGGGATGTAAATTGCCAACAGCCACTCTGGAGAAGTGTACGGTGTGTCCTGAAACATCGAAAAAACACAGCTTAGGGAGCATAGGGCACGTCCACTCATGGGCGTATAAATTGGGAAAACTAAAAATCAGCAAGACACAGGCACCCCAAAGTTTAGGGCTGCTCTGTTGACAAGAACCTCCACTTCATGACACCTTAAATATCCCAGGAAAGAGAAAAATGGATAAAGAAGTTGTGGTCCTTATGTACAATGGAATATCACTCAGACATGAAATCAATGTCATAAGGCTAGTAGAAGCAAGATGAGTGGATTTAGGTACGACGATTCTAAGTGAAATATGTCACACAGAAAAAGACACTTATCATAAGCTATCACTTATAGAGGGAATGTAAAAACCGCTACACTTGAACTGAATTACAAAACAGAACAGAGTCACACGTTTAGAAAACACACTATGGCTGCTTAACGGGAAAGGTGAGGTGGGGTGATGCATAAAACAAGGGTTTCAAATTCGCTCAGATACCGTTCCATATACCCAATATGTAATAGACAAGACCTACTGCTTGCTCAGTGAACTGGACTCAACACCCCCTATTCACCGCACAAGAATATATGTGAATAGTAAGAATCTTAAAACCTATGTATTGATATCTGTCTGGAAGTGAGTCAAGTGGGTGTAAAGCCGCATAAACACAGCCGTGAAAAGCAGCTAAACCCCATTATAAAAATAAATTACTTTTAAAAACCCGTAAAACAAAGACAGTGAAAGAGAGAGAAATTCTTACAAAATTCGTTCAGAGGCTGTGATGCAACCTGGATTGGCCATATCTAGACCCACAGCTGGATGAGACATAAGGGTGGACACTCTTGGGGCTGAGAGGTTGGGTGAGGTTGGGTGAGCAAACGCAGACCCTTTAAAGTAATACTGCGTGGTACCCATCCCATGGGTCCCAAATCTCCAGGTTCAAGGGCATCTTCCTACATCGAAAACATGCATGAGAAACCCAGAAGATGGTACACCGTGTGATTTTGAAAGGTTACTAAATCGCACCTCATGTCTCATCTCCTTGTGCTCGGGTTCACCTCTCCAGCTACTTTACTAGCAATCTCCCTACTTGGAGAATCAGCACCTTTAACCTCCTGTTCCATACAGGTTGCAATTTGTCCTAAGGATGAATGGGAATAGGGGCAACAAATGAGAGACAAGATGTAGGTGTTGGGACAGGCACAGGTCACTCTATTTTCCCATCAGGAAGAAGAATTAACCACAGGCTCAGCCTACCGCCCGGAACAAGAATAGGGCCTGAGGCAATCCCGCGCTTCTGCGGCCAGCTCCCAAAAAAGCCAGTTGAAAAATGGAGCACATGGGCACTGCAATTCACAAACCTGCAGAGTTATAAATGATAACTCTCGTCCACAAATATATTGAGGGAAGGCAATGAAGAGGATTTGAAAGCAAGGCAGAGTTGCAGGAAACAGGTTTCAGGAGGTAGATTCGAATCGCCTTTAAAGCACATGAAAAGCGGCAAAACGTCGACAATGATGCCCTTGGCCAAAAAGTGCTTATGCGTTTTTTCCTGAATATATTCAGGAAAAACCGCATACGCCCTTTTTGGCCAACCAAGCAACCTGGAAAGGCAAATCAGCGCTACAAAGAAGTCTCGCTTCCCATCGGTCAAAAGGGTCATGCTGAAAAAAGTGTCAAAACCACAAAGGCAGGACAGGCCATGGAGAAATGGGATCCTTGCTACGCTGATGGGCGGGATTTAAATTGCCAACAGCCACTCTGGAGAAGTGTACGGTGTGTCCTGAAACATCGAGAAAACACAGCTTAGGGAGCATAGGGCACGTCCACTCATGGGCGTATAAATTGGGAAAACTAAAAATCAGCAAGACACAGGCACCCCAAAGTTTAGGGCTGCTCTGTTGACAAGAACCTCCACTTCCTGACACCTTAAATATCCCAGGAAAGAGAAAAATGGATAAAGAATTTGTGATTCTTATGTACAATGGAATATCACTCTGCCATGAAATCAATGTCATAAGGCCAGTAGACTCAAGATAGGTGGACTTAGGTACGACGATTCTAAGGGAAATAAGTCACACAGAAAAAGACACTTATCAAAAGCTATCACTTATAAAGGGAATGTAAAAACCGCTACAATTGAACTGAATTACAAATCACAACAGAGTCACACATTTAGAAAACACACTATGGCTGCTTAACGGGAAAGGTGACGTGGGGTGATGCATAAAACAAGGATTTCAAATTAGCTCAGATACCGTTCCATACTCCCAATATGTAATAGACAAGACCTACTCCTTGCTCAGTGAACTGGACTCAACACCCCCTATTCACCACACAAGAATATATCTGACTAGTGAGAATCTTAAAACTTATGTATTGATATCTCTCTAGAAGTGAGTCAAGTGGGTGTAAAGCCGCATAAACACAGCCGTGAAAAGCAGCTAAACCCCATTATAAAAATAAATTAGTTATAAAAACGCATGAAACAAAGACAGTGAAAGAGAGAGAAATTCTTACAAAATTTATTCAGGGGCTGTGACGAAACCTGGATTGACCATATCTAGACCCACAGCTGGATGAGACATAAGGGTGGACACTCTTGGGGCTGAGAGTTTGGGTGTGGTTGGGTGAGCAAACGCAGACCCTTTAAAGTAATACTGCGTGGTACCCATCCCATGGGTCCCAAATCTCCAGGTTCAAGGGCATCTTCCTACATCGAAAACATGCATGAGAAACCCAGAAGATGGTACACCGTGTGATTGGGAAAGTTTCTAAAACGCACCTCATTTCTCAACTCCGTGTGCTGGGGTTCGCCATTCCAGCTACTTTACTAGCAATCTCCCTACTTGGAGAATCAGCACCTTTAACCTCCTGTTCCATACAGGTTGCAATTTGTCCTAAGGATGAATGGGAATAGGGGCAACAAATGAGAGACTAGATGTAGGTGTTGGGACAGGCACAGGTCACTCTATTTTCCCATCAGGAAGAAGAATTAACCACAGGCTCAGCCTACCGCCCGGAACAAGAATAGGGCCTGAGGCAATCCCGCCCTTCTGCGGCCAGCTCCCAAAAAAGCCAGTTGAAAAATGGAGCACATGGGCACTGCAATTCACAAACCTGCAGAGTTATAAATGATAACTCTCGTCCACAAATATATTGAGGGAAGGCAAAGAAGAGGATTTGAAAGCAAGGCAGAGTTGCAGGAAACAGGTTTCAGGAGGTAGATTCGAATCGCCTTTAAAGCACATGAAAAGCGGCAAAACGTCGACAATGATGCCCTTGGCCAAAAAGTGCGTATGCGTTTTTTCCTGAATATATTCAGGAAAAACCGCATACGCCCTTTTTGGCCAACCAAGCAACCTGGAAAGGCAAATCAGCGCTACAAAGATTTCTCGCTTCCCATCGGTCAAAAGGGTCATGTTGAAAAAAGTTTCAAAACCACAAATGCAGGACAGGCCATGGAGAAATGGGAGCCTTGCTACGCTGATGGGCGGGATTTAAATTGCCAACAGCCACTCTGGAGAAGTGTACGGTGTGTCCTGAAACATCGAGAAAGCACAGCTTAGGGAGCATAGGGCACGTCCACTCATGGGCGTATAAATTGGGAAAACTAAAAATCAGCAAGACACAGGCACCCCAAAGTTTAGGGCTGCTCTGTTGACAAGAACCTCCACTTCATGTCACCTTAAATATCCCAGGAAAGAGAAAAATGGATAAAGAATTTGTGGTCCTTATGTACAATGGAATATCACTCAGCCATGAAATCAATGTCATAAGGCTAGTAGCAGCATGATGAGTGGATTTAGGTACGACGACTCTAAGTGAAATAAGTCACACAGAAAAAGACACTTATCATAAGCTATCACTTATAGAGGGAATGTAAAACCTGCTACACTTGAACTGAATTACAAAAGAGAACAGAGTCACACGTTTAGAAAACACACTATGGCTGCTTAACGGGAAAGATGAGGTGGAGTGATGCATAAAACAAGGGTTTCAAATTAGATCAGATACCGTTCCATACACCCAATATGTAATAGACAAGACCTCCTCCTTGCTCAGTGAACTGGACTCAACACCCCCTATTCACCGCACAAGTATATATCTGACTAGTGAGAATCTTAAAACCTATGTATTGATATCCATCTGGAAGTGTGTTAAGTGGGTGTAAAGCCGCATAAACACAGCGGTGAAAAGCAGCTAAACCCCATTATAAAAATAAATTACTTGTAGAAACCCGTAAAACAAAGACAGTGAAAGAGAGAGAAATTCTTACACAAATTGTTCAGGGGCTGTGATGCAACCTGGATTGAAAATATCTAGAGCCACAGCTGGATGAGACCTAAGGGTGGACACTCTTGGGGCTGACAGGTTTGGTGAGGTTGGGTGAGCAAACACAGACCCTTTAAGGTAATACTGCGTGGTACCCATCCCATGGGTCCCAAATCTCCAGTTTTAAGGGCATCTTCCTGCATTGAAAACATGCATGAGAAACCCAGAAGATGGTACACCATGTGATCGGGAAAGGTTTCTAAAACGCACCTCATTTCTCATCTCCTTGTGCTCGGGTTCACCATTCCAGCTACTTTACTAGCAATCTCCCTACTTGGAGAATCAACACCTTTAACCTCCTGTACTGTACAGGTTGCAATTTGTCCTGAGGATGAACGGGAAGAGGGGCAACCAATGAGAGACTAGATGTAGGTGTTGGGACAGGCACAGGTCACTCTATTTTCCCAATAGGAAGAAGAATTAAGCACAGGCTCAGCCTGCCACTCAGAAGCAGAATAGGGCCTGAGGCAATCCCGCGCTTCTGCGGCCAGCTCCCAAAAAAGCGAGTTGAAAAATGGAGCACATGTGCACTGCAATTCACAAACCTGCAGAGTTATAAATGATAACTCTCGTCCACAAATATATTGAGGGAAGGCAACGAAGAGGATTTGAAAGCAAGGCAGAGTTGCAGGAAACAGGTTTCAGGAGGTAGATTCGAATCGCCTTTAAAGCACATGAAAAGCTGCAAAACGTCGACAACGATGCCCTTGGCCAAAAAGGGCGTATGCGTTTTTTCCTGAATATATTCAGGAAAAAATGCATACGCCCTTTTTGGCCAACCAAGCAACCTGGAAAGGGAAATCAGCGCTACAAAGAAGTCTCGCTTCCCATCGGTCAAAAGGGCCATGCTGAAAAAAGTGTCAAAACCACAAATGCAGGACAGGCCATGGAGAAATGGCAGCCTTGTTACGCTGATGGGCGGGATGTAAATTGACAACAGCCACTCTGGAGAAGTGTACGGTGTGTCCTGAAACATCAAAAAAACACAGCTTAGGGAGCATAGGGCACGTCCACTCATGGGCGTATAAAGTGGGAAAACTAAAAATCAGCAAGACACAGGCACCCCAAAGTTTAGGGCTGCTCTGTTGACAAGAACCTCCACTTCATGACACCTTAAATATCCCAGGAAAGAGAAAAATGGATAAAGAAGTTGTGGTCCTTATGTACAATGGAATATCACTCAGCCATGAAATCAATGTCATAAGGCTAGTAGCAGCATGATGAGTGGATTTAGGTACGACGACTCTAAGTGAAATAAGTCACACAGAAAAAGACACATATCAAAAGCTATCACTTATAGAGGGATGTAAAAACCGCTACACTTGAACTGAATTACAAATCAGAACAGTGTCACCCATTTTGAAAACACACTACGGCTGCTTAACGGGAAAGGTGAGGTGGGGTGATGCATAAAACAAGGGTTTCAAATTAGCTCTGATACCGTTCCATACACCCAATATGTAATAGACAAGACCTACTCCTTGCTCAGTGAACTGGACTCAACACCCCGTATTCACCGCACAAGAATATATCTGACTAGTGAGAATCTTAAAACCTATGTATTGATATCTCTCTGGAAGTGAGTCAAGAGGGTGTAAAGCCGCCTAAACACAGCCGTGAAAAGCAGCTAAACCCCATTATAAAAATAAATTATTTTAAAAAACGCATGAAACAAAGACAGTGAAAGAGAGAGAAATTCTTACAAAATTCATTCAGGGTCTGTGACGCAACCTGGATTGACCATATCTAGACCCACAGCTGGATGAGACATAAGGGTGGACACTCTTGGGGCTGAGAGGTTTGGTGAGGTTGGGTGAGCCATCGCAGACCCTTTAAAGTAATACTGCGTGGTACCCATCCCATGGGTCCCAAATCTCCAGGTTCAAGGGCATCTTCCTACATCGAAAACTTGCATGAGGAACCCAGAAGATGGTACAGCGTGTGATTTTGAAAGGTTTCTAAAACGCACCTCATTTCTCATTTCCTTGTGCTCGGGTTCGCCATTCCAGCTACTTTACTAGCAATCTCCCTATTTGGAGTATCAGCACCTTTAACCTCCTGTTCTGTACAGGTTGCAATTTGTCCTGAGGATGAACGGGAAGAGGGGCAACCAATGAGAGACTAGATCTAGGTGTTGGGAAAGGCACAGGTCACTCTATTTTCCCATCAGGAAGAAGAAATAACCAGAGGCTCAGCCTGCCACCCGGATCCAGAATAGGTCCTGAGGCAATCCCGTGCTTTTGCGGCCAGATCCCAAAAAAGCGAGTTGAAAAATGGAGCTCAGGGGCACTGCAATTCACAAACCTGCAGAGTTATAAATGATAACTCTCGTCCACAAATATATTGAGGGAAGGCAACGAAGAGGATTTGAAAGCAAGGCAGAATTGCAAAACACAGATTTCAGGAGGTAGATTCGAATCGCATTTCAAGCACATGAAAAGCGGCAAAACGTGGAAAATGATGCCCTTGGCCAAAAAGGGCGTATGCGTTTTTTCCTGAATATATTCAGGAAAAACCGCATACGCCCTTTTTGGCCATCCAAGCAACCTGGAAAGGCAAATCAGCGCTACAAAGAAGTCTCGCTTCCCATCGGTCAAAAGGGCCATGCTGAAAAAAGTGTCAAAACCACAAATGCAGGACAGGCCATGGAGAAATGGGAGCCTTGCTATGCTGATGGGCGGGATGTAAATTGCCAACAGCCACTCTGGAGAAGTGTACGGTGTGTCCTGAAATATCGAGAAAACACAGCTTAGGGAGCATAGGGCACGTCCACTCAAGGGCGTATAAATTGGGAAAACTAAAAATCAGCAAGACAAAGGCACCCCAAAGTTTAGGGCTGCTCTGTTGACAAGAACCTCCACTTCATGACACCTTAAATATCCCAGGAAAGAGAAAAATGGATAAAGAAGTTGTGGTTCTTATATACAATGGAATATTACTCTGCCATGAAATCAATGTCATAAGGCCAGTAGACGCAAGATGGGTGGACTTAGGTACGACGATTCTAAGGGAAATAAGTCACACAGAAAAAGACACTTATCAAAAGCTCTCACTTATACAGGGAATGTAAAACCCGCTACACTTGAATTGAATTACAAATCAGAACAGAGTCACATATTTAAAACACACTATGGCTGCTTAACAGGAAAGTGACGTGGGGTGATGCATAAAACAAGGGTTTCAAATTAGCTCAGATACCGTTCCATACACCCAATAAGTAATAGAAAAGACCTACTCCTTGCTCAGTGAACTGGACTCAACACCCCCTATTCACCGCACAAGAATATACCTGACTATTGAGAATCTTAAAACCTATGTATTGATATCTCTCTGGAAGTGAGTCAAGTGGGTGTAAAGCCGCATAAACATAGCCGTGAAAAGCAGCTAAACCCCATTATAAAAATAAATTACTTCTAAAAACCCGTAAAACAAAGACAGTGAAAGAGAGAGTAATTCTTACAAAATTCCTTCAGGGGCTGTGACGCAACCTGGGTTGAACATATCTAGACCCACAGTTGGATGAGACCTAAGGGTGGACACTCTTGGGGCTGAGAGGTTTGGTGAGGTTGGGTGAGCAAACGTAGACCCCTTAAAGTAATACTGCGTGGTACCCATCCCATGGGTCCCAAATCTCCAGGTTCAAGGGCGTCTTCCTACATCGAAAACACGCATGGGAATCCTAGATGATGGTACACCATCTGATCGGGAAGGGTTTCTGAAACGCACCTCATTTCTAATTTCCTTGTGCTCGGGTACGCCATTCCAGCTACTTTACTAGAAATCTCCCTACTTGGAGGATCAGCACCTTTAAGCTCCTGTTCCCTACAGGTTGCAATTTGTCCTGAGGATGAACGGGAAGAGGGGCAACCAATGAGAGACTAGATCTAGGTGTTGGGACAGGCACAGGTCACTCTATTTTCCCATCAGGAAGAAGAATTAACCACAGGCTCAGCCTGCCCCCCGGAACCTGAATAGGGCCTGAGGCAATCCCGTGCTTTTGCGGCCAGCTCCCAAAAAAGACAGTTGAAAAATGGAGCTCAGGGGCACTGCAATTCACAAACGTGCTGAGATATAAACTATAACTCTCGTCCACAAATATATTGAGGGAAGGCAAGGAAGAGGATTTATAAGCAAGGCAGAATTGCAGGACACAGATTTCAGGAGGTAGAATCGAATCACCTTTAAAGCACATGAAAAGCGGCAAAACGTCGACAATGATGCCCTTGGACAAAAAGGGCGTATGCGTTTTTTCCTGAATATATTCAGGAAAAAACGCATACGCCCTTTTTGGCCAACCAAGCAACCTGGAAAGGCAAATCAGCGCTACAAAGAAGTCTCGCTTCCCATAGGTCAAAAGGGTCATGCTGCAAAAAGTGTCAAAACCAGAAATGCAGGACAGACCATGGAGAAATGGTAGCCTTGCTATGCTGATGGGTGGGATGTAAATTGCCAACAAACACTCTGGAGAAGTGTACGGTGTGTCCTGAAACATCGAAAAAACACAGCTTAGGGAGCATAGGGCACGTCCACTCATGGGCGTATAAATTGGGAAAACTAAAAATCAGCAAGACATAGGCACCCCAAAGTTTAGGGCTGCTCTGTTGACAAGAACCTCCACTTCATGACACCTTAAATATCCCAGGAAAGAGAAAAATGGATAAAGAAGTTGTGGTCCTTATGTACAATGGAATATCACTCAGACATGAAATCAATGTCATAAGGCTAGTAGAAGCAAGATGAGTGGATTTAGGTATGACGATTCTAAGTGAAATAAGTCACACAGAAAAAGACACTTATCATAAGCTATCACTTATAGAGGGAATGTAAAAACCGCTACACTTGAACTGAATTACAAAACAGAACAGAGTCACACGTTTAGAAAACACACTATGGCTGCTTAACGGGAAAGGTTAGGTGGGGTGATGCATAAAACAAGGGTTTCAAATTCCCTCAGATACAGTTCCGTACACCCAATATGTAATAGACAAGACCTACTCCTTGCTCAGTGAACTGGACTCAACACCCCCTATTCACCGCACAAGAATATATGTGACTAGTAAGAATCTTAATACCTATGTAATGATATCTGTCTGGAAGTGAGTCAAGTGGGTGTAAAGCCGCATAAACACAGCAGTGAAAAGCAGCTAAACCCCATTATAAAAATAAATTACTTTTAAAACCCGTAAAACAAAGACAGTGAAAGAGAGAGAAATTCTTACAAAATTCGTTCAGAGGCTGTGATGCAACCTGGATTGACCATATCTAGACCCACAGCTGGATGAGACATAAGGGGGACACTCTTGGGGCTGAAAGGTTGCGTGAGGTTGGGTGAGCAAACGCAGACCCTTTAAAGTAATACTGCCTGGTACCCATCCCATGGGTCCCAAATCTCCAGGTTCAAGGGCATATTCTTACATCGAAAACATGCATGAGAAACCCAGAAGATGGTACACCGTGTGATTTTGAAAGGTTTCTAATACGCACCTCATTTCTCATCTCCTTGGGCTCGGGTTCGCCTTTCCAGCTACTTTACTAGCAATCTCCCTACTTGGAGAATCAGCACCTTTAAGCTCCTGTTCCCTACAGGTTACAATTTGTCCTGAGGATGAACGGGAAGAGGGGCAACCAATGAGAGACTAGATCTAGGTGTTGGGACAGGCACAGGTCACTCTATTTTCCCATCAGGAAGAAGAATTAACCACAGGCTCAGCCTGCCGCCCAGAAGCAGAATAGGGCCTGAGGCAATCCCGCGCTTTTGCGGCCAGCTCCCAAAAAAGCGAGTTGAAAAATGGAGCTCAGGGACACTGCAATTCACAAACCCGCAGAGTTATAAATGATAACTCTCATCCACAGATATATTGAGGGAAGGCAACGAAGAGGATTTGAAAGCAAGGCAGATTTGCAGGTAACAGATTTCAGGAAGTAGATACGAATCGCCTTTAAAGCACAAGAAAAGCGGCAAAACGTCGACAATGATGCCCTTGGCCAAAAAGGGCGTATGCGTTTTTTCCTGAATATATTCAGGAAAAAACGCATACGCCCTTTTTGGCCAACCAAGCAACCTGGAAAGGCAAATCAGCGCTACAAAGAAGTCTCGCTTCCCATCGGTCAAAAGGGTCATGCTGCAAAAAGTGTCAACACCAGAAATGCAGGACAGGCCATGGAGAAATGGCAGCCATGCTACGCTGATGGGCGGGATGTAAATTGCCAACAGCCACTATGGAGAAGTGTACGGTGTGTCCTGAAACATCGAAAAAACACAGCTTAGGGAGCATAGGGCACGTCCACTCATGGGCGTATAAATTGGGAAAACTAAAAATCAGCAAGACACAGGCACACCAAAGTTTAGGGCTGCTCTGTTGACAAGAACCACCACTTCATGACACCTTAAATATCCCAGGAAAGAGAAAAATGGATAAAGAAGTTGTGGTCCTTATGTACAATGGAATATCACTCAGACATGAAATCAATGTCATAAGGCTAGTAGAAGCAAGATGAGTGGATTTAGGTACGACGATTCTAAGTGAAATAAGTCACACAGAAAAAGACACTTATCATAAGCTATCACTTATAGAGGGAATGTAAAAACCGCTACACTTGAACTGAATTACAAAACAGAACAGAGTCACACGTTTAGAAAACACACTATGGCTGCTTAACGGGAAAGGTGAGATGGGGTGATGCATAAAACAAGGGTTTCAAATTCGCTCAGATACCGTTCCATACACCCAATATGTAATAGACAAGACCTACTCCTTGCTCAGTGAACTGGACTAAACACCCCCTATTCACCGCACAAGAATATATGTGACTAGTAAGAATCTTAAAACCTATGTATTGATATCTGTCTGGAAGTGAGTCAAGTGGGTGTAAAGCCACATAAACACAGCCGTGAAAAGCAGCTAAACCCCATTATAAAAATAAATTACTTTTAAAAACCCGTAAAACAAAGACAGTGAAAGAGAGAGAAATTCTTACAAAATTCGTTCAGAGGCTGTGATGCAACCTGGATTGACCATATCTAGACCCACAGCTGGATGAGACATAAGGGGGACACACTTGGGGTGAAAGGTTGTGTGAGGTTGGGTGAGCAAATGCAGACCCTTTAAAGTAATACTGCCTGGTACACATCCCATGGGTCCCAAATCTCCAGGTTCAAGGGCATCTTCCTACATCGAAAACATGCATGAGAAACCCAGAAGATGGTACACCGTGTGATATTGAAAGGTTTCTAATACGCACCTCATTTCTCATCTCCTTGTGCTCGGGTTCACCATTTCAGCTACTTTACTAGCAATCTCCCTACTTGGAGAATCAGCACCTTTAAGCTCCTGTTCCCTACAGGTTGCAATTTGTCCTGAGGATGAACGGCAAGAGGGGCAACCAATGAGAGACTAGATCTAGGTGTTGGGACAGGCACAGGTCACTCTATTTTCCCATGAGGAAGAAGAATTAACCACAGGCTCAGCCTGCCGCCCAGAAGCAGAATAGGGCCTGACGCAATCCCGCGCTTTTGCGGCCAGCTCCCAAAAAAGCGAGTTGAAAAATGGAGCTCAGGGACACTGCAATTCACAAACCCGCAGAGTTATAAATGAAAACTCTCGTCCACAAATATATTGAGGGAAGGCAACGAAGAGGATTTGAAAGCAAGGCAGAATTGCAAGAAACAGGTTTCAGGAGGTAGATTCGAATCGCCTTTAAAGCACATGAAAAGTGGCAAAACGTCGACCATGATGCCATTGGCCAAACAGGGCGTATGCGTTTTTTCCTGAATATATTCAGGAAAATACGCATACGCCCTGTTTGGCCAACCAAGCAACCTGGAAAGGCAAATAAGCGCTACAAAGAAGTCTCGCTTCCCATAGGTCAAAAGGGCCATGCTGCAAAAACTGTCAAAACCAGAAATGCAGGACAGGCCATGGAGAAATGGCAGCCTTGCTACGCTGATGGGCGGGATGTAAATTGCCAACAGCCACTCTGGAGAAGTGTACGGTGTGTCCTGAAACATCGAAAAAACACAGCCTAGGGAGCATAGTGCACGACCACTCATGGGCGTATAAATTGGGAAAACTAAAAATCAGCAAGACACAGGCACCCCAAAGTTTAGGGCTGCTCTGTTGACAAGAACCTCCACTCATGACACCTTAAATATCCCAGGAAAGAGAAAAATGGATAAAGAAGTTGTGGTCCTTATGTACAATGGAATATCACTCAGACATGAAATCAATGTCATAAGGCTAGTAGAAGCAAGATGAGTGGATTTAGGTACGACGATTCTAAGTGAAATAAGTCACACAGAAAAAGACACTTATCATAAGCTATCACTTATAGAGGGAATGTAAAAACCGCTACACTTGAACTGAATTACAGAACAGAACAGAATCACACGTTTAGAAAACACACTATGGCTGCTTAACGGGAAAGGTGAGGTGGGGTGATGCATAAAACAAGGGGTTCAAATTCGCTCAGATACCGTTCCATACACCCAATATGTAATAGACAAGACCTACTCCTTGCTCAGTGAACTGGACTCAACACCCCCTATTCACCGCACAAGAATATATGTGACTAGTAAGAATCTTAAAACCTATGTATTGATATCTGTCTGGAAGTGAGTCAAGTGGGTGTAAAGCCGCATAAACACAGCCGTGAAAAGCAGCTCAACCCCATTATAAAAACAAATTACTTTTAAAATCCCGTAAAACAAAGACAGTGAAAGAGAGAGAAATTCTTACAAAATTCGTTCAGAGGCTGTGATGCAACCTGGATTGACCATATCTAGACCCACAGCTGGATGAGACATAACGGTGGACACTCTTGGGGCTGAAAGGTTGGGTGAGGTTGGGTGAGCAAACGCAGACCCTTTAAAGTAATACTGCGTGGTACCCATCCCATGGGTCCCAAATCTCCAGGTTCAAGGGCATCTTCCTACATCGAAAACATGCATGAGAAACCCAGAAGATGGTACACCGTGTGATTTTGAAAGGTTTCTAATATGCACCTCATTTGTCATCTCCTAGTGCTCGGGTTCACCATTCCAGTTACTTTACTAGCAATATCCCTACTTGGAGAATCAGCACCTTTAACCTCCTGTTCCCTACAGGTTGCAATTTGTCCTGAGGATGAACGGGAAGAGGGGCAAACAATGAGAGACTAGATCTAAGTGTTGGGACAGGCACAGGTCAATCTATTTTCCCATCAGGAAGAAGAATTAACCACAGGCTCAGCCTGCCGCCAGGAACCAGAATAGGGCCTGAGGCAATCCCGTGCTTTTGCGGCCAGCTCCCAAAAAAGACAGTTGAAAAATGGAGCTCAGGGGAACTGCCATTCACAAACCTGCTGAATTATAAATGATAACTCTCGTCCACAAATATATTGAGGGAAGGCAACGAAGAGGATTTGAAAGCAAGGCAGAATTGCAGGAAACAGGTTTCAGGAGGTAGATTCGAATCGCCTTTAAAGCACATGAAAAGTGGCAAAACGTCGACCATGATGCCATTGGCCAAACAGGGCGTATGCGTTTTTTCCTGAATATATTCAGGAAAATACGCATACGCCCTGTTTGGCCAACCAAGCAACCTGGAAAGGCAAATCAGCACTACAAAGAATTCTCGCTTCCCATCGGTCAAAAGGGCCATGCTGCAAAAACTGTCAAAACCAGAAATGCAGGACAGGCCATGGAGAAATGGCAGCCTTGCTACGCTGATGGGCGGGATGTAAGTTGCCAACAGCCACTGTGGAGAAGTGTACGGTGTGTCCTGAAACATCGAAAAAACACAGCTTAGGGAGGATAGGGCACGTCCACTCATGGGCGTATAAATTGGGAAAACTAAAAATCAGCAAGACACAGGCACCCCAAAGTTTAGGGCTGCTCTGTTGACAAGAACCTCCACTCATGACAACTTAAATATCCCAGGAAAGAGAAAAATGGATAAAGAAGTTGTGGTCCTTATGTACAATGGAATATCACTCAGACATGAAATCAATGTCATAAGGCTAGTAGAAGCAAGATGAGTGGATTTAGGTACGACGATTCTAAGTGTAATAAGTCACACAGAAAAAGACACTTATCATAAGCTATCACTTATAGAGGGAATGTAAAAAGCGCTACACTTGAACTGAATTACAAAACAGAACAGAGTCACACGTTTAGAAAACACACTATGGCTGCTTAACGGGAAAGGTGAGGTGGGGTGATGCATAAAACAAGGGGTTCAAATTCGCTCAGATACCGTTCCATACACCCAATATGTAATAGACAAGACCTACTCCTTGCTCAGTGAACTGGACTCAACACCCCCTATTCACCGCACAAGAATATATGTGACTAGTAAGAATCTTAAAACCTATGTATTGATATCTGTCTGGAAGTGAGTCAAGTGGGTGTAAATCCGCATAAACACAGCCGTGAAAAGCAGCTAAACCCCATTATAAAAATAAATTACTTTTAAAAACCCGTAAAACAAAGACAGTGAAAGAGAGAGAAATTCTTACAAAATTCGTTCAGAGGCTGTGATGCAATCTGGATTGACCATATCTAGACCCACAGCTGGATGAGACATAAGGGTGGACACTCTTGGGGCTGAAAGTTTGGGTGAGGTTGGGTGAGCAAACGCAGACCCTTTAAAGTAATACTGCCTGGTACCCATCCCATGGGTCCCAAATCTCTAGGTTCAAGGGCATCTTCCTACATCGAAAACATGCATGAGAAACCCAGAAGATGGTACACCGTGTGATTTTGAAAGGTTTCTAATACGCACCTCATTTCTCATCTCCTTGTGCTCGGGTTCGCCATTCCAGCTACTTTACTAGCAATCTCCCTACTTGGAGAATCAGCACCTTTAACCTCCTGTTCCCTACAGGTTGCAATTTGTCCTGAGGATGAACGGGAAGAGGGGCAACCAATGAGAAACTCGATCTAGGTGTTGGGACAGGCACAGGTCACTCTATTTTCCCATCAGGAAGAAGAATTATCCAAAGGCTCAGCCTGCTGCCAGGAACCAGAAGAGGGCCTGAGGCAATCCCGTGCTTTTGCGGCCAGCTCCCAAAAAAGTGAGTTGAAAAATGGAGCTCAAGGGAACTGCCATTCACAAACCTGCTGAGTTATAAATGATAACTCTCGTCCACAAATATATTGAGGGAAGGCAACGAAGAGGATTTGAAAGCAAGGCAGAATTGCAGGAAACACATTTCAGGAGGTAGATTTGAATCGCCTTTAAAGCACATGAAAAGCGGCAAAACGTCGACAATGATGCCCTTGGCCAAACAGGGCGTATGTGGTTTTTCCTGAATATATTCAGGAAAAAACGCATACGCCCTGTTTGGCCAACCAAGCAACCTGGAAAGGCTAATCAGCGCTACAAAGAAGTCTCGCTTCCCATCGGTCAAAAGGGCCATGCTGCAAATAGTGTCAAAACCAGAAATGGAGGACAGGCCATGGAGAAATGGCAGCCTTGCTACGCTGATGGGCGGGATGTAAATTGCCAACAGCCACTCTGGAGAAGTGTACGGTGTGTCCTGAAACATCGAAAAAACACAGCTTAGGGAGGATAGGGCACGTCCACTCATGGGCGTATAAATTGGGAAAACTAAAAATCAGCAAGACACAGGCACCCCAAAGTTTAGGGCTGCTCTGTTGACAAGAACCTCCACTCATGACAACTTAAATATCCCAGGAAAGAGAAAAATGGATAAAAAAGTTGTGGTCCTTATGTACAATGGAATATCACTCAGACATGAAATCAATGTCATAAGGCTAGTAGAAGCAAGATGAGTGGATTTAGGTACGACGATTCTAAGTGTAATAAGTCACACAGAAAAAGACACTTATCATAAGCTATCACTTATAGAGGGAATGTAAAAAGCGCTACACTTGAACTGAATTACAAAACAGAACAGAGTCACACGTTTAGAAAACACACTATGGCTGCTTTACGGGAAAGGTGAGGTGGGGTGATGCATAAAACAAGGGGTTCAAATTCGCTCAGATACCGTTCCATACACCCAATATGTAATAGACAAGACCTACTCCTTGCTCAGTGAACTGGACTCAACACCCCCTATTCACCGCACAAGAATATATGTGACTAGTAAGAATCTTAAAACCTATGTATTGATATCTGTCTGGAAGTGAGTCAAGTGGGTGTAAATCCGCATAAACACAGCCGTGAAAAGCAGCTAAACCCCATTATAAAAATAAATTACTTTTAAAAACCCGTAAAACAAAGACAGTGAAAGAGAGAGAAATTCTTACAAAATTCGTTCAGAGGCTGTGATGCAATCTGGATTGACCATATCTAGACCCACAGCTGGATGAGACATAAGGGTGGACACTCTTGGGGCTGAAAGTTTGGGTGAGGTTGGGTGAGCAAACGCAGACCCTTTAAAGTAATACTGCCTGGTACCCATCCCATGGGTCCCAAATCTCTAGGTTCAAGGGCATCTTCCTACATCGAAAACATGCATGAGAAACCCAGAAGATGGTACACCGTGTGATTTTGAAAGGTTTCTAATACGCACCTCATTTCTCATCTCCTTGTGCTCGGGTTTGCCATTCCAGCTACTTTACTAGCAATCTCCCTACTTGGAGAATCAGCACCTTTAACCTCCTGTTCCCTACAGGTTGCAATTTGTCCTGAGGATGAACGGGAAGAGGGGCAACCAATGAGAAACTCGATCTAGGTGTTGGGACAGGCACAGGTCACTCTATTTTCCCATCAGGAAGAAGAATTATCCAAAGGCTCAGCCCGCTGCCAGGAACCAGAATAGGGCCTGAGGCAATCCCGTGCTTTTGCGGCCAGCTCCCAAAAAAGACAGTTGAAAAATGGAGCTCAAGGGCACTGCCATTCACAAACCTGCTGAGTTATAAATGATAACTCTCGTCCACAAATATATTGAGGGAAGGCAACGAAGAGGATTTGAAAGCAAGGCAGAATTTCAGGAAACACATTTCAGGAGGTAGATTTGAATCGCATTTAAAGCACATGAAAAGCGGCTAAACGTCCACAATGATGCCCTTGGCCAAACAGGGCGTATGCGTTTTTTCCTGAATATATTCAGGAAAAAACGCATACGCCCTGTTTGGCCAACCAAGCAACCTGGAAAGGCTAATCAGCATTACAAAGAAGTGTCGCTTCCCATCAGTCAAAAGGGCAATGCTGCAAAAAGTGTCAAAACCAGAAATGCAGGACAGGCCATGGAGAAATGGCAGCCTTGCTACGCTGATGGGCGGGATGTAAATTGCCAACAGCCACTCTGGGGAAGTGTACGGTGTGTCCTGAAACATCGAAAAAACACAGCTTAGGGAGCATAGGGCACGTCCACTCATGGGCGTATAAATTGGGAAAACTAAAAATCAGCAAGACACAGGCACCCCAAAGTTTAGGGCTGCTCTGTTGACAAGAACCTCCACTTCATGGCACCTTAAATGTCCCAGGAAAGAGAAAAATGGATAAAGAAGTTGTGGTCCTTATGTACAATGGAATATCACTCAGACATGAAATCAATGTCATAAGGCTAGTAGAAGCAAGATGAGTGGATTTAGGTATGATGATTCTAAGTGAAATAAGTCACACAGAAAAAGACACTTATCATAAGCTATCACTTATAGAGGGAATGTTATAACCGCTACACTTGAACTGAATTACAAAACAGAACAGAGTCACACGTTTAGAAAACACACTATGGCTGCTTAACGGGAAAGGTGAGGTGGGGTGATGCATAAAACAAGGGTTTCAAATTCACTCAGATACCGTTCCATACACCCAATATGTAATAGACAAGACCTACTCCTTTCTCAGTGAACTGGACTCAACACCCCCTATTCACCGCACAAGAATATATGTGACTAGTAAGAATCTTAAAACCTATGTATTGATATCTGTCTGGAAGTGAGTCAAGTGGGTGTAAAGCCGCATAAACACAGCCGTGAAAAGCAGCTCAACCCCATTATAAAAACAAATTACTTTTAAAATCCCGTAAAACAAAGACAGTGAAAGAGAGAGAAATTCTTACAAAATTCGTTCAGAGGCTGTGATGCAACCTGGATTGACCATATCTAGACCCACAGCTGGATGAGACATAACGGTGGACACTCTTGGGGCTGAAAGGTTGGGTGAGGTTGGGTGAGCAAACGCAGACCCTTTAAAGTAATACTGCGTGGTACCCATCCCATGGGTCCCAAATCTCCAGGTTCAAGGGCATCTTCCTACATCGAAAACATGCATGAGAAACCCAGAAGATGGTACACCGTGTGATTTTGAAAGGTTTCTAATATGCACCTCATTTGTCATCTCCTAGTGCTCGGGTTCACCATTCCAGTTACTTTACTAGCAATATCCCTACTTGGAGAATCAGCACCTTTAACCTCCTGTTCCCTACAGGTTGCAATTTGTCCTGAGGATGAACGGGAAGAGGGGCAAACAATGAGAGACTAGATCTAAGTGTTGGGACAGGCACAGGTCAATCTATTTTCCCATCAGGAAGAAGAATTAACCACAGGCTCAGCCTGCCGCCAGGAACCAGAATAGGGCCTGAGGCAATCCCGTGCTTTTGCGGCCAGCTCCCAAAAAAGACAGTTGAAAAATGGAGCTCAGGGGAACTGCCATTCACAAACCTGCTGAATTATAAATGATAACTCTCGTCCACAAATATATTGAGGGAAGGCAACGAAGAGGATTTGAAAGCAAGGCAGAATTGCAGGAAACAGGTTTCAGGAGGTAGATTCGAATCGCCTTTAAAGCACATGAAAAGTGGCAAAACGTCGACCATGATGCCATTGGCCAAACAGGGCGTATGCGTTTTTTCCTGAATATATTCAGGAAAATACGCATACGCCCTGTTTGGCCAACCAAGCAACCTGGAAAGGCAAATCAGCACTACAAAGAATTCTCGCTTCCCATCGGTCAAAAGGGCCATGCTGCAAAAACTGTCAAAACCAGAAATGCAGGACAGGCCATGGAGAAATGGCAGCCTTGCTACGCTGATGGGCGGGATGTAAGTTGCCAACAGCCACTGTGGAGAAGTGTACGGTGTGTCCTGAAACATCGAAAAAACACAGCTTAGGGAGGATAGGGCACGTCCACTCATGGGCGTATAAATTGGGAAAACTAAAAATCAGCAAGACACAGGCACCCCAAAGTTTAGGGCTGCTCTGTTGACAAGAACCTCCACTCATGACAACTTAAATATCCCAGGAAAGAGAAAAATGGATAAAGAAGTTGTGGTCCTTATGTACAATGGAATATCACTCAGACATGAAATCAATGTCATAAGGCTAGTAGAAGCAAGATGAGTGGATTTAGGTACGACGATTCTAAGTGTAATAAGTCACACAGAAAAAGACACTTATCATAAGCTATCACTTATAGAGGGAATGTAAAAAGCGCTACACTTGAACTGAATTACAAAACAGAACAGAGTCACACGTTTAGAAAACACACTATGGCTGCTTAACGGGAAAGGTGAGGTGGGGTGATGCATAAAACAAGGGGTTCAAATTCGCTCAGATACCGTTCCATACACCCAATATGTAATAGACAAGACCTACTCCTTGCTCAGTGAACTGGACTCAACACCCCCTATTCACCGCACAAGAATATATGTGACTAGTAAGAATCTTAAAACCTATGTATTGATATCTGTCTGGAAGTGAGTCAAGTGGGTGTAAATCCGCATAAACACAGCCGTGAAAAGCAGCTAAACCCCATTATAAAAATAAATTACTTTTAAAAACCCGTAAAACAAAGACAGTGAAAGAGAGAGAAATTCTTACAAAATTCGTTGAGAGGCTGTGATGCAATCTGGATTGACCATATCTAGACCCACAGCTGGATGAGACATAAGGGTGGACACTCTTGGGGCTGAAAGTTTGGGTGAGGTTGGGTGAGCAAACGCAGACCCTTTAAAGTAATACTGCCTGGTACCCATCCCATGGGTCCCAAATCTCTAGGTTCAAGGGCATCTTCCTACATCGAAAACATGCATGAGAAACCCAGAAGATGGTACACCGTGTGATTTTGAAAGGTTTCTAATACGCACCTCATTTCTCATCTCCTTGTGCTCGGGTTCGCCATTCCAGCTACTTTACTAGCAATCTCCCTACTTGGAGAATCAGCACCTTTAACCTCCTGTTCCCTACAGGTTGCAATTTGTCCTGAGGATGAACGGGAAGAGGGGCAACCAATGAGAAACTCGATCTAGGTGTTGGGACAGGCACAGGTCACTCTATTTTCCCATCAGGAAGAAGAATTATCCTAAGGCTCAGCCTGCTGCCAGGAACCAGAAGAGGGCCTGAGGCAATCCCGTGCTTTTGCGGCCAGCTCCCAAAAAAGTGAGTTGAAAAATGGAGCTCAAGGGAACTGCCATTCACAAACCTGCTGAGTTATAAATGATAACTCTCGTCCACAAATATATTGAGGGAAGGCAACGAAGAGGATTTGAAAGCAAGGCAGAATTGCAGGAAACACATTTCAGGAGGTAGATTTGAATCGCCTTTAAAGCACATGAAAAGCGGCAAAACGTCGACAATGATGCCCTTGGCCAAACAGGGCGTATGTGGTTTTTCCTGAATATATTCAGGAAAAAACGCATACGCCCTGTTTGGCCAACCAAGCAACCTGGAAAGGCTAATCAGCGTTACAAAGAAGTGTCGCTTCCCATCAGTCAAAAGGGCAATGCTGCAAAAAGTGTCAAAACCAGAAATGCAGGACAGGCCATGGAGAAATGGCAGCCTTGCTACGCTGATGGGCGGGATGTAAATTGCCAACAGCCACTCTGGAGAAGTGTACGGTGTGTCCTGAAACATCGAAAAAACACAGCTTAGGGAGCATAGGGCACGTCCACTCATGGGCGTATAAATTGGGAAAACTAAAAATCAGCAAGACACAGGCACCCCAAAGTTTAGGGCTGCTCTGTTGACAAGAACCTCCACTTCATGGCACCTTAAATGTCCCAGGAAAGAGAAAAATGGATAAAGAAGTTGTGGTCCTTATGTACAATGGAATATCACTCAGACATGAAATCAATGTCATAAGGCTAGTAGAAGCAAGATGAGTGGATTTAGGTATGATGATTCTAAGTGAAATAAGTCACACAGAAAAAGACACTTATCATAAGCTATCACTTATAGAGGGAATGTTATAACCGCTACACTTGAACTGAATTACAAAACAGAACAGAGTCACACGTTTAGAAAACACACTATGGCTGCTTAACGGGAAAGGTGAGGTGGGGTGATGCATAAAACAAGGGTTTCAAATTCACTCAGATACCGTTCCATACACCCAATATGTAATAGACAAGACCTACTCCTTTCTCAGTGAACTGGACTCAACACCCCCTATTCACCGCACAAGAATATATGTGACTAGTAAGAATCTTAAAACCTATGTATTGATATCTGTCTGGAAGTGAGTCAAGTGGGTGTAAAGCCGCATAAACACAGCCGTGAAAAGCAGCTAAACCCCATTATAAAAATAAATTACTTTTAAAAACCCGTAAAACAAAGACAGTAAAAGAGAGAGAAATTCTTACAAAATTCGTTCAGAGGCTGTGATGCAACCTGGATTGACCATATCTAGACCCACAGCTGGATGAGACATAAGGGTGGACACTCTTGGGGCTGAAAGGTTGGGTGAGGTTGGGTGAGCAAACGCAGACCCTTTAAAGTAATACTGCGTGGTACCCATCCCAAGGGTCCCAAATCACCAGGTTCAAGGGGATCGTCCTACATTGAAAACATGCATGAGAAACCCAGAAGATGGTACACCGTGTGATTTTGAAAGGTTTCTAATACGCACCTCATTTCTCATCTCCTTGTGCTCGGGTTCGCCTTTCCAGCTACTTTACTAGCAATCTCCCTACTTGGAGAATCAGCACCTTTAAGCTCCTGTTCCATACAGGTTGCAATTTGTCCTGAGGATGAACGGGAAGAGGGGCAACCAATGAGAGACTAGATCTAGGTGTTGGGACAGGAACAGGTCACTCTATTTTCCCATCAGGAAGAAGAATTAACCACAGGCTCAGCCTGCCGCCCAGAAGCAGAATAGGGCCTGAGGCAATCCCTCGCTTTTGCGGCCAGCTCCCAAAAATGCGAGTTGAAAAATGGAGCTCAGGGACACTGCAATTCACAAACCAGCAGAGTTATAAATGATAACTCTCATCCACAGATATATTGAGGGAAGGCAACGAAGAGGATTTGAAAGCAAGTTAGAATTGCAGGAAACAGATTTCAGGAGGTAGATTCGAATCGCATTTAAAGCACATGAAAAGCGGCAAAACGTCGACAATGATGCCCTTGGCCAAACAGGGCGTATGCGTTTTTTCCTGAATATATTCAGGAAAAAACGCATACGCCCTGTTTGGCCAACCAAGCAACCTGGAAAGGCTAATCAGCTCTACAAAGAAGTCTCGCTTCCCATCGGTCAAAAGGGCCATGCTGCAAAAAGTGTCAAAACCAGAAATGCAGGACAGGCCATGGAGAAATGGCAGCCTTGCTACGCTGATGGGCGGGATGTAAATTGCCAACAGCCACTCTGGAGAAGTGTACGGTGTGTCCTGAAACATCGAAAAAACACAGCTTAGGGAGCATAGGGCACGTCCACTCATGGGCGTATAAATTGGGAAAACTAAAAATCAGCAAGACACAGGCACCCCAAAGTTTAGGGCTGCTCTGTTGACAAGAACCTCCACTTCATGGCACCTTAAATATCCCAGGAAAGAGAAAAATGGATAAAGAAGTTGTGGTCCTTATGTACAATGGAATATCACTCAGACATGAAATCAATGTCATAAGGCTAGTAGAAGCAAGATGAGTGGATTTAGGTACGACGATTCTAAGTGAAATAAGTCACACAGAAAAAGACACTTATCATAAGCTATCACTTATAGAGGGGATGTAAAAACCGCTACACTTGAACTGAATTACAAAACAGAACAGAGTCACACGTTTAGAAAACACACTATGGCTGCTTAACGGGAAAGGTGAGGTGGGGTGATGCATAAAACAAGGGTTTCAAATTCGCTCAGATACCGTTCCATATACCCAATATGTAATAGACAAGACCTACTCCTTGCTCAGTGAACTGGACTCAACACCCCCTATTCACCGCACAAGAATATATGTGAATAGTAAGAATCTTAAAACCTATGTATTGATATCTGTCTGGAAGTGAGTCAAGTGGGTGTAAAGCAGCATAAACACAGCCGTGAAAAGCAGCTAAACCCCATTATAAAAATAAATTACTTTTAAAAACCCGTAAAACAAAGACAGTGAAAGAGAGAGAAATTCTTACAAAATTCGTTCAGAGGCTGTGATGCAACCTGGATTGGCCATATCTAGACCCACAGCTGGATGAGACATAAGGGTGGACACTCTTGGGGCTGATAGGTTGGGTGAGGTTGGGTGAGCAAACTCAGACCCTTTAAAGTAATACTGCGTGGTACCCATCCCATGGGTCCCAAATCTCCAGGTTCAAGGGCATCTTCCTACATTGAAAACATGCATGAGAAACCCAGAAGATGGTACACCGTGTGATTTTGAAAGGTTTCTAATACGCACCTCATTTCTCATCTCCTTGTGCTCGGGTTCGCCTTTCCAGCTACTTTACTAGCAATCTCCTTACTTGGAGAATCAGCACCTTTAAGCTCCTGTTCCCTACAGGTTGCAATTTGTCCTGAGGATGAACGGGAAGAGGGGCAACCAATGAGAGACTAGATCTAGGTGTTGGGACAGTCACAGGTCACTCTATTTTCCCATCAGGAAGAAGAATTAACCACAGGCTCAGCCTGCCGCCCAGAAGCAGAATAGGGCCTGAGGCAATCCCGCGCTTTTGCGGCCATCTCCCAAAAAAGCGAGTTGAAAAATGGAGCTCAGTGACACTGCAATTCACAAACCCGCAGAGTTATAAATGATAACTCCATTCCACAGATATATTGAGGGAAGGCAACGAAGAGGATTTGAAAGCAAGGTAGAATTGCAGGAAACAGATTTCAGGAGGTAGATTTGAATCGCATTTAAAGCACATGAAAAGCAGCAAAACGTCGACAATGATGCCCTTGGCCAAACAGGGCGTATGCGTTTTTTCCTGAATATATTCAGGAAAAAACGCATACGCCCTGTTTGGCCAACCAAGCAAACTGGAAAGGCTAATCAGCGCTACAAAGAAGTCTCGCTTCCCATCGGTCAAAAGTGCCATGCTGCAAAAAGTGTCAAAACTAGAAATGCAGGACAGGCCATGGAGAAATGGCAGCCTTGCTACGCTGATGGGCGGGATGTAAATTGCCAACAGCCACTCTGGAGAAGTGTACGGTGTGTCCTGAAACATCGAAAAAACACAGCTTAGGGAGCATAGGGCACGTCCACTCATGGGCGTATAAATTGGGAAAACTAAAAATCAGCAAGACACAGGCACCCCAAAGTTTAGGGCTGCTCTGTTGACAAGAACCTCCACTTCATGGCACCTTAAATATCCCAGGAATGAGAAAAATGGATAAAGAAGTTGTGGTCCTTATGTACAATGGAATATCACTCAGACATGAAATCAATGTCATAAGGCTAGTAGAAGCAAGATGAGTGGATTTAGGTACGACGATTCTAAGTGAAATAAGTCACACAGAAAAAGACACTTATCATAAGCTATCACTTATAGAGGGAATGTAAAAAGCGCTACACTTGAACTG
Organism: Eschrichtius robustus; assembly: GCF_028021215.1. Lineage (NCBI taxonomy): Eukaryota > Metazoa > Chordata > Mammalia > Artiodactyla > Eschrichtiidae > Eschrichtius > Eschrichtius robustus. Next base: position 2,076,732 of record NW_027175351.1, read on the forward strand.
AATTACAAAACAGAACAGAGTCACACGTTTAGAAAACACACTATGGCTGCTTAACGGGAAAGGTGAGGTGGGGTGATGCATAAAACAAGGGTTTCAAATTCACTCAGATACCGTTCCATACACCCAATATGTAATAGACAAGACCTACTCCTTGCTCAGTGAACTGGACTCAACACCCCCTATTCACCGCACAAGAATATATGTGACTAGTAAGAATCTTAAAACCTATGTATTGATATCTGTCTGGAAGTGAGTCAAGTGGGTGTAAAGCCGCATAAACACAGCCGTGAAAAGCAGCTAAACCCCATTATAAAAATAAATTACTTTTAAAAACCCGTAAAACAAAGACAGTGAAAGAGAGAGAAATTCTTACAAAATTCTTTCAGAGGCTGTGATGCAACCTGGATTGACCATATCTAGACCCACAGCTGGATGAGACATAAGGGTGGACACTCTTGGGGCTGAAAGTTTGGGTGAGGTTGGGTGAGCAAACGCAGACCCTTTAAAGTAATACTGCGTGGTACCCATCCCATGGGTCCCAAATCTCCAGGTTCAAGGGCATCTTCCTACATCGAAAACATGCATGAGAAACCCAGAAGATGGTACACCGTGTGATTTTTAAAGGTTTCTAATACGCACCTCATTTCTCATCTCCTTGTGCTCGGGTTCGCCTTTCCAGCTACTTTACTAGCATTCTCCCTACTTGGAGAATCAGCACCTTTAAGCTCCTGTTCCCTACAGGTTGCAATTTGTCCTGAGGGTGAACGGGAAGAGGGGCAACCAATGAGAGACTAGATCTAGGTGTTGGGACAGGCACAGGTCACTCTATTTTCCCATCAGGAAGAAGAATTAACCACAGGCTCAGCCTGCCGCCCAGAAGCAGAATAGGGCCTGAAGCAATCCCGCGCTTTTGCGGCCAGCTCCCAAAAAAGCGAGTTGAAAAATGGAGCTCAGGGACACTGCAATTCACAAACCCGCAGAGTTATAAATGAAAACTCTCGTCCACAAATATATTGAGGGAAGGCAACGAAGAGGATTTGAAAGCAAGGCAGAATTGCAGGAAACAGATTTCAGGAGATAGATTCGAATCGCCTTTAAAGCACATGAAAAGCGGCAAAACGTCAACAAAGATGCACTTGGCCAAACAGGGCGTATGCGTTTTTTCCTGAATATATTCAGGAAAAAACGCATACGCCCTGTTTGGCCAACCAAGCAACCTGGAAAGGCTAATCAGCGTTACAAGGAAGTGTCGCTTCCCATCGGTCAAAAGGGCCATGCTGCAAAAAGTGTCAAAACCAGAAATGCAGGACAGGCCATGGAGAAATGGCAGCCTTGCTATGCTGATGGGCGGGATGTAAATTGCCAACAGCCACTCTGGGGAAGTGTACGGTGTGTCCTGAAACATCGAAAAAACACAGCTTAGGGAGCATAGGGCACGTCCACTCATGGGCGTATAAATTGGGAAAACTAAAAATCAGCAAGACACAGGCACCCCAAAGTTTAGGGCTGCTCTGTTGACAAGAACCTCCACTTCATGGCACCTTAAATATCCCAGGAAAGAGAAAAATGGATAAAGAAGGTGTGGTCCTTATGTACAATGGAATATCACTCAGACATGAAATCAATGTCATAAGGCTAGTAGAAGCAAGATGAGTGGATTTAGGTACGACGATTCTAAGTGAAATAAGTCACACAGAAAAAGACACTTATCATAAGCTATCACTTATAGAGGGAATGTAAAAACCGCTACACTTGAACTGAATTACAAAACAGAACAGAGTCACACGTTTAGAAAACACACTATGGCTGCTTAACGGGAAAGGTGAGGTGGGGTGATGCATAAAACAAGGGTTTCAAATTCACTCAGATACCGTTCCATACACCCAATATGTAATAGACAAGACCTACTCCTTGCTCAGTGAACTGGACTCAACACCCCCTATTCACCGCACAAGAATATATGTGACTAGTAACAATCTTAAAACCTATGTATTGATATCTGTCTGGAAGTGAGTCAAGTGGGTGTAAAGCCGCATAAACACAGCCGTGAAAAGCAGCTAAACCCCATTATAAAAATAAATTACTTTTAAAAACCCGTAAAACAAAGACAGTGAAAGAGAGAGAAATTCTTACAAAATTCGTTCAGAGGCTGTGATGCAACCTGGATTGACCATATCTAGACCCACAGCTGGATGAGACATAAGGGTGGACACTCTTGGGGCTGAAAGTTTGGGTGAGGTTGGGTGAGCAAACGCAGACCCTTTAAAGTAATACTGCGTGGTACCCATCCCATGGGTCCCAAATCTCCAGGTTCAAGGGCATCTTCCTACATTGAAAACATGCATGAGAAACCCAGAAGATGGTACACCGTGTGATTTTGAAAGGTTTCTAAAACGCACCCAATTTCTCATCTCCTTGTGCTCGGGTTCGCCTTTCCAGCTACTTTACTAGCAATCTCCCTACTTGGAGAATCAGCACCTTTAAGCTCCTGTTCCCTACAGGTTGCAATTTGTCCTGAGGATGAACGGGAAGAGGGGCAACCAATGAGAGACAAGATCTAGGTGTTGGGACAGTCACAGGTCACTCTATTTTCCCATCAGGAAGAAGAATTAACCACAGGCTCAGCCTGCCGCCCAGAAGCAGAATAGGGCCTGAGGCAATCCCGCGCTTTTGCGGCCAGCTCCCAAAAAAGCGAGTTGAAAAATGGAGCTCAGGGACACTGCAATTCACAAACCCGCAGAGTTATAAATGATAACTCTCATCCACAGATATATTGAGGGAAGGCAACGAAGAGGATTTGAAAGCAAGGTAGAATTGCAGGAAACAGATTTCAGGAGGTAGATTTGAATCGCATTTAAAGCACATGAAAAGCGGCAAAACGTCGACAATGATGCCCTTGGCCAAACAGGGCGTATGCGTTTTTTCCTGAATATATTCAGGAAAAAACGCATACGCCCTGTTTGGCCAACCAAGCAAACTGGAAAGGCTAATCAGCGCTACAAAGAAGTCTCGCTTCCCATCGGTCAAAAGTGCCATGCTGCAAAAAGTGTCAAAACTAGAAATGCAGGACAGGCCATGGAGAAATGGCAGCCTTGCTACGCTGATGGGCGGGATGTAAATTGCCAACAGCCACTCTGGAGAAGTGTACGGTGTGTCCTGAAACATCGAAAAAACACAGCTTAGGGAGCATAGGGCACGTCCACTCATGGGCGTATAAATTGGGAAAACTAAAAATCAGCAAGACACAGGCACCCCAAAGTTTAGGGCTGCTCTGTTGACAAGAACCTCCACTTCATGGCACCTTAAATATCCCAGGAATGAGAAAAATGGATAAAGAAGTTGTGGTCCTTATGTACAATGGAATATCACTCAGACATGAAATCAATGTCATAAGGCTAGTAGAAGCAAGATGAGTGGATTTAGGTACGACGATTCTAAGTGAAATAAGTCACACAGAAAAAGACACTTATCATAAGCTATCACTTATAGAGGGAATGTAAAAACCGCTACACTTGAACTGAATTACAAAACAGAACAGAGTCACACGTTTAGAAAACACACTATGGCTGCTTAACGGGAAAGGTGAGGTGGGGTGATGCATAAAACAAGGGTTTCAAATTCACTCAGATACCGTTCCATACACCCAATATGTAATAGACAAGACCTACTCCTTGCTCAGTGAACTGGACTCAACACCCCCTATTCACCGCACAAGAATATATGTGACTAGTAAGAATCTTAAAACCTATGTATTGATATCTGTCTGGAAGTGAGTCAAGTGGGTGTAAAGCCGCATAAACACAGCCGTGAAAAGCAGCTAAACCCCATTATAAAAATAAATTACTTTTAAAAACCCGTAAAACAAAGACAGTGAAAGAAAGAGAAATTCTTACAAAATTCTTTCAGAGGCTGTGATGCAACCTGGATTGACCATATCTAGACCCACAGCTGGATGAGACATAAGGGTGGACACTCTTGGGGCTGAAAGGTTGGGTGAGGTTGGGTGAGCAAACGCAGACCCTTTAAAGTAATACTGCGTGGTACCCATCCCATGGGTCCCAAATCTCCAGGTTCAAGGGCATCTTCCTACATCGAAAACATGCATGAGAAACCCAGAAGATGGTACACCGTGTGATTTTTAAAGGTTTCTAATACGCACCTCATTTCTCATCTCCTTGTGCTCGGGTTCGCCTTTCCAGCTACTTTACTAGCATTCTCCCTACTTGGAGAATCAGCACCTTTAAGCTCCTGTTCCCTACAGGTTGCAATTTGTCCTGAGGATGAACGGGAAGAGGGGCAACCAATGAGAGACTAGATCTAGGTGTTGGGACAGGCACAGGTCACTCTATTTTCCCATCAGGAAGAAGAATTAACCACAGGCTCAGCCTGCCTCCCAGAAGCAGAATAGGGCCTGAAGCAATCCCGCGCTTTTGCGGCCAGCTCCCAAAAAAGCGAGTTGAAAAATGGAGCTCAGGGACACTGCAATTCACAAACCCGCAGAGTTATAAATGAAAACTCTCGTCCACAAATATATTGAGGGAAGGCAACGAAGAGGATTTGAAAGCAAGGCAGAATTGCAGGAAACAGATTTCAGGAGATAGATTCGAATCGCCTTTAAAGCACATGAAAAGCGGCAAAACGTCAACAATGATGCACTTGGCCAAACAGGGCGTATGCGTTTTTTCCTGAATATATTCAGGAAAAAACGCATACGCCCTTTTTGCCCAACCAAGCAACCTGGAAAGGCTAATCAGCGCTACAAAGAAGTCTTGCTTCCCATCGGTCAAAAGGGCCATGCTGCAAAAAGTGTCAAAACCAGAAATGCAGGACAGTCCATGGAGAAATGGCAGCCTTGCTACGCTGATGGGCGGGATGTAAATTTCCAACAGCCACTCTGGAGAAGTGTACGGTGTCTCCTGAAACATCGAAAAAACACAGCTTAGGGAGCATAGGGCACGTCCACTCATGGGCGTATAAATTGGGAAAACAAAAATCAGCAAGACACAGGCACCCCAATGTTTAGGGCTGCTCTGTTGACAAGAACCTCCACTTCATGACACCTTAAATATCCCAGGAAAGAGAAAAATGGATAAAGAAGTTGTGGTCCTTATGTACAATGGAATATCACTCAGACACGAAATCAATGTCATAAGGCTAGTAGAAGCAAGATGAGTGGATTTAGGTACGACGATTCTAAGTGAAATAAGTCACACAGAAAAAGACACTTATCATAAGCTATCTCTTATAGAGGGAATGTAAAAACCGCTACACTTGAACTGAATTACAAAACAGAACAGAATCACACGTTTAGAAAACACACTATGGCTGCTTAACGGGAAAGGTGAGGTGGGGTGATGCATAAAACAAGGGTTTCAAATTCGCTCAGATACCGTTCCATACACCCAATATGTAATAGACAAGACCTACTCCTTGCTCAGTGAACTGGACTCAACACCACCTATTCACCGCACAAGAATATATGTGACTAGTAAGAATCTTAAAACCTATGTATTGATATCTGTCTGGAAGTGAGTCAAGTGGGTTTAAAGCTGCATAAACACAGCCGTGAAAAGCAGCTAAACCCCATTATAAAAATAAATTAATTTTAAAAACCCGTAAAACAAAGACAGTGAAAGAGAGAGAAATTCTTACAAAATTCGTTCAGAGGCTGTGATGCAACCTGGATTGACCATATCTAGACCCACAGCTGGATGAGACATAAGGGTGGACACTCTTGGGGCTGAAAGTTTGGGTGAGGTTGGGTGAGCAAACGCAGACCCTTTAAAGTAATACTGCCTGGTACCCATCCCATGGGTCCCAAATCTGTAGGTTCAAGGGCATCTTCCTACATCGAAAACATGCATGAGAAACCCAGAAGATGGTACACCGTGTGATTTTGAAAGGTTTCTAATACGCACCTCATTTCTCATCTCCTTGGGCTCGGGTTCGCCATTCCAGCTACTTTACTAGCAATCTCCCTACTTGGAGAATCAGCACCTTTAACCTCCTGTTCCCTACAGGTTGCAATTTGTCCTGAGGATGAACGGGAAGAGGGGAAACCAATGAGAGACTAGATCTAGGTGTTGGGACAGGCACAGGTCACTCTATTTTCCCATCAGGAAGAAGAATTAAGCACAGGCTCAGCCTGCCGCCGGGAACCAGAATAGGGCCTGAGGCAATCCCGAGCTATTGCGGCCAGCTCCCAAAAAAGACAGTTGAAAAATGGAGCTCAAGGGCACTGCCATTCACAAACCTGCTGAGTTATAAATGATAACTCTCGTCCACAAATATATTGAGGGAAGGCAACGAAGAGGATTTGAAAGCAAGGCAGAATTGCAGGAAACACATTTCAGGAGGTAGATTTCAATCGCATTTAAAGCACATGAAAAGCGGCAAAACGTCGACAATGATGCCCTTGGCCAAACAGGGCGTATGCGTTTTTTCCTGAATATATTCAGGAAAAAACGCATACGCCCTGTTTGGCCAACCAAGCAACCTGGAAAGGCTAATCAGCGTTACAAAGAAGTGTCGCTTCCCATCGGTCAAAAGGGCCATGCTGCAAAAAGTGTCAAAACCAGAAATGCAGGACAGGCCATGGAGAAATGGCAGCCTTGCTATGCTGATGGGCGGGATGTAAATTGCCAACAGCCACTCTGGGGAAGTGTACGGTGTGTCCTGAAACATCGAAAAAACACAGCTTAGGGAGCATAGGGCACGTCCACTCATGGGCGTATAAATTGGGAAAACTAAAAATCAGCAAGACACAGGCACCCCAAAGTTTAGGGCTGCTCTGTTGACAAGAACCTCCACTTCATGGCACCTTAAATATCCCAGGAAAGAGAAAAATGGATAAAGAAGGTGTGGTCCTTATGTACAATGGAATATCACTCAGACATGAAATCAATGTCATAAGGCTAGTAGAAGCAAGATGAGTGGATTTAGGTACGACGATTCTAAGTGAAATAAGTCACACAGAAAAAGACACTTATCATAAGCTATCACTTATAGAGGGAATGTAAAAACCGCTACACTTGAACTGAATTACAAAACAGAACAGAGTCACACGTTTAGAAAACACACTATGGCTGCTTAACGGGAAAGGTGAGGTGGGGTGATGCATAAAACAAGGGTTTCAAATTCACTCAGATACCGTTCCATACACCCAATATGTAATAGACAAGACCTACTCCTTGCTCAGTGAACTGGACTCAACACCCCCTATTCACCGCACAAGAATATATGTGACTAGTAACAATCTTAAAACCTATGTATTGATATCTGTCTGGAAGTGAGTCAAGTGGGTGTAAAGCCGCATAAACACAGCCGTGAAAAGCAGCTAAACCCCATTATAAAAATAAATTACTTTTAAAAACCCGTAAAACAAAGACAGTGAAAGAGAGAGAAATTCTTACAAAATTCGTTCAGAGGCTGTGATGCAACCTGGATTGACCATATCTAGACCCACAGCTGGATGAGACATAAGGGTGGACACTCTTGGGGCTGAAAGTTTGGGTGAGGTTGGGTGAGCAAACGCAGACCCTTTAAAGTAATACTGCCTGGTACCCATCCCATGGGTCCCAAATCTCTAGGTTCAAGGGCATCTTCCTACATCGAAAACATGCATGAGAAACCCAGAAGATGGTACACCGTGTGATTTTGAAAGGTTTCTAATACGCACCTCATTTCTCATCTCCTTGGGCTCGGGTTCGCCATTCCAGCTACTTTACTAGCAATCTCCCTACTTGGAGAATCAGCACCTTTAACCTCCTGTTCCCTACAGGTTGCAATTTGTCCTGAGGATGAACGGGAAGAGGGGAAACCAATGAGAGACTAGATCTAGGTGTTGGGACAGGCACAGGTCACTCTATTTTCCCATCAGGAAGAAGAATTAAGCACAGGCTCAGCCTGCCGCCGGGAACCAGAATAGGGCCTGAGGCAATCCCGAGCTATTGCGGCCAGCTCCCAAAAAAGACAGTTGAAAAATGGAGCTCAAGGGCACTGCCATTCACAAACCTGCTGAGTTATAAATGATAACTCTCGTCCACAAATATATTGAGGGAAGGCAACGAAGAGGATTTGAAAGCAAGGCAGAATTGCAGGAAACACATTTCAGGAGGTAGATTTCAATCGCATTTAAAGCACATGAAAAGCGGCAAAACGTCGACAATGATGCCCTTGGCCAAACAGGGCGTATGCGTTTTTTCCTGAATATATTCAGGAAAAAACGCATACGCCCTGTTTGGCCAACCAAGCAACCTGGAAAGGCTAATCAGCGTTACAAAGAAGTGTCGCTTCCCATCGGTCAAAAGGGCCATGCTGCAAAAAGTGTCAAAACCAGAAATGCAGGACAGGCCATGGAGAAATGGCAGCCTTGCTATGCTGATGGGCGGGATGTAAATTGCCAACAGCCACTCTGGGGAAGTGTACGGTGTGTCCTGAAACATCGAAAAAACACAGCTTAGGGAGCATAGGGCACGTCCACTCATGGGCGTATAAATTGGGAAAACTAAAAATCAGCAAGACACAGGCACCCCAAAGTTTAGGGCTGCTCTGTTGACAAGAACCTCCACTTCATGGCACCTTAAATATCCCAGGAAAGAGAAAAATGGATAAAGAAGGTGTGGTCCTTATGTACAATGGAATATCACTCAGACATGAAATCAATGTCATAAGGCTAGTAGAAGCAAGATGAGTGGATTTAGGTACGACGATTCTAAGTGAAATAAGTCACACAGAAAAAGACACTTATCATAAGCTATCACTTATAGAGGGAATGTAAAAACCGCTACACTTGAACTGAATTACAAAACAGAACAGAGTCACACGTTTAGAAAACACACTATGGCTGCTTAACGGGAAAGGTGAGGTGGGGTGATGCATAAAACAAGGGTTTCAAATTCACTCAGATACCGTTCCATACACCCAATATGTAATAGACAAGACCTACTCCTTGCTCAGTGAACTGGACTCAACACCCCCTATTCACCGCACAAGAATATATGTGACTAGTAACAATCTTAAAACCTATGTATTGATATCTGTCTGGAAGTGAGTCAAGTGGGTGTAAAGCCGCATAAACACAGCCGTGAAAAGCAGCTAAACCCCATTATAAAAATAAATTACTTTTAAAAACCCGTAAAACAAAGACAGTGAAAGAGAGAGAAATTCTTACAAAATTCGTTCAGAGGCTGTGATGCAACCTGGATTGACCATATCTAGACCCACAGCTGGATGAGACATAAGGGTGGACACTCTTGGGGCTGAAAGGTTGGGTGAGGTTGGGTGAGCAAACGCAGACCCTTTAAAGTAATACTGCGTGGTACCCATCCCAAGGGTCCCAAATCTCCAGGTTCAAGGGGATCGTCCTACATTGAAAACATGCATGAGAAACCCAGAAGATGGTACACCGTGTGATTTTGAAAGGTTTCTAATACGCACCTCATTTCTCATCTCCTTGTGCTCGGGTTCGCCTTTCCAGCTACTTTACTAGCAATCTCCCTACTTGGAGAATCAGCACCTTTAAGCTCCTGTTCCATACAGGTTGCAATTTGTCCTGAGGATGAACGGGAAGAGGGGCAACCAATGAGAGACTAGATCTAGGTGTTGGGACAGGAACAGGTCACTCTATTTTCCCATCAGGAAGAAGAATTAACCACAGGCTCAGCCTGCCGCCCAGAAGCAGAATAGGGCCTGAGGCAATCCCTCGCTTTTGCGGCCAGCTCCCAAAAATGCGAGTTGAAAAATGGAGCTCAGGGACACTGCAATTCACAAACCAGCAGAGTTATAAATGATAACTCTCATCCACAGATATATTGAGGGAAGGCAACGAAGAGGATTTGAAAGCAAGGTAGAATTGCAGGAAACAGATTTCAGGAGGTAGATTCGAATCGCATTTAAAGCACATGAAAAGCGGCAAAACGTCGACAATGATGCCCTTGGCCAAACAGGGCGTATGCGTTTTTTCCTGAATATATTCAGGAAAAAACGCATACGCCCTGTTTGGCCAACCAAGCAACCTGGAAAGGCTAATCAGCTCTACAAAGAAGTCTCGCTTCCCATCGGTCAAAAGGGCCATGCTGCAAAAAGTGTCAAAACCAGAAATGCAGGACAGGCCATGGAGAAATGGCAGCCTTGCTACGCTGATGGGCGGGATGTAAATTGCCAACAGCCACTCTGGAGAAGTGTACGGTGTGTCCTGAAACATCGAAAAAACACAGCTTAGGGAGCATAGGGCACGTCCACTCATGGGCGTATAAATTGGGAAAACTAAAAATCAGCAAGACACAGGCACCCCAAAGTTTAGGGCTGCTCTGTTGACAAGAACCTCCACTTCATGGCACCTTAAATATCCCAGGAAAGAGAAAAATGGATAAAGAAGTTGTGGTCCTTATGTACAATGGAATATCACTCAGACATGAAATCAATGTCATAAGGCTAGTAGAAGCAAGATGAGTGGATTTAGGTACGACGATTCTAAGTGAAATAAGTCACACAGAAAAAGACACTTATCATAAGCTATCACTTATAGAGGGGATGTAAAAACCGCTACACTTGAACTGAATTACAAAACAGAACAGAGTCACACGTTTAGAAAACACACTATGGCTGCTTAACGGGAAAGGTGAGGTGGGGTGATGCATAAAACAAGGGTTTCAAATTCGCTCAGATACCGTTCCATATACCCAATATGTAATAGACAAGACCTACTCCTTGCTCAGTGAACTGGACTCAACACCCCCTATTCACCGCACAAGAATATATGTGAATAGTAAGAATCTTAAAACCTATGTATTGATATCTGTCTGGAAGTGAGTCAAGTGGGTGTAAAGCAGCATAAACACAGCCGTGAAAAGCAGCTAAACCCCATTATAAAAATAAATTACTTTTAAAAACCCGTAAAACAAAGACAGTGAAAGAGAGAGAAATTCTTACAAAATTCGTTCAGAGGCTGTGATGCAACCTGGATTGGCCATATCTAGACCCACAGCTGGATGAGACATAAGGGTGGACACTCTTGGGGCTGATAGGTTGGGTGAGGTTGGGTGAGCAAACTCAGACCCTTTAAAGTAATACTGCGTGGTACCCATCCCATGGGTCCCAAATCTCCAGGTTCAAGGGCATCTTCCTACATTGAAAACATGCATGAGAAACCCAGAAGATGGTACACCGTGTGATTTTGAAAGGTTTCTAATACGCACCTCATTTCTCATCTCCTTGTGCTCGGGTTCGCCTTTCCAGCTACTTTACTAGCAATCTCCTTACTTGGAGAATCAGCACCTTTAAGCTCCTGTTCCCTACAGGTTGCAATTTGTCCTGAGGATGAACGGGAAGAGGGGCAACCAATGAGAGACTAGATCTAGGTGTTGGGACAGTCACAGGTCACTCTATTTTCCCATCAGGAAGAAGAATTAACCACAGGCTCAGCCTGCCGCCCAGAAGCAGAATAGGGCCTGAGGCAATCCCGCGCTTTTGCGGCCATCTCCCAAAAAAGCGAGTTGAAAAATGGAGCTCAGTGACACTGCAATTCACAAACCCGCAGAGTTATAAATGATAACTCTCATCCACAGATATATTGAGGGAAGGCAACGAAGAGGATTTGAAAGCAAGGTAGAATTGCAGGAAACAGATTTCAGGAGGTAGATTTGAATCGCATTTAAAGCACATGAAAAGCGGCAAAACGTCGACAATGATGCCCTTGGCCAAACAGGGCGTATGCGTTTTTTCCTGAATATATTCAGGAAAAAACGCATACGCCCTGTTTGGCCAACCAAGCAAACTGGAAAGGCTAATCAGCGCTACAAAGAAGTCTCGCTTCCCATCGGTCAAAAGTGCCATGCTGCAAAAAGTGTCAAAACTAGAAATGCAGGACAGGCCATGGAGAAATGGCAGCCTTGCTACGCTGATGGGCGGGATGTAAATTGCCAACAGCCACTCTGGAGAAGTGTACGGTGTGTCCTGAAACATCGAAAAAACACAGCTTAGGGAGCATAGGGCACGTCCACTCATGGGCGTATAAATTGGGAAAACTAAAAATCAGCAAGACACAGGCACCCCAAAGTTTAGGGCTGCTCTGTTGACAAGAACCTCCACTTCATGGCACCTTAAATATCCCAGGAAAGAGAAAAATGGATAAAGAAGGTGTGGTCCTTATGTACAATGGAATATCACTCAGACATGAAATCAATGTCATAAGGCTAGTAGAAGCAAGATGAGTGGATTTAGGTACGACGATTCTAAGTGAAATAAGTCACACAGAAAAAGACACTTATCATAAGCTATCACTTATAGAGGGAATGTAAAAACCGCTACACTTGAACTGAATTACAAAACAGAACAGAGTCACACGTTTAGAAAACACACTATGGCTGCTTAACGGGAAAGGTGAGGTGGGGTGATGCATAAAACAAGGGTTTCAAATTCACTCAGATACCGTTCCATACACCCAATATGTAATAGACAAGACCTACTCCTTGCTCAGTGAACTGGACTCAACACCCCCTATTCACCGCACAAGAATATATGTGACTAGTAAGAATCTTAAAACCTATGTATTGATATCTGTCTGGAAGTGAGTCAAGTGGGTGTAAAGCCGCATAAACACAGCCGTGAAAAGCAGCTAAACCCCATTATAAAAATAAATTACTTTTAAAAACCCGTAAAACAAAGACAGTGAAAGAGAGAGAAATTCTTACAAAATTCTTTCAGAGGCTGTGATGCAACCTGGATTGACCATATCTAGACCCACAGCTGGATGAGACATAAGGGTGGACACTCTTGGGGCTGAAAGTTTGGGTGAGGTTGGGTGAGCAAACGCAGACCCTTTAAAGTAATACTGCGTGGTACCCATCCCATGGGTCCCAAATCTCCAGGTTCAAGGGCATCTTCCTACATCGAAAACATGCATGAGAAACCCAGAAGATGGTACACCGTGTGATTTTTAAAGGTTTCTAATACGCACCTCATTTCTCATCTCCTTGTGCTCGGGTTCGCCTTTCCAGCTACTTTACTAGCATTCTCCCTACTTGGAGAATCAGCACCTTTAAGCTCCTGTTCCCTACAGGTTGCAATTTGTCCTGAGGATGAACGGGAAGAGGGGCAACCAATGAGAGACTAGATCTAGGTGTTGGGACAGGCACAGGTCACTCTATTTTCCCATCAGGAAGAAGAATTAACCACAGGCTCAGCCTGCCGCCCAGAAGCAGAATAGGGCCTGAAGCAATCCCGCGCTTTTGCGGCCAGCTCCCAAAAAAGCGAGTTGAAAAATGGAGCTCAGGGACACTGCAATTCACAAACCCGCAGAGTTATAAATGAAAACTCTCGTCCACAAATATATTGAGGGAAGGCAACGAAGAGGATTTGAAAGCAAGGCAGAATTGCAGGAAACAGATTTCAGGAGATAGATTCGAATCGCCTTTAAAGCACATGAAAAGCGGCAAAACGTCAACAAAGATGCACTTGGCCAAACAGGGCGTATGCGTTTTTTCCTGAATATATTCAGGAAAAAACGCATACGCCCTTTTTGCCCAACCAAGCAACCTGGAAAGGCTAATCAGCGCTACAAAAAGTCTTGCTTCCCATCGGTCAAAAGGGCCATGCTGCAAAAAGTGTCAAAACCAGAAATGCAGGACAGTCCATGGAGAAATGGCAGCCTTGCTACGCTGATGGGCGGGATGTAAATTGCCAACAGCCACTCTGGAGAAGTGTACGGTGTCTCCTGAAACATCGAAAAAACACAGCTTAGGGAGCATAGGGCACGTCCACTCATGGGCGTATAAATTGGGAAAACAAAAATCAGCAAGACACAGGCACCCCAATGTTTAGGGCTGCTCTGTTGACAAGAACCTCCACTTCATGACACCTTAAATATCCCAGGAAAGAGAAAAATGGATAAAGAAGTTGTGGTCCTTATGTACAATGGAATATCACTCAGACACGAAATCAATGTCATAAGGCTAGTAGAAGCAAGATGAGTGGATTTAGGTACGACGATTCTAAGTGAAATAAGTCACACAGAAAAAGACACTTATCATAAGCTATCTCTTATAGAGGGAATGTAAAAACCGCTACACTTGAACTGAATTACAAAACAGAACAGAATCACACGTTTAGAAAACACACTATGGCTGCTTAACGGGAAAGGTGAGGTGGGGTGATGCATAAAACAAGGGTTTCAAATTCGCTCAGATACCGTTCCATACACCCAATATGTAATAGACAAGACCTACTCCTTGCTCAGTGAACTGGACTCAACACCACCTATTCACCGCACAAGAATATATGTGACTAGTAAGAATCTTAAAACCTATGTATTGATATCTGTCTGGAAGTGAGTCAAGTGGGTTTAAAGCTGCATAAACACAGCCGTGAAAAGCAGCTAAACCCCATTATAAAAATAAATTAATTTAAAAAACCCGTAAAACAAAGACAGTGAAAGAGAGAGAAATTCTTACAAAATTCGTTCAGAGGCTGTGATGCAACCTGGATTGACCATATCTAGACCCACAGCTGGATGAGACATAAGGATGGACACTCTTGGGGCTGAAAGTTTGGGTGAGGTTGGGTGAGCAAACGCAGACCCTTTAAAGTAATACTGCCTGGTACCCATTCCATGGGTCCCAAATCTCTAGGTTCAAGGGCATCTTCCTACATCGAAAACATGCATGAGAAACCCAGAAGATGGTACACCGTGTGATTTTGAAAGGTTTCTAATATGCACCTCATTTCTCATCTCCTTGGGCTCGGGTTCGCCATTCCAGCTACTTTACTAGCAATCTCCCTACTTGGAGAATCAGCACCTTTAACCTCCTGTTCCCTACAGGTTGCAATTTGTCCTGAGGATGAACGGGAAGAGGGGAAACCAATGAGAGACTAGATCTAGGTGTTGGGACAGGCACAGGTCACTCTATTTTCCCATCAGGAAGAAGAATTAAACACAGGCTCAGCCTGCCGCCGGGAACCAGAATAGGGCCTGAGGCAATCCCGAGCTATTGCGGCCAGCTCCCAAAAAAGACAGTTGAAAAATGGAGCTCAAGGGCACTGCCATTCACAAACCTGCTGAGTTATAAATGATAACTCTCGTCCACAAATATATTGAGGGAAGGCAACGAAGAGGATTTGAAAGCAAGGCAGAATTGCAGGAAACACATTTCAGGAGGTAGATTTCAATCGCATTTAAAGCACATGAAAAGCGGCAAAACGTCGACAATGATGCCCTTGGACAAACAGGGCGTATGCGTTTTTTCCTGAATATATTCAGGAAAAAACGCATACGCCCTGTTTGGCCAACCAAGCAACCTGGAAAGGCTAATCAGCGTTACAAAGAAGTGTCGCTTCCCATCGGTCAAAAGGGCCATGCTGCAAAAAGTGTCAAAACCAGAAATGCAGGACAGGCCATGGAGAAATGGCAGCCTTGCTATGCTGATGGGCGGGATGTAAATTGCCAACAGCCACTCTGGGGAAGTGTACGGTGTGTCCTGAAACATCGAAAAAACACAGCTTAGGGAGCATAGGGCACGTCCACTCATGGGCGTATAAATTGGGAAAACTAAAAATCAGCAAGACACAGGCACCCCAAAGTTTAGGGCTGCTCTGTTGACAAGAACCTCCACTTCATGGCACCTTAAATATCCCAGGAAAGAGAAAAATGGATAAAGAAGGTGTGGTCCTTATGTACAATGGAATATCACTCAGACATGAAATCAATGTCATAAGGCTAGTAGAAGCAAGATGAGTGGATTTAGGTACGACGATTCTAAGTGAAATAAGTCACACAGAAAAAGACACTTATCATAAGCTATCACTTATAGAGGGAATGTAAAAACCGCTACACTTGAACTGAATTACAAAACAGAACAGAGTCACACGTTTAGAAAACACACTATGGCTGCTTAACGGGAAAGGTGAGGTGGGGTGATGCATAAAACAAGGGTTTCAAATTCACTCAGATACCGTTCCATACACCCAATATGTAATAGACAAGACCTACTCCTTGCTCAGTGAACTGGACTCAACACCCCCTATTCACCGCACAAGAATATATGTGACTAGTAACAATCTTAAAACCTATGTATTGATATCTGTCTGGAAGTGAGTCAAGTGGGTGTAAAGCCGCATAAACACAGCCGTGAAAAGCAGCTAAACCCCATTATAAAAATAAATTACTTTTAAAAACCCGTAAAACAAAGACAGTGAAAGAGAGAGAAATTCTTACAAAATTCGTTCAGAGGCTGTGATGCAACCTGGATTGACCATATCTAGACCCACAGCTGGATGAGACATAAGGGTGGACACTCTTGGGGCTGAAAGTTTGGGTGAGGTTGGGTGAGCAAACGCAGACCCTTTAAAGTAATACTGCGTGGTACCCATCCCATGGGTCCCAAATCTCCAGGTTCAAGGGCATCTTCCTACATTGAAAACATGCATGAGAAACCCAGAAGATGGTACACCGTGTGATTTTGAAAGGTTTCTAAAACGCACCCAATTTCTCATCTCCTTGTGCTCGGGTTCGCCTTTCCAGCTACTTTACTAGCAATCTCCCTACTTGGAGAATCAGCACCTTTAAGCTCCTGTTCCCTACAGGTTGCAATTTGTCCTGAGGATGAACGGGAAGAGGGGCAACCAATGAGAGACAAGATCTAGGTGTTGGGACAGTCACAGGTCACTCTATTTTCCCATCAGGAAGAAGAATTAACCACAGGCTCAGCCTGCCGCCCAGAAGCAGAATAGGGCCTGAGGCAATCCCGCGCTTTTGCGGCCAGCTCCCAAAAAAGCGAGTTGAAAAATGGAGCTCAGGGACACTGCAATTCACAAACCCGCAGAGTTATAAATGATAACTCTCATCCACAGATATATTGAGGGAAGGCAACGAAGAGGATTTGAAAGCAAGGTAGAATTGCAGGAAACAGATTTCAGGAGGTAGATTTGAATCGCATTTAAAGCACATGAAAAGCGGCAAAACGTCGACAATGATGCCCTTGGCCAAACAGGGCGTATGCGTTTTTTCCTGAATATATTCAGGAAAAAACGCATACGCCCTGTTTGGCCAACCAAGCAAACTGGAAAGGCTAATCAGCGCTACAAAGAAGTCTCGCTTCCCATCGGTCAAAAGTGCCATGCTGCAAAAAGTGTCAAAACTAGAAATGCAGGACAGGCCATGGAGAAATGGCAGCCTTGCTACGCTGATGGGCGGGATGTAAATTGCCAACAGCCACTCTGGAGAAGTGTACAGTGTGTCCTGAAACATCGAAAAAACACAGCTTAGGGAGCATAGGGCACGTCCACTCATGGGCGTATAAATTGGGAAAACTAAAAATCAGCAAGACACAGGCACCCCAAAGTTTAGGGCTGCTCTGTTGACAAGAACCTCCACTTCATGGCACCTTAAATATCCCAGGAATGAGAAAAATGGATAAAGAAGTTGTGGTCCTTATGTACAATGGAATATCACTCAGACATGAAATCAATGTCATAAGGCTAGTAGAAGCAAGATGAGTGGATTTAGGTACGACGATTCTAAGTGAAATAAGTCACACAGAAAAAGACACTTATCATAAGCTATCACTTATAGAGGGAATGTAAAAACCGCTACACTTGAACTGAATTACAAAACAGAACAGAGTCACACGTTTAGAAAACACACTATGGCTGCTTAACGGGAAAGGTGAGGTGGGGTGATGCATAAAACAAGGGTTTCAAATTCACTCAGATACCGTTCCATACACCCAATATGTAATAGACAAGACCTACTCCTTGCTCAGTGAACTGGACTCAACACCCCCTATTCACCGCACAAGAATATATGTGACTAGTAAGAATCTTAAAACCTATGTATTGATATCTGTCTGGAAGTGAGTCAAGTGGGTGTAAAGCCGCATAAACACAGCCGTGAAAAGCAGCTAAACCCCATTATAAAAATAAATTACTTTTAAAAACCCGTAAAACAAAGACAGTGAAAGAAAGAGAAATTCTTACAAAATTCTTTCAGAGGCTGTGATGCAACCTGGATTGACCATATCTAGACCCACAGCTGGATGAGACATAAGGGTGGACACTCTTGGGGCTGAAAGGTTGGGTGAGGTTGGGTGAGCAAACGCAGACCCTTTAAAGTAATACTGCGTGGTACCCATCCCATGGGTCCCAAATCTCCAGGTTCAAGGGCATCTTCCTACATCGAAAACATGCATGAGAAACCCAGAAGATGGTACACCGTGTGATTTTTAAAGGTTTCTAATACGCACCTCATTTCTCATCTCCTTGTGCTCGGGTTCGCCTTTCCAGCTACTTTACTAGCATTCTCCCTACTTGGAGAATCAGCACCTTTAAGCTCCTGTTCCCTACAGGTTGCAATTTGTCCTGAGGATGAACGGGAAGAGGGGCAACCAATGAGAGACTAGATCTAGGTGTTGGGACAGGCACAGGTCACTCTATTTTCCCATCAGGAAGAAGAATTAACCACAGGCTCAGCCTGCCTCCCAGAAGCAGAATAGGGCCTGAAGCAATCCCGCGCTTTTGCGGCCAGCTCCCAAAAAAGCGAGTTGAAAAATGGAGCTCAGGGACACTGCAATTCACAAACCCGCAGAGTTATAAATGAAAACTCTCGTCCACAAATATATTGAGGGAAGGCAACGAAGAGGATTTGAAAGCAAGGCAGAATTGCAGGAAACAGATTTCAGGAGATAGATTCGAATCGCCTTTAAAGCACATGAAAAGCGGCAAAACGTCAACAATGATGCACTTGGCCAAACAGGGCGTATGCGTTTTTTCCTGAATATATTCAGGAAAAAACGCATACGCCCTTTTTGCCCAACCAAGCAACCTGGAAAGGCTAATCAGCGCTACAAAGAAGTCTTGCTTCCCATCGGTCAAAAGGGCCATGCTGCAAAAAGTGTCAAAACCAGAAATGCAGGACAGTCCATGGAGAAATGGCAGCCTTGCTACGCTGATGGGCGGGATGTAAATTTCCAACAGCCACTCTGGAGAAGTGTACGGTGTCTCCTGAAACATCGAAAAAACACAGCTTAGGGAGCATAGGGCACGTCCACTCATGGGCGTATAAATTGGGAAAACAAAAATCAGCAAGACACAGGCACCCCAATGTTTAGGGCTGCTCTGTTGACAAGAACCTCCACTTCATGACACCTTAAATATCCCAGGAAAGAGAAAAATGGATAAAGAAGTTGTGGTCCTTATGTACAATGGAATATCACTCAGACACGAAATCAATGTCATAAGGCTAGTAGAAGCAAGATGAGTGGATTTAGGTACGACGATTCTAAGTGAAATAAGTCACACAGAAAAAGACACTTATCATAAGCTATCTCTTATAGAGGGAATGTAAAAACCGCTACACTTGAACTGAATTACAAAACAGAACAGAATCACACGTTTAGAAAACACACTATGGCTGCTTAACGGGAAAGGTGAGGTGGGGTGATGCATAAAACAAGGGTTTCAAATTCGCTCAGATACCGTTCCATACACCCAATATGTAATAGACAAGACCTACTCCTTGCTCAGTGAACTGGACTCAACACCACCTATTCACCGCACAAGAATATATGTGACTAGTAAGAATCTTAAAACCTATGTATTGATATCTGTCTGGAAGTGAGTCAAGTGGGTTTAAAGCTGCATAAACACAGCCGTGAAAAGCAGCTAAACCCCATTATAAAAATAAATTAATTTTAAAAACCCGTAAAACAAAGACAGTGAAAGAGAGAGAAATTCTTACAAAATTCGTTCAGAGGCTGTGATGCAACCTGGATTGACCATATCTAGACCCACAGCTGGATGAGACATAAGGGTGGACACTCTTGGGGCTGAAAGTTTGGGTGAGGTTGGGTGAGCAAACGCAGACCCTTTAAAGTAATACTGCCTGGTACCCATCCCATGGGTCCCAAATCTCTAGGTTCAAGGGCATCTTCCTACATCGAAAACATGCATGAGAAACCCAGAAGATGGTACACCGTGTGATTTTGAAAGGTTTCTAATACGCACCTCATTTCTCATCTCCTTGGGCTCGGGTTCGCCATTCCAGCTACTTTACTAGCAATCTCCCTACTTGGAGAATCAGCACCTTTAACCTCCTGTTCCCTACAGGTTGCAATTTGTCCTGAGGATGAACGGGAAGAGGGGAAACCAATGAGAGACTAGATCTAGGTGTTGGGACAGGCACAGGTCACTCTATTTTCCCATCAGGAAGAAGAATTAAGCACAGGCTCAGCCTGCCGCCGGGAACCAGAATAGGGCCTGAGGCAATCCCGAGCTATTGCGGCCAGCTCCCAAAAAAGACAGTTGAAAAATGGAGCTCAAGGGCACTGCCATTCACAAACCTGCTGAGTTATAAATGATAACTCTCGTCCACAAATATATTGAGGGAAGGCAACGAAGAGGATTTGAAAGCAAGGCAGAATTGCAGGAAACACATTTCAGGAGGTAGATTTCAATCGCATTTAAAGCACATGAAAAGCGGCAAAACGTCGACAATGATGCCCTTGGCCAAACAGGGCGTATGCGTTTTTTCCTGAATATATTCAGGAAAAAACGCATACGCCCTGTTTGGCCAACCAAGCAACCTGGAAAGGCTAATCAGCGTTACAAAGAAGTGTCGCTTCCCATCGGTCAAAAGGGCCATGCTGCAAAAAGTGTCAAAACCAGAAATGCAGGACAGGCCATGGAGAAATGGCAGCCTTGCTATGCTGATGGGCGGGATGTAAATTGCCAACAGCCACTCTGGGGAAGTGTACGGTGTGTCCTGAAACATCGAAAAAACACAGCTTAGGGAGCATAGGGCACGTCCACTCATGGGCGTATAAATTGGGAAAACTAAAAATCAGCAAGACACAGGCACCCCAAAGTTTAGGGCTGCTCTGTTGACAAGAACCTCCACTTCATGGCACCTTAAATATCCCAGGAAAGAGAAAAATGGATAAAGAAGGTGTGGTCCTTATGTACAATGGAATATCACTCAGACATGAAATCAATGTCATAAGGCTAGTAGAAGCAAGATGAGTGGATTTAGGTACGACGATTCTAAGTGAAATAAGTCACACAGAAAAAGACACTTATCATAAGCTATCACTTATAGAGGGAATGTAAAAACCGCTACACTTGAACTGAATTACAAAACAGAACAGAGTCACACGTTTAGAAAACACACTATGGCTGCTTAACGGGAAAGGTGAGGTGGGGTGATGCATAAAACAAGGGTTTCAAATTCACTCAGATACCGTTCCATACACCCAATATGTAATAGACAAGACCTACTCCTTGCTCAGTGAACTGGACTCAACACCCCCTATTCACCGCACAAGAATATATGTGACTAGTAACAATCTTAAAACCTATGTATTGATATCTGTCTGGAAGTGAGTCAAGTGGGTGTAAAGCCGCATAAACACAGCCGTGAAAAGCAGCTAAACCCCATTATAAAAATAAATTACTTTTAAAAACCCGTAAAACAAAGACAGTGAAAGAGAGAGAAATTCTTACAAAATTCGTTCAGAGGCTGTGATGCAACCTGGATTGACCATATCTAGACCCACAGCTGGATGAGACATAAGGGTGGACACTCTTGGGGCTGAAAGTTTGGGTGAGGTTGGGTGAGCAAACGCAGACCCTTTAAAGTAATACTGCGTGGTACCCATCCCATGGGTCCCAAATCTCCAGGTTCAAGGGCATCTTCCTACATTGAAAACATGCATGAGAAACCCAGAAGATGGTACACCGTGTGATTTTGAAAGGTTTCTAAAACGCACCCAATTTCTCATCTCCTTGTGCTCGGGTTCGCCTTTCCAGCTACTTTACTAGCAATCTCCCTACTTGGAGAATCAGCACCTTTAAGCTCCTGTTCCCTACAGGTTGCAATTTGTCCTGAGGATGAACGGGAAGAGGGGCAACCAATGAGAGACAAGATCTAGGTGTTGGGACAGTCACAGGTCACTCTATTTTCCCATCAGGAAGAAGAATTAACCACAGGCTCAGCCTGCCGCCCAGAAGCAGAATAGGGCCTGAGGCAATCCCGCGCTTTTGCGGCCAGCTCCCAAAAAAGCGAGTTGAAAAATGGAGCTCAGGGACACTGCAATTCACAAACCCGCAGAGTTATAAATGATAACTCTCATCCACAGATATATTGAGGGAAGGCAACGAAGAGGATTTGAAAGCAAGGTAGAATTGCAGGAAACAGATTTCAGGAGGTAGATTTGAATCGCATTTAAAGCACATGAAAAGCGGCAAAACGTCGACAATGATGCCCTTGGCCAAACAGGGCGTATGCGTTTTTTCCTGAATATATTCAGGAAAAAACGCATACGCCCTGTTTGGCCAACCAAGCAAACTGGAAAGGCTAATCAGCGCTACAAAGAAGTCTCGCTTCCCATCGGTCAAAAGTGCCATGCTGCAAAAAGTGTCAAAACTAGAAATGCAGGACAGGCCATGGAGAAATGGCAGCCTTGCTACGCTGATGGGCGGGATGTAAATTGCCAACAGCCACTCTGGAGAAGTGTACAGTGTGTCCTGAAACATCGAAAAAACACAGCTTAGGGAGCATAGGGCACGTCCACTCATGGGCGTATAAATTGGGAAAACTAAAAATCAGCAAGACACAGGCACCCCAAAGTTTAGGGCTGCTCTGTTGACAAGAACCTCCACTTCATGGCACCTTAAATATCCCAGGAATGAGAAAAATGGATAAAGAAGTTGTGGTCCTTATGTACAATGGAATATCACTCAGACATGAAATCAATGTCATAAGGCTAGTAGAAGCAAGATGAGTGGATTTAGGTACGACGATTCTAAGTGAAATAAGTCACACAGAAAAAGACACTTATCATAAGCTATCACTTATAGAGGGAATGTAAAAACCGCTACACTTGAACTGAATTACAAAACAGAACAGAGTCACACGTTTAGAAAACACACTATGGCTGCTTAACGGGAAAGGTGAGGTGGGGTGATGCATAAAACAAGGGTTTCAAATTCACTCAGATACCGTTCCATACACCCAATATGTAATAGACAAGACCTACTCCTTGCTCAGTGAACTGGACTCAACACCCCCTATTCACCGCACAAGAATATATGTGACTAGTAAGAATCTTAAAACCTATGTATTGATATCTGTCTGGAAGTGAGTCAAGTGGGTGTAAAGCCGCATAAACACAGCCGTGAAAAGCAGCTAAACCCCATTATAAAAATAAATTACTTTTAAAAACCCGTAAAACAAAGACAGTGAAAGAAAGAGAAATTCTTACAAAATTCTTTCAGAGGCTGTGATGCAACCTGGATTGACCATATCTAGACCCACAGCTGGATGAGACATAAGGGTGGACACTCTTGGGGCTGAAAGGTTGGGTGAGGTTGGGTGAGCAAACGCAGACCCTTTAAAGTAATACTGCGTGGTACCCATCCCATGGGTCCCAAATCTCCAGGTTCAAGGGCATCTTCCTACATCGAAAACATGCATGAGAAACCCAGAAGATGGTACACCGTGTGATTTTTAAAGGTTTCTAATACGCACCTCATTTCTCATCTCCTTGTGCTCGGGTTCGCCTTTCCAGCTACTTTACTAGCATTCTCCCTACTTGGAGAATCAGCACCTTTAAGCTCCTGTTCCCTACAGGTTGCAATTTGTCCTGAGGATGAACGGGAAGAGGGGCAACCAATGAGAGACTAGATCTAGGTGTTGGGACAGGCACAGGTCACTCTATTTTCCCATCAGGAAGAAGAATTAACCACAGGCTCAGCCTGCCTCCCAGAAGCAGAATAGGGCCTGAAGCAATCCCGCGCTTTTGCGGCCAGCTCCCAAAAAAGCGAGTTGAAAAATGGAGCTCAGGGACACTGCAATTCACAAACCCGCAGAGTTATAAATGAAAACTCTCGTCCACAAATATATTGAGGGAAGGCAACGAAGAGGATTTGAAAGCAAGGCAGAATTGCAGGAAACAGATTTCAGGAGATAGATTCGAATCGCCTTTAAAGCACATGAAAAGCGGCAAAACGTCAACAATGATGCACTTGGCCAAACAGGGCGTATGCGTTTTTTCCTGAATATATTCAGGAAAAAACGCATACGCCCTTTTTGCCCAACCAAGCAACCTGGAAAGGCTAATCAGCGCTACAAAGAAGTCTTGCTTCCCATCGGTCAAAAGGGCCATGCTGCAAAAAGTGTCAAAACCAGAAATGCAGGACAGTCCATGGAGAAATGGCAGCCTTGCTACGCTGATGGGCGGGATGTAAATTTCCAACAGCCACTCTGGAGAAGTGTACGGTGTCTCCTGAAACATCGAAAAAACACAGCTTAGGGAGCATAGGGCACGTCCACTCATGGGCGTATAAATTGGGAAAACAAAAATCAGCAAGACACAGGCACCCCAATGTTTAGGGCTGCTCTGTTGACAAGAACCTCCACTTCATGACACCTTAAATATCCCAGGAAAGAGAAAAATGGATAAAGAAGTTGTGGTCCTTATGTACAATGGAATATCACTCAGACACGAAATCAATGTCATAAGGCTAGTAGAAGCAAGATGAGTGGATTTAGGTACGACGATTCTAAGTGAAATAAGTCACACAGAAAAAGACACTTATCATAAGCTATCTCTTATAGAGGGAATGTAAAAACCGCTACACTTGAACTGAATTACAAAACAGAACAGAATCACACGTTTAGAAAACACACTATGGCTGCTTAACGGGAAAGGTGAGGTGGGGTGATGCATAAAACAAGGGTTTCAAATTCGCTCAGATACCGTTCCATACACCCAATATGTAATAGACAAGACCTACTCCTTGCTCAGTGAACTGGACTCAACACCACCTATTCACCGCACAAGAATATATGTGACTAGTAAGAATCTTAAAACCTATGTATTGATATCTGTCTGGAAGTGAGTCAAGTGGGTTTAAAGCTGCATAAACACAGCCGTGAAAAGCAGCTAAACCCCATTATAAAAATAAATTAATTTTAAAAACCCGTAAAACAAAGACAGTGAAAGAGAGAGAAATTCTTACAAAATTCGTTCAGAGGCTGTGATGCAACCTGGATTGACCATATCTAGACCCACAGCTGGATGAGACATAAGGGTGGACACTCTTGGGGCTGAAAGTTTGGGTGAGGTTGGGTGAGCAAACGCAGACCCTTTAAAGTAATACTGCCTGGTACCCATCCCATGGGTCCCAAATCTCTAGGTTCAAGGGCATCTTCCTACATCGAAAACATGCATGAGAAACCCAGAAGATGGTACACCGTGTGATTTTGAAAGGTTTCTAATACGCACCTCATTTCTCATCTCCTTGGGCTCGGGTTCGCCATTCCAGCTACTTTACTAGCAATCTCCCTACTTGGAGAATCAGCACCTTTAACCTCCTGTTCCCTACAGGTTGCAATTTGTCCTGAGGATGAACGGGAAGAGGGGAAACCAATGAGAGACTAGATCTAGGTGTTGGGACAGGCACAGGTCACTCTATTTTCCCATCAGGAAGAAGAATTAAGCACAGGCTCAGCCTGCCGCCGGGAACCAGAATAGGGCCTGAGGCAATCCCGAGCTATTGCGGCCAGCTCCCAAAAAAGACAGTTGAAAAATGGAGCTCAAGGGCACTGCCATTCACAAACCTGCTGAGTTATAAATGATAACTCTCGTCCACAAATATATTGAGGGAAGGCAACGAAGAGGATTTGAAAGCAAGGCAGAATTGCAGGAAACACATTTCAGGAGGTAGATTTCAATCGCATTTAAAGCACATGAAAAGCGGCAAAACGTCGACAATGATGCCCTTGGCCAAACAGGGCGTATGCGTTTTTTCCTGAATATATTCAGGAAAAAACGCATACGCCCTGTTTGGCCAACCAAGCAACCTGGAAAGGCTAATCAGCGTTACAAAGAAGTGTCGCTTCCCATCGGTCAAAAGGGCCATGCTGCAAAAAGTGTCAAAACCAGAAATGCAGGACAGGCCATGGAGAAATGGCAGCCTTGCTATGCTGATGGGCGGGATGTAAATTGCCAACAGCCACTCTGGGGAAGTGTACGGTGTGTCCTGAAACATCGAAAAAACACAGCTTAGGGAGCATAGGGCACGTCCACTCATGGGCGTATAAATTGGGAAAACTAAAAATCAGCAAGACACAGGCACCCCAAAGTTTAGGGCTGCTCTGTTGACAAGAACCTCCACTTCATGGCACCTTAAATATCCCAGGAAAGAGAAAAATGGATAAAGAAGGTGTGGTCCTTATGTACAATGGAATATCACTCAGACATGAAATCAATGTCATAAGGCTAGTAGAAGCAAGATGAGTGGATTTAGGTACGACGATTCTAAGTGAAATAAGTCACACAGAAAAAGACACTTATCATAAGCTATCACTTATAGAGGGAATGTAAAAACCGCTACACTTGAACTGAATTACAAAACAGAACAGAGTCACACGTTTAGAAAACACACTATGGCTGCTTAACGGGAAAGGTGAGGTGGGGTGATGCATAAAACAAGGGTTTCAAATTCACTCAGATACCGTTCCATACACCCAATATGTAATAGACAAGACCTACTCCTTGCTCAGTGAACTGGACTCAACACCCCCTATTCACCGCACAAGAATATATGTGACTAGTAACAATCTTAAAACCTATGTATTGATATCTGTCTGGAAGTGAGTCAAGTGGGTGTAAAGCCGCATAAACACAGCCGTGAAAAGCAGCTAAACCCCATTATAAAAATAAATTACTTTTAAAAACCCGTAAAACAAAGACAGTGAAAGAGAGAGAAATTCTTACAAAATTCGTTCAGAGGCTGTGATGCAACCTGGATTGACCATATCTAGACCCACAGCTGGATGAGACATAAGGGTGGACACTCTTGGGGCTGAAAGGTTGGGTGAGGTTGGGTGAGCAAACGCAGACCCTTTAAAGTAATACTGCGTGGTACCCATCCCATGGGTCCCAAATCTCCAGGTTCAAGGGCATCTTCCTACATCGAAAACATGCATGAGAAACCCAGAAGATGGTACACCGTGTGATTTTTAAAGGTTTCTAATACGCACCTCATTTCTCATCTCCTTGTGCTCGGGTTCGCCTTTCCAGCTACTTTACTAGCAATCTCCCTACTTGGAGAATCAGCACCTTTAAGCTCCTGTTCCCTACAGGTTGCAATTTGTCCTGAGGATGAACGGGAAGAGGGGCAACCAATGAGAGACTAGATCTAGGTGTTGGGACAGGCACAGGTCACTCTATTTTCCCATCAGGAAGAAGAATTAACCACAGGCTCAGCCTGCCTCCAGGAACCAGAATAGGGCCTGAGGCAATCTCGCGCTTTTGTGGCCAGCTCCCAAAAAAGCGAGTTGAAAAATGGAGCTCAGGGACACTGCAATTCACAAACCCGCAGAGTTATAAATGATAACTCTCATCCACAGATATATTGAGGGAAGGCAACGAAGAGGATTTGAAAGCAAGGTAGAATTGCAGGAAACAGATTTCAGGAGGTAGATTTGAATCGCATTTAAAGCACATGAAAAGCGGCAAAACGTCGTCAATGATGCCCTTGGCCAAACAGGGCGTATGCGTTTTTTCCTGAATATATTCAGGAAAAAACGCATACGCCCTGTTTGGCCAACCAAGCAAACTGGAAAGGCTAATCAGCGCTACAAAGAAGTCTCGCTTCCCATCGGTCAAAAGTGCCTTGCTGCAAAAAGTGTCAAAAGTAGAAATGCAGGACAGGCCATGGAGAAATGGCATCCTTGCTACGCTGATGGGCGGGATGTAAATTGCCAACAGCCACTCTGGAGAAGTGTACGGTGTGTCCTGAAACATCGAAAAAACACAGCTTAGGGAGCATAGGGCACGTCCACTCATGGGCGAATAAATTGGGAAAACTAAAAATCAGCAAGACACAGGCACCCCAAAGTTTAGGGCTGCTCTGTTGACAAGAACCTCCACTTCATGGCACCTTAAATATCCCAGGAATGAGAAAAATGGATAAAGAAGTTGTGGTCCTTATGTACAATGGAATATCACTCAGACATGAAATCAATGTCATAAGGCTAGTAGAAGCAAGATGAGTGGATTTAGGTACGACGATTCTAAGTGAAATAAGTCACACAGAAAAAGACACTTATCATAAGCTATCACTTATAGAGGGGATGTAAAACCCGCTACACTTGAACTGAATTACAAAACAGAACAGAGTCACACGTTTAGAAAACACACTATGGCTGCTTAACGGGAAAGGTGAGGTGGGGTGATGCATAAAACAAGGGTTTCAAATTCACTCAGATACCGTTCCATACACCCAATATGTAATAGACAAGACCTACTCCTTGCTCAGTGAACTGGACTCAACACCCCCTATTCACCGCACAAGAATATATGTGACTAGTAAGAATCTTAAAACCTATGTATTGATATCTGTCTGGAAGTGAGTCAAGTGGGTGTAAAGCCGCATAAACACAGCCGTGAAAAGCAGCTAAACCCCATTATAAAAATAAATTACTTTTAAAAACCCGTAAAACAAAGACAGTGAAAGAGAGAGAAATTCTTACAAAATTCGTTCAGAGGCTGTGATGCAACCTGGATTGACCATATCTAGACCCACAGCTGGATGAGACATAAGGGTGGACACTCTTGGGGCTGAAAGGTTGGGTGAGGTTGGGTGAGCAAACGCAGACCCTTTAAAGTAATACTGCGTGGTACCCATCCCATGGGTCCCAAATCTCCAGGTTCAAGGGCATCTTCCTACATCGAAAACATGCATGAGAAACCCAGAAGATGGTACACCGTGTGATTTTTAAAGGTTTCTAATACGCACCTCATTTCTCATCTCCTTGTGCTCGGGTTCGCCTTTCCAGCTACTTTACTAGCATTCTCCCTACTTGGAGAATCAGCACCTTTAAGCTCCTGTTCCCTACAGGTTGCAATTTGTCCTGAGGATGAACGGGAAGAGGGGCAACCAATGAGAGACTAGATCTAGGTGTTGGGACAGGCACAGGTCACTCTATTTTCCCATCAGGAAGAAGAATTAACCACAGGCTCAGCCTGCCTCCCAGAAGCAGAATAGGGCCTGAAGCAATCCCGCGCTTTTGCGGCCAGCTCCCAAAAAAGCGAGTTGAAAAATGGAGCTCAGGGACACTGCAATTCACAAACCCGCAGAGTTATAAATGAAAACTCTCGTCCACAAATATATTGAGGGAAGGCAACGAAGAGGATTTGAAAGCAAGGCAGAATTGCAGGAAACAGATTTCAGGAGATAGATTCGAATCGCCTTTAAAGCACATGAAAAGCGGCAAAACGTCAACAATGATGCACTTGGCCAAACAGGGCGTATGCGTTTTTTCCTGAATATATTCAGGAAAAAACGCATACGCCCTTTTTGCCCAACCAAGCAACCTGGAAAGGCTAATCAGCGCTACAAAGAAGTCTTGCTTCCCATCGGTCAAAAGGGCCATGCTGCAAAAAGTGTCAAAACCAGAAATGCAGGACAGTCCATGGAGAAATGGCAGCCTTGCTACGCTGATGGGCGGGATGTAAATTTCCAACAGCCACTCTGGAGAAGTGTACGGTGTCTCCTGAAACATCGAAAAAACACAGCTTAGGGAGCATAGGGCACGTCCACTCATGGGCGTATAAATTGGGAAAACAAAAATCAGCAAGACACAGGCACCCCAATGTTTAGGGCTGCTCTGTTGACAAGAACCTCCACTTCATGACACCTTAAATATCCCAGGAAAGAGAAAAATGGATAAAGAAGTTGTGGTCCTTATGTACAATGGAATATCACTCAGACACGAAATCAATGTCATAAGGCTAGTAGAAGCAAGATGAGTGGATTTAGGTACGACGATTCTAAGTGAAATAAGTCACACAGAAAAAGACACTTATCATAAGCTATCTCTTATAGAGGGAATGTAAAAACCGCTACACTTGAACTGAATTACAAAACAGAACAGAATCACACGTTTAGAAAACACACTATGGCTGCTTAACGGGAAAGGTGAGGTGGGGTGATGCATAAAACAAGGGTTTCAAATTCGCTCAGATACCGTTCCATACACCCAATATGTAATAGACAAGACCTACTCCTTGCTCAGTGAACTGGACTCAACACCACCTATTCACCGCACAAGAATATATGTGACTAGTAAGAATCTTAAAACCTATGTATTGATATCTGTCTGGAAGTGAGTCAAGTGGGTTTAAAGCTGCATAAACACAGCCGTGAAAAGCAGCTAAACCCCATTATAAAAATAAATTAATTTTAAAAACCCGTAAAACAAAGACAGTGAAAGAGAGAGAAATTCTTACAAAATTCGTTCAGAGGCTGTGATGCAACCTGGATTGACCATATCTAGACCCACAGCTGGATGAGACATAAGGGTGGACACTCTTGGGGCTGAAAGTTTGGGTGAGGTTGGGTGAGCAAACGCAGACCCTTTAAAGTAATACTGCCTGGTACCCATCCCATGGGTCCCAAATCTCTAGGTTCAAGGGCATCTTCCTACATCGAAAACATGCATGAGAAACCCAGAAGATGGTACACCGTGTGATTTTGAAAGGTTTCTAATACGCACCTCATTTCTCATCTCCTTGGGCTCGGGTTCGCCATTCCAGCTACTTTACTAGCAATCTCCCTACTTGGAGAATCAGCACCTTTAACCTCCTGTTCCCTACAGGTTGCAATTTGTCCTGAGGATGAACGGGAAGAGGGGAAACCAATGAGAGACTAGATCTAGGTGTTGGGACAGGCACAGGTCACTCTATTTTCCCATCAGGAAGAAGAATTAAGCACAGGCTCAGCCTGCCGCCGGGAACCAGAATAGGGCCTGAGGCAATCCCGAGCTATTGCGGCCAGCTCCCAAAAAAGACAGTTGAAAAATGGAGCTCAAGGGCACTGCCATTCACAAACCTGCTGAGTTATAAATGATAACTCTCGTCCACAAATATATTGAGGGAAGGCAACGAAGAGGATTTGAAAGCAAGGCAGAATTGCAGGAAACACATTTCAGGAGGTAGATTTCAATCGCATTTAAAGCACATGAAAAGCGGCAAAACGTCGACAATGATGCCCTTGGCCAAACAGGGCGTATGCGTTTTTTCCTGAATATATTCAGGAAAAAACGCATACGCCCTGTTTGGCCAACCAAGCAACCTGGAAAGGCTAATCAGCGTTACAAAGAAGTGTCGCTTCCCATCGGTCAAAAGGGCCATGCTGCAAAAAGTGTCAAAACCAGAAATGCAGGACAGGCCATGGAGAAATGGCAGCCTTGCTATGCTGATGGGCGGGATGTAAATTGCCAACAGCCACTCTGGGGAAGTGTACGGTGTGTCCTGAAACATCGAAAAAACACAGCTTAGGGAGCATAGGGCACGTCCACTCATGGGCGTATAAATTGGGAAAACTAAAAATCAGCAAGACACAGGCACCCCAAAGTTTAGGGCTGCTCTGTTGACAAGAACCTCCACTTCATGGCACCTTAAATATCCCAGGAAAGAGAAAAATGGATAAAGAAGGTGTGGTCCTTATGTACAATGGAATATCACTCAGACATGAAATCAATGTCATAAGGCTAGTAGAAGCAAGATGAGTGGATTTAGGTACGACGATTCTAAGTGAAATAAGTCACACAGAAAAAGACACTTATCATAAGCTATCACTTATAGAGGGAATGTAAAAACCGCTACACTTGAACTGAATTACAAAACAGAACAGAGTCACACGTTTAGAAAACACACTATGGCTGCTTAACGGGAAAGGTGAGGTGGGGTGATGCATAAAACAAGGGTTTCAAATTCACTCAGATACCGTTCCATACACCCAATATGTAATAGACAAGACCTACTCCTTGCTCAGTGAACTGGACTCAACACCCCCTATTCACCGCACAAGAATATATGTGACTAGTAACAATCTTAAAACCTATGTATTGATATCTGTCTGGAAGTGAGTCAAGTGGGTGTAAAGCCGCATAAACACAGCCGTGAAAAGCAGCTAAACCCCATTATAAAAATAAATTACTTTTAAAAACCCGTAAAACAAAGACAGTGAAAGAGAGAGAAATTCTTACAAAATTCGTTCAGAGGCTGTGATGCAACCTGGATTGACCATATCTAGACCCACAGCTGGATGAGACATAAGGGTGGACACTCTTGGGGCTGAAAGGTTGGGTGAGGTTGGGTGAGCAAACGCAGACCCTTTAAAGTAATACTGCGTGGTACCCATCCCATGGGTCCCAAATCTCCAGGTTCAAGGGCATCTTCCTACATCGAAAACATGCATGAGAAACCCAGAAGATGGTACACCGTGTGATTTTTAAAGGTTTCTAATACGCACCTCATTTCTCATCTCCTTGTGCTCGGGTTCGCCTTTCCAGCTACTTTACTAGCAATCTCCCTACTTGGAGAATCAGCACCTTTAAGCTCCTGTTCCCTACAGGTTGCAATTTGTCCTGAGGATGAACGGGAAGAGGGGCAACCAATGAGAGACTAGATCTAGGTGTTGGGACAGGCACAGGTCACTCTATTTTCCCATCAGGAAGAAGAATTAACCACAGGCTCAGCCTGCCTCCAGGAACCAGAATAGGGCCTGAGGCAATCTCGCGCTTTTGTGGCCAGCTCCCAAAAAAGCGAGTTGAAAAATGGAGCTCAGGGACACTGCAATTCACAAACCCGCAGAGTTATAAATGATAACTCTCATCCACAGATATATTGAGGGAAGGCAACGAAGAGGATTTGAAAGCAAGGTAGAATTGCAGGAAACAGATTTCAGGAGGTAGATTTGAATCGCATTTAAAGCACATGAAAAGCGGCAAAACGTCGTCAATGATGCCCTTGGCCAAACAGGGCGTATGCGTTTTTTCCTGAATATATTCAGGAAAAAACGCATACGCCCTGTTTGGCCAACCAAGCAAACTGGAAAGGCTAATCAGCGCTACAAAGAAGTCTCGCTTCCCATCGGTCAAAAGTGCCTTGCTGCAAAAAGTGTCAAAAGTAGAAATGCAGGACAGGCCATGGAGAAATGGCATCCTTGCTACGCTGATGGGCGGGATGTAAATTGCCAACAGCCACTCTGGAGAAGTGTACGGTGTGTCCTGAAACATCGAAAAAACACAGCTTAGGGAGCATAGGGCACGTCCACTCATGGGCGAATAAATTGGGAAAACTAAAAATCAGCAAGACACAGGCACCCCAAAGTTTAGGGCTGCTCTGTTGACAAGAACCTCCACTTCATGGCACCTTAAATATCCCAGGAATGAGAAAAATGGATAAAGAAGTTGTGGTCCTTATGTACAATGGAATATCACTCAGACATGAAATCAATGTCATAAGGCTAGTAGAAGCAAGATGAGTGGATTTAGGTACGACGATTCTAAGTGAAATAAGTCACACAGAAAAAGACACTTATCATAAGCTATCACTTATAGAGGGGATGTAAAACCCGCTACACTTGAACTGAATTACAAAACAGAACAGAGTCACACGTTTAGAAAACACACTATGGCTGCTTAACGGGAAAGGTGAGGTGGGGTGATGCATAAAACAAGGGTTTCAAATTCACTCAGATACCGTTCCATACACCCAATATGTAATAGACAAGACCTACTCCTTGCTCAGTGAACTGGACTCAACACCCCCTATTCACCGCACAAGAATATATGTGACTAGTAAGAATCTTAAAACCTATGTATTGATATCTGTCTGGAAGTGAGTCAAGTGGGTGTAAAGCCGCATAAACACAGCCGTGAAAAGCAGCTAAACCCCATTATAAAAATAAATTACTTTTAAAAACCCGTAAAACAAAGACAGTGAAAGAGAGAGAAATTCTTACAAAATTCGTTCAGAGGCTGTGATGCAACCTGGATTGACCATATCTAGACCCACAGCTGGATGAGACATAAGGGTGGACACTCTTGGGGCTGAAAGGTTGGGTGAGGTTGGGTGAGCAAACGCAGACCCTTTAAAGTAATACTGCGTGGTACCCATCCCATGGGTCCCAAATCTCCAGGTTCAAGGGCATCTTCCTACATTGAAAACATGCATGAGTAACCCAGAAGATGGTACACCGTGTGATTTTGAAAAGTTTCTAATACGCACCTCATTTCTCATCTCCTTGTGCTCGGGTTCGCCTTTCCAGCTACTTTACTAGCAATCTCCCTACTTGGAGAATCAGCACCTTTAAGCTCCTGTTCCCTACAGGTTGCAATTTGTCCTGAGGTGAACGGGAAGAGGGGCAACCAATGAGAGACTACATCTAGGTGTTGAGACAGGCACAGGTCACTCTATTTTCCCATCAGGAAGAAGAATTAACCACAGGCTCAGCCTGCCGCCCAGAAGCAGAATAGGGCCTGAGGCAATCCCGCGCTTTTGCGGCCAGCTCCCAAAAAAGCGAGTTGAAAAATGGAGCTCAGGGACACTGCAATTCACAAACCCGCAGAGTTATAAATGATAACTCTCATCCACAGATATATTGAGGGAAGGCAACGAAGAGGATTTGAAAGCAAGGTAGAATTGCAGGAAACAGATTTCAGGAGGTAGATTTGAATCGCATTTAAAGCACATGAAAAGCGGCAAAACGTCGACAATGATGCCCTTGGCCAAACAGGGCGTATGCGTTTTTTCCTGAATATATTCAGGAAAAAACGCATACGCCCTTTTTAGCCAACCTAGCAACCTGGAAAGGCAAATCAGCGCTACAAAGAAGTACCGCTTCCCATCGGTCAAAAGGGTCATGCTGCAAAAAGTGTCAAAACCAGAAATGCAGGACAGGCCATGGAGAAATGGCAGCCTTGCTACGCTGATGGGCGGGATGTAAATTGCCAACAGCCACTCTGGAGAAGTGTACGGTGTGTCCTGAAACATCGAAAAAACACAGCTTAGGGAGCATAGGGCACGTCCACTCATGGGCGTATAAATTGGGAAAACTAAAAATCAGCAAGACACAGGCACCCCAAAGTTTAGGGCTGCTCTGTTGACAAGAACCTCCACTTCATGACACCTTAAATATCCCAGGAAAGAGAAAAATGGATAAAGAAGTTGTGGTCCTTATGTACAATGGAATATCACTCAGACATGAAATCAATGTCATAAGGCTAGTAGAAGCAAGATGAGTGGATTTAGGTACGACGATTCTAAGTGAAATAAGTCACACAGAAAAAGACACTTATCATAAGCTATCACTTATAGAGGGGATGTAAAACCCGCTACACTTGAACTGAATTACAAAACAGAACAGAGTCACACGTTTAGAAAACACACTATGGCTGCTTAACGGGAAAGGTGAGGTGGGGTGATGCATAAAACAAGGGTTTCAAATTCGCTCAGATACCGTTCCATACACCCAATATGTAATAGACAAGACCTACTCCTTGCTCAGTGAACTGGACTCAACACCCCCTATTCACCGCACAAGAATATATGTGACTAGTAAGAATCTTAAAACCTATGTATTGATATCTGTCTGGAAGTGAGTCAAGTGGGTGTAAAGCCGCATAAACACAGCCGTGAAAAGCAGCTAAACCCCATTATAAAAATAAATTACTTTTAAAAACCCGTAAAACAAAGACAGTGAAAGTGAGAGAAATTCTTACAAAATTCGTTCAGAGGCTGTGATGCAACATGGATTGACCATATCTAGACCCACAGCTGGATGAGACATAAGGGTGGACACTCTTGGGGCTGAAAGTTTGGGTGAGGTTGGGTGAGCAAACGCAGACCCTTTAAAGTAATACTGCGTGGTACCCATCCCATGGGTCCCAAATCTCCAGGTTCAAGGGCATCTTCCTACATTGAAAACATGCATGAGTAACACAGAAGATGGTACACCGTGTGATTTTGAAAGGTTTCTAATACGCACCTCATTTCTCATCTCCTTGTGCTCGGGTTCGCCTTTCCAGCTACTTTACTAGCAATCTCCCTACTTGGAGAATCAGCACCTTTAAGCTCCTCTTCCCTACAGGTTGCAATTTGTCCTGAGGATGAACGGGAAGAGGGGCAAAGAATGCTAGACCAGATCTAGGTGTTGGGACAGGCACAGGTCACTCTATTTTCCCATTAGGAAGAAGAATTAACCACAGGCTCAGCCTGCCGCCCAGAAGCAGAATAGGGCCTGAGGTAATCCCGCGCTTTTGCGGCCAGCTCCCAAAAAAGCGAGTTGAAAAATGGAGCTCAGGGACACTGCAATTCACAAACCCGCAGAGTTATAAATGATAACTCTCATCCACAGATATATTGAGGGAAGGAAACGAAGAGGATTTGAAAGCAAGGCAGAATTGCAGGAAACAGATTTCAGGAGGTAGATTCGAATCGCCTTTAAAGCACATGAAAAGCGGCAAAACGACGACAATGATGCCCTTGGCCAAAAAGGGCGTATGCGTTTTTTCCTGAATATATTCAGGAAAAAACGCATACGCCCTTTTTGGCCAACCAAGCAACCTGGAAAGGCAAATCTGCGCTACAAAGAGGTCTCGCTTCCCATCGGTCAAAAGCTCCATGCTGCAAAAAGTGTCAAAACCAGAAATGCAGGACAGGCCATGGAGAAATGGCAGCCTTGCTACGCTGATGAGCGGGATGTAAGTTGCCAACAGCCACTCTGGAGAAGTGTACGGTGTGTCCTGAAACATCGAAAAAACACAGCTTAGGGAGCATAGGGCACGTCCACTCATGGGCGTATAAATTGGGAAAACTAAAAATCAGCAAGACACAGGCACCCCAAAGTTTAGGGCTGCTCTGTTGACAAGAACCTCCACTTCATGACACCTTAAATATCCCAGGAATGAGAAAAATGGATAAAGAAGTTGTGGTCCTTATGTACAATGCAATATCACTCAGACATGAAATCAATGTCATAAGGCTAGTAGAAGCAAGATGAGTGGACTTAGGTACGACGATTCTAAGGGAAATAAGTCACAGAGAAAAAGACACTTATCATAAGCTATCACTTATAGAGGGAATGTAAAAACCGCTACACTTGAACTGAATTACAAAACAGAACAGAGTCACACGTTTAGAAAACACACTATGGCTGCTTAACGGGAAAGGTGAGGTGGGGTGATGCATAAAACAAGGGGTTCAAATTTGCTCAGATACCGTTCCATACACCCAATATGTAATAGACAAGACCTACTCCTTGCTCCGTGAACTGGACTCAACACCCCCTATTCACTGCACAAGAATATATGTGACTAGTAACAATCTTAAAACCTATGTATTGATATCTGTCTGGAAGTGAGTCAAGTGGGTGTAAATCCGCATAAACACAGCCGTGAAAAGCAGCTAAACCCCATTATAAAAATAAATTACTTTTGAAAACCCGTAAAACAAAGACAGTGAAAGAGAGAGAAATTCTTACAAAATTCGTTCAGGGGCTGTGATGCCACCTGGATTGACCATATCTAGACCCACAGCTGGATGAGACATAAGGGTGGACACTCTTGGGGCTGAGAGGTTGGGTGAGCAAACGCAGACCCTTTAAAGTAATACTGCGTGGTACCCATCCCATGGGTCCCAAATCTCCAGGTTCAAGGGCATCTTCCTACATCGAAAACATGCATGAGAAACTCAGAAGATGGTACACCGTGTGATTTTGAAAGGTTTCTAAAACACACCCCATTTCTCATCTCCTTGTGCTCGGGTTCGCCTTTCCAGCTACTTTACTAGCAATCAACTTACTTGGAGAATCAGCACCTTTAACCTCCTGTTCCCTACAGGTTGCAATTTGTCCTGAGGATGAACGGGAAGAGGGGCAACCAATGAGAGACTAGATCTAGGTGTTGGGACAGGCACAGGTCACTCTATTTTCCCATCAGGAAGAAGAATTAATCACAGGCTCAGCCTGCAGCCCAGAAGCACAATAGGGCCTGAGGCAATCCCGCGCTTTTGCGGCCAGCTCCCAAAAAAGCGAGTTGAAAAATGGAGCTCAGGGACACTGCAATTCACAAACCCGCAGAGTTATAAATGACAACTCTCATCCACAGATATATTGAGGGAAGGCAACGAAGAGGATTTGAAAGCAAGGCAGAATTGCAGGAAACAGATTTCAGGAGGTAGATTCGAATCGCCTGTAAAGCACATGAAAAGCGGCAAAACGTCGACAATGATGCCCTTGGCCAAAAAGGGCGTATGCGTTTTTTCCTGAATATATTCAGGAAAAAACGCATACGCCCTTTTTGGCCAACCAAGCAACCTGGAAAGGCAAATCAGCGCTACAAAGAAGTCTCGCTTCCCATCGGTCAAAAGGGCCATGCTGCAAAAAGTGTCAAAACCAGAAATGTAGGACAGGCCATGGAGAAATGGCAGCCTTGCTACGCTGATGGGCGGGATGTAAATTGCCAACAGCCACTCTGGAGAAGTGTACGGTGTGTCCTGAAACATCGAAAAAACACAGCTTAGTGAGCATAGGGCACGTCCACTCATGGGCGCATAAATTGGGAAAACTAAAAATCAGCAAGACACAGGCACCCCAAAGTTTGGGGCTGCTCTGTTGACAAGAACCTCCACTTCATGACACCTTAAATATCCCAGGAAAGAGAAAAATGGATAAAGAAGTTGTGGTCCTTATGTACAATGGAATATCACTCAGACATGAAATCAATGTCATAAGGCTAGTAGAAGCAAGATGAGTGGACTTAGGTACGACGATTCTAAGTGAAATAAGTCACACAGAAAAAGACACTTATCATAAGCTATCACTTATAGAGGGAATGTAAAAACCGCTACACTTGAACTGAATTACAGAACAGAACAGAATCACACGTTTAGAAAACACACTATGGCTGCTTAACGGGAAAGGTGAGGTGGGGTGATGCATAAAACAAGGGGTTCAAATTCGCTCAGATACCGTTCCATACACCCAAAATGTAATAGACAAGACCTACTCCTTGCTCAGTTAACTGGACTCAACACCCCCTATTCACCGCACAAGAATATATGTGACTAGTAACAATCTTAAAACCTATGTATTGATATCTGTCTGGAAGTGAGTCAAGTGGGTGTAAATCCGCATAAACACAGCCGTGAAAAGCAGCTAAACCCCATTATAAAAATAAATTACTTTTAAAAACCCGTAAAACAAAGACAGTGAAAGAGAGAGAAATTCTTACAAAATTCGTTCAGGGGCTGTGATGCCCCCTGGATTGACCATATCTAGACCCACAGCTGGATGAGACATAAGGGTGGACACTCTTGGGGCTTAGAGGTTGGGTGAGCAAACGCAGACCCTTTAAAGTAATACTGCGTGGTACCCATCCCATGGGTCCCAAGTCTCCAGGTTCAAGGGCATCTTCCTACATCGAAAACATGCATGAGAAACTCAGAAGATGGTACACCGTGTGATTTTGAAAGGTTTCTAAAACGCACCTCATTTCTCATCTCCTTGTGCTCGGGTTCGCCATTCCAGCTACTTTACTAGCAATCTCCCTACTTGGAGAATCAGCACCTTTAACCTCCTGTTCCCTACAGGTTGCAATTTGTCCTGAGGATGAACGGGAAGAGGGGCAACCAATGAGAGACTAGATCTAGGTGTTGGGACAGGCACAGGTCACTCTATTTTCCCATCAGGAAGAAGAATTAACCACAGGCTCAGCCTGCCACCCAGAAGCAGAATAGGGCCTGAGGCAATCCCGCGCTTTTGCGGCCAGCTCCCAAAAAAGCGAGTTGAAAAATGGAGCTCAGGGACACTGCAATTCACAAACCCGCAGAGTTATAAATGATAACTCTCATCCACAGATATATTGAGGGAAGGCAACGAAGAGGATTTGAAAGCAAGGTAGAATTGCAGGAAACAGATTTCAGGAGGTAGATTTGAATCGCATTTAAAGCACATGAAAAGCGGCAAAACGTCGACAATGATGCCCTTGGCCAAACAGGGCGTATGCGTTTTTTCCTGAATATATTCAGGAAAAAACGCATACGCCCTTTTTAGCCAACCTAGCAACCTGGAAAGGCAAATCAGCGCTACAAAGAAGTACCGCTTCCCATCGGTCAAAAGGGTCATGCTGCAAAAAGTGTCAAAACCAGAAATGCAGGACAGGCCATGGAGAAATGGCAGCCTTGCTACGCTGATGGGCGGGATGTAAATTGCCAACAGCCACTCTGGAGAAGTGTACGGTGTGTCCTGAAACATCGAAAAAACACAGCTTAGGGAGCATAGGGCACGTCCACTCATGGGCGTATAAATTGGGAAAACTAAAAATCAGCAAGACACAGGCACCCCAAAGTTTAGGGCTGCTCTGTTGACAAGAACCTCCACTTCATGACACCTTAAATATCCCAGGAAAGAGAAAAATGGATAAAGAAGTTGTGGTCCTTATGTACAATGGAATATCACTCAGACATGAAATCAATGTCATAAGGCTAGTAGAAGCAAGATGAGTGGATTTAGGTACGACGATTCTAAGTGAAATAAGTCACACAGAAAAAGACACTTATCATAAGCTATCACTTATAGAGGGGATGTAAAACCCGCTACACTTGAACTGAATTACAAAACAGAACAGAGTCACACGTTTAGAAAACACACTATGGCTGCTTAACGGGAAAGGTGAGGTGGGGTGATGCATAAAACAAGGGTTTCAAATTCGCTCAGATACCGTTCCATACACCCAATATGTAATAGACAAGACCTACTCCTTGCTCAGTGAACTGGACTCAACACCCCCTATTCACCGCACAAGAATATATGTGACTAGTAAGAATCTTAAAACCTATGTATTGATATCTGTCTGGAAGTGAGTCAAGTGGGTGTAAAGCCGCATAAACACAGCCGTGAAAAGCAGCTAAACCCCATTATAAAAATAAATTACTTTTAAAAACCCGTAAAACAAAGACAGTGAAAGTGAGAGAAATTCTTACAAAATTCGTTCAGAGGCTGTGATGCAACATGGATTGACCATATCTAGACCCACAGCTGGATGAGACATAAGGGTGGACACTCTTGGGGCTGAAAGTTTGGGTGAGGTTGGGTGAGCAAACGCAGACCCTTTAAAGTAATACTGCGTGGTACCCATCCCATGGGTCCCAAATCTCCAGGTTCAAGGGCATCTTCCTACATTGAAAACATGCATGAGTAACACAGAAGATGGTACACCGTGTGATTTTGAAAGGTTTCTAATACGCACCTCATTTCTCATCTCCTTGTGCTCGGGTTCGCCTTTCCAGCTACTTTACTAGCAATCTCCCTACTTGGAGAATCAGCACCTTTAAGCTCCTCTTCCCTACAGGTTGCAATTTGTCCTGAGGATGAACGGGAAGAGGGGCAAAGAATGCTAGACCAGATCTAGGTGTTGGGACAGGCACAGGTCACTCTATTTTCCCATTAGGAAGAAGAATTAACCACAGGCTCAGCCTGCCGCCCAGAAGCAGAATAGGGCCTGAGGTAATCCCGCGCTTTTGCGGCCAGCTCCCAAAAAAGCGAGTTGAAAAATGGAGCTCAGGGACACTGCAATTCACAAACCCGCAGAGTTATAAATGATAACTCTCATCCACAGATATATTGAGGGAAGGAAACGAAGAGGATTTGAAAGCAAGGCAGAATTGCAGGAAACAGATTTCAGGAGGTAGATTCGAATCGCCTTTAAAGCACATGAAAAGCGGCAAAACGACGACAATGATGCCCTTGGCCAAAAAGGGCGTATGCGTTTTTTCCTGAATATATTCAGGAAAAAACGCATACGCCCTTTTTGGCCAACCAAGCAACCTGGAAAGGCAAATCTGCGCTACAAAGAGGTCTCGCTTCCCATCGGTCAAAAGCTCCATGCTGCAAAAAGTGTCAAAACCAGAAATGCAGGACAGGCCATGGAGAAATGGCAGCCTTGCTACGCTGATGAGCGGGATGTAAGTTGCCAACAGCCACTCTGGAGAAGTGTACGGTGTGTCCTGAAACATCGAAAAAACACAGCTTAGGGAGCATAGGGCACGTCCACTCATGGGCGTATAAATTGGGAAAACTAAAAATCAGCAAGACACAGGCACCCCAAAGTTTAGGGCTGCTCTGTTGACAAGAACCTCCACTTCATGACACCTTAAATATCCCAGGAATGAGAAAAATGGATAAAGAAGTTGTGGTCCTTATGTACAATGCAATATCACTCAGACATGAAATCAATGTCATAAGGCTAGTAGAAGCAAGATGAGTGGACTTAGGTACGACGATTCTAAGGGAAATAAGTCACAGAGAAAAAGACACTTATCATAAGCTATCACTTATAGAGGGAATGTAAAAACCGCTACACTTGAACTGAATTACAAAACAGAACAGAGTCACACGTTTAGAAAACACACTATGGCTGCTTAACGGGAAAGGTGAGGTGGGGTGATGCATAAAACAAGGGGTTCAAATTTGCTCAGATACCGTTCCATACACCCAATATGTAATAGACAAGACCTACTCCTTGCTCCGTGAACTGGACTCAACACCCCCTATTCACTGCACAAGAATATATGTGACTAGTAACAATCTTAAAACCTATGTATTGATATCTGT
The DNA here is from genome assembly GCF_028021215.1 of Eschrichtius robustus. Classification (NCBI taxonomy): domain Eukaryota; kingdom Metazoa; phylum Chordata; class Mammalia; order Artiodactyla; family Eschrichtiidae; genus Eschrichtius; species Eschrichtius robustus. Next base: position 2,119,188 of record NW_027175351.1, read on the forward strand.
CTGGAAGTGAGTCAAGTGGGTGTAAATCCGCATAAACACAGCCGTGAAAAGCAGCTAAACCCCATTATAAAAATAAATTACTTTTGAAAACCCGTAAAACAAAGACAGTGAAAGAGAGAGAAATTCTTACAAAATTCGTTCAGGGGCTGTGATGCCACCTGGATTGACCATATCTAGACCCACAGCTGGATGAGACATAAGGGTGGACACTCTTGGGGCTGAGAGGTTGGGTGAGCAAACGCAGACCCTTTAAAGTAATACTGCGTGGTACCCATCCCATGGGTCCCAAATCTCCAGGTTCAAGGGCATCTTCCTACATCGAAAACATGCATGAGAAACTCAGAAGATGGTACACCGTGTGATTTTGAAAGGTTTCTAAAACACACCCCATTTCTCATCTCCTTGTGCTCGGGTTCGCCTTTCCAGCTACTTTACTAGCAATCAACTTACTTGGAGAATCAGCACCTTTAACCTCCTGTTCCCTACAGGTTGCAATTTGTCCTGAGGATGAACGGGAAGAGGGGCAACCAATGAGAGACTAGATCTAGGTGTTGGGACAGGCACAGGTCACTCTATTTTCCCATCAGGAAGAAGAATTAATCACAGGCTCAGCCTGCAGCCCAGAAGCACAATAGGGCCTGAGGCAATCCCGCGCTTTTGCGGCCAGCTCCCAAAAAAGCGAGTTGAAAAATGGAGCTCAGGGACACTGCAATTCACAAACCCGCAGAGTTATAAATGATAACTCTCATCCACAGATATATTGAGGGAAGGCAACGAAGAGGATTTGAAAGCAAGGCAGAATTGCAGGAAACAGATTTCAGGAGGTAGATTCGAATCGCCTGTAAAGCACATGAAAAGCGGCAAAACGTCGACAATGATGCCCTTGGCCAAAAAGGGCGTATGCGTTTTTTCCTGAATATATTCAGGAAAAAACGCATACGCCCTTTTTGGCCAACCAAGCAACCTGGAAAGGCAAATCAGCGCTACAAAGAAGTCTCGCTTCCCATCGGTCAAAAGGGCCATGCTGCAAAAAGTGTCAAAACCAGAAATGTAGGACAGGCCATGGAGAAATGGCAGCCTTGCTACGCTGATGGGCGGGATGTAAATTGCCAACAGCCACTCTGGAGAAGTGTACGGTGTGTCCTGAAACATCGAAAAAACACAGCTTAGTGAGCATAGGGCACGTCCACTCATGGGCGCATAAATTGGGAAAACTAAAAATCAGCAAGACACAGGCACCCCAAAGTTTGGGGCTGCTCTGTTGACAAGAACCTCCACTTCATGACACCTTAAATATCCCAGGAAAGAGAAAAATGGATAAAGAAGTTGTGGTCCTTATGTACAATGGAATATCACTCAGACATGAAATCAATGTCATAAGGCTAGTAGAAGCAAGATGAGTGGACTTAGGTACGACGATTCTAAGTGAAATAAGTCACACAGAAAAAGACACTTATCATAAGCTATCACTTATAGAGGGAATGTAAAAACCGCTACACTTGAACTGAATTACAGAACAGAACAGAATCACACGTTTAGAAAACACACTATGGCTGCTTAACGGGAAAGGTGAGGTGGGGTGATGCATAAAACAAGGGGTTCAAATTCGCTCAGATACCGTTCCATACACCCAAAATGTAATAGACAAGACCTACTCCTTGCTCAGTTAACTGGACTCAACACCCCCTATTCACCGCACAAGAATATATGTGACTAGTAACAATCTTAAAACCTATGTATTGATATCTGTCTGGAAGTGAGTCAAGTGGGTGTAAATCCGCATAAACACAGCCGTGAAAAGCAGCTAAACCCCATTATAAAAATAAATTACTTTTAAAAACCCGTAAAACAAAGACAGTGAAAGAGAGAGAAATTCTTACAAAATTCGTTCAGGGGCTGTGATGCCCCCTGGATTGACCATATCTAGACCCACAGCTGGATGAGACATAAGGGTGGACACTCTTGGGGCTTAGAGGTTGGGTGAGCAAACGCAGACCCTTTAAAGTAATACTGCGTGGTACCCATCCCATGGGTCCCAAGTCTCCAGGTTCAAGGGCATCTTCCTACATCGAAAACATGCATGAGAAACTCAGAAGATGGTACACCGTGTGATTTTGAAAGGTTTCTAAAACGCACCTCATTTCTCATCTCCTTGTGCTCGGGTTCGCCATTCCAGCTACTTTACTAGCAATCTCCCTACTTGGAGAATCAGCACCTTTAACCTCCTGTTCCCTACAGGTTGCAATTTGTCCTGAGGATGAACGGGAAGAGGGGCAACCAATGAGAGACTAGATCTAGGTGTTGGGACAGGCACAGGTCACTCTATTTTCCCATCAGGAAGAAGAATTAATCACTGGCTCAGCCTGCAGCCCAGAAGCACAATAGGGACTGAGGCAATCCCGCGCTTTTGCGGCCAGCTCCCAAAAAAGCGAGTTGAAAAATGGAGCTCAGGGACACTGCAATTCACAAACCCGCAGAGTTATAAATGATAACTCTCATCCACAGATATATTGAGGGAAGGCAACGAAGAGGATTTGAAAGCAAGGCAGAATTGCAGGAAACAGATTTCAGGAGGTAGATTCGAATCGCCTGTAAAGCACATGAAAAGCGGCAAAACGTCGACAATGATGCCCTTGGCCAAAAAGGGCGTATGCGTTTTTTCCTGAATATATTCAGGAAAAAACGCATACGCCCTTTTTGGCCAACCAAGCAACCTGGAAAGGCAAATCAGCGCTACAAAGTAGTCTCGCTTCCCATCGGTCAAAAGGGCCATGCTGCAAAAAGTGTCAAAACCAGAAATGCAGGACAGGCCATGGAGAAATGGCAGCCTTGCTACGCTGATGGGCGGGATGTAAATTGCCAACAGCCACTCTGGAGAAGTGTACGGTGTGTCCTGAAACATCGAAAAAACACAGCTTAGTGAGCATAGGGCACGTCCACTCATGGGCGCATAAAGTGGGAAAACTAAAAATCAGCAAGACACAGGCACCCCAAAGTTTGGGGCTGCTCTGTTGACAAGAACCTCCACTTCATGACACCTTAAATATCCCAGGAAAGAGAAAAATGGATAAAGAAGTTGTGGTCCTTATGTACAATGGAATATCACTCAGACATGAAATCAATGTCATAAGGCTAGTAGAAGCAAGATGAGTGGACTTAGGTACGACGATTCTAAGTGAAATAAGTCACACAGAAAAAGACACTTATCATAAGCTATCACTTATAGAGGGAATGTAAAAACCGCTACACTTGAACTGAATTACAGAACAGAACAGAATCACACGTTTAGAAAACACACTATGGCTGCTTAACGGGAAAGGTGAGGTGGGGTGATGCATAAAACAAGGGGTTCAAATTCGCTCAGATACCGTTCCATACACCCAATATGTAATAGACAAGACCTACTCCTTGCTCAGTGAACTGGACTCAACACCCCCTATTCACCGCACAAGAATATATGTGACTAGTAACAATCTTAAAACCTATGTATTGATATCTGTCTGGAAGTGAGTCAAGTGGGTGTAAAGCCGCATAAACACAGCCGTGAAAAGCAGCTAAACCCCATTATAAAAATAAATTACTTTTAAAAACCCGTAAAACAAAGACAGTGAAAGAGAGAGAAATTCTTACAAAATTCGTTCAGGGGCTGTGATGCCCCCTGGATTGACCATATCTAGACCCACAGCTGGATGAGACATAAGGGTGGACACTCTTGGGGCTGAGAGGTTGGGTGAGCAAACGCAGACCCTTTAAATTAATACTGCGTGGTACCCATCCCATGGGTCCCAAGTCTCCAGGTTCAAGGGCATCTTCCTACATCGAAAACATGCATGAGAAACTCAGAAGATGGTACACCGTGTGATTTTGAAAGGTTTCTAAAACGCACCTCATTTCTCATCTCCTTGTGCTCGGGTTCGCCATTCCAGCTACTTTACTAGCAATCTCCCTACTTGGAGAATCAGCACCTTTAACCTCCTGTTCCCTACAGGTTGCAATTTGTCCTGAGGATGAACGGGAAGAGGGGCAACCAATGAGAGACTAGATCTAGCTGTTGGGACAGGCACAGGTCACTCTATTTTCCCATCAGGAAGAAGAATTTACCACAGGCTCAGCCTGCTGCCAGGAACCAGAATAGGGCCTGAGGCAATCCCGTGCTTTTGCGGCCAGCTCTCAAAAAAGACAGTTGAAAAATGGAGCTCAGGGACACTGCAATTCACAAACCCGCAGAGTTATAAGTGATAACTCTCATCCACAGATATATTGAGGGAAGTCAACGAAGAGGATTTGAAAGCAAGGCAGAATTGCAGGAAACAGGTTTCAGGAGGTAGATTCGAATCGCCTTTAAGGCACATGAAAAGCGGCAAAACGTCGACAATGATGCCCTTGGCCAAAAAGGGCGTATGCGTTTTTTCCTGAATATATTCAGGAAAAAACGCATAAGCCCTTTTTTGCCAACCAAGCAACCTGGAAATGCAAATCAGCGCTACAAAGAAGTCTCGCTTCCCATGGGTCAAAAGGGCCATGCTGCAAAAAGTGTCAAAACAAGAAATGCAGGACAGGCCATGGAGAAATGGCAGCCTTGCTACGCTGATGGGCGGGATGTAAATTGCCAACAGCCACTCTGGAGAAGTGTACGGTGTGTCCTGAAACATCGAAAAAACACAGCTTAGTGAGCATAGGGCACATCCACTCATGGGCGTATAAATTGGGAAAACTAAAAATCAGCAAGACACAGGCACCCCAAAGTTTGGGGCTGCTCTGTTGACAAGAACCTCCACTTCATGACACCTTAAATATCCCAGGAAAGAGAAAAATGGATAAAAAAGTTGTGGTCCTTATGTAAAATGGAATATCACTCAGACATGAAATCAATGTCATAAGGCTAGTAGAAGCAAGATGAGTTGACTTAGGTACGACGATTCTAAGTGAAATAAGTCACACAGAAAAAGACACTTATCATAAGCTATCACTTATAGAGGGAATGTAAAAACCGCTACACTTGAACTGAATTACAAAACAGAACAGAGTCACACGTTTAGAAAACACACTATGGCTGCTTAACGGGAAAGGTGAGGTGGGGTGATGCATAAAACAAGGGGTTCAAATTTGCTCAGATACCGTTCCATACACCCAATATGTAATAGACAAGACCTACTCCTTGCTCCGTGAACTGGACTCAACACCCCCTATTCACCGCACAAGAATATATGTGACTAGTAACAATCTTAAAACCTATGTATTGATATCTGTCTGGAAGTGAGTCAAGTGGGTGTAAATCCGCATAAACTCAGCCGTGAAAAGCAGCTAAACCCCATTATAAAAATAAATTACTTTTAAAAACCCGTAAAACAAAGACAGTGAAAGAGAGAGAAATTCTTACAAAATTCGTTCAGGGGCTGTGATGCCACCTGGATTGACCATATCTAGACCCACAGCTGGATGAGACATAAGGGTGGACACTCTTGGGGCTGAGAGGTTGGGTGAGCAAACGCAGACCCTTTAAAGTAATACTGCGTGGTACCCATCCCATGGGTCCCAAATCTCCAGGTTCAAGGGCATCTTCCTACATCGAAAACATGCATGAGAAACTCAGAAGATGGTACACCGTGTGATTTTGAAAGGTTTCTAAAACACACCCCATTTCTCATCTCCTTGTGCTCGGGTTCGCCTTTCCAGCTACTTTACTAGCAATCAACTTACTTGGAGAATCAGCACCTTTAAAATCCTGTTCCCTACAGGTTGCAATTTGTCCTGAGGATGAACGGGAAGAGGGGCAACCAATGAGAGACTAGATATAGGTGTTGGGACAGGCACAGGTCACTCTATTTTCCCATCAGGAAGAAGAAATAATCACAGGCTCAGCCTGCAGCCCAGAAGCACAATAGGGCCTGAGGCAATCCCGCGCTTTTGCGGCCAGCTCCCAAAAAAGCGAGTTGAAAAATGGAGCTCAGGGACACTGCAATTCACAAACCCGCAGAGTTATAAATGATAACTCTCATCCACAGATATATTGAGGGAAGGCAACGAAGAGGATTTGAAAGCAAGGCAGAATTGCAGGAAACAGATTTCAGGAGGTAGATTCGAATCGCCTGTAAAGCACATGAAAAGCGGCAAAACGTCGACAATGATGCCCTTGGCCAAAAAGGGCGTATGCGTTTTTTCCTGAATATATTCAGGAAAAAACGCATACGCCCTTTTTGGCCAACCAAGCAACCTGGAAAGGCAAATCAGCGCTACAAAAAAGTCTCGCTTCCCATGGGTCAAAAGGGCCATGCTGCAAAAAGTGTCAAAACCAGAAATGCAGGACAGGCCATGGAGAAATGGCAGCCTTGCTACGCTGATGGGCGGGATGTAAATTGCCAACAGCCACTCTGGAGAAGTGTACGGTGTGTCCTGAAACATCGAAAAAACACAGCTTAGTGAGCATAGGGCACGTCCACTCATGGGCGCATAAAGTGGGAAAACTAAAAATCAGCAAGACACAGGCACCCCAAAGTTTGGGGCTGCTCTGTTGACAAGAACCTCCACTTCATGACACCTTAAATATCCCAGGAAAGAGAAAAATGGATAAAGAAGTTGTGGTCCTTATGTACAATGGAATATCACTCAGACATGAAATCAATGTCATAAGGCTAGTAGAAGCAAGATGAGTGGACTTAGGTACGACGATTCTAAGTGAAATAAGTCACACAGAAAAAGACACTTATCATAAGCTATCGCTTATAGAGGGAATGTAAAAACCGCTACACTTGAACTGAATTACAGAACAGAACAGAATCACACGTTTAGAAAACACACTATGGCTGCTTAACGGGAAAGGTGAGGTGGGGTGATGCATAAAACAAGGGGTTCAAATTCGCTCAGATACTGTTCCATACACCCAATATGTAATAGACAAGACCTACTCCTTGCTCAGTGAACTGGACTCAACACCCCCTATTCACCGCACAAGAATATATGTGACTAGTAAGACCCTTAAAACCTATGTATTGATATCTGTCTGGAAGTGAGTCAAGTGGGTGTAAAGCCGCATAAACACAGCCGTGAAAGGCCGCTAAACACCATTATAAAAATAAATTACTTTTAAAAACCCGTAAAACAAAGACAGTGAAAGAGAGAGAAATTCTTCCAAAATTCGGTCAGGGGCTGTGATGCAACCTGGATTGACCATATCTAGACACACAGCTGGATGAGACATAAGGGTGGACACTCTTGGGGCTGAGAGGTTGGGTGAGGTTGGGTGAGCAAACACAGACCCTTTAAAGTAATACTGCGTGGTACCCATCCCATGGGTCCCAAGTCTCCAGGTTCAAGGGCATCTTCCTACATCGAAAACATGCATGAGAAACTCAGAAGATGGTACACCGTGTGATTTTGAAAGGTTTCTAAAACGCACCTCATTTCTCATCTCCTTGTGCTCGGGTTCGCCATTCCAGCTACTTTACTAGCAATCTCCCTACTTGGAGAATCAGCACCTTTAACCTCCTGTTCCCTACAGGTTGCAATTTGTCCTGAGGATGAACGGGAAGAGGGGCAACCAATGAGAGAATAGATCTAGCTGTTGGGACAGGCACAGGTCACTCTATTTTCCCATCAGGAAGAAGAATTAACCACAGGCTCAGCCTGCTGCCAGGAACCAGAATAGGGCCTGAGGCTATCCCGTGCTTTTGCGGCCAGCTCTCAAAAAAGACAGTTGAAAAATGGAGCTCAGGGACACTGCAATTCACAAACCCGCAGAGTTATAAGTGATAACTCTCATCCACAGATATATTGAGGGAAGGCAACGAAGAGGATTTGAAAGCAAGGCAGAATTGCAGGAAACAGGTTTCAGGAGGTAGATTCGAATCGCCTTTAAGGCACATGAAAAGCGGCAAAACGTCGACAATGATGCCCTTGGCCAAAAAGGGCGTATGCGTTTTTTCCTGAATATATTCAGGAAAAAACGCATACGCCCTTTTTTACCAACCAAGCAACCTGGAAATGCAAATCAGCGCTACAAAGAAGTCTCGCTTCCCATGGGTCAAAAGGGCCATGCTGCAAAAGGTGTCAAAACAAGAAATGCAGGACAGGCCATGGAGAAATGGCAGCCTTGCTACGCTGATGGGCGGGATGTAAATTGCCAACAGCCACTCTGGAGAAGTGTACGGTGTGTCCTGAAACATCGAAAAAACACAGCTTAGTGAGCATAGGGCACATCCACTCATGGGCGTATAAATTGGGAAAACTAAAAATCAGCAAGACACAGGCACCCCAAAGTTTGGGGCTGCTCTGTTGACAAGAACCTCCACTTCATGACAACTTAAATATCCCAGGAAAGAGAAAAATGGATAAAGAAGTTGTGGTCCTTATGTACAATGGAATATCACTCAGACATGAAATCAATGTCATAAGGCTAGTAGAAGCAAGATGAGTGGACTTAGGTACGACGATTCTAAGTGAAATAAGTCACACAGAAAAAGACACTTATCATAAGCTATCACTTATAGAGGGAATGTAAAAACCGCTACACTTGAACTGAATTACAAAACAGAACAGAGTCACACGTTTAGAAAACACACTATGGCTGCTTAACGGGAAAGGTGAGGTTGGGTGATGCATAAAACAAGGGTTTCAAATTCGCTCAGATACCGTTCCATACACCCAATATGTAATAGACAAGACCTACTCCTTGCTCCGTGAACTGGACTCAACACCCCCTATTCACCGCACAGGAATATATGTGACTAGTAAGAATCTTAAAACCTATGTATTGATATCTGTCTGGAAGTGAGTCAAGTGGGTGTAAAGCCGCATAAACACAGCCGTGAAAAGCAGCTAAACCCCATTATAAAAATAAATTACTTTTAAAAACCCGTAAAACAAAGACAGTGAAAGAGAGAGAAATTCTTACAAAATTCGTTCAGAGGCTGTGATGCAACCTGGATTGACCATATCTACACGCACAGCTGGATGAGACATAAGGGTGGACACTCTTGGGGCTGAAAGGTTGGGTTAGGTTGGGTGAGCAAACGCAGACCCTTCAAAGTAATACTGCGTGGTACCCATCCCATGGGTCCCAAGTCTCCAGGTTCAAGGGCAACTTCCTACATCGAAAACATGCATGAGAAACTCAGAAGATGGTACACCGTGTGATTTTGAAAGTTTTCTAAAACGCACCTCATTTCTCATCTCCTTGTGCTCGGGTTCACCATTCCAGCTACTTTACTAGCAATCTCCCTACTTGGAGAATCAGCACCTTTAACCTCCTGTTCCCTACAGGTTGCAATTTGTCCTGAGGATGAACGGGAAGAGGGGGAACCAATGAGAGACTAGATCTAGGTGTTGGGACAGGCACAGGTCACTCTATTTTCCCATCAGGAAGAAGAATTAACCACAGGCTCAGCCTGCTGCCAGGAACCAGAATAGGGCCTGAGGCAATCCCGTGCTTTTGCGGCCAGCTCTCAAAAAAGACAGTTGAAAAATGGAGCTCAGGGACACTGCAATTCACAAACCCGCAGAGTTATAAGTGATAACTCTCATCCACAGATATATTGAGGGAAGGCAACGAAGAGGATTTGAAAGCAAGGCAGAATTGCAGGAAACAGATTTCAGGAGGTAGATTCGAATCGCCTGTAAAGCACATGAAAAGCGGCAAAACGTCGACAATGATGCCCTTGGCCAAAAAGGGCGTATGCGTTTTTTCCTGAATATATTCAGGAAAAAACGCATACGCCCTTTTTGGCCAACCAAGCAACCTGGAAAGGCAAATCAGCGCTACAAAGAAGTCTCGCTTCCCATGGGTCAAAAGGGCCATGCTGCAAAAAGTGTCAAAACCAGAAATGCAGGACAGGCCATGGAGAAATGGCAGCCTTGCTACGCTGATGGGCGGGATGTAAGTTGCCAACAGCCACTCTGGAGAAGTGTACGGTGTGTCCTGAAACATCGAAAAAACACAGCTTAGGGAGCATAGGGCACGTCCACTCATGGGCGTATAAATTGGGAAAACTAAAAATCAGCAAGACACAGGCACCCCAAAGTTTAGGGCTGCTCTGTTGACAAGAACCTCCACTTCATGACACCTTAAATATCCCAGGAAAGAGAAAAATGGATAAAGAAGTTGTGGTCCTTATGTACAATGCAATATCACTCAGACATGAAATCAATGTCATAAGGCTAGTAGAAGCAAGATGAGTGGACTTAGGTACGACGATTCTAAGTGAAATAAGTCACACAGAAAAAGACACTTATCATAAGCTATCACTTATAGAGGGAATGTAAAAACCGCTACACTTGAACTGAATTACAGAACAGAACAGAATCACACGTTTAGAAAACACACTATGGCTGCTTAACGGGAAAGGTGAGGTGGGGTGATGCATAAATCAAGGGGTTCAAATTCGCTCAGATACCGTTCCATACACCCAATATGTAATAGACAAGACCTACTCCTTGCTCAGTGAACTGGACTCAACACCCCCTATTCACGGCACAAGAATATATGTGACTAGTAAGAATCTTAAAACCTATGTATTGATATCTGTCTGGAAGTGAGTCAAGTGGGTGTAAAGCCGCATAAACACAGCCGTGAAAAGCAGCTAAACCCCATTATAAAAATAAATTACTTTTAAAAACCCGTAAAAGAAAGACAGTGAAAGAGAGAGAAATTTTTACAAAATTCGTTCAGGGGCTGTGATGCCACCTGGATTGACCATATCTAGACCCACAGCTGGATGAGACATAAGGGTGGACACTCTTGGGGCTGAGAGGTTGGGTGAGCAAACGCAGACCCTTTAAAATAATACTGCGTGATACCCATCCCATGGGTCCCAAATCTCCAGGTTCAAGGGCATCTTCCAACATCGAAAACATGCATGAGAAACTCAGAAGATGGTACACCGTGTGATTTTGAAAGGTTTCTAAAACACACCCCATTTCTCATCTCCTTGTGCTCGGGTTCGCCTTTCCAGCTACTTTACTAGCAATCAACTTACTTGGAGAATCAGCACCTTTAACCTCCTGTTCCCTACAGGTTGCAATTTGTCCTGAGGATGAACGGGAAGAGGGGCAACCAATGAGAGACTAGATCTAGGTGTTGGGACAGGCACAGGTCACTCTATTTTCCCATCAGGAAGAAGAATTAATCACAGGCTCAGCCTGCCGCCCAGAAGCACAATAGGGCCTGAGGCAATCCCGCGCTTTTGCGGCCAGCTCCCAAAAAAGCGAGTTGAAAAATGGAGCTCAGGGACACTGCAATTCACAAACCCGCAGAGTTATAAATGATAACTCTCATCCACAGATATATTGAGGGAAGGCAACGAAGAGGATTTGAAAGCAAGGCAGAATTGCAGGAAACAGATTTCAGGAGGTAGATTCGAATCGCCTGTAAAGCACATGAAAAGCGGCAAAACGTCGACAATGATGCCCTTGGCCAAGAAGGGCGTATGCGTTTTTTCCTGAATATATTCAGGAAAAAACGCATACGCACTTTTTGGCCAACCAAGCAACCTGGAAAGGCAAATCAGCGCTACAAAGAAGTCTCGCTTCCCATCGGTCAAAAGGGCCATGCTGCAAAAAGTGACAAAACCAGAAATGCAGGACAGGCCATGGAGAAATGGCAGCCTTGCTACACTGATGGGCGGGATGTAAGTTGCCAACAGCCACTATGGAGAAGTGTACGGTGTGTCCTGAAACATCGAAAAAACACAGCTTAGGGAGCATAGGGCACGTCCACTCATGGGCGTATAAATTGGGAAAACTAAAAATCAGCAAGACACAGGCACCCCAAAGTTTAGGGCTGCTCTGTTGACAAGAACCTCCACTTCATGACACCTTAAATATCCCAGGAAAGAGAAAAATGGATAAAGAAGTTGTGGTCCTTATGTACAATGCAATATCACTCAGACATGAAATCAATGTCATAAGGCTAGTAGAAGCAAGATGAGTGGACTTAGGTACGACGATTCTAAGTGAAATATGTGACACAGAAAAAGACACTTATCATAAGCTATCACTTATAGAGGGAATGTAAAAACCGCTACACTTGAACTGAATTACAGAACAGAACAGAATCACACGTTTAGAAAACACACTATGGCTGCTTAACGGGAAAGGTGAGGTGGGGTGATGCATAAATCAAGGGGTTCAAATTCGCTCAGATACCGTTCCATACACCCAATATGTAATAGACAAGACCTACTCCTTGCTCAGTGAACTGGACTCAACACCCCCTATTCACGGCACAAGAATATATGTGACTAGTAAGAATCTTAAAACCTATGTATTGATATCTGTCTGGAAGTGAGTCAAGTGGGTGTAAAGCCGCATAAACACAGCCGTGAAAAGCAGCTAAACCCCATTATAAAAATAAATTACTTTTAAAAACCCGTAAAACAAAGACAGTGAAAGAGAGAGAAATTTTTACAAAATTCGTTCAGGGGCTGTGATGCCACCTGGATTGACCATATCTAGACCCACAGCTGGATGAGACATAAGGGTGGACACTCTTGGGGCTGAGAGGTTGGGTGAGCAAACGCAGACCCTTTAAAGTAATACTGCGTGATACCCATCCCATGGGTCCCAAATCTCCAGGTTCAAGGGCATCTTCCAACATCGAAAACATGCATGAGAAACTCAGAAGATGGTACACTGTGTGATTTTGAAAGGTTTCTAAAACACACCCCATTTCTCATCTCCTTGTGCTCGGGTTCGCCTTTCCAGCTACTTTACTAGCAATCAACTTACTTGGAGAATCAGCACCTTTAACCTCCTGTTCCCTACAGGTTGCAATTTGTCCTGAGGATGAACGGGAAGAGGGGCAACCAATGAGAGACTAGATCTAGGTGTTGGGACAGGCACAGGTCACTCTATTTTCCCATCAGGAAGAAGAATTAATCACAGGCTCAGCCTGCCGCCCAGAAGCACAATAGGGCCTGAGGCAATCCCGCGCTTTTGCGGCCAGCTCCCAAAAAAGCGAGTTGAAAAATGGAGCTCAGGGACACTGCAATTCACAAACCCGCAGAGTTATAAATGATAACTCTCATCCACAGATATATTGAGGGAAGGCAACGAAGAGGATTTGAAAGCAAGGCAGAATTGCAGGAAACAGATTTCAGGAGGTAGATTCGAATCGCCTGTAAAGCACATGAAAAGCGGCAAAACGTCGACAATGATGCCCTTGGCCAAGAAGGGCGTATGCGTTTTTTCCTGAATATATTCAGGAAAAAACGCATACGCACTTTTTGGCCAACCAAGCAACCTGGAAAGGCAAATCAGCGCTACAAAGAAGTCTCGCTTCCCATCGGTCAAAAGGGCCATGCTGCAAAAAGTGTCAAAACCAGAAATGCAGGACAGGCCATGGAGAAATGGCAGCCTTGCTACACTGATGGGCGGGATGTAAGTTGCCAACAGCCACTATGGAGAAGTGTACGGTGTGTCCTGAAACATCGAAAAAACACAGCTTAGGGAGCATAGGGCACGTCCACTCATGGGCGTATAAATTGGGAAAACTAAAAATCAGCAATACACAGGCACCCCAAAGTTTGGGGCTGCTCTGTTGACAAGAACCTCCACTTCATGACACCTTAAATATCCCAGGAAAGAGAAAAATGGATAAAGAAGTTGTGGTCCTTATGTACAATGGAATATCACTCAGACATGAAATCAATGTCATAAGGCTAGTAGAAGCAAGATGAGTGGACTTAGGTACGACGATTCTAAGTGAAATAAGTCACACAGAAAAAGACACTTATCATAAGCTATCGCTTATAGAGGGAATGTAAAAACCGCTACACTTGAACTGAATTACAGAACAGAACAGAATCACACGTTTAGAAAACACACTATGGCTGCTTAACGGGAAAGGTGAGGTGGGGTGATGCATAAAACAAGGGGTTCAAATTCGCTCAGATACTGTTCCATACACCCAATATGTAATAGACAAGACCTACTCCTTGCTCAGTGAACTGGACTCAACACCCCCTATTCACCGCACAAGAATATATGTGACTAGTAAGACCCTTAAAACCTATGTATTGATATCTGTCTGGAAGTGAGTCAAGTGGGTGTAAAGCCGCATAAACACAGCCGTGAAAGGCCGCTAAACACCATTATAAAAATAAATTACTTTTAAAAACCCGTAAAACAAAGACAGTGAAAGAGAGAGAAATTCTTCCAAAATTCGGTCAGGGGCTGTGATGCAACCTGGATTGACCATATCTAGACACACAGCTGGATGAGACATAAGGGTGGACACTCTTGGGGCTGAGAGGTTGGGTGAGGTTGGGTGAGCAAACACAGACCCTTTAAAGTAATACTGCGTGGTACCCATCCCATGGGTCCCAAGTCTCCAGGTTCAAGGGCATCTTCCTACATCGAAAACATGCATGAGAAACTCAGAAGATGGTACACCGTGTGATTTTGAAAGGTTTCTAAAACGCACCTCATTTCTCATCTCCTTGTGCTCGGGTTCGCCATTCCAGCTACTTTACTAGCAATCTCCCTACTTGGAGAATCAGCACCTTTAACCTCCTGTTCCCTACAGGTTGCAATTTGTCCTGAGGATGAACGGGAAGAGGGGCAACCAATGAGAGAATAGATCTAGCTGTTGGGACAGGCACAGGTCACTCTATTTTCCCATCAGGAAGAAGAATTAACCACAGGCTCAGCCTGCTGCCAGGAACCAGAATAGGGCCTGAGGCTATCCCGTGCTTTTGCGGCCAGCTCTCAAAAAAGACAGTTGAAAAATGGAGCTCAGGGACACTGCAATTCACAAACCCGCAGAGTTATAAGTGATAACTCTCATCCACAGATATATTGAGGGAAGGCAACGAAGAGGATTTGAAAGCAAGGCAGAATTGCAGGAAACAGGTTTCAGGAGGTAGATTCGAATCGCCTTTAAGGCACATGAAAAGCGGCAAAACGTCGACAATGATGCCCTTGGCCAAAAAGGGCGTATGCGTTTTTTCCTGAATATATTCAGGAAAAAACGCATACGCCCTTTTTTACCAACCAAGCAACCTGGAAATGCAAATCAGCGCTACAAAGAAGTCTCGCTTCCCATGGGTCAAAAGGGCCATGCTGCAAAAGGTGTCAAAACAAGAAATGCAGGACAGGCCATGGAGAAATGGCAGCCTTGCTACGCTGATGGGCGGGATGTAAATTGCCAACAGCCACTCTGGAGAAGTGTACGGTGTGTCCTGAAACATCGAAAAAACACAGCTTAGTGAGCATAGGGCACATCCACTCATGGGCGTATAAATTGGGAAAACTAAAAATCAGCAAGACACAGGCACCCCAAAGTTTGGGGCTGCTCTGTTGACAAGAACCTCCACTTCATGACAACTTAAATATCCCAGGAAAGAGAAAAATGGATAAAGAAGTTGTGGTCCTTATGTACAATGGAATATCACTCAGACATGAAATCAATGTCATAAGGCTAGTAGAAGCAAGATGAGTGGACTTAGGTACGACGATTCTAAGTGAAATAAGTCACACAGAAAAAGACACTTATCATAAGCTATCACTTATAGAGGGAATGTAAAAACCGCTACACTTGAACTGAATTACAAAACAGAACAGAGTCACACGTTTAGAAAACACACTATGGCTGCTTAACGGGAAAGGTGAGGTTGGGTGATGCATAAAACAAGGGTTTCAAATTCGCTCAGATACCGTTCCATACACCCAATATGTAATAGACAAGACCTACTCCTTGCTCCGTGAACTGGACTCAACACCCCCTATTCACCGCACAGGAATATATGTGACTAGTAAGAATCTTAAAACCTATGTATTGATATCTGTCTGGAAGTGAGTCAAGTGGGTGTAAAGCCGCATAAACACAGCCGTGAAAAGCAGCTAAACCCCATTATAAAAATAAATTACTTTTAAAAACCCGTAAAACAAAGACAGTGAAAGAGAGAGAAATTCTTACAAAATTCGTTCAGAGGCTGTGATGCAACCTGGATTGACCATATCTACACGCACAGCTGGATGAGACATAAGGGTGGACACTCTTGGGGCTGAAAGGTTGGGTTAGGTTGGGTGAGCAAACGCAGACCCTTCAAAGTAATACTGCGTGGTACCCATCCCATGGGTCCCAAGTCTCCAGGTTCAAGGGCAACTTCCTACATCGAAAACATGCATGAGAAACTCAGAAGATGGTACACCGTGTGATTTTGAAAGTTTTCTAAAACGCACCTCATTTCTCATCTCCTTGTGCTCGGGTTCACCATTCCAGCTACTTTACTAGCAATCTCCCTACTTGGAGAATCAGCACCTTTAACCTCCTGTTCCCTACAGGTTGCAATTTGTCCTGAGGATGAACGGGAAGAGGGGGAACCAATGAGAGACTAGATCTAGCTGTTGGGACAGGCACAGGTCACTCTATTTTCCCATCAGGAAGAAGAATTAACCACAGGCTCAGCCTGCTGCCAGGAACCAGAATAGGGCCTGAGGCAATCCCGTGCTTTTGCGGCCAGCTCTCAAAAAAGACAGTTGAAAAATGGAGCTCAGGGACACTGCAATTCACAAACCCGCAGAGTTATAAGTGATAACTCTCATCCACAGATATATTGAGGGAAGGCAACGAAGAGGATTTGAAAGCAAGGCAGAATTGCAGGAAACAGATTTCAGGAGGTAGATTCGAATCGCCTGTAAAGCACATGAAAAGCGGCAAAACGTCGACAATGATGCCCTTGGCCAAAAAGGGCGTATGCGTTTTTTCCTGAATATATTCAGGAAAAAACGCATACGCCCTTTTTGGCCAACCAAGCAACCTGGAAAGGCAAATCAGCGCTACAAAGAAGTCTCGCTTCCCATGGGTCAAAAGGGCCATGCTGCAAAAAGTGTCAAAACCAGAAATGCAGGACAGGCCATGGAGAAATGGCAGCCTTGCTACGCTGATGGGCGGGATGTAAGTTGCCAACAGCCACTCTGGAGAAGTGTACGGTGTGTCCTGAAACATCGAAAAAACACAGCTTAGGGAGCATAGGGCACGTCCACTCATGGGCGAATAAATTGGGAAAACTAAAAATCAGCAAGACACAGGCACCCCAAAGTTTAGGGCTGCTCTGTTGACAAGAACCTCCACTTCATGGCACCTTAAATATCCCAGGAATGAGAAAAATGGATAAAGAAGTTGTGGTCCTTATGTACAATGGAATATCACTCAGACATGAAATCAATGTCATAAGGCTAGTAGAAGCAAGATGAGTGGATTTAGGTACGACGATTCTAAGTGAAATAAGTCACACAGAAAAAGACACTTATCATAAGCTATCACTTATAGAGGGGATGTAAAACCCGCTACACTTGAACTGAATTACAAAACAGAACAGAGTCACACGTTTAGAAAACACACTATGGCTGCTTAACGGGAAAGGTGAGGTGGGGTGATGCATAAAACAAGGGTTTCAAATTCACTCAGATACCGTTCCATACACCCAATATGTAATAGACAAGACCTACTCCTTGCTCAGTGAACTGGACTCAACACCCCCTATTCACCGCACAAGAATATATGTGACTAGTAAGAATCTTAAAACCTATGTATTGATATCTGTCTGGAAGTGAGTCAAGTGGGTGTAAAGCCGCATAAACACAGCCGTGAAAAGCAGCTAAACCCCATTATAAAAATAAATTACTTTTAAAAACCCGTAAAACAAAGACAGTGAAAGAGAGAGAAATTCTTACAAAATTCGTTCAGAGGCTGTGATGCAACCTGGATTGACCATATCTAGACCCACAGCTGGATGAGACATAAGGGTGGACACTCTTGGGGCTGAAAGGTTGGGTGAGGTTGGGTGAGCAAACGCAGACCCTTTAAAGTAATACTGCGTGGTACCCATCCCATGGGTCCCAAATCTCCAGGTTCAAGGGCATCTTCCTACATTGAAAACATGCATGAGTAACCCAGAAGATGGTACACCGTGTGATTTTGAAAAGTTTCTAATACGCACCTCATTTCTCATCTCCTTGTGCTCGGGTTCGCCTTTCCAGCTACTTTACTAGCAATCTCCCTACTTGGAGAATCAGCACCTTTAAGCTCCTGTTCCCTACAGGTTGCAATTTGTCCTGAGGTGAACGGGAAGAGGGGCAACCAATGAGAGACTACATCTAGGTGTTGAGACAGGCACAGGTCACTCTATTTTCCCATCAGGAAGAAGAATTAACCACAGGCTCAGCCTGCCGCCCAGAAGCAGAATAGGGCCTGAGGCAATCCCGCGCTTTTGCGGCCAGCTCCCAAAAAAGCGAGTTGAAAAATGGAGCTCAGGGACACTGCAATTCACAAACCCGCAGAGTTATAAATGATAACTCTCATCCACAGATATATTGAGGGAAGGCAACGAAGAGGATTTGAAAGCAAGGTAGAATTGCAGGAAACAGATTTCAGGAGGTAGATTTGAATCGCATTTAAAGCACATGAAAAGCGGCAAAACGTGGACAATGATGCCCTTGGCCAAACAGGGCGTATGCGTTTTTTCCTGAATATATTCAGGAAAAAACGCATACGCCCTTTTTAGCCAACCTAGCAACCTGGAAAGGCAAATCAGCGCTACAAAGAAGTACCGCTTCCCATCGGTCAAAAGGGTCATGCTGCAAAAAGTGTCAAAACCAGAAATGCAGGACAGGCCATGGAGAAATGGCAGCCTTGCTACGCTGATGGGCGGGATGTAAATTGCCAACAGCCACTCTGGAGAAGTGTACGGTGTGTCCTGAAACATCGAAAAAACACAGCTTAGGGAGCATAGGGCACGTCCACTCATGGGCGTATAAATTGGGAAAACTAAAAATCAGCAAGACACAGGCACCCCAAAGTTTAGGGCTGCTCTGTTGACAAGAACCTCCACTTCATGACACCTTAAATATCCCAGGAAAGAGAAAAATGGATAAAGAAGTTGTGGTCCTTATGTACAATGGAATATCACTCAGACATGAAATCAATGTCATAAGGCTAGTAGAAGCAAGATGAGTGGATTTAGGTACGACGATTCTAAGTGAAATAAGTCACACAGAAAAAGACACTTATCATAAGCTATCACTTATAGAGGGGATGTAAAACCCGCTACACTTGAACTGAATTACAAAACAGAACAGAGTCACACGTTTAGAAAACACACTATGGCTGCTTAACGGGAAAGGTGAGGTGGGGTGATGCATAAAACAAGGGTTTCAAATTCGCTCAGATACCGTTCCATACACCCAATATGTAATAGACAAGACCTACTCCTTGCTCAGTGAACTGGACTCAACACCCCCTATTCACCGCACAAGAATATATGTGACTAGTAAGAATCTTAAAACCTATGTATTGATATCTGTCTGGAAGTGAGTCAAGTGGGTGTAAAGCCGCATAAACACAGCCGTGAAAAGCAGCTAAACCCCATTATAAAAATAAATTACTTTTAAAAACCCGTAAAACAAAGACAGTGAAAGTGAGAGAAATTCTTACAAAATTCGTTCAGAGGCTGTGATGCAACATGGATTGACCATATCTAGACCCACAGCTGGATGAGACATAAGGGTGGACACTCTTGGGGCTGAAAGTTTGGGTGAGGTTGGGTGAGCAAACGCAGACCCTTTAAAGTAATACTGCGTGGTACCCATCCCATGGGTCCCAAATCTCCAGGTTCAAGGGCATCTTCCTACATTGAAAACATGCATGAGTAACACAGAAGATGGTACACCGTGTGATTTTGAAAGGTTTCTAATACGCACCTCATTTCTCATCTCCTTGTGCTCGGGTTCGCCTTTCCAGCTACTTTACTAGCAATCTCCCTACTTGGAGAATCAGCACCTTTAAGCTCCTCTTCCCTACAGGTTGCAATTTGTCCTGAGGATGAACGGGAAGAGGGGCAAAGAATGCTAGACCAGATCTAGGTGTTGGGACAGGCACAGGTCACTCTATTTTCCCATTAGGAAGAAGAATTAACCACAGGCTCAGCCTGCCGCCCAGAAGCAGAATAGGGCCTGAGGTAATCCCGCGCTTTTGCGGCCAGCTCCCAAAAAAGCGAGTTGAAAAATGGAGCTCAGGGACACTGCAATTCACAAACCCGCAGAGTTATAAATGATAACTCTCATCCACAGATATATTGAGGGAAGGAAACGAAGAGGATTTGAAAGCAAGGCAGAATTGCAGGAAACAGATTTCAGGAGGTAGATTCGAATCGCCTTTAAAGCACATGAAAAGCGGCAAAACGACGACAATGATGCCCTTGGCCAAAAAGGGCGTATGCGTTTTTTCCTGAATATATTCAGGAAAAAACGCATACGCCCTTTTTGGCCAACCAAGCAACCTGGAAAGGCAAATCTGCGCTACAAAGAGGTCTCGCTTCCCATCGGTCAAAAGCTCCATGCTGCAAAAAGTGTCAAAACCAGAAATGCAGGACAGGCCATGGAGAAATGGCAGCCTTGCTACGCTGATGAGCGGGATGTAAGTTGCCAACAGCCACTCTGGAGAAGTGTACGGTGTGTCCTGAAACATCGAAAAAACACAGCTTAGGGAGCATAGGGCACGTCCACTCATGGGCGTATAAATTGGGAAAACTAAAAATCAGCAAGACACAGGCACCCCAAAGTTTAGGGCTGCTCTGTTGACAAGAACCTCCACTTCATGACACCTTAAATATCCCAGGAATGAGAAAAATGGATAAAGAAGTTGTGGTCCTTATGTACAATGCAATATCACTCAGACATGAAATCAATGTCATAAGGCTAGTAGAAGCAAGATGAGTGGACTTAGGTACGACGATTCTAAGGGAAATAAGTCACAGAGAAAAAGACACTTATCATAAGCTATCACTTATAGAGGGAATGTAAAAACCGCTACACTTGAACTGAATTACAAAACAGAACAGAGTCACACGTTTAGAAAACACACTATGGCTGCTTAACGGGAAAGGTGAGGTGGGGTGATGCATAAAACAAGGGGTTCAAATTTGCTCAGATACCGTTCCATACACCCAATATGTAATAGACAAGACCTACTCCTTGCTCCGTGAACTGGACTCAACACCCCCTATTCACTGCACAAGAATATATGTGACTAGTAACAATCTTAAAACCTATGTATTGATATCTGTCTGGAAGTGAGTCAAGTGGGTGTAAATCCGCATAAACACAGCCGTGAAAAGCAGCTAAACCCCATTATAAAAATAAATTACTTTTGAAAACCCGTAAAACAAAGACAGTGAAAGAGAGAGAAATTCTTACAAAATTCGTTCAGGGGCTGTGATGCCACCTGGATTGACCATATCTAGACCCACAGCTGGATGAGACATAAGGGTGGACACTCTTGGGGCTGAGAGGTTGGGTGAGCAAACGCAGACCCTTTAAAGTAATACTGCGTGGTACCCATCCCATGGGTCCCAAATCTCCAGGTTCAAGGGCATCTTCCTACATCGAAAACATGCATGAGAAACTCAGAAGATGGTACACCGTGTGATTTTGAAAGGTTTCTAAAACACACCCCATTTCTCATCTCCTTGTGCTCGGGTTCGCCTTTCCAGCTACTTTACTAGCAATCAACTTACTTGGAGAATCAGCACCTTTAACCTCCTGTTCCCTACAGGTTGCAATTTGTCCTGAGGATGAACGGGAAGAGGGGCAACCAATGAGAGACTAGATCTAGGTGTTGGGACAGGCACAGGTCACTCTATTTTCCCATCAGGAAGAAGAATTAATCACAGGCTCAGCCTGCAGCCCAGAAGCACAATAGGGCCTGAGGCAATCCCGCGCTTTTGCGGCCAGCTCCCAAAAAAGCGAGTAGAAAAATGGAGCTCAGGGACACTGCAATTCACAAACCCGCAGAGTTATAAATGATAACTCTCATCCACAGATATATTGAGGGAAGGCAACGAAGAGGATTTGAAAGCAAGGCAGAATTGCAGGAAACAGATTTCAGGAGGTAGATTCGAATCGCCTGTAAAGCACATGAAAAGCGGCAAAACGTCGACAATGATGCCCTTGGCCAAAAAGGGCGTATGCGTTTTTTCCTGAATATATTCAGGAAAAAACGCATACGCCCTTTTTGGCCAACCAAGCAACCTGGAAAGGCAAATCAGCGCTACAAAGAAGTCTCGCTTCCCATCGGTCAAAAGGGCCATGCTGCAAAAAGTGTCAAAACCAGAAATGTAGGACAGGCCATGGAGAAATGGCAGCCTTGCTACGCTGATGGGCGGGATGTAAATTGCCAACAGCCACTCTGGAGAAGTGTACGGTGTGTCCTGAAACATCGAAAAAACACAGCTTAGTGAGCATAGGGCACGTCCACTCATGGGCGCATAAATTGGGAAAACTAAAAATCAGCAAGACACAGGCACCCCAAAGTTTGGGGCTGCTCTGTTGACAAGAACCTCCACTTCATGACACCTTAAATATCCCAGGAAAGAGAAAAATGGATAAAGAAGTTGTGGTCCTTATGTACAATGGAATATCACTCAGACATGAAATCAATGTCATAAGGCTAGTAGAAGCAAGATGAGTGGACTTAGGTACGACGATTCTAAGTGAAATAAGTCACACAGAAAAAGACACTTATCATAAGCTATCACTTATAGAGGGAATGTAAAAACCGCTACACTTGAACTGAATTACAGAACAGAACAGAATCACACGTTTAGAAAACACACTATGGCTGCTTAACGGGAAAGGTGAGGTGGGGTGATGCATAAAACAAGGGGTTCAAATTCGCTCAGATACCGTTCCATACACCCAAAATGTAATAGACAAGACCTACTCCTTGCTCAGTTAACTGGACTCAACACCCCCTATTCACCGCACAAGAATATATGTGACTAGTAACAATCTTAAAACCTATGTATTGATATCTGTCTGGAAGTGAGTCAAGTGGGTGTAAATCCGCATAAACACAGCCGTGAAAAGCAGCTAAACCCCATTATAAAAATAAATTACTTTTAAAAACCCGTAAAACAAAGACAGTGAAAGAGAGAGAAATTCTTACAAAATTCGTTCAGGGGCTGTGATGCCCCCTGGATTGACCATATCTAGACCCACAGCTGGATGAGACATAAGGGTGGACACTCTTGGGGCTTAGAGGTTGGGTGAGCAAACGCAGACCCTTTAAAGTAATACTGCGTGGTACCCATCCCATGGGTCCCAAGTCTCCAGGTTCAAGGGCATCTTCCTACATCGAAAACATGCATGAGAAACTCAGAAGATGGTACACCGTGTGATTTTGAAAGGTTTCTAAAACGCACCTCATTTCTCATCTCCTTGTGCTCGGGTTCGCCATTCCAGCTACTTTACTAGCAATCTCCCTACTTGGAGAATCAGCACCTTTAACCTCCTGTTCCCTACAGGTTGCAATTTGTCCTGAGGATGAACGGGAAGAGGGGCAACCAATGAGAGACTAGATCTAGGTGTTGGGACAGGCACAGGTCACTCTATTTTCCCATCAGGAAGAAGAATTAATCACTGGCTCAGCCTGCAGCCCAGAAGCACAATAGGGACTGAGGCAATCCCGCGCTTTTGCGGCCAGCTCCCAAAAAAGCGAGTTGAAAAATGGAGCTCAGGGACACTGCAATTCACAAACCCGCAGAGTTATAAATGATAACTCTCATCCACAGATATATTGAGGGAAGGCAACGAAGAGGATTTGAAAGCAAGGCAGAATTGCAGGAAACAGATTTCAGGAGGTAGATTCGAATCGCCTGTAAAGCACATGAAAAGCGGCAAAACGTCGACAATGATGCCCTTGGCCAAAAAGGGCGTATGCGTTTTTTCCTGAATATATTCAGGAAAAAACGCATACGCCCTTTTTGGCCAACCAAGCAACCTGGAAAGGCAAATCAGCGCTACAAAGTAGTCTCGCTTCCCATCGGTCAAAAGGGCCATGCTGCAAAAAGTGTCAAAACCAGAAATGCAGGACAGGCCATGGAGAAATGGCAGCCTTGCTACGCTGATGGGCGGGATGTAAATTGCCAACAGCCACTCTGGAGAAGTGTACGGTGTGTCCTGAAACATCGAAAAAACACAGCTTAGTGAGCATAGGGCACGTCCACTCATGGGCGCATAAAGTGGGAAAACTAAAAATCAGCAAGACACAGGCACCCCAAAGTTTGGGGCTGCTCTGTTGACAAGAACCTCCACTTCATGACACCTTAAATATCCCAGGAAAGAGAAAAATGGATAAAGAAGTTGTGGTCCTTATGTACAATGGAATATCACTCAGACATGAAATCAATGTCATAAGGCTAGTAGAAGCAAGATGAGTGGACTTAGGTACGACGATTCTAAGTGAAATAAGTCACACAGAAAAAGACACTTATCATAAGCTATCACTTATAGAGGGAATGTAAAAACCGCTACACTTGAACTGAATTACAGAACAGAACAGAATCACACGTTTAGAAAACACACTATGGCTGCTTAACGGGAAAGGTGAGGTGGGGTGATGCATAAAACAAGGGGTTCAAATTCGCTCAGATACCGTTCCATACACCCAATATGTAATAGACAAGACCTACTCCTTGCTCAGTGAACTGGACTCAACACCCCCTATTCACCGCACAAGAATATATGTGACTAGTAACAATCTTAAAACCTATGTATTGATATCTGTCTGGAAGTGAGTCAAGTGGGTGTAAAGCCGCATAAACACAGCCGTGAAAAGCAGCTAAACCCCATTATAAAAATAAATTACTTTTAAAAACCCGTAAAACAAAGACAGTGAAAGAGAGAGAAATTCTTACAAAATTCGTTCAGGGGCTGTGATGCCCCCTGGATTGACCATATCTAGACCCACAGCTGGATGAGACATAAGGGTGGACACTCTTGGGGCTGAGAGGTTGGGTGAGCAAACGCAGACCCTTTAAATTAATACTGCGTGGTACCCATCCCATGGGTCCCAAGTCTCCAGGTTCAAGGGCATCTTCCTACATCGAAAACATGCATGAGAAACTCAGAAGATGGTACACCGTGTGATTTTGAAAGGTTTCTAAAACGCACCTCATTTCTCATCTCCTTGTGCTCGGGTTCGCCATTCCAGCTACTTTACTAGCAATCTCCCTACTTGGAGAATCAGCACCTTTAACCTCCTGTTCCCTACAGGTTGCAATTTGTCCTGAGGATGAACGGGAAGAGGGGCAACCAATGAGAGACTAGATCTAGCTGTTGGGACAGGCACAGGTCACTCTATTTTCCCATCAGGAAGAAGAATTTACCACAGGCTCAGCCTGCTGCCAGGAACCAGAATAGGGCCTGAGGCAATCCCGTGCTTTTGCGGCCAGCTCTCAAAAAAGACAGTTGAAAAATGGAGCTCAGGGACACTGCAATTCACAAACCCGCAGAGTTATAAGTGATAACTCTCATCCACAGATATATTGAGGGAAGTCAACGAAGAGGATTTGAAAGCAAGGCAGAATTGCAGGAAACAGGTTTCAGGAGGTAGATTCGAATCGCCTTTAAGGCACATGAAAAGCGGCAAAACGTCGACAATGATGCCCTTGGCCAAAAAGGGCGTATGCGTTTTTTCCTGAATATATTCAGGAAAAAACGCATAAGCCCTTTTTTGCCAACCAAGCAACCTGGAAATGCAAATCAGCGCTACAAAGAAGTCTCGCTTCCCATGGGTCAAAAGGGCCATGCTGCAAAAAGTGTCAAAACAAGAAATGCAGGACAGGCCATGGAGAAATGGCAGCCTTGCTACGCTGATGGGCGGGATGTAAATTGCCAACAGCCACTCTGGAGAAGTGTACGGTGTGTCCTGAAACATCGAAAAAACACAGCTTAGTGAGCATAGGGCACATCCACTCATGGGCGTATAAATTGGGAAAACTAAAAATCAGCAAGACACAGGCACCCCAAAGTTTGGGGCTGCTCTGTTGACAAGAACCTCCACTTCATGACACCTTAAATATCCCAGGAAAGAGAAAAATGGATAAAAAAGTTGTGGTCCTTATGTAAAATGGAATATCACTCAGACATGAAATCAATGTCATAAGGCTAGTAGAAGCAAGATGAGTTGACTTAGGTACGACGATTCTAAGTGAAATAAGTCACACAGAAAAAGACACTTATCATAAGCTATCACTTATAGAGGGAATGTAAAAACCGCTACACTTGAACTGAATTACAAAACAGAACAGAGTCACACGTTTAGAAAACACACTATGGCTGCTTAACGGGAAAGGTGAGGTGGGGTGATGCATAAAACAAGGGGTTCAAATTTGCTCAGATACCGTTCCATACACCCAATATGTAATAGACAAGACCTACTCCTTGCTCCGTGAACTGGACTCAACACCCCCTATTCACCGCACAAGAATATATGTGACTAGTAACAATCTTAAAACCTATGTATTGATATCTGTCTGGAAGTGAGTCAAGTGGGTGTAAATCCGCATAAACTCAGCCGTGAAAAGCAGCTAAACCCCATTATAAAAATAAATTACTTTTAAAAACCCGTAAAACAAAGACAGTGAAAGAGAGAGAAATTCTTACAAAATTCGTTCAGGGGCTGTGATGCCACCTGGATTGACCATATCTAGACCCACAGCTGGATGAGACATAAGGGTGGACACTCTTGGGGCTGAGAGGTTGGGTGAGCAAACGCAGACCCTTTAAAGTAATACTGCGTGGTACCCATCCCATGGGTCCCAAATCTCCAGGTTCAAGGGCATCTTCCTACATCGAAAACATGCATGAGAAACTCAGAAGATGGTACACCGTGTGATTTTGAAAGGTTTCTAAAACACACCCCATTTCTCATCTCCTTGTGCTCGGGTTCGCCTTTCCAGCTACTTTACTAGCAATCAACTTACTTGGAGAATCAGCACCTTTAAAATCCTGTTCCCTACAGGTTGCAATTTGTCCTGAGGATGAACGGGAAGAGGGGCAACCAATGAGAGACTAGATATAGGTGTTGGGACAGGCACAGGTCACTCTATTTTCCCATCAGGAAGAAGAAATAATCACAGGCTCAGCCTGCAGCCCAGAAGCACAATAGGGCCTGAGGCAATCCCGCGCTTTTGCGGCCAGCTCCCAAAAAAGCGAGTTGAAAAATGGAGCTCAGGGACACTGCAATTCACAAACCCGCAGAGTTATAAATGATAACTCTCATCCACAGATATATTGAGGGAAGGCAACGAAGAGGATTTGAAAGCAAGGCAGAATTGCAGGAAACAGATTTCAGGAGGTAGATTCGAATCGCCTGTAAAGCACATGAAAAGCGGCAAAACGTCGACAATGATGCCCTTGGCCAAAAAGGGCGTATGCGTTTTTTCCTGAATATATTCAGGAAAAAACGCATACGCCCTTTTTGGCCAACCAAGCAACCTGGAAAGGCAAATCAGCGCTACAAAAAAGTCTCGCTTCCCATGGGTCAAAAGGGCCATGCTGCAAAAAGTGTCAAAACCAGAAATGCAGGACAGGCCATGGAGAAATGGCAGCCTTGCTACGCTGATGGGCGGGATGTAAATTGCCAACAGCCACTCTGGAGAAGTGTACGGTGTGTCCTGAAACATCGAAAAAACACAGCTTAGTGAGCATAGGGCACGTCCACTCATGGGCGCATAAAGTGGGAAAACTAAAAATCAGCAAGACACAGGCACCCCAAAGTTTGGGGCTGCTCTGTTGACAAGAACCTCCACTTCATGACACCTTAAATATCCCAGGAAAGAGAAAAATGGATAAAGAAGTTGTGGTCCTTATGTACAATGGAATATCACTCAGACATGAAATCAATGTCATAAGGCTAGTAGAAGCAAGATGAGTGGACTTAGGTACGACGATTCTAAGTGAAATAAGTCACACAGAAAAAGACACTTATCATAAGCTATCGCTTATAGAGGGAATGTAAAAACCGCTACACTTGAACTGAATTACAGAACAGAACAGAATCACACGTTTAGAAAACACACTATGGCTGCTTAACGGGAAAGGTGAGGTGGGGTGATGCATAAAACAAGGGGTTCAAATTCGCTCAGATACTGTTCCATACACCCAATATGTAATAGACAAGACCTACTCCTTGCTCAGTGAACTGGACTCAACACCCCCTATTCACCGCACAAGAATATATGTGACTAGTAAGACCCTTAAAACCTATGTATTGATATCTGTCTGGAAGTGAGTCAAGTGGGTGTAAAGCCGCATAAACACAGCCGTGAAAGGCCGCTAAACACCATTATAAAAATAAATTACTTTTAAAAACCCGTAAAACAAAGACAGTGAAAGAGAGAGAAATTCTTCCAAAATTCGGTCAGGGGCTGTGATGCAACCTGGATTGACCATATCTAGACACACAGCTGGATGAGACATAAGGGTGGACACTCTTGGGGCTGAGAGGTTGGGTGAGGTTGGGTGAGCAAACACAGACCCTTTAAAGTAATACTGCGTGGTACCCATCCCATGGGTCCCAAGTCTCCAGGTTCAAGGGCATCTTCCTACATCGAAAACATGCATGAGAAACTCAGAAGATGGTACACCGTGTGATTTTGAAAGGTTTCTAAAACGCACCTCATTTCTCATCTCCTTGTGCTCGGGTTCGCCATTCCAGCTACTTTACTAGCAATCTCCCTACTTGGAGAATCAGCACCTTTAACCTCCTGTTCCCTACAGGTTGCAATTTGTCCTGAGGATGAACGGGAAGAGGGGCAACCAATGAGAGAATAGATCTAGCTGTTGGGACAGGCACAGGTCACTCTATTTTCCCATCAGGAAGAAGAATTAACCACAGGCTCAGCCTGCTGCCAGGAACCAGAATAGGGCCTGAGGCTATCCCGTGCTTTTGCGGCCAGCTCTCAAAAAAGACAGTTGAAAAATGGAGCTCAGGGACACTGCAATTCACAAACCCGCAGAGTTATAAGTGATAACTCTCATCCACAGATATATTGAGGGAAGGCAACGAAGAGGATTTGAAAGCAAGGCAGAATTGCAGGAAACAGGTTTCAGGAGGTAGATTCGAATCGCCTTTAAGGCACATGAAAAGCGGCAAAACGTCGACAATGATGCCCTTGGCCAAAAAGGGCGTATGCGTTTTTTCCTGAATATATTCAGGAAAAAACGCATACGCCCTTTTTTACCAACCAAGCAACCTGGAAATGCAAATCAGCGCTACAAAGAAGTCTCGCTTCCCATGGGTCAAAAGGGCCATGCTGCAAAAGGTGTCAAAACAAGAAATGCAGGACAGGCCATGGAGAAATGGCAGCCTTGCTACGCTGATGGGCGGGATGTAAATTGCCAACAGCCACTCTGGAGAAGTGTACGGTGTGTCCTGAAACATCGAAAAAACACAGCTTAGTGAGCATAGGGCACATCCACTCATGGGCGTATAAATTGGGAAAACTAAAAATCAGCAAGACACAGGCACCCCAAAGTTTGGGGCTGCTCTGTTGACAAGAACCTCCACTTCATGACAACTTAAATATCCCAGGAAAGAGAAAAATGGATAAAGAAGTTGTGGTCCTTATGTACAATGGAATATCACTCAGACATGAAATCAATGTCATAAGGCTAGTAGAAGCAAGATGAGTGGACTTAGGTACGACGATTCTAAGTGAAATAAGTCACACAGAAAAAGACACTTATCATAAGCTATCACTTATAGAGGGAATGTAAAAACCGCTACACTTGAACTGAATTACAAAACAGAACAGAGTCACACGTTTAGAAAACACACTATGGCTGCTTAACGGGAAAGGTGAGGTTGGGTGATGCATAAAACAAGGGTTTCAAATTCGCTCAGATACCGTTCCATACACCCAATATGTAATAGACAAGACCTACTCCTTGCTCCGTGAACTGGACTCAACACCCCCTATTCACCGCACAGGAATATATGTGACTAGTAAGAATCTTAAAACCTATGTATTGATATCTGTCTGGAAGTGAGTCAAGTGGGTGTAAAGCCGCATAAACACAGCCGTGAAAAGCAGCTAAACCCCATTATAAAAATAAATTACTTTTAAAAACCCGTAAAACAAAGACAGTGAAAGAGAGAGAAATTCTTACAAAATTCGTTCAGAGGCTGTGATGCAACCTGGATTGACCATATCTACACGCACAGCTGGATGAGACATAAGGGTGGACACTCTTGGGGCTGAAAGGTTGGGTTAGGTTGGGTGAGCAAACGCAGACCCTTCAAAGTAATACTGCGTGGTACCCATCCCATGGGTCCCAAGTCTCCAGGTTCAAGGGCAACTTCCTACATCGAAAACATGCATGAGAAACTCAGAAGATGGTACACCGTGTGATTTTGAAAGTTTTCTAAAACGCACCTCATTTCTCATCTCCTTGTGCTCGGGTTCACCATTCCAGCTACTTTACTAGCAATCTCCCTACTTGGAGAATCAGCACCTTTAACCTCCTGTTCCCTACAGGTTGCAATTTGTCCTGAGGATGAACGGGAAGAGGGGGAACCAATGAGAGACTAGATCTAGCTGTTGGGACAGGCACAGGTCACTCTATTTTCCCATCAGGAAGAAGAATTAACCACAGGCTCAGCCTGCTGCCAGGAACCAGAATAGGGCCTGAGGCAATCCCGTGCTTTTGCGGCCAGCTCTCAAAAAAGACAGTTGAAAAATGGAGCTCAGGGACACTGCAATTCACAAACCCGCAGAGTTATAAGTGATAACTCTCATCCACAGATATATTGAGGGAAGGCAACGAAGAGGATTTGAAAGCAAGGCAGAATTGCAGGAAACAGATTTCAGGAGGTAGATTCGAATCGCCTGTAAAGCACATGAAAAGCGGCAAAACGTCGACAATGATGCCCTTGGCCAAAAAGGGCGTATGCGTTTTTTCCTGAATATATTCAGGAAAAAACGCATACGCCCTTTTTGGCCAACCAAGCAACCTGGAAAGGCAAATCAGCGCTACAAAGAAGTCTCGCTTCCCATGGGTCAAAAGGGCCATGCTGCAAAAAGTGTCAAAACCAGAAATGCAGGACAGGCCATGGAGAAATGGCAGCCTTGCTACGCTGATGGGCGGGATGTAAGTTGCCAACAGCCACTCTGGAGAAGTGTACGGTGTGTCCTGAAACATCGAAAAAACACAGCTTAGGGAGCATAGGGCACGTCCACTCATGGGCGTATAAATTGGGAAAACTAAAAATCAGCAAGACACAGGCACCCCAAAGTTTAGGGCTGCTCTGTTGACAAGAACCTCCACTTCATGACACCTTAAATATCCCAGGAAAGAGAAAAATGGATAAAGAAGTTGTGGTCCTTATGTACAATGCAATATCACTCAGACATGAAATCAATGTCATAAGGCTAGTAGAAGCAAGATGAGTGGACTTAGGTACGACGATTCTAAGTGAAATAAGTCACACAGAAAAAGACACTTATCATAAGCTATCACTTATAGAGGGAATGTAAAAACCGCTACACTTGAACTGAATTACAGAACAGAACAGAATCACACGTTTAGAAAACACACTATGGCTGCTTAACGGGAAAGGTGAGGTGGGGTGATGCATAAATCAAGGGGTTCAAATTCGCTCAGATACCGTTCCATACACCCAATATGTAATAGACAAGACCTACTCCTTGCTCAGTGAACTGGACTCAACACCCCCTATTCACGGCACAAGAATATATGTGACTAGTAAGAATCTTAAAACCTATGTATTGATATCTGTCTGGAAGTGAGTCAAGTGGGTGTAAAGCCGCATAAACACAGCCGTGAAAAGCAGCTAAACCCCATTATAAAAATAAATTACTTTTAAAAACCCGTAAAAGAAAGACAGTGAAAGAGAGAGAAATTTTTACAAAATTCGTTCAGGGGCTGTGATGCCACCTGGATTGACCATATCTAGACCCACAGCTGGATGAGACATAAGGGTGGACACTCTTGGGGCTGAGAGGTTGGGTGAGCAAACGCAGACCCTTTAAAATAATACTGCGTGATACCCATCCCATGGGTCCCAAATCTCCAGGTTCAAGGGCATCTTCCAACATCGAAAACATGCATGAGAAACTCAGAAGATGGTACACCGTGTGATTTTGAAAGGTTTCTAAAACACACCCCATTTCTCATCTCCTTGTGCTCGGGTTCGCCTTTCCAGCTACTTTACTAGCAATCAACTTACTTGGAGAATCAGCACCTTTAACCTCCTGTTCCCTACAGGTTGCAATTTGTCCTGAGGATGAACGGGAAGAGGGGCAACCAATGAGAGACTAGATCTAGGTGTTGGGACAGGCACAGGTCACTCTATTTTCCCATCAGGAAGAAGAATTAATCACAGGCTCAGCCTGCCGCCCAGAAGCACAATAGGGCCTGAGGCAATCCCGCGCTTTTGCGGCCAGCTCCCAAAAAAGCGAGTTGAAAAATGGAGCTCAGGGACACTGCAATTCACAAACCCGCAGAGTTATAAATGATAACTCTCATCCACAGATATATTGAGGGAAGGCAACGAAGAGGATTTGAAAGCAAGGCAGAATTGCAGGAAACAGATTTCAGGAGGTAGATTCGAATCGCCTGTAAAGCACATGAAAAGCGGCAAAACGTCGACAATGATGCCCTTGGCCAAGAAGGGCGTATGCGTTTTTTCCTGAATATATTCAGGAAAAAACGCATACGCACTTTTTGGCCAACCAAGCAACCTGGAAAGGCAAATCAGCGCTACAAAGAAGTCTCGCTTCCCATCGGTCAAAAGGGCCATGCTGCAAAAAGTGACAAAACCAGAAATGCAGGACAGGCCATGGAGAAATGGCAGCCTTGCTACACTGATGGGCGGGATGTAAGTTGCCAACAGCCACTATGGAGAAGTGTACGGTGTGTCCTGAAACATCGAAAAAACACAGCTTAGGGAGCATAGGGCACGTCCACTCATGGGCGTATAAATTGGGAAAACTAAAAATCAGCAAGACACAGGCACCCCAAAGTTTAGGGCTGCTCTGTTGACAAGAACCTCCACTTCATGACACCTTAAATATCCCAGGAAAGAGAAAAATGGATAAAGAAGTTGTGGTCCTTATGTACAATGCAATATCACTCAGACATGAAATCAATGTCATAAGGCTAGTAGAAGCAAGATGAGTGGACTTAGGTACGACGATTCTAAGTGAAATATGTGACACAGAAAAAGACACTTATCATAAGCTATCACTTATAGAGGGAATGTAAAAACCGCTACACTTGAACTGAATTACAGAACAGAACAGAATCACACGTTTAGAAAACACACTATGGCTGCTTAACGGGAAAGGTGAGGTGGGGTGATGCATAAATCAAGGGGTTCAAATTCGCTCAGATACCGTTCCATACACCCAATATGTAATAGACAAGACCTACTCCTTGCTCAGTGAACTGGACTCAACACCCCCTATTCACGGCACAAGAATATATGTGACTAGTAAGAATCTTAAAACCTATGTATTGATATCTGTCTGGAAGTGAGTCAAGTGGGTGTAAAGCCGCATAAACACAGCCGTGAAAAGCAGCTAAACCCCATTATAAAAATAAATTACTTTTAAAAACCCGTAAAACAAAGACAGTGAAAGAGAGAGAAATTTTTACAAAATTCGTTCAGGGGCTGTGATGCCACCTGGATTGACCATATCTAGACCCACAGCTGGATGAGACATAAGGGTGGACACTCTTGGGGCTGAGAGGTTGGGTGAGCAAACGCAGACCCTTTAAAGTAATACTGCGTGATACCCATCCCATGGGTCCCAAATCTCCAGGTTCAAGGGCATCTTCCAACATCGAAAACATGCATGAGAAACTCAGAAGATGGTACACTGTGTGATTTTGAAAGGTTTCTAAAACACACCCCATTTCTCATCTCCTTGTGCTCGGGTTCGCCTTTCCAGCTACTTTACTAGCAATCAACTTACTTGGAGAATCAGCACCTTTAACCTCCTGTTCCCTACAGGTTGCAATTTGTCCTGAGGATGAACGGGAAGAGGGGCAACCAATGAGAGACTAGATCTAGGTGTTGGGACAGGCACAGGTCACTCTATTTTCCCATCAGGAAGAAGAATTAATCACAGGCTCAGCCTGCCGCCCAGAAGCACAATAGGGCCTGAGGCAATCCCGCGCTTTTGCGGCCAGCTCCCAAAAAAGCGAGTTGAAAAATGGAGCTCAGGGACACTGCAATTCACAAACCCGCAGAGTTATAAATGATAACTCTCATCCACAGATATATTGAGGGAAGGCAACGAAGAGGATTTGAAAGCAAGGCAGAATTGCAGGAAACAGATTTCAGGAGGTAGATTCGAATCGCCTGTAAAGCACATGAAAAGCGGCAAAACGTCGACAATGATGCCCTTGGCCAAGAAGGGCGTATGCGTTTTTTCCTGAATATATTCAGGAAAAAACGCATACGCACTTTTTGGCCAACCAAGCAACCTGGAAAGGCAAATCAGCGCTACAAAGAAGTCTCGCTTCCCATCGGTCAAAAGGGCCATGCTGCAAAAAGTGTCAAAACCAGAAATGCAGGACAGGCCATGGAGAAATGGCAGCCTTGCTACACTGATGGGCGGGATGTAAGTTGCCAACAGCCACTATGGAGAAGTGTACGGTGTGTCCTGAAACATCGAAAAAACACAGCTTAGGGAGCATAGGGCACGTCCACTCATGGGCGTATAAATTGGGAAAACTAAAAATCAGCAATACACAGGCACCCCAAAGTT
Source organism: Eschrichtius robustus (assembly GCF_028021215.1). NCBI lineage: Eukaryota > Metazoa > Chordata > Mammalia > Artiodactyla > Eschrichtiidae > Eschrichtius > Eschrichtius robustus. The sequence goes on from NW_027175351.1 coordinate 2,153,765, forward strand.
TGAGGCTGCTCTGTTGACAAGAACCTCCACTTCATGACACCTTAAATATCCCAGGAAAGAGAAAAATGGATAAAGAAGTTGTGGTCCTTATGTACAATGGAATATCACTCAGACATGAAATCAATGTCATAAGGCTAGTAGAAGCAAGATGAGTGGACTTAGGTACGACGATTCTAAGTGAAATAAGTCACACAGAAAAAGACACTTATCATAAGCTATCGCTTATAGAGGGAATGTAAAAACCGCTACACTTGAACTGAATTACAGAACAGAACAGAATCACACGTTTAGAAAACACACTATGGCTGCTTAACGGGAAAGGTGAGGTGGGGTGATGCATAAAACAAGGGGTTCAAATTCGCTCAGATACTGTTCCATACACCCAATATGTAATAGACAAGACCTACTCCTTGCTCAGTGAACTGGACTCAACACCCCCTATTCACCGCACAAGAATATATGTGACTAGTAAGACCCTTAAAACCTATGTATTGATATCTGTCTGGAAGTGAGTCAAGTGGGTGTAAAGCCGCATAAACACAGCCGTGAAAAGCAGCTAAACCCCATTATAAAAATAAATTACTTTTAAAAACCCGTAAAACAAAGACAGTGAAAGAGAGAGAAATTCTTCCAAAATTCGTTCAGAGGCTGTGATGCAACCTGGATTGACCATATCTAGACCCACAGCTGGATGAGACATAAGGGTGGACACTCTTGGGGCTGAGAGGTTGGGTGAGGTTGGGTGAGCAAACGCAGACCCTTTAAAGTAATACTGCGTGGTACCCATCCCATGGGTCCCAAGTCTCCAGGTTCAAGGGCATCTTCCTACATCGAAAACATGCATGAGAAACTCAGAAGATGGTACACCGTGTGATTTTGAAAGGTTTCTAAAACGCACCTCATTTCTCATCTCCTTGTGCTCGGGTTCGCCATTCCAGCTACTTTACTAGCAATCTCCCTACTTGGAGAATCAGCACCTTTAACCTCCTGTTCCCTACAGGTTGCAATTTGTCCTGAGGATGAACGGGAAGAGGGGCAACCAATGAGAGAATAGATCTACCTGTTGGGACAGGCACAGGTCACTCTATTTTCCCATCAGGAAGAAGAATTAACCACAGGCTCAGCCTGCTGCCAGGAACCAGAATAGGGCCTGAGGCTATCCCGTGCTTTTGCGGCCAGCTCTCAAAAAAGACAGTTGAAAAATGGAGCTCAGGGACACTGCAATTCACAAACCCGCAGAGTTATAAGTGATAACTCTCATCCACAGATATATTGAGGGAAGGCAACGAAGAGGATTTGAAAGCAAGGCAGAATTGCAGGAAACAGGTTTCAGGAGGTAGATTCGAATCGCCTTTAAGGCACATGAAAAGCTGCAAAACGTCGACAATGATGCCCTTGGCCAAAAAGGGCGTATGCGTTTTTTCCTGAATATATTCAGGAAAAAACGCATACGCCCTTTTTTACCAACCAAGCAACCTGGAAATGCAAATCAGCGCTACAAAGAAGTCTCGCTTCCCATGGGTCAAAAGGGCCATGCTGCAAAAGGTGTCAAAACAAGAAATGCAGGACAGGCCATGGAGAAATGGCAGCCTTGCTACGCTGATGGGCGGGATGTAAATTGCCAACAGCCACTCTGGAGAAGTGTACGGTGTGTCCTGAAACATCGAAAAAACACAGCTTAGTGAGCATAGGGCACATCCACTCATGGGCGTATAAATTGGGAAAACTAAAAATCAGCAAGACACAGGCACCCCAAAGTTTGGGGCTGCTCTGTTGACAAGAACCTCCACTTCATGACAACTTAAATATCCCAGGAAAGAGAAAAATGGATAAAGAAGTTGTGGTCCTTATGTACAATGGAATATCACTCAGACATGAAATCAATGTCATAAGGCTAGTAGAAGCAAGATGAGTGGACTTAGGTACGACGATTCTAAGTGAAATAAGTCACACAGAAAAAGACACTTATCATAAGCTATCACTTATAGAGGGAATGTAAAAACCGCTACACTTGAACTGAATTACAAAACAGAACAGAGTCACACGTTTAGAAAACACACTATGGCTGCTTAACGGGAAAGGTGAGGTTGGGTGATGCATAAAACAAGGGTTTCAAATTCGCTCAGATACCGTTCCATACACCCAATATGTAATAGACAAGACCTACTCCTTGCTCCGTGAACTGGACTCAACACCCCCTATTCACCGCACAGGAATATATGTGACTAGTAAGAATCTTAAAACCTATGTATTGATATCTGTCTGGAAGTGAGTCAAGTGGGTGTAAAGCCGCATAAACACAGCCGTGAAAAGCAGCTAAACCCCATTATAAAAATAAATTACTTTTAAAAACCCGTAAAACAAAGACAGTGAAAGAGAGAGAAATTCTTACAAAATTCGTTCAGAGGCTGTGATGCAACCTGGATTGACCATATCTACACGCACAGCTGGATGAGACATAAGGGTGGACACTCTTGGGGCTGAAAGGTTGGGTTAGGTTGGGTGAGCAAACGCAGACCCTTCAAAGTAATACTGCGTGGTACCCATCCCATGGGTCCCAAGTCTCCAGGTTCAAGGGCAACTTCCTACATCGAAAACATGCATGAGAAACTCAGAAGATGGTACACCGTGTGATTTTGAAAGTTTTCTAAAACGCACCTCATTTCTCATCTCCTTGTGCTCGGGTTCACCATTCCAGCTACTTTACTAGCAATCTCCCTACTTGGAGAATCAGCACCTTTAACCTCCTGTTCCCTACAGGTTGCAATTTGTCCTGAGGATGAACGGGAAGAGGGGGAACCAATGAGAGACTAGATCTAGCTGTTGGGACAGGCACAGGTCACTCTATTTTCCCATCAGGAAGAAGAATTAACCACAGGCTCAGCCTGCTGCCAGGAACCAGAATAGGGCCTGAGGCAATCCCGTGCTTTTGCGGCCAGCTCTCAAAAAAGACAGTTGAAAAATGGAGCTCAGGGACACTGCAATTCACAAACCCACAGAGTTATAAGTGATAACTCTCATCCACAGATATATTGAGGGAAGGCAACGAAGAGGATTTGAAAGCAAGGCAGAATTGCAGGAAACAGATTTCAGGAGGTAGATTCGAATCGCCTGTAAAGCACATGAAAAGCGGCAAAACGTCGACAATGATGCCCTTGGCCAAAAAGGGCGTATGCGTTTTTTCCTGAATATATTCAGGAAAAAACGCATACGCCCTTTTTGGCCAACCAAGCAACCTGGAAAGGCAAATCAGCGCTACAAAGAAGTCTCGCTTCCCATGGGTCAAAAGGGCCATGCTGCAAAAAGTGTCAAAACCAGAAATGCAGGACAGGCCATGGAGAAATGGCAGCCTTGCTACGCTGATGGGCGGGATGTAAGTTGCCAACAGCCACTCTGGAGAAGTGTACGGTGTGTCCTGAAACATCGAAAAAACACAGCTTAGGGAGCATAGGGCACGTCCACTCATGGGCGTATAAATTGGGAAAACTAAAAATCAGCAAGACACAGGCACCCCAAAGTTTAGGGCTGCTCTGTTGACAAGAACCTCCACTTCATGACACCTTAAATATCCCAGGAAAGAGAAAAATGGATAAAGAAGTTGTGGTCCTTATGTACAATGCAATATCACTCAGACATGAAATCAATGTCATAAGGCTAGTAGAAGCAAGATGAGTGGACTTAGGTACGACGATTCTAAGTGAAATAAGTCACACAGAAAAAGACACTTATCATAAGCTATCACTTATAGAGGGAATGTAAAAACCGCTACACTTGAACTGAATTACAGAACAGAACAGAATCACACGTTTAGAAAACACACTATGGCTGCTTAACGGGAAAGGTGAGGTGGGGTGATGCATAAATCAAGGGGTTCAAATTCGCTCAGATACCGTTCCATACACCCAATATGTAATAGACAAGACCTACTCCTTGCTCAGTGAACTGGACTCAACACCCCCTATTCACGGCACAAGAATATATGTGACTAGTAAGAATCTTAAAACCTATGTATTGATATCTGTCTGGAAGTGAGTCAAGTGGGTGTAAAGCCGCATAAACACAGCCGTGAAAAGCAGCTAAACCCCATTATAAAAATAAATTACTTTTAAAAACCCGTAAAAGAAAGACAGTGAAAGAGAGAGAAATTTTTACAAAATTCGTTCAGGGGCTGTGATGCCACCTGGATTGACCATATCTAGACCCACAGCTGGATGAGACATAAGGGTGGACACTCTTGGGGCTGAGAGGTTGGGTGAGCAAACGCAGACCCTTTAAAGTAATACTGCGTGATACCCATCCCATGGGTCCCAAATCTCCAGGTTCAAGGGCATCTTCCAACATCGAAAACATGCATGAGAAACTCAGAAGATGGTACACCGTGTGATTTTGAAAGGTTTCTAAAACACACCCCATTTCTCATCTCCTTGTGCTCGGGTTCGCCTTTCCAGCTACTTTACTAGCAATCAACTTACTTGGAGAATCAGCACCTTTAACCTCCTGTTCCCTACAGGTTGCAATTTGTCCTGAGGATGAACGGGAAGAGGGGCAACCAATGAGAGACTAGGTCTAGGTGTTGGGACAGGCACAGGTCACTCTATTTTCCCATCAGGAAGAAGAATTAATCACAGGCTCAGCCTGCCGCCCAGAAGCACAATAGGGCCTGAGGCAATCCCGCGCTTTTGCGGCCAGCTCCCAAAAAAGCGAGTTGAAAAATGGAGCTCAGGGACACTGCAATTCACAAACCCGCAGAGTTATAAATGATAACTCTCATCCACAGATATATTGAGGGAAGGCAACGAAGAGGATTTGAAAGCAAGGCAGAATTGCAGGAAACAGATTTCAGGAGGTAGATTCGAATCGCCTGTAAAGCACATGAAAAGCGGCAAAACGTCGACAATGATGCCCTTGGCCAAGAAGGACGTATGCGTTTTTTCCTGAATATATTCAGGAAAAAACGCATACGCACTTTTTGGCCAACCAAGCAACCTGGAAAGGCAAATCAGCGCTACAAAGAAGTCTCGCTTCCCATCGGTCAAAAGGGCCATGCTGCAAAAAGTGACAAAACCAGAAATGCAGGACAGGCCATGGAGAAATGGCAGCCTTGCTACACTGATGGGCGGGATGTAAGTTGCCAACAGCCACTATGGAGAAGTGTACGGTGTGTCCTGAAACATCGAAAAAACACAGCTTAGGGAGCATAGGGCACGTCCACTCATGGGCGTATAAATTGGGAAAACTAAAAATCAGCAAGACACAGGCACCCCAAAGTTTAGGGCTGCTCTGTTGACAAGAACCTCCACTTCATGACACCTTAAATATCCCAGGAAAGAGAAAAATGGATAAAGAAGTTGTGGTCCTTATGTACAATGCAATATCACTCAGACATGAAATCAATGTCATAAGGCTAGTAGAAGCAAGATGAGTGGACTTAGGTACGACGATTCTAAGTGAAATATGTGACACAGAAAAAGACACTTATCATAAGCTATCACTTATAGAGGGAATGTAAAAACCGCTACACTTGAACTGAATTACAGAACAGAACAGAATCACACGTTTAGAAAACACACTATGGCTGCTTAACGGGAAAGGTGAGGTGGGGTGATGCATAAATCAAGGGGTTCAAATTCGCTCAGATACCGTTCCATACACCCAATATGTAATAGACAAGACCTACTCCTTGCTCAGTGAACTGGACTCAACACCCCCTATTCACGGCACAAGAATATATGTGACTAGTAAGAATCTTAAAACCTATGTATTGATATCTGTCTGGAAGTGAGTCAAGTGGGTGTAAAGCCGCATAAACACAGCCGTGAAAAGCAGCTAAACCCCATTATAAAAATAAATTACTTTTAAAAACCCGTAAAACAAAGACAGTGAAAGAGAGAGAAATTTTTACAAAATTCGTTCAGGGGCTGTGATGCCACCTGGATTGACCATATCTAGACCCACAGCTGGATGAGACATAAGGGTGGACACTCTTGGGGCTGAGAGGTTGGGTGAGCAAACGCAGACCCTTTAAAATAATACTGCGTGATACCCATCCCATGGGTCCCAAATCTCCAGGTTCAAGGGCATCTTCCAACATCGAAAACATGCATGAGAAACTCAGAAGATGGTACACCGTGTGATTTTGAAAGGTTTCTAAAACACACCCCATTTCTCATCTCCTTGTGCTCGGGTTCGCCTTTCCAGCTACTTTACTAGCAATCAACTTACTTGGAGAATCAGCACCTTTAACCTCCTGTTCCCTACAGGTTGCAATTTGTCCTGAGGATGAACGGGAAGAGGGGCAACCAATGAGAGACTAGATCTAGGTGTTGGGACAGGCACAGGTCACTCTATTTTCCCATCAGGAAGAAGAATTAATCACAGGCTCAGCCTGCCGCCCAGAAGCACAATAGGGCCTGAGGCAATCCCGCGCTTTTGCGGCCAGCTCCCAAAAAAGCGAGTTGAAAAATGGAGCTCAGGGACACTGCAATTCACAAACCCGCAGAGTTATAAATGATAACTCTCATCCACAGATATATTGAGGGAAGGCAACGAAGAGGATTTGAAAGCAAGGCAGAATTGCAGGAAACAGATTTCAGGAGGTAGATTCGAATCGCCTGTAAAGCACATGAAAAGCGGCAAAACGTCGACAATGATGCCCTTGGCCAAGAAGGGCGTATGCGTTTTTTCCTGAATATATTCAGGAAAAAACGCATACGCACTTTTTGGCCAACCAAGCAACCTGGAAAGGCAAATCAGCGCTACAAAGAAGTCTCGCTTCCCATCGGTCAAAAGGGCCATGCTGCAAAAAGTGTCAAAACCAGAAATGCAGGACAGGCCATGGAGAAATGGCAGCCTTGCTACACTGATGGGCGGGATGTAAGTTGCCAACAGCCACTATGGAGAAGTGTACGGTGTGTCCTGAAACATCGAAAAAACACAGCTTAGGGAGCATAGGGCACGTCCACTCATGGGCGTATAAATTGGGAAAACTAAAAATCAGCAATACACAGGCACCCCAAAGTTTAGGGCTGCTCTGTTGACAAGAACCTCCACTTCATGACACCTTAAATATCCCAGGAAAGAGAAAAATGGATAAAGAAGTTGTGGTCCTTATGTACAATGCAATATCACTCAGACATGAAATCAATGTCATAAGGCTAGTAGAAGCAAGATGAGTGGACTTAGGTACGACGATTCTAAGTGAAATAAGTCACACAGAAAAAGACACTTATCATAAGCTATCACTTATAGAGGGAATGTAAAAACCGCTACACTTGAACTGAATTACAGAACAGAACAGAATCACACGTTTAGAAAACACACTATGGCTGCTTAACGGGAAAGTTGAGGTGGGGTGATGCATAAAACAAGGGGTTCAAATTCGCTCAGATACCGTTCCATAAACCCAATATGTAATAGACAAGACCTACTCCTTGCTCCGTGAACTGGACTCAACACCCCCTATTCACCGCACAAGAATATATGTGACTAGTAACAATCTTAAAACCTATGTATTGATATCTGTCTGGAAGTGAGTCAAGTGGGTGTAAAGCCGCATAAACACAGCCGTGAAAAGCAGCTAAACCCCATTATAAAAATAAATTACTTTTAAAAACCCGTAAAACAAAGACAGTGAAAGAGAGAGAAATTCTTACAAAATTCGTTCAGGGGCTGTGATGCAACCTGGATTGACCATATCTAGACCCACAGCTGGATGAGACATAAGGGTGGACACTCTTGGGGCTGAGAGGTTGGGTGAGGTTGGGTGACCAAACGCAGACCCTTTAAAGTAATACTGCATGGTACCCATCCCATGGGTCCCAAATCTCCAGGTTCAAGGGCATCTTCCTACATCGAAAACTTGCATGAGGAACCCAGAAGAAGGTACACCGTGTGATTTTGAAAGGTTTCTAAAACGCACCTCATTTCTCATCTCCTTGTGCTCGGGTTCGCCATTCCAGCTACTTCACTAGCAATCTCCCTACTTGGAGAATCAGCACCTTTAACCTCCTGTTCTGTACAGGTTGCAATTTGTCCTGAGGATGAACGGGAAGAGGGGAAACCAATGAGAGAATAGATCTAGGTGTTGGGACAGGCACAGGTCACTCTATTTTCCCATCAGGAAGAAGAATTAACCACAGGCTCAGCCTGCCGCCGGGAACCAGAATAGGGCCTGAGGCAATCCCGTGCTTTTGCGGCCAGCTCCAAAAAAAGACAGTTGAAAAATGGAGCTCAGGGGGACTGCCATTCACAAACCCGCTGAGTTATAAATGATAACTCTCGTCCACAAATATATTGAGGGAAGGCAACGAAGAGGATTTGAAAGCAAGGCAGAATTGCAGGAAACAGGTTTCAGGAGGTAGATTCGAATCGCCTTTAAAGCACATGAAAAGCGACAAAACGTCGACAATGATGCCCTTGGCCAAAAAGGGCGTATGCGTTTTTTCCTGAATATATTCAGGAAAAAACGCATACGCCCTTTTTGGCCAACCAAGCAACCTGGAAAGGCAAATCAGTGCTACAAAGAAGTCTCGCTTCCCATCGGTCAAAAGGGTCATGCTGCAAAAAGTGTCAAAACCAGAAATGCAGGACAGGCCATGGAGAAATGGCAGCCTTGCTACGCTGATGGGCGGGATGTAAATTGCCAACAGCCACTCTGGAGAAGTGTACGGTGTGTCCTGAAACATCGAAAAAACACAGCTTAGTGAGCATAGGGCACGTCCACTCATGGGCGTATAAATTGGGAAAAAGAAAAATCAGCAAGACACAGGCACCCCAAAGTTTGGGGCTGCTCTGTTGACAAGAACCTCCACTTCATGACACCTTAAATATCCCAGGAAAGAGAAAAATGGATAAAAAAGTTGTGGTCCTTATGTACAATGGAATATCACTCAGACATGAAATCAATGTCATAAGGCTAGTAGAAGCAAGATGAGTGGACTTAGGTACGACGATTCTAAGTGAAATAAGTCACACAGAAAAAGACACTTATCATAAGCTATCACTTATAGAGGGAATGTAAAAACCGCTACACTTGAACTGAATTACAAAACAGAACAGAGTCACACGTTTAGAAAACACACTATGGCTGCTTAACGGGAAAGGTGAGGTGGGGTGATGCATAAAACAAGGGGTTCAAATTCGCTCAGATACCGTTCCATACACCCAATATGTAATAGACAAGACCTACTCCTTGCTCCGTGAACTGGACTCAACACCCCCTATTCACCGCACAAGAATATATGTGACTAGTAACAATCTTAAAACCTATGTATTGATATCTGTCTGGAAGTGAGTCAAGTGGGTGTAAATCCGCATAAACACAGCCGTGAAAAGCAGCTAAACCCCATTATAAAAATAAATTACTTTTAAAAACCCGTAAAACAAAGACAGTGAAAGAGAGAGAAATTCTTACAAAATTCGTTCAGGGGCTGTGATGCCACCTGGATTGACCATATCTAGACCCACAGCTGGATGAGACATAAGGGTGGACACTCTTGGGGCTGAGAGGTTGGGTGAGCAAACGCAGACCCTTTAAAGTAATACTGCGTGATACCCATCCCATGGGTCCCAAATCTCCAGGTTCAAGGGCATCTTCCTACATTGAAAACGTGCATGAGAAACTCAGAAGATGGTACACCGTGTGATTTTAAAAGGTTTCTAAAACACACCCCATTTCTCATCTCCTTGTGCTCGGGTTCGCCTTTCCAGCTACTTTACTAGCAATCAACTTACTTGGAGAATCAGCACCTTTAACCTCCTGATCCCTAAAGGTTGCAATTTGTCCTGAGGATGAACGGGAAGAGGGGCAACCAATGAGAGACAAGATTTAGGTGTTGGGACAGGCACAGGTCACTCTATTTTCCCATCAGGAAGAAGAATTAATCACAGGTTCTGCCTGCCGCCCAGAAGCACAATAGGGCCTGAGGCAATCCCGCGCTTTTGCGGCCAGCTCCCAAAAAAGCGAGTTGAAAAATGGAGCTCAGGGACACTGCAATTCACAAACCCGCAGAGTTATAAATGATAACTCTCATCCACAGATATATTGAGGGAAGGAAACGAAGAGGATTTGAAAGCAAGGCAGAATTGCAGGAAACAGATTTCAGGAGGTAGATTCGAATCACCTGTAAAGCACATGTAAAGCGGCAAAACTTCGACAATGATGCACTTGGCCAAGAACGGCGTATGCGTTTTTTCCTGAATATATTCAGGAAAAAACGCATACGCCCTTTTTGGCCAACCAAGCAACCTGGAAAGGCAAATCAGCGCTACAAAGAAGTCTCGCTTCCCATCGGTCAAAAGGGCCATGCTGCAAAAAGTGTCAAAACCAGAAATGCAGGACAGGCCATGGAGAAATGGCAGCCTTGCTACGCTGATGAGCGGGATGTAAGTTGCCAACAGCCACTCTGGAGAAGTGTACGGTGTGTCCTGAAACATCGAAAAAACACAGCTTAGGTAGCATAGGGCACATCCACTCATGGGCGTATAAATTGGGAAAACTAAAAATCAGCAAGACACAGGCACCCCAAAGTTTAGGGCTGATCTGTTGACAAGAACCTCCACTTCATGACACCTTAAATATCCCAGGAATGAGAAAAATGGATAAAGAAGTTGTGGTCCTTATGTACAATGCAATATCACTCAGACATGAAATCAATGTCATAAGGCTAGTATAAGCAAGATGAGTGGACTTAGGTACGACGATTCTAAGGGAAATAAGTCACAGAGAAAAAGACACTTATCATAAGCTATCACTTATAGAGGGAATGTAAAAACCGCTACACTTGAACTGAATTACAGAACAGAACAGAATCACACGTTTAGAAAACACACTATGGCTGCTTAACGGGAAAGGTGAGGTGGGGTGATGCATAAATCAAGGGGTTCAAATTCGCTCAGATACCGTTCCATACACCCAATATGTAATAGACAAGACCTACTCCTTGCTCAGTGAACTGGACTCAACACCCCCTATTCACGGCACAAGAATATATGTGACTAGTAAGAATCTTAAAACCTATGTATTGATATCTGTCTGGAAGTGAGTCAAGTGGGTGTAAAGCCGCATAAACACAGCCGTGAAAAGCAGCTAAACCCCATTATAAAAATAAATTACTTTTAAAAACCCGTAAAACAAAGACAGTGAAAGAGAGAGAAATTTTTACAAAATTCGTTCAGGGGCTGTGATGCCACCTGGATTGACCATATCTAGACCCACAGCTGGATGAGACATAAGGGTGGACACTCTTGGGGCTGAGAGGTTGGGTGAGCAAACGCAGACCCTTTAAAATAATACTGCGTGATACCCATCCCATGGGTCCCAAATCTCCAGGTTCAAGGGCATCTTCCAACATCGAAAACATGCATGAGAAACTCAGAAGATGGTACACCGTGTGATTTTGAAAGGTTTCTAAAACACACCCCATTTCTCATCTCCTTGTGCTCGGGTTCGCCTTTCCAGCTACTTTACTAGCAATCAACTTACTTGGAGAATCAGCACCTTTAACCTCCTGTTCCCTACAGGTTGCAATTTGTCCTGAGGATGAACGGGAAGAGGGGCAACCAATGAGAGACTAGATCTAGGTGTTGGGACAGGCACAGGTCACTCTATTTTCCCATCAGGAAGAAGAATTAATCACAGGCTCAGCCTGCCGCCCAGAAGCACAATAGGGCCTGAGGCAATCCCGCGCTTTTGCGGCCAGCTCCCAAAAAAGCGAGTTGAAAAATGGAGCTCAGGGACACTGCAATTCACAAACCCGCAGAGTTATAAATGATAACTCTCATCCACAGATATATTGAGGGAAGGCAACGAAGAGGATTTGAAAGCAAGGCAGAATTGCAGGAAACAGATTTCAGGAGGTAGATTCGAATCGCCTGTAAAGCACATGAAAAGCGGCAAAACGTCGACAATGATGCCCTTGGCCAAGAAGGGCGTATGCGTTTTTTCCTGAATATATTCAGGAAAAAACGCATACGCACTTTTTGGCCAACCAAGCAACCTGGAAAGGCAAATCAGCGCTACAAAGAAGTCTCGCTTCCCATCGGTCAAAAGGGCCATGCTGCAAAAAGTGTCAAAACCAGAAATGCAGGACAGGCCATGGAGAAATGGCAGCCTTGCTACACTGATGGGCGGGATGTAAGTTGCCAACAGCCACTATGGAGAAGTGTACGGTGTGTCCTGAAACATCGAAAAAACACAGCTTAGGGAGCATAGGGCACGTCCACTCATGGGCGTATAAATTGGGAAAACTAAAAATCAGCAAGACACAGGCACCCCAAAGTTTAGGGCTGCTCTGTTGACAAGAACCTCCACTTCATGACACCTTAAATATCCCAGGAAAGAGAAAAATGGATAAAGAAGTTGTGGTCCTTATGTACAATGCAATATCACTCAGACATGAAATCAATGTCATAAGGCTAGTAGAAGCAAGATGAGTGGACTTAGGTACGACGATTCTAAGTGAAATAAGTCACACAGAAAAAGACACTTATCATAAGCTATCACTTATAGAGGGAATGTAAAAACCGCTACACTTGAACTGAATTACAGAACAGAACAGAATCACACGTTTAGAAAACACACTATGGCTGCTTAACGGGAAAGGTGAGGTGGGGTGATGCATAAATCAAGGGGTTCAAATTCGCTCAGATACCGTTCCATACACCCAATATGTAATAGACAAGACCTACTCCTTGCTCAGTGAACTGGACTCAACACCCCCTATTCACGGCACAAGAATATATGTGACTAGTAAGAATCTTAAAACCTATGTATTGATATCTGTCTGGAAGTGAGTCAAGTGGGTGTAAAGCCGCATAAACACAGCCGTGAAAAGCAGCTAAACCCCATTATAAAAATAAATTACTTTTAAAAACCCGTAAAACAAAGACAGTGAAAGAGAGAGAAATTTTTACAAAATTCGTTCAGGGGCTGTGATGCCACCTGGATTGACCATATCTAGACCCACAGCTGGATGAGACATAAGGGTGGACACTCTTGGGGCTGAGAGGTTGGGTGAGCAAACGCAGACCCTTTAAAGTAATACTGCGTGATACCCATCCCATGGGTCCCAAATCTCCAGGTTCAAGGGCATCTTCCAACATCGAAAACATGCATGAGAAACTCAGAAGATGGTACACCGTGTGATTTTGAAAGGTTTCTAAAACACACCCCATTTCTCATCTCCTTGTGCTCGGGTTCGCCTTTCCAGCTACTTTACTAGCAATCAACTTACTTGGAGAATCAGCACCTTTAACCTCCTGTTCCCTACAGGTTGCAATTTGTCCTGAGGATGAACGGGAAGAGGGGCAACCAATGAGAGACTAGATCTAGGTGTTGGGACAGGCACAGGTCACTCTATTTTCCCATCAGGAAGAAGAATTAATCACAGGCTCAGCCTGCCGCCCAGAAGCACAATAGGGCCTGAGGCAATCCCGCGCTTTTGCGGCCAGCTCCCAAAAAAGCGAGTTGAAAAATGGAGCTCAGGGACACTGCAATTCACAAACCCGCAGAGTTATAAATGATAACTCTCATCCACAGATATATTGAGGGAAGGCAACGCAGAGGATTTGAAAGCAAGGCAGAATTGCAGGAAACAGATTTCAGGAGGTAGATTCGAATCGCCTGTAAAGCACATGAAAAGCGGCAAAACGTCGACAATGATGCCCTTGGCCAAGAAGGGCGTATGCGTTTTTTCCTGAATATATTCAGGAAAAAACGCATACGCACTTTTTGGCCAACCAAGCAACCTGGAAAGGCAAATCAGCGCTACAAAGAAGTCTCGCTTCCCATCGGTCAAAAGGGCCATGCTGCAAAAAGTGTCAAAACCAGAAATGCAGGACAGGCCATGGAGAAATGGCAGCCTTGCTACACTGATGGGCGGGATGTAAGTTGCCAACAGCCACTATGGAGAAGTGTACGGTGTGTCCTGAAACATCGAAAAAACACAGCTTAGGGAGCATAGGGCACGTCCACTCATGGGCGTATAAATTGGGAAAACTAAAAATCAGCAATACACAGGCACCCCAAAGTTTAGGGCTGCTCTGTTGACAAGAACCTCCACTTCATGACACCTTAAATATCCCAGGAAAGAGAAAAATGGATAAAGAAGTTGTGGTCCTTATGTACAATGCAATATCACTCAGACATGAAATCAATGTCATAAGGCTAGTAGAAGCAAGATGAGTGGACTTAGGTACGACGATTCTAAGTGAAATAAGTCACACAGAAAAAGACACTTATCATAAGCTATCACTTATAGAGGGAATGTAAAAACCGCTACACTTGAACTGAATTACAGAACAGAACAGAATCACACGTTTAGAAAACACACTATGGCTGCTTAACGGGAAAGTTGAGGTGGGGTGATGCATAAAACAAGGGGTTCAAATTCGCTCAGATACCGTTCCATAAACCCAATATGTAATAGACAAGACCTACTCCTTGCTCCGTGAACTGGACTCAACACCCCCTATTCACCGCACAAGAATATATGTGACTAGTAACAATCTTAAAACCTATGTATTGATATCTGTCTGGAAGTGAGTCAAGTGGGTGTAAAGCCGCATAAACACAGCCGTGAAAAGCAGCTAAACCCCATTATAAAAATAAATTACTTTTAAAAACCCGTAAAACAAAGACAGTGAAAGAGAGAGAAATTCTTACAAAACTCGTTCAGGGGCTGTGATGCAACCTGGATTGACCATATCTAGACCCACAGCTGGATGAGACATAAGGGTGGACACTCTTGGGGCTGAGAGGTTGGGTGAGGTTGGGTGACCAAACGCAGACCCTTTAAAGTAATACTGCATGGTACCCATCCCATGGGTCCCAAATCTCCAGGTTCAAGGGCATCTTCCTACATCGAAAACTTGCATGAGGAACCCAGAAGAAGGTACACCGTGTGATTTTGAAAGGTTTCTAAAACGCACCTCATTTCTCATCTCCTTGTGCTCGGGTTCGCCATTCCAGCTACTTCACTAGCAATCTCCCTACTTGGAGAATCAGCACCTTTAACCTCCTGTTCTGTACAGGTTGCAATTTGTCCTGAGGATGAACGGGAAGAGGGGAAACCAATGAGAGAATAGATCTAGGTGTTGGGACAGGCACAGGTCACTCTATTTTCCCATCAGGAAGAAGAATTAACCACAGGCTCAGCCTGCCGCCGGGAACCAGAATAGGGCCTGAGGCAATCCCGTGCTTTTGCGGCCAGCTCCCAAAAAAGACAGTTGAAAAATGGAGCTCAGGGGGACTGCCATTCACAAACCCGCTGAGTTATAAATGATAACTCTCGTCCACAAATATATTGAGGGAAGGCAACGAAGAGGATTTGAAAGCAAGGCAGAATTGCAGGAAACAGGTTTCAGGAGGTAGATTCGAATCGCCTTTAAAGCACATGAAAAGCGGCAAAACGTCGACAATGATGCCCTTGGCCAAAAAGGGCGTATGCGTTTTTTCCTGAATATATTCAGGAAAAAACGCATACGCCCTTTTTGGCCAACCAAGCAACCTGGAAAGGCAAATCAGTGCTACAAAGAAGTCTCGCTTCCCATCGGTCAAAAGGGTCATGCTGCAAAAAGTGTCAAAACCAGAAATGCAGGACAGGCCATGGAGAAATGGCAGCCTTGCTACGCTGATGGGCGGGATGTAAATTGCCAACAGCCACTCTGGAGAAGTGTACGGTGTGTCCTGAAACATCGAAAAAACACAGCTTAGTGAGCATAGGGCACGTCCACTCATGGGCGTATAAATTGGGAAAAAGAAAAATCAGCAAGACACAGGCACCCCAAAGTTTGGGGCTGCTCTGTTGACAAGAACCTCCACTTCATGACACCTTAAATATCCCAGGAAAGAGAAAAATGGATAAAAAAGTTGTGGTCCTTATGTACAATGGAATATCACTCAGACATGAAATCAATGTCATAAGGCTAGTAGAAGCAAGATGAGTGGACTTAGGTACGACGATTCTAAGTGAAATAAGTCACACAGAAAAAGACACTTATCATAAGCTATCACTTATAGAGGGAATGTAAAAACCGCTACACTTGAACTGAATTACAAAACAGAACAGAGTCACACGTTTAGAAAACACACTATGGCTGCTTAACGGGAAAGGTGAGGTGGGGTGATGCATAAAACAAGGGGTTCAAATTCGCTCAGATACCGTTCCATACACCCAATATGTAATAGACAAGACCTACTCCTTGCTCCGTGAACTGGACTCAACACCCCCTATTCACCGCACAAGAATATATGTGACTAGTAACAATCTTAAAACCTATGTATTGATATCTGTCTGGAAGTGAGTCAAGTGGGTGTAAATCCGCATAAACACAGCCGTGAAAAGCAGCTAAACCCCATTATAAAAATAAATTACTTTTAAAAACCCGTAAAACAAAGACAGTGAAAGAGAGAGAAATTCTTACAAAATTCGTTCAGGGGCTGTGATGCCACCTGGATTGACCATATCTAGACCCACAGCTGGATGAGACATAAGGGTGGACACTCTTGGGGCTGAGAGGTTGGGTGAGCAAACGCAGACCCTTTAAAGTAATACTGCGTGATACCCATCCCATGGGTCCCAAATCTCCAGGTTCAAGGGCATCTTCCTACATTGAAAACGTGCATGAGAAACTCAGAAGATGGTACACCGTGTGATTTTGAAAGGTTTCTAAAACACACCCCATTTCTCATCTCCTTGTGCTCGGGTTCGCCTTTCCAGCTACTTTACTAGCAATCAACTTACTTGGAGAATAAGCACCTTTAACCTCCTGATCCCTAAAGGTTGCAATTTGTCCTGAGGATGAACGGGAAGAGGGGCAACCAATGAGAGACAAGATCTAGGTGTTGGGACAGGCACAGGTCACTCTATTTTCCCATCAGGAAGAAGAATTAATCACAGGCTCTGCCTGCCG
Organism: Eschrichtius robustus; assembly: GCF_028021215.1. NCBI lineage: Eukaryota > Metazoa > Chordata > Mammalia > Artiodactyla > Eschrichtiidae > Eschrichtius > Eschrichtius robustus. The sequence continues at coordinate 2,170,676 of NW_027175351.1, forward strand.
CCCAGAAGCACAATAGGGCCTGAGGCAATCCCGCACTTTTGCGGCCAGCTCCCAAAAAAGCGAGTTGAAAAATGGAGCTCAGGGACACTGCAATTCACAAACCCGCAGAGTTATAAATGATAACTCTCATCCACAGATATATTGAGGGAAGGAAACGAAGAGGATTTGAAAGCAAGGCAGAATTGCAGGAAACAGATTTCAGGAGGTAGATTCGAATCACCTGTAAAGCACATGTAAAGCGGCAAAACTTCGACAATGATGCACTTGGCCAAGAACGGCGTATGCGTTTTTTCCTGAATATATTCAGGAAAAAACGCACACGCCCTTTTTGGCCAACCAAGCAACCTGGAAAGGCAAATCAGCGCTACAAAGAAGTCTCGCTTCCCATCGGTCAAAAGCTCCATGCTGCAAAAAGTGTCAAAACCAGAAATGCAGGACAGGCCATGGAGAAATGGCAGCCTTGCTACGCTGATGAGCGGGATGTAAGTTGCCAACAGCCACTCTGGAGAAGTGTACGGTGTGTCCTGAAACATCGAAAAAACACAGCTTAGGGAGCATAGGGCACGTCCACTCATGGGCGTATAAATTGGGAAAACTAAAAATCAGCAAGACACAGGCACCCCAAAGTTTAGGGCTGCTCTGTTGACAAGAACCTCCACTTCATGACACCTTAAATATCCCAGGAATGAGAAAAATGGATAAAGAAGTTGTGGTCCTTATGTACAATGCAATATCACTCAGACATGAAATCAATGTCATAAGGCTAGTATAAGCAAGATGAGTGGACTTAGGTACGACGATTCTAAGGGAAATAAGTCACAGAGAAAAAGACACTTATCATAAGCTATCACTTATAGAGGGAATGTAAAAACCGCTACACTTGAACTGAATTACAAAACAGAACAGAGTCACACGTTTAGAAAACACACTATGGCTGCTTAACGGGAAAGGTGAGGTGGGGTGATGCATAAAACAAGGGGTTCAAATTTGCTCAGATACCGTTCCATACACCCAATATGTAATAGACAAGACCTACTCCTTGCTCCGTGAACTGGACTCAACACCCCCTATTCACCGCACAAGAATATATGTGACTAGTAACAATCTTAAAACCTATGTATTGATATCTGTCTGGAAGTGAGTCAAGTGGGTGTAAATCCGCATAAACACAGCCGTGAAAAGCAGCTAAACCCCATTATAAAAATAAATTACTTTTAAAAACCCGTAAAACAAAGACAGTGAAAGAGAGAGAAATTCTTACAAAATTCTTTCAGGGGCTGTGATGCCACCTGGATTGACCATATCTAGACCCACAGCTGGATGAGACATAAGGGTGGACACTCTTGGGGCTGAGAGGTTGGGTGAGCAAACGCAGACCCTTTAAAGTAATACTGCGTGGTACCCATCCCATGGGACCCAAATCTCCAGGTTCAAGGGCATCTTCCTACATCGAAAACATGCATGAGAAACTCAGAAGATGGTACACCGTGTGATTTTGAAAGGTTTCTAAAACACACCCCATTTCTCATCTCCTTGTGCTCGGGTTCGCCTTTCCAGCTACTTTACTAGCAATCAACTTACTTGGAGAATCAGCACCTTTAACCTCCTGTTCCCTACAGGTTGCAATTTGTCCTGAGGATGAACGGGAAGAGGGGCAACCAATGAGAGACTAGATCTAGGTGTTGGGACAGGCACAGGTCACTCTATTTTCCCATCAGGAAGAAGAATTAATCACAGGCTCAGCCTGCAGCCCAGAAGCACAATAGGGCCTGAGGCAATCCCGCGCTTTTGCGGCCAGCTCCCAAAAAAGCGAGTTGAAAAATGGAGCTCAGGGACACTGCAATTCACAAACCCGCAGAGTTATAAATGATAACTCTCATCCACAGATATATTGAGGGAAGGCAACGAAGAGGATTTGAAAGCAAGGCAGAATTGCAGGAAACAGATTTCAGGAAGTAGATTCGATTCGCCTGTAAAGCACATGAAAAGCGGCAAAACGTCGACAATGATGCCCTTGGCCAAAAAGGGCGTATGCGTTTTTTCCTGAATATATTCAGGAAAAAACGCATACGCCCTTTTTGGCCAACCAAGCAACCTGGAAAGGCAAATCAGCGCTACAAAGAAGTCTCGCTTCCCATCGGTCAAAAGGGCCATGCTGCAAAAAGTGTCAAAACCAGAAATGCAGGACAGGCCATGGAGAAATGGCAGCCTTGCTACGCTGATGGGCGGGATGTAAATTGCCAACAGCCACTCTGGAGAAGTGTACGGTGTGTCCTGAAACATCGAAAAAACACAGCTTAGTGAGCACAGGGCACGTCCACTCATGGGCGCATAAATTGGGAAAACTAAAAATCAGCAAGACACAGGCACCCCAAAGTTTGGGGCTGCTCTGTTGACAAGAACCTCCACTTCATGACACCTTAAATATCCCAGGAAAGAGAAAAATGGATAAAGAAGTTGTGGTCCTTATGTACAATGGAATATCACTCAGACATGAAATCAATGTCATAAGGCTAGTAGAAGCAAGATGAGTGGACTTAGGTACGACGATTCTAAGTGAAATAAGTCACACAGAAAAAGACACTTATCATAAGCTATCACTTATAGAGGGAATGTAAAAACCGCTACACTTGAACTGAATTACAGAACAGAACAGAATCACACGTTTAGAAAACACACTATGGCTGCTTAACGGGAAAGGTGAGGTGGGGTGATGCATAAAACAAGGGGTTCAAATTCGCTCAGATACCGTTCCATACACCCAATATGTAATAGACAAGACCTACTCCTTGCTCAGTGAACTGGACTCAACACCCCCTATTCACCGCACAAGAATATATGTGACTAGTAACAATCTTAAAACCTATGTATTGATACCTGTCTGGAAGTGAGTCAAGTGGGTGTAAAGCCGCATAAACACAGCCGTGAAAAGCAGCTAAACCCCATTATAAAAATAAATTACTTTTAAAAACCCGTAAAACAAAGACAGTGAAAGAGAGAGAAATTCTTACAAAATTCGTTCAGGGGCTGTGATGCCCCCTGGATTGACCATATCTAGACCCACAGCTGGATGAGACATAAGGGTGGACACTCTTGGGGCTGAGAGGTTGGGTGAGCAAACGCAGACCCTTTAAAGTAATACTGCGTGGTACCCATCCCATGGGTCCCAAGTCTCCAGGTTCAAGGGCATCTTCCTACATCGAAAACATGCATGAGAAACTCAGAAGATGGTACACCGTGTGATTTTGAAAGGTTTCTAAAACGTACCTTATTTCTCATCTCCTTGTGCTCGGGTTCGCCATTCCAGCTACTTTACTAGCAATCTCCCTACTTGGAGAATCAGCACCTTTAACCTCCTGTTCCCTACAGGATGCAATTTGTCCTGAGGATGAACGGGAAGAGGGGCAACCAATGAGAGACTAGATCTAGCTGTTGGGACAGGCACAGGTCACTCTATTTTCCCATCAGGAAAAAGAATTAACCACAGGCTCAGCCTGCTGCCAGGAACCAGAATAGGGCCTGAGGCTATCCCGTGCTTTTGCGGCCAGCTCTCAAAAAAGACAGTTGAAAAATGGAGCTCAGGGACACTGCAATTCACAAACCCGCAGAGTTATAAGTGATAACTCTCATCCACAGATATATTGAGGGAAGGCAACGAAGAGGATTTGAAAGCAAGGCAGAATTGCAGGAAACAGGTTTCAGGAGGTAGATTCGAATCGCATTTAAGGCACATGAAAAGCGGCAAAACGTCGACAATGATGCCCTTGGCCAAAAAGGGCGTATGCGTTTTTTCCTGAATATATTCAGGAAAAAACGCATACGCCCTTTTTTGCCAACCAAGCAACCTGGAAATGCAAATCAGCGCTACAAAGAAGTCTCGCTTCCCATGGGTCAAAAGGGCCATGCTGCAAAAAGTGTCAAAACAAGAAATGCAGGACAGGCCATGGAGAAATGGCAGCCTTGCTACGCTGATGGGCGGGATGTAAATTGCCAACAGCCACTCTGGAGAAGTGTACGGTGTGTCCTGAAACATCGAAAAAACACAGCTTAGTGAGCATAGGGCACATCCACTCATGGGCGTATAAATTGGGAAAACTAAAAATCAGCAAGACACAGGCACCCCAAAGTTTGGGACTGCTCTGTTGACAAGAACCTCCACTTCATGACACCTTAAATATCCCAGGAAAGAGAAAAATGGATAAAAAAGTTGTGGTCCTTATGTACAATGGAATATCACTCAGACATGAAATCAATGTCATAAGGCTAGTAGAAGCAAGATGAGTTGACTTAGGTACGACGATTCTAAGTGAAATAAGTCACACAGAAAAAGACACTTATCATAAGCTATCACTTATAGAGGGAATGTAAAAACCGCTACACTTGAACTGAATTACAAAACAGAACAGAGTCACACGTTTAGAAAACACACTATGGCTGCTTAACGGGAAAGGTGAGGTGGGGTGATGCATAAAACAAGGTGTTCAAATTTGCTCAGATACCGTTCCATACACCCAATATGTAATAGACAAGACCTACTCCTTGCTCCGTGAACTGGACTCAACACCCCCTATTCACCGCACAAGAATATATGTGACTAGTAACAATCTTAAAACCTATGTATTGATATCTGTCTGGAAGTGAGTCAAGTGTTTGTAAATCCGCATAAACACAGCCGTGAAAAGCAGCTAAACCCCATTATAAAAATAAATTACTTTTAAAAACCCGTAAAACAAAGACAGTGAAAGAGAGAGAAATTCTTACAAAATTCGTTCAGGGGCTGTGATGCCACCTGGATTGACCATATCTAGACCCACAGCTGGATGAGACATAAGGGTGGACACTCTTGGGGCTGAGAGGTTGGGTGAGGTTGGGTGAGCAAACGCAGACCCTTTAAAGTAATACTGCATGGTACCCGTCCCATGGGTCCCAAATCTCCAGGTTCACGGGCATCTTCCTACATCGAAAACTTGCATGAGGAACCCAGAAGAAGGTACACCGTGTGATTGTGAAAGGTTTCTAAAACGCACCTCATTTATCATCTCCTTGTGCTCGGGTTCGCCATTCCAGCTACTTCACTAGCAATCTCCCTACTTGGAGAATCAGCACCTTTAACCTCCTGTTCTGTACAGGTTGCAATTTGTCCTGAGGATGAACGGGAAGAGGGGCAACCAATGAGAGACTAGATCTAGGTGTTGGGACAGGCACAGGTCACTCTATTTTCCCATCAGGAAAAAGAATTAACCACAGGCTCAGCCTGCCGCCGGGAACCAGAATAGGGCCTGAGGCAATCCCGTGCTTTTGCGGCCAGCTCCCAAACAAGACAGTTGAAAAATGGAGCTCAGGGGCACTGCATTTCACAAACCTGCTGAGTTATAAATGATAACTCTCGTCCACAAATATATTGAGGGAAGGCAACAAAGAGGATTTGAAAGCAAGGCAGAATTGCAGGAAACAGGTTTCAGGAGGTAGATTCGAATCGCCTTTAAAGCACATGAAAAGCGGCAAAACGTCGACAATGATGCCCTTGGCCAAAAAGGGCGTATGCGTTTTTTCCTGAATATATTCAGGAAAAAACGCATACGCCCTTTTTGGCCAACCAAGCAACCTGGAAAGGCAAATCAGTGCTACAAAGAAGTCTCGCTTCCCATCGGTCAAAAGGGTCATGCTGCAAAAAGTGTCAAAACCAGAAATGCAGGACAGGCCATGGAGAAATGGCAGCCGTGCTACGCTGATGGGCGGGATGTTAATTGCCAACAGCCACTCTGGAGAAGTGTACGGTGTGTCCTGAAACATCGAAAAAACACAGCTTAGGGAGCATAGGGCACGTCCACTCATGGGCATATAAATTGGGAAAACTAAAAATCAGCAAGACACAGGCACCCCAAAGTTTAGGGCTGCTCTGTTGACAAGAACCTCCACTTCATGACACCTTAAATATCCCAGGAAAGAGAAAAATGGATAAAGAAGTTGTGGTCCTTATGTACAATGGAATATCACTCAGACATGAAATCAATGTCATAAGGCTAGTAGAAGCAAGATGAGTGGACTTAGGTACGACGATTCTAAGTGAAATAAGTCACACAGAAAAAGACACTTATCATAAGCTATCACTTATAGAGGGAATGTAAAAACCGCTACACTTGAACTGAATTACAAAACAGAACAGAGTCACACGTTTAGAAAACAAACTATGGCTGCTTAACGGGAAAGGTGAGGTGGGGTGATGCATAAAACAAGGGTTTCAAATTCGCTCAGATACCGTTCCATACACCCAATATGTAATAGACAAGACCTACTCCTTGCTCCGTGAACTGGACTCAACACCCCCTATTCACCGCACAGGAATATATGTGACTAGTAACAATCTTAAAACCTATGTATTGATATCTGTCTGGAAGTGAGTCAAGTGGGTGTAAAGCCGCATAAACACAGCCGTGAAAAGCAGCTAAACCCCATTATAAAAATAAATTACTTTTAAAAACCCGTAAAACAAAGACAGTGAAAGAGAGAGAAATTCTTACAAAATTCGTTCAGAGGCTGTGATGCAACCTGGATTGACCATATCTACACGCACAGCTGGATGAGACATAAGGGTGGACACTCTTGGGGCTGAAAGGTTGGGTTAGGTTGGGTGAGCAAACGCAGACCCTTCAAAGTAATACTGCGTGGTACCCATCCCATGGGTCCCAAGTCTCCAGGTTCAAGGGCATCTTCCTACATCGAAAACATGCATGAGAAACTCAGAAGATGGTACACCGTGTGATTTTGAAAGTTTTCTAAAACGCACCTCATTTCTCATCTCCTTGTGCTCGGGTTCGCCATTCCAGCTACTTTACTAGCAATCTCCCTACTTGGAGAATCAGCACCTTTAACCTCCTGTTCCCTACAGGTTGCAATTTGTCCTGAGGATGAACGGGAAGAGGGGGAACCAATGAGAGACTAGATCTAGCTGTTGGGACAGGCACAGGTCACTCTATTTTCCCATCAGGAAGAAGAATTAACCACAGGCTCAGCCTGCTGCCAGGAACCAGAATAGGGCCTGAGGCAATCCCGTGCTTTTGCGGCCAGCTCTCAAAAAAGACAGTTGAAAAATGGAGCTCAGGGACACTGCAATTCACAAACCCGTAGAGTTATAAGTGATAACTCTCATCCACAGATATATTGAGGGAAGGCAACGAAGAGGATTTGAAAGCAAGGCAGAATTGCAGGAAACAGATTTCAGGAGGTAGATTCGAATCGCCTTTAAGGCACATGAAAAGCGGCAAAACGTCGACAATGATGCCCTTGGCCAAAAAGGGCGTATGCGTTTTTTCCTGAATATATTCAGGAAAAAACGCATACGCCCTTTTTGGCCAACCAAGCAACCTGGAAAGGCAAATCAGCGCTAAAAAGGAGTCTCGCTTCCCATCGGCCAAAAGGGACATGCTGCAAAAAGTGTCAAAACCAGAAATGCAGGACAGGCCATGGAGAAATGGCAGCCTTGCTACGCTGATGGGCGGGATGTTAATTGCCAACAGCCACTCTGGAGAAGTGTACGGTGTGTCCTGAAACATCGAAAAAACTCAGCTTAGTGAGCATAGGGCACGTCCACTCATGGGCGTATAAATTGGGAAAACTAAAAATGAGCAAGACACAGGCACCCCAAAGTTTGGGGCTGCTCTGTTGACAAGAACCTCCACTTCATGACACCTTAAATATCCCAGGAAAGAGAAAAATGGATAAAGAAGTTGTGGTCCTTATGTACAATGCAATATCACTCAGACATGAAATCAATGTCATAAGGCTAGTAGAAGCAAGATGAGTGGACTTGGGTACGACGATTCTAAGTGAAATAAGTCACACAGAAAAAGACACTTATCATAAGCTATCACTTATAGAGGGAATGTAAAAACCACTACACTTGAACTGAATTACAAAACAGAACAGAGTCACACGTTTAGAAAACACACTATGGCTGCTTAACGGGAAAGGTGAGGTGGGGTGATGCATAAAACAAGGGGTTCAAATTCGCTCAGATACCGTTCCATACACCCAATATGTAATAGACAAAACCTACTCCTTGCTAAGTGAACTGGACTCAACACCCACTATTCACCGCACAAGAATATATATGACTAGTAACAATCTTATAACCTATGTATTGATATCTGTCTGGAAGTGAGTCAAGTGGGTGTAAAGCCGCATATACACAGCCGTAAAAAGCAGCTAACCCCATTATAAAAATAAATTACTTTTAAAAACCCGTAAAACAAAGACAGTGAAAGAGAGAGAAATTCTTACAAAATTCGTTCAGGTGCTGTGATGCCACCTGGATTGACCATATCTAGACCCACAGCTGGATGAGACATAAGGGTGGACACTCTTGGGGCTGAGAGGTTGGGTGAGCAAACGCAGACCCTTTAAAGTAATACTGCGTGGTACCCATCCCATGGGTCCCAAGTCTCCAGGTTCAAGGGCATCTTCCTACATCGAAAACATGCATGAGAAACTCAGAAGATGGTACACCGTGTGATTTTGAAAGGTTTCTAAAACGCACCTCATTTCTCATGTCCTTGTGCTCGGGTTCGCCATTCCAGCTACTTTACTAGCAATCTCCCTACTTGGAGAATCAGCACCTTTAACCTCCTGTTCCCTACAGGTTGCAATTTGTCCTGAGGATGAACGGGAAGAGGGGCAACCAATGAGAGACTAGATCTAGCTGTTGGGACAGGCACAGGTCACTCTATTTTCCCATCAGGAAGAAGAATTAACCACAGGCTCAGCCTGCTGCCAGGAACCAGAATAGGGGCTGAGGCAATCCCGTGCTTTTGCGGCCAGCTCTCAAAAAAGACAGTTGAAAAATGGAACTCAGGGACACTGCAATTCACAAACCCGCAGAGTTATAAGTGATAACTCTCATCCACAGATATTTTGAGGGAAGGCAACGAAGAGGATTTGAAAGCAAGGCAGAATTGCAGGAAACAGATTTCAGGAGGTAGATTCGAATAGCCTTTAAGGCACATAAAAAGCGGCAAAATGTCGACAATGATGCCCTTGGCCAAAAAGGGCGTATGCGTTTTTTCCTGAATATATTCAGGAAAAAACGCATACGCCCTTTTTGGCCAACCAAGCAACCTGGAAAGGCAAATCAGCGCTACAAAGAAGTCTCACTTCCCATGGGTCAAAAGGGCCATGCTGCAAAAAGTGTCAAAACCAGAAATGCAGGACAGGCCATGGAGAAATGGCAGCCTTGCTACGCTGATGGGCGGGATGTAAATTGCCAACAGCCACTCTGGAGAAGTGTACGGTGTGTCCTGAAACATCGAAAAAACACAGCTTAGTGAGCATAGGGCACGTCCACTCATGGGCGTATAAATTGGGAAAACTAAAAATCAGCAAGACACAGGCACCCCAAAGTTTGGGGCTGCTCTGTTGACAAGAACCTCCACTTCATGACACCTTAAATATCCCAGGAAAGAGAAAAATGGATAAAAAAGTTGTGGTCCTTATGTACAATGGAATATCACTCAGACATGAAATCAATGTCATATGGCTAGTAGAAGCAAGATGAGTGGACTTAGGTACGACGATTCTAAGTGAAATAAGTCACAGAGAAAAAGACACTTATCATAAGCTATCACTTATAGAGGGAATGTAAAAACCGCTACACTTGAACTGAATTACAAAACAGAACAGAGTCACACGTTTAGAAAACACACTATGGCTGCTTAACGGGAAAGGTGAGGTGGGGTGATGCATAAAACAAGGGGTTCAAATTTGCTCAGATACCGTTCCATACACCCAATATGTAATAGACAAGACCTACTCCTTGCTCCGTGAACTGGTCTCAACACCCCCTATTCACCGCACAAGAATATATGTGACTAGTAACAATCTTAAAACCTATGTATTGATATCTGTCTGGAAGTGAGTCAAGTGGGTGTAAATCCGCATAAACACAGCCGTGAAAAGCAGCTAAACCCCATTATAAAAATAAATTACTTTTAAAAACCCGTAAAACAAAGACAGTGAAAGAGAGAGAAATTCTTACAAAATTCGTTCAGGGGCTGTGATGCCAACTGGATTGACCATATCTAGACCCACAGCTGGATGAGACATAAGGGTGGACACTCTTGGGGCTGAGAGGTTGGGTGAGCAAACGCAGACCCTTTAAAGTAATACTGCGTGATACCCATCCCATGGGTCCCAAATCTCCAGGTTCAAGGGCATCTTCCTACATCGAAAACATGCATGAGAAACTCAGAAGATGGTACACCGTGTGATTTTGAAAGGTTTCTAAAACACACCCCATTTCTCATCTCCTTGTGCTCGGGTTCGCCTTTCCAGCTACTTTACTAGCAATCAACTTACTTGGAGAATCAGCACCTTTAACCTCCTGTTCCCTACAGGTTGCAATTTGTCCTGAGGATGAACGGGAAGAGGGGCAACCAATGAGAGACTAGATCTAGGTGTTGGGACAGGCAAAGGTCACTCCATTTTCCCATCAGGAAGAAGAATTAATCACAGGCTCAGCCTGCCGCCCAGAAGCACAATAAGGCCTGAGGCAATCCCGCGCTTTTGCGGCCAGCTCCCAAAAAAGCAAGTTGAAAAATGGAGCTCAGGGACACTGCAATTCACAAACCCGCAGAGTTATAAATGATAACTCTCATCCACAGATATATTGAGGGAAGGCAACGAAGAGGATTTGAAAGCAAGGCAGAATTGCAGGAAACAGATTTCAGGAGGTAGATTCGAATCGCCTGTAAAGCACATGAAAAGTGGCAAAACGTCGACAATGATGACCTTGGCCAAGACGGGCGTATGCGTTTTTTCCTGAATATATTCAGGAAAAAACGCATACGCACTTTTTGGCCAACCAAGCAACCTGGAAAGGCAAATCAGCACTACAAAGAAGTCTCGCTTCCCATCGGAAAAAGGGCCATGCTGCAAAAAGTGTCAAAACCAGAAATGCAGGACAGGCCATGGAGAAATGGCAGCCTTGCTACGCTGATGGGCGGGATGTAAGTTGCCAACAGCCACTCTGGAGAAGTGTACGGTGTTTCCTGAAACATCGAAAATACACAGCTTAGGGAGCATAGGGCACGTCCACTCATGGGCGTATAAATTGGGAAAACTAAAAATCAGCAAGACACAGGCACCCCAAAGTTTAGGGCTGCTCTGTTAACAAGAACCTCCACTTCATGACACCTTAAATATCCCAGGAAATAGAAAAATGCATAAAGATGTTGTGGTCCTTATGTACAATGCAATATCACTCAGACATGAAATCAATGTCATAAGGCTAGTAGAAGCAAGATGAGTGGACTTAGGTACGACGATTCTAAGTGAAATAAGTCACACAGAAAAAGACACTTATCATAAGCTATCACTTATAGAGGGAATGTAAAAACCGCTACACTTGAACTGAATTACAGAACAGAACAGAATCACACGTTTAGAAAACACACTATGGCTGCTTAACGGGAAAGGTGAGGTGGGGTGATGCATAAAACAAGGGGTTCAAATTCGCTCAGATACCGTTCCATACACCCAATATGTAATAGACAAGACCTACTCCTTGCTCAGTTAACTGGACTCAACACCCCCTATTCACCGCACAAGAATATATGTGACTAGTAACAATCTTAAAACCTATGTATTGATATCTGTCTGGAAGTGAGTCAAGTGGGTGTAAAGCCGCATAAACACAGCCGTGAAAAGCAGCTAAACCCCATTATAAAAATAAATTACTTTTAAAAACCCGTAAAACAAAGACAGTGAAAGAGAGAGAAATTCTTACAAAATTCGTTCAGGGGCTGTGATGCAACCTGGATTGACCATATCTAGACCCACAGCTGGATGAGACATAAGGGTGGACACTCTTGGGGCTGAGAGGTTGGGTGAGGTTGGGTGAGCAAACACAGACCCTTTAAAGTAATACTGCATGGTACCCATCCCATGGGTCCCAAATCTCCAGGTTCAAGGGCATCTTCCTACATCGAAAACTTGCATGAGGAACCCAGAAGAAGGTACACCGTGTGATTTTGAAAGGTTTCTAAAACGCACCTCATTTCTCATCTCCTTGTGCTCGGGTTCGCCATTCCAGCTACTTCACTAGCAATCTCCCTACTTGGAGAATCAGCACCTTTAACCTCCTGTTCTGTACAGGTTGCAATTTGTCCTGAGGATGAACGGGAAGAGGGGAAACCAATGAGAGAATAGATCTAGGTGTTGGGACAGGCACAGGTCACTCTATTTTCCCATCAGGAAGAAGAATTAACCACAGGCTCAGCCTGCCGCCGGGAACCAGAATAGGGCCTGAGGCAATCCCGTGCTTTTGCGGCCAGCTCCCAAAACAGACAGTTGAAAAATGGAGCTCAGGGGGACTGCCATTCACAAACCTGCTGAGTTATAAATGATAACTCTCGTCCACAAATATATTGAGGGAAGGCAACGAAGAGGATTTGAAAGCAAGGCAGAATTGCAGGAAACAGGTTTCAGGAGGTAGATTCGAATCGCCTTTAAAGCACATGAAAAGCGGCAAAACGTCGACAATGATACCCTTGGCCAAAAAGGGCGTATGCGTTTTTTCCTGAATATATTCAGGAAAAAACGCATACGCCCTTTTTGGCCAACCAAGCAACCTGGAAAGGCAAATCAGTGCTACAAAGAAGTCTCGCTTCCCATCGGTCAAAAGGGTCATGCTGCAAAAAGTGTCAAAACCAGAAATGCAGGACAGGCCATGGAGAAATGGCAGCCTTGCTACGCTGATGGGCGGGATGTTAATTGCCAACAGCCACTCTGGAGAAGTGTACGGTGTGTCCTGAAACATCGAAAAAACACAGCTTAGGGAGCATAGGGCACGTCCACTCATGGGCGTATAAATTGGGAAAACTAAAAATCAGCAAGACACAGGCACCCCAAAGTTTAGGGCTGCTCTGTTGACAAAAACCTCCACTTCATGACACCTTAAATATCCCAGGAAAGAGAAAAATGGATAAAGAAGTTGTGGTCCTTATGTACAATGCAATATCACTCAGACATGAAATCAATGTCATAAGGCTAGTAGAAGCAAGATGAGTGGACTTAGGTACGACGATTCTAAGTGAAATAAGTCACACAGAAAAAGACACTTATCATAAGCTATCACTTATAGAGGGAATGTAAAAACCGCTACACTTGAACTGAATTACAGAACAGAACAGAATCACACGTTTAGAAAACACACTATGGCTGCTTAACGGGAAAGGTGAGGTGGGGTGATGCATAAAACAAGGGGTTCAAATTCGCTCAGATACCGTTCCATACACCCAATATGTAATAGACAAGACCTACTCCTTGCTCAGTGAACTGGACTCAACACCCCCTATTCACCGCACAAGAATATATGTGACTAGTAACAATCTTAAAACCTATGTATTGATATCTGTCTGGAAGTGAGTCAAGTGCGTGTAAATCCGCATAAACACAGCCGTGAAAAGCAGCTAAACCCCATTATAAAAATAAATTACTTTTAAAAACCCGTAAAACAAAGACAGTGAAAGAGAGAGAAATTCTTACATAATTCGTTCAGAGGCTGTGATGCAACCTGGATTGACCATATCTACACGCACAGCTGGATGAGACATAAGGGTGGACACTCTTGGGGCTGAGAGGTTGGGTGAGGTTGGGTGAGCAAACGCAGACCCTTTAAAGTAATACTGCGTGGTACCCATCCCATGGGTCCCAAGTCTCCAGGTTCAAGGGCATCTTCCTACATCGAAAACATGCATGAGAAACTCAGAAGATAGTACACCGTGTGATTTTGAAAGGTTTCTAAAACGCACCTCATTTCTCATCTCCTTCTGCTCGGGTTCGCCATTCCAGCTACTTTACTAGCAATCTCCCTACTTGGAGAATCAGCACCTTTAACCTCCTGTTCCCTACAGGTTGCAATTTGTCCTGAGGATGAACGGGAAGAGGGGCAACCAATGAGAGACTAGATCTAGCTGTTGGGACAGGCACAGGTCACTCTATTTTCCCATCAGGAAGAAGAATTAACCACAGGCTCAGCCTGCTGCCAGGAACCAGAATAGGGCCTGAGGCAATCCCGTGCTTTTGCGGCCAGCTCTCAAAAAAGACAGTTGAAAAATGGAGCTCAGGGACACTGCAATTCACAAACCCGCAGAGTTATAAGTGATAACTCTCATCCACAGATATATTGAGGGAAGGCAACGAAGAGGATTTGAAAGCAAGGCAGAATTGCAGGAAACAGGTTTCAGGAGGTATATTCGAATCGCCATTAAGGCACATGAAAAGCGGCAAAAAGTAGACAATGATGCCCTTGTCCAAAAAGGGCGTATGCGTTTTTTCCTGAATATATTCAGGAAAAAACGCATACGCCCTTTTTGGCCAACCAAGCAACCTGGAAAGGCAAATCAGCGCTACAAAGAAGTCTCGCTTCCCATGGGTCAAAAGGGCCATGCTGCAAAGAGTGTCAAAACCAGAAATGCAGGACAGGCCATGGAGAAATGGCAGCCTTGCTACGCTGATGGGAGGGATGTAAATTGCCAACAGCCACTCTGGAGAAGTGTACGGTGTGTCCTGAAACATCGAAAAAACACAGCTTAGTGAGCATAGGGCACGTCCACTCATGGGCGTATAAATTGGGAAAACTAAAAATCAGCAAGACACAGGCACCCCAAAGTTTGGGGCTGCTCTGTTGACAAGAACCTCCACTTCATGACACCTTAAATATCCCAGGAAAGAGAAAAATGGATAAAAAAGTTGTGGTCCTTATGTACAATGGAATATCACTCAGACATGAAATCAATGTCATAAGGCTAGTAGAAGCAAGATGAGTGGACTTAGGTACGACGATTCTAAGTGAAATAAGTCACACAGAAAAAGACACTTATCATAAGCTATCACTTATAGAGGGAATGTAAAAACCGCTACACTTGAACTGAATTACAAAACAGAACAGAGTCACACGTTTAGAAAACACACTATGGCTGCTTAACGGGAAAGGTGAGGTGGGGTGATGCATAAAACAAGGGGTTCAAATTTGCTCAGATACCGTTCCATACACCCAATATGTAATAGACAAGACCTACTCCTTGCTCCGTGAACTGGTCTCAACACCCCCTATTCACCGCACAAGAATATATGTGACTAGTAACAATCTTAAAACCTATGTATTGATATCTGTCTGGAAGTGAGTCAAGTGGGTGTAAAGCCGCATAAACACAGCCGTGAAAAGCAGCTAAACCCCATTATAAAAATAAATTACTTTTAAAAACCCGTAAAACAAAGACAGTGAAAGAGAGAGAAATTCTTACAAAATTCGTTCAGGGGCTGTGATGCAACCTGGATTGACCATATCTAGACCCACAGCTGGATGAGGCATAAGGGTGGACACTCTTGGGGCTGAGAGGTTGGGTGAGGTTGGGTGAGCAAACACAGACCCTTTAAAGTAATACTGCATGGTACCCATCCCATGGGTCCCAAATCTCCAGGTTCAAGGGCATCTTCCTACATCGAAAACTTGCATGAGGAACCCAGAAGAAGGTACACCGTGTGATTTTGAAAGGTTTCTAAAACACACCTCATTTCTCATCTCCTTGTGCTCGGGTTCGCCATTCCAGCTACTTCACTAGCAATCTCCCTACTTGGAGAATCAGCACCTTTAACCTCCTGTTCTGTACAGGTTGCAATTTGTCCTGAGGATGAACGGGAAGAGGGGAAACCAATGAGAGAATAGATCTAGGTGTTGGGACAGGCACAGGTCACTCTATTTTCCCATCAGGAAGAAGAATTAACCACAGGCTCAGCCTGCCGCCGGGAACCAGAATAGGGCCTGAGGCAATCCCGTGCTTTTGCGGCCAGCTCCCAAAACAGACAGTTGAAAAATGGAGCTCAGGGGGACTGCCATTCACAAACCTGCTGAATTATAAATGATAACTCTCGTCCACAAATATATTGAGGGAAGGCAACGAAGAGGATTTGAAAGCAAGGCAGAATTGCAGGAAACAGGTTTCAGGAGGTAGATTCGAATCGCCTTTAAAGCACATGAAAAGCGGCAAAACGTCGACAATGATACCCTTGGCCAAAAAGGGCGTATGCGTTTTTTCCTGAATATATTCAGGAAAAAACGCATACGCCCTTTTTGGCCAACCAAGCAACCTGGAAAGGCAAATCAGTGCTACAAAGAAGTCTCGCTTCCCATCGGTCAAAAGGGTCATGCTGCAAAAAGTGTCAAAACCAGAAATGCAGGACAGGCCATGGAGAAATGGCAGCCTTGCTACGCTGATGGGCGGGATGTTAACTGCCAACAGCCACTCTGGAGAAGTGTACGGTGTGTCCTGAAACATCGAAAAAACACAGCTTAGGGAGCATAGGGCACGTCCACTCATGGGCGTATAAATTGGGAAAACTAAAAATCAGCAAGACACAGGCACCCCAAAGTTTAGGGCTGCTCTGTTGACAAAAACCTCCACTTCATGACACCTTAAATATCCCACGAAGGAGAAAAATGGATAAAGAAGTTGTGGTCCTTATGTACAATGCAATATCACTCAGACATGAAATCAATGTCATAAGGCTAGTAGAAGCAAGATGAGTGGACTTAGGTACGACGATTCTAAGTGAAATAAGTCACACAGAAAAAGACACTTATCATAAGCTATCACTTATAGAGGGAATGTAAAAACCGCTACACTTGAACTGAATTACAGAACAGAACAGAATCACACGTTTAGAAAACACACTATGGCTGCTTAACGGGAAAGGTGAGGTGGGGTGATGCATAAAACAAGGGGTTCAAATTCGCTCAGATACCGTTCCATACACCCAATATGTAATAGACAAGACCTACTCCTTGCTCAGTGAACTGGACTCAACACCCCCTATTCACCGCACAAGAATATATGTGACTAGTAACAATCTTAAAACCTATGTATTGATATCTGTCTGGAAGTGAGTCAAGTGCGTGTAAATCCGCATAAACACAGCCGTGAAAAGCAGCTAAACCCCATTATAAAAATAAATTACTTTTAAAAACCCGTAAAACAAAGACAGTGAAAGAGAGAGAAATTCTTACATAATTCGTTCAGAGGCTGTGATGCAACCTGGATTGACCATATCTACATGCACAGCTGGATGAGACATAAGGGTGGACACTCTTGGGGCTGAGAGGTTGGGTGAGGTTGGGTGAGCAAACGCAGACCCTTTAAAGTAATACTGCGTGGTACCCATCCCATGGGTCCCAAGTCTCCAGGTTCAAGGGCATCTTCCTACATCGAAAACATGCATGAGAAACTCAGAAGATGGTACACCGTGTGATTTTGAAAGGTTTCTAAAACGCACCTCATTTCTCATCTCCTTGTGCTCGGGTTCGCCATTCCAGCTACTTTACTAGCAATCTCCCTACTTGGAGAATCAGCACCTTTAACCTCCTGTTCCCTACAGGTTGCAATTTGTCCTGAGGATGAACGGGAAGAGGGGCAACCAATGAGAGACTAGATCTAGCTGTTGGGACAGGCACAGGTCACTCTATTTTCCCATCAGGAAGAAGAATTAACCACAGGCTCAGCCTGCTGCCAGGAACCAGAATAGGGCCTGAGGCTATCCCGTGCTTTTGCGGCCAGCTCTCAAAAAAGACAGTTGAAAAATGGAGCTCAGGGACACTGCAATTCACAAACCCGCAGAGTTATAAGTGATAACTCTCATCCACAGATATATTGAGGGAAGGCAACGAAGAGGATTTGAAAGCAAGGCAGAATTGCAGGAAACAGATTTCAGGAGGTAGATTCGAATCGCCTTTAAGGCACAGGAAAAGCGGCAAAACGTCGACAATGATGCCCTTGGCCAAAAAGGGCGTATGCGTTTTTTCCTGAATATATTCAGGAAAAAACGCATACGCCCTTTTTGGCCAACCAAGCAACCTGGAAAGGCAAATCAGTGCTACAAAGAAGTCTCGCTTCCCATCGGTCAAAAGGGTCATGCTGCAAAAAGTGTCAAAACCAGAAATGCAGGACAGGCCATGGAGAAATGGCAGCCTTGCTACGCTGATGGGCGGGATGTTAACTGCCAACAGCCACTCTGGAGAAGTGTACGGTGTGTCCTGAAACATCGAAAAAACACAGCTTAGGGAGCATAGGGCACGTCCACTCATGGGCGTATAAATTGGGAAAACTAAAAATCAGCAAGACACAGGCACCCCAAAGTTTAGGGCTGCTCTGTTGACAAAAACCTCCACTTCATGACACCTTAAATATCCCACGAAGGAGAAAAATGGATAAAGAAGTTGTGGTCCTTATGTACAATGCAATATCACTCAGACATGAAATCAATGTCATAAGGCTAGTAGAAGCAAGATGAGTGGACTTAGGTACGACGATTCTAAGTGAAATAAGTCACACAGAAAAAGACACTTATCATAAGCTATCACTTATAGAGGGAATGTAAAAACCGCTACACTTGAACTGAATTACAGAACAGAACAGAATCACACGTTTAGAAAACACACTATGGCTGCTTAACGGGAAAGGTGAGGTGGGGTGATGCATAAAACAAGGGGTTCAAATTCGCTCAGATACCGTTCCATACACCCAATATGTAATAGACAAGACCTACTCCTTGCTCAGTGAACTGGACTCAACACCCCCTATTCACCGCACAAGAATATATGTGACTAGTAACAATCTTAAAACCTATGTATTGATATCTGTCTGGAAGTGAGTCAAGTGGGTGTAAAGCCGCATAAACACAGCCGTGAAAAGCAGCTAAACCCCATTATAAAAATAAATTACTTTTAAAAACCCGTAAAACAAAGACAGTGAAAGAGAGAGAAATTCTTACAAAATTCGTTCAGGGGCTGTGATGCCACCTGGATTGACCATATCTAGACCCACAGCTGGATGAGACATAAGGGTGGACACTCTTGGAGCTGAGAGGTTGGGTGAGCAAACGCAGACCCTTTAAAGTAATACTGCGTGATACCCATCCCATGGGTCCCAAATCTCCAGGTTCAAGGGCATCTTCCTACATCGAAAACATGCATGAGAAACTCAGAAGATGGTACACCGTGTGATTTTGAAAGGTTTCTAAAACACACCCCATTTCTCATCTCCTTGTGCTCGGGTTCGCCTTTCCAGCTACTTTACTAGCAATCAACTTACTTGGAGAATCAGCACCTTTAACCTCCTGTTCCCTACAGGTTGCAATTTCTCCTGAGGATGAACGGGAAGAGGGGCAACCAATGAGAGACTAGATCTAGGTGTTGGGACAGGCACAGGTCACTCCATTTTCCCATCAGGAAGAAGAATTAATCACAGGCTCAGCCTGCCGTCCAGAAGCACAATAAGGCCTGAGGCAATCCCGCGCTTTTGCGGCCAGCTCCCAAAAAAGCGAGTTGAAAAATGGAGCTCAGGGACACTGCAATTCACAAACCCGCAGAGTTATAAATGATAACTCTCATCCACAGATATATTGAGGGAAGGCAACGAAGAGGATTTGAAAGCAAGGCAGAATTGCAGGAAACAGATTTCAGGAGGTAGATTCGAATCGCCTGTAAAGCACATGAAAAGCGGCAAAACGTCGACAATGATGACCTTGGCCAAGAAGGGCGTATGCGTTTTTTCCTGAATATATTCAGGAAAAAACGCATACGCACTTTTTGGCCAACCAAGCAACCTGGAAAGGCAAATCAGCACTACAAAGAAGTCTCGCTTCCCATCGGTCAAAAGGGCCATGCTGCAAAAAGTGTCAAAACCAGAAATGCAGGACAGGCCATGGAGAAATGGCAGCCTTGCTACGCTGATGGGCGGGATGTAAGTTGCCAACAGCCACTCTGGAGAAGTGTACGGTGTGTCCTGAAACATCGAAAAAACACAGCTTAGGGAGCATAGGGCACGTCCACTCATGGGCGTATAAATTGGGAAAACTAAAAATCAGAAAGACACAGGCACCCCAACGTTTAGGGCTGCTCTGTTGACAAGAACCTCCACTTCATGACACCTTAAATATCCCAGGAAAGAGAAAAATGGATAAAGAAGTTGTGGTCCTTATGTACAATGCAATATCACTCAGACATGAAATCAATGTCATAAGGCTAGTAGAAGCAAGATGAGTGGACTTAGGTACGACGATTCTAAGTGAAATAAGTCACACAGAAAAAGACACTTATCATAAGCTATCACTTATAGAGGGAATGTAAAAACCGCTACACTTGAACTGAATTACAGAACAGAACAGAATCACACGTTTAGAAAACACACTATGGCTGCTTAACGGGAAAGTTGAGGTGGGGTGATGCATAAAACAAGGGGTTCAAATTCGCTCAGATACCGTTCCATAAACCCAATATGTAATAGACAAGACCTACTCTTTGCTCCGTGAACTGGACTCAACACCCCCTATTCACCGCACAAGAATATATGTGACTAGTAACAATCTTAAAACCTATGTATTGATATCTGTCTGGAAGTGAGTCAAGTGGGTGTAAAGCCGCATAAACACAGCCGTGAAAAGCAGCTAAACCCCATTATAAAAATAAATTACTTTTAAAAACCCGTAAAACAAAGACAGTGAAAGAGAGAGAAATTCTTACAAAATTCGTTCAGGGGCTGTGATGCAACCTGGATTGACCATATCTAGACCCACAGCTGGATGAGACATAAGGGTGGACACTCTTGGGGCTGAGAGGTTGGGTGAGCAAACGCAGACCCTTTAAAGTAATACTGCATGGTACCCATCCCATGGGTCCCAAATCTCCAGGTTCAAGGGCATCTTCCTACATCGAAAACTTGCATGAGGAACCCAGAAGAAGGTACACCGTGTGATTTTGAAAGGTTTCTAAAACGCACCTCATTTCTCATCTCCTTGTGCTCGGGTTCGCCATTCCAGCTACTTCACTAGCAATCTCCCTACTTGGAGAATCAGCACCTTTAACCTCCTGTTCTGTACAGGTTGCAATTTGTCCTGAGGATGAACGGGAAGAGGGGAAGCCAATGAGAGAATAGATCTAGGTGTTGGGACAGGCACAGGTCACTCTATTTTCCCATCAGGAAGAAGAATTAACCACAGGCTCAGCCTGCCGCCGGGAACCAGAATAGGGCCTGAGGCAATCCCGTGCTTTTGCGGCCAGCTCCCAAAACAGACAGTTGAAAAATGGAGCTCAGGGGGACTGCCATTCACAAACCTGCCGAGTTATAAATGATAACTCTCGTCCAAAAATATATTGAGGGAAGGCAACGAAGAGGATTTGAAAGCAAGGCAGAATTGCAGGAAACAGGTTTCAGGAGGTAGATTCGAATCGCCTTTAAAGCACATGAAAAGCGGCAAAACGTCGACAATGATACCCTTGGCCAAAAAGGGCGTATGCGTTTTTTCCTGAATATATTCAGGAAAAAACGCATACGCCCTTTTTGGCCAACCAAGCAACCTGGAAAGGCAAATCAGTGCTACAAAGAAGTCTCGCTTCCCATCGGCCAAAAGGGACATGCTGCAAAAAGTGTCAAAACCAGAAATGCAGGACAGTCCATGGAGAAATGGCAGCCTTGCTACGCTGATGGGCGGGATGTAAGTTGCCAACAGCCACTCTGGAGAAGTGTACGGTGTGTCCTGAAACATCGAAAAAACACAGCTTAGGGAGCATAGGGCACGTCCACTCATGGGCGTATAAATTGGGAAAACTAAAAATCAGCAAGACACAGGCACCCCAAAGTTTAGGGCTGCTCTGTTGACAAGAACCTCCACTTCATGACACCTTAAATATCCCAGGAAAGAGAAAAATGGATAAAGAAGTTGTGGTCCTTATGTACAATGCAATATCACTCAGACATGAAATCAATGTCATAAGGCTAGTAGAAGCAAGATGAGTGGACTTAGGTACGACGATTCTAAGTGAAATAAGTCACACAGAAAAAGACACTTATCATAAGCTATCACTTATACAGGGAATGTAAAAACCGCTACACTTGAACTGAATTACAAAACAGAACAGAGTCACACGTTTAGAAAACACACTATGGCTGCTTAACGGGAAAGGTGAGGTGGGGTGATGCATAAAACAAGGGTTTCAAATTCGCTCAGATACCGTTCCATACACCCAATATGTAATAGACAAGACCTACTCCTTGCTCAGTGAACTGGACTCAACACCCCCTATTCACCGCACAAGAATATATGTGACTAGTAACAATCTTAAAACCTATGTATTGATATCTGTCTGGAAGTGAGTCAAGTGCGTGTAAATCCGCATAAACACAGCCGTGAAAAGCAGCTAAACCCCATTATAAAAATAAATTACTTTTAAAAACCCGTAAAACAAAGACAGTGAAAGAGAGAGAAATTCTTACATAATTCGTTCAGAGGCTGTGATGCAACCTGGATTGACCATATCTACACGCACAGCTGGATGAGACATAAGGGTGGACACTCTTGGGGCTGAGAGGTTGGGTGAGGTTGGGTGAGCAAACGCAGACCCTTTAAAGTAATACTGCGTGGTACCCATCCCATGGGTCCCAAGTCTCCAGGTTCAAGGGCATCTTCCTACATCGAAAACATGCATGAGAAACTCAGAAGATGGTACACCGTGTGATTTTGAAAGGTTTCTAAAACGCACCTCATTTCTCATCTCCTTGTGCTCGGGTTCGCCATTCCAGCTACTTTACTAGCAATCTCCCTACTTGGAGAATCAGCACCTTTAACCTCCTGTTCCCTACAGGTTGCAATTTGTCCTGAGGATGAACGGGAAGAGGGGCAACCAATGAGAGACTAGATCTAGGTGTTGGGACAGGCACAGGTCACTCTATTTTCCCATCAGGAAGAAGAATTAACCACAGGCTCAGCCTGCTGCCAGGAACCAGAATAGGGCCTGAGGCAATCCCGTGCTTTTGCGGCCAGCTCTCAAAAAAGACAGTTGAAAAATGGAGCTCAGGGACACTGCAATTCACAAACCTGCAGAGTTATAAGTGATAACTATCATCCACAGATATATTGAGGGAAGGCAACGAAGAGGATTTGAAAGCAAGGCAGAATTGCAGGAAACAGATTTCAGGAGGTAGATTCGAATCGCCTTTAAAGCACAGGAAAAGCGGCAAAACCTCGACAATGATGCCCTTGTCCAAAAAGGGCGTATGCGTTTTTTCCTGAATATATTCAGGAAAAAACGCATACGCCCTTTTTGGCCAACCAAGCAACCTGGAAAGGCAAATCAGCGCTACAAAGAAGTCTCGCTTCCCATGGGTCAAAAGGGCCATGCTGCAAAGAGTGTCAAAACCAGAAATGCAGGACAGGCCATGGAGAAATGGCAGCCTTGCTACGCTGATGGGAGGGATGTAAATTGCCAACAGCCACTCTGGAGAAGTGTACGGTGTGTCCTGAAACATCGAAAAAACACAGCTTAGTGAGCATAGGGCACGTCCACTCATGGGCGTATAAATTGGGAAAACTAAAAATCAGCAAGACACAGGCACCCCAAAGTTTGGGGCTGCTCTGTTGACAAGAACCTCCACTTCATGACACCTTAAATATCCCAGGAAAGAGAAAAATGGATAAAAAAGTTGTGGTCCTTATGTACAATGGAATATCACTCAGACATGAAATCAATGTCATAAGGCTAGTAGAAGCAAGATGAGTGGACTTAGGTACGACGAATCTAAGTGAAATAAGTCACACAGAAAAAGACACTTATCATAAGCTATCACTTATAGAGGGAATGTAAAAACCGCTACACTTGAACTGAATTACAAAACAGAACAGAGTCACACGTTTAGAAAACACACTATGGCTGCTTAACGGGAAAGGTGAGGTGGGGTGATGCATAAAACAAGGGGTTCAAATTTGCTCAGATACCGTTCCATACACCCAATATGTAATAGACAAGACCTACTCCTTGCTCCGTGAACTGGTCTCAACACCCCCTATTCACCGCACAAGAATATATGTGACTAGTAACAATCTTAAAACCTATGTATTGATATCTGTCTGGAAGTGAGTCAAGTGGGTGTAAATCCGCATAAACACAGCCGTGAAAAGCAGCTAAACCCCATTATAAAAATAAATTACTTTTAAAAACCCGTAAAACAAAGACAGTGAAAGAGAGAGAAATTCTTACAAAATTCGTTCAGGGGCTGTGATGCCACCTGGATTGACCATATCTAGACCCACAGCTGGATGAGAGATAAGGGTGGACACTCTTGGGGCTGAGAGGTTGGGTGAGCAAACGCAGACCCTTTAAAGTAATACTGCGTGATACCCATCCCATGGGTCCCAAATCTCCAGGTTCAAGGGCATCTTCCTACATCGAAAACATGCATGAGAAACTCAGAAGATGGTACACCGTGTGATTTTGAAAGGTTTCTAAAACACACCCCATTTCTCATCTCCTTGTGCTCGGGTTCGCCTTTCCAGCTAATTTACTAGCAATCAACTTACTTGGAGAATCAGCACCTTTAACCTCCTGTTCCCTACAGGTTGCAATTTGTCCTGAGGATGAACGGGAAGAGGGGCAACCAATGAGAGACTAGATCTAGGTGTTGGGACAGGCAAAGGTCACTCCATTTTCCCATCAGGAAGAAGAATTAATCACAGGCTCAGCCTGCCGCCCAGAAGCACAATAAGGCCTGAGGCAATCCCGCGCTTTTGCGGCCAGCTCCCAAAAAAGCGAGTTGAAAAATGGAGCTCAAGGACAGTGCAATTCACAAACCCGCAGAGTTATAAATGATAATTCTCATCCACAGATATATTGAGGGAAGGCAACGAAGAGGATTTGAAAGCAAGGCAGAATTGCAGGAAACAGATTTCAGGAGGTAGATTCGAAACGCCTGTAAAGCACATGAAAAGCGGCAAAACGTCGACAATGATGACCTTGGCCAAGAAGGGCGTATGCGTTTTTTCCTGAATATATTCAGGAAAAAACGCATACGCACTTTTTGGCCAACCAAGCAACCTGGAAAGGCAAATCAGCACTACAAAGAAGTCTCGCTTCCCATCGGTCAAAAGGGCCATGCTGCAAAAAGTGTCAAAACCAGAAATGCAGGACAGGCCATGGAGAAATGGCAGCCTTGCTACGCTGATGGGCGGGATGTAAGTTGCCAACAGCCACTCTGGAGAAGTGTACGGTGTGTCCTGAAACATCGAAAAAACACAGCTTAGGGAGCATAGGGCACGTCCACTCATGGGCGTATAAATTGGGAAAACTAAAAATCAGAAAGACACAGGCACCCCAAAGTTTAGGGCTGCTCTGTTGACAAGAACCTCCACTTCATGACACCTTAAATATCCCAGGAAAGAGAAAAATGTATAAAGAAGTTGTGGTCCTTATGTACAATGCAATATCACTCAGACATGAAATCAATGTCATAAGGCTAGTAGAAGCAAGATGAGTGGACTTAGGTACGACGATTCTAAGTGAAATAAGTCACACAGAAAAAGACACTTATCATAAGCTATCACTTATAGAGGGAATGTAAAAACCGCTACACTTGAACTGAATTACAGAACAGAAAAGAATCACACGTTTAGAAAACACACTATGGCTGCTTAACGGGAAAGGTGAGGTGGGGTGATGCATAAAACAAGGGGTTCAAATTCGCTCAGATACCGTTCCATACACCCAATATGTAATAGACAAGACCTACTCCTTGCTCAGTGAACTGGACTCAACACCCCCTATTCACCGCACAAGAATATATTTGACTAGTAACAATCTTAAAACCTATGTATTGATATCTGTCTGGAAGTGAGTCAAGTGGGTGTAAAGCCGCATAAACACAGCCGTGAAAAGCAGCTAAACCCCATTATAAAAATAAATTACTTTTAAAAACCCGTAAAACAAAGACAGTGAAAGAGAGAGAAATTCTTACAAAATTCGTTCAGGGGCTGTGATGCAACCTGGATTGACCATATCTAGACCCACAGCTGGATGAGACATAAGGGTGGACACTCTTGGGGCTGAGAGGTTGGGTGAGGTTGGGTGAGCAAACGCAGACCCTTTAAAGTAATACTGCATGGTACCCATCCCATGGGTCCCAAATCTCCAGGTTCAAGGGCATCTTCCTACATCGAAAACTTGCATGAGGAACCCAGAAGAAGGTACACCGTGTGATTTTGAAAGGTTTCTAAAACGCACCTCATTTCTCATCTCCTTGTGCTCGGGTTCGCCATTCCAGCTACTTCACTAGCAATCTCCCTACTTGGAGAATCAGCACCTTTAACCTCCTGTTCTGTACAGGTTGCAATTTGTCCTGAGGATGAACGGGAAGAGGGGAAACCAATGAGAGAATAGATCTAGGTGTTGGGACAGGCACAGGTCACTCTATTTTCCCATCAGGAAGAAGAATTAACCACAGGCTCAGCCTGCCGCCGGGAACCAGAATAGGGCCTGAGGCAATCCCGTGCTTTTGCGGCCAGCTCCCAAAACAGACAGTTGAAAAATGGAGCTCAGGGACACTGCCATTCACAAACCCGCAGAGTTATAAATGATAACTCTCATCCACAGATATATTGAGGGAAGGCAACGAAGAGGATTTGAAAGCAAGGCAGAATTGCAGGAAACAGATTTCAGGAGGTAGATTCGAAACGCCTGTAAAGCACATGAAAAGCGGCAAAACGTCGACAATGATGACCTTGGCCAAGAAGGGCGTATGCGTTTTTTCCTGAATATATTCAGGAAAAAACGCATACGCCCTTTTTGGCCAACCAAGCAACCTGGAAAGGCAAATCAGCGCTACAAAGAAGTCTCGCTTCCCATCGGTCAAAAGGTCCATGCTGCAAAAAGTGTCAAAACCAGAAATGCAGGACAGGCCATGGAGAAATGGCAGCCTTGCTACGCTGATGGGCGGGATGTAAGTTGCCAACAGCCACTCTGGAGAAGTGTACGGTGTGTCCTGAAACATCGAAAAAACACAGCTTAGGGAGCATAGGGCACGTCCACTCATGGGCGTATAAATTGGGAAAACTAAAAATCAGCAAGACACAGGCACCCCAAAGTTTAGGGCTGCTCTGTTGACAAGAACCTCCACTTCATGACACCTTAAATATCCCAGGAAAGAGAAAAATGGATAAAGAAGTTGTGGTCCTTATGTACAATGGAATATCACTCAGACATGAAATCAATGTCATAAGGCTAGTAGAAGCAAGATGAGTGGACTTAGGTACGACGATTCTAAGTGAAATAAGTCACACAGAAAAAG
Source organism: Eschrichtius robustus (assembly GCF_028021215.1). Classification (NCBI taxonomy): domain Eukaryota; kingdom Metazoa; phylum Chordata; class Mammalia; order Artiodactyla; family Eschrichtiidae; genus Eschrichtius; species Eschrichtius robustus. Next base: position 2,197,834 of record NW_027175351.1, read on the forward strand.
ACACTTATCATAAGCTATCACTTATAGAGGGAATGTAAAAACCGCTACACTTGAACTGAATTACAGAACAGAACAGAATCACACGTTTAGAAAACACACTATGGCTGCTTAACGGGAAAGGTGAGGTGGGGTGATGCATAAAACAAGGGGTTCAAATTCGCTCAGATACCGTTCCATACACCCAATATGTAATAGACAAGACCTACTCCTTGCTCAGTGAACTGGACTCAACACCCCCTATTCACCGCACAAGAATATATGTGACTAGTAACAATCTTAAAACCTATGTATTGATATCTGTCTGGAAGTGAGTCAAGTGCGTGTAAATCCGCATAAACACAGCCGTGAAAAGCAGCTAAACCCCATTATAAAAATAAATTACTTTTAAAAACCCGTAAAACAAAGACAGTGAAAGAGAGAGAAATTCTTACATAATTCGTTCAGAGGCTGTGATGCAACCTGGATTGACCATATCTACACGCACAGCTGGATGAGACATAAGGGTGGACACTCTTGGGGCTGAGAGGTTGGGTGAGGTTGGGTGAGCAAACGCAGACCCTTTAAAGTAATACTGCGTGGTACCCATCCCATGGGTCCCAAATCTCCAGGTTCAAGGGCATCTTCCTACATCGAAAACATGCATGAGAAACTCAGAAGATGGTACACCGTGTGATTTTGAAAGGTTTCTAAAACGCACCTCATTTCTCATGTCCTTGTGCTCGGGTTCGCCATTCCAGCTACTTTACTAGCAATCTCCCTACTTGGAGAATCAGCACCTTTAACCTCCTGTTCCCTACAGGTTGCAATTTGTCCTGAGGATGAACGGGAAGAGGGGCAACCAATGAGAGACTAGATCTAGCTGTTGGGACAGGCACAGGTCACTCTATTTTCCCATCAGGAAGAAGAATTAACCACAGGCTCAGCCTGCTGCCAGGAACCAGAATAGGGCCTGAGGCAATCCCGTGCTTTTGCGGCCAGCTCTCAAAAAAGACAGTTGAAAAATGGAGCTCAGGGACACTGCAATTCACAAACCCGCAGAGTTATAAGTGATAACTCTCATCCACAGATATATTGAGGGAAGGCAACGAAGAGGATTTGAAAGCAAGGCAGAATTGCAGGAAACAGATTTCAGGAGGTAGATTCGAATCGCCTTTAAGGCACATGAAAAGCGGCAAAAGTTCGACAATGATGCCCTTTGCCAAAAAGGGCGTATGCGTTTTTTCCTGAATATATTCAGGAAAAAACGCATACGCCCTTTTTGGCCAACCAAGCAACCTGGAAAGGCAAATCAGCGCTACAAAGAAGTCTCGCTTCCCATGGGTCAAAAGGGCCATGCTGCAAAAAGTGTCAAAACCAGAAATGCAGGACAGGCCATGGAGAAATGGCAGCCTTGCTACGCTGATGGGCGGGATGTAAATTGCCAACAGCCACTCTGGAGAAGTGTACGGTGTGTCCTGAAACATCGAAAAAACACAGCTTAGTGAGCATAGGGCACGTCCACTCATGGGCGTATAAATTGGGAAAACTAAAAATCAGCAAGACACAGGCACCCCAAAGTTTGGGGCTGCTCTGTTGACAAGAACCTCCACTTCATGACACCTTAAATATCCCAGGAAAGAGAAAAATGGATAAAAAAGTTGTGGTCCTTATGTACAATGGAATATCACTCAGACATGAAATCAATGTCATAAGGCTAGTAGAAGCAAGATGAGTGGACTTAGGTACGACGATTCTAAGTGAAATAAGTCACACAGAAAAAGACACTTATCATAAGCTATCACTTATAGAGGGAATGTAAAAACCGCTACACTTGAACTGAATTACAAAACAGAACAGAGTCACACGTTTAGAAAACACACTATGGCTGCTTAACGGGAAAGGTGAGGTGGGGTGATGCATAAAACAAGGGGTTCAAATTTGCTCAGATACCGTTCCATACACCCAATATGTAATAGACAAGACCTACTCCTTGCTCCGTGAACTGGACTCAACACCCCCTATTCACCGCACAAGAATATATGTGACTAGTAACAATCTTAAAACCTATGTATTGATATCTGTCTGGAAGTGAGTCAAGTGGGTGTAAAGCCGCATAAACACAGCCGTGAAAAGCAGCTAAACCCCATTATAAAAATAAATTACTTTTAAAAACCCGTAAAACAAAGACAGTGAAAGAGAGAGAAATTCTTACAAAATTCGTTCAGGGGCTGTGATGCAACCTGGATTGACCATAACTAGACACACACCTGGATGAGACATAAGGGTGGACACTCTTGGGGCTGAGAGGTTGGGTGAGCAAACGCAGACCCTTTAAAGTAATACTGCGTGGTACCCATCCCATGGGTCCCAAATCTCCAGGTTCAAGGGCATCTTCCTACATCGAAAACATGCATGAGAAACTCAGAAGATGGTACACCGTGTGATTTTGAAAGGTTTCTAAAACACACCCCATTTCTCATCTCCTTGTGCTCGGGTTCGCCTTTCCAGCTACTTTACTAGGAATCAACTTACTTGGAGAATCAGCACCTTTAACCTCCTGTTCCCTACAGGTTGCAATTTGTCCTGAGGATGAACGGGAAGAGGGGCAACCAATGAGAGACTAGATCTAGCTGTTGGGACAGACACAGGTCACTCTATTTTCCCATCAGGAAGAAGAATTAACCACAGGCTCAGCCTGCTGCCAGGAACCAGAATAGGGCCTGAGGCAATCCCGTGCTTTTGCGGCCAGCTCTCAAAAAAGACAGTTGAAAAATGGAGCTCAGGGACACTGCAATTCACAAACCCGCAGAGTTATAAGTGATAACTCTCATCCACAGATATATTGAGGGAAGTCAACGAAGAGGATGTGAAAGCAAGGCAGAATTGCAGGAAACAGGTTTCAGGAGGTAGATTCGAATCGCCTTTAAGGCACATGAAAAGCGGCAAAACGTCGACAATGATGCCCTTGGCCAAAAAGGGCGTATGCGTTTTTTCCTGAATATATTCAGGAAAAAACGCATACGCACTTTTTGCCAACCAAGCAACCTGGAAATGCAAATCAGCGCTACAAAGAAGTCTCGCTTCCCATGGGTCAAAAGGGCCATGCTGCAAAAAGTGTCAAAACAAGAAATGCAGGACAGGCCATGGAGAAATGGCAGCCTTGCTACGCTGAAGGGCGGGATGTAAATTGCCAACAGCCACTCTGGAGAAGTGTACGGTGTGTCCTGAAACATCGAAAAAACACAGCTTAGTGAGCATAGGGCACATCCACTCATGGGCGTATAAATTGGGAATAATAAAAATCAGCAAGACACAGGCACCCCAAAGTTTGGGGCTGCTCTGTTGACAAGAACCTCCACTTCATGACACCTTAAATATCCCAGGAAAGAGAAAAATGGATAAAAAAGTTGTGGTCCTTATGTACAATGGAATATCACTCAGACATGAAATCAATGTCATAAGGCTAGTAGAAGCAAGATGAGTTGACTTAGGTACGACGATTCTAAGTGAAATAAGTCACACAGAAAAAGACACTTATCATAAGCTATCACTTATAGAGGGAATGTAAAAACCGCTACACTTGAACTGAATTACAGAACAGAACAGAATCACACGTTTAGAAAACACACTATGGCTGCTTAACGGGAAAGGTGAGGTGGGGTGATGCATAAAACAAGGGGTTCAAATTTGCTCAGATACCGTTCCATACACCCAATATGTAATAGAAAATACCTACTCCTTGCTCCGTGAACTGGACTCAACACCCCCTATTCACCGCACAAGAATATATGTGACTAGTAACAATCTTAAAACCTATGTATTGATATCTGTCTGGAAGTGAGTCAAGTGGGTGTAAAGCCGCATAAACACAGCCGTGAAAAGCAGCTAAACCCCATTATAAAAATAAATTACTTTTAATAACCCGTAAAACAAAGACAGTGAAAGAGAGAGAAATTCTTACAAAATTCGTTCAGGGGCTGTGATGCAACCTGGATTGACCATATCTAGACCCACAGCTGGATGAGACATAAGGGTGGACACTATTGGGGCTGAGAGGTTGGGTGAGGTTGGTTGAGCAAACGCAGACCCTTTAAAGTAATACTGCATGGTACCCATCCCATGGGTCCCAAATCTCCAGGTTCAAGGGCATCTTCCTACATCGAAAACTTGCATGAGGAACCCAGAAGAAGGTACACCGTGTGATTTTGAAAGGTTTCTAAAACGCACCTCATTTCTCATCTCCTTGTGCTCGGGTTCGCCATTCCAGCTACTTCACTAGCAATCTCCCTACTTGGAGAATCAGCACCTTTAACCTCCTGTTCTGTACAGGTTGCAATTTGTCCTGAGGATGAACGGGAAGAGGGGAAACCAATGAGAGAATAGATCTAGGTGTTGGGACAGGCACAGGTCACTCTATTTTCCCATCAGGAAGAAGAATTAACCACAGGCTCAGCCTGCCGCCGGGAACCAGAATAGGGCCTGAGGCAATCCCGTGCTTTTGCGGCCAGCTCCCAAAAAAGACAGTTGAAAAATGGAGCTCAGGGGGACTGCCATTCACAAACTTGCTGAGTTATAAATGATAACTCTCGTCCACAAATATATTGAGGGAAGGCAACGAAGAGGATTTGAAAGCAAGGCAGAATTGCAGGAAACAGGTTTCAGGAGGTACATTCGAATCGCCTTTAAAGCACATGAAAAGCGGCAAAACGTCGACAATGATGCCCTTGGCCAAAAAGGGCGTATGCGTTTTTTCCTGAATATATTCAGGAAAAAACGCATACGCCCTTTTTGGCCAACCAAGCAACCTGGAAAGGCAAATCAGCGCTACAAAGAAGTCTCGCTTCCCATCGGTCAAAAGGGCCATGCTGCAAAAAGTGTCAAAACCAGAAATGCAGGACAGGCCATGGAGAAATGGCAGCCTTGCTACGCTGATGGGCGGGATGTAAGTTGCCAACAGCCACTCTGGAGAAGTGTACGGTGTGTCCTGAAACATCGAAAAAACACAGCTTAGGGAGCATAGGGCACGTCCACTCATGGGCGTATAAATTGGGAAAACTAAGAATCAGCAAGACACAGGCACCCCAAAGTTTAGGGCTGCTCTGTTGACAAGAACCTCCACTTCATGACACCTTAAATATCCCAGGAAAGAGAAAAATGGATAAAGAAGTTGTGGTCCTTATGTACAATGCAATATCACTCAGACATGAAATCAATGTCATAAGGCTAGTAGAAGCAAGATGAGTGGACTTAGGTACGACGATTCTAAGTGAAATAAGTCACACAGAAAAAGACACTTATCATAAGCTATCACTTATAGAGGGAATGTAAAAACCGCTACACTTGAACTGAATTACAGAACAGAACAGAATCACACGTTTAGAAAACACACTATGGCTGCTTAACGGGAAAGGTGAGGTGGGGTGATGCATAAAACAAGGGGTTCAAATTCGCTCAGATACCGTTCCATACACCCAATATGTAATAGAAAAGACCTACTCCTTGCTCAGTGAACTGGACTCAACACCCCCTATTCACCGCACAAGAATATATGTGACTAGTAACAATCTTAAAACGTATGTATTGATATCTGTCTGGAAGTGAGTCAAGTGGGTGTAAAGCCACATAAACACAGCCGTGAAAAGCAGCTAAACCCCATTATAAAAATAAATTACTTTTAAAAACCCGTAAAACAAAGACAGTGAAAGAGAGAGAAATTCTTACAAAATTCGTTCAGGGGCTGTGATGCAACCTGGATTGACCATATCTAGACCCACAGCTGGATGAGACATAAGGGTGGACACTCTTGGGGCTGAGAGGTTGGGTGAGGTTGGGTGAGCAAACGCAGACCCTTTAAAGTAATACTGCATGGTACCCATCCCATGGGTCCCAAATCTCCAGGTTCAAGGGCATCTTCCTACTTCGAAAACTTGCATGAGGAACCCAGAAGAAGGTACACCGTGTGATTTTGAAAGGTTTCTAAAACGCACCTCATTTCTTATCTCCTTGTGCTCGGGTTCGCCATTCCAGCTACTTCACTAGCAATCTCCCTACTTGGAGAATCAGCACCTTTAACCTCCTGTTCTGTACAGGTTGCAATTTGTCCTGAGGATGAATGGGAAGAGGGGAAACCAATGAGAGACTAGATCTAGTTGTTGGGACAGGCACAGGTCACTCTATTTTCCCATCAGGAGGAAGAATTAACCACAGGCTCAGCCTGCCGCCGGGAACCAGAATAGGGCCTGAGGCAATCCCGTGCTTTTGCGGCCAGCTCCCAAAAAAGACAGTTGAAAAATGGAGCTCAGGGGGACTGCCATTCACAAACCTGCTGAGTTATAAGTGATAACTCTCGTCCACAAATATATTGAGGGAAGGCAACGAAGAGGATTTGAAAGCAAGGCAGAATTGCAGGGAACAGGTTTCAGGAGGTAGATTCGAATCGCCTTTAAAGCACATGAAAAGCGGCAAAACGTCGACAATGATGCCCTTGGCCAAAAAGGGCGTATGCGTTTTTTCCTGAATATATTCAGGAAAAAACGCATACGCCCTTTTTGGCCAACCAAGCAACCTGGAAAGGCAAATCAGTGCTACAAAGAAGTCTCGCTTCCCATCGGTCAAAAGGGTCATGCTGCAAAAAGTGTCAAAACCAGAAATGCAGGACAGGCCATGGAGAAATGGAAGCCTTGCTACGCTGATTGGCGGGATGTTAATTGCCAACAGCCACTCTGGAGAAGTGTACGGTGTGTCCTGAAACATCGAAAACACACAGCTTAGGGAGCATAGGGCACGTCCACTCATGGGCGTATAAATTGGGAAAACTAAAAATCAGCAAGACACAGGCACCCCAAAGTTTAGGTCTGCTCTGTTGACAAGAACCTCCACTTCATGACACCTTAAATATCCCAGGAAAGAGGAAAATGGATAAAGAAGTTGTGGTCCTTATGTACAATGGAATATCACTCAGACATGAAATCAATGTCATAAGGCTAGTAGAAGCAAGATGAGTGGATTTAGGTACGATGATTCTAAGTGAAATAAGTCACACAGAAAAAGACACTTATCATAAGCTATCACTTATAGAGGGAATGTAAAAACCGCTACACTTGAACTGAATTACAGAACAGAACAGAGTCACACGTTTAGAAAACACACTATGGCTGCTTAACGGGAAAGGTGAGGTGGGGTGATGCATAAAACAAGGGGTTCAAATTCGCTCAGATACCGTTCCATACACCCAATATGTAATAGACAAGACCTACTCCTTGCTCAGTGAACTGGACTCAACACCCCCTATTCACCGCACAAGAATATATGTGACTAGTAACAATCTTAAAACCTATGTATTGATATCTGTCTGGAAGTGAGTCAAGTGGGTGTAAAGCCGCATAAACACAGCCGTGAAAAGCAGCTAAACCCCATTATAAAAATAAATTACTTTTAAAAACCCGTAAAACAAAGACAGTGAAAGAGAGAGAAATTCTTACAAAATTCGTTCAGGGGCTGTGATGCAACCTGGATTGACCATATCTAGACCCACAGCTGGATGAGACATAAGGGTGGACACTCTTGGGGCTGAGAGGTTGGGTGAGGTTGGGTGAGCAAACGCAGACCCTTTAAAGTAATACTGCATGGTACCCATCCCATGGGTCCCAAATCTCCAGGTTCAAGGGCATCTTCCTACATCGAAAACTTGCATGAGGAACCCAGAAGAAGGTACACCGTGTGATTTTGAAAGGTTTCTAAAACGCACCTCATTTCTCATCTCCTTGTGCTCGGGTTCGCCATTCCAGCTACTTCACTAGCAATCGCCCTACTTGGAGAATCAGCACCTTTAACCTCCTGTTCTGTACAGGTTGCAATTTGTCCTGCGGATGAACGGGAAGAGGGGAAACCAATGAGAGAATAGATCTAGGTGTTGGGACAGGCACAGGTCACTCTATTTTCCCATCAGGAAGAAGAATTAACCACAGGCTCAGCCTGCCGCCGGGAACCAGAATAGGGCCTGAGGCAATCCCGTGCTTTTGCGGCCAGCTCCCAAAACAGACAGTTGAAAAATGGAGCTCAGGGGGACTGCCATTCACAAACTTGCTGAGTTATAAATGATAACTCTCGTCCACAAATATATTGAGGGAAGGCAACGAAGAGGATTTGAAAGCAAGGCAGAATTGCAGGAAACAGATTTCAGGAGGTAGATTCGAATCGCCTGTAAAGCACATGAAAAGTGGCAAAACGTCGACAATGATGACCTTGGCCAAGAAGGGCGTATGCGTTTTTTCCTGAATATATTCAGGAAAAAACGCATACGCACTTTTTGGCCAACCAAGCAACCTGGAAAGGCAAATCAGCACTACAAAGAAGTCTCGCTTCCCATCGGAAAAAGGGCCATGCTGCAAAAAGTGTCAAAACCAGAAATGCAGGACAGGCCATGGAGAAATGGCAGCCTTGCTACGCTGATGGGCGGGATGTAAGTTGCCAACAGCCACTCTGGAGAAGTGTACGGTGTTTCCTGAAACATCGAAAATACACAGCTTAGGGAGCATAGGGCACGTCCACTCATGGGCGTATAAATTGGGAAAACTAAAAATCAGAAAGACACAGGCACCCCAAAGTTTAGGGCTGCTCTGTTAACAAGAACCTCCACTTCATGACACCTTAAATATCCCAGGAAATAGAAAAATGCATAAAGAAGTTGTGGTCCTTATGTACAATGCAATATCACTCAGACATGAAATCAATGTCATAAGGCTAGTAGAAGCAAGATGAGTGGACTTAGGTACGACGATTCTAAGTGAAATAAGTCACACAGAAAAAGACACTTATCATAAGCTATCACTTATAGAGGGAATGTAAAAACCGCTACACTTGAACTGAATTACAGAACAGAACAGAATCACACGTTTAGAAAACACACTATGGCTGCTTAACGGGAAAGGTGAGGTGGGGTGATGCATAAAACAAGGGGTTCAAATTCGCTCAGATACCGTTCCATACACCCAATATGTAATAGACAAGACCTACTCCTTGCTCAGTGAACTGGACTCAACACCCCCTATTCACCGCACAAGAATATATGTGACTAGTAACAATCTTAAAACCTATGTATTGATATCTGTCTGGAAGTGAGTCAAGTGGGTGTAAAGCCGCATAAACACAGCCGTGAAAAGCAGCTAAACCCCATTATAAAAATAAATTACTTTTAAAAACCCGTAAAACAAAGACAGTGAAAGAGAGAGAAATTCTTACAAAATTCGTTCAGGGGCTGTGATGCAACCTGGATTGACCATATCTAGACCCACAGCTGGATGAGACATAAGGGTGGACACTCTTGGGGCTGAGAGGTTGGGTGAGGTTGGGTGAGCAAACGCAGACCCTTTAAAGTAATACTGCATGGTACCCATCCCATGGGTCCCAAATCTCCAGGTTCAAGGGCATCTTCCTACATCGAAAACTTGCATGAGGAACCCAGAAGAAGGTACACCGTGTGATTTTGAAAGGTTTCTAAAACGCACCTCATTTCTCATCTCCTTGTGCTCGGGTTCGCCATTCCAGCTACTTCACTAGCAATCTCCCTACTTGGAGAATCAGCACCTTTAACCTCCTGATCTGTACAGGTTGCAATTTGTCCTGAGGATGAATGGGAAGAGGGGAAACCAATGAGAGAATAGATCTAGGTGTTGGGACAGGCACAGGTCACTCTATTTTCCCATCAGGAAGAAGAATTAACCACAGGCTCAGCCTGCCGCCGGGAACCAGAATAGGGCCTGAGGCAATCCCGTGCTTTTGCGGCCAGCTCCCAAAAAAGACAGTTGAAAAATGGAGCTCAGGGGGACTGCCATTCACAAACTTGCTGAGTTATAAATGATAACTCTCGTCCACAAATATATTGAGGGAAGGCAACGAAGAGGATTTGAAAGCAAGGCAGAATTGCAGGAAACAGATTTCAGGAGGTAGATTCGAATCGCCTGTAAAGCACATGAAAAGTGGCAAAACGTCGACAATGATGACCTTGGCCAAGAAGGGCGTATGCGTTTTTTCCTGAATATATTCAGGAAAAAACGCATACGCACTTTTTGGCCAACCAAGCAACCTGGAAAGGCAAATCAGCACTACAAAGAAGTCTCGCTTCCCATCGGAAAAAGGGCCATGCTGCAAAAAGTGTCAAAACCAGAAATGCAGGACAGGCCATGGAGAAATGGCAGCCTTGCTACGCTGATGGGCGGGATGTAAGTTGCCAACAGCCACTCTGGAGAAGTGTACGGTGTTTCCTGAAACATCGAAAATACACAGCTTAGGGAGCATAGGGCACGTCCACTCATGGGCGTATAAATTGGGAAAACTAAAAATCAGAAAGACACAGGCACCCCAAAGTTTAGGGCTGCTCTGTTAACAAGAACCTCCACTTCATGACACCTTAAATATCCCAGGAAATAGAAAAATGCATAAAGAAGTTGTGCTCCTTATGTACAATGCAATATCACTCAGACATGAAATCAATGTCATAAGGCTAGTAGAAGCAAGATGAGTGGACTTAGGTACGACGATTCTAAGTGAAATAAGTCACACAGAAAAAGACACTTATCATAAGCTATCACTTATAGAGGGAATGTAAAAACCGCTACACTTGAACTGAATTACAGAACAGAACAGAATCACACGTTTAGAAAACACACTATGGCTGCTTAACGGGAAAGGTGAGGTGGGGTGATGCATAAAACAAGGGGTTCAAATTCGCTCAGATACCGTTCCATACACCCAATATGTAATAGACAAGACCTACTCCTTGCTCAGTGAACTGGACTCAACACCCCCTATTCACCGCACAAGACTATATGTGACTAGTAACAATCTTAAAACCTATGTATTGATATCTGTCTGGAAGTGAGTCAAGTGCGTGTAAAGCCGCATAAACACAGCCGTGAAAAGCAGCTAAACCCCATTATAAAAATAAATTACTTTTAAAAACCCGTAAAACAAAGACAGTGAAAGAGAGAGAAATTCTTACATAATTCGTTCAGAGGCTGTGATGCAACCTGGATTGACCGTATCTACACGCACAGCTGGATGAGACATAAGGGTGGACACTCTTGGGGCTGAGAGGTTGGGTGAGGTTGGGTGAGCAAACGCAGACCCTTTAAAGTAATACTGCGTGGTACCCATCCCATGGGTCCCAAGTCTCCAGGTTCAAGGGCATCTTCCTACATCGAAAACATGCATGAGAAACTCAGAAGATGGTACACCGTGTGATTTTGAAAGGTTTCTAAAACGCACCTCATTTCTCATGTCCTTGTGCTCGGGTTCGCCATTCCAGCTACTTTACTAGCAATCTCCCTACTTGGAGAATCAGCACCTTTAACCTCCTGTTCCCTACAGGTTGCAATTTGTCCTGAGGATGAACGGGAAGAGGGGCAACCAATGAGAGACTAGATCTAGCTGTTGGGACAGGCACAGGTCACTCTATTTTCCCATCAGGAAGAAGAATTAACCACAGGCTCAGCCTGCTGCCAGGAACCAGAATAGGGCCTGAGGCAATCCCGTGCTTTTGCGGCCAGCTCTCAAAAAAGACAGTTGAAAAATGGAGCTCAGGGACACTGCAATTCACAAACCCGCAGAGTTATAAGTGATAACTCTCATCCACAGATATATTGAGGGAAGGCAACGAAGAGGATTTGAAAGCAAGGCAGAATTGCAGGAAACAGATTTCAGGAGGTAGATTCGAATAGCCTTTAAGGCACATAAAAAGCGGCAAAATATCGACAATGATGCCCTTGGCCAAAAAGGGCGTATGCGTTTTTTCCTGAATATATTCAGGAAAAAACGCATACGCCCTTTTTGGCCAACCAAGCAACCTGGAAAGGCAAATCAGCGCTACAAAGAAGTCTCGCTTCCCATGGGTCAAAAGGGCCATGCTGCAAAAAGTGTCAAAACCAGAAATGCAGGACAGGCCATGGAGAAATGGCAGCCTTGCTACGCTGATGGGCGGGATGTAAATTGCCAACAGCCACTCTGGAGAAGTGTACGGTGTGTCCTGAAACATCGAAAAAACACCGCTTAGTGAGCATAGGGCACGTCCACTCATGGGCGTATAAATTGGGAAAACTAAAAATCAGCAAGACACAGGCACCCCAAAGTTTGGGGCTGCTCTGTTGACAAGAACCTCCACTTCATGACACCTTAAATATCCCAGGAAAGAGAAAAATGGATAAAAAAGTTGTGGTCCTTATGTACAATGGAATATCACTCAGACATGAAATCAATGTCATAAGGCTAGTAGAAGCAAGATGAGTGGACTTAGGTACGACGATTCTAAGTGAAATAAGTCACACAGAAAAAGACACTTATCATAAGCTATCACTTATAGAGGGAATGTAAAAACCGCTACACTTGAACTGAATTACAAAACAGAACAGAGGCACACGTTTAGAAAACACACTATGGCTGCTTAACGGGAAAGGTGAGGTGGGGTGATGCATAAAACAAGGGGTTCAAATTTGCTCAGATACCGTTCCATACACCCAATATGTAATAGACAAGACCTACTCCTTGCTCCGTGAACTGGTCTCAACACCCCCTATTCACCGCACAAGAATATATGTGACTAGTAACAATCTTAAAACCTATGTATTGATATCTGTCTGGAAGTGAGTCAAGTGGGTGTAAATCCGCATAAACACAGCCGTGAAAAGCAGCTAAACCCCATTATAAAAATAAATTACTTTTAAAAACCCGTAAAACAAAGACAGTGAAAGAGAGAGAAATTCTTACAAAATTCGTTCAGGGGCTGTGATGCCACCTGGATTGACCATATCTAGACCCACAGCTGGATGAGACATAAGGGTGGACACTCTTGGGGCTGAGAGGTTGGATGAGGTTGGGTGAGCAAACGCAGACCCTTTAAAGTAATACTGCGTGATACCCATCCCATGGGTCCCAAATCTCCAGGTTCAAGGGCATCTTCCTACATCGAAAACATGCATGAGAAACTCAGAAGATGGTACACCGTGTGATTTTGAAAGGTTTCTAAAACACACCCCATTTCTCATCTCCTTGTGTTCGGGTTCGCCTTTCCAGCTACTTTACTAGCAATCAACTTACTTGGAGAATCAGCACCTTTAACCTCCTGTCCCCTACAGGTTGCAATTTGTCCTGAGGATGAACGGGAAGAGGGGCAACCAATGAGAGACTAGATCTAGGTGTTGGGACAGGCACAGGTCACTCCATTTTCCCATCAGGAAGAAGAATTAATCACAGGCTCAGCCTGCCGCCCAGAAGCACAATAAGGCCTGAGGCAATCCCGCGCTTTTGCGGCCAGCTCCCAAAAAAGCAAGTTGAAAAATGGAGCTCAGGGACACTGCAATTCACAAACCCGCAGAGTTATAAATGATAACTCTCATCCACAGATATATTGAGGGAAGGCAACGAAGAGGATTTGAAACCAAGGCAGAATTGCAGGAAACAGATTTCAGGAGGTAGATTCGAATCGCCTGTAAAGCACATGAAAAGTGGCAAAACGTCGACAATGATGAACTTGGCCAAGAAGGGCGTATGCGTTTTTTCCTGAATATATTCAGGAAAAAACGCATACGCACTTTTTGGCCAACCAAGCAACCTGGAAAGGCAAATCAGCACTACAAAGAAGTCTCGCTTCCCATCGGAAAAAGGGCCATGCTGCAAAAAGTGTCAAAACCAGAAATGCAGGACAGGCCATGGAGAAATGGCAGCCTTGCTACGCTGATGGGCGGGATGTAAGTTGCCAACAGCCACTCTGGAGAAGTGTACGGTGTTTCCTGAAACATCGAAAATACACAGCTTAGGGAGCATAGGGCACGTCCACTCATGGGCGTATAAATTGGGAAAACTAAAAATCAGAAAGACACAGGCACCCCAAAGTTTAGGGCTGCTCTGTTAACAAGAACCTCCACTTCATGACACCTTAAATATCCCAGGAAATAGAAAAATGCATAAAGAAGTTGTCTTCCTTATGTACAATGCAATATCACTCAGACATGAAATCAATGTCATAAGGCTATTAGAAGCAAGATGAGTGGACTTAGGTACGACGATTCTAAGTGAAATAAGTCACACAGAAAAAGACACTTATCATAAGCTATCACTTATAGAGGGAATGTAAAAACCGCTACACTTGAACTGAATTACAGAACAGAACAGAATCACACGTTTAGAAAACACACTATGGCTGCTTAACGGGAAAGGTGAGGTGGGGTGATGCATAAAACAAGGGGTTCAAATTCGCTCAGATACCGTTCCATACACCCAATATGTAATAGACAAGACCTACTCCTTGCTCAGTGAACTGGACTCAACACCCCCTATTCACCGCACAAGAATATATGTGACTAGTAACAATCTTAAAACCTATGTATTGATATCTGTCTGGAAGTGAGTCAAGTGGGTGTAAAGCCGCATAAACACAGCCGTGAAAAGCAGCTAAACCCCATTATAAAAATAAATTACTTTTAAAAACCCGTAAAACAAAGACAGTGAAAGAGAGAGAAATTCTTACAAAATTCGTTCAGGGGCTGTGATGCCCCCTGGATTGACCATATCTAGACCCACAGCTGGATGAGACATAAGGGTGGACACTCTTGGGGCTGAGAGGTTGGGTGAGCAAACGCAGACCCTTTAAAGTAATACTGCGTGGTACCCATCCCATGGGTCCCAAGTCTCCAGGTTCAAGGGCATCTTCCTACATCGAAAACTTGCATGAGGAACCCAGAAGAAGGTACACCGTGTGATTTTGAAAGGTTTCTAAAACGCACCTCATTTCTCATCTCCTTGTGCTCGGGTTCGCCATTCCAGCTACTTCACTAGCAATCTCCCTACTTGGAGAATCAGCACCTTTAACCTCCTGTTCTGTACAGGTTGCAATTTGTCCTGAGGATGAACGGGAAGAGGGGAAACCAATGAGAGAATAGATCTAGGTGTTGGGACAGGCACAGGTCACTCTATTTTCCCATCAGGAAGAAGAATTAACCACAGGCTCAGCCTGCCGCCGGGAACCAGAATAGGGCCTGAGGCAATCCCGTGCTTTTGCGGCCAGCTCCCAAAACAGACAGTTGAAAAATGGAGCTCAGGGGGACTGCCATTCACAAACCTGCTGAGTTATAAATGATAACTCTCCTCCACAAATATATTGAGGGAAGGCAACGAAGAGGATTTGAAAGCAAGGCAGAATTGCAGGAAACAGGTTTCAGGAGGTAGATTCGAATCGCCTTTAAAGCACATGAAAAGCGGCAAAACGTCGACAATGATACCCTTGGCCAAAAAGGGCGTATGCGTTTTTTCCTGAATATATTCAGGAAAAAACGCATACGCCCTTTTTGGCCAACCAAGCAACCTGGAAAGGCAAATCAGTGCTACAAAGAAGTCTCGCTTCCCATCGGTCAAAAGGGTCATGCTGCAAAAAGTGTCAAAACCAGAAATGCAGGACAGGCCATGGAGAAATGGCAGCCTTGCTACGCTGATGGGCGGGATGTTAATTGCCAACAGCCACTCTGGAGAAGTGTACGGTGTGTCCTGAAACATCGAAAAAACACAGCTTAGGGAGCATAGGGCACGTCCACTCATGGGCGTATAAATTGGGAAAACTAAAAATCAGCAAGACACAGGCACCCCAAAGTTTAGGGCTGCTCTGTTGACAAAAACCTCCACTTCATGACACCTTAAATATCCCAGGAAAGAGAAAAATGGATAAAGAAGTTGTGGTCCTTATGTACAATGCAATATCACTCAGACATGAAATCAATGTCATAAGGCTAGTAGAAGCAAGATGAGTGGACTTAGGTACGACGATTCTAAGTGAAATAAGTCACACAGAAAAAGACACTTATCATAAGCTATCACTTATAGAGGGAATGTAAAAACCGCTACACTTGAACTGAATTACAGAACAGAACAGAATCACACGTTTAGAAAACACACTATGGCTGCTTAACGGGAAAGGTGAGGTGGGGTGATGCATAAAACAAGGGGTTCAAATTCGCTCAGATACCGTTCCATACACCCAATATGTAATAGACAAGACCTACTCCTTGCTCAGTGAACTGGACTCAACACCCCCTATTCACCGCACAAGAATATATGTGACTAGTAACAATCTTAAAACCTATGTATTGATATCTGTCTGGAAGTGAGTCAAGTGCGTGTAAATCAGCATAAACACAGCCGTGAAAAGCAGCTAAACCCCATTATAAAAATAAATTACTTTTAAAAACCCGTAAAACAAAGACAGTGAAAGAGAGAGAAATTCTTACATAATTCGTTCAGAGGCTGTGATGCAACCTGGATTGACCATATCTACACGCACAGCTGGATGAGACATAAGGGTGGACACTCTTGGGGCTGAGAGGTTGGGTGAGGTTGGGTGAGCAAACGCAGACCCTTTAAAGTAATACTGCGTGGTACCCATCCCATGGGTCCCAAGTCTCCAGGTTCAAGGGCATCTTCCTACATCGAAAACATGCATGAGAAACTCAGAAGATGGTACACCGTGTGATTTTGAAAGGTTTCTAAAACGCACCTCATTTCTCATTTCCTTGTGCTCGGGTTCGCCATTCCAGCTACTTTACTAGCAATCTCCCTACTTGGAGAATCAGCACCTTTAACCTCCTGTTCCCTACAGGTTGCAATTTGTCCTGAGGATGAACGGGAAGAGGGGCAACCAATGAGAGACTAGATCTAGCTTTTGGGACAGGCACAGGTCACTCTATTTTCCCATCAGGAAGAAGAATTAACCACAGGCTCAGCCTGCTGCCAGGAACCAGAATAGGGCCTGAAGCAATCCCGTGCTTTTGCGGCCAGCTCTCAAAAAAGACAGTTGAAAAATGGAGCTCAGGGACACTGCAATTCACAAACCCGCAGAGTTATAAGTGATAACTCTCATCCACAGATATATTGAGGGAAGGCAACGAAGAGGATTTGAAAGCAAGGCAGAATTGCAGGAAACAGATTTCAGGAGGTAGATTCGAATCGCCTTTAAGGCACATGAAAAGCGGCAAAACGTCGACAATGATGCCCTTGTCCAAAAAGGGCGTATGCGTTTTTTCCTGAATATATTCAGGAAAAAACGCATACACCCTTTTTGGCCAACCAAGCAACCTGGAAAGGCAAATCAGCGCTACAAAGAAGTCTCGCTTCCCATGGGTCAAAAGGGCCATGCTGCAAAGAGTGTCAAAACCAGAAATGCAGGACAGGCCATGGAGAAATGGCAGCCTTGCTACGCTGATGGGAGGGATGTAAATTGCCAACAGCCACTCTGGAGAAGTGTACGGTGTGTCCTGAAACATCGAAAAAACACAGCTTAGTGAGCATAGGGCACGTCCACTCATGGGCGTATAAATTGGGAAAACTAAAAATCAGCAAGACACAGGCACCCCAAAGTTTGGGGCTGCTCTGTTGACAAGAACCTCCACTTCATGACACCTTAAATATCCCAGGAAAGAGAAAAATGGATAAAGAAGTTGTGGTCCTTATGTACAATGGAATATCACTCAAACATGAAATCAATGTCATAAGGCTAGTAGAAGCAAGATGAGTGGACTTAGGTACGACGATTCTAAGTGAAATAAGTCACACAGAAAAAGACACTTATCATAAGCTATCACTTATAGAGGGAATGTAAAAACCGCTACACTTGAACTGAATTACAGAACAGAACAGAGTCACACGTTTAGAAAACACACTATGGCTGCTTAACGGGAAAGGTGAGGTGGGGTGATGCATAAAACAAGGGGTTCAAATTTGCTCAGATACCGTTCCATACACCCAATATGTAATAGACAAGACCTACTCCTTGCTCCGTGAACTGGACTCAACACCCCCTATTCACCGCACAAGAATATATGTGACTAGTAACAATCTTAAAACCTATGTATTGATATCTGTCTGGAAGTGAGTCAAGTGGGTGTAAAGCCGCATAAACACAGCCGTGAAAAGCAGCTAAACCCCATTATAAAAATAAATTACTTTTAAAAACCCGTAAAACAAAGACAGTGAAAGAGAGAGAAATTCTTACAAAATTCGTTCAGGGGCTGTGATGCCACCTGGATTGACCATATCTAGACCCACAGCTGGATGAGACATAAGGGTGGACACTCTTGGGGCTGAGAGGTTGGGTGAGCAAACGCAGACCCTTTAAAGTAATACTGCGTGATACCCATTCCATGGGTCCCAAGTCTCCAGGTTCAAGGGCATCTTCCTACATCGAAAACATGCATGAGAAACTCAGAAGATGGTACACCGTGTGATTTTGAAAGGTTTCTAAAACGCACCTCATTTCTCATCTCCTTGTGCTCGGGTTCGCCATTCCAGCTACTTTACTAGCAATCTCCCTACTTGGAGAATCAGCACCTTTAACCTCCTATTCTGTACAGGTTGCAATTTGTCCTGAGGATGAACGGGAAGAGGGGCAACCAATGAGAGACTAGATCTAGCTGTTGGGACAGGCACAGGTCACTATATTTTCCCATCAGGAAGAAGAATTAACCACAGGCTCAGCCTGCTGCCAGGAACCAGAATAGGGCCTGAGGCAATCCCGTGCTTTTGCGGCCAGCTCTCAAAAAAGACAGTTGAAAAATGGAGCTCAGGGACACTGCAATTCACAAACCCGCAGAGTTATAAGTGATAACTCTCATCCACAGATATATTGAGGGAAGGCAACGAAGAGGATTTGAAAGCAAGGCAGAATTGCAGGAAACAGATTTCAGGAGGTAGATTCGAATCGCCTTTAAGGCACATGAAAAGTGGCAAAACGTCGACAATGATGCCCTTGGCCAAAAAGGGCGTATGCGTTTTTTCCTGAATATATTCAGGAAAAAACGCATACGCCCTTTTTGGCCAACCAAGCAACCTGGAAAGGCAAATCAGCGCTACAAAGAAGTCTCGTTTCCCATGGGTCAAAAGGGCCATGCTGCAAAAAGTGTCAAAACCAGAAATGCAGGACAGGCCATGGAGAAATGGCAGCCTTGCTACGCTGATGGGCGGGATGTAAATTGCCAACAGCCACTCTGGAGAAGTGTACGGTGTGTCCTGAAATATCGAAAAAACACAGCTTAGGGAGCATAGGGCACGTCCACTCATGGGCGTATAAATTGGGAAAACTAAAAATCAGAAAGACACAGGCACCCCAAAGTTTAGGGCTGCTCTGTTGACAAGAACCTCCACTTCATGACACCTTAAATATCCCAGGAAAGAGAAAAATGGATAAAGAAGTTGTGGTCCTTATGTACAATGCAATATCACTCAGACATGAAATCAATGTCATAAGGCTAGTAGAAGCAAGATGAGTGGACTTAGGTACGACGATTCTAAGTGAAATAAGTCACACAGAAAAAGACACTTATCATAAGCTATCACTTATAGAGGGAATGTAAAAACCGCTACACTTGAACTGAATTACAGAACAGAACAGAATCACACGTTTAGAAAACACACTATGGCTGCTTAACGGGAAAGGTGAGGTGGGGTGATGCATAAAACAAGGGGTTCAAATTCGCTCAGATACCGTTCCATACACCCAATATGTAATAGACAAGACCTACTCCTTGCTCAGTGAACTGGACTCAACACCCCCTATTCACCGCACAAGAATATATGTGACTAGTAACAATCTTAAAACCTATGTATTGATATCTGTCTGGAAGTGAGTCAAGTGGGTGTAAAGCCGCATAAACACAGCCGTGAAAAGCAGCTAAACCCCATTATAAAAATAAATTACTTTTAAAAACCCGTAAAACAAAGACAGTGAAAGAGAGAGAAATTCTTACAAAATTCGTTCAGGGGCTGTGATGCAACCTGGATTGACCATATCTAGACCCACAGCTGGATGAGACATAAGGGTGGACACTCTTGGGGCTGAGAGGTTGGGTGAGGTTGGGTGAGCAAACGCAGACCCTTTAAAGTAATACTGCATGGTACCCATCCCATGGGTCCCAAATCTCCAGGTTCAAGGGCATCTTCCTACATCGAAAACTTGCATGAGGAACCCAGAAGAAGGTACACCGTGTGATTTTGAAAGGTTTCTAAAACGCACCTCATTTCTCATCTCCTTGTGCTCGGGTTCGCCATTCCAGCTACTTCACTAGCAATCTCCCTACTTGGAGAATCAGCACCTTTAACCTCCTGATCTGTACAGGTTGCAATTTGTCCTGAGGATGAATGGGAAGAGGGGAAACCAATGAGAGAATAGATCTAGGTGTTGGGACAGGCACAGGTCACTCTATTTTCCCATCAGGAAGAAGAATTAACCACAGGCTCAGCCTGCCGCCGGGAACCAGAATAGGGCCTGAGGCAATCCCGTGCTTTTGCGGCCAGCTCCCAAAAAAGACAGTTGAAAAATGGAGCTCAGGGGGACTGCCATTCACAAACTTGCTGAGTTATAAATGATAACTCTCGTCCACAAATATATTGAGGGAAGGCAACGAAGAGGATTTGAAAGCAAGGCAGAATTGCAGGAAACAGGTTTCAGGAGGTAGATTCGAATCGCCTTTAAAGCACATGAAAAGCGGCAAAACGTCGACAATGATGCCCTTGGCCAAAAAGGGCGTATGCGTTTTTTCCTGAATATATTCAGGAAAAAATGCATACGCCCTTTTTGGCCAACCAAGCAACCTGGAAAGGCAAATCAGCGCTACAACGAAGTCTCGCTTCCCATCGGTCAAAAGGGCCATGCTGCAAAAAGTGTCAAAACCAGAAATGCAGGACAGGCCATGGAGAAATGGCAGCCTTGCTACGCTGATGGGCGGGATGTAAATTGCCAACAGCCACTCTGGAGAAGTGTACGGTGTGTCCTGAAACATCGAAAAAACACAGCTTAGTGAGCATAGGGCACGTCCACTCATGGGCGTATAAATTGGGAAAACTAAAAATCAGCAAGACACAGGCACCCCAAAGTTTGGGGCTGCTCTGTTGACAAGAACCTCCACTTCATGACACCTTAAATATCCCAGGAAAGAGAAAAATGGATAAAGAAGTTGTGGTCCTTATGTACAATGGAATATCACTCAGACATGAAATCAATGTCAAAAGGATAGTAGAAGCAAGATGAGTGGACTTAGGTACGACGATTCTAAGTGAAATAAGTCACACAGAAAAAGACACTTATCATAAGCTATCACTTATAGAGGGAATGTAAAAACCGCTACACTTGAACTGAATTACAGAACAGAACAGAGTCACACGTTTAGAAAACACACTATGGCTGCTTAACGGGAAAGGTGAGGTGGGGTGATGCATAAAACAAGGGGTTCAAATTTGCTCAGATACCGTTCCATACACCCAATATGTAATAGACAAGACCTACTCCTTGCTCCGTGAACTGGACTCAACACCCCCTATTCACCGCACAAGAATATATGTGACTAGTAACAATCTTAAAACCTATGTATTGATATCTGTCTGGAAGTGAGTCAAGTGGGTGTAAAGCCGCATAAACACAGCCGTGAAAAGCAGCTAAACCCCATTATAAAAATAAATTACTTTTAAAAACCCGTAAAACAAAGACAGTGAAAGAGAGAGAAATTCTTACAAAATTCGTTCAGGGGCTGTGATGCCACCTGGATTGACCATATCTAGACCCACAGCTGGATGAGACATAAGGGTGGACACTCTTGGGGCTGAGAGGTTGGGTGAGCAAACGCAGACCCTTTAAAGTAATACTGCGTGATACCCATTCCATGGGTCCCAAGTCTCCAGGTTCAAGGGCATCTTCCTACATCGAAAACATGCATGAGAAACTCAGAAGATGGTACACCGTGTGATTTTGAAAGGTTTCTAAAACGCACCTCATTTCTCATCTCCTTGTGCTCGGGTTCGCCATTCCAGCTACTTTACTAGCAATCTCCCTACTTGGAGAATCAGCACCTTTAACCTCCTATTCTGTACAGGTTGCAATTTGTCCTGAGGATGAACGGGAAGAGGGGCAACCAATGAGAGACTAGATCTAGCTGTTGGGACAGGCACAGGTCACTATATTTTCCCATCAGGAAGAAGAATTAACCACAGGCTCAGCCTGCTGCCAGGAACCAGAATAGGGCCTGAGGCAATCCCGTGCTTTTGCGGCCAGCTCTCAAAAAAGACAGTTGAAAAATGGAGCTCAGGGACACTGCAATTCACAAACCCGCAGAGTTATAAGTGATAACTCTCATCCACAGATATATTGAGGGAAGTCAACGAAGAGGATTTGAAAGCAAGGCAGAATTGCAGGAAACAGATTTCAGGAGGTAGATTCGAATCGCCTTTAAGGCACATGAAAAGTGGCAAAACGTCGACAATGATGCCCTTGGCCAAAAAGGGCGTATGCGTTTTTTCCTGAATATATTCAGGAAAAAACGCATACGCCCTTTTTGGCCAACCAAGCAACCTGGAAAGGCAAATCAGCGCTACAAAGAAGTCTCGTTTCCCATGGGTCAAAAGGGCCATGCTGCAAAAAGTGTCAAAACCAGAAATGCAGGACAGGCCATGGAGAAATGGCAGCCTTGCTACGCTGATGGGCGGGATGTAAATTGCCAACAGCCACTCTGGAGAAGTGTACGGTGTGTCCTGAAATATCGAAAAAACACAGCTTAGTGAGCATAGGGCACGTCCACTCATGGGCGTATAAATTGGGAAAAAGAAAAATCAGCAAGACACAGGCACCCCAAAGTTTGGGGCTGCTCTGTTGACAAGAACCTCCACTTCATGACACCTTAAATATCCCAGGAAAGAGAAAAATGGATAAAGAAGTTGTGGTCCTTATGTACAATGGAATATCACTCAAACATGAAATCAATGTCATAAGGCTAGTAGAAGCAAGATGAGTGGACTTAGGTACGACGATTCTAAGTGAAATAAGTCACACAGAAAAAGACACTTATCATAAGCTATCACTTATAGAGGGAATGTAAAAACCGCTACACTTGAACTGAATTACAAAACAGAACAGAGTCACACGTTTAGAAAACACACTATGGCTGCTTAACGGGAAAGGTGAGGTGGGGTGATGCATAAAAGAAGGGGTTCAAATTTGCTCAGATACCGTTCCACACACCCAATATGTAATAGACAAGACCTACTCCTTGCTCCGTGAACTTGTCTCAACACCCCCTATTCACCGCACAAGAATATATGTGACTAGTAACAATCTTAAAACCTATGTATTGATATCTGTCTGGAAGTGAGTCAAGTGGGTGTAAATCCGCATAAACACAGCCGTGAAAAGCAGCTAAACCCCATTATAAAAATAAATTACTTTTAAAAACCCGTAAAACAAAGACAGTGAAAGAGAGAGAAATTCTTACAAAATTCGTTCAGGGGGCTGTGATGCCACCTGGATTGACCATATCTAGACCCACAGCTGGATGAGACATAAGGGTGGACACTCTTGGAGCTGAGAGGTTGGGTGAGCAAACGCAGACCCTTTAAAGTAATACTGCGTGATACCCATCCCATGGGTCCCAAATCTCCAGGTTCAAGGGCATCTTCCTACATCGAAAACATGCATGAGAAACTCAGAAGATGGTACACCGTGTGATTTTGAAAGGTTTCTAAAACACACCCCATTTCTCATCTCCTTGTGCTCGGGTTCGCCTTTCCAGCTACTTTACTAGCAATCAACTTACTTGGAGAATCAGCACCTTTAACCTCCTGTTCCCTACAGGTTGCAATTTCTCCTGAGGATGAACGGGAAGAGGGGCAACCAATGAGAGACTAGATCTAGGTGTTGGGACAGGCACAGGTCACTCCATTTTCCCATCAGGAAGAAGAATTAATCACAGGCTCAGCCTGCCGCCCAGAAGCACAATAAGTCCTGAGGCAATCCCGCGCTTTTGCGGCCAGCTCCCAAAAAAGCGAGTTGAAAAATGGAGCTCAGGGACACTGCAATTCACAAACCCGCAGAGTTATAAATGATAACTCTCATCCACAGATATATTGAGGGAAGGCAACGAAGAGGATTTGAAAGCAAGGCAGAATTGCAGGAAACAGATTTCAGGAGGTAGATTCGAAACGCCTGTAAAGCACATGAAAAGCGGCAAAACGTCGACAATGATGACCTTGGCCAAGAAGGGCGTATGCGTTTTTTCCTGAATATATTCAGGAAAAAACGCATACGCACTTTTTGGCCAACCAAGCAACCTGGAAATGCAAATCAGCACTACAAAGAAGTCTCGCTTCCCATCGGGCAAAAGGGCCATGCTGCAAAAAGTGTCAAAACCAGAAATGCAGGACAGGCCATGGAGAAATGGCAGCCTTGCTACGCTGATGGGCGGGATGTAAGTTGCCAACAGCCACTCTGGAGAAGTGTACGGTGTGTCCTGAAACATCGAAAAAACACAGCTTAGGGAGCATAGGGCACGTCCACTCATGGGCGTATAAATTGGGAAAACTAAAAATCAGAAAGACACAGGCACCCCAAAGTTTAGGGCTGCTCTGTTGACAAGAACCTCCACTTCATGACACCTTAAATATCCCAGGAAAGAGAAAAATGGATAAAGAAGTTGTGGTCCTTATGTACAATGCAATATCACTCAGACATGAAATCAATGTCATAAGGCTAGTAGAAGCAAGATGAGTGGACTTAGGTACGACGATTCTAAGTGAAATAAGTCACACAGAAAAAGACACTTATCATAAGCTATCACTTATAGAGGGAATGTAAAAACCGCTACACTTGAACTGAATTACAGAACAGAAAAGAATCACACGTTTAGAAAACACACTATGGCTGCTTAACGGGAAAGGTGAGGTGGGGTGATGCATAAAACAAGGGGTTCAAATTCGCTCAGATACCGTTCCATACACCCAATATGTAATAGACAAGACCTACTCCTTGCTCAGTGAACTGGACTCAACACCCCCTATTCACCGCACAAGAATATATGTGACTAGTAACAATCTTAAAACCTATGTATTGATATCTGTCTGGAAGTGAGTCAAGTGGGTGTAAAGCCGCATAAACACAGCCGTGAAAAGCAGCTAAACCCCATTATAAAAATAAATTACTTTTAAAAACCCGTAAAACAAAGACAGTGAAAGAGAGAGAAATTCTTACAAAATTCGTTCAGGGGCTGTGATGCAACCTGGATTGACCATATCTAGACCCACAGCTGGATGAGACATAAGGGTGGACACTCTTGGGGCTGAGAGGTTGGGTGAGGTTGGGTGAGCAAACGCAGACCCTTTAAAGTAATACTGCATGGTACCCATCCCATGGGTCCCAAATCTCCAGGTTCAAGGGCATCTTCCTACATCGAAAACTTGCATGAGGAACCCAGAAGAAGGTACACCGTGTGATTTTGAAAGATTTCTAAAACGCACCTCATTTCTCATCTCCTTGTGCTCGGGTTCGCCATTCCAGCTACTTCACTAGCAATCTCCCTACTTGGAGAATCAGCACCTTTAACCTCCTGATCTGTACAGGTTGCAATTTGTCCTGAGGATGAATGGGAAGAGGGGAAACCAATGAGAGAATAGATCTAGGTGTTGGGACAGGCACAGGTCACTCTATTTTCCCATCAGGAAGAAGAATTAACCACAGGCTCAGCCTGCCGCCGGGAACCAGAATAGGGCCTGAGGCAATCCCGTGCTTTTGCGGCCAGCTCCCAAAAAAGACAGTTGAAAAATGGAGCTCAGGGGGACTGCCATTCACAAACTTGCTGAGTTATAAATGATAACTCTCGTCCACAAATATATTGAGGGAAGGCAACGAAGAGGATTTGAAAGCAAGGCAGAATTGCAGGAAACAGGTTTCAGGAGGTAGATTCGAATCGCCTTTAAAGCACATGAAAAGCGGCAAAACGTCGACAATGATGCCCTTGGCCAAAAAGGGCGTATGCGTTTTTTCCTGAATATATTCAGGAAAAAATGCATACGCCCTTTTTGGCCAACCAAGCAACCT
This sequence comes from Eschrichtius robustus, assembly GCF_028021215.1. Taxonomy (NCBI): domain Eukaryota; kingdom Metazoa; phylum Chordata; class Mammalia; order Artiodactyla; family Eschrichtiidae; genus Eschrichtius; species Eschrichtius robustus. The sequence goes on from NW_027175351.1 coordinate 2,223,698, forward strand.
GGAAAGGCAAATCAGCGCTACAACGAAGTCTCGCTTCCCATCGGTCAAAAGGGCCATGCTGCAAAAAGTGTCAAAACCAGAAATGCAGGACAGGCCATGGAGAAATGGCAGCCTTGCTACGCTGATGGGCGGGATGTAAATTGCCAACAGCCACTCTGGAGAAGTGTACGGTGTGTCCTGAAACATCGAAAAAACACAGCTTAGTGAGCATAGGGCACGTCCACTCATGGGCGTATAAATTGGGAAAACTAAAAATCAGCAAGACACAGGCACCCCAAAGTTTGGGGCTGCTCTGTTGACCAGAACCTCCACTTCATGACACCTTAAATATCCCAGGAAAGAGAAAAATGGATAAAGAAGTTGTGGTCCTTATGTACAATGGAATATCACTCAGACATGAAATCAATGTCAAAAGGATAGTAGAAGCAAGATGAGTGGACTTAGGTACGACGATTCTAAGTGAAATAAGTCACACAGAAAAAGACACTTATCATAAGCTATCACTTATAGAGGGAATGTAAAAACCGCTACACTTGAACTGAATTACAGAACAGAACAGAGTCACACGTTTAGAAAACACACTATGGCTGCTTAACGGGAAAGGTGAGGTGGGGTGATGCATAAAACAAGGGGTTCAAATTTGCTCAGATACCGTTCCATACACCCAATATGTAATAGACAAGACCTACTCCTTGCTCCGTGAACTGGACTCAACACCCCCTATTCACCGCACAAGAATATATGTGACTAGTAACAATCTTAAAACCTATGTATTGATATCTGTCTGGAAGTGAGTCAAGTGGGTGTAAAGCCGCATAAACACAGCCGTGAAAAGCAGCTAAACCCCATTATAAAAATAAATTACTTTTAAAAACCCGTAAAACAAAGACAGTGAAAGAGAGAGAAATTCTTACAAAATTCGTTCAGGGGCTGTGATGCCACCTGGATTGACCATATCTAGACCCACAGCTGGATGAGACATAAGGGTGGACACTCTTGGGGCTGAGAGGTTGGGTGAGCAAACGCAGACCCTTTAAAGTAATACTGCGTGATACCCATTCCATGGGTCCCAAGTCTCCAGGTTCAAGGGCATCTTCCTACATCGAAAACATGCATGAGAAACTCAGAAGATGGTACACCGTGTGATTTTGAAAGGTTTCTAAAACGCACCTCATTTCTCATCTCCTTGTGCTCGGGTTCGCCATTCCAGCTACTTTACTAGCAATCTCCCTACTTGGAGAATCAGCACCTTTAACCTCCTGTTCTGTACAGGTTGCAATTTGTCCTGAGGATGAACGGGAAGAGGGGCAACCAATGAGAGACTAGATCTAGCTGTTGGGACAGGCACAGGTCACTCTATTTTCCCATCAGGAAGAAGAATTAACCACAGGCTCAGCCTGCTGCCAGGAACCAGAATAGGGCCTGAGGCAATCCCGTGCTTTTGCGGCCAGCTCTCAAAAAAGACAGTTGAAAAATGGAGCTCAGGGACACTGCAATTCACAAACCCGCAGAGTTATAAGTGATAACTCTCATCCACAGATATATTGAGGGAAGTCAACGAAGAGGATTTGAAAGCAAGGCAGAATTGCAGGAAACAGATTTCAGGAGGTAGATTCGAATCGCCTTTAAGGCACATGAAAAGCGGCAAAACGTCGACAATGATGCCCTTGGCCAAAAAGGGCGTATGCGTTTTTTCCTGAATATATTCAGGAAAAAACGCATACGCCCTTTTTGGCCAACCAAGCAACCTGGAAAGGCAAATCAGCGCTACAAAGAAGTCTCGTTTCCCATGGGTCAAAAGGGCCATGCTGCAAAAAGTGTCAAAACCAGAAATGCAGGACAGGCCATGGAGAAATGGCAGCCTTGCTACGCTGATGGGCGGGATGTAAATTGCCAACAGCCACTCTGGAGAAGTGTACGGTGTGTCCTGAAATATCGAAAAAACACAGCTTAGTGAGCATAGGGCACGTCCACTCATGGGCGTATAAATTGGGAAAAAGAAAAATCAGCAAGACACAGGCACCCCAAAGTTTGGGGCTGCTCTGTTGACAAGAACCTCCACTTCATGACACCTTAAATATCCCAGGAAAGAGAAAAATGGATAAAAAAGTTGTGGTCCTTATGTACAATGGAATATCACTCAGACATGAAATCAATGTCATAAGGCTAGTAGAAGCAAGATGAGTGGACTTAGGTACGACGATTCTAAGTGAAATAAGTCACACAGAAAAAGACACTTATCATAAGCTATCACTTATAGAGGGAATGTAAAAACCGCTACACTTGAACTGAATTACAAAACAGAACAGAGTCACACGTTTAGAAAACACACTATGGCTGCTTAACGGGAAAGGTGAGGTGGGGTGATGCATAAAACAAGGGGTTCAAATTTGCTCAGATACCGTTCCATACACCCAATATGTAATAGACAAGACCTTCTCCTTGCTCCGTGAACTGGACTCAACACCCCCTATTCACCGCACAAGAATATATGTGACTAGTAACAACATTAAAACCTATGTATTGATATCTGTCTGGAAGTGAGTCAAGTGGGTGTAAATCCGCATAAACACAGCCGTGAAAAGCAGCTAAACCCTATTATAAAAATAAATTACTTTTAAATACCCGTAAAACAAAGACAGTGAAAGAGAGAGAAATTCTTACAAAATTCGTTCAGGGGCTGTGATGCCACCTGGATTGACCATATCTAGACCCACAGCTGGATGAGACATAAGGGTGGACACTCTTGGGGCTGAGAGGTTGGGTGAGCAAACGCAGACCCTTTAAAGTAATACTGCGTGATACCCATCCCATGGGTCCCAAATCTCCAGGTTCAAGGGCATCTTCCTACATCGAAAACATGCATGAGAAACTCAGAAGATGGTACACCGTGTGATTTTGAAAGGTTTCTAAAACACACCCCATTTCTCATCTCCTTGTGCTCGGGTTCGCCTTTCCAGCTACTTTACTAGCAATCAACTTACTTGGAGAATCAGCACCTTTAACCTCCTGTTCCCTACAGGTTGCAATTTGTCCTGAGGATGAACGGGAAGAGGGGCAACCAATGAGAGACTAGATCTAGGTGTTGGGACAGGCACAGGTCACTCTATTTTCCCATCAGGAAGAAGAATTATTCACAGGCTAAGCCTGCCGCCCAGAAGCACAATAGGGCCTGAGGCAATCCCGCGCTTTTGCGGCCAGCTCCCAAAAAAGCGAGTTGAAAAATGGAGCTCAGGGACACTGCAATTCACAAACCCGCAGAGTTATAAATGATAACTCTCATCCACAGATATATTGAGGGAAGGCAACGAAGAGGATTTGAAAGCAAGGCAGAATTGCAGGAAACAGATTTCAGGAGGTAGATTCGAATCGCCTGTAAAGCACATGAAAAGCGGCAAAACGTCAACAATGATGCCCTTGGCCAAGAAGGGCGTATGCGTTTTTTCCTGAATATATTCAGGAAAAAACGCATACGCACTTTTTGGCCAACCAAGCAACCTGGAAAGGCAAATCAGCGCTACAAAGAAGTCTCGCTTCCCATCGGTCAAAAGGGCCATGCTGCAAAAAGTGTCAAAACCAGAAATGCAGGACAGGCCATGGAGAAATGGCAGCCTTGCTACGCTGATGGGCGGGATGTAAGTTGCCAACAGCCACTCTGGAGAAGTGTACGGTGTGTCCTGAAACATCGAAGAAACACAGCTTAGGGAGCATAGGGCACGTCCACTCATGGGCGTATAAATTGGGAAAACTAAAAATCAGCAAGACACAGGCACCCCAAAGTTTAGGGCTGCTCTGTTGACAAGAACCTCCACTTCATGACACCTTAAATATCCCAGGAAAGAGAAAAATGGATAAAGAAGTTGTGGTCCTTATGTACAATGCAATATCACTCAGACATGAAATAAATGTCATAAGGCTAGTAGAAGCAAGATGAGTGGACTTAGGTACGACGATTCTAAGTGAAATAAGTCACACAGAAAAAGACACTTATCATAAGCTATCACTTATAGAGGGAATGTAAAAACCGCTACACTTGAACTGAATTACAGAACAGAACAGAATCACACGTTTAGAAAACACACTATGGCTGCTTAACGGGAAAGGTGAGGTGGGGTGATGCATAAAACAAGGGGTTCATATTCGCTCAGATACCGTTCCATACACCCAATATGTAATAGACAAGACCTACTCCTTGCTCAGTGAACTGGACTCAACACCCCCTATTTACCGCACAAGAATATATGTGACTAGTAAGAATCTTAAAACCTATGTATTGATATTTGTCTGGAAGTGAGTCAAGTGGGTGTAAAGCCGCATAAACACAGCCGTGAAAAGCAGCTAAACCCCATTATAAAAATAAATTACTTTTAAAAACCCGTAAAACAAAGACAGTGAAAGAGAGAGAAATTCTTACAAAATTCGTTCAGGGGCTGTGATGCCACCTGGATTGACCATATCTAGACCCACAGCTGGATGAGACATAAGGGTGGACACTCTTGGGGCTGAGAGGTTGGGTGAGCAAACGCAGACCCTTTAAAGTAATACTGCGTGATACCCATCCCATGGGTCCCAAATCCCCAGGTTCAAGGGCATCTTCCAACATCGAAAACATGCATGAGAAACTCAGAAGATGGTACACCGTGTGATTTTGAAAGGTTTCTAAAACACACCCCATTTCTCATCTCCTTGTGCTCGGGTTCGCCTTTCCAGCTACTTTACTAGCAATCAACTTACTTGGAGAATCAGCACCTTTAACCTCCTGTTCCCTACAGGTTGCAATTTCTCCTGAGGATGAACGGGAAGAGGGGCAACCAATGAGAGACTAGATCTAGGTGTTGGGACAGGCACAGGTCACTCTATTTTCCCATCAGGAAGAAGAATTATTCACAGGCTCAGCCTGCCGCCCAGAAGCACAATAGGGCCTGAGGCAATCCCGCGCTTTTGCGGCCAGCTCCCAAAAAAGCGAGTTGAAAAATGGAGCTCAGGGACACTGCAATTCACAAACCCTCAGAGTTATAAATGATAACTCTCATCCACAGATATATTGAGGGAAGGCAACGAAGAGGATTTGAAAGCAAGGCAGAATTGCAGGAAACAGATTTCAGGAGGTAGATTCGAATCGCCTGTAAAGCACATGAAAAGCGGCAAAACGTCAACAATGATGCCCTTGGCCAAGAAGGGCGTATGCGTTTTTTTCTGAATATATTCAGGAAAAAACGCATACGCACTTTTTGGCCAACCAAGCAACCTGGAAAGGCAAATCAGCGCTACAAAGAAGTCTCGCTTCCCATCGGTCAAAAGGGCCATGCTGCAAAAAGTGTCAAAACCAGAAATGCAGGACAGGCCATGGAGAAATGGCAGCCTTACTACGCTGATGGGCGGGATGTAAGTTGCCAACAGCCACTCTGGAGAAGTGTACGGTGTGTCCTGAAACATCGAAAAAACACAGCTTAGGGAGCATAGGGCACGTCCACTCATGGGCGTATAAATTGGGAAAACTAAAAATCAGCAAGACACAGGCACCCCAAAGTTTAGGGCTGCTCTGTTGACAAGAACCTCCACTTCATGACACCTTAAATATCCCAGGAAAGAGAAAAATGGATAAAGAAGTTGTGGTCCTTATGTACAATGCAATATCACTCAGACATGAAATAAATGTCATAAGGCTAGTAGAAGCAAGATGAGTGGACTTAGGTACGACGATTCTAAGTGAAATAAGTCACACAGAAAAAGACACTTATCATAAGCTATCACTTATAGAGGGAATGTAAAAACCGCTACACTTGAACTGAATTACAGAACAGAACAGAATCACACGTTTAGAAAACACACTATGGCTGCTTAACGGGAAAGGTGAGGTGGGGTGATGCATAAAACAAGGGGTTCAAATTCGCTCAGATACCGTTCCATACACCCAATATGTAATAGACAAGACCTACTCCTTGCTCAGTGAACTGGACTCAACACCCCCTATTTACCGCACAAGAATATATGTGACTAGTAATAATCTTAAAACCTATGTATTGATATTTGTCTGGAAGTGAGTCAAGTGGGTGTAAAGCCGCATAAACACAGCCGTGAAAAGCAGCTAAACCCCATTATAAAAATAAATTACTTTTAAAAACCCGTAAAACAAAGACAGTGAAAGAGAGAGAAATTCTTACAAAATTCGTTCAGGGGCTGTGATGCCACCTGGATTGACCATATCTAGACCCACAGCTGGATGAGACATAAGGGTGGACACTCTTGGGGCTGAGAGGTTGGGTGAGCAAACGCAGACCCTTTAAAGTAATACTGCGTGATACCCATCCCATGGGTCCCAAATCTCCAGGTTCAAGGGCATCTTCCAACATCGAAAACATGCATGAGAAACTCAGAAGATGGTACACCGTGTGATTTTGAAAGGTTTCTAAAACACACCCCATTTCTCATCTCCTTGTGCTCGGGTTCGCCTTTCCAGCTACTTTACTAGCAATCAACTTACTTGGAGAATCAGCACCTTTAACCTCCTGTTCCCTACAGGTTGCAATTTCTCCTGAGGATGAACGGGAAGAGGGGCAACCAATGAGAGACTAGATCTAGGTGTTGGGACAGGCACAGGTCACTCTATTTTCCCATCAGGAAGAAGAATTAACCACAGGCTCAGCCTGCTGCCAGGAACCAGAATAGGGCCTGAGGCAATCCCGTGCTTTTGCGGCCAGCTCTCAAAAAAGACAGTTGAAAAATGGAGCTCAGGGACACTGCAATTCACAAACCCGCAGAGTTATAAGTGATAACTCTCATCCACAGATATATTGAGGGAAGTCAACGAAGAGGATGTGAAAGCAAGGCAGAATTGCAGGAAACAGGATTCAGGAGGTAGATTCGAATCGCCTTTAAGGCACATGAAAAGCGGCAAAACGTCGACAATGATGCCCTTGGCCAAAAAGGGCGTATGCGTTTTTTCCTGAATATATTCAGGAAAAAACGCATACGCACTTTTTGCCAACCAAGCAACCTGGAAATGCAAATCAGCGCTACAAAGAACTCTCGCTTCCCATGGGTCAAAAGGGCCATGCTGCAAAAAGTGTCAAAACAAGAAATGCAGGACAGGCCATGGAGAAATGGCAGCCTTGCTACGCTGATGGGCGGGATGTAAATTGCCAACAGCCACTCTGGAGAAGTGTACGGTGTGTCCTGAAACATCGAAAAAACACAGCTTAGTGAGCATAGGGCACATCCACTCATGGGCGTATAAATTGAGAATACTAAAAATCAGCAAGACACAGGCACCCCAAAGTTTGGGACTGCTCTGTTGACAAGAACCTCCACTTCATGACACCTTAAATATCCCAGGAAAGAGAAAAATGGATAAAAAAGTTGTGGTCCTTATGTACAATGGAATATCACTCAGACATGAAATCAATGTCATAAGGCTAGTAGAAGCAAGATGAGTTGACTTAGGTACGACGATTCTAAGTGAAATAAGTCACACAGAAAAAGACACTTATCATAAGCTATCACTTATAGAGGGAATGTAAAAACCGCTACACTTGAACTGAATTACAGAACAGAACAGAATCACACGTTTAGAAAACACACTATGGCTGCTTAACGGGAAAGGTGAGGTGGGGTGATGCATAAAACAAGGGGTTCAAATTTGCTCAGATACCGTTCCATACACCCAATATGTAATAGAAAAGACCTACTCCTTGCTCCGTGAACTGGACTCAACACCCCCTATTCACCGCACAAGAATATATGTGACTAGTAACAATCTTAAAACCTATATATTGATATCTGTCTGGAAGTGAGTCAAGTGGGTGTAAAGCCGCATAAACACAGCCGTGAAAAGCAGCTAAACCCCATTATAAAAATAAAGTACTTTTAAAAACCCGTAAAACAAAGACAGTGAAAGAGAGAGAAATTCTTACAAAATTCGTTCAGGGGCTGTGATGCAACCTGGATTGACCATATCTAGACCCACAGCTGGATGAGACATAAGGGTGGACACTCTTGGGGCTGAGAGGTTGGGTGAGGTTGGTTGAGCAAACGCAGACCCTTTAAAGTAATACTGCATGGTACCCATCCCATGGGTCCCAAATCTCCAGGTTCAAAGGCATCTTCCTACATCGAAAACTTGCATGAGGAATCCAGAAGAAGGTACATCGTGTGATTTTGAAAGGTTTCTAAAACGCACCTCATTTCTCATCTCCTTGTGCTCGGGTTCGCCATTCCAGCTACTTCACTAGCAATCTCCCTACTTGGAGAATCAGCACCTTTAACCTCCTGTTCTGTACAGGTTGCAATTTGTCCTGAGGATGAACGGGAAGAGGGGAAACCAATGAGAGAATAGATCTAGGTGTTGGGACAGGCACAGGTCACTCTATTTTCCCATCAGGAAGAAGAATTAACCACAGGCTCAGCCTGCCGCCGGGAACCAGAATAGGGCCTGAGGCAATCCCGTGCTTTTGCGGCCAGCTCCCAAAAAAGACAGTTGAAAAATGGAGCTCAGGGGGACTGCCATTCACAAAACTGCTGAGTTATAAATGATAACTCTCGTCCACAAATATATTGAGGGAAGGCAACGAAGAGGATTTGAAAGCAAGGCAGAATTGCAGGAAACAGGTTTCAGGAGGTACATTCGAATCGCATTTAAAGCACATGAAAAGCGGCAAAACGTCGACAATGATGCCCTTGGCCAAAAAGGGCGTATGCGTTTTTTCCTGAATATATTCAGGAAAAAACGCATACGCCCTTTTTGGCCAACCAAGCAACCTGGAAAGGCAAATCAGCGCTACAAAGAAGTCTCGCTTCCCATCGGTCAAAAGGGCCATGCTGCAAAAAGTGTCAAAACCAGAAATGCAGGACAGGCCATGGAGAAATGGCAGCCTTGCTACGCTGATGGGCGGGATGTAAGTTGCCAACAGCCACTCTGGAGAAGTGTACGGTGTGTCCTGAAACATCGAAAAAACACAGCTTAGGGAGCATAGGGCACGTCCACTCATGGGCGTATAAATTGGGAAAACTAAGAATCAGCAAGACACAGGCACCCCAAAGTTTAGGGCTGCTCTGTTGACAAGAACCTCCACTTCATGACACCTTAAATATCCCAGGAAAGAGAAAAATGGATAAAGAAGTTGTGGTCCTTATGTACAATGCAATATCACTCAGACATGAAATCAATGTCATAAGGCTAGTAGAAGCAAGATGAGTGGACTTAGGTACGACGATTCTAAGTGAAATAAGTCACACAGTAAAAGACACTTATCATAAGCTATCACTTATAGAGGGAATGTAAAAACCGCTACACTTGAACTGAATTACAGAACAGAACAGAATCACACGTTTAGAAAACACACTATGGCTGCTTAACGGGAAAGGTGAGGTGGGGTGATGCATAAAACAAGGGGTTCAAATTCGCTCAGATACCGTTCCATACACCCAATATGTAATAGAAAAGACCTACTCCTTGCTCAGTGAACTGGACTCAACACCCCCTATTCACCGCACAAGAATATATGTGACTAGTAACAATCTTAAAACCTATGTATTGATATCTGTCTGGAAGTGAGTCAAGTGGGTGTAAAGCCACATAAACACAGCCGTGAAAAGCAGCTAAACCCCATTATAAAAATAAATTACTTTTAAAAACCCGTAAAACAAAGACAGTGAAAGAGAGAGAAATTCTTACAAAATTCGTTCAGGGGCTGTGATGCAACCTGGATTGACCATATCTAGACCCACAGCTGGATGAGACATAAGGGTGGACACTCTTGGGGCTGAGAGGTTGGGTGAGCAAACGCAGACCCTTTAAAGTAATACTGCATGGTACCCATCCCATGGGTCCCAAATCTCCAGGTTCAAGGGCATCTTCCTACATCGAAAACTTGCATGAGGAACCCAGAAGAAGGTACACCGTGTGATTTTGAAAGGTTTCTAAAACGCACCTCATTTCTTATCTCCTTGTGCTCGGGTTCGCCATTCCAGCTACTTCACTAGCAATCTCCCTACTTGGAGAATCAGCACCTTTACCCTCCTGTTCTGTACAGGTTGCAATTTGTCCTGAGGATGAATGGGAAGAGGGGAAACCAATGAGAGACTAGATCTAGTTGTTGGGACAGGCACAGGTCACTCTATTTTCCCATCAGGAGGAAGAATTAACCACAGGCTCAGCCTGCCGCCGGGAACCAGAATAGGGCCTGAGGCAATCCCGTGCTTTTGCGGCCAGCTCCCAAAAAAGACAGTTGAAAAATGGAGCTCAGGGGGACTGCCATTCACAAACCTGCTGAGTTATAAATGATAACTCTCGTCCACAAATATATTGAGGGAAGGCAACGAAGAGGATTTGAAAGCAAGGCAGAATTGCAGGAAACAGGTTTCAGGAGGTACATTCGAATCGCCTTTAAAGCACATGAAAAGCGGCAAAACGTCGACAATGATGCCCTTGGCCAAAAAGGGCGTATGCGTTTTTTCCTGAATATATTCAGGAAAAAACGCATACGCCCTTTTTGGCCAACCAAGCAACCTGGAAAGGCAAATCAGCGCTACAAAGAAGTCTCGCTTCCCATCGGTCAAAAGGGCCATGCTGCAAAAAGTGTCAAAACCAGAAATGCAGGACAGGCCATGGAGAAATGGCAGCCTTGCTACGCTGATGGGCGGGATGTAAGTTGCCAACAGCCACTCTGGAGAAGTGTACGGTGTGTCCTGAAACATCGAAAAAACACAGCTTAGGGAGCATAGGGCACGTCCACTCATGGGCGTATAAATTGGGAAAACTAAGAATCAGCAAGACACAGGCACCCCAAAGTTTAGGGCTGCTCTGTTGACAAGAACCTCCACTTCATGACACCTTAAATATCCCAGGAAAGAGAAAAATGGATAAAGAAGTTGTGGTCCTTATGTACAATGCAATATCACTCAGACATGAAATCAATGTCATAAGGCTAGTAGAAGCAAGATGAGTGGACTTAGGTACGACGATTCTAAGTGAAATAAGTCACACAGTAAAAGACACTTATCATAAGCTATCACTTATAGAGGGAATGTAAAAACCGCTACACTTGAACTGAATTACAGAACAGAACAGAATCACACGTTTAGAAAACACACTATGGCTGCTTAACGGGAAAGGTGAGGTGGGGTGATGCATAAAACAAGGGGTTCAAATTCGCTCAGATACCGTTCCATACACCCAATATGTAATAGAAAAGACCTACTCCTTGCTCAGTGAACTGGACTCAACACCCCCTATTCACCGCACAAGAATATATGTGACTAGTAACAATCTTAAAACCTATGTATTGATATCTGTCTGGAAGTGAGTCAAGTGGGTGTAAAGCCACATAAACACAGCCGTGAAAAGCAGCTAAACCCCATTATAAAAATAAATTACTTTTAAAAACCCGTAAAACAAAGACAGTGAAAGAGAGAGAAATTCTTACAAAATTCGTTCAGGGGCTGTGATGCAACCTGGATTGACCATATCTAGACCCACAGCTGGATGAGACATAAGGGTGGACACTCTTGGGGCTGAGAGGTTGGGTGAGCAAACGCAGACCCTTTAAAGTAATACTGCATGGTACCCATCCCATGGGTCCCAAATCTCCAGGTTCAAGGGCATCTTCCTACATCGAAAACTTGCATGAGGAACCCAGAAGAAGGTACACCGTGTGATTTTGAAAGGTTTCTAAAACGCACCTCATTTCTTATCTCCTTGTGCTCGGGTTCGCCATTCCAGCTACTTCACTAGCAATCTCCCTACTTGGAGAATCAGCACCTTTACCCTCCTGTTCTGTACAGGTTGCAATTTGTCCTGAGGATGAATGGGAAGAGGGGAAACCAATGAGAGACTAGATCTAGTTGTTGGGACAGGCACAGGTCACTCTATTTTCCCATCAGGAGGAAGAATTAACCACAGGCTCAGCCTGCCGCCGGGAACCAGAATAGGGCCTGAGGCAATCCCGTGCTTTTGCGGCCAGCTCCCAAAAAAGACAGTTGAAAAATGGAGCTCAGGGGGACTGCCATTCACAAACCTGCTGAGTTATAAATGATAACTCTCGTCCACAAATATATTGAGGGAAGGCAACGAAGAGGATTTGAAAGCAAGGCAGAATTGCAGGAAACAGGTTTCAGGAGGTACATTCGAATCGCCTTTAAAGCACATGAAAAGCGGCAAAACGTCGACAATGATGCCCTTGGCCAAAAAGGGCGTATGCGTTTTTTCCTGAATATATTCAGGAAAAAACGCATACGCCCTTTTTGGCCAACCAAGCAACCTGGAAAGGCAAATCAGCGCTACAAAGAAGTCTCGCTTCCCATCGGTCAAAAGGGCCATGCTGCAAAAAGTGTCAAAACCAGAAATGCAGGACAGGCCATGGAGAAATGGCAGCCTTGCTACGCTGATGGGCGGGATGTAAGTTGCCAACAGCCACTCTGGAGAAGTGTACGGTGTGTCCTGAAACATCGAAAAAACACAGCTTAGGGAGCATAGGGCACGTCCACTCATGGGCGTATAAATTGGGAAAACTAAGAATCAGCAAGACACAGGCACCCCAAAGTTTAGGGCTGCTCTGTTGACAAGAACCTCCACTTCATGACACCTTAAATATCCCAGGAAAGAGAAAAATGGATAAAGAAGTTGTGGTCCTTATGTACAATGCAATATCACTCAGACATGAAATCAATGTCATAAGGCTAGTAGAAGCAAGATGAGTGGACTTAGGTACGACGATTCTAAGTGAAATAAGTCACACAGAAAAAGACACTTATCATAAGCTATCACTTATAGAGGGAATGTAAAAACCGCTACACTTGAACTGAATTACAGAACAGAACAGAATCACACGTTTAGAAAACACACTATGGCTGCTTAACGGGAAAGGTGAGGTGGGGTGATGCATAAAACAAGGGGTTCAAATTCGCTCAGATACCGTTCCATACACCCAATATGTAATAGAAAAGACCTACTCCTTGCTCAGTGAACTGGACTCAACACCCCCTATTCACCGCACAAGAATATATGTGACTAGTAACAATCTTAAAACGTATGTATTGATATCTGTCTGGAAGTGAGTCAAGTGGGTGTAAAGCCACATAAACACAGCCGTGAAAAGCAGCTAAACCCCATTATAAAAATAAATTACTTTTAAAAACCCGTAAAACAAAGACAGTGAAAGAGAGAGAAATTCTTACAAAATTCGTTCAGGGGCTGTGATGCAACCTGGATTGACCATATCTAGACCCACAGCTGGATGAGACATAAGGGTGGACACTCTTGGGGCTGAGAGGTTGGGTGAGCAAACGCAGACCCTTTAAAGTAATACTGCATGGTACCCATCCCATGGGTCCCAAATCTCCAGGTTCAAGGGCATCTTCCTACATCGAAAACTTGCATGAGGAACCCAGAAGAAGGTACACCGTGTGATTTTGAAAGGTTTCTAAAACGCACCTCATTTCTTATCTCCTTGTGCTCGGGTTCGCCATTCCAGCTACTTCACTAGCAATCTCCCTACTTGGAGAATCAGCACCTTTACCCTCCTGTTCTGTACAGGTTGCAATTTGTCCTGAGGATGAATGGGAAGAGGGGAAACCAATGAGAGACTAGATCTAGTTGTTGGGACAGGCACAGGTCACTCTATTTTCCCATCAGGAGGAAGAATTAACCACAGGCTCAGCCTGCCGCCGGGAACCAGAATAGGGCCTGAGGCAATCCCGTGCTTTTGCGGCCAGCTCCCAAAAAAGACAGTTGAAAAATGGAGCTCAGGGGGACTGCCATTCACAAACCTGCTGAGTTATAAATGATAACTCTCGTCCACAAATATATTGAGGGAAGGCAACGAAGAGGATTTGAAAGCAAGGCAGAATTGCAGGAAACAGGTTTCAGGAGGTAGATTCAAATCGCCTTTAAAGCACATGAAAAGCGGCAAAACGTCGACAATGATGCCCTTGGCCAAAAAGCGCGTATGCATTTTTTCCTGAATATATTCAGGAAAAAACGCATACGCCCTTTTTGGCCAACCAAGCAACCTGGAAAGGCAAATCAGTGCTACAAAGAAGTCTCGCTTCCCATCGGTCAAAAGGGTCATGCTGCAAAAAGTGTCAAAACCAGAAATGCAGGACAGGCCATGGAGAAATGGAAGCCTTGCTACGCTGATTGGCGGGATGTTAATTGCCAACAGCCACTCTGGAGAAGTGTACGGTGTGTCCTGAAACATCGAAAACACACAGCTTAGGGAGCATAGGGCACGTCCACTCATGGGCATATAAATTGGGAAAACTAAAAATCAGCAAGACACAGGCACCCCAAAGTTTAGGGCTGCTCTGTTGACAAGAACCTCCACTTCATGACACCTTAAATATCCCAGGAATGAGGAAAATGGATAAAGAAGTTGTGGTCCTTATGTACAATGGAATATCACTCAGACATGAAATCAATGTCAAAAGGCTAGTAGAAGCAAGATGAGTGGATTTAGGTACGATGATTCTAAGTGAAATAAGTCACACAGAAAAAGACACTTATCATAAGCTATCACTTATAGAGGGAATGTAAAAACCGCTACACTTGAACTGAATTACAGAACAGAACAGAGTCACACGTTTAGAAAACACACTATGGCTGCTTAACGGGAAAGGTGAGGTGGGGTGATGCATAAAACAAGGGGTTCAAATTCGCTCAGATACCGTTCCATACACCCAATATGTAATAGAAAAGACCTACTCCTTGCTCAGTGAACTGGACTCAACACCCCCTATTCACCGCACAAGAATATATGTGACTAGTAACAATCTTAAAAGCTATGTATTGATATCTGTCTGGAAGTGAGTCAAGTGGGTGTAAATCCGCATAAACACAGCCGTGAAAAGCAGCTAAACCCCATTATAAAAATAAATTACTTTTAAAAACCCGTAAAACAAAGACAGTGAAAGAGAGAGAAATTCTTACAAAATTCGTTCAGGGGCTGTGATGCCACCTGGATTGACCATATCTAGACCCACAGCTGGATGAGACATAAGGGTGGACACTCTTGGGGCTGAGAGGTTGGGTGAGCAAACGCAGACCCTTTAAAGTAATACTGCGTGATACCCATCCCATGGGTCCCAAATCTCCAGGTTCAAGGGCATCTTCCTACATCGAAAACGTGCATGAGAAACTCAGAAGATGGTACACCGTGTGATTTTGAAAGGTTTCTAAAACACACCCCATTTCTCATCTCCTTGTGCTCGGGTTCGCCTTTCCAGCTACTTTACTAGCAATCAACTTACTTGGAGAATCAGCACCTTTAACCTCCTGTTCCCTACAGGTTGCAATTTGTCCTGAGGATGAACGGGAAGAGGGGCAACCAATGAGAGACTAGATCTAGGTGTTGGGACAGGCACAGGTCACTCTATTTTCCCATCAGGAAGAAGAATTAATCACAGGCTCAGCCTGCCGCCCAGAAGCACAATAGGGCCTGAGGCAATCCCGCGCTTTTGCGGCCAGCTCCCAAAAAAGCGAGTTGAAAAATGGAGCTCAGGGACACTGCAATTCACAAACCCGCAGAGTTATAAATGATAACTCTCATCCACAGATATATTGAGGGAAGGAAACGAAGAGGATTTGAAAGCAAGGCAGAATTGCAGGAAACAGATTTCAGGAGGTAGATTCGAATCGCCTGTAAAGCACATGTAAAGCGGCAAAACGTCGACAATGATGCACTTGGCCAAGAACGGCGTATGCGTTTTTTCCTGAATATATTCAGGAAAAAACGCATACGCCCTTTTTGGCCAACCAAGCAACCTGGAAAGGCAAATCAGCGCTACAAAGAAGTCTCGCTTCCCATGGGTCAAAATGGCCATGCTGCAAAAAGTGTCAAAACCAGAAATGCAGGACAGGCCATGGAGAAATGGCAGCCTTGCTACGCTGATGAGCGGGATGTAAGTTGCCAACAGCCACCCTGGAGAAGTGTACGGTGTGTCCTGAAACATCGAAAAAACACAGCTTAGGGAGCATAGGGCACGTCCACTCATGGGCGTATAAATTGGGAAAACTAAAAATCAGCAAGACACAGGCACCCCAAAGTTTAGGGCTGCTCTGTTGACAAGAACCTCCACTTCATGACACCTTAAATATCCCAGGAAAGAGAAAAATGGATAAAGAAGTTGTGGTCCTTATGTACAATGCAATATCACTCAGACATGAAATCAATGTCATAAGGCTAGTAGAAGCAAGATGAGTGGACTTAGGTACGACGATTCTAAGTGAAATAAGTCACACAGAAAAAGACACTTATCATAAGCTATCACTTATAGAGGGAATGTAAAAACCGCTACACTTGAACTGAATTACAGAACAGAACAGAATCACACGTTTAGAAAACACACTATGGCTGCTTAACGGGAAAGGTGAGGTGGGGTGATGCATAAAACAAGGGGTTCAAATTCGCTCAGATACCGTTCCATACACCCAATATGTAATAGACAAGACCTACTCCTTGCTCAGTGAACTGGACTCAACACGCCCTATTCACCGCACAAGAATATATGTGACTAGTAACAATCTTAAAACCTATGTATTGATATCTGTCTGGAAGTGAGTCAAGTGGGTGTAAATCCGCATAAACACAGCCGTGAAAAGCAGCTAAACCCCATTATAAAAATAAATTACTTTTAAAAACCCGTAAAACAAAGACAGTGAAAGAGAGAGAAATTCTTACAAAATTCTTTCAGAGGCTGTGATGCAACCTGGATTGACCATATCTACACGCACAGCTGGATGAGACATAAGGGTGGACAGTCTTGGGGCTGAAAGGTTGGGTTAGGTTGGGTGAGCAAACGCAGACCCTTTAAAGTAATACTGCGTGGTACCCATCCCATGGGTCCCAAGTCTCCAGGTTCAAGGGCATCTTCCTACATCGAAAACATGCATGAGAAACTCAGAAGATGGTACACCGTGTGATTTTGAAAGGTTTCTAAAACGCACCTCATTTCTCATCTCCTTGTGCTCGGGTTCGCCATTCCAGCTACTTTACTAGCAATCTCCCTACTTGGAGAATCAGCACCTTTAACCTCCTGTTCCCTACAGGTTGCAATTTGTCCTGAGGATGAACGGGAAGAGGGGCAACCAATGAGAGACTAGATCTAGCTGTTGGGACAGGCACAGGTCACTCTATTTTCCCATCAGGAAGAAGAATTAACCACAGGCTCAGCCTGCTGCCAGGAACCAGAATAGGGCCTGAGGCAATCCCGTGCTTTTGCGGCCAGCTCTCAAAAAAGACAGGTGAAAAATGGAGCTCAGGGACACTGCAATTCACAAACCCGCAGAGTTATAAGTGATAACTCTCATCCACAGATATATTGAGGGAAGTCAACGAAGAGGATTTGAAAGCAAGGCAGAATTGAAGGAAACAGATTTCAGGAGGTAGATTCGAATCGCCTTTAAGGCACATGAAAAGCGGCAAAACGTCGACAATGATGCCCTTGGCCAAAAAGGGCGTATGCGTTTTTTCCTGAATATATTCAGGAAAAAACGCATACGCCCTTTTTGGCCAACCAAGCAACCTGGAAAGGCAAATCAGCGCTACAAAGAAGTCTCGCTTCCCATGGGCCAAAAGGGCCATGCTGCAAAAAGTGTCAAAACCAGAAATGCAGGACAGGCCATGGAGAAATGGCAGCCTTGCTACGCTGATGGGAGGGATGTAAATTGCCAACAGCCACTCTGGAGAAGTGTACGGTGTGTCCTGAAACATCGAAAAAACACAGCTTAGTGAGAATAGGGCACGTCCACTCATGGGCGTATAAATTGGGAAAACTAAAAATCAGCAAGACACAGGCACCCCAAAGTTTGGGGCTGCTCTGTTGACAAGAACCTCCACTTCATGACACCTTAAATATCCCAGGAAAGAGAAAAATGGATAAAAAAGTTGTGGTCCTTATGTACAATGGAATATCACTCAGACATGAAATCAATGTCATAAGGCTAGTAGAAGCAAGATGAGTGGACTTAGGTACGACGATTCTAAGGGAAATAAGTCACAGAGAAAAAGACACTTATCATAAGCTATCACTTATAGAGGGAATGTAAAAACCGCTACACTTGAACTGAATTACAAAACAGAACAGAGTCACACGTTTAGAAAACACACTATGGCTGCTTAACGGGAAAGGTGAGGTGGGGTGATGCATAAAACAAGGGGTTCAAATTTGCTCAGATACCGTTCCATACACCCAATATGTAATAGACAAGACCTACTCCTTGCTCCGTGAACTGGACTCAACACCCCCTATTCAGCGCACAAGAATATATGTGACTAGTAACAATCTTAAAACCTATGTATTGATATCTGTCTGGAAGTGAGTCAAGTGGGTGTAAATCCGCATAAACACAGCCGTGAAAAGCAGCTAAACCCCATTATAAAAATAAATTACTTTTAAAAACCCGTAAAACAAAGACAGTGAAAGAGAGAGAAATTCTTACAAAATTCGTTCAGGGGCTGTGATGCCACCTGGATTGACCATATCTAGACCCACAGCTGGATGAGACATAAGGGTGGACACTCTTGGGGCTGAAAGGTTGGGTGAGGTTGGGTGAGCAAACGCAGACCCTTTAAAGTAATACTGCCTGGTACCCATCCCATGGGTCCCAAATCTCCAGGTTCAAGGGCATCTTCCTACATCGAAAACATGCATGAGGAACCCAGAAGATGGTACACCGTGTGATTTTGAAAGGTTTCTAATACGCACCTCATTTCTCATCTCCTTGTGCTCGGGTTCGCCTTTCCAGCTACTTTACTAGCAATCTCCCTACTTGGAGAATCAGCACCTTTAAGCTCCTGTTCCCTACAGGTTGCAATTTGTCCTGAGGATGAACGGGAAGAGGGGCAACCAATGAGAGACTAGATCTAGGTGTTGGGACAGGCACAGGTCACTCTATTTCCCATCAGGAAGAAGAATTAACCACAGGCTAAGCCTGCCGCCCAGAAGCAGAATAGGGCCTGAGGCATTCCCGCGCTTTTGCGGCCAGCTCCCGAAAAAGCCAGTTGAAAAATGGAGCTCAGGGACACTGCAATTCAGAAACCCGCAGAGTTATGAATGATAACTCTCATCCACAGATATATTGAGGGAAGGCAACGAAGAGGATTTGAAAGCAAGGCAGAATTGCAGGAAACAGATTTCAGGAGGTAGATTCGAATCGCCTTTAAAGCACATGAAAAGCGGCAAAACGTCGACAATGATGCCCTTGGCCAAAAAGGGCGTATGCGTTTTTTCCTGAATATATTCAGGAAAAAACGCATACGCCCTTTTTGGCCAACCAAGCAACCTGGAAAGGCAAATCAGTGCTACAAAGAAGTCTCGCTTCCCATCGGTCAAAAGTGCCATGCTGCAAAATGTGGCAAAACCAGAAATGCAGGACAGGCCATGCAGAAATGGTAGCCTTGCTACGCTGATGGGCGGGATGTAAATTGCCAACAGCCACTCTGGAAAAGTGTACGGTGTGTCCTGAAACATCGAAAAAACACAGCTTAGGGAGCATAGGGCACATCCACTCATGGGCGTATAAATTGGGAAAACTAAAAATCAGCAAGACACAGGCACCCCAAAGTTTAGGGCTGCTCTGTTGACAAGAACCTCCACTTCATGACACCTTAAATATCCCAGGAAAGAGAAAAATGGATAAAGAAGTTGTGGTCCTTATGTACAATGGAATATCACTCAGACATGAAATCAATGTCATAAGGCTAGTAGAAGCAAGATCAGTGGATTTAGGTACGATGATCCTAAGTGAAATAAGTCACACAGAAAAAGACACTTATCATAAGCTATCACTTATAGAGGGAATGTAAAAACCGCTACACTTGAACTGAATTACAAAACAGAACAGAGTCACACGTTTAGAAAACACACGATGGCTGCTGAGCGGGAAAGGTGAGGTGGGGTGATGCATAAAACAAGGGTTTCAAATTCGCTCAGATACCGTTCCATACACCCAATATGTAATAGACAAGACCTACTCCTTGCTCAGTGAACTGGACTCAACACCCCCTATTCACCGCACAAGAATATATGTGACTAGTAAGAATCTTAAAACCTATGTATTGATATCTGTCTGGAAGTGAGTCAAGTGGGTGTAAAGCCGCATAAACACAGCCGTGAAAAGCAGCTAAACCCCATTATAAAAATAAATTACTTTTAAAAACCCGTAAAACAAAGACAGTGAAAGAGAGAGAAATTCTTACACAATTCGTTCAGAAGCTGTGATGCAACCTGGATTGACATATCTAGACCCACAGCTGGATGAGACATAAGGGTGGACACTCTTGGGGCTGAAAGGTTGGGTGAGGTTGGGTGAGCAAACGCAGACCCTTTAAAGTAATACTGCCTGGTACCCATCCCATGGGTCCCAAATCTCCAGGTTCAAGGGCATCTTCCTACATCGAAAACATGCATGAGGAACCCAGAAGATGGTACACCGTGTGATTTTGAAAGGTTTCTAATACGCACCTCATTTCTCATCTCCTTGTGCTCGGGTTCGCCTTTCCAGCTACTTTACTAGCAATCTCCCTACTTGGAGAATCAGCACCTTTAAGCTCCTGTTCCCTACAGGTTGCAATTTGTCCTGAGGATGAACGGGAAGAGGGGCAACCAATGAGAGACTAGATCTAGGTGTTGGGACAGGCACAGGTCACTCTATTTCCCATCAGGAAGAAGAATTAACCACAGGCTAAGCCTGCCGCCCAGAAGCAGAATAGGGCCTGAGGCAATCCCGCGCTTTTGCGGCCAGCTCCCGAAAAAGCCAGTTGAAAAATGGAGCTCAGGGACACTGCAATTCAGAAACCCGCAGAGTTATGAATGATAACTCTCATCCACAGATATATTGAGGGAAGGCAACGAAGAGGATTTGAAAGCAAGGCAGAATTGCAGGAAACAGATTTCAGGAGGTAGATTCGAATCGCCTTTAAAGCACATGAAAAGCGGCAAAACGTCGACAATGATGCCCTTGGCCAAAAAGGGCGTATGCGTTTTTTCCTGAATATATTCAGGAAAAAACGCATACGCCCTTTTTGGCCAACCAAGCAACCTGGAAAGGCAAATCAGTGCTACAAAGAAGTCTCGCTTCCCATCGGTCAAAAGGGCCATGCTGCAAAAAGTGTCAAAACCAGAAATATAGGACAGGCCATGGAGAAATGGCAGCCTTGCTACGCTGATGGGCGGGATGTAAATTGCCAACAGCCACTCTGGAGAAGTGTACGGTGTGTCCTGAAACATCGAAAAAACACAGCTTAGGGAGCATAGGGCACGTCCACTCATGGGCGTATAAATTGGGAAAACTAAAAATCAGCAAGACACAGGCACCCCAAAGTTTAGGGCTGCTCTGTTGACAAGAACCTCCACTTCATGACACCTTAAATATCCCAGGAAAGAGAAAAATGGATAAAGAAGTTGTGGTCCTTATGTACAATGGAATATCACTCAGACATGAAATCAATGTCATAAGGCTAGTAGAAGCAAGATCAGTGGATTTAGGTACGATGATCCTAAGTGAAATAAGTCACACAGAAAAAGACACTTATCATAAGCTATCACTTATAGAGGGAATGTAAAAACCGCTACACTTGAATTGAATTACAAAACAGAACAGAGTCACACGTTTAGAAAACACACGATGGCTGCTGAGCGGGAAAGGTGAGGTGGGGTGATGCATAAAACAAGGGTTTCAAATTCGCTCAGATACCGTTCCATACACCCAATATGTAATAGACAAGACCTACTCCTTGCTCAGTGAACTGGACTCAACACCCCCTATTCACCGCACAAGAATATATGTGACTAGTAAGAATCTTAAAACCTATGTATTGATATCTGTCTGGAAGTGAGTCAAGTGGGTGTAAAGCCGCATAAACACAGCCGTGAAAAGCAGCTAAACCCCATTATAAAAATAAATTACTTTTAAAAACCCGTAAAACAAAGACAGTGAAAGAGAGAGAAATTCTTACACAATTCGTTCAGAGGCTGTGATGCAACCTGGATTGACCATATCTAGACCCACAGCTGGATGAGACATAAGGGTGGACACTCTTGGGGCTGAAAGGTTGGGTGAGGTTGGGTGAGCAAACGCAGACCCTTTAAAGTAATACTGCCTGGTACCCATCCCATGGGTCCCAAATCTCCAGGTTCAAGGGCATCTTCCTACATCGAAAACATGCATGAGAAAGCCAGAAGATGTTACACCGTGTGATTTTGAAAGGTTTCTAATACGCAC
The DNA here is from genome assembly GCF_028021215.1 of Eschrichtius robustus. Taxonomy (NCBI): domain Eukaryota; kingdom Metazoa; phylum Chordata; class Mammalia; order Artiodactyla; family Eschrichtiidae; genus Eschrichtius; species Eschrichtius robustus. The sequence goes on from NW_027175351.1 coordinate 2,245,914, forward strand.
CTCATTTCTCATCTCCTTGTGCTCGGGTTCGCCTTTCCAGCTACTTTACTAGCAATCTCCCTACTTGGAGAATCAGCACCTTTAAGCTCCTGTTCCCTACAGGTTGCAATTTGTCCTGAGGATGAACGGGAAGAGGGGCAACCAATGAGAGACTAGATCTATGTGTTGGGACAGGCTCAGGTCACTCTATTTTCCCATCGGGAAGAAGAATTAACCACAGGCTCAGCCTGCCGCCCAGAAACAGAATAGGGCCTGAGGCAATCCCGCGCTTTTGCGGCCAGCTCCCAAAAAAGCCAGTTGAAAAATGGAGCTCAGGGACACTGCAATTCACAAACCCGCAGAGCTATAAATGATAACTCTCATCCACAGATATATTGAGGGAAGGCAACGAAGAGGATTTGAAAGCAAGGCAGAATTGCAGGAAACAGGTTTCAGGAGGTAGATTCGAATCGCCTTTAAAGCACATGAAAAGTGGTAAAACGTCGACAATGATGCCCTTGGCCAAACAGGGCGTATGCGTTTTTTCCTGAATATATTCAGGAAAAAACGCATACGCCCTGTTTGGCCAACCAAGCAACCTGGAAAGGCTAATCAGCGCTACAAAGAAATCTCGCTTCCCATCGGTCAAAAGGGCCATGCTGCAAAAAGTGTCAAAACCAGAAATGCAGGACAGGCCATGGAGAAATGGCAGCCTTGCTACGCTGATGGGCGGGATGTAAATTGCCAACAGCCACTCTGGAGAAGTGTACGGTGTGTCCTGAAACATCGAAAAAACACAGCTTAGGGAGCATAGGGCACGTCCTCTCATGGGCGTATATATTGGGAAAACTAAAAATCAGCAAGACACAGGCACCCCAAAGTTTAGGGCTGCTCTGTTGACAAGAACCTCCACTTCATGACACCTTAAATATCCCAGGAAAGACAAAAATGGATAAAGAAGTTGTGGTCCTTATGTACAATGGAATATCACTCAGACATGAAATCAATGTCATAAGGCTAGTAGAAGCAAGATGAGAGGATTTAGGTACGATGATTCTAAGTGAAATAAGTCACACAGAAAAAGACACTTATCATAAGCTATCACTTATAGAGGGAATGTAAAAACCGCTACACTTGAACTGAATTACAAAACAGAACAGAGTCACACGTTTAGAAAACACACTATGGCTGCTTAACGGGAAAGGTGAGGTGGCGTGATGCATAAAACAAGGGTTTCAAATTCGCTCAGATACCGTTCCATACACCCAATATGTAATAGACAAGACCTACTCCTTGCTCAGTGAACTGGACTCAACACCCCCTATTCACTGCACAAGAATATATGTGACTAGTAAGAATCTTAAAACCTATGTATTGATATCTGTCTGGAAGTGAGTCAAGTGGGTGTAAAGCCGCATAAACACAGCCGTGAAAAGCAGCTAAACCCCATTATAAAAATAAATTACCTTTAAAAACCCGTAAAACAAAGACAGTGAAAGAGAGAGAAATTCTTACAAAATTCGTTCAGAGGCTCTGATGCAACCTGGATTGACCATATCTAGACCAAGAGCTGGATGAGACATAAGGGTGGACACTCTTGGGGCTGAAAGGTTGGGTGAGGTTGGGTGAGCAAACGTAGACCCTTTAAAGTAATACTGCCTGGTACCCATCCCATGGGTCCCAAATCTCCAGGTTCAAGGGCATCTTCCTACATCGAAAACATGCATGAGAAACCCAGAAGATGGTACACCGTGTGGTTTTGAAAGTTTTCTAATACGCACCTCATTTCTCATCTCCTTGTGCTCGGCTTCGCCATTCCAGCTACTTTACTAGCAATCTCCCTACTTGGAAAATCAGCACCTTTAAGCTCCTGTTCCCTACAGGTTGCAATTTGTCCTGAGGATGAACGGGAAGAGGGGCAACCAATGAGAGACTAGATCTAGGTGTTGGGACAGGCACAGGTCACTCTATTTTCCCATCAGGAAGCAGAATTAACCACAGGCTCAGCCTGCCTCCCAGAAGCAGAATAGTGCCTGAGGCAATCCCGCGCTTTTGCGGCCAGCTCCCAAAAAAGCGACTTGAAAAATGGAGCTCAGGGACACTGCAATTCACAAAGACGCAGAGTTATAAATGATAACTCTCATCCACAGATATATTGAGGGAAGGCAACGAAGAGGATTTGAAAGCAAGGCAGAATTGCAGGAAACAGATTTCAGGAGGTAGATTCGAATCGCCTTTAAAGCACATGAAAAGCGGCAAAACTTCGACAATGATGCCCTTGGCCAAAAAGTGCGTATGCGTTTTATCCTGAATATATTCAGGAAAAAACGCATACGCCCTTTTTGGTCAACCAAGCAACCTGGAAAGGCAAATCAGCGCTACAAAGAAGTCTCGCTTCCCATCGGTCAAAAGGGCAATGCTGCAAAAAGTGTCAAAACCAGAAATGCAGGACAGGCCATGGAGAAATGGCAGCCTTGCTACGCTGATGGGCGGGATGTAAATTGCCAACAGCCACTCTGGAGAAGTGTACGGTGTGTCCTGAAACATCGAAAAAACACAGCTTAGGGAGCATAGGGCACGTCCACTCATGGGCGTATAAATTGGGAAAACTAAAAATCAGCAAGACACAGGCACCCCAAAATTTAGGGCTGCTCTGTTGACAAGAACCTCCACTTCATGACACCTTAAATATCCCAGGAAAGAGAAAAATGGATAAAGAAGTTGTGGTCCTTATGTACAATGGAATATCACTCAGACATGAAATCAATGTCATAAGGCTAGTAGAAGCAAGATGAGTGGATTTAGGTACAACAATTCTAAGTGAAATTAGTCACACAGGAAAAGACACTTATCATAAGCTATCACTTATAGAGGGAATGTAAAAACCGCTACACTTGAACTGAATTACAAAAGAGAACAGAGTCACACGTTTAGAAAACACACTATGGCTGCTTAACGGGAAAGGTGAGGTGGGGTGAGGCATAAAACAAGGGTTTCAAATTCGCTCAGATACCGTTCCATACACCCAATATGTAATAGACAAGACCTACTCCTTGCTCAGTGAACTGGACTCAACACCCCCTATTCACCGTACAAGAATATATGTGACTAGTAAGAATCTTAAAACCTATGTATTGATATCTGTCTGGAAGTGAGTCAAGTGGGTGTAAAGCCGCATAAACACAGCCGTGAAAAGCAGCTAAACCCCATTATAAAAATAAATTACTTTTAAAAACCCGTAAAACAAAGACAGTGAAAGAGAGAGAAATTCTTACAAAATTCGTTCAGAGGCTGTGATGCAACCTGGACTGACCATATCTAGACCCACAGCTGTATGAGACATAAGGGTGGACACTCTTGGGGCTGAAAGGTTGGGTGAGGTTGGGTGAGCAAACGCAGACCCTTTAAAGTAATACTGCCTGGTACCCATCCCATGGGTCCCAAATCTCCAGGTTCAAGTGCATCTTCCTACATCGAAAACATGCATGAGAAACCCAGAAGATGGTACACCGTGTGATTTTGAAAGGTTTCTAATACGCACCTCATTTCTCATCTCCTTGTGCTCGGGTTCGCCATTCCAGCTACTTTACTAGCAATCTCCCTACTTGGAGAATCAGCACGTTTAAGCTCCTGTTCCCTACAGGTTGCAATCTGTCCTGAGGATGAACGGGAAGAGGGGCAACCAATGAGAGACTAGATCTAGGTGTTGGGACAGGCACAGGTCACTCTATTTTCCCATCAGGAAGAAGAATTATCCACAGGCTCTGCCTGCCTCCAGGAACCAGAATACGGCCTGAGGCAATCCCGTGCTTTTGCGGCCAGCTCCCAAAAAAGACAGTTGAAAAATGGAGCTCAGGGGCACTGCCATTCACAAACCTGCTGAGTTATAAATGATAACTCTTGTCCACTAATATATTGAGGGAAGGCAACGAAGAGGATTGGAAAGCAAGGCAGAATTGCAGGAAACAAGTTTCAGGAGGTAGATTCGAATCGCCTTTACAGCACATGAAAAGTGGCAAAACGTCGACAATGATGCCCTTGGCCAAACAGGGCGTATGCGTTTTTTCCTGAATATATTCAGGAAAAAACGCATACGCCCTGTTTGGCCAACCAAGCAACCTGGAAAGGCTAATCAGCGCTACAAAGAAGTCTCGCTTCCCATCGGTCAAAAGGGCCATGCTGCAAAAAGTGTCAAAACCAGAAATGCAGGACAGGCCATGGAGAAATGGCAGCCTTGCTACGCTGATGGGCGGGATGTAAATTGCCAACAGCCACTCTGGAGAAGTGTACGGTGTGTCCTGAAACATCGAAAAACCACAGCTTAGGGAGCATAGGGCACGTCCACTCATGGGCGTATAAATTGGGAAAACTAAAAATCAGCAAGACACAGGCACCCCAAAATTTAGGGCTGCTCTGTTGACAAGAACCTCCACTTCATGACACCTTAAATATGCCAGGAAAGAGTAAAATGGATAAAGAAATTGTGGTCCTTATGTACAATGGAATATCACTCAGACATGAAATCAATGTCATAAGGCTAGTAGAAGCAAGATGAGTGGATTTAGGTACGACGATTCTAAGTGAAATAAGTCACACAGGAAAAGACACTTATCATAAGCTATCACTTATAGAGGGAATGTAAAAACCGCTACACTTGAACTGAATTACAAAAGAGAACAGAGTCACACGTTTAGAAAACACACTATGGCTGCTTAACGGGAAAGGTGAGGTGGGGTGATGCATAAAACAAGGGTTTCAAATTCGCTCAGATTCCGTTCCATACACCCAATATGTAATAGACAAGACCTACTTCTTGCTCAGTGAACTGGACTCAACACCCCCTATTCACCGTACAAGAATACATGTGACTAGTAAGAATCTTAAAACCTATGTATTGATATCTGTCTGGAAGTGAGTCAAGTGGGTGTAAAGCCGCATAAACACAGCCGTGAAAAGCAGCTAAACCCCATTATAAAAATAAATTACTTTTAAAAACCCGTAAAACAAAGACAGTGAAAGAGAGAGAAATTCTTACAAAATTCGTTCAGAGGCTGTGATGCAACCTGGATTGACCATATCTAGACCCACAGCTGTATGAGACATAAGGGTGGACATTCTTGGGGCTGAAAGGTTGGGTGAGGTTGGGTGAGCAAACACAAACCCTTTAAAGTAATACTGCCTGGTACCCATCCCATGGGTCCCAAATCTCCAGGTTCAAGGGCATCTTCCTACATCGAAAACATGCATGAGAAACCCAGAAGATGGTACACCGTGTGATTTTGAAAGGTTTCTAATACGCACCTCATTTCTCATCTCCTTGTGCTCGGGTTCGCCATTCCAGCTACTTTACTAGCAATCTCCCTACTTGGAGAATCAGCACGTTTAACCTCCTGTTCCCTACAGGTTGCAATTTGTCCTGAGGATGAACGGGAATAGGGGCAACCAATGAGAGACTAGATCTAGGTGTTGGGACAGGCACAGGTCACTCTATTTTCCCATCAGGAAGAAGAATTAACCACAGGCTCAGCCTGCCGCCCAGAAGCAGAATAGGGCCTGAGGCAATCCCGCGCTTTTGCGGCAAGCTCGCAAAAAAGCCAGTTGAAAAATGGAGCTCAGGGACACTGCAATTCACAAACCCGCAGAGCTATAAATGATAACTCTCATCCACAGATATATTGAGGGAAGGCAACGAAGAGAATTTGAAAGCAAGGCAGAATTGCAGGAAACAGGTTTCAGGAGGTAGATTCGAATCGCCTTTAAAGCACATGAAAAGTGGCAAAACGTCGACAATGATGCCCTTGGCCAAACAGGGCGTATGCGTTTTTTCCTGAATATATTCAGGAAAAAACGCATAAGCCCTGTTTGGCCAAACAAGCAACCTGGAAAGGCTAATCAGCGCTACAAAGAAGTCTCGCTTCCCATCGGTCAAAAGGGCCATGCTGCAAAAAGTGTCAAAACCAGAAATGCAGGACAGGCCATGGAGAAATGGCAGCCTTGCTACGCTGATGGGCGGGATGTAAATTGCCAACAGCCACTCTAGAGAAGTGTATGGTGTGTCCTGAAACATCGAAAAAACACAGCTTAGGGAGCATAGGGCACGTCCACTTATGGGCGTATAAATTGGGAAAACTAAAAATCAGCAAGACACAGGCACCCCAAAGTTTAGGGCTGCTCTGTTGACAAGAACCTCCACTTCATGACACCTTAAATATCCCAGGAAAGAGAAAAATGGATAAAGAAGTTGTGGTCCTTATGTACAATGGAATATCACTCAGACATGAAATCAATGTCATAAGGCTAGTAGAAGCAAGATGAGTGGATTTAGGTACGACGATTCTAAGTGAAATAAGTCACAGAGAAAAAGACACTTATCATAAGCTATCACTTATAGAGGGAATGTAAAAACCGCTACACTTGAACTGAATTACAAAACAGAACAGAGTCACACGTTTAGAAAACACACTATGGCTGCTTAACGGGAAAGGTGAGGTGGGGTGATGCATAAAACAAGGGTTTCAAATTCGCACAGATACCGTTCCATACACCCAATATGTAATAGACAAGACCTACTCCTTGCTCAGTGAACTGGACTCAACACCCCCTATTCACCGCACAAGAATATATGTGACTAGTAAGAATCTTAAAACCTATGTATTGATATCTGTCTGGAAGTGAGTCAAGTGGGTGTAAAGCCGCATAAACACAGCCGTGAGAAGCAGCTAAACCCCATTATAAAAATAAATTACTTTTAAAAACCCGTAAAACAAAGACAGTGAAAGAGAGAGAAATTCTTACAAAATTCGTTCAGAGGCTGTGATGCAACCTGGATTGACCATATCTAGACCCACAGCTGGATGAGACATAAGGGTGGACACTCTTGGGGCTGAAAGGTTGGGTGAGGTTGGGTGAGCAAACGCAGACCCTTTAAAGTAACACTGCTTGGTACCCATCCCATGGGTCCCAAATCTCCAGGTTCAAGGGCATCTTCCTACATCGAAAACATGCATGAGAAACCCAGAAGATGGTACACCGTGTGATTTTGAAAGGTTTCTAATACGCACCTCATTTCTCATCTCCTTGTGCTCGGGTTCGCCTTTCCAGCTACTTTACTAGCAATCTCCCTACTTGGAGAATCAGCACCTTTAAGCTCCTGTTCCCTACAGGTTGCAATTTGTCCTGAGGATGAACGGGAAGAGGGGCAACCAATGAGAGACTAGATCTAGGTGTTGGGACAGGCACAGGTCACTCTATTTTCCCATCGGGAAGAAGAATTAACCACAGGCTCAGCCTGCCGCCCAGAAGCAGAATAGGGCCTGAGGCAATCCCGCGCTTTTGCGGCCAGCTCCCAAAAAAGCCAGTTGAAAAATGGAGCTCAGGGACACTGCAATTCACAAACCCGCAGAGCTATAAATGATAACTCTCATCCACAGATATATTGAGGGAAGGCAACGAAGAGGATTTGAAAACAAGGCAGAATTGCAGGAAACATGTTTCAGGAGGTAGATTCGAATCGCCTTTAAAGCACATGAAAAGTGGCAAAACATGGACAATGATGCCCTTGGCCAAACAGGGCGTAGGCGTTTTTTCCTGAATATATTCAGGAAAAAACGCATACGCCCTGTTTGGCCAACCAAGCAACCTGTAAAGGCTAATCAGCGCTACAAAGAAGTCTCGCTTCCCAACGGTCAAAACGGCCATGCTGCAAAAAGTGTCAAAACCAGAAATGCAGGACAGGCCATGGAGAAATGGCAGCCTTGCTACGCTGATGGGCGGGATGTAAATTGCCAACAGCCACTCTGGAGAAGTGTACGGTGTGTCCTGAAACATCGAAAAAACACAGCTTAGGGAGCATAGGGCACGTCCACTCATGGGCGTATAAATTGGGAAAACTAAAAATCAGCAAGACACAGGCACCCCAAAGTTTAGGGCTGCTCTGTTGACAAGAACCTCCACTTCATGACACCTTAAATATCCCAGGAAAGAGAAAAATGGATAAAGAAGTTGTGGTCCTTATGTACAATGGAATATCACTCAGACATGAAATCAATGTCATAAGGCTAGTAGAAGCAAGATGAGTGGATTTAGGTACGACGATTCTAAGTGAAATAAGTCACACAGAAAAAGACACATATCATAAGCTATCACGTATAGAGGGAATGTAAAAACCGCTACACTTGAACTGAATTACAAATCAGAACAGAGTCACACGTTTAGAAAACACACTATGGCTGCTTAACGGGAAAGGTGAGGTGGGGTGAGGCATAAAACAAGGGTTTCAAATTCGCTCAGATACCGTTCCATACACCCAATATGTAATAGACAAGACCTACTGCTTGCTCAGTGAACTGGACTCAACACCCCCTATTCACTGCACAAGAATATATGTGACTAGTAAGAATCTTAAAACCTATGTATTGATATCTGTCTGGAAGTGAGTCAAGTGGGTGTAAAGCCACATAAACACAGCCGTGAAAAGCAGCTAAACCCCATTATAAAAATAAATTACTTTTAAAAACCCGTAAAACAAAGACAGTGAAAGAGAGAGAAATTCTTACAAAATTCGTTCAGAGGCTGTGATGCAACCTGGATTGACCTTATCTAGACCCACAGCTGGATGAGACATAAGGGTGGACACTCTTGGGGCTGAAAGGTTGGGTGAGGTTGGGTGAGCAAACACAGACCCTTTAAAGTACTACTGCCTGGTACCCACCCCATGGGTCCCAAATCTGCAGGTCCAAGGGCATCTTCCTACATCGAAAACATGCATGAGGAACCCAGAAGATGGTACACCGTGTGATTTTGAAAGGTTTCTAATACGCACCTCATTTCTCATCTCCTTGTGCTCGGGTTCGCCTTTCCAGGTACTTTACTAGCAATCTCCCTACTTGGAGAATCAGCACCTTTAAGCTCCTGTTCCCTACAGGTTGCAATTTGTCCTGAGGATGAACGGGAAGAGGGGCAACCAATGAGAGACTAGATCTAGGTGTTGGGACAGGCAGATGTCACTCTATTTTCCCATCGGGAAGAAGAATTAACCACAGGCTCAGCCTGCCGCCCAGAAGCAGAATAGGGCCTGAGGCAATCCCGCGCTTTTGCGGCCAGCTCCCAAAAAAGCCAGTTGAAAAATGGAGCTCAGGGACACTGCAATTCACAAACCCGCAGAGCTATAAATGATAACTCTCATCCACAGATATATTGAGGGAAGGCAACGAAGAGGATTTGAAAACAAGGCAGAATTGCAGGAAACATGTTTCAGGAGGTAGATTCGAATCGCCTTTAAAGCACATGAAAAGTGGCAAAACATGGACAATGATGCCCTTGGCCAAACAGGGCGTAGGCGTTTTTTCCTGAATATATTCAGGAAAAAACGCATACGCCCTGTTTGGCCAACCAAGCAACCTGTAAAGGCTAATCAGCGCTACAAAGAAGTCTCGCTTCCCAACGGTCAAAACGGCCATGCTGCAAAAAGTGTCAAAACCAGAAATGCAGGACAGGCCATGGAGAAATGGCAGCCTTGCTACGCTGATGGGCGGGATGTAAATTGCCAACAGCCACTCTGGAGAAGTGTACGGTGTGTCCTGAAACATCGAAAAAACACAGCTTAGGGAGCATAGGGCACGTCCACTCATGGGCGTATAAATTGGGAAAACTAAAAATCAGCAAGACACAGGCACCCCAAAGTTTAGGGCTGCTCTGTTGACAAGAACCTCCACTTCATGACACCTTAAATATCCCAGGAAAGAGAAAAATGGATAAAGAAGTTGTGGTCCTTATGTACAATGGAATATCACTCAGACATGAAATCAATGTCATAAGGCTAGTAGAAGCAAGATGAGTGGATTTAGGTACGACGATTCTAAGTGAAATAAGTCACACAGAAAAAGACACATATCATAAGCTATCACGTATAGAGGGAATGTAAAAACCGCTACACTTGAACTGAATTACAAATCAGAACACAGTCACACGTTTAGAAAACACACTATGGCTGCTTAACGGGAAAGGTGAGGTGGGGTGAGGCATAAAACAAGGGTTTCAAATTCGCTCAGATACCGTTCCATACACCCAATATGTAATAGACAAGACCTACTGCTTGCTCAGTGAACTGGACTCAACACCCCCTATTCACTGCACAAGAATATATGTGACTAGTAAGAATCTTAAAACCTATGTATTGATATCTGTCTGGAAGTGAGTCAAGTGGGTGTAAAGCCACATAAACACAGCCGTGAAAAGCAGCTAAACCCCATTATAAAAATAAATTACTTTTAAAAACCCGTAAAACAAAGACAGTGAAAGAGAGAGAAATTCTTACAAAATTCGTTCAGAGGCTGTGATGCAACCTGGATTGACCATATCTAGACCCACAGCTGGATGAGACATAAGGGTGGGCACTCTTGGGGCTGAAAGTTTGGGTGAGGTTGGGTGAGCAAAAGCAGAACCTTTAAAGTAATACTGCCTGGTACCCATCCCATGGGTCCCAAATCTCCAGGTTCAAGGGCATCTTCCTACATCGAAAACATGCATGAGAAACCCAGAAGATGGTACACCGTGTGATTTTGAAAGGTTTCTAATACGCACCTCATTTCTCATCTCCTTGTGCTCGGGTTCGCCTTTCCAGCTACTTTACTAGCAATCTCCCTACTTGGAGAATCAGCACCTTTAAGCTCCTGTTCCCTACAGGTTGCAATTTGTCCTGAGGATGAACGGGAAGAGGGGCAACCAATGAGAGACTAGATCTAGGTGTTGGGACAGGCAGAGGTCACTCTATTTTCCCATCGGGAAGAAGAATTAACCACAGGCTCAGCCTGCCGCCCAGAAGCAGAATAGGGCCTGAGGCAATCCCGCCCTTTTGCGCCCAGCTCCCAAAAAAGCCAGTTGAAAAATGGAGCTCAGGGACACTGCAATTCACAAACACGCAGAGCTATAAATGATAACTCTCATCCACAGATATATTGAGGGAAGGCAACGAAGAGGATTTGAAAGCAAGGCAGAATTGCAGGAAACAGGTTTCAGGAGGTAGATTCGAATCGCCTTTAAAGCACATGAAAAGTGGCAAAACTTCGACAATGATGCCCTTGGCCAAAAAGGGCGTATGCGTTTTTTCCTGAATATATTCAAGAAAAAACGCATACGCCCTTTTTTGCCAACCAAGCAACCTGGAAAGGCAAATCAGCGCTACAAAGAAGGCTCGCTTCCCATCGGTCAAAAGGGCCATGCTGCAAAAAGTGTCAAAACCAGAAATGCAGGACAGGCCATGGTGAAATGGCAGCCTAGCTACGCTGATGGGCGGGATGTAAATTGCCAACAGCCACTCTGGAGAAGTGTACGGTGTGTCCTGAAACATCGAAAAAACACAGCTTAGGGAGCATAGGGCACGTCCACTCATGGGCGTATAAATTGGGAAAACTAAAAATCAGCAAGACACAGGCACCCCAAAGTTTAGGGCTGCTCTGTTGACAAGAACCTCCATTTCATGACACCTTAAATATCCCAGGAAAGAGAAAAATGGATAAAGAAGTTGTGGTCCTTATGTACAATGGAATATCACTCAGACATGAAATCAATGTCATAAGGCTAGTAGAAGCAAGATGAGTGGATTTAGGTACGACGATTCTAAGTGAAATAAGTCACACAGAAAAAGACACTTATCATAAGCTATCACTTATAGAGGGAATGTAAAAACCGCTACACTTGAACTGAATTACAAATCAGAACAGAGTCACACGTTTAGAAAACACACTATGGCTGCTTAACGGGAAAGGTGAGGTGGGGTGAGGCATAAAACAAGGGTTTCAAATTCGCTCAGATACCGTTCCACACACCCAATATGTAATAGACAAGACCTACTGCTTGCTCAGTGAACTGGACTCAACACCCCCTATTCACTGCACAAGAATATATGTGACTAGTAAGAATCTTAAAACCTACGTATTGATATCTGTCTGGAAGTGAGTCAAGTGGGTGTAAAGCCACATAAACACAGCCGTGAAAAGCAGCTAAACCCCATTATAAAAATAAATTACTTTTAAAAACCCGTAAAACAAAGACAGTGAAAGAGAGAGAAATTCTTACAAAATTCGTTCAGAGGCTGTGATGCAACCTGGATTGACCATATCTAGACCCACAGCTGGATGAGACATAAGGGTGGGCACTCTTGGGGCTGAAAGTTTGGGTGAGGTTGGGTGAGCAAAAGCAGACCCTTTAAAGTAATACTGCCTGGTACCCATCCCATGGGTCCCAAATCTCCAGGTTCAAGGGCATCTTCCTACATCGAAAACATGCATGAGAAACCCAGAAGATGGTACACCGTGTGATTTTGAAAGGTTTCTAATACGCACCTCATTTCTCATCTCCTTGTGCTCGGGTTCGCCTTTCCAGCTACTTTACTAGCAATCTCCCTACTTGGAGAATCAGCACCTTTAAGCTCCTGTTCCCTACAGGTTGCAATTTGTCCTGAGGATGAACGGGAAGAGGGGCAACCAATGAGAGACTAGATCTAGGTGTTGGGACAGGCAGAGGTCACTCTATTTTCCCATCGGGAAGAAGAATTAACCACAGGCTCAGCCTGCCGCCCAGAAGCAGAATAGGGCCTGAGGCAATCCCGCGCTTTTGGGGCCAGCTCCCAAAAAAGCCAGTTGAAAAATGGAGCTCAGGGACACTGCAATTCACAAACCCGCAGAGCTATAAATGATAACTCTCATCCACAGATATATTGAGGGAAGGCAACGAAGAGGATTTGAAAGCAAGGCAGAATTGCAGGAAACATGTTTCAGGAGGTAGATTCGAATCGCCTTTAAAGCACATGAAAAGTGGCAAAACATCGACAATGATGCCCTTGGCCAAACAGGGCGTATGCGTTTTTTCCTGAATATATTCAGGAAAAAACGCATATGCCCTGTTTGGCCAACCAAGCAACCTGGAAAGGCTAATCAGCGCTACAAAGAAGTCTCGCTTCCCAACGGTCAAAACGGCCATGCTGCAAAAAGTGTCAAAACCAGAAATGCAGGACAGGCAATGGAGAAATGGCAGCCTTGCTACGCTGACGGGCGGGATGTAAATTGCCAACAGCCACTCTGGAGAAGTGCACGGTGTGTCCTAAAACATTGAAAAAACACAGCTTAGGGAGCATAGGGCACGTCCACTCATGGGCGTATAAATTGGGAAAACTAAAAATCAGCAAGACACAGGCACCCCAAAGTTTAGGGCTGCTCTGTTGACAAGAACCTCCACTTCATGACACCTTATATATCCCAGGAAAGAGAAAAATGGATAAAGAAGTTGTGGTCCTTATGTACAATGGAATATCACTCAGACATGAAATCAATGTCATAAGGCTAGTAGAAGCAAGATGAGTGGATTTAGGTACGATGATTCTACGTGAAATAAGTCACACAGAAAAAGACACTTATCATAAGCTATCACTTATAGAGGGAATGTAAAAACCGCTACACTTGAACTGAATTACAAAACAGAACAGAGTCACACGTTTAGAAAACACACTATGGCTGCTTAACGGGAAAGGTGAGGTGGGGTGATGCATAAAACAAGGGTTTCAAATTCGCACAGATACCGTTCCATACACCCAATATGTAATAGACAATACCTACTCCTTGCTCAGTGAACTGGACTCAACACCCCCTATTCACCGCACAAGAATATATGTGACTAGTAAGAATCTTAAAACCTATGTATTGATATCTGTCTGGAAGTGAGTCAAGTGGGTGTAAAGCCGCATAAACACAGCCGTGAAAAGCAGCTAAACCCCATTATAAAAATAAATTACTTTTAAAAACCCGTAAAACAAAGACAGTGAAAGAGAGAGAAATTCTTACAAAATTCGTTCAGAGGCTGTGATGCAACCTGGATTGACCATATCTAGACCCACAGCTGGATGAGACATAAGGGTGGGCACTCTTGGGGCTGAAAGTTTGGGTGAGGTTGGGTGAGCAAAAGCAGACCCTTTAAAGTAATACTGCCTGGTACCCATCCCATGGGTCCCAAATCTCCAGGTTCAAGGGCATCTTCCTACATCGAAAACATGCATGAGAAACCCAGAAGATGGTACACCGTGTGATTTTGAAAGGTTTCTAATACGCACCTCATTTCTCATCTCCTTGTGCTCGGGTTCGCCTTTCCAGCTACTTTACTAGCAATCTCCCTACTTGGAGAATCAGCACCTTTAAGCTCCTGTTCCCTAAAGGTTGCAATTTGTCCTGAGGATGAACGGGAAGAGGGGCAACCAATGAGAGACTAGATCTAGGTGTTGGGACAGGCAGAGGTCACTCTATTTTCCCATCGGGAAGAAGAATTAACCACAGGCTCAGCCTGCCGCCCAGAAGCAGAATAGGGCCTGAGGCAATCCCTCGCTTTTGCGGCCAGCTCCCAAAAAAGCCAGTTGAAAAATGGAGCTCAGGGACACTGCAATTCACAAACCCGCAGAGCTATAAATGATAACTCTCATCAACAGATATATTGAGGGAAGGCAACGAAGAGGATTTGAAAGCAAGGCAGAATTGCAGGAAACAGGTTTCAGGAGGTAGATTCGAATCGCCTTTAAAGCACATGAAAAGTGGCAAAACGTCGACAATGATGCCGTTGGCCAAACAGGGCGTATGCGTTTTTTCCTGAATATATTCAGGAAAAAACGCATACGCCCTGTTTGGCCAACCAAGCAACCTGGAAAGGCTAATCAGCGCTACAAAGAAGTCTCGCTTCCCATCGGTCAAAAGGGCCATGCTGCAAAAAGTGTCAAAACCAGAAATGCAGGACAGGCCATGGAGAAATGGCAGCCTTGATACGCTGATGGGCGGGATGTAAATTGCCAACAGCCACTCTGGAGAAGTGTACGGTGTGTCCTGAAACATCGAAAAAACACAGCTTAGGGAGCATAGGGCACGTCCACTCATGGGCGTATAAATTGGGAAAACTAAAAATCAGCAAGACACAGGCACCCCAAAGTTTAGGGCTGCTCTGTTGACAAGAACCTCCACTTCATGACACCTTAAATATCCCAGGAAAGAGAAAAATGGATAAAGAAGTTGTGGTCCTTATGTACAATGGAATATCACTCAGACATGAAATCAATGTCATAAGGCTAGTAGAAGCAAGATGAGTGGATTTAGGTACGATGATTCTACGTGAAATAAGTCACACAGAAAAAGACACTTATCATAAGCTATCACTTATAGAGGGAATGTAAAAACCGCTACACTTGAACTGAATTACAAAACAGAACAGAGTCACACGTTTAGAAAACACACTATGGCTGCTTAATGGGAAAGGTGAGGTGGGGTGATGCATAAAACAAGGATTTCAAATTCGCTCAGATACCGTTCCATACACCCAATATGTAATAGACAAGACCTACTCCTTGCTCAGTGAACTGGACTCAACACCCCCTATTCACCGCACAAGAATATATGTGACTAGTAAGAATATTAAAACCTATGTATTGATATCTGTCTGGAAGTGAGTCAAGTGGGTGTAAAGCCGCATAAACACAGCCGTGAAAAGCAGCTGAACCCCATTATAAAAATAAATTACTTTTAAAAACCCGTAAAACAAAGACAGTGAAAGAGAGAGAAATTCTTACAGAATTCTTTCAGAGGCTGTGATGCAACCTGGATTGACCATATCTAGACCCACACCTGGATGAGACATAAGGGTGGACACTCTTGGGGCTGAAAGTTTGGGTGAGGTTTGGTGAGCAAACGCAGACCCTTTAAAGTAATACTGCCTGGTACCCATCCCATGGGTCCCAAATCTCCAGGTTCAAGGACATCTTCCTACATCAAAAACATGCATGAGAAACCCAGAAGATGGTACACCGTGTGATTTTGAAAGGTTTCTAATACGCACCTGATTTCTCATCTCCTTGTGATCGGGTTCGCCTTTCCAGCTACTTTACTAGCAATCTCCCTACTTGGAGAATCAGCACCTTTAAGCTCCTGTTCCCTACAGGTTGCAATTTGTCCTGAGGATGAAAGGGAAGAGGGGCAACCAATGAGAGACTAGATCTAGGTGTTGGGACAGGCACAGGTCACTCTATTTTCCCATCAGGAAGAAGAATTAACCACAGGCTCAGCCTGCCGCCCAGAAGCAGAATAGGGCCTGAGGCAATCCCGCCCTTTTGCGGCCAGCTCCCAAAAAAGCGAGTTGAAAAATGGAGCTCAGGGACACTGCAATTCACAAACACGCAGAGCTATAAATGATAACTCTCATCCACAGATATATTGAGGGAAGGCAACGAAGAGGATTTGAAAGCAAGGCAGAATTGCAGGAAACAGGTTTCAGGAGGTAGATTCGAATCGCCTTTAAAGCACATGAAAAGTGGCAAAACTTCGACAATGATGCCCTTGGCCAAAAAGGGCGTATGCGTTTTTTCCTGAATATATTCAGGAAAAAACGCATACGCCCTTTTTTGCCAACCAAGCAACCTGGAAAGGCAAATCAGCGCTACAAAGAAGTCTCGCTTCCCATCGGTCAAAAGGGCCATGCTGCAAAAAGTGTCAAAACCAGAAATGCAGGACAGGCCATGGAGAAATGGCAGCCTTGCTACGCTGATGGGCAGGATGTAAATTGCCAACAGCCACTCTGGAGAAGTGTACGGTGTGTCCTGAAACATCGAAAAAACACAGCTTAGGGAGCATAGGGCACGTCCACTCATGGGCGTATAAATTCGGAAAACTAAAAATCAGCAAGGCACAGGCACCCCAAAGTTTAGGGCTGCTCTGTTGACAAGAACCTCCACTTCATGACACCTTAAATATCCCAGGAAAGAGAAAAATGGATAAAGAAGTTGTGGTCCTTATGTACAATGGAATATCACTCAGACATGAAATCAATGTCATAAGGCTAGTAGAAGCAAGATGAGTGGATTTAGGTACGACGATTCTAAGTGAAATAAGTCACACAGAAAAAGACACTTATCATAAGCTATCACTTATAGAGGGAATGTAAAAACCGCTACACTTGAACTGAATTACAAATCAGAACAGAGTCACACGTTTAGAAAACACACTATGGCTGCTTAACGGGAAAGGTGAGGTGGGGTGAGGCATAAAACAAGGGTTTCAAATTCGCTCAGATACCGTTCCATACACCCAATATGTAATAGACAAGACCTACTGCTTGCTCAGTGAACTCGACTCAACACCCCCTATTCACTGCACAAGAATATATGTGACTAGTAAGAATCTTAAAACCTATGTATTGATATCTGTCTGGAAGTGAGTCAAGTGGGTGTAAAGCCACATAAACACAGCCGTGAAAAGCAGCTAAACCCCATTATAAAAATAAATTACTTTTAAAAACCCGTAAAACAAAGACAGTGAAAGAGAGAGAAATTCTTACAAAATTCGTTCAGAGGCTGTGATGCAACCTGGATTGACCATATCTAGACGCACAGCTGGATGAGACATAAGGGTGGACACTCTTGGGGCTGAAAGGTTGGGTGAGGTTGGGTGAGCAAACGCAGACCCTTTAAAGTACTACTGCCTGGTACCCACCCCATGGGTCCCAAATCTCCAGGTTCAAGGGCATCTTCCTACATCGAAAACATGCATGAGGAACCCAGAAGATGGTACACCGTGTGATTTTGAAAGGTTTCTAATACGCACCTCATTTCTCATCTCCTTGTGCTCGGGTTCGCCTTTCCAGCTACTTTACTAGCAATCTCCCTACTTGGAGAATCAGCACCTTTAAGCTCCTGTTCCCTACAGGTTGCAATTTGTCCTGAGGATGAACGGGAAGAGGGGCAACCAATGAGAGACTAGATCTAGGTGTTGGGACAGGCACAGGTCACTCTATTTTCCCATCAGGAAGAAGAATTAACCACAGGCTCAGCCTGCCGCCCAGATGCAGAATAGGGCCTGAGGCAATCCCTCGCTTTTGCGGCCAGCTCCCAAAAAAGCCAGTTGAAAAATGGAGCTCAGGGACACTGCAATTCACAAACCCGCAGAGCTATAAATGATAACTCTCATCAACAGATATATTGAGGGAAGGCAACGAAGAGGATTTGAAAGCAAGGCAGAATTGCAGGAAACAGGTTTCAGGAGGTAGATTCGAATTGCCTTTAAAGCACATGAAAAGTGGCAAAACGTCGACAATGATGCTGTTGGCCAAACAGGGCGTATGCGTTTTTTCCTGAATATATTCAGGAAAAAACGCATACGCCCTGTTTGGCCAACCAAGCAACCTGGAAAGGCTAATCAGCGCTACAAAGAAGTCTCGCTTCCCATCGGTCAAAAGGGCCATGCTGCAAAAAGTGTCAAACCCAGAAATGCAGGACAGGCCATGGAGAAATGGCAGCCTTGATACGCTGATGGCCGGGATGTAAATTGCCAACAGCCACTCTGGAGAAGTGTACGGTGTGTCCTGAAACATCGAAAAAACACAGCTTAGGGAGCATAGGGCACGTCCACTCATGGGCGTATAAATTGGGAAAACTAAAAATCAGCAAGACACAGGCACCCCAAAGTTTAGGGCTGCTCTGTTGACAAGAACCTCCACTTCATGACACCTTAAATATCCCAGGAAAGAGAAAAATGGATAAAGAAGTTGTGGTCCTTATGTACAATGGAATATCACTCAGACATGAAATCAATGTCATAAGGCTAGTAGAAGCAAGATGAGTGGATTTAGGTACGACGATTCTAAGTGAAATAAGTCACACAGAAAAAGACACTTATCATAAGCTATCACTTATAGAGGGAATGTAAAAACCGCTACACTTGAACTGAATTACAAAACAGAACAGAGTCACACGTTTAGAAAACACACTATGGCTGCTTAACGGGAAAGGTGAGGTGGGGTGATGCATAAAACAAGGGTTTCAAATTCGCACAGATACCGTTCCATACACCCAATATGTAATAGACAATACCTACTCCTTGCTCAGTGAACTGGACTCAACACCCCCTATTCACCGCACAAGAATATATGTGACTAGTAAGAATCTTAAAACCTATGTATTGATATCTGTCTGGAAGTGAGTCAAGTGGGTGTAAAGCCGCATAAACACAGCCGTGAAAAGCAGCTAAACCCCATTATAAAAATAAATTACTTTTAAAAACCCGTAAAACAAAGACAGTGAAAGAGAGAGAAATTCTTACAAAATTCGTTCAGAGGCTGTGATGCAACCTGGATTGACCATATCTAGACCCACAGCTGGATGAGACATAAGGGTGGACACTCTTGGGGCTGAAAGGTTGGGTGAGGTTGGGTGAGCAAACGCAGACCCTTTAAAGTACTACTGCCTGGTACCCACCCCATGGGTCCCAAATCTCCAGGTTCAAGGGCATCTTCCTACATCGAAAACATGCATGAGGAACCCAGAAGATGGTACACCGTGTGATTTTGAAAGGTTTCTAATACGCACCTCATTTCTCATCTCCTTGTGCTCGGGTTCGCCTTTCCAGCTACTTTACTAGCAATCTCCCTACTTGGAGAATCAGCACCTTTAAGCTTCTGTTCCCTACAGGTTGCAAATTGTCCTGAGGATGAACGGGAAGAGGGGCAACCAATGAGAGACTAGATCTAGGTGTTGGGACAGGCACAGGTCACTCTATTTTCCCATCAGGAAGAAGAATTAACCACAGGCTCAGCCTGCCGCCCAGAAGCAGAATACGGCCTGACGCAATCCCGCGCTTTTGCGGCCAGCTCGCAAAAAAGCCAGTTGAAAAATGGAGCTCAGGGACACTGCAATTCACAAACCCGCAGAGCTATAAATGATAACTCTCATCCACAGATATATTGAGGGAAGGCAATGAAGAGAATTTGAAAGCAAGGCAGAATTGCAGGAAACAGGTTTCAGGAGGTAGATTCGAATCGCATTTAAAGCACATGAAAAGTGGCAAAATGTCGACAATGATGCCCTTGGCCAAACAGGGCGTATGCGTTTTTTCCTGAATATATTCAGGAAAAAACGCATACGCCCTGTTTGCCCAACCAAGCAACCTGGAAAGGCTAATCAGCGCTACAAAGAAGTCTCGCTTCCCATCGGTCAAAAGGGCCATGCTGCAAAAAGTGTCAAAACCAGAAATGCAGGACAGGCCATGGAGAAATGGCAGCCTTGCTACACTGATGGGCGGGATGTAAATTGCCAACAGCCACTCTGGAGAAGTGTACGGTGTGTCCTGAAACATCGAAAAACCACAGCTTAGGGAGCATAGGGCACGTCCACTCATGGGCGTATAAATTGGGAAAACTAAAAATCAGCAAGACACAGGCACCCCAAAGTTTAGGGCTGCTCTGTTGACAAGAACCTCCACTTCATGACACCTTAAATATCCCAGGAAAGAAAAAAATGGATAAAGAAGTTGTGGTCCTTATGTACAATGGAATATCACTCAGACATGAAATCAATGTCTTAAGGCTAGTAGAAGCAAGATGAGTGGATTTAGGTAGATGATTCTAAGTGAAATAAGTCACACAGAAAAAGACACTTATCATAAGCTATCACTTATAGAGGGAATGTAAAAACCGCTACACTTGAACTGAATTACAAAACAGAACAGAGTCACACGTTTAGAAAACACACTATGGCTGCTTAACGGGAAAGGTGAGGTGGGTGAGGCATAAAACAAGGGTTTCAAATTCGCTCAGATACCATTCCATACACCCAATATGTAATAGACAACACCTGCTCCTTGCTCAGTGAACTGGACTCAACACCCCCTATTCACCGCACAAGAATATATGTGACTAGTAAGAATCTTAAAACCTATGTATTGATATCTGTCTGGCAGTGAGTCAAGTGGGTGTAAAGCCGCATAAACACAGCCGTAAAAAGCAGCTAAACTCCATTATAAAAATAAATTACTTTTAAAAACCCGTAAAACAAAGACAGTGAAAGAGAGAGAAATTCTTACAAAATTCGTTCAGAGGCTGTGATGCAACCTGGATTGACCTTATCTAGACCCACAGCTGGATGAGACATAAGGGTGGACACTCGTGGGGCTGAAAGGTTGGGTGAGGTTGGGTGAGCAAACACAGACCCTTTAAAGTACTACTGCCTGGTACCCACCCCATGGGTCCCAAATCTGCAGGTCCAAGGGCATCTTCCTACATCGAAAACATGCATGAGGAACCCAGAAGATGGTACACCGTGTGATTTTGAAAGGTTTCTAAAACGCACCTCATTTCTCATCTCCTTGTGTTCGGGTTCGCCATTCCAGCAACTTTACTAGCAATCTCCTTACTTGGAGAATCAGCACCTTTAACCTCCTGTTCCGTACAGGTTGCAATTTGTCCTGAGGGTGAAAGGGAAGAGGGGCAACCAATGAGAGACTAGATCTAGGTGTGGGGACACGCACAGGTCACTCTATTTTCCCATCAGGAAGAAGAATTAACCACAGGCTCAGCCTGTCCCCGGAACCAGAATAGGGCCTGAGGCAATCCCGTGCTTTTGCGGCCAGCTCCCAAAAAAGACAGTTGAAAAATGGAGCTCAGGGGCACTGCCTTTCACAAACCCGCTGAGTTATAAATGATAACTCTCGTCCACAAATATATTGAGGGAAGGCAACGAAGAGGATTTGAAAGCAAGGCAGAATTGCAGGAAACAGGTTTCAGGAGGTAGATTCGAATCGCCTTTAAAGCACATGAAAAGTGGGAAAACGTCGACAGTGATGTCGTTGGCCAAACAGGGCGTATGCGTTTTTTCCTGAATATATTCAGGAAAAAACGCATACGCCCTGTTTGGCCAACCAAGCAACCTGGAAAGGCAAATCAGCGCTAGAAAGAAGTCTCGCTTCCCATCGGTCAAAAGGGCCATGCTGCAAAAAGTGTCAAAACCAGAAATGCAGGACAGGCCATGGAGAAATGGCAGCCTTGCTACGCTGATGGGCGGGACGTAAATTGCTAACAGCCACTCTGGAGAAGTGTACGGTGTGTCCTGAAACATCGAAAAAACACAGCTTAGGGAGCATAGGGCACGTCCACTCATGGGCGTATAAATTGGGAAAACTAAAAATCAGCAAGACACAGGCACCCCAAAGTTTAGGGCTGCTCTGTTGAGAAGAACCTCCACTTCATGACACCTTAAATATCCCAGGAAAGAGAAAAATGGATAAAGAAGTTGTGGTCCTTATGTACAATGGAATATCACTCAGACATGAAATCAATGTCATAAGGCTACTAGAAGCAAGATGAGTGGATTTAGGTACGACGATTCTAAGTGAAATAAGTCACACAGAAAAAGACACTTATCATAAGCTATCACTTATAGAGGGAATGTAAAAACTGCTACACTTGAACTGAATTACAAAACAGAACAGAGTCACACGTTTAGAAAACACACTATGGCTGCTTAACGGGAAAGGTGAGGTGGGGTGATGCATAAAACAAGGGTTTCAAATTCGCTCAGATACCGTTCCATACACCCAATATGTAATAGACAAGACCTACTCCTTGCTCAGTGAACAGGACTCAACACCCCCTATTCACTGCACAAGAATATATGTGACTAGTAAGAATCTTAAAACCTATGTATTGATATCTGTCTGGAAGTGAGTCAAGTGGGTGTAAAGCTGCATAAACACAGCCGTGAAAAGCAGCTAAACCCCATTATAAAAATAAATTACTTTTAAAAACCCGTAAAACAAAGACAGTGAAAGAGAGAGAAATTCTTACAAAATTCGTTCAGAGGCTGTGATGCAACCTGGATTGACCATATCTAGACCCACAGCTGGATGAGACATAAGGGTGGACACTCTTGGGGCTGAAAGGTTGGGTGAGGTTGGGTGAGCAAACACAGACCCTTTAAAGTAATACTGCCTGGTACCCATCCCATGGGTCCCAAATCTCCACGTTCAAGGGCATCTTCCTACATCGAAAACATACATGAGAAACCCAGAAGATGGTACACCGTGTGATTTTGAAAGGTTTCTAATACGCACCTCATTTCTCATCTCCTTGTGCTCGGGTTCGCCTTTCCAGCTACTTTACTAGAAATCTCCCTACTTGGAGAATCAGCACCTTTAAGCTCCTGTTCCCTACAGGTTGCAATTTGTCCTGAGGATGAACGGGAAGAGGGGCAACCAATGAGAGACTAGATCTAGGTGTAGGGACAGGCACAGGTCACTCTATTTTCCCATCGGGAAGAAGAATTAACCACAGGCTCAGCCTGCCGCCCAGAAGCAGAATAGGGCCTGAGGCAATCCCGCGCTTTTGCGGCCAGCTCCCAAAAAAGCCAGTTGAAAAATGGAGATCAGGGACACTGCAATTCACAAACCCGCAGATCTATAAATGATAACTCTCATCCACAGATATATTGAGGGAAGGCAACGAAGAGGATTTGAAAGCAAGGCAGAATTGCAGGAAACAGGTTTCAGGAGGTAGATTCGAATCGCCTTTAAAGCACATGAAAATTGGCAAAACGTCGACAATGATGCCCTTGGCCAAACAGGGCGTATGCGTTTTTTCCTGAATATATTCAGGAAAAAACGCATACGCCCTGTTTGGCCAACCAAGCAACCTGGAAAGGTTAATCAGCGCTACAAAGAAGTCTCGCTTCCCATCGGTCAAAAGGGCCATGCTGCAAAAAGTGTCAAAACCAGAAATGCAGGACAGGCCATGGAGAAATGGCAGCCTTGCTACGCTGATGGGCGGGATGTAAATTGCCAACAGCCACTCTGGAGAAGTGTACGGTGTGTCCTGAAACATCGAAAAAACACAGCTTAGGGAGCATAGGGCACGTCCACTCATGGGCGTATAAATTGGGAAAACTAAAAATCAGCAAGACACAGGCACTCCAAAGTTTAGGGCTGCTCTGTTGACAAGAACCTCCACTTCATGACACCTTAAATATCCCAGGAAAGAGAAAAATGGATAAAGAAGTTGTGGTCCTTATGTACAATGGAATATCACTCAGACATGAAATCAAGGTCATAAGGCTAGTAGAAGCAAGATGAGTGGACTTAGGTACGATGATTCTAAGTGAAATAAGTCACACAGAAAAAGACACTTATCATTAGCTATCACTTATAGAGGGAATGTAAAAACCGCTACACTTGAACTGAATTACAAAACAGAACAGAGTCACACGTTTAGAAAACACACTATGGCTGCTTAACGGGAAAGGTGAGGTGGGGTGAGGCATAAAACAAGGGTTTCAAATTCGCTCAGATACCGTTCCATACACCCAATATGTAATAGACAAGACCTACTCCTTGCTCAGTGAACTGGACTCAACACCCCCTATTCACCGCACAAGAATATATGTGACTAGTAAGAATCTGAAAACCTATGTATTGATATCTGTCTGGAAGTGAGTCAAGTGGGTGTAAAGCCGCATAAACACAGCCGTGAAAAGCAGCTAAACCCCATTATAAAAATAAATTACTTTTAAAAACCCGTAAAACAAAGACAGTGAAAGAGAGAGAAATTCTTACACAATTCGTTCAGAGGCTGTGATGCAACCAGGATTCACCATATCTAGACCCACAGCTGGATGAGACATAAGGGTGGACACTCTTGGGGCTGAAAGGTTGGGTGAGGTTGGGTGAGCAGACGCAGACCCTTTAAAGTAATACTGCCTGGTACCCATCCCATGGGTCCCAAATCTCCAGGTTCAAGGGCATCTTCCTACATCGAAAACATGCATGAGAAACCCAGAAGATGGTACACCGTGTGATTTTGAAAGGTTTCTAATACGCACCTGATTTCTCATCTCCTTGTGCTAGGGTTCGCCTTTCCAGCTACTTTACTAGCAATCTCCCTACTTGGAGAATCAGCACCTTTAAGCTCCTGTTCCCTACAGGTTGCAATTTGTCCTGAGGATGAACGGGAAGAGGGGCAACCAATGAGAGACTAGATCTAGGTGTTGGGACAGGCACAGGTCACTCTATTTTCCCATCGGGAAGAAGAATTAACCACAGGCTCAGCCTGCCGCCCAGAAGCAGAATAGTGCCTGAGGCAATCCCACGCTTTTGCTGCCAGCTCCCAAAGAAGCCAGTTGAAACATGGAGCTCAGGGACACTGGAATTCACAAACCCGCAGAGCTATAAATGATAACTCTCATCAACAGATATATTGAGGGAAGGCAACGAAGAGGATTTGAAAGCAAGGCAGAATTGCAGGAAACAGGTTTCAGGAGGTAGATTCGAATCGCCTTTAAAGCACATGAAAAGTGGCAAAACGTCGACAATGATGCCCTTGGCCAAACAGGGCGTATGCGTTTTTTCCTGAATATATTCAGGAAAAAACGCATACGCCCTGTTTGGCCAACCAAGCAACCTGGAAAGGCTAATCAGCGCTACAAAGAAGTCTTGCTTCCCATCGGTCAAAAGGGCCATGCTGCAAAAAGTGTCAAAACCAGAAATGCAGGACAGGCCATGGAGAAATGGCAGCCTTGCTACGCTGATGGGCGGGATGTAAATTGCCAACAGCCACTCTGGAGAAGTGTACGGTGTGTCCTGAAACATCGAAAAACCACAGCTTAGGGAGCATAGGGCACGTCCACTCATCGGCGTATAAATTGGGAAAACTAAAAATCAGCAAGACACAGGCACCCCAAAGCTTAGGGCTGCTCTGTTGACAAGAACCTCCACTTCATGACACCTTAAATATCCCAGGAAAGAAAAAAATGGATAAAGAAGTTGTGGTCCTTATGTACAATTGAATATATCTCAGACATGAAATCAATGTCTTAAGGCTAGTAGAAGCAAGATGAGTGGATTTAGGTACGATGATTCTAAGTGAAATAAGTCACACAGAAAAAGACACTTATCATAAGCTATCACTTATAGAGGGAATGTAAAAACCGCTACACTTGAACTGAATTACAAAACAGAACAGAGTCACACGTTTAGAAAACACACTATGGCTGCTTAACGGGAAAGGTGAGGTGGGGTGAGGCATAAAACAAGGGTTTCAAATTCGCTCAGATACCGTTCCATACACCCAATATGTAATAGACAACACCTGCTCCTTGCTCAGTGAACTGGACTCAACACCCCCTATTCACCGCACAAGAATATATGTGACTAGTAAGAATCTTAAAACCTATGTATTGATATCTGTCTGGAAGTGAGTCAAGTGGGTGTAAAGCCGCATAAACACAGCCGTGAAAAGCAGCTAAACCCCATTATAAAAATAAATTCCTTTTAAAAACCCTTAAAATAAAGACAGTGAAAGAGAGAAATTCTTATAAAATTCGTTCAGAGGCTGTGATGCAACCTGGATTGGCCATATCTAGACACACAGCTGGATGAGACATAAGGGTGGACACTCTTGGGGTTGAGAGGTTGGGTGAGCAAACGCAGACCCTTTAAAGTAATACTGCGTGGTACCCATCCCATGGGTCCCAAATCTCCAGGTTCAAGGGCATCTTCCTACATCGAAAACATACATGAGAAACCCAGAAGATGGTACACCGTGTGATTTTGAAAGGTTTCTAAAACGCACCTCATTTCTCATCTCCTTGTGCTCGGGTTCGCCATTCCAGGTACTTTACTAGCAATCTCCCTACTTGGAGAATCAGCACCTTTAACCTCCTGTTCCCTACAGGTTGCAATTTGTCCTGAGGATGAACGGGAAGAGGGGCAACCAATGAGAGACTAGATCTAGGTGTTGGGACAGGCACAGGTCACTCTATTTTCCCATCAGGAAGAAGAATTAACCACAGGCTCAGCCTGCCGCCCAGAAGCAGAATAGGGCCTGAGGCAATCCCGCGCTCTTGCGGCCAGCTCCCAAAAAAGCGAGTTGCAAAATGGAGCCCAGGGACACTGCCTTTCACAAACCCGCAGAGTTATAAATGATAACTCTCGTCCACAAATATATTGAGGGAAGGCAATGAAGAGGATTTGAAAGCAAGGCAGAATTGCAGGAAACAGGTTTCAGGAGGTAGATTCGAATCGCCTTTAAAGCACATGAAAAGTCGCAAAACGTCGACAATGATGCCCTTGGCCAAAAAGGGCGTATGCGTTTTTTCCTGAATATATTCAGGAAAAAACGCATACGCCCTTTTTGGCCAACCAAGCAACCTGGAAAGGCAAATCAGCGCTACAAAGTAGTCTCGCTTCCCATCGGTCAAAAGGGCCATGCTGCAAAAAGTGTCAAAACCAGAAATGCAGGATAGGCCATGGAGAAATGGCAGCCTTGCTACGCTGAGGGGCGGGATGTAAATTGCCAACAGCCACTCTGGAGAAGTGTACGGTGTGTCCTGAAACATCTAAAACACACAGCTTAGGGAGCATAGGGCACGTCCACTCATGGGCGTATAAATTGGGAAAACTAAAAATCAGCAAGACACAGGCACCCCAAAGTTTAGGGCTGCTCTGTTGACAAGAACCTCCACTTCATGACACCTTAAATATCCCAGGAACGAGAAAAATGGATAAAGAAGTTGTGGTCCTTATGTACAATGGAATATCACGCAGACATGAAATCAATATCATAAGGCTAGAAGAAGCAAGATGAGTGGACTTAGGTACGATGATTCTACGTGAAATAAGTAACACAGAAAAAGACACTTATCATAAGCTATCACTTATAGAGGGAATGTAAAAACCGCTACACTTGAACTGAGTTACAAAACAGAACAGAGTCACACGTTTAGAAAACACACTATGGCTGCTTAACGGGAAAGGTGAGGTGGGGTGATGCATAAAACAAGGGTTTCAAATTCGCTCACATACCGTTCCATACACCCAATATGTAATAGAAAAGACCGACTCATTGCTCAGTGAACTGGACTCAACACCCCCTATTCACCGCACAAGAATATATGTGACTAGTAAGAATCTTAAAACCTATGTATTGATATCTGTCTGGAAGTGAGTCAAGTGGGTGTAAAGCCGCATAAACACAGCCGTGAAAAGCAGCTAAACCCCATTATAAAAATAAATTACTTTTAAAAACCCGTAAAACAAAGACAGTGAAAGAGAGAGAAATTCTTACAAAATTCGTTCAGAGGCTTTGATGCAACCTGGATTAACCATATCTAGACCCACAGCTGGATGAGTCATAAGGGTGGACACACTTGGGGCTGAGAGGTTGGGTGAGGTTGGGTGAGCAAACACAGACCCTTTAAAGTAATACTGCGTGGTACCCATCCCATGGGTCCCAAATCTCCAGGTTCAAGGGCATCTTCCTACATCGAAAACATACATGAGAAACCCAGAAGATGGTACACCGTGTGATTTTGAAAGGTTTCTAAAACGCACCTCATTTCTCATCTCCTTGTGCTCGGGTTCGCCATTCCAGGTACTTTACTAGCAATCTCCCTACTTGGAGAATCAGCACCTTTAACCTCCTGTTCCCTACAGGTTGCAATTTGTCCTGAGGATGAACGGGAAGAGGGGCAACCAATGAGAGACTAGATCTAGGTGTTGGGACAGGCACAGGTCACTCTATTTTCCCATCAGGAAGAAGAATTAACCACAGGCTCAGCCTGCCGCCCAGAAGCAGAATAGGGCCTGAGGCAATCCCGCGCTCTTGCGGCCAGCTCCCAAAAAAGCGAGTTGCAAAATGGAGCCCAGGGACACTGCCTTTCACAAACCCGCAGAGTTATAAATGATAACTCTCGTCCACAAATATATTGAGGGAAGGCAATGAAGAGGATTTGAAAGCAAGGCAGAATTGCAGGAAACAGGTTTCAGGAGGTAGATTCGAATCGCCTTTAAAGCACATGAAAATTCGCAAAACGTCGACAATGATGCCCTTGGCCAAAAAGGGCGTATGCGTTTTTTCCTGAATATATTCAGGAAAAAACGCATACGCCCTTTTTGGCCAACCAAGCAACCTGGAAAGGCAAATCAGCGCTACAAAGTAGTCTCGCTTCCCATCGGTCAAAAGGGCCATGCTGCAAAAAGTGTCAAAACCAGAAATGCAGGATAGGCCATGGAGAAATGGCAGCCTTGCTACGCTGAGGGGCGGGATGTAAATTGCCAACAGCCACTCTGGAGAAGTGTACGGTGTGTCCTGAAACATCTAAAACACACAGCTTAGGGAGCATAGGGCACGTCCACTCATGGGCGTATAAATTGGGAAAACTAAAAATCAGCAAGACACAGGCACCCCAAAGTTTAGGGCTGCTCTGTTGACAAGAACCTCCACTTCATGACACCTTAAATATCCCAGGAAAGAGAAAAATGGATAAAGAAGTTGTGGTCCTTATGTACAATGGAATATCACGCAGACATGAAATCAATATCATAAGGCTAGAAGAAGCAAGATGAGTGGACTTAGGTACGAT
The DNA here is from genome assembly GCF_028021215.1 of Eschrichtius robustus. Classification (NCBI taxonomy): domain Eukaryota; kingdom Metazoa; phylum Chordata; class Mammalia; order Artiodactyla; family Eschrichtiidae; genus Eschrichtius; species Eschrichtius robustus. Next base: position 2,275,090 of record NW_027175351.1, read on the forward strand.
GATTCTACGTGAAATAAGTCACACAGAAAAAGACACTTATCATAAGCTATCACTTATAGAGGGAATGTAAAAACCGCTACACTTGAACTGAGTTACAAAACAGAACAGAGTCACACGTTTAGAAAACACACTATGGCTGCTTAACGGGAAAGGTGAGGTGGGGTGATGCATAAAACAAGGGTTTCAAATTCGCTCACATACCGTTCCATACACCCAATATGTAATAGAAAAGACCGACTCATTGCTCAGTGAACTGGACTCAACACCCCCTATTCACCGCACAAGAATATATGTGACTAGTAAGAATCTTAAAACCTATGTATTGATATCTGTCTGGAAGTGAGTCAAGTGGGTGTAAAGCCGCATAAACACAGCCGTGAAAAGCAGCTAAACCCCATTATAAAAATAAATTACTTTTAAAAACCCGTAAAACAAAGACAGTGAAAGAGAGAGAAATTCTTACAAAATTCGTTCAGAGGCTGTGATGCAACCTGGATTGACCATATCTAGACCCACAGCTGGATGAGTCATAAGGGTGGACACACTTGGGGCTGAGAGGTTGGGTGAGGTTGGGTGAGCAAACACAGACCCTTTAAAGTAATACTGCGTGGTACCCATCCCATGGGTCCCAAATCTCCAGGTTCAAGGGCATCTTCCTACATCGAAAACATACATGAGAAACCCAGAAGATGGTACACCGTGTGATTTTGAAAGGTTTCTAAAACGCACCTCATTTCTCATCTCCTTGTGCTCGGGTTCGCCATTCCAGGTACTTTACTAGCAATCTCCCTACTTGGAGAATCAGCACCTTTAACCTCCTGTTCCCTACAGGTTGCAATTTGTCCTGAGGATGAACGGGAAGAGGGGCAACCAATGAGAGACTAGATCTAGGTGTTGGGACAGGCACAGGTCACTCTATTTTCCCATCAGGAAGAAGAATTAACCACAGGCTCAGCCTGCCGCCCAGAAGCAGAATAGGGCCTGAGGCAATCCCGCGCTCTTGCGGCCAGCTCCCAAAAAAGCGAGTTGCAAAATGGAGCCCAGGGACACTGCCTTTCACAAACCCGCAGAGTTATAAATGATAACTCTCGTCCACAAATATATTGAGGGAAGGCAATGAAGAGGATTTGAAAGCAAGGCAGAATTGCAGGAAACAGGTTTCAGGAGGTAGATTCGAATCGCCTTTAAAGCACATGAAAATTCGCAAAACGTCGACAATGATGCCCTTGGCCAAAAAGGGCGTATGCGTTTTTTCCTGAATATATTCAGGAAAAAACGCATACGCCCTTTTTGGCCAACCAAGCAACCTGGAAAGGCAAATCAGCGCTACAAAGTAGTCTCGCTTCCCATCGGTCAAAAGGGCCATGCTGCAAAAAGTGTCAAAACCAGAAATGCAGGATAGGCCATGGAGAAATGGCAGCCTTGCTACGCTGAGGGGCGGGATGTAAATTGCCAACAGCCACTCTGGAGAAGTGTACGGTGTGTCCTGAAACATCTAAAACACACAGCTTAGGGAGCATAGGGCACGTCCACTCATGGGCGTATAAATTGGGAAAACTAAAAATCAGCAAGACACAGGCACCCCAAAGTTTAGGGCTGCTCTGTTGACAAGAACCTCCACTTCATGACACCTTAAATATCCCAGGAAAGAGAAAAATGGATAAAGAAGTTGTGGTCCTTATGTACAATGGAATATCACGCAGACATGAAATCAATATCATAAGGCTAGAAGAAGCAAGATGAGTGGACTTAGGTACGATGATTCTAAGTGAAATAAGTCACACAGAAAAAGACACTTATCATAAGCTATCACTTATAGAGGGAATGTAAAAACCGCTACACTTGAACTGAGTTACAAAACAGAACAGAGTCACACGTTTAGAAAACACACTATGGCTGCTTAACGGGAAAGGTGAGGTGGGGTGATGCATAAAACAAGGGTTTCAAATTCGCTCACATACCGTTCCATACACCCAATATGTAATAGAAAAGACCGACTCATTGCTCAGTGAACTGGACTCAACACCCCCTATTCACCGCACAAGAATATATGTGACTAGTAAGAATCTTAAAACCTATGTATTGATATCTGTCTGGAAGTGAGTCAAGTGGGTGTAAAGCCGCATAAACACAGCCGTGAAAAGCAGCTAAACCCCATTATAAAAATAAATTACTTTTAAAAACCCGTAAAACAAAGACAGTGAAAGAGAGAGAAATTCTTACAAAATTCGTTCAGAGGCTGTGATGCAACCTGGATTGACCATATCTAGACCCACAGCTGGATGAGTCATAAGGGTGGACACACTTGGGGCTGAGAGGTTGGGTGAGGTTGGGTGAGCAAACACAGACCCTTTAAAGTAATACTGCGTGGTACCCATCCCATGGGTCCCAAATCTCCAGGTTCAAGGGCATCTTCCTACATCGAAAACATACATGAGAAACCCAGAAGATGGTACACCGTGTGATTTTGAAAGGTTTCTAAAACGCACCTCATTTCTCATCTCCTTGTGCTCGGGTTTGCCATTCCAGGTACTTTACTAGCAATCTCCCTACTTGGAGAATCAGCACCTTTAACCTCCTGTTCCCTACAGGTTGCAATTTGTCCTGAGGATGAACGGGAAGAGTGGCAACCAATGAGAGACTAGATCTAGGTGTTGGGACAGGCACAGGTCACTCTATTTTCCCATCAGGAAGAAGAATTAACCACAGGCTCAGCCTGCCGCCCAGAAGCCGAATAGGGCCTGAGGCAATCCCGCGCTCTTACGGCCAGCTCCCAAAAAAGCGAGTTGAAAAATGGAGCCCAGGGACACTGCCATTCACAAACCCGCAGAGTTATAAATGATAACTCTCGTCCACAAATATATTGAGGGAAGGCAACGAAGAGGATTTGAAAGCAAGGCAGAATTGCAGGAAACAGGTTTCAGGAGGTAGATTCGAATCGCCTTTAAAGCACATGAAAAGTCGCAAAACGTCGACAATGATGCCCTTGGCCAAAAAGGGCGTATGCGTTTTTTCCTGAATATATTCAGGAAAAAACGCATACGCCCTTTTTGGCCAACCAAGCAACCTGGAAAGGCAAATCAGCGCTACAAAGTAGTCTCGCTTCCCATCGGTCAAAAGGGCCATGCTGCAAAAAGTGTCAAAACCAGAAATGCAGGATAGGCCATGGAGAAATGGCAGCCTTGCTACGCTGAGGGGCGGGATGTAAATTGCCAACAGCCACTCTGGAGAAGTGTACGGTGTGTCCTGAAACATCTAAAACACACAGCTTAGGGAGCATAGGGCACGTCCACTCATGGGCGTATAAATTGGGAAAACTAAAAATCAGCAAGACACAGGCACCCCAAAGTTTAGGGCTGCTCTGTTGACAAGAACCTCCACTTCATGACACCTTAAATATCCCAGGAACGAGAAAAATGGATAAAGAAGTTGTGGTCCTTATGTACAATGGAATATCACTCAGACATGAAATCAATATCATAAGGCTAGAAGAAGCAAGATGAGTGGACTTAGGTACGATGATTCTACGTGAAATAAGTAACACAGAAAAAGACACTTATCATAAGCTATCACTTATAGAGGGAATGTAAAAACCGCTACACTTGAACTGAGTTACAAAACAGAACAGAGTCACACGTTTAGAAAACACACTATGGCTGCTTAACGGGAAAGGTGAGGTGGGGTGATGCATAAAACAAGGGTTTCAAATTCGCTCACATACCGTTCCATACACCCAATATGTAATAGAAAAGACCGACTCCTTGCTCAGTGAACTGGACTCAACACCCCCTATACACCACACAAGAATATATGTGACTAGTAAGAATCTTAAAACCTATGTATTGATATCTGTCTGGAAGTGAGTCAAGTGGGTGTAAAGCCGCATAAACACAGCCGTGAAAAGCAGCTAAACCCCATTATAAAAATAAATTACTTTTAAAAACCCGTAAAACAAAGACAGTGAAAGAGAGAGAAATTCTTACAAAATTCGTTCAGAGGCTGTGATGCAACCTGGATTGAACATATCTAGACCCACAGCTGGATGAGACATAAGGGTGGACACACTTGGGGCTGAGAGGTTGGGTGAGGTTGGGTGAGCAAACACAGACCCTTTAAAGTAATACTGCGTGGTACCCATCCCATGGGTCCCAAATCTCCAGGTTCAAGGGCATCTTCCTACATCGAAAACATGCATGAGAAACCCAGAAGATGGTACACCGTGTGATTTTGAAAGGTTTCTAAAACGCACCTCATTTCTCATCTCCTTGTGCTCGGGTTCGCCATTCCAGGTACGTTACTAGCAATCTCCCTACTTGGAGAATCAGCACCTTTAACCTCCTGTTCCCTACAGGTTGCAATTTGTCCTGAGGATGAACGGGAAGAGTGGCAACCAATGAGAGACTAGATCTAGGTGTTGGGACAGGCACAGGTCACTCTATTTTCCCATCAGGAAGAAGAATTAACCACAGGCTCAGCCTGCCGCCCAGAAGCAGAATAGGGCCTGAGGCAATCCCGCGCTCTTGCGGCCAGCTCCCAAAAAAGCGAGTTGCAAAATGGAGCCCAGGGACACTGCCTTTCACAAACCCGCAGAGTTATAAATGATAACTCTCGTCCACAAATATATTGAGGGAAGGCAACGAAGAGGATTTGAAAGCAAGGCAGAATTGCAGGAAACAGGTTTCAGGAGGTAGATTCGAATCGCCTTTAAAGCACATGAAAAGTCGCAAAACGTCGACAATGATGCCCTTGGCCAAAAAGGGTGTATGCGTTTTTTCATGAATATATTCAGGAAAAAACGCATACGCACTTTTTGGCCAACCAAGCAACCTGGAAAGGCAAATCAGCGCTACAAAGTAGTCTCGCTTCCCATCGGTCAAAAGGGCCATGCTGCAAAAAGTGTCAAAACCAGAAATGCAGGACAGGCCATGGAGAAATGGCAGCCTTGCTACGCTGATGGGCGGGATGTAAATTGCCAACAGCCACTCTGAAGAAGTGTACGGTGTGTCCTGAAACATCTAAAACACACAGCTTAGGGAGCATAGGGCACGTCCTCTCACGGGCGTATAAATTGGGAAAACTAAAAATCAGCAAGTCACAGGCACCCCAAAGTTTAGGGCTGCTCTGTTGACAAGAACCTCCACTTCATGACACCTTAAATATCCCAGGAAAGAGAAAAATGGATAAAGAAGTTGTGGTCCTTATGTACAATGGAATATTACGCAGACATGAAATCAATATCATAAGGCTAGAAGAAGCAAGATGAGTGGACTTAGGTACGATGATTCTAAGTGAAATAAGTCACACAGAAAAAGACACTTATCATAAGCTATCACTTATAGAGGGAATGTAAAAACCGCTACACTTGAACTGAGTTACAAAACAGAACAGAGTCACACGTTTAGAAAACACACTATGGCTGCTTAACGGGAAAGGTGAGGTGGGGTGATGCATAAAACAAGGGTTTCAAATTCGCTCACATACCGTTCCATACACCCAATATGTAATAGAAAAGACCGACTCCTTGCTCAGTGAACTGGACTCAACACCCCCTATACACCACACAAGAATATATGTGACTAGTAAGAATCTTAAAACCTATGTATTGATATCTGTCTGGAAGTGAGTCAAGTGGGTGTAAAGCCGCATAAACACAGCCGTGAAAAGCAGCTAAACCCCATTATAAAAATAAATTACTTTTAAAAACCCGTAAAACAAAGACAGTGAAAGAGAGAGAAATTCTTACAAAATTCGTTCAGAGGCTCTGATGCAACCTGGATTGAACATATCTAGACCCACAGCTGGATGAGACATAAGGGTGGACACACTTGGGGCTGAGAGGTTGGGTGAGGTTGGGTGAGCAAACACAGACCCTTTAAAGTAATACTGCGTGGTACCCATCCCATGGGTCCCAAATCTCCAGGTTCAAGGGCATCTTCCTACATCGAAAACATGCATGAGAAACCCAGAAGATGGTACACCGTGTGATTTTGAAAGGTTTCTAAAACGCACCTCATTTCTCATCTCCTTGTGCTCGGGTTCGCCATTCCAGGTACTTTACTAGCAATCTCCCTACTTGGAGAATCAGCACCTTTAACCTCCTGTTCCCTACAGGTTGCAATTTGTCCTGAGGATGAACGGGAAGAGGGGCAACCAATGAGAGACTAGATCTAGGTGTTGGGACAGGCACAGGTCACTCTATTTTCCCATCAGGAAGAAGAATTAACCACAGGCTCAGCCTGCCGCCCAGAAGCAGAATAGGGCCTGAGGCAATCCCGCGCTCTTACGGCCAGCTCCCAAAAAAGCGAGTTGAAAAATGGAGCCCAGGGACACTGCCATTCACAAACCCGCAGAGTTATAAATGATAACTCTCGTCCACAAATATATTGAGGGAAGGCAACGAAGAGGATTTGAAAGCAAGGCAGAATTGCAGGAAACAGGTTTCAGGAGGTAGATTCGAATCGCCTTTAAAGCATATGAAAAGTCGCAAAACGTTGACAATGATGCCCTTGGCCAAAAAGGGCGTATGCGTTTTTTCCTGAATATATTCAGGAAAAAACGCATACGCCCTTTTTGGCCAACCAAGCAACCTGGAAAGGCAAATCAGCGCTACAAAGTAGTCTCGCTTCCCATCGGTCAAAAGGGCCATGCTGCAAAAAGTGTCAAAACCAGAAATGCAGGATAGGCCATGGAGAAATGGCAGCCTTGCTACGCTGAGGGGCGGGATGTAAATTGCCAACAGCCACTCTGGAGAAGTGTACGGTGTGTCCTGAAACATCTAAAACACACAGCTTAGGGAGCATAGGGCACGTCCACTCATGGGCGTATAAATTGGGAAAACTAAAAATCAGCAAGACACAGGCACCCCAAAGTTTAGGGCTGCTCTGTTGACAAGAACCTCCACTTCATGACACCATAAATATCCCAGGAAAGAGAAAAATGGATAAAGAAGTTGTGGTCCTTATGTACAATGGAATATCACGCAGACATGAAATCAATATCATAAGGCTAGAAGAAGCAAGATGAGTGGACTTAGGTACGATGATTCTAAGTGAAATAAGTCACACAGAAAAAGACACTTATCATAAGCTATCACTTATAGAGGGAATGTAAAAACCGCTACACTTGAACTGAGTTACAAAACAGAACAGAGTCACACGTTTAGAAAACACACTATGGCTGCTTAACGGGAAAGGTGAGGTGGGGTGATGCATAAAACAAGGGTTTCAAATTCGCTCAGATACCGTTCCATACACCCAATATGTAATAGAAACGACCGACTCATTGCTCAGTGAACTGGACTCAACACCCCCTATTCACCGCACAAGAATATATGTGACTAGTAAGAATCTTAAAACCTATGTATTGATATCTGTCTGGAAGTGAGTCAAGTGGGTGTAAAGCCGCATAAACACAGCCGTGAAAAGCAGCTAAACCCCATTATAAAAATAAATTACTTTTAAAAACCCGTAAAACAAAGACAGTGAAAGAGAGAGAAATTCTTACAAAATTCGTTCAGAGGCTGTGATGCAACCTGGATTGACCATATCTAGACCCACAGCTGGATGAGTCATAAGGGTGGACACACTTGGGGCTGAGAGGTTGGGTGAGGTTGGGTGAGCAAACACAGACCCTTTAAAGTAATACTGCGTGGTACCCATCCCATGGGTCCCAAATCTCCAGGTTCAAGGGCATCTTCCTACATCGAAAACATACATGAGAAACCCAGAAGATGGTACACCGTGTGATTTTGAAAGGTTTCTAAAACGCACCTCATTTCTCATCTCCTTGTGCTCGGGTTCGCCATTCCAGGTACTTTACTAGCAATCTCCCTACTTGGAGAATCAGCACCTTTAACCTCCTGTTCCCTACAGGTTGCAATTTGTCCTGAGGATGAACGGGAAGAGGGGCAACCAATGAGAGACTAGATCTAGGTGTTGGGACAGGCACAGGTCACTCTATTTTCCCATCAGGAAGAAGAATTAACCACAGGCTCAGCCTGCCGCCCAGAAGCAGAATAGGGCCTGAGGCAATCCCGCGCTCTTGCGGCCAGCTCCCAAAAAAGCGAGTTGCAAAATTGAGCCCAGGGACACTGCCTTTCACAAACCCGCAGTTATAAATGATAACTCTCGTCCACAAATATATTGAGGGAAGGCAATGAAGAGGATTTGAAAGCAAGGCAGAATTGCAGGAAACAGGTTTCAGGAGGTAGATTCGAATCGCCTTTAAAGCACATGAAAAGTCGCAAAACGTCGACAATGATGCCCTTGGCCAAAAAGGGCGTATGCGTTTTTTCCTGAATATATTCAGGAAAAAACGCATACGCCCTTTTTGGCCAACCAAGCAACCTGGAAAGGCAAATCAGCGCTACAAAGTAGTCTCGCTTCCCATCGGTCAAAAGGGCCATGCTGCAAAAAGTGTCAAAACCAGAAATGCAGGACAGGCCATGGAGAAATGGCAGCCTTGCTACGCTGATGGGCGGGATGTAAATTGCGAACAGCCACTCTGAAGAAGTGTACGGTGTGTCCTGAAACATCTAAAACACACAGCTTAGGGAGCATAGGGCACGTCCACTCATGGGCGTATAAATTGGGAAAACTAAAAATCAGCAAGACACAGGCACCCCAAAGTTTAGGGCTGCTCTGTTGACAAGAACCTCCACTTCATGACACCTTAAGTATCCCAGGAAAGAGAAAAATGGATAAAGAAGTTGTGGTCCTTATGTACAATGGAATATCACGCAGACATGAAATCAATATCATAAGGCTAGAAGAAGCAAGATGAGTGGACTTAGGTACGATGATTCTAAGTGAAATAAGTAACACAGAAAAAGACACTTATCATAAGCTATCACTTATAGAGGGAATGTAAAAACCGCTACACTTGAACTGAGTTACAAAACAGAACAGAGTCACACGTTTAGAAAACACACTATGGCTGCTTAACGGGAAAGGTGAGGTGGGGTGATGCATAAAACAAGGGTTTCAAATTCGCTCAGATACCGTTCCATACACCCAATATGTAATAGAAAAGACCGACTCATTGCTCAGTGAACTGGACTCAACACCCCCTATTCACCGCACAAGAATATATGTGACTAGTAAGAATCTTAAAACCTATGTATTGATATCTGTCTGGAAGTGAGTCAGGTGGGTGTAAAGCCACACAAGCACAGCCGTGAAAAGCAGCTAAACCCCATTATAAAAATAAATTACTTTTAAAAACCCGTAAAACAAAGACAGTGAAAGAGAGAGAAATTCTTACAAAACTCGTTCAGAGGCTGTGATGCAACCTGGATTGACCATATCTAGACCCACAGCTGGATGAGACATAAGGGAGGACACACTTGGGGCTGAGAGGTTGGGTGAGGTTGGGTGAGCAAACACAGACCCTTTAAAGTAATACTGCGTGGTACCCATCCCATGGGTCCCAAATCTCCAGGTTCAAGGGCATCTTCCTACATCGAAAACATGCATGAGAAACCCAGAAGATGGTACACCGTGTGATTTTGAAAGGTTTCTAAAACGCACCTCATTTCTCATCTCCTTGTGCTCGGGTTCGCCATTCCAGGTACGTTACTAGCAATCTCCCTACTTGGAGAATCAGCACCTTTAACCTCCTGTTCCCTACAGGTTGCAATTTGTCCTGAGGATGAACGGGAAGAGGGGCAACCAATGAGAGACTAGATCTAGGTGTTGGGACAGGCACAGGTCACTCTATTTTCCCATCAGGAAGAAGAATTAACCACAGGCTCAGCCTGCCGCCCAGAAGCAGAATAGGGCCTGAGGCAATCCCGCGCTCTTGCGGCCAGCTCCCAAAAAAGCGAGTTGCAAAATGGAGCCCAGGGACACTGCCTTTCACAAACCCGCAGAGTTATAAATGATAACTCTCGTCCACAAATATATTGAGGGAAGGCAATGAAGAGGATTTGAAAGCAAGGCAGAATTGCAGGAAACAGGTTTCAGGAGGTAGATTCGAATCGCCTTTAAAGCACATGAAAATTCGCAAAACGTCGACAATGATGCCCTTGGCCAAAAAGGGCGTATGCGTTTTTTCCTGAATATATTCAGGAAAAAACGCATACGCCCTTTTTGGCCAACCAAGCAACCTGGAAAGGCAAATCAGCGCTACAAAGTAGTCTCGCTTCCCATCGGTCAAAAGGGCCATGCTGCAAAAAGTGTCAAAACCAGAAATGCAGGATAGGCCATGGAGAAATGGCAGCCTTGCTACGCTGAGGGGCGGGATGTAAATTGCCAACAGCCACTCTGGAGAAGTGTACGGTGTGTCCTGAAACATCTAAAACACACAGCTTAGGGAGCATAGGGCACGTCCACTCATGGGCGTATAAATTGGGAAAACTAAAAATCAGCAAGACACAGGCACCCCAAAGTTTAGGGCTGCTCTGTTGACAAGAACCTCCACTTCATGACACCTTAAATATCCCAGGAAAGAGAAAAATGGATAAAGAAGTTGTGGTCCTTATGTACAATGGAATATCACGCAGACATGAAATCAATATCATAAGGCTAGAAGAAGCAAGATGAGTGGACTTAGGTACGATGATTCTAAGTGAAATAAGTCACACAGAAAAAGACACTTATCATAAGCTATCACTTATAGAGGGAATGTAAAAACCGCTACACTTGAACTGAGTTACAAAACAGAACAGAGTCACACGTTTAGAAAACACACTATGGCTGCTTAACGGGAAAGGTGAGGTGGGGTGATGCATAAAACAAGGGTTTCAAATTCGCTCACATACCGTTCCATACACCCAATATGTAATAGAAAAGACCGACTCATTGCTCAGTGAACTGGACTCAACACCCCCTATTCACCGCACAAGAATATATGTGACTAGTAAGAATCTTAAAACCTATGTATTGATATCTGTCTGGAAGTGAGTCAAGTGGGTGTAAAGCCGCATAAACACAGCCGTGAAAAGCAGCTAAACCCCATTATAAAAATAAATTACTTTTAAAAACCCGTAAAACAAAGACAGTGAAAGAGAGAGAAATTCTTACAAAATTCGTTCAGAGGCTGTGATGCAACCTGGATTGACCATATCTAGACCCACAGCTGGATGAGTCATAAGGGTGGACACACTTGGGGCTGAGAGGTTGGGTGAGGTTGGGTGAGCAAACACAGACCCTTTAAAGTAATACTGCGTGGTACCCATCCCATGGGTCCCAAATCTCCAGGTTCAAGGGCATCTTCCTACATCGAAAACATACATGAGAAACCCAGAAGATGGTACACCGTGTGATTTTGAAAGGTTTCTAAAACGCACCTCATTTCTCATCTCCTTGTGCTCGGGTTCGCCATTCCAGGTACTTTACTAGCAATCTCCCTACTTGGAGAATCAGCACCTTTAACCTCCTGTTCCCTACAGGTTGCAATTTGTCCTGAGGATGAACGGGAAGAGGGGCAACCAATGAGAGACTAGATCTAGGTGTTGGGACAGGCACAGGTCACTCTATTTTCCCATCAGGAAGAAGAATTAACCACAGGCTCAGCCTGCCGCCCAGAAGCAGAATAGGGCCTGAGGCAATCCCACGCTCTTACGGCCAGCTCCCAAAAAAGCGAGTTGCAAAATGGAGCCCAGGGACACTGCCTTTCACAAACCCGCAGAGTTATAAATGATAACTCTCGTCCACAAATATATTGAGGGAAGGCAACGAAGAGGATTTGAAAGCAAGGCAGAATTGCAGGAAACAGGTTTCAGGAGGTAGATTCGAATCGCCTTTAAAGCACATGAAAAGTCGCAAAACGTCGACAATGATGCCCTTGGCCAAAAAGGGCGTATGCGTTTTTTCCTGAATATATTCAGGAAAAAACGCATACGCAATTTTTGGCCAACCAAGCAACCTGGAAAGGCAAATCAGCGCTACAAAGTAGTCTCGCTTCCCATCGGTCAAAAGGGCAATGCTGCAAAAAGTGTCAAAACCAGAAATGCAGGACAGGCCATGGAGAAATTGCAGCCTTGCTACGCTGATGGGCGGGATGTAAATTGCCAACAGCCACTCTGAAGAAGTGTACGGTGTGTCCTGAAACATCTAAAACACACAGCTTAGGGAGCATAGGGCACGTCCTCTCATGGGCGTATAAATTGGGAAAACTAAAAATCAGCAAGACACAGGCACCCCAAAGTTTAGGGCTGCTCTGTTGACAAGAACCTCCACTTCATGACACCTTAAATATCCCAGGAAAGAGAAAAATGGATAAAGAAGTTGTGCTCCTTATGTACAATGGAATATTACGCAGACATGAAATCAATATCATAAGGCTAGAAGAAGCAAGATGAGTGGACTTAGGTACGATGATTCTAAGTGAAATAAGTCACACAGAATAAAAGACACTTATCATAAGCTATCACTTATAGAGGAATGTAAAAACCGCTACACTTGACTGAGTTACAAAACAGACAGAGTCACACGTTTAGAAAACACACTATGGCTGCTTAACGGGAAAGGTGAGGTGGGGTGATGCATAAAACAAGGGTTTCAAATTCGCTCACATACCGTTCCATACACCCAATATGTAATAGAAAAGACCGACTCCTTGCTCAGTGAACTGGACTCAACACCCCCTATACACCACACTCAGAATATATGTGACTAGTAAGAATCTTAAAACCTATGTATTGATATCTGTCTGGAAGTGAGTCAAGTGGGTGTAAAGCCGCATAAACACAGCCGTGAAAAGCAGCTAAACCCCATTATAAAAATAAATTACTTTTAAAAACCCGTAAAACAAAGACAGTGAAAGAGAGAGAAATTCTTACAAAATTCGTTCAGAGGCTGTGATGCAACCTGGATTGAACATATCTAGACCCACAGCTGGATGAGACATAAGGGTGGACACACTTGGGGCTGAGAGGTTGGGTGAGGTTGGGTGAGCAAACACAGACCCTTTAAAGTAATACTGCGTGGTACCCATCCCATGGGTCCCAAATCTCCAGGTTCAAGGGCATCTTCCTACATCGAAAACATGCATGAGAAACCCAGAAGATGGTACACCGTGTGATTTTGAAAGGTTTCTAAAACGCACCTCATTTCTCATCTCCTTGTGCTCGGGTTCGCCATTCCAGGTACGTTACTAGCAATCTCCCTACTTGGAGAATCAGCACCTTTAACCTCCTGTTCCCTACAGGTTGCAATTTGTCCTGAAGATGAACGGGAAGAGTGGCAACCAATGAGAGACTAGATCTAGGTGTTGGGACAGGCACAGGTCACTCTATTTTCCCATCAGGAAGAAGAATTAACCACAGGCTCAGCCTGCCGCCCAGAAGCCGAATAGGGCCTGAGGCAATCCCGCGCTCTTACGGCCAGCTCCCAAAAAAGCGAGTTGAAAAATGGAGCCCAGGGACACTGCCATTCACAAACCCGCAGAGTTATAAATGATAACTCTCGTCCACAAATATATTGAGGGAAGGCAACGAAGAGGATTTGAAAGCAAGGCAGAATTGCAGGAAACAGGTTTCAGGAGGTAGATTAGAATCGCCTTTAAAGCACATGAAAAGTCGCAAAACGTCGACAATGATGCCCTTGGCCAAAAAGGGTGTATGCCTTATTTCATGAATATATTCAGGAAAAAACGCATACGCACTTTTTGGCCAACCAAGCAACCTGGAAAGGCAAATCAGCGCTACAAAGTAGTCTCGCTTCCCATCGGTCAAAAGGGCCATGCTGCAAAAAGTGTCAAAACCAGAAATGCAGGACAGGCCATGGAGAAATGGCAGCCTTGCTACGCTGATGGGCGGGATGTAAATTGCCAACAGCCACTCTGAAGAAGTGTACGGTGTGTCCTGAAACATCTAAAACACACAGCTTAGGGAGCATAGGGCACGTCCTCTCATGGGCGTATAAATTGGGAAAACTAAAAATCAGCAAGACACAGGCACCCCAAAGTTTAGGGCTGCTCTGTTGACAAGAACCTCCACTTCATGACACCTTAAATATCCCAGGAAAGAGAAAAATGGATAAAGAAGTTGTGGTCCTTATGTACAATGGAATATTACGCAGACATGAAATCAATATCATAAGGCTAGAAGAAGCAAGATGAGTGGACTTAGGTACGATGATTCTAAGTGAAATAAGTCACACAGAAAAAGACACTTATCATAAGCTATCACTTATAGAGGGAATGTAAAAACCGCTACACTTGAACTGAGTTACAAAACAGAACAGAGTCACACGTTTAGAAAACACACTATGGCTGCTTAACGGGAAAGGTGAGGTGGGGTGATGCATAAAACAAGGGTTTCAAATTCGCTCACATACCGTTCCATACACCCAATATGTAATAGAAAAGACCGACTCCTTGCTCAGTGAACTGGACTCAACACCCCCTATACACCACACAAGAATATATGTGACTAGTAAGAATCTTAAAACCTATGTATTGATATCTGTCTGGAAGTGAGTCAAGTGGGTGTAAAGCCGCATAAACACAGCCGTGAAAAGCAGCTAAACCCCATTATAAAAATAAATTACTTTTAAAAACCCGTAAAACAAAGACAGTGAAAGAGAGAGAAATTCTTACAAAATTCGTTCAGAGGCTGTGATGCAACCTGGATTGAACATATCTAGACCCACAGCTGGATGAGACATAAGGGTGGACACACTTGGGGCTGAGAGGTTGGGTGAGGTTGGGTGAGCAAACACAGACCCTTTAAAGTAATACTGCGTGGTACCCATCCCATGGGTCCCAAATCTCCAGGTTCAAGGGCATCTTCCTACATCGAAAACATGCATGAGAAACCCAGAAGATGGTACACCGTGTGATTTTGAAAGGTTTCTAAAACGCACCTCATTTCTCATCTCCTTGTGCTCAGGTTCGCCATTCCAGGTACTTTACTAGCAATCTCCCTACTTGGAGAATCAGCACCTTTAAGCTCCTGTTCCCTACAGGTTGCAATTTGTCCTGAGGATGAACGGGAAGAGGGGCAACCAATGAGAGACTAGATCTAGGTGTTGGGACAGGCACAGGTCACTCTATTTTCCCATCAGGAAGAAGAATTAACCACAGGCTCAGCCTGCCGCCCAGAAGCAGAATAGGGCCTGAGGCAATCCCGCGCTCTTACGGCCAGCTCCCAAAAAAGCGAGTTGAAAAATGGAGCCCAGGGACACTGCCATTCACAAACCCGCAGAGTTATAAATGATAACTCTCGTCCACAAATATATTGAGGGAAGGCAACGAAGAGGATTTGAAAGCAAGGCAGAATTGCAGGAAACAGGTTTCAGGAGGTAGATTCGAATCGCCTTTAAAGCACATGAAAAGTCGCAAAACGTTGACAATGATGCCCTTGGCCAAAAAGGGCGTATGCGTTTTTTCCTGAATATATTCAGGAAAAAACGCATACGCCCTTTTTGGCCAACCAAGCAACCTGGAAAGGCAAATCAGCGCTACAAAGTAGTCTCGCTTCCCATCGGTCAAAAGGGCCATGCTGCAAAAAGTGTCAAAACCAGAAATGCAGGATAGGCCATGGAGAAATGGCAGCCTTGCTACGCTGAGGGGCGGGATGTAAATTGCCAACAGCCACTCTGGAGAAGTGTACGGTGTGTCCTGAAACATCTAAAACACACAGCTTAGGGAGCATAGGGCACGTCCACTCATGGGCGTATAAATTGGGAAAACTAAAAATCAGCAAGACACAGGCACCCCAAAGTTTAGGGCTGCTCTGTTGACAAGAACCTCCACTTCATGACACCATAAATATCCCAGGAAAGAGAAAAATGGATAAAGAAGTTGTGGTCCTTATGTACAATGGAATATCACGCAGACATGAAATCAATATCATAAGGCTAGAAGAAGCAAGATGAGTGGACTTAGGTACGATGATTCTAAGTGAAATAAGTCACACAGAAAAAGACACATATCATAAGCTATCACTTATAGAGGGAATGTAAAAACCGCTACACTTGAACTGAGTTACAAAACAGAACAGAGTCACACGTTTAGAAAACACACTATGGCTGCTTAACGGGAAAGGTGAGGTGGGGTGATGCATAAAACAAGGGTTTCAAATTCGCTCAGATACCGTTCCATACACCCAATATGTAATAGAAACGACCGACTCATTGCTCAGTGAACTGGACTCAACACCCCCTATTCACCGCACAAGAATATATGTGACTAGTAAGAATCTTAAAACCTATGTATTGATATCTGTCTGGAAGTGAGTCAAGTGGGTGTAAAGCCGCATAAACACAGCCGTGAAAAGCAGCTAAACCCCATTATAAAAATAAATTACTTTTAAAAACCCGTAAAACAAAGACAGTGAAAGAGAGAGAAATTCTTACAAAATTCGTTCAGAGGCTGTGATGCAACCTGGATTGACCATATCTAGACCCACAGCTGGATGAGTCATAAGGGTGGACACACTTGGGGCTGAGAGGTTGGGTGAGGTTGGGTGAGCAAACACAGACCCTTTAAAGTAATACTGCGTGGTACCCATCCCATGGGTCCCAAATCTCCAGGTTCAAGGGCATCTTCCTACATCGAAAACATACATGAGAAACCCAGAAGATGGTACACCGTGTGATTTTGAAAGGTTTCTAAAACGCACCTCATTTCTCATCTCCTTGTGCTCGGGTTCGCCATTCCAGGTACTTTACTAGCAATCTCCCTACTTGGAGAATCAGCACCTTTAACCTCCTGTTCCCTACAGGTTGCAATTTGTCCTGAGGATGAACGGGAAGAGGGGCAACCAATGAGAGACTAGATCTAGGTGTTGGGACAGGCACAGGTCACTCTATTTTCCCATCAGGAAGAAGAATTAACCACAGGCTCAGCCTGCCGCCCAGAAGCAGAATAGGGCCTGAGGCAATCCCGCGCTCTTGCGGCCAGCTCCCAAAAAAGCGAGTTGCAAAATGGAGCCCAGGGACACTGCCTTTCACAAACCCGCAGTTATAAATGATAACTCTCGTCCACAAATATATTGAGGGAAGGCAATGAACAGGATTTGAAAGCAAGGCAGAATTGCAGGAAACAGGTTTCAGGAGGTAGATTCGAATCGCCTTTAAAGCACATGAAAAGTCGCAAAACGTCGACAATGATGCCCTTGGCCAAAAAGGGCGTATGCGTTTTTTCCTGAATATATTCAGGAAAAAACGCATACGCCCTTTTTGGCCAACCAAGCAACCTGGAAAGGCAAATCAGCGCTACAAAGTAGTCTCGCTTCCCATCGGTCAAAAGGGCCATGCTGCAAAAAGTGTCAAAACCAGAAATGCAGGACAGGCCATGGAGAAATGGCAGCCTTGCTACGCTGATGGGCGGGATGTAAATTGCCAACAGCCACTCTGAAGAAGTGTACGGTGTGTCCTGAAACATCTAAAACACACAGCTTAGGGAGCATAGGGCACGTCCACTCATGGGCGTATAAATTGGGAAAACTAAAAATCAGCAAGACACAGGCACCCCAAAGTTTAGGGCTGCTCTGTTGACAAGAACCTCCACTTCATGACACCTTAAATATCCCAGGAAAGAGAAAAATGGATAAAGAAGTTGTGGTCCTTATGTACAATGGAATATCACGCAGACATGAAATCAATATCATAAGGCTAGAAGAAGCAAGATGAGTGGACTTAGGTACGATGATTCTAAGTGAAATAAGTAACACAGAAAAGACACTTATCATAAGCTATCACTTATAGAGGGAATGTAAAAACCGCTACACTTGAACTGAGTTACAAAACAGAACAGAGTCACACGTTTAGAAAACACACTATGGCTGCTTAACGGGAAAGGTGAGGTGGGGTGATGCATAAAACAAGGGTTTCAAATTCGCTCACATACCGTTCCATACACCCAATATGTAATAGAAAAGACCGACTCCTTGCTCAGTGAACTGGACTCAACACCCCCTATACACCACACAAGAATATATGTGACTAGTAAGAATCTTAAAACCTATGTATTGATATCTGTCTGGAAGTGAGTCAAGTGGGTGTAAAGCCGCATAAACACAGCCGTGAAAAGCAGCTAAACCCCATTATAAAAATAAATTACTTTTAAAAACCCGTAAAACAAAGACAGTGAAAGAGAGAGAAATTCTTACAAAATTCGTTCAGAGGCTGTGATGCAACCTGGATTGAACATATCTAGACCCACAGCTGGATGAGACATAAGGGTGGACACACTTGGGGCTGAGAGGTTGGGTGAGGTTGGGTGAGCAAACACAGACCCTTTAAAGTAATACTGCGTGGTACCCATCCCATGGGTCCCAAATCTCCAGGTTCAAGGGCATCTTCCTACATCGAAAACATGCATGAGAAACCCAGAAGATGGTACACCGTGTGATTTTGAAAGGTTTCTAAAACGCACCTCATTTCTCATCTCCTTGTGCTCAGGTTCGCCATTCCAGGTACTTTACTAGCAATCTCCCTACTTGGAGAATCAGCACCTTTAAGCTCCTGTTCCCTACAGGTTGCAATTTGTCCTGAGGATGAACGGGAAGAGGGGCAACCAATGAGAGACTAGATCTAGGTGTTGGGACAGGCACAGGTCACTCTATTTTCCCATCAGGAAGAAGAATTAACCACAGGCTCAGCCTGCCGCCCAGAAGCAGAATAGGGCCTGAGGCAATCCCGCGCTCTTACGGCCAGCTCCCAAAAAAGCGAGTTGAAAAATGGAGCCCAGGGACACTGCCATTCACAAACCCGCAGAGTTATAAATGATAACTCTCGTCCACAAATATATTGAGGGAAGGCAACGAAGAGGATTTGAAAGCAAGGCAGAATTGCAGGAAACAGGTTTCAGGAGGTAGATTCGAATCGCCTTTAAAGCACATGAAAAGTCGCAAAACGTTGACAATGATGCCCTTGGCCAAAAAGGGCGTATGCGTTTTTTCCTGAATATATTCAGGAAAAAACGCATACGCCCTTTTTGGCCAACCAAGCAACCTGGAAAGGCAAATCAGCGCTACAAAGTAGTCTCGCTTCCCATCGGTCAAAAGGGCCATGCTGCAAAAAGTGTCAAAACCAGAAATGCAGGATAGGCCATGGAGAAATGGCAGCCTTGCTACGCTGAGGGGCGGGATGTAAATTGCCAACAGCCACTCTGGAGAAGTGTACGGTGTGTCCTGAAACATCTAAAACACACAGCTTAGGGAGCATAGGGCACGTCCACTCATGGGCGTATAAATTGGGAAAACTAAAAATCAGCAAGACACAGGCACCCCAAAGTTTAGGGCTGCTCTGTTGACAAGAACCTCCACTTCATGACACCATAAATATCCCAGGAAAGAGAAAAATGGATAAAGAAGTTGTGGTCCTTATGTACAATGGAATATCACGCAGACATGAAATCAATATCATAAGGCTAGAAGAAGCAAGATGAGTGGACTTAGGTACGATGATTCTAAGTGAAATAAGTCACACAGAAAAAGACACATATCATAAGCTATCACTTATAGAGGGAATGTAAAAACCGCTACACTTGAACTGAGTTACAAAACAGAACAGAGTCACACGTTTAGAAAACACACTATGGCTGCTTAACGGGAAAGGTGAGGTGGGGTGATGCATAAAACAAGGGTTTCAAATTCGCTCAGATACCGTTCCATACACCCAATATGTAATAGAAACGACCGACTCATTGCTCAGTGAACTGGACTCAACACCCCCTATTCACCGCACAAGAATATATGTGACTAGTAAGAATCTTAAAACCTATGTATTGATATCTGTCTGGAAGTGAGTCAAGTGGGTGTAAAGCCGCATAAACACAGCCGTGAAAAGCAGCTAAACCCCATTATAAAAATAAATTACTTTTAAAAACCCGTAAAACAAAGACAGTGAAAGAGAGAGAAATTCTTACAAAATTCGTTCAGAGGCTGTGATGCAACCTGGATTGACCATATCTAGACCCACAGCTGGATGAGTCATAAGGGTGGACACACTTGGGGCTGAGAGGTTGGGTGAGGTTGGGTGAGCAAACACAGACCCTTTAAAGTAATACTGCGTGGTACCCATCCCATGGGTCCCAAATCTCCAGGTTCAAGGGCATCTTCCTACATCGAAAACATACATGAGAAACCCAGAAGATGGTACACCGTGTGATTTTGAAAGGTTTCTAAAACGCACCTCATTTCTCATCTCCTTGTGCTCGGGTTCGCCATTCCAGGTACTTTACTAGCAATCTCCCTACTTGGAGAATCAGCACCTTTAACCTCCTGTTCCCTACAGGTTGCAATTTGTCCTGAGGATGAACGGGAAGAGGGGCAACCAATGAGAGACTAGATCTAGGTGTTGGGACAGGCACAGGTCACTCTATTTTCCCATCAGGAAGAAGAATTAACCACAGGCTCAGCCTGCCGCCCAGAAGCAGAATAGGGCCTGAGGCAATCCCGCGCTCTTGCGGCCAGCTCCCAAAAAAGCGAGTTGCAAAATGGAGCCCAGGGACACTGCCTTTCACAAACCCGCAGTTATAAATGATAACTCTCGTCCACAAATATATTGAGGGAAGGCAATGAACAGGATTTGAAAGCAAGGCAGAATTGCAGGAAACAGGTTTCAGGAGGTAGATTCGAATCGCCTTTAAAGCACATGAAAAGTCGCAAAACGTCGACAATGATGCCCTTGGCCAAAAAGGGCGTATGCGTTTTTTCCTGAATATATTCAGGAAAAAACGCATACGCCCTTTTTGGCCAACCAAGCAACCTGGAAAGGCAAATCAGCGCTACAAAGTAGTCTCGCTTCCCATCGGTCAAAAGGGCCATGCTGCAAAAAGTGTCAAAACCAGAAATGCAGGACAGGCCATGGAGAAATGGCAGCCTTGCTACGCTGATGGGCGGGATGTAAATTGCCAACAGCCACTCTGAAGAAGTGTACGGTGTGTCCTGAAACATCTAAAACACACAGCTTAGGGAGCATAGGGCACGTCCACTCATGGGCGTATAAATTGGGAAAACTAAAAATCAGCAAGACACAGGCACCCCAAAGTTTAGGGCTGCTCTGTTGACAAGAACCTCCACTTCATGACACCTTAAATATCCCAGGAAAGAGAAAAATGGATAAAGAAGTTGTGGTCCTTATGTACAATGGAATATCACGCAGACATGAAATCAATATCATAAGGCTAGAAGAAGCAAGATGAGTGGACTTAGGTACGATGATTCTAAGTGAAATAAGTAACACAGAAAAAGACACTTATCATAAGCTATCACTTATAGAGGGAATGTAAAAACCGCTACACTTGAACTGAGTTACAAAACAGAACAGAGTCACACGTTTAGAAAACACACTATGGCTGCTTAACGGGAAAGGTGAGGTGGGGTGATGCATAAAACAAGGGTTTCAAATTCGCTCAGATACCGTTCCATACACCCAATATGTAATAGAAAAGACCGACTCATTGCTCAGTGAACTGGACTCAACACCCCCTATTCACCGCACAAGAATATATGTGACTAGTAAGAATCTTAAAACCTATGTATTGATATCTGTCTGGAAGTGAGTCAGGTGGGTGTAAAGCCACATAAGCACAGCCGTGAAAAGCAGCTAAACCCCATTATAAAAATAAATTACTTTTAAAAACCCGTAAAACAAAGACAGTGAAAGAGAGAGAAATTCTTACAAAACTCGTTCAGAGGCTGTGATGCAACCTGGATTGACCATATCTAGACCCACAGCTGGATGAGACATAAGGGTGGACACACTTGGGGCTGTGAGGTTGGGTGAGGTTGGGTGAGCAAACACAGACCCTTTAAAGTAATACTGCGTGGTACCCATCCCATGGGTCCCAAATCTCCAGGTTCAAGGGCATCTTCCTACATCGAAAACATGCATGAGAAACCCAGAAGATGGTACACCGTGTGATTTTGAAAGGTTTCTAAAACGCACCTCATTTCTCATCTCCTTGTGCTCGGGTTCGCCATTCCAGGTACGTTACTAGCAATCTCCCTACTTGGAGAATCAGCACCTTTAACCTCCTGTTCCCTACAGGTTGCAATTTGTCCTGAGGATGAACGGGAAGAGGGGCAACCAATGAGAGACTAGATCTAGGTGTTGGGACAGGCACAGGTCACTCTATTTTCCCATCAGGAAGAAGAATTAACCACAGGCTCAGCCTGCCGCCCAGAAGCAGAATAGGGCCTGAGGCAATCCCGCGCTCTTACGGCCAGCTCCCAAAAAAGCGAGTTGAAAAATGGAGCCCAGGGACACTGCCATTCACAAACCCGCAGAGTTATAAATGATAACTCTCGTCCACAAATATATTGAGGGAAGGCAACGAAGAGGATTTGAAAGCAAGGCAGAATTGCAGGAAACAGGTTTCAGGAGGTAGATTCGAATCGCCTTTAAAGCACATGAAAAGTCGCAAAACGTCGACAATGATGCCCTTGGCCAAAAAGGGCGTATGCGTTTTTTCCTGAATATATTCAGGAAAAAACGCATACGCCCTTTTTGGCCAACCAAGCAACCTGGAAAGGCAAATCAGCGCTACAAAGTAGTCTCACTTCCCATCGGTCAAAAGGCCATGCTGCAAAAAGTGTCAAAACCAGAAATGCAGGATAGGCCATGGAGAAATGGCAGCCTTGCTACGCTGAGGGGCGGGATGTAAATTGCCAACAGCCACTCTGGAGAAGTGTACGGTGTGTCCTGAAACGTCTAAAACACACAGCTTAGGGAGCATAGGGCACGTCCACTCATGGGCGTATAAATTGGGAAAACTAAAAATCAGCAAGACACAGGCACCCCAAAGTTTAGGGCTGCTCTGTTGACAAGAACCTCCACTTCATGACACCTTAAATATCCCAGGAAAGAGAAAAATGGATAAAGAAGTTGTGGTCCTTATGTACAATGGAATATCACGCAGACATGAAATCAATATCATAAGGCTAGAAGAAGCAAGATGAGTGGACTTAGGTACGATGATTCTAAGTGAAATAAGTAACACAGAAAAAGACACTTATCATAAGCTATCACTTATAGAGGGAATGTAAAAACCGCTACACTTGAACTGAGTTACAAAACAGAACAGAGTCACACGTTTAGAAAACACACTATGGCTGCTTAACGGGAAAGGTGAGGTGGGGTGATGCATAAAACAAGGGTTTCAAATTGGCTCAGATAGCGTTCCATACACCCAATATGTAATAGAAAAGACCGACTCCTTGCTCAGTGAACTGGACTCAACACCCCCTATTCACCGCACAAGAATATATGTGACTAGTAAGAATCTTAAAACCTATGTATTGATATCTGTCTGGAAGTGAGTCAAGTGGGTGTAAAGCCACATAAGCACAGCCGTGAAAAGCAGCTAAACCCCATTATAAAAATAAATTACTTTTAAAAACCCGTAAAACAAAGACAGTGAAAGAGAGAGAAATTCTTACAAAACTCGTTCAGAGGCTGTGATGCAACCTGGATTGACCATATCTAGACCCACAGCTGGATGAGACATAAGGGTGGACACACTTGGGGCTGAGAGGTTGGGTGAGGTTGGGTGAGCAAACACAGACCCTTTAAAGTAATACTGCGTGGTACCCATCCCATGGGTCCCAAATCTCCAGGTTCAAGGGCATCTTCCTACATCGAAAACATGCATGAGAAACCCAGAAGATGGTACACCGTGTGATTTTGAAAGGTTTCTAAAACGCACCTCATTTCTCATCTCCTTGTGCTCGGGTTCGCCATTCCAGGTACGTTACTAGCAATCTCCCTACTTGGAGAATCAGCACCTTTAACCTCCTGTTCCCTACAGGTTGCAATTTGTCCTGAGGATGAACGGGAAGAGGGGCAACCAATGAGAGACTAGATCTAGGTGTTGGGACAGGCACAGGTCACTCTATTTTCCCATCAGGAAGAAGAATTAACCACAGGCTCAGCCTGCCGCCCAGAAGCAGAATAGGGCCTGAGGCAATCCCGCGCTCTTACGGCCAGCTCCCAAAAAAGCGAGTTGAAAAATGGAGCCCAGGGACACTGCCATTCACAAACCCGCAGAGTTATAAATGATAACTCTCGTCCACAAATATATTGAGGGAAGGCAACGAAGAGGATTTGAAAGCAAGGCAGAATTGCAGGAAACAGGTTTCAGGAGTAGATTCGAATCGCCTTTAAAGCACATGAAAAGTCGCAAAACGTCGACAATGATGCCCTTGGCCAAAAAGGGCGTATGCGTTTTTTCCTGAATATATTCAGGAAAAAACGCATACGCCCTTTTTGGCCAACCAAGCAACCTGGAAAGGCAAATCAGCGCTACAAAGTAGTCTCGCTTCCCATCGGTCAAAAGGGCCATGCTGCAAAAAGTGTCAAAACCAGAAATGCAGGATAGGCCATGGAGAAATGGCAGCCTTGCTACGCTGAGGGGCGGGATGTAAATTGCCAACAGCCACTCTGGAGAAGTGTACGGTGTGTCCTGAAACATCTAAAACACACAGCTTAGGGAGCATAGGGCACGTCCACTCATGGGCGTATAAATTGGGAAAACTAAAAATCAGCAAGACACAGGCACCCCAAAGTTTAGGGCTGCTCTGTTGACAAGAACCTCCACTTCATGACACCTTAAATATCCCAGGAAAGAGAAAAATGGATAAAGAAGTTGTGGTCCTTATGTACAATGGAATATCACGCAGACATGAAATCAATATCATAAGGCTAGAAGAAGCAAGATGAGTGGACTTAGGTACGATGATTCTAAGTGAAATAAGTAACACAGAAAAAGACACTTATCATAAGCTATCACTTATAGAGGGAATGTAAAAACCGCTACACTTGAACTGAGTTACAAAACAGAACAGAGTCACACGTTTAGAAAACACACTATGGCTGCTTAACGGGAAACGTGAGGTGGGGTGATGCATAAAACAAGGGTTTCAAATTCGCTCACATACCGTTCCATACACCCAATATGTAATAGACAAGACCTACTCCTTGCTCAGTGAACTGGACACAACACCCCCTATTCACCGCACAAGAATATATCTGACTAGTAAGAATCGTAAAACCTATGTATTGATATCTCTCTGGAAGTGAGTCAAGTGGGTGTAAAGCCGCATCAACACAGCCGTGAAAGGCCGCTAAACACCATTATAAAAATAAATTACTTTTAAAAACCCGTAAAACAAAGACAGTGAAAGAGAGAGAAATTCTTCCAAAATTCGGTCAGGGGCTGTGATGCAACCTGGATTGACCATATCTAGACACACAGCTGGATGAGACATAAGGGTGGACACTCTTGGGGCTGAGAGGTTGGGTGAGGTTGGGTGAGCAAACGCACAACCTTTAAAGTAATACTGCGTGGTACGCATCCCATGGGTCCCAAATCTCCAGGTTCAAGGGCATCTTCCTCCATCGAAAACATACATGAGAAACCCAGAAGATGGTACACCGTGTGATTTTGAAAGGTTTCTAAAACGCACCTCATTTCTCATCTCCTTGTGCTCGGGTTCGCCATTCCAGGTACTTTACTAGCAATCTCCCTACTTGGAGAATCAGCACCTTTAACCTCCTGTTCCCTACAGGTTGCAATTTGTCCTGAGGATGAACGGGAAGAGGGGCAACCAATGAGAGACTAGATCTAGGTGTTGGGACAGGCACAGGTCACTCTATTTTCCCATCAGGAAGAAGAATTAACCACAGGCTCAGCCTGCCGCCCAGAAGCAGAATAGGGCCTGAGGCAATCCTGCGCTCTTGCGGCCAGCTCCCAAAAAAGCGAGTTGCAAAATGGAGCCCAGGGACACTGCCTTTCACAAACCCGCAGAGTTATAAATGATAACTCTCGTCCACAAATATATTGAGGGAAGGCAACGAAGAGGATTTGAAAGCAAGGCAGAATTGCAGGAAACAGGTTTCAGGAGGTAGATTCGAATCGCCTTTAAAGCACATGAAAAGTCGCAAAACGTCGACAATGATGCCCTTGGCCAAAAAGGGCGTATGCGTTTTTTCCTGAATATATTCAGGAAAAAACGCATACGCCCTTTTTGGCCAACCAAGCAACCTTGAAAGGCAAATCAGCGCTACAAAGTAGTCTCGCTTCCCATCGGTCAAAAGGGCCATGCTGCAAAAAGTGTCAAAACCAGAAATGCAGGACAGGCCATGGAGAAATGGCAGCCTTGCTACGCTGATGGGCGGGATGTAAATTGCCAACAGCCACTCTGAAGAAGTGTACGGTGTGTCCTGAAACATCTAAAACACACAGCTTAGGGAGCATAGGGCACGTCCACTCATGGGCGTATAAATTGGGAAAACTAAAAATCAGCAAGACACAGGCACCCCAAAGTTTAGGGCTGCTCTGTTGACAAGAACCTCCACTTCATGACACCTTAAATATCCCAGGAAAGAGAAAAATGGATAAAGAAGTTGTGGTCCTTATGTACAATGGATTATCACGCAGACATGAATTAATATCATAAGGCTAGAAGAAGCAAGATGAGTGGATTTAGGTACGACGATTCTAAGTGAAATAAGTCACACAGAAAAAGACACTTATCATAAGCTATCACTTATAGAGGGAATGTAAAAACCGCTACAGTTGAACTGAAGTACAAAACAGAACAGAGTCACACGTTTAGAAAACACACTATGGCTGCTTAATGGGAAAGGTGAGGTGGGGTGATGCATAAACAAGGATTTCAAATTCGCTCAGATACCGTTCCATACACCCAATATGTAATAGAAAAGACCGACTCATTGCTCAGTGAACTGGACTCAACACCCCCTATTCACCGCACAAGAATATATGTGACTAGTAAGAATCTTAAAACCTATGTATTGATATCTGTCTGGAAGTGAGTCAAGTGGGTGTAAAGCCACATAAGCACAGCCGTGAAAAGCAGCTAAACCCCATTATAAAAATAAATTACTTTTAAAAACCCGTAAAACAAAGACAGTGAAAGAGAGAGAAATTCTTACAAAACTCGTTCAGAGGCTGTGATGCAACCTGGATTGACCATATCTAGACCCACAGCTGGATGAGACATAAGGGTGGACACACTTGGGGCTGAGAGGTTGGGTGAGGTTGGGTGAGCAAACACAGACCCTTTAAAGTAATACTGCGTGGTACCCATCCCATGGGTCCCAAATCTCCTGGTTCAAGGGCATCTTCCTACATCGAAAACATGCATGAGAAACCCAGAAGATGGTACACCGTGTGATTTTGAAAGGTTTCTAAAACGCACCTCATTTCTCATCTCCTTGTGCTCGGGTTCGCCATTCCAGGTACGTTACTAGCAATCTCCCTACTTGGAGAATCAGCACCTTTAACCTCCTGTTCCCTACAGGTTGCAATTTGTCCTGAGGATGAACGGGAAGAGGGGCAACCAATGAGAGACTAGATCTAGGTGTTGGGACAGGCACAGGTCACTCTATTTTCCCATCAGGAAGAAGAATTAACCACAGGCTCAGCCTGCCGCCCAGAAGCAGAATAGGGCCTGAGGCAATCCCGCGCTCTTACGGCCAGCTCCCAAAAAAGCGAGTTGAAAAATGGAGCCCAGGGACACTGCCATTCACAAACCCGCAGAGTTATAATGATAACTCTCGTCCACAAATATATTGAGGGAAGGCAACGAAGAGGATTTGAAAGCAAGGCAGAATTGCAGGAAACAGGTTTCAGGAGGTAGATTCGAATCGCCTTTAAAGCACATGAAAAGTCGCAAAACGTCGACAATGATGCCCTTGGCCAAAAAGGGCGTATGCGTTTTTTCCTGAATATATTCAGGAAAAAACGCATACGCCCTTTTTGGCCAACCAAGCAACCTGAAAGGCAAATCAGCGCTACAAAGTAGTCTCGCTTCCCATCGGTCAAAAGGGCCATGCTGCAAAAAGCGTCAAAACCAGAAATGCAGGATAGGCCATGGAGAAATAGCAGCCTTGCTACGCTGAGGGGCGGGATGTAAATTGCCAACAGCCACTCTGGAGAAGTGTACGGTGTGTCCTGAAACATCTAAACACACAGCTTAGGGAGCATAGGGCACGTCCACTCATGGGCGTATAAATTGGGAAAATTAAAAATCAGCAAGACACAGGCACCCCAAAGTTTAGGGCTGCTCTGTTGACAAGAACCTCCACTTCATGACACCTTAAATATCCCAGGAAAGAGAAAAATGGATAAAGAAGTTGTGGTCCTTATGTACAATGGAATATCACGCAGACATGAAATCAATATCATAAGCTAGAAGAAGCAAGATGAGTGGACTTAGGTACGATGATTCTAAGTGAAATAAGTAACACAGAAAAAGACACTTATCATAAGCTATCACTTATAGAGGGAATGTAAAAACCGCTACACTTGAACTGAGTTACAAAACAGAACAGAGTCACACGTTTAGAAAACACACTATGGCTGCTTAACGGGAAAGGTGAGGTGGGGTGATGCATAAAACAAGGGTTTCAAATTCGCTCACATACCGTTCCATACACCCAATATGTAATAGACAAGACCTACTCCTTGCTCAGTGAACTGGACACAACACCCCCTATTCACCGCACAAGAATATATCTGACTAGTAAGAATCGTAAAACCTATGTATTGATATCTCTCTGGAAGTGAGTCAAGTGGGTGTAAAGCCGCATCAACACAGCCGTGAAAGGCCGCTAAACACCATTATAAAAATAAATTACTTTAAAAACCCGTAAAACAAAGACAGTGAAAGAGAGAGAAATTCTTCCAAAATTCGGTCAGGGGCTGTGATGCAACCTGGATTGACCATATCTAGACACACAGCTGGATGAGACATAAGGGTGGACACTCTTGGGGCTGAGAGGTTGGGTGAGGTTGGGTGAGCAAACGCACAACCTTTAAAGTAATACTGCGTGGTACGCATCCCATGGGTCCCAAATCTCCAGGTTCAAGGGCATCTTCCTCCATCGAAAACATACATGAGAAACCCAGAAGATGGTACACCGTGTGATTTTGAAAGGTTTCTAAAACGCACCTCATTTCTCATCTCCTTGTGCTCGGGTTCGCCATTCCAGGTACTTTACTAGCAATCTCCCTACTTGGAGAATCAGCACCTTTAACCTCCTGTTCCCTACAGGTTGCAATTTGTCCTGAGGATGAACGGGAAGAGGGGCAACCAATGAGAGACTAGATCTAGGTGTTGGGACAGGCACAGGTCACTCTATTTTCCCATCAGGAAGAAGAATTAACCACAGGCTCAGCCTGCCGCCCAGAAGCAGAATAGGGCCTGAGGCAATCCTGCGCTCTTGCGGCCAGCTCCCAAAAAAGCGAGTTGCAAAATGGAGCCCAGGGACACTGCCTTTCACAAACCCGCAGAGTTATAAATGATAACTCTCGTCCACAAATATATTGAGGGAAGGCAACGAAGAGGATTTGAAAGCAAGGCAGAATTGCAGGAAACAGGTTTCAGGAGGTAGATTCGAATCGCCTTTAAAGCACATGAAAAGTCGCAAAACGTCGACAATGATGCCCTTGGCCAAAAAGGGCGTATGCGTTTTTTCCTGAATATATTCAGGAAAAAACGCATACGCCCTTTTTGGCCAACCAAGCAACCTTGAAAGGCAAATCAGCGCTACAAAGTAGTCTCGCTTCCCATCGGTCAAAAGGGCCATGCTGCAAAAAGTGTCAAAACCAGAAATGCAGGACAGGCCATGGAGAAATGGCAGCCTTGCTACGCTGATGGGCGGGATGTAAATTGCCAACAGCCACTCTGAAGAAGTGTACGGTGTGTCCTGAAACATCTAAAACACACAGCTTAGGGAGCATAGGGCACGTCCACTCATGGGCGTATAAATTGGGAAAACTAAAAATCAGCAAGACACAGGCACCCCAAAGTTTAGGGCTGCTCTGTTGACAAGAACCTCCACTTCATGACACCTTAAATATCCCAGGAAAGAGAAAAATGGATAAAGAAGTTGTGGTCCTTATGTACAATGGAATATCACGCAGACATGAAATCAATATCATAAGGATAGAAGAAGCAAGATGAGTGGATTTAGGTAAGACGATTCTAAGTGAAATAAGTCACACAGAAAAAGACACTTATCATAAGCTATCACTTATAGAGGGAATGTAAAAACCGCTACAGTTGAACTGAATTACAAAACAGAACAGAGTCACACGTTTAGAAAACACACTATGGCTGCTTAATGGGAAAGGTGAGGTGGGGTGATGCATTAAACAAGGATTTCAAATTCGCTCAGATACCGTTCCATACACCCAATATGTAATAGAAAAGACCGACTCATTGCTCAGTGAACTGGACTCAACACCCCCTATTCACCGCACAAGAATATATGTGACTAGTAAGAATCTTAAAACCTATGTATTGATATCTGTCTGGAAGTGAGTCAAGTGGGTGTAAAGCCACATAAGCACAGCCGTGAAAAGCAGCTAAACCCCATTATAAAAATAAATTACTTTTAAAAACCCGTAAAACAAAGACAGTGAAAGAGAGAGAAATTCTTACAAAACTCGTTCAGAGGCTGTGATGCAACCTGGATTGACCATATCTAGACCCACAGCTGGATGAGACATAAGGGTGGACAAACTTGGGGCTGAGAGGTTGGGTGAGGTTGGGTGAGCAAACACAGACCCTTTAAAGTAATACTGCGTGGTACCCATCCCATGGGTCCCAAATCTCCTGGTTCAAGGGCATCTTCCTACATCGAAAACATGCATGAGAAACCCAGAAGATGGTACACCGTGTGATTTTGAAAGGTTTCTAAAACGCACCTCATTTCTCATCTCCTTGTGTTCGGGTTCGCCATTCCAGCTACTTTACTAGCAATCTCCCTACTTGGAGAATCAGCACCTTTAACCTCCTGTTCCGTACAGGTTGCAATTTGTCCTAAGGATGAAAGGGAAGAGGTGCAACCAATGAGAGACTAGATCTAGGTGTTGGGACAGGCACAGGTCACTCTATTTTCCCATCAGGAAGAAGAATTAACCACAGGCTCAGCCTACCGCCGGGAACCAGAATAGGTCCTTAGGCAATCCCGTGCGTTTGCGGCCAGCTCCCAAAAAAGACAGTTGAAAAATGGAGCTCAGGGGCACTGCAATTCACAAACCTGCTGAGTTATAAATGATAACTCTCGTCCAAAAATATATTGAGGGAAGGCAACGAAGAGGATTTGAAAGCAAGGCAGAATTGCAGGAAACAGATTTCAGGAGGTAGATTCGAATCGCCTTTAAAGCACATGAAAGGTGGCAAAACGTCGACAATGATGACCTTGGCCAAAAAGAGCGTATGCGTTTTTTCCTGAATATATTCAGGAAAAAACGCATACGCTCTTTTTGGCCAACCAAACAACCTGGAAAGGCAAATCAGCGCTACAAAGTAGTCTCGCTTCCCATCGGTCAAAAGGGCCATGCTGCAAAAATTTTCAAAACCAGAAATGCAGGACAGGCCATGGAGAAATGGCAGCCTTGCTACGCTGATGGGAGGGATGTAAATTGCCAACAGCCACACTGGAGAAGTGTACGGTGTGTCCTGAAACTTCGAAAAAACACAGCTTAGGGAGCATAGGGCACGTCCACTCATGGTCGTATAAATTGGGAAAACTAAAAATCAGCAAGACACAGGCACCCCAATGATTAGGGCTGCTCTGTTCACAAGAACCTCCACTTCATGACACCTTAAATATCCCAGGAAAGAAAAAAATGGATAAAGAAGTTGTGGTCCTTATGTAAAATGGAATATCACTCAGACATGAAATAAATGTCATAAGGCTAGTAGAAGCAAGATGAGTGGATTTAGGAACGACGATTCTAAGTGAACTAAGTCACACAGAAAAAGACACTTATCATAAGCTATCACTTATAGAGGGAATGTAAAAACCGCTACACTTGAGCTGAATTACAAAACAGAACAGAGTCACACGTTTAGAAAACACACTATGGCTGCTTAACGGGAAAGGTGAGGTGGGGTGATGCATAAAACAAGGGTTTCAAATTCGCTCACATACCGTTCCATACACCCAATATGTAATAGACAAGACCTACTCCTTGCTCAGTGAACTGGACACAACACCCCCTATTCACCGCACAAGAATATATCTGACTAGTAAGAATCGTAAAACCTATGTATTGATATCTCTCTGGAAGTGAGTCAAGTGGGTGTAAAGCCGCATCAACACAGCCGTGAAAGGCCGCTAAACCCCATTATAAAAATAAATTACTTTTAAAAACCCGTAAAACAAAGACAGTGAAAGAGAGAGAAATTCTTCCAAAATTCGGTCAGGGGCTGTGATGCAACCTGGATTGACCATATCTAGACACACAGCTGGATGAGACATAAGGGTGGACACTCTTGGGGCTGAGAGGTTGGGTGAGGTTGGGTGAGCAAACGCACAACCTTTAAAGTAATACTGCGTGGTACGCATCCCATGGGTCCCAAATCTCCAGGTTCAAGGGCATCTTCCTCCATCGAAAACATACATGAGAAACCCAGAAGATGGTACACCGTGTGATTTTGAAAGGTTTCTAAAACGCACCTCATTTCTCATCTCCTTGTGCTCGGGTTCGCCATTCCAGGTACTTTACTAGCAATCTCCCTACTTGGAGAATCAGCACCTTTAACCTCCTGTTCCCTACAGGTTGCAATTTGTCCTGAGGATGAACGGGAAGAGGGGCAACCAATGAGAGACTAGATCTAGGTGTTGGGACAGGCACAGGTCACTCTATTTTCCCATCAGGAAGAAGAATTAACCACAGGCTCAGCCTGCCGCCCAGAAGCAGAATAGGGCCTGAGGCAATCCTGCGCTCTTGCGGCCAGCTCCCAAAAAAGCGAGTTGCAAAATGGAGCCCAGGGACACTGCCTTTCACAAACCCGCAGAGTTATAAATGATAACTCTCGTCCACAAATATATTGAGGGAAGGCAACGAAGAGGATTTGAAAGCAAGGCAGAATTGCAGGAAACAGGTTTCAGGAGGTAGATTCGAATCGCCTTTAAAGCACATGAAAAGTCGCAAAACGTCGACAATGATGCCCTTGGCCAAAAAGGGCGTATGCGTTTTTTCCTGAATATATTCAGGAAAAAACGCATACGCCCTTTTTGGCCAACCAAGCAACCTTGAAAGGCAAATCAGCGCTACAAAGTAGTCTCGCTTCCCATCGGTCAAAAGGGCCATGCTGCAAAAAGTGTCAAAACCAGAAATGCAGGACAGGCCATGGAGAAATGGCAGCCTTGCTACGCTGATGGGCGGGATGTAAATTGCCAACAGCCACTCTGAAGAAGTGTACGGTGTGTCCTGAAACATCTAAAACACACAGCTTAGGGAGCATAGGGCACGTCCACTCATGGGCGTATAAATTGGGAAAACTAAAAATCAGCAAGACACAGGCACCCCAAAGTTTAGGGCTGCTCTGTTGACAAGAACCTCCACTTCATGACACCTTAAATATCCCAGGAAAGAGAAAAATGGATAAAGAAGTTGTGGTCCTTATGTACAATGGAATATCACGCAGACATGAATTAATATCATAAGGCTAGAAGAAGCAAGATGAGTGGATTTAGGTACGACGATTCTAAGTGAAATAAGTCACACAGAAAAAGACACTTATCATAAGCTATCACTTATAGAGGGAATGTAAAAACCGCTACAGTTGAACTGAAGTACAAAACAGAACAGAGTCACACGTTTAGAAAACACACTATGGCTGCTTAATGGGAAAGGTGAGGTGGGGTGATGCATAAAACAAGGATTTCAAATTCGCTCAGATACCGTTCCATACACCCAATATGTAATAGAAAAGACCGACTCATTGCTCAGTGAACTGGACTCAACACCCCCTATTCACCGCACAAGAATATATGTGACTAGTAAGAATCTTAAAACCTATGTATTGATATCTG
This sequence comes from Eschrichtius robustus, assembly GCF_028021215.1. Classification (NCBI taxonomy): domain Eukaryota; kingdom Metazoa; phylum Chordata; class Mammalia; order Artiodactyla; family Eschrichtiidae; genus Eschrichtius; species Eschrichtius robustus. Next base: position 2,308,845 of record NW_027175351.1, read on the forward strand.
TCTGGAAGTGAGTCAAGTGGGTGTAAAGCCGCATAAGCACAGCCGTGAAAAGCAGCTAAACCCCATTATAAAAATAAATTACTTTTAAAAACCCGTAAAACAAAGACAGTGAAAGAGAGAGAAATTCTTACAAAACTCGTTCAGAGGCTGTGATGCAACCTGGATTGACCATATCTAGACCCACAGCTGGATGAGACATAAGGGTGGACACACTTGGGGCTGAGAGGTTGGGTGAGGTTGGGTGAGCAAACACAGACCCTTTAAAGTAATACTGCGTGGTACCCATCCCATGGGTCCCAAATCTCCTGGTTCAAGGGCATCTTCCTACATCGAAAACATGCATGAGAAACCCAGAAGATGGTACACCGTGTGATTTTGAAAGGTTTCTAAAACGCACCTCATTTCTCATCTCCTTGTGCTCGGGTTCGCCATTCCAGGTACGTTACTAGCAATCTCCCTACTTGGAGAATCAGCACCTTTAACCTCCTGTTCCCTACAGGTTGCAATTTGTCCTGAGGATGAACGGGAAGAGGGGCAACCAATGAGAGACTAGATCTAGGTGTTGGGACAGGCACAGGTCACTCTATTTTCCCATCAGGAAGAAGAATTAACCACAGGCTCAGCCTGCCGCCCAGAAGCAGAATAGGGCCTGAGGCAATCCCGCGCTCTTACGGCCAGCTCCCAAAAAAGCGAGTTGAAAAATGGAGCCCAGGGACACTGCCATTCACAAACCCGCAGAGTTATAAATGATAACTCTCGTCCACAAATATATTGAGGGAAGGCAACGAAGAGGATTTGAAAGCAAGGCAGAATTGCAGGAAACAGGTTTCAGGAGGTAGATTCGAATCGCCTTTAAAGCACATGAAAAGTCGCAAAACGTCGACAATGATGCCCTTGGCCAAAAAGGGCGTATGCGTTTTTTCCTGAATATATTCAGGAAAAAACGCATACGCCCTTTTTGGCCAACCAAGCAACCTGGAAAGGCAAATCAGCGCTACAAAGTAGTCTCGCTTCCCATCGGTCAAAAGGGCCATGCTGCAAAAAGTGTCAAAACCAGAAATGCAGGATAGGCCATGGAGAAATGGCAGCCTTGCTACGCTGAGGGGCGGGATGTAAATTGCCAACAGCCACTCTGGAGAAGTGTACGGTGTGTCCTGAAACATCTAAAACACACAGCTTAGGGAGCATAGGGCACGTCCACTCATGGGCGTATAAATTGGGAAAATTAAAAATCAGCAAGACACAGGCACCCCAAAGTTTAGGGCTGCTCTGTTGACAAGAACCTCCACTTCATGACACCTTAAATATCCCAGGAAAGAGAAAAATGGATAAAGAAGTTGTGGTCCTTATGTACAATGGAATATCACGCAGACATGAAATCAATATCATAAGGCTAGAAGAAGCAAGATGAGTGGACTTAGGTACGATGATTCTAAGTGAAATAAGTAACACAGAAAAAGACACTTATCATAAGCTATCACTTATAGAGGGAATGTAAAAACCGCTACACTTGAACTGAGTTACAAAACAGAACAGAGTCACACGTTTAGAAAACACACTATGGCTGCTTAACGGGAAAGGTGAGGTGGGGTGATGCATAAAACAAGGGTTTCAAATTCGCTCACATACCGTTCCATACACCCAATATGTAATAGACAAGACCTACTCCTTGCTCAGTGAACTGGACACAACACCCCCTATTCACCGCACAAGAATATATCTGACTAGTAAGAATCGTAAAACCTATGTATTGATATCTCTCTGGAAGTGAGTCAAGTGGGTGTAAAGCCGCATAAGCACAGCCGTGAAAGGCCGCTAAACACCATTATAAAAATAAATTACTTTTAAAAACCCGTAAAACAAAGACAGTGAAAGAGAGAGAAATTCTTCCAAAATTCGGTCAGGGGCTGTGATGCAACCTGGATTGACCATATCTAGACACACAGCTGGATGAGACATAAGGGTGGACACTCTTGGGGCTGAGAGGTTGGGTGAGGTTGGGTGAGCAAACGCACAACCTTTAAAGTAATACTGCGTGGTACGCATCCCATGGGTCCCAAATCTCCAGGTTCAAGGGCATCTTCCTCCATCGAAAACATGCATGAGAAACCCAGAAGATGGTACACCGTGTGATTTTGAAAGGTTTCTAAAACGCACCTCATTTCTCATCTCCTTGTGCTCGGGTTCGCCATTCCAGGTACTTTACTAGCAATCTCCCTACTTGGAGAATCAGCACCTTTAACCTCCTGTTCCCTACAGGTTGCAATTTGTCCTGAGGATGAACGGGAAGAGGGGCAACCAATGAGAGACTAGATCTAGGTGTTGGGACAGGCACAGGTCACTCTATTTTCCCATCAGGAAGAAGAATTAACCACAGGCTCAGCCTGCCGCCCAGAAGCAGAATAGGGCCTGAGGCAATCCTGCGCTCTTGCGGCCAGCTCCCAAAAAAGCGAGTTGCAAAATGGAGCCCAGGGACACTGCCTTTCACAAACCCGCAGAGTTATAAATGATAACTCTCGTCCACAAATATATTGAGGGAAGGCAACGAAGAGGATTTGAAAGCAAGGCAGAATTGCAGGAAACAGGTTTCAGGAGGTAGATTCGAATCGCCTTTAAAGCACATGAAAAGTCGCAAAACGTCGACAATGATGCCCTTGGCCAAAAAGGGCGTATGCGTTTTTTCCTGAATATATTCAGGAAAAAACGCATACGCCCTTTTTGGCCAACCAAGCAACCTTGAAAGGCAAATCAGCGCTACAAAGTAGTCTCGCTTCCCATCGGTCAAAAGGGCCATGCTGCAAAAAGTGTCAAAACCAGAAATGCAGGACAGGCCATGGAGAAATGGCAGCCTTGCTACGCTGATGGGCGGGATGTAAATTGCCAACAGCCACTCTGAAGAAGTGTACGGTGTGTCCTGAAACATCTAAAACACACAGCTTAGGGAGCATAGGGCACGTCCACTCATGGGCGTATAAATTGGGAAAACTAAAAATCAGCAAGACACAGGCACCCCAAAGTTTAGGGCTGCTCTGTTGACAAGAACCTCCACTTCATGACACCTTAAATATCCCAGGAAAGAGAAAAATGGATAAAGAAGTTGTGGTCCTTATGTACAATGGAATATCACGCAGACATGAAATCAATATCATAAGGATAGAAGAAGCAAGATGAGTGGATTTAGGTACGACGATTCTAAGTGAAATAAGTCACACAGAAAAAGACACTTATCATAAGCTATCACTTATAGAGGGAATGTAAAAATCGCTACAGTTGAACTGAATTACAAAACAGAACAGAGTCACACGTTTAGAAAACACACTATGGCTGCTTAATGGGAAAGGTGAGGTGGGGTGATGCATTAAACAAGGATTTCAAATTCGCTCAGATACCGTTCCATACACCCAATATGTAATAGAAAAGACCGACTCATTGCTCAGTGAACTGGACTCAACACCCCCTATTCACCGCACAAGAATATATGTGACTAGTAAGAATCTTAAAACCTATGTATTGATATCTGTCTGGAAGTGAGTCAAGTGGGTGTAAAGCCACATAAGCACAGCCGTGAAAAGCAGCTAAACCCCATTATAAAAATAAATTACTTTTAAAAACCCGTAAAACAAAGACAGTGAAAGAGAGAGAAATTCTTACAAAACTCGTTCAGAGGCTGTGATGCAACCTGGATTGACCATATCTAGACCCACAGCTGGATGAGACATAAGGGTGGACAAACTTGGGGCTGAGAGGTTGGGTGAGGTTGGGTGAGCAAACACAGACCCTTTAAAGTAATACTGCGTGGTACCCATCCCATGGGTCCCAAATCTCCTGGTTCAAGGGCATCTTCCTACATCGAAAACATGCATGAGAAACCCAGAAGATGGTACACCGTGTGATTTTGAAAGGTTTCTAAAACGCACCTCATTTCTCATCTCCTTGTGTTCGGGTTCGCCATTCCAGCTACTTTACTAGCAATCTCCCTACTTGGAGAATCAGCACCTTTAACCTCCTGTTCCGTACAGGTTGCAATTTGTCCTAAGGATGAAAGGGAAGAGGTGCAACCAATGAGAGACTAGATCTAGGTGTTGGGACAGGCACAGGTCACTCTATTTTCCCATCAGGAAGAAGAATTAACCACAGGCTCAGCCTACCGCCGGGAACCAGAATAGGTCCTTAGGCAATCCCGTGCGTTTGCGGCCAGCTCCCAAAAAAGACAGTTGAAAAATGGAGCTCAGGGGCACTGCAATTCACAAACCTGCTGAGTTATAAATGATAACTCTCGTCCAAAAATATATTGAGGGAAGGCAACGAAGAGGATTTGAAAGCAAGGCAGAATTGCAGGAAACAGATTTCAGGAGGTAGATTCGAATCGCCTTTAAAGCACATTAAAGGTGGCAAAACGTCGACAATGATGACCTTGGCCAAAAAGAGCGTATGCGTTTTTTCCTGAATATATTCAGGAAAAAACGCATACGCTCTTTTTGGCCAACCAAACAACCTGGAAAGGCAAATCAGCGCTACAAAGTAGTCTCGCTTCCCATCGGTCAAAAGGGCCATGCTGCAAAAATTTTCAAAACCAGAAATGCAGGACAGGCCATGGAGAAATGGCAGCCTTGCTACGCTGATGGGAGGGATGTAAATTGCCAACAGCCACACTGGAGAAGTGTACGGTGTGTCCTGAAACTTCGAAAAAACACAGCTTAGGGAGCATAGGGCACGTCCACTCATGGTCGTATAAATTGGGAAAACTAAAAATCAGCAAGACACAGGCACCCCAATGATTAGGGCTGCTCTGTTCACAAGAACCTCCACTTCATGACACCTTAAATATCCCAGGAAAGAAAAAAATGGATAAAGAAGTTGTGGTCCTTATGTAAAATGGAATATCACTCAGACATGAAATAAATGTCATAAGGCTAGTAGAAGCAAGATGAGTGGATTTAGGAACGACGATTCTAAGTGAACTAAGTCACACAGAAAAAGACACTTATCATAAGCTATCACTTATAGAGGGAATGTAAAAACCGCTACACTTGAGCTGAATTACAAAACAGAACAGAGTCACACGTTTAGAAAACACACTATGGCTGCTTAACGGGAAAGGTGAGGTGGGGTGATGCATAAAACAAGGGTTTCAAATTCGCTCACATACCGTTCCATACACCCAATATGTAATAGACAAGACCTACTCCTTGCTCAGTGAACTGGACACAACACCCCCTATTCACCGCACAAGAATATATCTGACTAGTAAGAATCGTAAAACCTATGTATTGATATCTCTCTGGAAGTGAGTCAAGTGGGTGTAAAGCCGCATCAACACAGCCGTGAAAGGCCGCTAAACCCCATTATAAAAATAAATTACTTTTAAAAACCCGTAAAACAAAGACAGTGAAAGAGAGAGAAATTCTTCCAAAATTCGGTCAGGGGCTGTGATGCAACCTGGATTGACCATATCTAGACACACAGCTGGATGAGACATAAGGGTGGACACTCTTGGGGCTGAGAGGTTGGGTGAGGTTGGGTGAGCAAACGCACAACCTTTAAAGTAATACTGCGTGGTACGCATCCCATGGGTCCCAAATCTCCAGGTTCAAGGGCATCTTCCTCCATCGAAAACATACATGAGAAACCCAGAAGATGGTACACCGTGTGATTTTGAAAGGTTTCTAAAACGCACCTCATTTCTCATCTCCTTGTGCTCGGGTTCGCCATTCCAGGTACTTTACTAGCAATCTCCCTACTTGGAGAATCAGCACCTTTAACCTCCTGTTCCCTACAGGTTGCAATTTGTCCTGAGGATGAACGGGAAGAGGGGCAACCAATGAGAGACTAGATCTAGGTGTTGGGACAGGCACAGGTCACTCTATTTTCCCATCAGGAAGAAGAATTAACCACAGGCTCAGCCTGCCGCCCAGAAGCAGAATAGGGCCTGAGGCAATCCTGCGCTCTTGCGGCCAGCTCCCAAAAAAGCGAGTTGCAAAATGGAGCCCAGGGACACTGCCTTTCACAAACCCGCAGAGTTATAAATGATAACTCTCGTCCACAAATATATTGAGGGAAGGCAACGAAGAGGATTTGAAAGCAAGGCAGAATTGCAGGAAACAGGTTTCAGGAGGTAGATTCGAATCGCCTTTAAAGCACATGAAAAGTCGCAAAACGTCGACAATGATGCCCTTGGCCAAAAAGGGCGTATGCGTTTTTTCCTGAATATATTCAGGAAAAAACGCATACGCCCTTTTTGGCCAACCAAGCAACCTTGAAAGGCAAATCAGCGCTACAAAGTAGTCTCGCTTCCCATCGGTCAAAAGGGCCATGCTGCAAAAAGTGTCAAAACCAGAAATGCAGGACAGGCCATGGAGAAATGGCAGCCTTGCTACGCTGATGGGCGGGATGTAAATTGCCAACAGCCACTCTGAAGAAGTGTACGGTGTGTCCTGAAACATCTAAAACACACAGCTTAGGGAGCATAGGGCACGTCCTCTCATGGGCGTATAAATTGGGAAAACTAAAAATCAGCAAGACACAGGCACCCCAAAGTTTAGGGCTGCTCTGTTGACAAGAACCTCCACTTCATGACACCTTAAATATCCCAGGAAAGAGAAAAATGGATAAAGAAGTTGTGGTCCTTATGTACAATGGAATATCACGCAGACATGAAATCAATATCATAAGGCTAGAAGAAGCAAGATGAGTGGACTTAGGTACGATGATTCTAAGTGAAATAAGTCACACAGAAAAAGACACTTATCATAAGCTATCACTTATAGAGGGAATGTAAAAACCGCTACACTTGAACTGAGTTACAAAACAGAACAGAGTCACACGTTTAGAAAACACACTATGGCTGCTTAACGGGAAAGGTGAGGTGGGGTGATGCATAAAACAAGGGTTTCAAATTGGCTCAGATACCGTTCCATACACCCAATATGTAATAGAAAAGACCGACTCATTGCTCAGTGAACTGGACTCAACACCCCCTATTCACCGCACAAGAATATATGTGACTAGTAAGAATCTTAAAACCTATGTATTGATATCTGTCTGGAAGTGAGTCAAGTGGGTGTAAAGCCGCATAAACACAGCCGTGAAAAGCAGCTAAACCCCATTATAAAAATAAATTACTTTTAAAAACCCGTAAAACAAAGACAGTGAAAGAGAGAGAAATTCTTACAAAATTCGTTCAGAGGCTGTGATGCAACCTGGATTGAACATATCTAGACCCACAGCTGGATGAGACATAAGGGTGGACACACTTGGGGCTGAGAGGTTGGGTGAGGTTGGGTGAGCAAACACAGACCCTTTAAAGTAATACTGCATGGTACCCATCCCATGGGTCCCAAATCTCCAGGTTCAAGGGCATCTTCCTACATCGAAAACATGCATGAGAAACCCAGAAGATGGAACACCGTGTGATTTTGAAAGGTTTCTAAAACGCACCTCATTTCTCATCTCCTTGTGCTCGGGTTCGCCATTCCAGGTACGTTACTAGCAATCTCCCTACTTGGAGAATCAGCACCTTTAACCTCCTGTTCCCTACAGGTTGCAATTTGTCCTGAGGATGAACGGGAAGAGGGGCAACCAATGAGAGACTAGATCTAGGTGTTGGGACAGGCACAGGTCACTCTATTTTCCCATCAGGAAGAAGAATTAACCACAGGCTCAGCCTGCCGCCCAGAAGCAGAATAGGGCCTGAGGCAATCCCGCGCTCTTACGGCCAGCTCCCAAAAAAGCGAGTTGAAAAATGGAGCCCAGGGACACTGCCATTCACAAACCCGCAGAGTTATAAATGATAACTCTCGTCCACAAATATATTGAGGGAAGACAACGAAGAGGATTTGAAAGCAAGGCAGAATTGCAGGAAACAGGTTTCAGGAGGTAGATTCGAATCGCCTTTAAAGCACATGAAAAGTCGCAAAACGTCGACAATGATGCCCTTGGCCAAAAAGGGCGTATGCGTTTTTTCCTGAATATATTCAGGAAAAAACGCATACGCCCTTTTTGGCCAACCAAGCAACCTGGAAAGGCAAATCAGCGCTACAAAGTAGTCTCGCTTCCCATCGGTCAAAAGGGCCATGCTGCAAAAAGTGTCAAAACCAGAAATGCAGGACAGGCCATGGAGAAATGGCAGCCTTGCTACGCTGAGGGGCGGGATGTAAATTGCCAACAGCCACTCTGAAGAAGTGTACGGTGTGTCCTGAAACATCTAAAACACACAGCTTAGGGAGCATAGGGCACGTCCACTCATGGGCGTATAAATTGGGAAAACTAAAAATCAGCAAGACACAGGCACCCCAAAGTTTAGGGCTGCTCTGTTGACAAGAACCTCCACTTCATGACACCTTAAATATCCCAGGAAAGAGAAAAATGGATAAAGAAGTTGTGGTCCTTATGTACAATGGAATATCACGCAGACATGAAATCAATATCATAAGGCTAGAAGAAGCAAGATGAGTGGACTTAGGTACGATGATTCTAAGTGAAATAAGTAACACAGAAAAAGACACTTATCATAAGCTATCACTTATAGAGGGAATGTAAAAACCGCTACACTTGAACTGAGTTACAAAACAGAACAGAGTCACACGTTTAGAAAACACACTATGGCTGCTTAACGGGAAAGGTGAGGTGGGGTGATGCATAAAACAAGGGTTTCAAATTCGCTCAGATACCGTTCCATACACCCAATATGTAATAGAAAAGACCGACTCATTGCTCAGTGAACTGGACTCAACACCCCCTATTCACCGCACAAGAATATATGTGACTAGTAAGAATCTTAAAACCTATGTATTGATATCTGTCTGGAAGTGAGTCAGGTGGGTGTAAAGCCACATAAGCACAGCCGTGAAAAGCAGCTAAACCCCATTATAAAAATAAATTACTTTTAAAAACCCGTAAAACAAAGACAGTGAAAGAGAGAGAAATTCTTACAAAACTCGTTCAGAGGCTGTGATGCAACCTGGATTGACCATATCTAGACCCACAGCTGGATGAGACATAAGGGTGGACACACTTGGGGCTGAGAGGTTGGGTGAGGTTGGGTGAGCAAACACAGACCCTTTAAAGTAATACTGCGTGGTACCCATCCCATGGGTCCCAAATCTCCAGGTTCAAGGGCATCTTCCTACATCGAAAACATGCATGAGAAACCCAGAAGATGGTACACCGTGTGATTTTGAAAGGTTTCTAAAACGCACCTCATTTCTCATCTCCTTGTGCTCGGGTTCGCCATTCCAGGTACGTTACTAGCAATCTCCCTACTTGGAGAATCAGCACCTTTAACCTCCTGTTCCCTACAGGTTGCAATTTGTCCTGAGGATGAACGGGAAGAGGGGCAACCAATGAGAGACTAGATCTAGGTGTTGGGACAGGCACAGGTCACTCTATTTTCCCATCAGGAAGAAGAATTAACCACAGGCTCAGCCTGCCGCCCAGAAGCAGAATAGGGCCTGAGGCAATCCCGCGCTCTTACGGCCAGCTCCCAAAAAAGCGAGTTGAAAAATAGAGCCCAGGGACACTGCCATTCACAAACCCGCAGAGTTATAAATGATAACTCTCGTCCACAAATATATTGAGGGAAGGCAACGAAGAGGATTTGAAAGCAAGGCAGAATTGCAGGAAACAGGTTTCAGGAGGTAGATTCGAATCGCCTTTAAAGCACATGAAAAGTCGCAAAACGTCGACAATGATGCCCTTGGCCAAAAAGGGCGTATGCGTTTTTTCCTGAATATATTCAGGAAAAAACGCATACGCCCTTTTTGGCCAACCAAGCAACCTGGAAAGGCAAATCAGCGCTACAAAGTAGTCTCACTTCCCATCGGTCAAAAGGGCCATGCTGCAAAAAGTGTCAAAACCAGAAATGCAGGATAGGCCATGGAGAAATGGCAGCCTTGCTATGCTGAGGGGCGGGATGTAAATTGCCAACAGCCACTCTGGAGAAGTGTACGGTGTGTCCTGAAACGTCTAAAACACACAGCTTAGGGAGCATAGGGCACGTCCACTCATGGGCGTATAAATTGGGAAAACTAAAAATCAGCAAGACACAGGCACCCCAAAGTTTAGGGCTGCTCTGTTGACAAGAACCTCCACTTCATGACACCTTAAATATCCCAGGAAAGAGAAAAATGGATAAAGAAGTTGTGGTCCTTATGTACAATGGAATATCACGCAGACATGAAATCAATATCATAAGGCTAGAAGAAGCAAGATGAGTGGACTTAGGTACGATGATTCTAAGTGAAATAAGTAACACAGAAAAAGACACTTATCATAAGCTATCACTTATAGAGGGAATGTAAAAACCGCTACACTTGAACTGAGTTACAAAACAGAACAGAGTCACACGTTTAGAAAACACACTATGGCTGCTTAACGGGAAAGGTGAGGTGGGGTGATGCATAAAACAAGGGTTTCAAATTGGCTCAGATAGCGTTCCATACACCCAATATGTAATAGAAAAGACCGACTCCTTGCTCAGTGAACTGGACTCAACACCCCCTATTCACCGCACAAGAATATATGTGACTAGTAAGAATCTTAAAACCTATGTATTGATATCTGTCTGGAAGTGAGTCAAGTGGGTGTAAAGCCACATAAGCACAGCCGTGAAAAGCAGCTAAACCCCATTATAAAAATAAATTACTTTTAAAAACCCGTAAAACAAAGACAGTGAAAGAGAGAGAAATTCTTACAAAACTCGTTCAGAGGCTGTGATGCAACCTGGATTGACCATATCTAGACCCACAGCTGGATGAGACATAAGGGTGGACACACTTGGGGCTGAGAGGTTGGGTGAGGTTGGGTGAGCAAACACAGACCCTTTAAAGTAATACTGCGTGGTACCCATCCCATGGGTCCCAAATCTCCTGGTTCAAGGGCATCTTCCTACATCGAAAACATGCATGAGAAACCCAGAAGATGGTACACCGTGTGATTTTGAAAGGTTTCTAAAACGCACCTCATTTCTCATCTCCTTGTGTTCGGGTTCGCCATTCCAGCTACTTTACTAGCAATCTCCCTACTTGGAGAATCAGCACCTTTAACCTCCTGTTCCGTACAGGTTGCAATTTGTCCTAAGGATGAAAGGGAAGAGGTGCAACCAATGAGAGACTAGATCTAGGTGTTGGGACAGGCACAGGTCACTCTATTTTCCCATCAGGAAGAAGAATTAACCACAGGCTCAGCCTACCGCCGGGAACCAGAATAGGTCCTTAGGCAATCCCGTGCGTTTGCGGCCAGCTCCCAAAAAAGACAGTTGAAAAATGGAGCTCAGGGGCACTGCAATTCACAAACCTGCTGAGTTATAAATGATAACTCTCGTCCAAAAATATATTGAGGGAAGGCAACGAAGAGGATTTGAAAGCAAGGCAGAATTGCAGGAAACAGATTTCAGGAGGTAGATTCGAATCGCCTTTAAAGCACATTAAAGGTGGCAAAACGTCGACAATGATGACCTTGGCCAAAAAGAGCGTATGCGTTTTTTCCTGAATATATTCAGGAAAAAACGCATACGCTCTTTTTGGCCAACCAAACAACCTGGAAAGGCAAATCAGCGCTACAAAGTAGTCTCGCTTCCCATCGGTCAAAAGGGCCATGCTGCAAAAATTTTCAAAACCAGAAATGCAGGACAGGCCATGGAGAAATGGCAGCCTTGCTACGCTGATGGGAGGGATGTAAATTGCCAACAGCCACACTGGAGAAGTGTACGGTGTGTCCTGAAACTTCGAAAAAACACAGCTTAGGGAGCATAGGGCACGTCCACTCATGGTCGTATAAATTGGGAAAACTAAAAATCAGCAAGACACAGGCACCCCAATGATTAGGGCTGCTCTGTTCACAAGAACCTCCACTTCATGACACCTTAAATATCCCAGGAAAGAAAAAAATGGATAAAGAAGTTGTGGTCCTTATGTAAAATGGAATATCACTCAGACATGAAATAAATGTCATAAGGCTAGTAGAAGCAAGATGAGTGGATTTAGGAACGACGATTCTAAGTGAACTAAGTCACACAGAAAAAGACACTTATCATAAGCTATCACTTATAGAGGGAATGTAAAAACCGCTACACTTGAGCTGAATTACAAAACAGAACAGAGTCACACGTTTAGAAAACACACTATGGCTGCTTAACGGGAAAGGTGAGGTGGGGTGATGCATAAAACAAGGGTTTCAAATTCGCTCACATACCGTTCCATACACCCAATATGTAATAGACAAGACCTACTCCTTGCTCAGTGAACTGGACACAACACCCCCTATTCACCGCACAAGAATATATCTGACTAGTAAGAATCGTAAAACCTATGTATTGATATCTCTCTGGAAGTGAGTCAAGTGGGTGTAAAGCCGCATCAACACAGCCGTGAAAGGCCGCTAAACCCCATTATAAAAATAAATTACTTTTAAAAACCCGTAAAACAAAGACAGTGAAAGAGAGAGAAATTCTTCCAAAATTCGGTCAGGGGCTGTGATGCAACCTGGATTGACCATATCTAGACACACAGCTGGATGAGACATAAGGGTGGACACTCTTGGGGCTGAGAGGTTGGGTGAGGTTGGGTGAGCAAACGCACAACCTTTAAAGTAATACTGCGTGGTACGCATCCCATGGGTCCCAAATCTCCAGGTTCAAGGGCATCTTCCTCCATCGAAAACATACATGAGAAACCCAGAAGATGGTACACCGTGTGATTTTGAAAGGTTTCTAAAACGCACCTCATTTCTCATCTCCTTGTGCTCGGGTTCGCCATTCCAGGTACTTTACTAGCAATCTCCCTACTTGGAGAATCAGCACCTTTAACCTCCTGTTCCCTACAGGTTGCAATTTGTCCTGAGGATGAACGGGAAGAGGGGCAACCAATGAGAGACTAGATCTAGGTGTTGGGACAGGCACAGGTCACTCTATTTTCCCATCAGGAAGAAGAATTAACCACAGGCTCAGCCTGCCGCCCAGAAGCAGAATAGGGCCTGAGGCAATCCTGCGCTCTTGCGGCCAGCTCCCAAAAAAGCGAGTTGCAAAATGGAGCCCAGGGACACTGCCTTTCACAAACCCGCAGAGTTATAAATGATAACTCTCGTCCACAAATATATTGAGGGAAGGCAACGAAGAGGATTTGAAAGCAAGGCAGAATTGCAGGAAACAGGTTTCAGGAGGTAGATTCGAATCGCCTTTAAAGCACATGAAAAGTCGCAAAACGTCGACAATGATGCCCTTGGCCAAAAAGGGCGTATGCGTTTTTTCCTGAATATATTCAGGAAAAAACGCATACGCCCTTTTTGGCCAACCAAGCAACCTTGAAAGGCAAATCAGCGCTACAAAGTAGTCTCGCTTCCCATCGGTCAAAAGGGCCATGCTGCAAAAAGTGTCAAAACCAGAAATGCAGGACAGGCCATGGAGAAATGGCAGCCTTGCTACGCTGATGGGCGGGATGTAAATTGCCAACAGCCACTCTGAAGAAGTGTACGGTGTGTCCTGAAACATCTAAAACACACAGCTTAGGGAGCATAGGGCACGTCCTCTCATGGGCGTATAAATTGGGAAAACTAAAAATCAGCAAGACACAGGCACCCCAAAGTTTAGGGCTGCTCTGTTGACAAGAACCTCCACTTCATGACACCTTAAATATCCCAGGAAAGAGAAAAATGGATAAAGAAGTTGTGGTCCTTATGTACAATGGAATATCACGCAGACATGAAATCAATATCATAAGGCTAGAAGAAGCAAGATGAGTGGACTTAGGTACGATGATTCTAAGTGAAATAAGTCACACAGAAAAAGACACTTATCATAAGCTATCACTTATAGAGGGAATGTAAAAACCGCTACACTTGAACTGAGTTACAAAACAGAACAGAGTCACACGTTTAGAAAACACACTATGGCTGCTTAACGGGAAAGGTGAGGTGGGGTGATGCATAAAACAAGGGTTTCAAATTGGCTCAGATACCGTTCCATACACCCAATATGTAATAGAAAAGACCGACTCATTGCTCAGTGAACTGGACTCAACACCCCCTATTCACCGCACAAGAATATATGTGACTAGTAAGAATCTTAAAACCTATGTATTGATATCTGTCTGGAAGTGAGTCAAGTGGGTGTAAAGCCGCATAAACACAGCCGTGAAAAGCAGCTAAACCCCATTATAAAAATAAATTACTTTTAAAAACCCGTAAAACAAAGACAGTGAAAGAGAGAGAAATTCTTACAAAATTCGTTCAGAGGCTGTGATGCAACCTGGATTGAACATATCTAGACCCACAGCTGGATGAGACATAAGGGTGGACACACTTGGGGCTGAGAGGTTGGGTGAGGTTGGGTGAGCAAACACAGACCCTTTAAAGTAATACTGCATGGTACCCATCCCATGGGTCCCAAATCTCCAGGTTCAAGGGCATCTTCCTACATCGAAAACATGCATGAGAAACCCAGAAGATGGAACACCGTGTGATTTTGAAAGGTTTCTAAAACGCACCTCATTTCTCATCTCCTTGTGCTCGGGTTCGCCATTCCAGGTACGTTACTAGCAATCTCCCTACTTGGAGAATCAGCACCTTTAACCTCCTGTTCCCTACAGGTTGCAATTTGTCCTGAGGATGAACGGGAAGAGGGGCAACCAATGAGAGACTAGATCTAGGTGTTGGGACAGGCACAGGTCACTCTATTTTCCCATCAGGAAGAAGAATTAACCACAGGCTCAGCCTGCCGCCCAGAAGCAGAATAGGGCCTGAGGCAATCCCGCGCTCTTACGGCCAGCTCCCAAAAAAGCGAGTTGAAAAATGGAGCCCAGGGACACTGCCATTCACAAACCCGCAGAGTTATAAATGATAACTCTCGTCCACAAATATATTGAGGGAAGACAACGAAGAGGATTTGAAAGCAAGGCAGAATTGCAGGAAACAGGTTTCAGGAGGTAGATTCGAATCGCCTTTAAAGCACATGAAAAGTCGCAAAACGTCGACAATGATGCCCTTGGCCAAAAAGGGCGTATGCGTTTTTTCCTGAATATATTCAGGAAAAAACGCATACGCCCTTTTTGGCCAACCAAGCAACCTGGAAAGGCAAATCAGCGCTACAAAGTAGTCTCGCTTCCCATCGGTCAAAAGGGCCATGCTGCAAAAAGTGTCAAAACCAGAAATGCAGGACAGGCCATGGAGAAATGGCAGCCTTGCTACGCTGAGGGGCGGGATGTAAATTGCCAACAGCCACTCTGAAGAAGTGTACGGTGTGTCCTGAAACATCTAAAACACACAGCTTAGGGAGCATAGGGCACGTCCACTCATGGGCGTATAAATTGGGAAAACTAAAAATCAGCAAGACACAGGCACCCCAAAGTTTAGGGCTGCTCTGTTGACAAGAACCTCCACTTCATGACACCTTAAATATCCCAGGAAAGAGAAAAATGGATAAAGAAGTTGTGGTCCTTATGTACAATGGAATATCACGCAGACATGAAATCAATATCATAAGGCTAGAAGAAGCAAGATGAGTGGACTTAGGTACGATGATTCTAAGTGAAATAAGTAACACAGAAAAAGACACTTATCATAAGCTATCACTTATAGAGGGAATGTAAAAACCGCTACACTTGAACTGAGTTACAAAACAGAACAGAGTCACACGTTTAGAAAACACACTATGGCTGCTTAACGGGAAAGGTGAGGTGGGGTGATGCATAAAACAAGGGTTTCAAATTCGCTCAGATACCGTTCCATACACCCAATATGTAATAGAAAAGACCGACTCATTGCTCAGTGAACTGGACTCAACACCCCCTATTCACCGCACAAGAATATATGTGACTAGTAAGAATCTTAAAACCTATGTATTGATATCTGTCTGGAAGTGAGTCAGGTGGGTGTAAAGCCACATAAGCACAGCCGTGAAAAGCAGCTAAACCCCATTATAAAAATAAATTACTTTTAAAAACCCGTAAAACAAAGACAGTGAAAGAGAGAGAAATTCTTACAAAACTCGTTCAGAGGCTGTGATGCAACCTGGATTGACCATATCTAGACCCACAGCTGGATGAGACATAAGGGTGGACACACTTGGGGCTGAGAGGTTGGGTGAGGTTGGGTGAGCAAACACAGACCCTTTAAAGTAATACTGCGTGGTACCCATCCCATGGGTCCCAAATCTCCAGGTTCAAGGGCATCTTCCTACATCGAAAACATGCATGAGAAACCCAGAAGATGGTACACCGTGTGATTTTGAAAGGTTTCTAAAACGCACCTCATTTCTCATCTCCTTGTGCTCGGGTTCGCCATTCCAGGTACGTTACTAGCAATCTCCCTACTTGGAGAATCAGCACCTTTAACCTCCTGTTCCCTACAGGTTGCAATTTGTCCTGAGGATGAACGGGAAGAGGGGCAACCAATGAGAGACTAGATCTAGGTGTTGGGACAGGCACAGGTCACTCTATTTTCCCATCAGGAAGAAGAATTAACCACAGGCTCAGCCTGCCGCCCAGAAGCAGAATAGGGCCTGAGGCAATCCCGCGCTCTTACGGCCAGCTCCCAAAAAAGCGAGTTGAAAAATAGAGCCCAGGGACACTGCCATTCACAAACCCGCAGAGTTATAAATGATAACTCTCGTCCACAAATATATTGAGGGAAGGCAACGAAGAGGATTTGAAAGCAAGGCAGAATTGCAGGAAACAGGTTTCAGGAGGTAGATTCGAATCGCCTTTAAAGCACATGAAAAGTCGCAAAACGTCGACAATGATGCCCTTGGCCAAAAAGGGCGTATGCGTTTTTTCCTGAATATATTCAGGAAAAAACGCATACGCCCTTTTTGGCCAACCAAGCAACCTGGAAAGGCAAATCAGCGCTACAAAGTAGTCTCACTTCCCATCGGTCAAAAGGGCCATGCTGCAAAAAGTGTCAAAACCAGAAATGCAGGATAGGCCATGGAGAAATGGCAGCCTTGCTATGCTGAGGGGCGGGATGTAAATTGCCAACAGCCACTCTGGAGAAGTGTACGGTGTGTCCTGAAACGTCTAAAACACACAGCTTAGGGAGCATAGGGCACGTCCACTCATGGGCGTATAAATTGGGAAAACTAAAAATCAGCAAGACACAGGCACCCCAAAGTTTAGGGCTGCTCTGTTGACAAGAACCTCCACTTCATGACACCTTAAATATCCCAGGAAAGAGAAAAATGGATAAAGAAGTTGTGGTCCTTATGTACAATGGAATATCACGCAGACATGAAATCAATATCATAAGGCTAGAAGAAGCAAGATGAGTGGACTTAGGTACGATGATTCTAAGTGAAATAAGTAACACAGAAAAAGACACTTATCATAAGCTATCACTTATAGAGGGAATGTAAAAACCGCTACACTTGAACTGAGTTACAAAACAGAACAGAGTCACACGTTTAGAAAACACACTATGGCTGCTTAACGGGAAAGGTGAGGTGGGGTGATGCATAAAACAAGGGTTTCAAATTGGCTCAGATAGCGTTCCATACACCCAATATGTAATAGAAAAGACCGACTCCTTGCTCAGTGAACTGGACTCAACACCCCCTATTCACCGCACAAGAATATATGTGACTAGTAAGAATCTTAAAACCTATGTATTGATATCTGTCTGGAAGTGAGTCAAGTGGGTGTAAAGCCACATAAGCACAGCCGTGAAAAGCAGCTAAACCCCATTATAAAAATAAATTACTTTTAAAAACCCGTAAAACAAAGACAGTGAAAGAGAGAGAAATTCTTACAAAACTCGTTCAGAGGCTGTGATGCAACCTGGATTGACCATATCTAGACCCACAGCTGGATGAGACATAAGGGTGGACACACTTGGGGCTGAGAGGTTGGGTGAGGTTGGGTGAGCAAACACAGACCCTTTAAAGTAATACTGCGTGGTACCCATCCCATGGGTCCCAAATCTCCAGGTTCAAGGGCATCTTCCTACATCGAAAACATGCATGAGAAACCCAGAAGATGGTACACCGTGTGATTTTGAAAGGTTTCTAAAACGCACCTCATTTCTCATCTCCTTGTGCTCGGGTTCGCCATTCCAGGTACGTTACTAGCAATCTCCCTACTTGGAGAATCAGCACCTTTAACCTCCTGTTCCCTACAGGTTGCAATTTGTCCTGAGGATGAACGGGAAGAGGGGCAACCAATGAGAGACTAGATCTAGGTGTTGGGACAGGCACAGGTCACTCTAATTTCCCATCAGGAAGAAGAATTAACCACAGGCTCAGCCTGCCGCCCAGAAGCAGAATAGGGCCTGAGGCAATCCCGCGCTCTTACGGCCAGCTCCCAAAAAAGCGAGTTGAAAAATGGAGCCCAGGGACACTGCCATTCACAAACCCGCAGAGTTATAAATGATAACTCTCGTCCACAAATATATTGAGGGAAGGCAACGAAGAGGATTTGAAAGCAAGGCAGAATTGCAGGAAACAGGTTTCAGGAGGTAGATTCGAATCGCCTTTAAAGCACATGAAAAGTCGCAAAACGTCGACAATGATGCCCTTGGCCAAAAAGGGCGTATGCGTTTTTTCCTGAATATATTCAGGAAAAAACGCATACGCCCTTTTTGGCCAACCAAGCAACCTGGAAAGGCAAATCAGCGCTACAAAGTAGTCTCGCTTCCCATCGGTCAAAAGGGCCATGCTGCAAAAAGTGTCAAAACCAGAAATGCAGGATAGGCCATGGAGAAATGGCAGCCTTGCTACGCTGAGGGGCGGGATGTAAATTGCCAACAGCCACTCTGAAGAAGTGTACGGTGTGTCCTGAAACATCTAAAACACACAGCTTAGGGAGCATAGGGCACGTCCACTCATGGGCGTATAAATTGGGAAAACTAAAAATCAGCAAGACACAGGCACCCCAAAGTTTAGGGCTGCTCTGTTGACAAGAACCTCCACTTCATGACACCTTAAATATCCCAGGAAAGAGAAAAATGGATAAAGAAGTTGTGGTCCTTATGTACAATGGAATATCACGCAGACATGAAATCAATATCATAAGGCTAGAAGAAGCAAGATGAGTGGACTTAGGTACGATGATTCTAAGTGAAATAAGTAACACAGAAAAAGACACTTATCATAAGCTATCACTTATAGAGGGAATGTAAAAACCGCTACACTTGAACTGAGTTACAAAACAGAACAGAGTCACACGTTTAGAAAACACACTATGGCTGCTTAACGGGAAAGGTGAGGTGGGGTGATGCATAAAACAAGGGTTTCAAATTCGCTCAGATACCGTTCCATACACCCAATATGTAATAGAAAAGACCGACTCATTGCTCAGTGAACTGGACTCAACACTCCCTATTCACCGCACAAGAATATATGTGACTAGTAAGAATCTTAAAACCTATGTATTGATATCTGTCTGGAAGTGAGTCAAGTGGGTGTAAAGCCGCATAAACACAGCCGTGAAAAGCAGCTAAACCCCATTATAAAAATAAATTACTTTTAAAAACCCGTAAAACAAAGACAGTGAAAGAGAGAGAAATTCTTACAAAATTCGTTCAGAGGCTGTGATGCAACCTGGATTGACCATATCTAGACCCAAAGCTGGATGAGTCATAAGGGTGGACACACTTGCGGCTGAGAGGTTGGGTGAGGTTGGGTGAGCAAACACAGACCCTTTAAAGTAATACTGCGTGGTACCCATCCAATGGGTCCCAAATCTCCAGGTTCAAGGGCATCTTCCTACATCGAAAACATGCATGAGAAACCCAGAAGATGGTACACCGTGTGATTTTGAAAGGTTTCTAAAACGCACCTCATTTCTCATCTCCTTGTGTTCGGGTTCGCCATTCCAGCTACTTTACTAGCAATCTCCCTACTTGGAGAATCAGCACCTTTAACCTCCTGTTCCGTACAGGTTGCAATTTGTCCTAAGGATGAAAGGGAAGAGGGGCAACCAATGAGAGACTAGATCTAGGTTTTGGGACAGGCACAGGTCACTCTATTTTCCCATCAGGAAGAAGAATTAACCACAGGCTCAGCCTACCGCCGGGAACCAGAATAGGTCCTTAGGCAATCCCGTGCGTTTGCGGCCAGCTCCCAAAAAAGACAGTTGAAAAATGGAGCTCAGGGGCACTGCAATTCACAAACCTGCTGAGTTATAAATGATAACTCTCGTCCAAAAATATATTGAGGGAAGGCAACGAAGAGGATTTGAAAGCAAGGCAGAATTGCAGGAAACAGATTTCAGGAGGTAGATTCGAATCGCCTTTAAAGCACATGAAAGGTGGCAAAACGTCGACAATGATGACCTTGGCCAAAAAGAGCGTATGCGTTTTTTCCTGAATATATTCAGGAAAAAACGCATACGCTCTTTTTGGCCAACCAAACAACCTGGAAAGGCAAATCAGCGCTACAAAGTAGTCTCGCTTCCCATCGGTCAAAAGGGCCATGCTGCAAAAATTTTCAAAACCAGAAATGCAGGACAGGCCATGGAGAAATGGCAGCCTTGCTACGCTGATGGGAGGGATGTAAATTGCCAACAGCCACACTGGAGAAGTGTACGGTGTGTCCTGAAACTTCGAAAAAACACAGCTTAGGGAGCATAGGGCACGTCCACTCATGGTCGTATAAATTGGGAAAACTAAAAATCAGCAAGACATAGGCACCCCAATGATTAGGGCTGCTCTGTTCACAAGAACCTCCACTTCATGACACCTTAAATATCCCAGGAAAGAAAAAAATGGATAAAGAAGTTGTGGTCCTTATGTAAAATGGAATATCACTCAGACATGAAATAAATGTCATAAGGCTAGTAGAAGCAAGATGAGTGGATTTAGGAACGACGATTCTAAGTGAACTAAGTCACACAGAAAAAGACACTTATCATAAGCTATCACTTATAGAGGGAATGTAAAAACCGCTACACTTGAGCTGAATTACAAAACAGAACAGAGTCACACGTTTAGAAAACACACTATGGCTGCTTAACGGGAAAGGTGAGGTGGGGTGATGCATAAAACAAGGGTTTCAAATTCGCTCACATACCGTTCCATACACCCAATATGTAATAGACAAGACCTACTCCTTGCTCAGTGAACTGGACACAACACCCCCTATTCACCGCACAAGAATATATCTGACTAGTAAGAATCGTAAAACCTATGTATTGATATCTCTCTGGAAGTGAGTCAAGTGGGTGTAAAGCCGCATCAACACAGCCGTGAAAGGCCGCTAAACACCATTATAAAAATAAATTACTTTTAAAAACCCGTAAAACAAAGACAGTGAAAGAGAGAGAAATTCTTCCAAAATTCGGTCAGGGGCTGTGATGCAACCTGGATTGACCATATCTAGACACACAGCTGGATGAGACATAAGGGTGGACACTCTTGGGGCTGAGAGGTTGGGTGAGGTTGGGTGAGCAAACGCACAACCTTTAAAGTAATACTGCGTGGTACGCATCCCATGGGTCCCAAATCTCCAGGTTCAAGGGCATCTTCCTCCATCGAAAACATACATGAGAAACCCAGAAGATGGTACACCGTGTGATTTTGAAAGGTTTCTAAAACGCACCTCATTTCTCATCTCCTTGTGCTCGGGTTCGCCATTCCAGGTACTTTACTAGCAATCTCCCTACTTGGAGAATCAGCACCTTTAACCTCCTGTTCCCTACAGGTTGCAATTTGTCCTGAGGATGAACGGGAAGAGGGGCAACCAATGAGAGACTAGATCTAGGTGTTGGGACAGGCACAGGTCACTCTATTTTCCCATCAGGAAGAAGAATTAACCACATGCTCAGCCTGCCGCCCAGAAGCAGAATAGGGCCTGAGGCAATCCTGCGCTCTTGCGGCCAGCTCCCAAAAAAGCGAGTTGCAAAATGGAGCCCAGGGACACTGCCTTTCACAAACCCGCAGAGTTATAAATGATAACTCTCGTCCACAAATATATTGAGGGAAGGCAACGAAGAGGATTTGAAAGCAAGGCAGAATTGCAGGAAACAGGTTTCAGGAGGTAGATTCGAATCGCCTTTAAAGCACATGAAAAGTCGCAAAACGTCGACAATGATGCCCTTGGCCAAAAAGGGCGTATGCGTTTTTTCCTGAATATATTCAGGAAAAAACGCATACGCCCTTTTTGGCCAACCAAGCAACCTTGAAAGGCAAATCAGCGCTACAAAGTAGTCTCGCTTCCCATCGGTCAAAAGGGCCATGCTGCAAAAAGTGTCAAAACCAGAAATGCAGGACAGGCCATGGAGAAATGGCAGCCTTGCTACGCTGATGGGCGGGATGTAAATTGCCAACAGCCACTCTGAAGAAGTGTACGGTGTGTCCTGAAACATCTAAAACACACAGCTTAGGGAGCATAGGGCACGTCCACTCATGGGCGTATAAATTGGGAAAACTAAAATTCAGCAAGACACAGGCACCCCAAAGTTTAGGGCTGCTCTGTTGACAAGAACCTCCACTTCATGACACCTTAAATATCCCAGGAAAGAGAAAAATGGATAAAGAAGTTGTGGTCCTTATGTACAATGGAATATCACGCAGACATGAAATCAATATCATAAGGCTAGAAGAAGCAAGATGAGTGGACTTAGGTACGATGATTCTAAGTGAAATAAGTCACACAGAAAAAGACACTTATCATAAGCTATCACTTATAGAGGGAATGTAAAAACCGCTACACTTGAACTGAGTTACAAAACAGAACAGAGTCACACGTTTAGAAAACACACTATGGCTGCTTAACGGGAAAGGTGAGGTGGGGTGATGCATAAAACAAGGGTTTCAAATTGGCTCAGATACCGTTCCATACACCCAATATGTAATAGAAAAGACCGACTCCTTGCTCAGTGAACTGGACTCAACACCCCCTATTCACCGCACAAGAATATATGTGACTAGTAAGAATCTTAAAACCTATGTATTGATATCTGTCTGGAAGTGAGTCAAGTGGGTGTAAAGCCGCATAAACACAGCCGTGAAAAGCAGCTAAACCCCATTATAAAAATAAATTACTTTTAAAAACCCGTAAAACAAAGACAGTGAAAGAGAGAGAAATTCTTACAAAATTCGTTCAGAGGCTGTGATGCAACCTGGATTGAACATATCTAGACCCACAGCTGGATGAGACATAAGGGTGGACACACTTGGGGCTGAGAGGTTGGGTGAGGTTGGGTGAGCAAACACAGACCCTTTAAAGTAATACTGCATGGTACCCATCCCATGGGTCCCAAATCTCCAGGTTCAAGGGCATCTTCCTACATCGAAAACATGCATGAGAAACCCAGAAGATGGTACACCGTGTGATTTTGAAAGGTTTCTAAAACGCACCTCATTTCTCATCTCCTTGTGCTCGGGTTCGCCATTCCAGGTACGTTACTAGCAATCTCCCTACTTGGAGAATCAGCACCTTTAACCTCCTGTTCCCTACAGGTTGCAATTTGTCCTGAGGATGAACGGGAAGAGGGGCAACCAATGAGAGACTAGATCTAGGTGTTGGGACAGGCACAGTTCACTCTATTTTCCCATCAGGAAGAAGAATTAACCACAGGCTCAGCCTGCCGCCCAGAAGCAGAATAGGGCCTGAGGCAATCCCGCGCTCTTACGGCCAGCTCCCAAAAAAGCGAGTTGAAAAATGGAGCCCAGGGACACTGCCATTCACAAACCCGCAGAGTTATAAATGATAACTCTCATCCACAAATATATTGAGGGAAGACAACGAAGAGGATTTGAAAGCAAGGCAGAATTGCAGGAAACAGGTTTCAGGAGGTAGATTCGAATCGCCTTTAAAGCACATGAAAAGTCGCAAAACGTCGACAATGATGCCCTTGGCCAAAAAGGGCGTATGCGTTTTTTCCTGAATATATTCAGGAAAAAACCCATACGCCCTTTTTGGCCAACCAAGCAACCTGGAAAGGCAAATCAGCGCTACAAAGTAGTCTCGCTTCCCATCGGTCAAAAGGGCCATGCTGCAAAAAGTGTCAAAACCAGAAATGCAGGACAGGCCATGGAGAAATGGCAGCCTTGCTACGCTGAGGGGCGGGATGTAAATTGCCAACAGCCACTCTGGAGAAGTGTACGGTGTGTCCTGAAACATCTAAAACACACAGCTTAGGGAGCATAGGGCACGTCCACTCATGGGCGTATAAATTGGGAAAACTAAAAATCAGCAAGACACAGGCACCCCAAAGTTTAGGGCTGCTCTGTTGACAAGAACCTCCACTTCATGACACCTTAAATATCCCAGGAAAGAGAAAAATGGATAAAGAAGTTGTGGTCCTAATGTACAATGGAATATCACGCAGACATGAAATCAATATCATAAGGCTAGTAGAAGCAAGATGAGTGGACTTAGGTACGATGATTCTAAGTGAAATAAGTCACACAGAAAAAGACACTTATCATAAGCTATCACTTATAGAGGGAATGTAAAAACCGCTACACTTGAACTGAGTTACAAAACAGAACAGAGTCACACGTTTAGAAAACACACTATGGCTGCTTAACGGGAAAGGTGAGGTGGGGTGATGCATAAAACAAGGGTTTCAAATTCGCTCAGATACCGTTCCATACACCCAATATGTAATAGACAACAACGACTCATTGCTCAGTGAACTGGACTCAACACCCCCTATTCACCGCACAAGAATATATGTGACTAGTAAGAACCTTAAAACCTATGTATTGATATCTGTCTGGAAGTGAGTCAAGTGGGTGTAAAGCCGCATAAACACAGCCGTGAAAAGCAGCTAAACCCCATTATAAAAATAAATTACTTTTAAAAACCCGTAAAACAAAGACAGTGAAAGAGAGAGAAATTCTTACAAAATTCGTTCAGAGGCTGTGATGCAACCTGGATTGACCATATCTAGACCCACAGCTGGATGAGACATAAGGGTGGACACACTTGGGGCTGAGAGGTTGGGTGAGGTTGGGTGAGCAAACACAGACCCTTTAAAGTAATACTGCGTGGTACCCATCCCATGGGTCCCAAATCTCCAGGTTCAAGGGCATCTTCCTACATCGAAAACATGCATGAGAAACCCAGAAGATGGTACACCGTGTGATTTTGAAAGGTTTCTAAAACGCACCTCATTTCTCATCTCCTTGTGCTCGGGTTCGCCATTCCAGTTACGTTACTAGCAATCTCCCTACTTGGAGAATCAGCACCTTTAACCTCCTGTTCCCTACAGGTTGCAATTTGTCCTGAGGATGAACGGGAAGAGGGGCAACCAATGAGAGACTAGATCTAGGTGTTGGGACAGGCACAGGTCACTCTATTTTCCCATCAGGAAGAAGAATTAACCACAGGCTCAGCCTGCCGCCCCGAAGCAGAATAGGGCCTGAGGCAATCCCGCGCTCTTACGGCCAGCTCCCAAAAAAGCGAGTTGAAAAATGGAGCCCAGGGACACTGCCATTCACAAACCCGCAGAGTTATAAATGATAACTCTCGTCCACAAATATATTGAGGGAAGGCAACGAAGAGGATTTGAAAGCAAGGCAGAATTGCAGGAAACAGGTTTCAGGAGGTAGATTCGAATCGCCTTTAAAGCACATGAAAAGTCGCAAAACGTAGACAATGATGCCCTTGGCCAAAAAGGGCGTATGCGTTTTTTCCTGAATATATTCAGGAAAAAACGCATACGCCCTTTTTGGCCAACCAAGCAACCTGGAAAGGCAAATCAGCGCTACAAAGTAGTCTCGCTTCCCATCGGTCAAAAGGGCCATGCTGCAAAAAGTGTCAAAACCAGAAATGCAGGACAGGCCATGGAGAAATGGCAGCCTTGCTACGCTGAGGGGCGGGATGTAAATTGCCAACAGCCACTCTGGAGAAGTGTACGGTGTGTCCTGAAACATCTAAAACACACAGCTTAGGGAGCAAAGGGCACGTCCACTCATGGGCGTATAAATTGGGAAAACTAAAAATCAGCAAGACACAGGCACCCCAAAGTTTAGGGCTGCTCTGTTGACAAGAACCTCCACTTCATGACACCTTAAATATTCCAGGAAAGAGAAAAATGGTTAAAGAAGTTGTGGTCCTTATGTACAATGGAATATCACGCAGACATGAAATCAATATCATAAGGCTAGTAGAAGCAAGATGAGTGGACTTAGGTACGATGATTCTAAGTGAAATAAGTCACACAGAAAAAGACACTTATCATAAGCTATCACTTATAGAGGGAATGTAAAAACCGCTACACTTGAACTGAGTTACAAAACAGAACAGAGTCACACGTTTAGAAAACACACTATGGCTGCTTAACGGGAAAGGTGAGGTGGGGTGATGCATAAAACAAGGGTTTCAAATTCGCTCAGATACCGTTCCATACACCCAATATGTAATAGACAACACCGACTCATTGCTCAGTGAACTGGACTCAACACCCCCTATTCACCGCACAAGAATATATGTGACTAGTAAGAACCTTAAAACCTATGTATTGATATCTGTCTGGAAGTGAGTCAAGTGGGTGTAAAGCCGCATAAACACAGCCGTGAAAAGCAGCTAAACCCCATTATAAAAATAAATTACTTTTAAAAACCCGTAAAACAAAGACAGTGAAAGAGAGAGAAATTCTTACAAAATTCGTTCAGAGGCTGTGATGCAACCTGGATTGACCATATCTAGACCCACAGCTGGATGAGACATAAGGGTGGACACACTTGGGGCTGAGAGGTTGGGTGAGGTTGGGTGAGCAAACACAGACCCTTTAAAGTAATACTGCGTGGTACCCATCCCATGGGTCCCAAATCTCCAGGTTCAAGGGCATCTTCCTACATCGAAAACATGCATGAGAAACCCAGAAGATGGTACACCGTGTGATTTTGAAAGGTTTCTAAAACGCACCTCATTTCTCATCTCCTTGTGCTCGGGTTCGCCATTCCAGGTACGTTACTAGCAATCTCCCTACTTGGAGAATCAGCACCTTTAACCTCCTGTTCCCTACAGGTTGCAATTTGTCCTGAGGATGAACGGGAAGAGGGGCAACCAATGAGAGACTAGATCTAGGTGTTGGGACAGGCACAGGTCACTCTATTTTCCCATCAGGAAGAAGAATTAACCACAGGCTCAGCCTACCGCCGGGAACCAGAATAGGGCCTTAGGCAATCCCGTGCGTTTGCGGCCAGCTCCCAAAAAAGACAGTTGAAAAATGGAGCTCAGGGGCACTGCAATTCACAAACCTGCTGAGTTATAAATGATAACTCTCGTCAAAAAATACATTGAGGGAAGGCAACGAAGAGGATTTGAAAGCAAGGCAGAATTGCAGGAAACAGATTTCAGGAGGTAGATTCGAATCGCCTTTAAAGCACATGAAAGGTGGCAAAACGTCGACAATGATGACCTTGGCCAAAAAGAGCGTATGCGTTTTTTCCTGAATATATTCAGGAAAAAACGCATACGCCCTTTTTGGCCAACCAAGCAACCTGGAAAGGCAAATCAGCGCTACAAAGAAGTCTCGCTTCCCATCGGTCAAAAGGGCCATGCTGCAAAAATTTTCAAAACCAGAAATGCAGGACAGGCCATGGAGAAATGGCAGCCTTGCTACGCGGATGGGAGGGATGTAAATTGCCAACAGCCACACTGGAGAAGTGTACGGTGTGTCCTGAAACTTCGAAAAAACACAGCTTAGGGAGCATAGGGCACGTCCACTCATGGTCGTATAAATTGGGAAAACTAAAAATCAGCAAGACACAGGCACCCCAATGATTAGGGCTGCTCTGTTGACAAGAACCTCCACTTCATGACACCTTAAATATCCCAGGAAAGAAAAAAATGGATAAAGAAGTTGTGGTCCTTATGTAAAATGGAATATCACTCAGACATGAAATAAATGTCATAAGGGTAGTAGAAGCAAGATGAGTGGATTTAGGAACGACGATTCTAAGTGAAATAAGTCACACAGAAAAAGACACTTATCATAAGCTATCACTTATAGAGGGAATGTAAAAACCGCTACACTTGAACTGAATTACAAAACAGAACAGAGTCACACGTTTAGAAAACACACTATGGCTGCTTAACGGGAAAGGTGAGGTGGGGTGATGCATAAAACAAGGGTTTCAAATTCGCTCACATACCGTTCCATACACCCAATATGTAATAGACAAGACCTACTCCTTGCGCAGTGAACTGGACACAACACCCCCTATTCACCGCAACAAGAATATATCTGACTAGTAAGAATCGTAAAACCTATGTATTGATATCTCTCTGGAAGTGAGTCAAGTGGGTGTAAAGCCGCATCAACACAGCCGTGAAAGGCCGCTAAACACCATTATAAAAATAAATTACTTTTAAAAACCCGTAAAACAAAGACAGTGAAAGAGAGAGAAATTCTTACAAAATTCGTTCAGAGGCTGTGATGCAACCTGGATTGACCATATCTAGACCCACAGCTGGATGAGACATAAGGGTGGACACACTTGGGGCTGAGAGGTTGGGTGAGGTTGGGTGAGCAAACACAGACCCTTTAAAGTAATACTGCGTGGTACCCATCCCATGGGTCCCAAATCTCCAGGTTCAAGGGCATCTTCCTACATCGAAAACATGCATGAGAAACCCAGAAGATGGTACACCGTGTGATTTTGAAAGGTTTCTAAAACGCACCTCATTTCTCATCTCCTTGTGCTCGGGTTCGCCATTCCAGTTACGTTACTAGCAATCTCCCTACTTGGAGAATCAGCACCTTTAACCTCCTGTTCCCTACAGGTTGCAATTTGTCCTGAGGATGAACGGGAAGAGGGGCAACCAATGAGAGACTAGATCTAGGTGTTGGGACAGGCACAGGTCACTCTATTTTCCCATCAGGAAGAAGAATTAACCACAGGCTCAGCCTGCCGCCCCGAAGCAGAATAGGGCCTGAGGCAATCCCGCGCTCTTACGGCCAGCTCCCAAAAAAGCGAGTTGAAAAATGGAGCCCAGGGACACTGCCATTCACAAACCCGCAGAGTTATAAATGATAACTCTCGTCCACAAATATATTGAGGGAAGGCAACGAAGAGGATTTGAAAGCAAGGCAGAATTGCAGGAAACAGGTTTCAGGAGGTAGATTCGAATCGCCTTTAAAGCACATGAAAAGTCGCAAAACGTAGACAATGATGCCCTTGGCCAAAAAGGGCGTATGCGTTTTTTCCTGAATATATTCAGGAAAAAACGCATACGCCCTTTTTGGCCAACCAAGCAACCTGGAAAGGCAAATCAGCGCTACAAAGTAGTCTCGCTTCCCATCGGTCAAAAGGGCCATGCTGCAAAAAGTGTCAAAACCAGAAATGCAGGACAGGCCATGGAGAAATGGCAGCCTTGCTACGCTGAGGGGCGGGATGTAAATTGCCAACAGCCACTCTGGAGAAGTGTACGGTGTGTCCTGAAACATCTAAAACACACAGCTTAGGGAGCAAAGGGCACGTCCACTCATGGGCGTATAAATTGGGAAAACTAAAAATCAGCAAGACACAGGCACCCCAAAGTTTAGGGCTGCTCTGTTGACAAGAACCTCCACTTCATGACACCTTAAATATTCCAGGAAAGAGAAAAATGGTTAAAGAAGTTGTGGTCCTTATGTACAATGGAATATCACGCAGACATGAAATCAATATCATAAGGCTAGTAGAAGCAAGATGAGTGGACTTAGGTACGATGATTCTAAGTGAAATAAGTCACACAGAAAAAGACACTTATCATAAGCTATCACTTATAGAGGGAATGTAAAAACCGCTACACTTGAACTGAGTTACAAAACAGAACAGAGTCACACGTTTAGAAAACACACTATGGCTGCTTAACGGGAAAGGTGAGGTGGGGTGATGCATAAAACAAGGGTTTCAAATTCGCTCAGATACCGTTCCATACACCCAATATGTAATAGACAACACCGACTCATTGCTCAGTGAACTGGACTCAACACCCCCTATTCACCGCACAAGAATATATGTGACTAGTAAGAACCTTAAAACCTATGTATTGATATCTGTCTGGAAGTGAGTCAAGTGGGTGTAAAGCCGCATAAACACAGCCGTGAAAAGCAGCTAAACCCCATTATAAAAATAAATTACTTTTAAAAACCCGTAAAACAAAGACAGTGAAAGAGAGAGAAATTCTTACAAAATTCGTTCAGAGGCTGTGATGCAACCTGGATTGACCATATCTAGACCCACAGCTGGATGAGACATAAGGGTGGACACACTTGGGGCTGAGAGGTTGGGTGAGGTTGGGTGAGCAAACACAGACCCTTTAAAGTAATACTGCGTGGTACCCATCCCATGGGTCCCAAATCTCCAGGTTCAAGGGCATCTTCCTACATCGAAAACATGCATGAGAAACCCAGAAGATGGTACACCGTGTGATTTTGAAAGGTTTCTAAAACGCACCTCATTTCTCATCTCCTTGTGCTCGGGTTCGCCATTCCAGGTACGTTACTAGCAATCTCCCTACTTGGAGAATCAGCACCTTTAACCTCCTGTTCCCTACAGGTTGCAATTTGTCCTGAGGATGAACGGGAAGAGGGGCAACCAATGAGAGACTAGATCTAGGTGTTGGGACAGGCACAGGTCACTCTATTTTCCCATCAGGAAGAAGAATTAACCACAGGCTCAGCCTACCGCCGGGAACCAGAATAGGGCCTTAGGCAATCCCGTGCGTTTGCGGCCAGCTCCCAAAAAAGACAGTTGAAAAATGGAGCTCAGGGGCACTGCAATTCACAAACCTGCTGAGTTATAAATGATAACTCTCGTCAAAAAATACATTGAGGGAAGGCAACGAAGAGGATTTGAAAGCAAGGCAGAATTGCAGGAAACAGATTTCAGGAGGTAGATTCGAATCGCCTTTAAAGCACATGAAAGGTGGCAAAACGTCGACAATGATGACCTTGGCCAAAAAGAGCGTATGCGTTTTTTCCTGAATATATTCAGGAAAAAACGCATACGCCCTTTTTGGCCAACCAAGCAACCTGGAAAGGCAAATCAGCGCTACAAAGAAGTCTCGCTTCCCATCGGTCAAAAGGGCCATGCTGCAAAAATTTTCAAAACCAGAAATGCAGGACAGGCCATGGAGAAATGGCAGCCTTGCTACGCGGATGGGAGGGATGTAAATTGCCAACAGCCACACTGGAGAAGTGTACGGTGTGTCCTGAAACTTCGAAAAAACACAGCTTAGGGAGCATAGGGCACGTCCACTCATGGTCGTATAAATTGGGAAAACTAAAAATCAGCAAGACACAGGCACCCCAATGATTAGGGCTGCTCTGTTGACAAGAACCTCCACTTCATGACACCTTAAATATCCCAGGAAAGAAAAAAATGGATAAAGAAGTTGTGGTCCTTATGTAAAATGGAATATCACTCAGACATGAAATAAATGTCATAAGGGTAGTAGAAGCAAGATGAGTGGATTTAGGAACGACGATTCTAAGTGAAATAAGTCACACAGAAAAAGACACTTATCATAAGCTATCACTTATAGAGGGAATGTAAAAACCGCTACACTTGAACTGAATTACAAAACAGAACAGAGTCACACGTTTAGAAAACACACTATGGCTGCTTAACGGGAAAGGTGAGGTGGGGTGATGCATAAAACAAGGGTTTCAAATTCGCTCACATACCGTTCCATACACCCAATATGTAATAGACAAGACCTACTCCTTGCGCAGTGAACTGGACACAACACCCCCTATTCACCGCAACAAGAATATATCTGACTAGTAAGAATCGTAAAACCTATGTATTGATATCTCTCTGGAAGTGAGTCAAGTGGGTGTAAAGCCGCATCAACACAGCCGTGAAAGGCCGCTAAACACCATTATAAAAATAAATTACTTTTAAAAACCCGTAAAACAAAGACAGTGAAAGAGAGAGAAATTCTTCCAAAATTCGGTCAGGGGCTGTGATGCAACCTGGATTGACCATATCTAGACACACAGCTGGATGAGACATAAGGGTGGACACTCTTGGGGCTGAGAGGTTGGGTGAGGTTGGGTGAGCAAACGCACAACCTTTAAAGTAATACTGCGTGGTACGCATCCCATGGGTCCCAAATCTCCAGGTTCAAGGGCATCTTCCTCCATCGAAAACATACATGAGAAACCCAGAAGATGGTACACCGTGTGATTTTGAAAAGTTTCTAAAACGCACCTCATTTCTCATCTCCTTGTGCTCGGGTTCGCCATTCCAGGTACTTTACTAGCAATCTCCCTACTTGGAGAATCAGCACCTTTAACCTCCTGTTCCCTACAGGTTGCAATTTGTCCTGAGGATGAACGGGAAGAGGGGCAACCAATGAGAGACTAGATCTAGGTGTTGGGACAGGCACAGGTCACTCTATTTTCCCATCAGGAAGAAGAATTAACCACAGGCTCAGCCTGCTGCCCAGAAGCAGAATAGGGCCTGAGGCAATCCCGCGCTATTACGGCCAGCTCCCAAAAAAGCGAGTTGAAAAATGGAGCCCAGGGACACTGCCATTCACAAACCCGCAGAGTTATAAATGATAACTCTCATCCACAAATATATTGAGGGAAGGCAACGAAGAGGATTTGAAAGCAAGGCAGAATTGCAGGAAACAGGTTTCAGGAGGTAGATTCGAATCGCCTTTAAAGCACATGAAAAGTCGCAAAACGTAGACAATGATGCCCTTGGCCAAAAAGGGCGTATGCGTTTTTTCCTGAATATATTCAGGAAAAAACGCATACGCCCTTTTTGGCCAACCAAGCAACCTGGAAAGGCAAATCAGCGCTACAAAGTAGTCTCGCTTCCCATCGGTCAAAAGGGCCATGCTGCAAAAAGTGTCAAAACCAGAAATGCAGGACAGGCCATGGAGAAATGGCAGCCTTGCTACGCTGAGGGGCGGGATGTAAATTGCCAACAGCCACTCTGGAGAAGTGTACGGTGTGTCCTGAAACATCTAAAACACACAGCTTAGGGAGCATAGGGCACGTCCACTCATGGGCGTATAAATTGGGAAAACTAAAAATCAGCAAGACACAGGCACCCCAAAGTTTAGGGCTGCTCTGTTGACAAGAACCTCCACTTCATGACACCTTAAATATCCCAGGAAAGAGAAAAATGGTTAAAGAAGTTGTGGTCCTTATGTACAATGGAATATCACGCAGACATGAAATCAATATCATAAGGCTAGTAGAAGCAAGATGAGTGGACTTAGGTACGATGATTCTAAGTGAAATAAGTCACACAGAAAAAGACACTTATCATAAGCTATCACTTATAGAGGGAATGTAAAAACCGCTACAGTTGAACTGAGTTACAAAACAGAACAGAGTCACACGTTTAGAAAACACACTATGGCTGCTTAACGGGAATGGTGAGGTGGGGTGATGCATAAAACAAGGGTTTCAAATTCGCTCAGATACCGTTCCATACACCCAATATGTAATAGACAACACCGACTCATTGCTCAGTGAACTGGACTCAACACCCCCTATTCACCGCACAAGAATATATGTGACTAGTAAGACCCTTAAAACCTATGTATTGATATCTGTCTGGAAGTGAGTCAAGTGGGTGTAAAGCCGCATAAACACAGCCGTGAAAAGCAGCTAAACCCCATTATAAAAATAAATTACTTTTAAAAACCCGTAAAACAAAGACAGTGAAAGAGAGAGAAATTCTTACAAAATTCGTTCAGAGGCTGTGATGCAACCTGGATTGACCATATCTAGACCCACAGCTGGATGAGACATAAGGGTGGACACACTTGGGGCTGAGAGGTTGGGTGAGGTTGGGTGAGCAAACACAGACCCTTTAAAGTAATACTGCGTGGTACCCATCCCATGGGTCCCAAATCTCCAGGTTCAAGGGCATCTTCCTACATCGAAAACATGCATGAGAAACCCAGAAGATGGTACACCGTGTGATTTTGAAAGGTTTCTAAAACGCACCTCATTTCTCATCTCCTTGTGCTCGGGTTCGCCATTCCAGGTACGTTACTAGCAATCTCCCTACTTGGAGAATCAGCACCTTTAACCTCCTGTTCCCTACAGGTTGCAATTTGTCCTGAGGATGAACGGGAAGAGGGGCAACCAATGAGAGACTAGATCTAGGTGTTGGGACAGGCACAGGTCACTCTATTTTCCCATCAGGAAGAAGAATTAACCACAGGCTCAGCCTACCGCCGGGAACCAGAATAGGGCCTTAGGCAATCCCGTGCGTTTGCGGCCAGCTCCCAAAAAAGACAGTTGAAAAATGGAGCTCAGGGGCACTGCAATTCACAAACCTGCTGAGTTATAAATGATAACTCTCGTCCACAAATATATTGAGGGAAGGCAACGAAGAGGATTTGAAAGCAAGGCAGAATTGCAGGAAACAGGTTTCAGGAGGTAGATTCGAATCGCCTTTAAAGCACATGAAAAGTCGCAAAACGTCGACAATGATGCCCTTGGCCAAAAAGGGCGTATGCGTTTTTTCCTGAATATATTCAGGAAAAAACGCATACGCCCTTTTTGGCCAACCAAGCAACCTGGAAAGGCAAATCAGCGCTACAAAGTAGTCTCGCTTCCCATCGGTCAAAAGGGCCATGCTGCAAAAAGTGTCAAAACCAGAAATGCAGGACAGGCCATGGAGAAATGGCAGCCTTGCTACGCTGAGGGGCGGGATGTAAATTGCCAACAGCCACTCTGGAGAAGTGTACGGTGTGTCCTGAAACATCTAAAACACACAGCTTAGGGAGCATAGGGCACGTCCACTCATGGGCGTATAAATTGGGAAAACTAAAAATCAGCAAGACACAGGCACCCCAAAGTTTAGGGCTGCTCTGTTGACAAGAACCTCCACTTCATGACACCTTAAATATCCCAGGAAAGAGAAAAATGGATAAAGAAGTTGTGGTCCTAATGTACAATGGAATATCACGCAGACATGAAATCAATATCATAAGGCTAGTAGAAGCAAGATGAGTGGACTTAGGTACGATGATTCTAAGTGAAATAAGTCACACAGAAAAAGACACTTATCATAAGCTATCACTTATAGAGGGAATGTAAAAACCGCTACACTTGAACTGAGTTACAAAACAGAACAGAGTCACACGTTTAGAAAACACACTATGGCTGCTTAACGGGAAAGGTGAGGTGGGGTGATGCATAAAACAAGGGTTTCAAATTCGCTCAGATACCGTTCCATACACCCAATATGTAATAGACAACAACGACTCATTGCTCAGTGAACTGGACTCAACACCCCCTATTCACCGCACAAGAATATATGTGACTAGTAAGAACCTTAAAACCTATGTATTGATATCTGTCTGGAAGTGAGTCAAGTGGGTGTAAAGCCGCATAAACACAGCCGTGAAAAGCAGCTAAACCCCATTATAAAAATAAATTACTTTTAAAAACCCGTAAAACAAAGACAGTGAAAGAGAGAGAAATTCTTACAAAATTCGTTCAGAGGCTGTGATGCAACCTGGATTGACCATATCTAGACCCACAGCTGGATGAGACATAAGGGTGGACACACTTGGGGCTGAGAGGTTGGGTGAGGTTGGGTGAGCAAACACAGACCCTTTAAAGTAATACTGCGTGGTACCCATCCCATGGGTCCCAAATCTCCAGGTTCAAGGGCATCTTCCTACATCGAAAACATGCATGAGAAACCCAGAAGATGGTACACCGTGTGATTTTGAAAGGTTTCTAAAACGCACCTCATTTCTCATCTCCTTGTGCTCGGGTTCGCCATTCCAGTTACGTTACTAGCAATCTCCCTACTTGGAGAATCAGCACCTTTAACCTCCTGTTCCCTACAGGTTGCAATTTGTCCTGAGGATGAACGGGAAGAGGGGCAACCAATGAGAGACTAGATCTAGGTGTTGGGACAGGCACAGGTCACTCTATTTTCCCATCAGGAAGAAGAATTAACCACAGGCTCAGCCTGCCGCCCCGAAGCAGAATAGGGCCTGAGGCAATCCCGCGCTCTTACGGCCAGCTCCCAAAAAAGCGAGTTGAAAAATGGAGCCCAGGGACACTGCCATTCACAAACCCGCAGAGTTATAAATGATAACTCTCGTCCACAAATATATTGAGGGAAGGCAACGAAGAGGATTTGAAAGCAAGGCAGAATTGCAGGAAACAGGTTTCAGGAGGTAGATTCGAATCGCCTTTAAAGCACATGAAAAGTCGCAAAACGTAGACAATGATGCCCTTGGCCAAAAAGGGCGTATGCGTTTTTTCCTGAATATATTCAGGAAAAAACGCATACGCCCTTTTTGGCCAACCAAGCAACCTGGAAAGGCAAATCAGCGCTACAAAGTAGTCTCGCTTCCCATCGGTCAAAAGGGCCATGCTGCAAAAAGTGTCAAAACCAGAAATGCAGGACAGGCCATGGAGAAATGGCAGCCTTGCTACGCTGAGGGGCGGGATGTAAATTGCCAACAGCCACTCTGGAGAAGTGTACGGTGTGTCCTGAAACATCTAAAACACACAGCTTAGGGAGCAAAGGGCACGTCCACTCATGGGCGTATAAATTGGGAAAACTAAAAATCAGCAAGACACAGGCACCCCAAAGTTTAGGGCTGCTCTGTTGACAAGAACCTCCACTTCATGACACCTTAAATATTCCAGGAAAGAGAAAAATGGTTAAAGAAGTTGTGGTCCTTATGTACAATGGAATATCACGCAGACATGAAATCAATATCATAAGGCTAGTAGAAGCAAGATGAGTGGACTTAGGTACGATGATTCTAAGTGAAATAAGTCACACAGAAAAAGACACTTATCATAAGCTATCACTTATAGAGGGAATGTAAAAACCGCTACACTTGAACTGAGTTACAAAACAGAACAGAGTCACACGTTTAGAAAACACACTATGGCTGCTTAACGGGAAAGGTGAGGTGGGGTGATGCATAAAACAAGGGTTTCAAATTCGCTCAGATACCGTTCCATACACCCAATATGTAATAGACAACACCGACTCATTGCTCAGTGAACTGGACTCAACACCCCCTATTCACCGCACAAGAATATATGTGACTAGTAAGAACCTTAAAACCTATGTATTGATATCTGTCTGGAAGTGAGTCAAGTGGGTGTAAAGCCGCATAAACACAGCCGTGAAAAGCAGCTAAACCCCATTATAAAAATAAATTACTTTTAAAAACCCGTAAAACAAAGACAGTGAAAGAGAGAGAAATTCTTACAAAATTCGTTCAGAGGCTGTGATGCAACCTGGATTGACCATATCTAGACCCACAGCTGGATGAGACATAAGGGTGGACACACTTGGGGCTGAGAGGTTGGGTGAGGTTGGGTGAGCAAACACAGACCCTTTAAAGTAATACTGCGTGGTACCCATCCCATGGGTCCCAAATCTCCAGGTTCAAGGGCATCTTCCTACATCGAAAACATGCATGAGAAACCCAGAAGATGGTACACCGTGTGATTTTGAAAGGTTTCTAAAACGCACCTCATTTCTCATCTCCTTGTGCTCGGGTTCGCCATTCCAGGTACGTTACTAGCAATCTCCCTACTTGGAGAATCAGCACCTTTAACCTCCTGTTCCCTACAGGTTGCAATTTGTCCTGAGGATGAACGGGAAGAGGGGCAACCAATGAGAGACTAGATCTAGGTGTTGGGACAGGCACAGGTCACTCTATTTTCCCATCAGGAAGAAGAATTAACCACAGGCTCAGCCTACCGCCGGGAACCAGAATAGGGCCTTAGGCAATCCCGTGCGTTTGCGGCCAGCTCCCAAAAAAGACAGTTGAAAAATGGAGCTCAGGGGCACTGCAATTCACAAACCTGCTGAGTTATAAATGATAACTCTCGTCAAAAAATACATTGAGGGAAGGCAACGAAGAGGATTTGAAAGCAAGGCAGAATTGCAGGAAACAGATTTCAGGAGGTAGATTCGAATCGCCTTTAAAGCACATGAAAGGTGGCAAAACGTCGACAATGATGACCTTGGCCAAAAAGAGCGTATGCGTTTTTTCCTGAATATATTCAGGAAAAAACGCATACGCCCTTTTTGGCCAACCAAGCAACCTGGAAAGGCAAATCAGCGCTACAAAGAAGTCTCGCTTCCCATCGGTCAAAAGGGCCATGCTGCAAAAATTTTCAAAACCAGAAATGCAGGACAGGCCATGGAGAAATGGCAGCCTTGCTACGCGGATGGGAGGGATGTAAATTGCCAACAGCCACACTGGAGAAGTGTACGGTGTGTCCTGAAACTTCGAAAAAACACAGCTTAGGGAGCATAGGGCACGTCCACTCATGGGCGTATAAATTGGGAAAACTAAAAATCAGCAAGACACAGGCACCCCAAAGTTTAGGGCTGCTCTGTTGACAAGAACCTCCACTTCATGACACCTTAAATATCCCAGGAAAGCGAAAAATGGTTAAAGAAGTTGTGGTCCTTATGTACAATGGAATATCACGCAGACATGAAATCAATATCATAAGGCTAGTAGAAGCAAGATGAGTGGACTTAGGTACGATGATTCTAAGTGAAATAAGTCACACAGAAAAAGACACTTATCATAAGCTATCACTTATAGAGGGAATGTAAAAACCGCTACACTTGAACTGAGTTACAAAACAGAACAGAGTCACACGTTTAGAAAACACACTATGGCTGCTTAACGGGAATGGTGAGGTGGGGTGATGCATAAAACAAGGGTTTCAAATTCGCTCAGATACCGTTCCATACACCCAATATGTAATAGACAACACCGACTCATTGCTCAGTGAACTGGACTCAACACCCCCTATTCACCGCACAAGAATATATGTGACTAGTAAGACCCTTAAAACCTATGTATTGATATCTGTCTGGAAGTGAGTCAAGTGGGTGTAAAGCCGCATAAACACAGCCGTGAAAAGCAGCTAAACCCCATTATAAAAATAAATTACTTTTAAAAACCCGTAAAACAAAGACAGTGAAAGAGAGAGAAATTCTTACAAAATTCGTTCAGAGGCTGTGATGCAACCTGGATTGACCATATCTAGACCCACAGCTGGATGAGACATAAGGGTGGACACACTTGGGGCTGAGAGGTTGGGTGAGGTTGGGTGAGCAAACACAGACCCTTTAAAGTAATACTGCGTGTTACCCATCCCATGGGTCCCAAATCTCCAGGTTCAAGGGCATCTTCCTACATCGAAAACATGCATGAGAAACCCAGAAGATGGTACACCGTGTGATTTTGAAAGGTTTCTAAAACGCACCTCATTTCTCATCTCCTTGTGCTCGGGTTCGCCATTCCAGGTACGTTACTAGCAATCTCCCTACTTGGAGAATCAGCACCTTTAACCTCCTGTTCCCTACAGGTTGCAATTTGTCCTGAGGATGAACGGGAAGAGGGGCAACCAATGAGAGACTAGATCTAGGTGTTGGGACAGGCACAGGTCACTCTATTTTCCCATCAGGAAGAAGAATTAACCACAGGCTCAGCCTACCGCCGGGAACCAGAATAGGGCCTTAGGCAATCCCGTGCGTTTGCGGCCAGCTCCCAAAAAAGACAGTTGAAAAATGGAGCTCAGGGGCACTGCAATTCACAAACCTGCTGAGTTATAAATGATAACTCTCGTCCACAAATATATTGAGGGAAGGCAACGAAGAGGATTTGAAAGCAAGGCAGAATTGCAGGAAACAGGTTTCAGGAGGTAGATTCGAATCGCCTTTAAAGCACATGAAAAGTCGCAAAACGTCGACAATGATGCCCTTGGCCAAAAAGGGCGTATGCGTTTTTTCCTGAATATATTCAGGAAAAAACGCATACGCCCTTTTTGGCCAACCAAGCAACCTGGAAAGGCAAATCAGCGCTACAAAGTAGTCTCGCTTCCCATCGGTCAAAAGGGCCATGCTGCAAAAAGTGTCAAAACCAGAAATGCAGGACAGGCCATGGAGAAATGGCAGCCTTGCTACGCTGAGGGGCGGGATGTAAATTGCCAACAGCCACTCTGGAGAAGTGTACGGTGTGTCCTGAAACATCTAAAACACACAGCTTAGGGAGCATAGGGCACGTCCACTCATGGGCGTATAAATTGGGAAAACTAAAAATCAGCAAGACACAGGCACCCCAAAGTTTAGGGCTGCTCTGTTGACAAGAACCTCCACTTCATGACACCTTAAATATCCCAGGAAAGAGAAAAATGGTTAAAGAAGTTGTGGTCCTTATGTACAATGGAATATCACGCAGACATGAAATCAATATCATAAGTCTAGTAGAAGCAAGATGAGTGGACTTAGGTACGATGATTCTAAGTGAAATAAGTCACACAGAAAAAGACACTTATCATAAGCTATCACTTATAGAGGGAATGTAAAAACCGCTACACTTGAACTGAGTTACAAAACAGAACAGAGTCACACGTTTAGAAAACACACTATGGCTGCTTAACGGGAAAGGTGAGGTGGGGTGATGCATAAAACAAGGGTTTCAAATTCGCTCAGATACCGTTCCATACACCCAATATGTAATAGAAAAGACCGACTCATTGCTCAGTGAACTGGACTCAACACCCCCTATTCACCACACAAGAATATATGTGACTAGTAAGAATCTTAAAACCTATGTATTGATATCTGTCTGGTAGTGAGTCAAGTGGGTGTAAAGCCGCATAAACACAGCCGTGAAAAGCAGCTAAACCCCATTATAAAAATAAATTACTTTTAAAAACCCGTAAAACAAAGACAGTGAAAGAGAGAGAAATTCTTACAAAATTCGTTCAGAGGCTGTGATGCAACCTGGATTGACCATATCTAGACCCAAAGCTGGATGAGTCATAAGGGTGGACACACTTGGGGCTGAGAGGTTGGGTGAGGTTGGGTGAGCAAACACAGACCCTTTAAAGTAATACTGCGTGGTACCCATCCCATGGGTCCCAAATCTCCAGGTTCAAGGGCATCTTCCTACATCGAAAACATGCATGAGAAACCCAGAAGATGGTACACCGTGTGATTTTGAAAGGTTTCTAAAACGCACCTCATTTCTCATCTCCTTGTGTTCGGATTCGCCATTCCAGCTACTTTACTAGCAATCTCCCTACTTGGAGAATCAGCACCTTTAACCTCCTGTTCCGT
Organism: Eschrichtius robustus; assembly: GCF_028021215.1. Taxonomy (NCBI): domain Eukaryota; kingdom Metazoa; phylum Chordata; class Mammalia; order Artiodactyla; family Eschrichtiidae; genus Eschrichtius; species Eschrichtius robustus. The sequence continues at coordinate 2,349,822 of NW_027175351.1, forward strand.
ACAGGTTGCAATTTGTCCTAAGGATGAAAGGGAAGAGGGGCAACCAATGAGAGACTAGATCTAGGTGTTGGGACAGGCACAGGTCACTCTATTTTCCCATCAGGAAGAAGAATTAACCACAGGCTCAGCCTACCGCCGGGAACCAGAATAGGGCCTCAGGCAATCCCGTTTGTTTGCGGCCAGCTCCCAAAAAAGACAGTTGAAAAATGGAGCTCAGGGGCACTGCAATTCACAAACCTGCTGAGTTATAAATGATAACTCTCGTCCAAAAATATATTGAGGGAAGGCAACGAAGAGGATTTGAAAGCAAGGCAGAATTGCAGGAAACAGATTTCAGGAGGTAGATTCGAATCGCCTTTAAAGCACATGAAAGGTGGCAAAACGTCGACAATGATGACCTTGGCCAAAAAGAGCGTATGCGTTTTTTCCTGAATATATTCAGGAAAAAACGCATACGCTCTTTTTGGCCAACCAAACAACCTGGAAAGGCAAATCAGCGCTACAAAGAAGTCTCGCTTCCCATCGGTCAAAAGGGCCATGCTGCAAAAAGTGTCAAAACCAGAAATGCAGGACAGGCCATGGAGAAATGGCAGCCTTGCTACGTGGATGGGAGGGATGTAAATTGCCAACAGCCACACTGGAGAAGTGTACGGTGTGTCCTGAAACTTCGAAAAAACACAGCTTAGGGAGCATAGGGCACGTCCACTCATGGTCGTATAAATTGGGAAAACTAAAAATCAGCAAGACACAGGCACCCCAATGATTAGGGCTGCTCTGTTGACAAGAACCTCCACTTCATGACACCTTAAATATCCCAGGAAAGAAAAAAATGGATAAAGAAGTTGTGGTCCTTATGTAATATGGAATATCACTCAGACATGAAATAAATGTCATAAGGCTAGTAGAAGCAAGATGAGTGGATTTAGGAACGACGATTCTAAGTGAAATAAGTCACACAGAAAAAGACACTTATCATAAGCTATCACTTATAGAGGGAATGTAAAAACCGCTACACTTGAACTGAATTACAAAACAGAACAGAGTCACACGTTTAGAAAACACACTATGGCTGCTTAACGGGAAAGGTGAGGTGGGGTGATGCATAAAACAAGGGTTTCAAATTCGCTCACATACCGTTCCATACACCCAATATGTAATAGACAAGACCTACTCCTTGCTCAGTGAACTGGACACAACACCCCCTATTCACCGCACAAGAATATATCTGACTAGTAAGAATCGTAAAACCTATGTATTGATATCTCTCTGGAAGTGAGTCAAGTGGGTGTAAAGCCGCATCAACACAGCCGTGAAAGGCCGATAAACCCCATTATAAAAATAAATTACTTTTAAAAACCCGTAAAACAAAGACAGTGAAAGAGAGAGAAATTCTTCCAAAATTCGGTCAGGGGCTGTGATGCAACCTGGATTGACCATATCTAGACACACAGCTGGATGAGACATAAGGGTGGACACTCTTGGGGCTGAGAGGTTGGGTGAGGTTGGGTGAGCAAACACAGACCCTTTAAAGTAATACTGCGTGGTACCCATCCCATGGGTCCCAAATCTCCAGGTTCAAGGGCATCTTCCTACATCGAAAACATGCATGAGAAACCCAGAAGATGGTACACCGTGTGATTTTGAAAGGTTTCTAAATCGCACCTCATGTCTCATCTCCTTGTGCTCGGGTTCACCTTTCCAGCTACTTTACTAGCAATCTCCCTACTTGGAGAATCAGCACCTTTAACCTCCTGTTCCCTACAGGTTGCAATTTGTCCTGAGGATGAACGGGAAGAGGGGCAACCAATGAGAGACTAGATCTAGGTGTTGGGACAGGCACAGGTCACTCTATTTTCCCATCAGGAAGAAGAATTAACCACAGGCTCAGCCTGCCGCCCAGAAGCAGAATAGGGCCTGAGGCAATCCCGCGCTCTTGCGGCCAGCTCCCAAAAAAGCGAGTTGCAAAATGGAGCCCAGGGACACTGCCTTTCACAAACCCGCAGAGTTATAAATGATAACTCTCGTCCACAAATATATTGAGGGAAGGCAACGAAGAGGATTTGAAAGCAAGGCAGAATTGCAGGAAACAGGTTTCAGGAGGTAGATTCGAATCGCCTTTAAAGCACATGAAAAGTCGCAAAACGTCGACAATGATGCCCTTGGCCAAAAAGGGCGTATGCGTTTTTTCCTGAATATATTCAGGAAAAAACGCATACGCCCTTTTTGGCCAACCAAGCAACCTGGAAAGGCAAATCAGCGCTACAAAGTAGTCTCGCTTCCCATCGGTCAAAAGGGCCATGCTGCAAAAAGTGTCAAAACCAGAAATGCAGGACAGGCCATGGAGAAATGGCAGCCTTGCTACGCTGAGGGGCGGGATGTAAATTGCCAACAGCCACTCTGGAGAAGTGTACGGTGTGTCCTGAAACATCTAAAACACACAGCTTAGGGAGCATAGGGCACGTCCACTCATGGGCGTATAAATTGGGAAAACTAAAAATCAGCAAGACACAGGCACCCCAAAGTTTAGGGCTGCTCTGTTGACAAGAACCTCCACTTCATGACACCTTAAATATCCCAGGAAAGAGAAAAATGGTTAAAGAAGTTGTGGTCCTTATGTACAATGGAATATCACGCAGACATGAAATCAATATCATAAGTCTAGTAGAAGCAAGATGAGTGGACTTAGGTACGATGATTCTAAGTGAAATAAGTCACACAGAAAAAGACACTTATCATAAGCTATCACTTATAGAGGGAATGTAAAAACCGCTACACTTGAACTGAGTTACAAAACAGAACAGAGTCACACGTTTAGAAAACACACTATGGCTGCTTAACGGGAAAGGTGAGGTGGGGTGATGCATAAAACAAGGGTTTCAAATTCGCTCAGATACCGTTCCATACACCCAATATGTAATAGACAACACCGACTCATTGCTCAGTGAACTGGACTCAATACCCCCTATTCACCGCACAAGAATATATGTGACTAGTAAGAACCTTAAAACCTATGTATTGATATCTGTCTGGAAGTGAGTCAAGTGGGTGTAAAGCCGCATAAACACAGCCGTGAAAAGCAGCTAAACCCCATTATAAAAATAAATTACTTTTAAAAACCCGTAAAACAAAGACAGTGAAAGAGAGAGAAATTCTTACAAAATTCGTTCAGAGGCTGTGATGCAACCTGGATTGACCATATCTAGACCCACAGCTGGATGAGACATAAGGGTGGACACACTTGGGGCTGAGAGGTTGGGTGAGGTTGGGTGAGCAAACACAGACCCTTTAAAGTAATACTGCGTGGTACCCATCCCATGGGTCCCAAATCTCCAGGTTCAAGGGCATCTTCCTACATCGAAAACATGCATGAGAAACCCAGAAGATGGTACACCGTGTGATTTTGAAAGGTTTCTAAAACGCACCTCATTTCTCATCTCCTTGTGCTCGGGTTCGCCATTCCAGGTACGTTACTAGCAAACTCCCTACTTGGAGAATCAGCACCTTTATCCTCCTGTTCCCTACAGGTTGCAATTTGTCCTGAGGATGAACGGGAAGAGGGGCAACCAATGAGAGACTAGATCTAGGTGTTGGGACAGGCACAGGTCACTCTATTTTCCCATCAGGAAGAAGAATTAACCACAGGCTCAGCCTGCTGCCCAGAAGCAGAATAGGGCCTGAGGCAATCCCGCGCTCTTAAGGCCAGCTTCCAAAAAAGCGAGTTGAAAAATGGAGCCCAGGGACACTGCCATTCACAAACCCGCAGAGTTATAAATGATAACTCTCGTCCACAAATATATTGAGGGAAGGCAACGAAGAGGATTTGAAAGCAAGGCAGAATTGCAGGAAACAGGTTTCAGGAGGTAGATTCGAATCGCCTTTAAAGCACATGAAAAGTCGCAAAACGTCGACAATGATGCCCTTGGCCAAAAAGGGCGTATGCGTTTTTTCCTGAATATATTCAGGAAAAAACGCATACGCACTTTTTGGCCAACCAAGCAACCTGGAAAGGCAAATCAGCGCTACAAAGTAGTCTCGCTTCCCATCGGTCAAAAGGGCCATGCTGCAAAAAGTGTCAAAACCAGAAATGCAGGATAGGCCATGGAGAAATGGCAGCCTTGCTACGCTGAGGGGCGGGATGTAAATTGCCAACAGCCACTCTGGAGAAGTGTACGGTGTGTCCTGAAACATCTAAAACACACAGCTTAGGGAGCATAGGGCACGTCCACTCATGGGCGTATAAATTGGGAAAACTAAAAATCAGCAAGACACAGGCACCCCAAAGTTTAGGGCTGCTCTGTTGACAAGAACCTCCACTTCATGACACCTTAAATATCCCAGGAAAGAGAAAAATGGATAAAGAAGTTGTGGTCCTTATGTACAATGGAATATCACGCAGACATGAAATCAATATCATAAGGCTAGAAGAAGCAAGATGAGTGGACTTAGGTACGATGATTCTAAGTGAAATAAGTAACACAGAAAAAGACACTTATCATAAGCTATCACTTATAGAGGGAATGTAAAAACCGCTACACTTGAACTGAGTTACAAAACAGAACAGAGTCACACGTTTAGAAAACACACTATGGCTGCTTAACGGGAAAGGTGAGGTGGGGTGATGCATAAAACAAGGGTTTCAAATTCGCTCAGATACCGTTCCATACACCCAATATGTAATAGAAAAGACCGACTCATTGCTCAGTGAACTGGACTCAACACCCCCTATTCACCGCACAAGAATATATGTGACTAGTAAGAATCTTAAAACCTATGTATTGATATCTGTCTGGTAGTGAGTCAAGTGGGTGTAAAGCCGCATAAACACAGCCGTGAAAAGCAGCTAAACCCCATTATAAAAATAAATTACTTTTAAAAACCCGTAAAACAAAGACAGTGAAAGAGAGAGAAATTCTTACAAAATTCGTTCAGAGGCTGTGATGCAACCTGGATTGACCATATCTAGACCCAAAGCTGGATGAGTCATAAGGGTGGACACACTTGGGGCTGAGAGGTTGGGTGAGGTTGGGTGAGCAAACACAGACCCTTTAAAGTAATACTGCGTGGTACCCATCCCATGGGTCCCAAATCTCCAGGTTCAAGGGCATCTTCCTACATCGAAAACATGCATGAGAAACCCAGAAGATGGTACACCGTGTGATTTTGAAAGGTTTCTAAAACGCACCTCATTTCTCATCTCCTTGTGTTCGGATTCGCCATTCCAGCTACTTTACTAGCAATCTCCCTACTTGGAGAATCAGCACCTTTAACCTCCTGTTCCGTACAGGTTGCAATTTGTCCTAAGGATGAAAGGGAAGAGGGGCAACCAATGAGAGACTAGATCTAGGTGTTGGGACAGGCACAGGTCACTCTATTTTCCCATCAGGAAGAAGAATTAACCACAGGCTCAGCCTACCGCCGGGAACCAGAATAGGGCCTCAGGCAATCCCGTTTGTTTGCGGCCAGCTCCCAAAAAAGACAGTTGAAAAATGGAGCTCAGGGGCACTGCAATTCACAAACCTGCTGAGTTATAAATGATAACTCTCGTCCAAAAATATATTGAGGGAAGGCAACGAAGAGGATTTGAAAGCAAGGCAGAATTGCAGGAAACAGATTTCAGGAGGTAGATTCGAATCGCCTTTAAAGCACATGAAAGGTGGCAAAACGTCGACAATGATGACCTTGGCCAAAAAGAGCGTATGCGTTTTTTCCTGAATATATTCAGGAAAAAACGCATACGCTCTTTTTGGCCAACCAAACAACCTGGAAAGGCAAATCAGCGCTACAAAGAAGTCTCGCTTCCCATCGGTCAAAAGGGCCATGCTGCAAAAAGTGTCAAAACCAGAAATGCAGGACAGGCCATGGAGAAATGGCAGCCTTGCTACGTGGATGGGAGGGATGTAAATTGCCAACAGCCACACTGGAGAAGTGTACGGTGTGTCCTGAAACTTCGAAAAAACACAGCTTAGGGAGCATAGGGCACGTCCACTCATGGTCGTATAAATTGGGAAAACTAAAAATCAGCAAGACACAGGCACCCCAATGATTAGGGCTGCTCTGTTGACAAGAACCTCCACTTCATGACACCTTAAATATCCCAGGAAAGAAAAAAATGGATAAAGAAGTTGTGGTCCTTATGTAATATGGAATATCACTCAGACATGAAATAAATGTCATAAGGCTAGTAGAAGCAAGATGAGTGGATTTAGGAACGACGATTCTAAGTGAAATAAGTCACACAGAAAAAGACACTTATCATAAGCTATCACTTATAGAGGGAATGTAAAAACCGCTACACTTGAACTGAATTACAAAACAGAACAGAGTCACACGTTTAGAAAACACACTATGGCTGCTTAACGGGAAAGGTGAGGTGGGGTGATGCATAAAACAAGGGTTTCAAATTCGCTCACATACCGTTCCATACACCCAATATGTAATAGACAAGACCTACTCCTTGCTCAGTGAACTGGACACAACACCCCCTATTCACCGCACAAGAATATATCTGACTAGTAAGAATCGTAAAACCTATGTATTGATATCTCTCTGGAAGTGAGTCAAGTGGGTGTAAAGCCGCATCAACACAGCCGTGAAAGGCCGCTAAACCCCATTATAAAAATAAATTACTTTTAAAAACCCGTAAAACAAAGACAGTGAAAGAGAGAGAAATTCTTCCAAAATTCGGTCAGGGGCTGTGATGCAACCTGGATTGACCATATCTAGACACACAGCTGGATGAGACATAAGGGTGGACACTCTTGGGGCTGAGAGGTTGGGTGAGGTTGGGTGAGCAAACACAGACCCTTTAAAGTAATACTGCGTGGTACCCATCCCATGGGTCCCAAATCTCCAGGTTCAAGGGCATCTTCCTACATCGAAAACATGCATGAGAAACCCAGAAGATGGTACACCGTGTGATTTTGAAAGGTTTCTAAATCGCACCTCATGTCTCATCTCCTTGTGCTCGGGTTCACCTTTCCAGCTACTTTACTAGCAATCTCCCTACTTGGAGAATCAGCACCTTTAACCTCCTGTTCCCTACAGGTTGCAATTTGTCCTGAGGATGAACGGGAAGAGGGGCAACCAATGAGAGACTAGATCTAGGTGTTGGGACAGGCACAGGTCACTCTATTTTCCCATCAGGAAGAAGAATTAACCACAGGCTCAGCCTGCCGCCCAGAAGCAGAATAGGGCCTGAGGCAATCCCGCGCTCTTGCGGCCAGCTCCCAAAAAAGCGAGTTGCAAAATGGAGCCCAGGGACACTGCCTTTCACAAACCCGCAGAGTTATAAATGATAACTCTCGTCCACAAATATATTGAGGGAAGGCAACGAAGAGGATTTGAAAGCAAGGCAGAATTGCAGGAAACAGGTTTCAGGAGGTAGATTCGAATCGCCTTTAAAGCACATGAAAAGTCGCAAAACGTCGACAATGATGCCCTTGGCCAAAAAGGGCGTATGCGTTTTTTCCTGAATATATTCAGGAAAAAACGCATACGCCCTTTTTGGCCAACCAAGCAACCTGGAAAGGCAAATCAGCGCTACAAAGTAGTCTCGCTTCCCATCGGTCAAAAGGGCCATGCTGCAAAAAGTGTCAAAACCAGAAATGCAGGACAGGCCATGGAGAAATGGCAGCCTTGCTACGCTGAGGGGCGGGATGTAAATTGCCAACAGCCACTCTGGAGAAGTGTACGGTGTGTCCTGAAACATCTAAAACACACAGCTTAGGGAGCATAGGGCACGTCCACTCATGGGCGTATAAATTGGGAAAACTAAAAATCAGCAAGACACAGGCACCCCAAAGTTTAGGGCTGCTCTGTTGACAAGAACCTCCACTTCATGACACCTTAAATATCCCAGGAAAGAGAAAAATGGTTAAAGAAGTTGTGGTCCTTATGTACAATGGAATATCACGCAGACATGAAATCAATATCATAAGGCTAGTAGAAGCAAGATGAGTGGATTTAGGAACGACGATTCTAAGTGAAATAAGTCACACAGAAAAAGACACTTATCATAAGCTATCACTTATAGAGGGAATGTAAAAACCGCTACACTTGAACTGAATTACAAAACAGAACAGAGTCACACGTTTAGAAAACACACTATGGCTGCTTAACGGGAAAGGTGAGGTGGGGTGATGCATAAAACAAGGGTTTCAAATTCGCTCACATACCGTTCCATACACCCAATATGTAATAGACAAGACCTACTCCTTGCTCAGTGAACTGGACACAACACCCCCTATTCACCGCACAAGAATATATCTGACTAGTAAGAATCATAAAACCTATGTATTGATATCTCTCTGGAAGTGAGTCAAGTGGGTGTAAAGCCGCATTAACACAGCCGTGAAAGGCCGCTAAACCCCATTATAAAAATAAATTACTTTTAAAAACCCGTAAAACAAAGACAGTGAAAGAGAGAGTAATTCTTCCAAAATTCGGTCAGGGGCTGTGATGCAACCTGGATTGACCATATCTAGACACACAGCTGGATGAGACAAAGGGTGGACACTCTTGGGGCTGAGAGGTTGGGTGAGGTTGGGTGAGCAAACACAGACCCTTTAAAGTAATACGGCGTGGTACCCATCCCATGGGTCCCAAATCTCCAGGTTCAAGGGCATCTTCCTACATCGAAAACATGCATGAGAAACCCAGAAGATGGTACACCGTGTGATTTTGAAAGGTTTCTAAAACGCACCTCATTTCTCATCTCCTTGTGCTCGGGTTCGCCATTCCAGGTACTTTACTAGCAATCTCCCTACTTGGAGAATCAGCACCTTTAACCTCCTGTTCCCTACAGGTTGCAATTTGTCCTGAGGATGAACGGGAAGAGGGGCAACCAATGAGAGACTAGATCTAGGTGTTGGGACAGGCACAGGTCACTCTATTTTCCCATCAGGAAGAAGAATTAACCACAGGCTCAGCCTACCGCCGGGAACCAGAATAGGGCCTTAGGCAATCCCGTGCGTTTGCGGCCAGCTCCCAAAAAAGACAGTTGAAAAATGGAGCTCAGGGGCACTGCAATTCACAAACCTGCTGAGTTATAAATGATAACTCTCGTCCACAAATATATTGAGGGAAGGCAACGAAGAGGATTTGAAAGCAAGGCAGAATTGCAGGAAACAGGTTTCAGGAGGTAGATTCGAATCGCCTTTAAAGCACATGAAAAGTCGCAAAACGTCGACAATGATGCCCTTGGCCAAAAAGGGCGTATGCGTTTTTTCCTGAATATATTCAGGAAAAAACGCATACGCCCTTTTTGGCCAACCAAGCAACCTGGAAAGCAAATCAGCGCTACAAAGTAGTCTCGCTTCCCGTCGGTCAAAAGGGCCATGCTGCAAAAAGTGTCAAAACCAGAAATGCAGGACAGGCCATGGAGAAATGGCAGCCTTGCTACGCTGAGGGGCGGGATGTAAATTGCCAACAGCCAATCTGGAGAAGTGTACGGTGTGTCCTGAAACATCTAAAACACACAGCTTAGGGAGCATAGGGCACGTCCACTCATGGGCGTATAAATTGGGAAAACTAAAAATCAGCAAGACACAGGCACCCCAAAGTTTAGGGCTGCTCTGTTGACAAGAACCTCCACTTCATGACACCTTAAATATCCCAGGAAAGAGAAAAATGGATAAAGAAGTTGTGGTCCTTATGTACAATGGAATATCACGCAGACATGAAATCAATATCATAAGGCTAGAAGAAGCAACATGAATGGACTTAGGTACGATGATTCTAAGTGAAATAAGTCACACAGAAAAAGACACTTATCATAAGCTATCACTTATAGAGGGAATGTAAAAACCGCTACACTTGAACTGAGTTACAAAACAGAACAGAGTCACACGTTTAGAAAACACACTATGGCTGCTTAACGGGAAAGGTGAGGTGGGGTGATGCATAAAACAAGGGTTTCAAATTGGCTCAGATACCGTTCCATACACCCAATATGTAATAGACAACACCGACTCATTGCTCAGTGAACTGGACTCAAAACCCCCTATTCACCGCACAAGAATATATGTGACTAGTAAGAATCTTAAAACCTATGTATTGATATCTGTCTGGAAGTGAGTCAAGTGGGTGTAAAGCTGCATAAACACAGCCGTGAAAAGCAGCTAAACCCCATTATAAAAATAAATTACTTTTAAAAAACCGTAAAACAAAGACAGTGAAAGAGAGAGAAATTCTTACAAAATTCGTTCAGAGGCTGTGATGCAACCTGGATTGACCATATCTAGACCCACAGCTGGATGAGACATAAGGGTGGACCCACTTGGGGCTGAGAGTTTGGGTGAGGTTGGGTGAGCAAACACAGACCCTTTAAAGTAATACTGCGTGGTACCCATCCCATGGGTCCCAAATCTCCAGGTTCAAGGGCATCTTCCTACATCGAAAACATGCATGAGAAACCCAGAAGATGGTACACCGTGTGATTTTGAAAGGTTTCTAAAACGCACCTCATTTCTCATCTCCTTGTGTTCGGGTTCGCCATTCCAGCTACTTTACTAGCAATCTCCCTACTTGGAGAATCAGCACCTTTAACCTCCTGTTCCGTACAGGTTGCAATTTGTCCTGAGGATGAAAGGGAAGAGGGGCAACCAATGAGAGACTAGATCTAGGTGTTGGGACAGGCACAGGTCACTCTCTTTTCCCATCAGAAAAAAGAATTAACCACAGGCTCAGCCTACTGCCGGGAACCAGTATAGTGCCTTAGGCAATCCCGTGCGTTTGCAGCCAGCTCCCAAAAAAGACAGTTGAAAAATGGAGCTCAGGGGCACTGCAATTCACAAACCTGCTGAGTTATAAATGATAACTCTCGTCCAAAAATATATTGAGGGAAGGCAACGAAGAGGATTTGAAAGCAAGGCAGAATTGCAGGAAACAGATTTCAGGAGGTAGATTCGAATCGCCTTTAAAGCACATGAAAGGTGGCAAAACGTCGACAATGATGACCTTGGCCAAAAAGAGCGTATGCGTTTTTCCTGAATATATTCAGGAAAAAACGCATACGCCCTTTTTGGCCAACCAAGCAACCTGGAAAGGGAAATCAGCGCTACAAAGTAGTCTCGCTTCCCATCGGTCAAAAGGGCCATGCTGCAAAAATTTTCAAAACCAGAAATGCAGGACAGGCCATGGAGAAATGGCAGCCTTGCTACGCTGATGGGCGGGATGTAAATTGCCAACAGCCACTCTGAAGAAGTGTACGGTGTGTCCTGAAACATCTAAAACACACAGCTTAGGGAGCATAGGGCACGTCCACTCATGGGCGTATAAATTGGGAAAACTAAAAATCAGCAAGACACAGGCACCCCAAAGTTTAGGGCTGCTCTGTTGACAAGAACCTCCACTTCATGACACCTTAAATATCCCAGGAAAGAGAAAAATGGATAAAGAAGTTGTGGTCCTTATGTACCATGGAATATCACGCAGATATGAAATCAATATCATAAGGCTAGAAGAAGCAAGATGAGTGGACTTAGGTACGATGATTCTAAGTGAAATAAGTCACACAGAAAAAGACACTTATCATAAGCTATCACTTATAGAGGGAATGTAAAAACCGCTACACTTGAACTGAGTTACAAAACAGAACAGAGTCACACGTTTAGAAAACACACTATGGCTGCTTAACGGGAAAGGTGAGGTGGGGTGATGCATAAAACAAGGGTTTCAAATTCGCTCAGATACCGTTCCATACACCCAATATGTAATAGACAACACCGACTCATTGCTCAGTGAACTGGACTCAACACCCCCTATTCACCGCACAAGAATATATGTGACTAGTAAGAACCTTAAAACCTATGTATTGATATCTGTCTGGAAGTGAGTCAAGTGGGTGTAAAGCCGCATAAACACAGCCGTGAAAAGCAGCTAAACCCCATTATAAAAATAAATTACTTTTAAAAACCCGTAAAACAAAGACAGTGAAAGAGAGAGAAATTCTTACACAATTCGTTCAGAGGCTGTGATGCAACCTGGATTGACCATATCTAGACCCACAGCTGGATGAGACATAAGGGTGGACACACTTGGGGCTGAGAGGTTGGGTGAGGTTGGGTGAGCAAACACAGACCCTTTAAAGTAATACTGCGTGGTACCCATCCCATGGGTCCCAAATCTCCAGGTTCAAGGGCATCTTCCTACATCGAAAACATGCATGAGAAACCCAGAAGATGGTACACCGTGTGATTTTGAAAGGTTTCTAAAACGCACCTCATTTCTCATCTCCTTGTGTTCGGGTTCGCCATTCCAGCTACTTTACTAGCAATCTCCCTACTTGGAGAATCAGCACCTTTAACCTCCTGTTCCCTACAGGTTGCAATTTGTCCTGAGGATGAAAGGGAAGAGGGACAACCAATGAGAGACTAGATCTAGGTGTTGGGACAGGCACAGGTCACTCTATTTTCCCATCAGGAAGAAGAATTAACCACAGGCTCAGCCTACCGCCGGGAACCAGAATAGGGCCTTAGGCAATCCCGTGCGTTTGCGGCCAGCTCCCAAAAAAGACAGTTCAAAAATGGAGCTCAGGGGCACTGCAATTCACAAACCTGCTGACTTATAAATGATAACTCTCGTCCACAAATATATTGAGGGAAGGCAACGAAGAGGAGTTGAAAGCAAGGCAGAATTGCAGGAAACAGATTTCAGGAGGTAGATACGAATCGCCTTTAAAGCACATGAAAGGTGGCAAAACGTCGACAATGATGACCTTGGCCAAAAAGAGCGTATGCGTTTTTTCCTGAATATATTCAGGAAAAAACGCATACGCCCTTTTTGGCCAACCAAGCAACCCGGAAAGGGAAATCAGCGCTACAAAGTAGTCTCGCTTCCCATCGGTCAAAAGGGCCATGCTGCAAAAATTTTCAAAACCAGAAATGCAGGACAGGCCATGGAGAAATGGCAGCCTTGCTACGCTGATGGGCGGGATGTAAATTGCCAACAGCCACTCTGAAGAAGTGTACGGTGTGTCCTGAAACATCTAAAACACACAGCTTAGGGAGCATAGGGCACGTCCACTCATGGGCGTATAAATTGGGAAAACTAAAAATCAGCAAGACACAGGCACCCCAAAGTTTAGGGCTGCTCTGTTGACAAGAACCTCCACTTCATGACACCTTAAATATCCCAGGAAAGAGAAAAATGGATAAAGAAATTGTGGTCCTTATGTACAATGGAATATCACGCAGACATGAAATCAAGGTCATAAGGCTAGTACAAGCAAGATGAGTGGACTTAGGTACGATGATTCTAAGTGAAATAAGTCACACAGAAAAAGACACTTATCATAAGCTATCACTTATAGAGGGAATGTAAAAACCGCTACACTTGAACTGAGTTACAAAACAGAACAGAGTCACACGTTTAGAAAACACACTATGGCTGCTTAAAGGGAAAGGTGAGGTGGGGTGATGCATAAAACAAGGGTTTCAAATTCGCTCACATACCGTTCCATACACCCAATATGCAATAGAAAAGACCGACACCTTGCTCAGTGACCTGGACTCAACACCCCCTATTCACCACACAAGAATATATGTGACTAGTAAGAATCTTAAAACCTATGTATTGATATCTGTCTGGAAGTGAGTCAAGTGGGTGTAAAGCCGCATAAACACAGCCGTGAAAAGCAGATAAACCCCATTATATAAAAAAATTACTTTTAAAAACCCGTAAAACAAAGACAGTGAAAGAGAGAGAAATTCTTACAAAATTCGTTCAGAGGCTGTGATGCAACCTGGATTAACCATATCTAGACCCACAGCTGGATGAGACATAAGGGTGGACACACTTGGGGCTGAGAGGTTGGGTGAGGTTGGGTGAGCAAACACAGACCCTTTAAAGTAATACTGCGTGGTACCCATCCCATGGGTCCCAAATCTCCAGGTTCAAGGGCATCTTCCTACATCGAAAACATGCATGAGAAACCCAGAAGATGGTACACCGTGTGATTTTGAAAGGTTTCTAAAACGCACCTCATTTCTCAACTCCTTGTGCTCAGGTTCGCCATTCCAGGTACGTTACTAGCAATCTCCCTACTTGAAGAATCAGCACCTTTAACCTCCTGTTCCCTACAGGTTGCAATTTGTCCTGAGGATGAACGGGAAGAGGGGCAACCAATGAGAGACTAGATCTAGGTGTTGGGACAGGCACAGGTCACTCTATTTTCCCATCAGGAAGAAGAATTAACCACAGGCTCAGCCTGCCGCCCAGAAGCAGAATAGGGCCTGAGGCAATCCCGCGCTCTTACGGCCAGCTCCCAAAAAAGCGAGTTGAAAAATGGAGCTCAGGGACACTGCCATTCACAAACCCGCAGAGTTATAAATGATAACTCTCGTCTACAAATATATTGAGGGAAGGCAACGAAGAGGATTTGAAAGCAAGGCAGAATTGCAGGAAACAGGTTTCAGGAGGTAGATTCGAATCGCCTTTAAAGCACATGAAAATCGCAAAACGTCGACAATGATGCCCTTGGCCAAAAAGGGCGTATGCGTTTTTTCCTGAATATATTCAGGAAAAAACGCATACGCCCTTTTTGGCCAACCAAGCAACCTGGAAAGCAAATCAGCGCTACAAAGTAGTCTCGCTTCCCGTCGGTCAAAAGGGCCATGCTGCAAAAAGTGTCAAAACCAGAAATGCAGGACAGGCCATGGAGAAATGGCAGCCTTGCTACGCTGATGGGCAGGATGTAAATTGCCAACAGCCACTCTGGAGAAGTGTACGGTGTGTCCTGAAACATCTAAAACACACAGCTTAGGGAGCATAGGGCACGTCCACTCATGGGCGTATAAATTGGGAAAACTAAAAATCAGCAAGACACAGGCACCCCAAAGTTTAGGGCTGCTCTGTTGACAAGAACCTCCACTTCATGACACCTTAAATATCCCAGGAAAGAGAAAAATGGATAAAGAAGTTGTGGTCCTTATGTACAATGGAATATCACGCAGACATGAAATCAATATCATAAGGCTAGAAGAAGCAAGATGAGTGGACTTAGGTACGATGATTCTAAGTGAAATAAGTCACACAGAAAAAGACACTTATCATAAGCTATCACTTATAGAGGGAATGTAAAAACCGCTACACTTGAACTGAGTTACAAAACAGAACAGAGTCACACGTTTAGAAAACACACTATGGCTGCTTAACGGGAAATGTGAGGTGGGGTGATGCATAAAACAAGGGTTTCAAATTCGCTCAGATACCGTTCCATACACCCAATATGTAATAGACAACACCGACTCATTGCTCAGTGAACTGGACACAACACCCCCTATTCACCGCACAAGAATATATGTGACTAGTAAGAATCTTAAAACCTATGTATTGATATCTGTCTGGAAGTGAGTCAAGTGGGTGTAAAGCCGCATAAACACAGCCGTGAGAAGCAGCTAAACCCCATTATAAAAATAAATTACTTTTAAAAACCCGTAAAACAAAGACAGTGAAAGAGAGAGAAATTCTTACAAAATTCGTTCAGAGGCTGTGATGCAACCTGGATTAACCATATGTAGACCCACAGCTGGATGAGACATAAGGGTGGACACACTTTGGGCTGAGAGGTTGGGTGAGGTTGGGTGAGCAAACACAGACCCTTTAAAGTAATACTGCGTGGTACCCATCCCATGGGTCCCAAATCTCCAGGTTCAAGGGCATCTTCCTACATCGAAAACATGCATGAGAAACCCAGAAGATGGTACACCGTGTGATTTTGAAAGGTTTCTAAAACGCACCTCATTTCTCATCTCCTTGTGCTCGGGTTCGCCATTCCAGTTACGTTACTAGCAATCTCCCTACTTGGAGAATCAGCACCTTTAACCTCCTGTTCCCTACAGGTTGCAATTTGTCCTGAGGATGAACGGGAAGAGGGGCAACCAATGAGAGACTAGATCTAGGTGTTGGGACAGGCACAGGTCACTCTATTTTCCCATCAGGAAGAAGAATTAACCACAGGCTCAGCCTGCCGCCCAGAAGCAGAATAGGGCCTGAGGCAATCCCGCGTTCTTACGGCCAGCTCCCAAAAAAGCGAGTTGAAAAATGGAGCCCAGGGACACTGCCATTCACAAACCCGCAGAGTTATAAATGATAACTCTCGTCCACAAATATATTGAGGGAAGGCAACGAAGAGGATTTGAAAGCAAGGCAGAATTGCAGGAAACAGGTTTCAGGAGGTAGATTCGAATCGCCTTTAAAGCACATGAAAAGTCGCAAAACGTCGACAATGATGCCCTTGGCCAAAAAGGGCGTATGCGTTTTTTCCTGAATATATTCAGGAAAAAACGCATACGCCCTTTTTGGCCAACCAAGCAACCTGGAAAGCAAATCAGCGCTACAAAGTAGTCTCGCTTCCCATCGGTCAAAAGGGCCATGCTGCAAAAAGTGTCAAAACCAGAAATGCAGGACAGGCCATGGAGAAATGGCAGCCTTGCTACAATGAGGGGCGGGATGTAAATTGCCAACAGCCACTCTGGAGAAGTGTACGGTGTGTCCTGAAACATCTAAAACACACAGCTTAGGGAGCATAGGGCACGTCCACTCATGGGCGTATAAATTGGGAAAACTAAAAATCAGCAAGACACAGGCACCCCAAAGTTTAGGGCTGCTCTGTTGACAAGAACCTCCACTTCATGACACCTTAAATATCCCAGGAAAGAGAAAAATGGATAAAGAAGTTGTGGTCCTTATGTACCATGGAATATCACGCAGATATGAAATCAATATCATAAGGCTAGAAGAAGCAAGATGAGTGGACTTAGGTACGATGATTCTAAGTGAAATAAGTCACACAGAAAAAGACACTTATCATAAGCTATCACTTATAGAGGGAATGTAAAAACCGCTACACTTGAACTGAGTTACAAAACAGAACAGAGTCACACGTTTAGAAAACACACTATGGCTGCTTAACGGGAAAGGTGAGGTGGGGTGATGCATAAAACAAGGGTTTCAAATTCGCTCAGATACCGTTCCATACACCCAATATGTAATAGACAACACCGACTCATTGCTCAGTGAACTGGACTCAACACCCCCTATTCACCGCACAAGAATATATGTGACTAGTAAGAATCTTAAAACCTATGTATTGATATCTGTCTGGAAGTGAGTCAAGTGGGTGTAAAGCCGCATAAACACAGCCGTGAAAAGCAGCTAAACCCCATTATAAAAATAAATTACTTTTAAAAACCCGTAAAACAAAGACAGTGAAAGAGAGAGAAATTCTTACACAATTCGTTCAGAGGCTGTGATGCAACCTGGATTGACCATATCTAGACCCACAGCTGGATGAGACATAAGGGTGGACACACTTGGGGCTGAGAGGTTGGGTGAGGTTGGGTGAGCAAACACAGACCCTTTAAAGTAATACTGCGTGGTACCCATCCCATGGGTCCCAAATCTCCAGGTTCAAGGGCATCTTCCTACATCGAAAACATGCATGAGAAACCCAGAAGATGGTACACCGTGTGATTTTGAAAGGTTTCTAAAACGCACCTCATTTCTCATCTCCTTGTGTTCGGGTTCGCCATTCCAGCTACTTTACTAGCAATCTCCCTACTTGGAGAATCAGCACCTTTAACCTCCTGTTCCCTACAGGTTGCAATTTGTCCTGAGGATGAAAGGGAAGAGGGACAACCAATGAGAGACTAGATCTAGGTGTTGGGACAGGCACAGGTCACTCTATTTTCCCATCAGGAAGAAGAATTAACCACAGGCTCAGCCTACCGCCGGGAACCAGAATAGGGCCTTAGGCAATCCCGTGCGTTTGCGGCCAGCTCCCAAAAAAGACAGTTCAAAAATGGAGCTCAGGGGCACTGCAATTCACAAACCTGCTGACTTATAAATGATAACTCTCGTCCACAAATATATTGAGGGAAGGCAACGAAGAGGAGTTGAAAGCAAGGCAGAATTGCAGGAAACAGATTTCAGGAGGTAGATACGAATCGCCTTTAAAGCACATGAAAGGTGGCAAAACGTCGACAATGATGACCTTGGCCAAAAAGAGCGTATGCGTTTTTTCCTGAATATATTCAGGAAAAAACGCATACGCCCTTTTTGGCCAACCAAGCAACCTGGAAAGGGAAATCAGCGCTACAAAGTAGTCTCGCTTCCCATCGGTCAAAAGGGCCATGCTGCAAAAATTTTCAAAACCAGAAATGCAGGACAGGCCATGGAGAAATGGCAGCCTTGCTACGCTGATGGGCGGGATGTAAATTGCCAACAGCCACTCTGAAGAAGTGTACGGTGTGTCCTGAAATATCTAAAACACACAGCTTAGGGAGCATAGGGCACGTCCACTCATGGGCGTATAAATTGGGAAAACTAAAAATCAGCAAGACACAGGCACCCCAAAGTTTAGGGCTGCTCTGTTGACAAGAACCTCCACTTCATGACACCTTAAATATCCCAGGAAAGAGAAAAATGGATAAAGAAATTGTGGTCCTTATGTACAATGGAATATCACGCAGACATGAAATCAAGGTCATAAGGCTAGTAGAAGCAAGATGAGTGGACTTAGGTACGATGATTCTAAGTGAAATAAGTCACACAGAAAAAGACACTTATCATAAGCTATCACTTATAGAGGGAATGTAAAAACCGCTACACTTGAACTGAGTTACAAAACAGAACAGAGTCACACGTTTAGAAAACACACTATGGCTGCTTAACGGGAAAGGTGAGGTGGGGTGATGCATAAAACAAGGGTTTCAAATTCGCTCACATACCGTTCCATACACCCAATATGCAATAGAAAAGACCGACTCCTTGCTCAGTGAACTGGACTCAACACCCCCTATTCACCACACAAGAATATATGTGACTAGTAAGAATCTTAAAACCTATGTATTGATATCTGTCTGGAAGTGAGTCAAGTGGGTGTAAAGCCGCATAAACACAGCCGTGAAAAGCAGATAAACCCCATTATAAAAAAAAATTACTTTTAAAAACCCGTAAAACAAAGACAGTGAAAGAGAGAGAAATTCTTACAAAATTCGTTCAGAGGCTGTGATGCAACCTGGATTAACCATATCTAGACCCACAGCTGGATGAGACATAAGGGTGGACACACTTGGGGCTGAGAGGTTGGGTGAGGTTGGGTGAGCAAACACAGACCCTTTAAAGTAATACTGCGTGGTACCCATCCCATGGGTCCCAAATCTCCAGGTTCAAGGGCATCTTCCTACATCGAAAACATGCATGAGAAACCCAGAAGATGGTACACCGTGTGATTTTGAAAGGTTTCTAAAACGCACCTCATTTCTCAACTCCTTGTGCTCGGGTTCGCCATTCCAGGTACGTTACTAGCAATCTCCCTACTTGAAGAATCAGCACCTTTAACCTCCTGTTCCCTACAGGTTGCAATTTGTCCTGAGGATGAACGGGAAGAGGGGCAACCAATGAGAGACTAGATCTAGGTGTTGGGACAGGCACAGGTCACTCTATTTTCCCATCAGGAAGAAGAATTAACCACAGGCTCAGCCTGCCGCCCAGAAGCAGAATAGGGCCTGAGGCAATCCCGCGCTCTTACGGCCAGCTCCCAAAAAAGCGAGTTGAAAAATGGAGCTCAGGGACACTGCCATTCACAAACCCGCAGAGTTATAAATGATAACTCTCGTCCACAAATATATTGAGGGAAGGCAACGAAGAGGATTTGAAAGCAAGGCAGAATTGCAGGAAACAGGTTTCAGGAGGTAGATTCGAATCGCCTTTAAAGCACATGAAAATCGCAAAACGTCGACAATGATGCCCTTGGCTAAAAAGGGCGTATGCGTTTTTTCCTGAATATATTCAGGAAAAAACGCATACGCCCTTTTTGGCCAACCAAGCAACCTGGAAAGCAAATCAGCGCTATAAAGTAGTCTCGCTTCCCGTCGGTCAAAAGGGCCATGCTGCAAAAAGTGTCAAAACCAGAAATGCAGGACAGGCCATGGAGAAATGGCAGCCTTGTTACGCTGATGGGCGGGATGTAAATTGCCAACAGCCACTCTGGAGAAGTGTACGGTGTGTCCTGAAACATCTAAAACACACAGCTTAGGGAGCATAGGGCACGTCCACTCATGGGCGTATAAATTGGGAAAACTAAAAATCAGCAAGACACAGGCACCCCAAAGTTTAGGGCTGCTCTGTTGACAAGAACCTCCACTTCATGACACCTTAAATATCCCAGGAAAGAGAAAAATGGATAAAGAAGTTGTGGTCCTTATGTACAATGGAATATCACGCAGACATGAAATCAATATCATAAGGCTAGAAGAAGCAAGATGAGTGGACTTAGGTACGATGATTCTAAGTGAAATAAGTCACACAGAAAAAGACACTTATCATAAGCTATCACTTATAGAGGGAATGTAAAAACCGCTACACTTGAACTGAGTTACAAAACAGAACAGAGTCACACGTTTAGAAAACACACTATGGCTGCTTAACGGGAAACGTGAGGTGGGGTGATGCATAAAACAAGGGTTTCAAATTCGCTCAGATACCGTTCCATACACCCAATATGTAATAGACAACACCGACTCATTGCTCAGTGAACTGGACTCAACACCCCCTATTCACCGCACAAGAATATATGTGACTAGTAAGAATCTTAAAACCTATGTATTGATATCTGTCTGGAAGTGAGTCAAGTGGGTGTAAAGCCGCATAAACACAGCCGTGAAAAGCAGCTAAACCCCATTATAAAAATAAATTACTTTTAAAAACCCGTAAAACAAAGACAGTGAAAGAGAGAGAAATTCTTACAAAATTCGTTCAGAGGCTGTGATGCAACCTGGATTAACCATATCTAGACCCACAGCTGGATGAGACATAAGGGTGGACACACTTTGGGCTGAGAGGTTGGGTGAGGTTGGGTGAGCAAACACAGACCCTTTAAAGTAATACTGCGTGGTACCCATCCCATGGGTCCCAAATCTCCAGGTTCAAGGGCATCTTCCTACATCGAAAACATGCATGAGAAACCCAGAAGATGGTACACCGTGTGATTTTGAAAGGTTTCTAAAACGCACCTCATTTCTCATCTCCTTGTGCTCGGGTTCGCCATTCCAGGTACGTTACTAGCAATCTCCCTACTTGGAGAATCAGCACCTTTAACCTCCTGTTCCCTACAGGTTGCAATTTGTCCTGAGGATGAACGGGAAGAGGGGCAACCAATGAGAGACTAGATCTAGGTGTTGGGACAGGCACAGGTCACTCTATTTTCCCATCAGGAAGAAGAATTAACCACAGGCTCAGCCTGCCGCCCAGAAGCAGAATAGGGCCTGAGGCA
Organism: Eschrichtius robustus; assembly: GCF_028021215.1. NCBI lineage: Eukaryota > Metazoa > Chordata > Mammalia > Artiodactyla > Eschrichtiidae > Eschrichtius > Eschrichtius robustus. The sequence goes on from NW_027175351.1 coordinate 2,371,096, forward strand.
ATCCCGCGCTCTTACGGCCAGCTCCCAAAAAAGCGAGTTGAAAAATGGAGCCCAGGGACACTGCCATTCACAAACCCGCAGAGTTATAAATGATAACTCTCGTCCACAAATATATTGAGGGAAGGCAACGAAGAGGAGTTGAAAGCAAGGCAGAATTGCAGGAAACAGATTTCAGGAGGTAGATACGAATCGCCTTTAAAGCACATGAAAGGTGGCAAAACGTCGACAATGATGACCTTGGCCAAAAAGAGCGTATGCGTTTTTTCCTGAATATATTCAGGAAAAAACGCATACGCCCTTTTTGGCCAACCAAGCAACCTGGAAAGGGAAATCAGCGCTACAAAGTAGTCTCGCTTCCCATCGGTCAAAAGGGCCATGCTGCAAAAATTTTCAAAACCAGAAATGCAGGACAGGCCATGGAGAAATGGCAGCCTTGCTACGCTGATGGGCGGGATGTAAATTGCCAACAGCCACTCTGAAGAAGTGTACGGTGTGTCCTGAAATATCTAAAACACACAGCTTAGGGAGCATAGGGCACGTCCACTCATGGGCGTATAAATAGGGAAAACTAAAAATCAGCAAGACACAGGCACCCCAAAGTTTAGGGCTGCTCTGTTGACAAGAACCTCCACTTCATGACACCTTAAATATCCAAGGAAAGAGAAAAATGGATAAAGAAGTTGTGGTCCTTATGTACAATGGAATATCACGCAGATATGAAATCAATATCATAAGGCTAGAAGAAGCAAGATGAGTGGACTTAGGTACGATGATTCTAAGTGAAATAAGTCACACAGAAAAAGACACTTATCATAAGCTATCACTTATAGAGGGAATGTAAAAACCGCTACACTTGAACTGAGTTACAAAACAGAACAGAGTCACACGTTTAGAAAACACACTATGGCTGCTTAACGGGAAAGGTGAGGTGGGGTGATGCATAAAACAAGGGTTTCAAATTCGCTCAGATACCGTTCCATACACCCAATATGTAATAGACAACACCGACTCATTGCTCAGTGAACTGGACTCAACACCCCCTATTCACCGCACAAGAATATATGTGACTAGTAAGAATCTTAAAACCTATGTATTGATATCTGTCTGGAAGTGAGTCAAGTGGGTGTAAAGCCGCATAAACACAGCCGTGAAAAGCAGCTAAACCCCATTATAAAAATAAATTACTTTTAAAAACCTGTAAAACAAAGACAGTGAAAGAGAGAGAAATTCTTACACAATTCGTTCAGAGGCTGTGATGCAACCTGGATTGACCATATCTAGACCCACAGCTGGATGAGACATAAGGGTGGACACACTTGGGGCTGAGAGGTTGGGTGAGGTTGGGTGAGCAAACACAGACCCTTTAAAGTAATACTGCGTGGTACCCATCCCATGGGTCCCAAATCTCCAGGTTCAAGGGCATCTTCCTACATCGAAAACATGTATGAGAAACCCAGAAGATGGTACACCGTGTGATTTTGAAAGGTTTCTAAAACGCAACTCATTTCTCATCTCCTTGTGTTCGGGTTCGCCATTCCAGCTACTTTACTAGCAATCTCCCTACTTGGAGAATCAGCACCTTTAACCTCCTGTTCCGTACAGGTTGCAATTTGTCCTGAGGATGAAAGGGAAGAGGGGCAACCAATGAGAGACTAGATCTAGGTGTTGGGACAGGCACAGGTCACTCTATTTTCCCATCAGGAAGAAGAATTAACCACAGGCTCAGCCTGCCGCCCGGAAGCAGAATAGGGCCTGAGGCAATCCCGCGCTCTTACGGCCAGCTCCCAAAAAAGGGAGTTGAAAAATGCAGCCCAGGGACACTGCCATTCACAAACCCGCAGAGTTATAAATGATAACTCTCGTCCACAAATATATTGAGGGAAGGCAATGAAGAGGATTTGAAAGCAAGGCAGAATTGCAGGAAACAGGTTTCAGGAGGTAGATTCGAATCGCCTTTAAAGCACATGAAAAGTCGCAAAACGTCGACAATGATGCCCTTGGCCAAAAAGGGCGTATGCGTTTTTTCCTGAATATATTCAGGAAAAAACGCATACGCCCTTTTTGGCCAACCAAGCAACCTGGAAAGGCAAATCAGCGCTACAAAGTAGTCTCGCTTCCCATCGGTCAAAAGGGCCATGCTGCAAAAAGTGTGAAAACCAGAAATGCAGGACAGGCCATGGAGAAATGGCAGCCTTGCTACGCTGATGGGCGGGATGTAAATTGCCAACAGCCACTCTGGAGAAGTGTACGGTGTGTCCTGAAACATCTAAAACACACAGCTTAGGGAGCATAGGGCACGTCCACTCATGGGCGTATAAATTGGGAAAACTAAAAATCAGCAAGACACAGGCACCCCAAAGTTTAGGGCTGCTCTGTTGACAAGAACCTCCACTTCATGACACCTTAAATATCCCAGGAAAGAGAAAAATGGATAAAGAAGTTGTGGTCCTTATGTACAATGGAATATCACTCAGACATGAAATCAATGTCATAAGGCTACTAGAAGCAAGATGAGTGGATTTAGGTACGACGATTCTAAGTGAAATAAGTCACACAGAAAAAGACACTTATCATAAGCTATCACTTATAGAGGGAATGTAAAAACCGCTACACTTGAACTGAATTACAAAACAGAACAGAGTCACACGTTTAGAAAACACACTATGGCTGCTTAACGGGAAAGGTGAGGTGGGGTGATGCATAAAACAAGGGTTTCAAATTGGCTCAGATACCGTTCCATACACCCAATATGTAATAGAGAAGACCGACTCCTTGCTCAGTGAACTGGACTCAACACCCCCTATTCACCACAGAAGAATATATGTGACTAGTAAGAATCTTAAAACCTATGTATTGATATCTGTCTGGAAGTGAGTCAAGTGGGTGTAAAGCCGCATAAACACAGCCGTGAAAAGCAGCTATACCCCATTATAAAAATAAATTACTTTTAAATACCCGTGAAACAAAGACAGTGAAAGAGAGAGAAATTCTTACAAAATTCGTTCAGGGGCTGTGATGCAACCTGGATTGACCATATCTAGACCCACAGCTGGATGAGACATAAGGGTGGACACACTTGGGGCTGAGAGGTTGGGTGAGGTTGGGTGAGCAAACACAGACCCTTTAAAGTAATACTGCCTGGTACCCATCCCATGGGTCCCAAATCTCCAGGTTCAAGGGCATCTTCCTACATCAAAAACATACATGAGAAATCCAGAAGATGGTACACCGTGTGATTTTGAAAGGTTTCTAAAACGCACCTCATTTCTCATCTCCTTGTGCTCGGGTTCGCCATTCCAGCTACTTTACTAGCAATCTCCCTACTTGGAGAATCAGCACCTTTAACCTCCTGTTCCCTACAGGTTGCAATTTGTCCTGAGGATGAACGGGAAGAGGGGCAACCAATGAGAGACTAGATCTAGGTGTTGGGACAGGCACAGGTCACTCTATTTTCCCATCGGGAAGAAGAATTAACCACAGGCTCAGCCTGCCGCCCTGAAGCAGAATAGGGCCTGAGGCAATCCCGCGCTCTTGCGGCCAGCTCCCAAAAAAGCGAGTTGAAAAATGGAGCCCAGGGACACTGCCATTCAAAAAACCGCAGAGTTATAAATGATAACTCTCGTCCACAAATATATTGAGGGAAGGCAACGAAGAGGATTTGAAAGCAAGGCAGAATTGCAGGAAACAGGTTTCAGGAGGTAGATTCGAATCGCCTTTAAAGCACATGAAAAGTCGCAAAACGTCGACAATGATGCCCTTGGCCAAAAAGGGCGTATGCGTTTTTTCCTGAATATATTCAGGAAAAAACGCATACGCCCTTTTTGGCCAACCAAGCAACCTGGAAAGGCAAATCAGCGCTACAAAGAAGTCTCGCTTCCCATCGGTCAAAAGGGCCATGCTGCAAAAAGTGTCAAAACCAGAAATGCAGGACAGGCCATGGAGAAATGTCAGCCTTGCTACGCTGATGGGCGGGATGTAAATTGCCAACAGGCACTCTGGAGAAGTGTACGGTGTGTCCTGAAACATCTAAAACACACAGCTTAGGGAGCATAGGGCACGTCCACTCATGGGCGTATAAATTGGGAAAACTAAAAATCAGCAAGACACAGGCACCCCAAAGTTTAGGGCTGCTCTGTTGACAAGAACCTCCACTTCATGACACCTTAAATATCCCAGGAAAGAGAAAAATGGATAAAGAAGTTGTGGTCCTTATGTACAATGGAATATCACTCAGACATGAAATCAATGTCATAAGGCTAGTAGAAACAAGGTGAGTGGATTTAGGTACGACGATTCTAAGTGAAATAAGTCACACAGAAAAAGACACTTATCATAAGCTATCACTTATAGAGGGAATGTAAAAACCGCTACACTTGAAATGAATTACAAAACAGAACAGAGTCACACGTTTAGAAAACACACTATGGCTGCTTAACGGGAAAGGTGAGGTGGGGTGATGCATAAAACAAGGGTTTCAAATTCGCTCAGATACCGTTCCATACACCCAATATGTAATAGACAAGACCTACTCCTTGCTCAGTGAACTGGACTCAACACCCCCTATTCACCGCACAAGAATATATGTGACTAGTAAGAATCTTAAAACCTATGTATTGATATTTGTCTGGAAGTGAGTCAAGTGGGTGTAAAGCGGCATAAACACAGCAGTGAAAAGTAGCGAATCCCCATTTTAAATTAAATAACTTTAAAAAACCCAAAAAAATAAGACAGTGATATAGAGAGGAAATTTTACATAATTCGTTCCTGGGCTGTGATGCAACCTTGTTTGATCATATCTAGACCCACAGCTGGATGAGAAATAAAGCTGGACACTCTTGCAGCTGAAGGACTCTTTCCCTAGTTACCAGATTGGGGAACGTAAATAGGCTGCCGCCCTCTGGCCGTTACCTGCAAAAGCAGCTTTAATACCTGTGTTAATGGTCACTTCATATGAACAAGTACTTCAGGGCTGTAAATGAAACCTGCCCTCAAAATGTCTTGAGGGAGGTAGTGGCCAAAACTTTTCAAAATGTGACACTTACTTTAAGAAAACAATTTGAAGAACTAAGCTGTTATCACAGTTTGATAAATAAAAAGAGCATGCTTTAAAAATCAATTTCAACAGATTATGGGACACATGCAAATTCAGCCACACAGAGGTATCAGCTCGCACCTGTTAGAATAACCAGCAGCAAGCAAACTACAAACAATAAATATTGAAGGTGTTTTGGAGAAATGCATACCCTCAATTTTAAGTGGGACATAACCTGGAAAGAGCCACTAATGAGAACTGAATGGTGGTGCCTTTAAAACGTACACACTGAGCTACCATATGATACAGCAAGCCCACTCCTTGGCCTATAACATAAGGAGATAGAACTGGAAAGACACAGGCAAGCAAATGTGCATTGCAGCAGTATTACAATAACCAAGACATTCAGGCAACCAAAAAGTCCATCAAGAGGTGCGTGGCCAAAGAATAACTGGTACACGTACAGATGGAATATGAGCCAGGGAAAAAAACAAAACAATGCCATTTGCAGCACTGTGTATGATTCTTGAGTTAATCAGGCAAATTGTACTAAGTCAGAAAGCAAAAGACACATATCCTATAATATCACTTATAGGTCTTAGCTAAAAATTGATACCAATGAAGATATTTCCACAGAGAAATGCAATCACAGATTCATTAAACAAACTTAGGGTTCACCAAATGGAAAGGTGTGAGGATTGGATACATTAGGATATTGGGGTTAAGATAGATATAGAAACACATGTGAAATATGTAATCACCAAAGACCTACGTAATACCAAGACAAGACTACTCAACATGGTGTCATAACCTACATGGGAAAATGATCCAAAGAAGAATAGATATATGTATATGTTTAAAAGAACCACATCTTGCACACCTAGAAGAAACAAAACATTTTAATCAAATTTGCTCTGACAAAAAATAAAAATTAAATTAAAAAAAGAACAAGAAGTAATGAGACATAAACTTAAGGGGCTTTGTGCTGGCACATTGCATTCTAATTTACAACCAGAACATGACTTCCATTAAGGCTCTGTGATCACTAATAAAGCAGCTTTATAAGCAATGTTGAAGGTAGCTTAAAAGAAGTCTCACTAATTATTGATAGTAACAAGGAAACAAAGAAAAGTAAAAATCTCACTGCAAAAAGTATACATAGGGTAAGGATAGTAGATCAAACACTGATTAAACTTCTGTAAAGAATAAAAGACAACAGTAGTATGGTTTGTTAAAAAAGAGAGGGCCCAAATAAATCTGAAATGAAAGAGATGATGTTACAACAGACACCACAGAAATACAAAGTATCCTAAGATACACACAGGGTAACTCAGGGCTCAGACTGGACAGAGCCCACTCTCCAGTCCCCTGTACATGACTTACAGGAGCCTCAGGAACTGAGGAGGGGGTCCCTGAGGAGAGGCTCAAGATAGAATATGGTAGGCATTAACATGACTGCATTCATCTTAAACATGCCTGAACTACATTCACACGAGATGATTTTGTCCTGTATGTACATCGGCACCTCTAGCCGGAACTGCAGATCTTTGGCTTCAACACCTCTACTGACAACATTAGCTTCACCTGCTGTGGACCGTCTCCTATAGGATTTCTAGAATCACAAAACATCGAAGCTTCACAGGACCCAGAGTCTGTGCGACTCCACACAGAGTCTCAGAGTCTCAACTCCACTCAGATACTCCACTCTTGGAGGGCACACACAAAGTAGTGTGCACATCAGGACCCAGGGGAAGGAGCAGTGACCCCGTAGGAGAATGACCAGAACTACCTGCTACTTTTAGAGGGTCTCCTGCAGAGGCAGCTGGTGGCTGTGGCTGTGGCTCACCGTGAGGACAACGACACTGGCAGCAGAAGTTCTGGGAAATACTCCTTGGTGTGAGCCCTCCCAGAGTCCGCCATTAGCCCCACCAAGAGCAAGGTAGGCTCCAGTGCTGGGTCGCCTCAGGCCAAACAACCAACAGGGAGGGAACCCAGCCCCATGCATCAGCAGACAAGCAGATTCAACTTTTTATTAAAGTTTTATTTAATCCGTAGACAAGCGGATTAAAGCTCTGCCCACCAAAGCAACACCCAGCTCTACCCACCACCAGTCCCTCCCATCAGGAAGCTTGCACAAGCCTCTAAGATAGACTCATCCACCAGAGAGCAGACAGCAGAAGCAAGAAGAACTACAATTCTGCAGCCTGTGGAAGGAAAACCACATTCACAAAAAGATAGACAAAATGAAAAGGCAGAGGACTTTATACCAGATCAAGGAACAAGATAAAACCCCAGAAAAAAAACGAAATGAGGTGGAGATAGGGAACCTTCCAGAAAAAGAATTCAGAATAATGATAGTGAAGTTGAGCCAAGACCTTAGAAAAAGAAAGGAGGCAAAGATCGAGAAGACACAAGAAATGCTTAACAAAGACCTAGAAGAATTAAGGAACAAACACCTAGAAGAATTAAAGAACAAACAAACAGAGGTGAACAATGTAATAACTGAAATGAAAAATACACTAGAAGGAATCAGTAGCAGAATAACTGTGGCAGAAGAACGGATAAGTGGCCTGGAAGACAGAAAGGTGGAAATCACTGCCATGGAACAGAATAAAGAAAAAGAATGAAAATAAATGAAGACACCCCAAGAGTCCCCTGGGACAACATTAAACGCAACAACATTCGCATTATAGGGGTCCCAGAAGGAGAAGAGAGAGAGAAAGGACCCGAGAATATATTTGAAGAGATTATGGTCAAAAACTTCCCTAGCATGGGAAAAGAAATAGCCACCCAAGTCCAGAAGCACAGAGTGTCCCAGGCAGGAGAAACCAAAGGAGAAAAATGACAAGACACATAGTAATCAAATTGACAAAAATTAACGACAAAGAAAAATTATTGAAAGCAGCAAGGGAAAAATGACAAATAACATACAAGGGAAATCCCATAAGGATAACAGCTGATTTCTCAGCAGAAAATCTACAAGCCAGAAGGAAGTGGCATGATAAATTTAAAGTGATGAAAGGGAAGAACCTACAACCAAGGGTACTGCACCCTGCAAAGAGCTCATTCAGATTTGATGGAGAAATCAAAAGCCTTACAGAGAAGCAAAAGCTAAGAGAATTCAGCACCATGCAACCAGCTCTACACCAAATGCTAAAAGAACTTCTCTAAGTGGGAAACACAAGAGAAGAAAAGGACCCACCAAGACAAACCCATAACAATTAAGAAAATAGTAGTAGGAACATACATATCGATAATTACCTTAAACGTGAATGCACTAAATGTTCCAACCAAAAGACATAGACTGGCTGAATGGATACAAAAACAAGACCCATATATATGCTGTCTACAAGAGACCCATTTCAGACCTAGGGACACATACAGACTGAAAGTGAGGCGATGGAAAAATATATTCTATGCTAATGAAAATCAAAAGAAAGCTGGAGTAGCAATACTCATATCAGATAAAATAGACTTTAAAATAAAGAATGTTACAAGAGACAAGGAAAGACACTACATAATGGTCAAGGGATCAATCCAAGAAGAAGATATAACAATTATAAATATATATGTACCCAACATAGGAGCACCTCAATGTATAAGGCAACTGCTAACAGCTATAAAAGAGGAAATCGACAGTAACACAATAATAGCGGGGGACTTTAACAGCTCACTTACACCAGTGGAGATCAGCCAGACAGAAAATTAATAAGGAAACACAAGCTTTAAATGACACAATAGACCAGATAGAGTTCATTGATATTTATAGGACATTCCATCCAAAAACAGCAGATTACACGTTCTTCTCAACTGCACACGGAACATTCTCCAGGATAGATCACATCTTGGGTCACAGATAAAGCCTCAGTAAATTTAGGAAAACTGAAATCATATCAAGCAGCTGTTCCGACCACAATGCTATGAGATTAGAAATCAATTACACGGAAAAAACCGTAAAAAACACAAACACATGGAGGCTAAACAATACGTTACTAAATAACCAAGAGATCACTGAAGAAATCAAAGGGGAAATCAAAAACTACCTAGAGACAAATGACAACAAAAACACGATGATCCAAAACCTATGGGATTCAGCAAAAGGAGTTCTAAGAGGGAAGTTTATAGCAATACAAGCCTACCTCAAGAAACAAGAAAAATCTCAAATAAACAATCTAACCTTACACCTAGAGGAACTAGAGTAAGAAGAACAAAACCCAAAGTTAGTAGAAGGAAAGAAATCCTAAAGATCAGAGCAGAAATAAATGAAATATAAACAAAGAAAACGGAAGCAAAGATCATCAAAACTAAAAGCTGGTTCTTTGAGAAGATAAGCAAAAATGATCAACTTTTAGCCACACTCAAGAAAAAGAGGGAGAGGACGCAAATCAACAAAATTAGAAGTGAAAAAGGAGAAGTTACAACAGACACCACAGGAATACAAAGCATCCTAAGAGACTACTACAAGCAACTCTGTGCCAATAAAATGGACAATCTGGAAGAAATGGACAAATTCTTAGAAAGGTATAACCTTCTAAGACTGAACCAGGAAGAAATAGAAAATATGAACAAACCTATCACAAGCAATGAAATTGAAACTGTGATTAAAAATCTTCCAACAAACAAAAGTCCAGAACCAGATGGCATCACAGGTGAATTCTATCAAACATTTAGAGAAGAGCTAACACCCAACCTTCTCAAATTCTTCAAAACAATTGCAGGGGAAGGAACACTCCCAAACTCATTCTATGAGACCACCATCACCCTGATACCAAAATCAGACAGAGATACTACAAGGAAAGAAAATTATACACCAATATCCCTGATGAATATAGATGCAAAAATCCTCAACAAAATACTAGCAAACAGAATCGAACAACACATTAAAAGGATCATACACCATGATCAAGTGGGGTTTATCCCAGGGATGCAAGGATTCTTCAATATACACAAATCAATGTGATACACCATATTAACAAATTGTAGAATAAAACCATATGGTCATCTCAATAGATGAAGGAAAAGATTTTGAGAAAATTCAACACTCATTTACGATAAAAACTCTGCAGAGTGTGGGCATAGAGGGAAACTACCTCAACATAATAAAGGCCATATATGACAAACCCACAGCAAACAGCATTCTCAATGGTGAAAAACTGAAAGCGTTTCCTCTAAGATCAGGAACAAGACGAGGATGTCCACTCTCACCACTGCTATTCAACATAGTTTTGGAAGTCCTAGCCATGGCAATCAGAGAAGAAAAAGAAATAAAAGGAATACAAAACGGAAAAGAAGAAGTAAAATTGTCACTGTTTGCAGATGACATGATATCATAGATAGAGAATCTTAAAGATGCCACCAGAAAACCACTGGAGCTAATCAATGAATTTGGTAAAGTTGCAGGATACAAAATTAATGCACAGAAATTGCTTGCATTCCTATACACTAACAATGAAAGATCAGAAAGAGAAATTAAGGAAACAATCCCATTACCACTGCAACAAAAAGAATAAAATACCTAGGAATAAACCTACCTAAGGAAGTAAAAGACCTGTACTCAGAAAACTATAAGACACTGATGAAAGAAATCAAAGATGATATAAACAGATGGAGACATATACCATGTCCTTGGATTAGAAGAATCAATATTGTGAAAATGACTATACTACCCAAAGCAATCTACAGATTCAATGCAATCCCGATCAAAATACTTTTGGCATTTTCTACAGAACAAGAAAAAAATATCTTAAAATTTGTAGGGAGACACAAAAGACCCTGGATAGCCAAAGCAGTCTTGAGGGGGGAAAAAAAAGAGCTGGAGGAATCAGATTTCCAGACTTCAGACTATATTACAAAGCTACAGTAATCAAGATAATATGGTACTGACACAAACACAGAAATATAGGTCAATAGAAAAGGATAGAAAGCACAGAGATAAACCCACGTACCTATGGTTAACTAATCTATGACAAAGGAGGCAAGGGTATACAATGGAGAAAAGACAGTGTCTTCAGTAAGTGGTGCTGGGAAAACTGGACAGCTACATGTAAATAATGAAATTAGTACACTCCCTAACACCATACACAAAAATAACTCAAAATGGATTAGAGACCTAAATATAAGACCAGCCACTATAAAACTCTTAGAAGAAAACATAAGCAGAACAGTCTATGACATAAATCACAGCAAGATCCTTTTTGACCCACCTCCTAGAGAAATGGAAATAAAAACAAAAATTAAAAAATGGGACCGAATGAAACATAAATTCTTTTGCACAGCAAAGGAAAACTTAAGCAAGATGAAAAGACGACCATCAGAATGGGAGAAAATATTTTCAAATGAAGCAAATGGCAAAGGATTAATCTACAAAAAGCAGCTCATGTAGCTCAATATCACAAAACCAAACAACCCAATCCAAAAATGGGCAGAAGACCTAAATAGACATTTCTCCAAAGAAGATATACAGGTTGCCAACAAACACATGAAAGGATGCTGAACATCACTAATCATTAGAGAAATGCAAATCAAAACTACAGTGAGGTATCACCTCACACCAGTCAGAATGGCCATCATCAAAAAATCTACCAACAATAAATGCTGGAGAGGCATTTATTGGAGAAAAAAGAACCCTCTTGCACTGTTGGTGGGAATGTAAATTGATATAGCCACTAGGGAGAACGGTATGGGGCTTCCTTAAAACTAAAAATAGATCTACCATACAACCCAGCAAACCCACTCCTGGACATTTACCCTGAGAAAACCATAATTCAAAAAGAGTCATGTACCACAATGTTCACTGTAGCTCTATTTACAATAGCCAGGACATGGAAGCAACCTAAGTGTCCATCAACAGATAAATGGATAAAGAAGATGTGGCACATATATACAATGGAACATTATTCAGCCATAAAAAGAAACGAAATTGAGTTATTTTTAGTGAGGTGGATGGATCTAGAGTCTGTCCTACAGAGTGAAGTAAGTCAGAAAGAGAAAAACAAATACCGTATGCTAACACATATATATGGAATCTAAAAAAAAAAAAAAAGTTTATGAAGAACCTAGGGGCAGGAAAGGATTAAGGACACAGACGTAGAGAAAGGACTTGAGGACATGGGGAGAGGGAAGGGTAAGCTGGGACAAAGTGAGAGAGTGGTATGGACATATATACACTACCAAATGTAAAATTGATAGCTACTGGGAAGCAGCCACATAGCACAGGGAGATCAGCTCTGTGCTTTGTGACCACCTAAAAGGGTGGGATAAGGGAGTGAGAGGGAGGTGCAAGAGGGAGGGGATATGGTGTTATATGTATACGCATAGCTGATTCACTTTTTTATACAGCAGAAACTAACACACAATTGTAAAGCAATTATACTCCAATAAAGATGTAAAAGAAAAAAAAAAAAAAAAAGAAAGCCCAGAGATAAACCTACACACCTATGGCCCACTAATCTATGACAAAGGAGGCAAGGGTATACAATGGAGAAAAGACAGTCTCTTCAATAAGTGGTGCTGGGAAAAATGGACAGCTACATGTAAAAGAATGAAATTAGAACACTCCCTAACACCATACACAAAAAATAAACTCCAAATGGATTAGAGACCGAAATGTAAGACCGGACACTATAAAACTCTTAGAGGAAAACATAGGAAGAATACTCTTTGACATAAATCACAGCAAGATCTTTTTTGATCCACCTCCTAGAGTAATGGAATAAAAAAAAAAAAAAAACCAAATGGGAGCAAATGAAACCTAAAAGCTTTTGCAAAGCAAAGGAAACTACAAACAAGACGAAAAGACAACCCTCAGAATGGGAGAAAATATTTGCAAACGAATCAATGGACAAAGGATTAATCTCCAATGTATATAAACAGCTCATGCACCTCAACAGTAAAAAAAACAAACAACCCAATCCAAAAATGGGCAGATGACGTAAATAGACATTTGTCCCAAGAAGACATACAGATGACCAAGAAACACATGAAAAGCTACTCAACATCACTAATTATTAGAGAAATATAAACCAAAACTACAATGAGGTATCACCTCACACGAGTTAGAATGGGCATCATCAGAAAATCTACAAACAACAAATGCTGGAGAGGGTTTGGAGAAAAGGGAACCCTCTTACACTATTTGTGGGAATGTAAATTGATACAGTCACTATGGAGAACAGTATGGAGGTTCCTTAAAAAACTAAAAATAGAATTACCATATGACCCAGCAATCCCACTACTGGCCATATACCCAGAGAAAACCATAATTCAAAAAGACATATTCACCACAATATTCATTGCAGCACTATTTACAATAGCCAGGTCATGCAAGCAACCTAAATGCCCATAGACAGACGAACGGAAAAGATGTGCTACATATATAAAATGGAATATTACTCAGCCATAAAAAGGAATGAAATTGGGTCATTTGTAGAGACGTGGATAGATCTAGAGACTGTCATACAGAGTGAAGTAAGTCAGAAAGAGAAAAACAAATATCGTATATTAACGCATACATGTAGAACCTAGAAAAATGGTAAAGATGAACTGGTTTGCAAGGCAGAAATAGAGACACAGATGTAGAGAACAAATGTATGGACACCAAGGGGGGAAAGTGGCAGGGTGGTGGTGGTGGGATGAATTGCGACCCTGGGATTGACATATATACACTTATATGTATAAAATAGATAACCAATAAGAGCCTGCTGTATAAAAAAATGAATAAAATAAATTCAAAAATTAAAACATAAATAATACTTAAAAAAAATAAAACAGAAAAAAAAAGTTCTGTCCTTCCCATAGACGTATTTATATGAATGAATTATTTCCATGCTTATATCCATAAATACAAAAAGAGGAATAAAACTTACCTTGAACCAAAAAAGAAAAAAAAAAAAAAACAGAACCCACTGGTCATACAGAGGAAAACCCTATCAGCACACTTGCTCCAGTGGTAAACAATTCTTAAGTTGGTCACAGGTGTGGAATCATCTCCCATGCAGCCAGCAGCCCCCACACAAGGAGCGTCCTCATTGCAAAGCTGGGGGACCGTGAGGAGGCGTCTCTGACTAAACGTGAGCTGAGCCCCAGGCCAGCTGCTGCTGAACTTTTCCCACCGTTCCCAGGTAAAACACCTGAATGTGTGCAAAGACTAAAAACTAGAGGAAGGGGCTTGGAGTCACACCAGCGACAGCACGCAGGCCGACTTGGTGCCTGCAGGCCAGCCAGGATGGTCCTGGCCCCGGGCGCTCGTCTGGAAACTTTCCATTTCCCTGCCTGAGGTACCCCTCCTGTCCCGGCCCCCACTGCTTTTTTCCTTCCTTACCTCTGCCCGGGCAGAAATTCCAGCAGCAAGTATGGGTGACACATCCTCTTCTTTAGCAGGTGGCAGCCCGGCAACTCCTGCAGAAAGTCCAGTAGAGCCCCAGTCACAACGGGCCACTCATAGAGCCGTGGGCCCTACTGCCTCCCACCAGCCCAACCCCGAGACTGCTGACGGGGCAGAGAATATGGCGTCAGGCACAGCTGCAGAGGCTTTTGCTGCCTGGAGGGGTGTTTATATTGACCTCAACCCAGGCACACCTGGGAAGGGCTGGCCGGCCGGGTCAGGCTGCCCAGGTCAGCCAGTCCTCGCCCCTCAGGGGCTCAGATTTGCAGAAAATGGGCCTTGCTGCACCGGCCAGATCCAAGGAACAGGTGTAGGGTCCCGAGAGTCAGGATAGATAAGGGGCGGCAGCCCTGGCTTGTTTTCTAATCATTTTATCTGGTCCATGAGTGGGAGACAACTTCAAGAAGACCCTCTGCTAATGAGAGGAACCAAGGACTCAGGGAGAGGAGGGGTGGTGGGTGGAGACAGAGGCCTGGTGCCCCGGCTGCTGTGGAAGCCCCTGGAAGACCAGGCAGAGGGAGGTCGCACAGAGTGAAGCCTAGGGTCACAGACCTGTTGGAGCTGCTGTTTATTAGTTCAAGCTCTGCTCTGAGGTGCTCTGTGTCAGCTGTGAGTGACAGGTGTGCTGGGGGTGCTCTGCAATGAGGGCTATGTGCACAGTTCCTGTGTGCCCAGCCCTGTCGGGGTACCTGTCCACGGGAGCTCCATATCCAGGGAGGGGCCTGCCCACGAGAGCCCCGTGGGCTGCTGGGTACCTGCCCAGGTGAGCTCCATATCCTGGGAGGGGCCTGACCATGATGGCCCCATGGGCTGCTGGGTACCTGCCCAGGTGAGCTCCATATCCTGGGAGGGGCCTAACCACCAGAGCCCCGTGGGCTGCTGGGTACCTGCCCAGGTGAGCTCCATATCCTGGGAGGGGCCTGACCACCAGAGCCCCATGGGCTGCTGGGGACCTGGTAGAGGACGCCAGGACAGTCAGTGAAGCCACAGAGGATATACATCTAGTAGTTCCTAATTCCTACACCCTGCTGGTCATTCTACCATCCACCAGGACATGGTATTCTGTATTAGACTTCAATGATGCCTTCTTCTGTATTCCATTCGTCCCAGAGTCACAAGAAATTTTGGCTGTGAGTGGCAGGACTCAACATACAACAAAAACAATACTGCTGGGCCGTCCTGCCCCAGGGGTTCAAAAATTCCCACACCATCTTTGTGGAAACGTTAGCTAAAGACCTAAAAGATCTACCTCTGGAGAAGGGAACCCTCCTTCAATATGCAGATGACATTCTGATCACCAGCCCGACTAAGGAGGCCTCTGAACTACCTAGCCAATAAAAGATAGAAGGTGTCCAAGAAAAAGGCTCAAATATCACAAACTAAGGTGACCTTCCTGGGCTTCATTCGCTCAGAAGGTCGGAGAAGCCCACCCCAGGAAAGGGAAGAAGCCATTTGCAGCCTCACCCTTCCTGAAACTAGAAGACAGCTTAGGGGTTCCTGGGGAGACCGGGGTTTGCTGCATCTGAATCCCTAACTACAGTCTAATAGCTGGGCCTCTATATGAAACACTGAAAGGAAAAGATGATGATCCTTTTGAATAGAATCCAGAAGCGGCCTTTCAAGAATGGAAAGAGCAGTCAGTTCAGACCCGTGCCCTGGACCTCCCTAAGTTAGCTAAACCCTTTGACCTTTACATTCCTGGTCCAAGGCGAATCGCCCTTGGAGTATTAGTGCAAAAACTGGGACCACTTGAAATGGAACAATGCAAGAATGCCCTCCAGGCATTGGGCAGCCACCCCATCCGACCAGGATACTGGGGGTATCTAAAAACCTGGAAATCAGCAGCCCACAAGGCCAGCTCCCTCCTAAGGGAAAAGGACGCCACTTGGTGATCCTAACCACCCACCATGCCCTGAAGTTGCAGGGATTGCTCCGTGGGCACAATGACCTCGAGTGAGGAGGCCCTCCAACCCCAACCTCCAGAGAGACAACCTGAGGCAATGGGCCCCCATGACGACTCGTGTGACCATCACTTGACCTGGAGCTTCTCTCAGAAAACAACAAGAGTGTGCCCCAAAAGAGCAGACTATTGCTTACAGGACTTACTGCACCCAGAGCGGAGCTAATAAACTTGGTAGGGGAAACGTAAATAACGCTGCCACCATAGAAAAGCCTACAGACACCGCGGTGACGGCGGCCAATGAGACTGGCTGTACTCCTGGCTACTTCAAAAGGCCGTTGACTGAGTGGCCATCATGGTCCTGGATCACCACCGGCCCTGGACTCTCTGGGAGTTGAGCAAGCAGGGCTCTGACACCTGGTGCTGTTTGTACGTTAATTCAGTGGCCTAACTGAAGAAAGCGCAGACTACTGGTCAGAGCATCTAGGCTGGCAGAAACCGTCAGCCTAAGGGGGCCGAACCAATGTGGAGCAGGGTAAAACGGCCCACCCCCCCCCCAGCGTCTCTGCACATCTCTTTCCTGGACCCTTAAAGATCATTAGAATCTATAAAACTTCCAATGCTGGTGCTCAGGCAGACGAGCAGTGAGGGAGGAGGCCTGGGGACAATCAACCTCACATGGAGGCTGCTTGGGAGAAGTCCTCCCCCTTGCCCCGGGTATGAGGACACCCAACTCAGCACGAAGCATTTACAGAAGAGGTGTCTGCACCCTCAGCACCCCAAGAATGAGGAATGGGACAAAAGGCAGAGGAGGGCTTTGTCACTGGCAAAGCCCATGAAAAATTCCTGGGAGATGAAAATAGAATCTGGGCAATAAAATAAAGTCTAACCATTTTTTCCTTTGTGCTTTGTCTAATTTCACTTGCTCCTAGGTTTCCACATGCAGAGGTCCCACACCCGACACTTCAGACCCGATTTCCTAGTGCAAAATGGCTGGGCGGACACCTCAGCTCGTGGGGCCCCGTGCAGACTCTGCGACATAGAGCCTGAGCTCCAGCCAACCCGGCCCTCGAGAGTTCTACCCCTCCCTCCCGCTGACGCTGCCAGGATCTCTACACAGCAGCCCGGCCCACAACCCGCAAGGGAGCACACACTCTCACCTCTCCATTCTCTGATCAAAATATAAAGTTTTCCTTTGCTTCTGAACCAAAGTCAGTCTCGATCTGTTGGCTCCAATGACACTGGGCAGGGAGACCCTTGTTGGGACCCACTCTGCAGGATCAGTAACAGAATTTGAGAACATTGTAACTTCAAAGAACAGATGTGTGAGCCAAACTGTAATTAACATAGAGCAGTGTATAAGGCTCGTGTAAAATAAGATGTTTCTAACACTTCCATTTGATATTTCCATCACTTTATTATAAGCAAGTTCAGTGGAGGGGTTTGTCTTATTTGTCAGGTCAACAGTAGAGAAATGCAGTGATTTCTTTCCAAGGATGGACATCTAATAATCTTGGTTGAAGTTTCAACCTTGTTTTGACTGATTTTCCATTGAAAATGATACCTCTCTTTCAGCTCCTAGATTTCTGAGAAGTATAAAATCTTATATTTTTTATTACCAAAGGGGAAAGGTGGGAGGAGGGATAAATTAACAGTTTCAGATTAACATATACACACTGCTATGTATAAAATATATCATCAACAAGGAACTACTGTATAACACAGGGAACTATACTCAATATTTTGTAATGACCCCTAAGGGGAAATAATCTGAAAAACAATAGATATCTATATCGACATCATCTATCAACTACAGATAAAATGGAAACTAAAGGAGGCCGATGGTGAGCGTTTCTGAACCTGAAGACTTCAATCATCTAAAGTTCGGACTCTGACTAAGGCCCAAGTCCCTTAATGAACACACATGTACCAGTAGCTTAAACGTTCCCCAGATTGGAGTTCGGGGAGACACTGATTTGGAAAAATCCCTGGTGTTCTCCTTACATACACGGGACCTTTCCTACAGCTAAAACATGCCTGTGACACCCAGAAGATGGAACACGGTTGGATCAGGGAGATTTTGGAAAAGGCACAAAACTCCTAATTTCCTGGTTGTTGGGTTCACCCCTCCAGCCTTTTTCCTTAAAATCTCCCCACTTGAGGATGTCAGCACCTTCAACATCCAGTTGCACAAAATTTGGAATTTTTCCAAAGGAAGAAGGGGAAGGAGGAGAAACAAGGAGAGCCAAGCCCTAGATGTTCGGACAGGAACATGTCACTATACTTTCCAATCAGGAAGAAGAATTAAGCAAAGGCTTAGCCTGCCACCGGGAACCAGAGTAGGGCCAGAAGCAAACCAGCGGTTCTGCGGACAGCTCCCAAAAAAGCGAGTTGAAAAATGGAGCTCAGGGGCACTGCAATTCACAAACCTGCAGAGTTATAAATTATAACTATTGTCCAAAACTATATTGAGGGAAGGCAATGAACAGGATTGGAAAGGAAGGCAGAATTGCAGGAAACAGATTTCAGGAGTTAGATTCGAATAGCCCCTAAAGCACATGAAAAGCGGCCAAACGTCAACAACGATGCACATGGCCAAAAAGAGCATATGTGTTTTTTTCTGAATAAATTCAGGAAAAAACGCATAGGCCCTCTTTGGCCAACCAAGCAAGCCGGAAATAAAATTCAGCACTACAAAGAAGTCTCACTTCCCATCGGTCAAAAGCGCCTTCCTAAAAAAGTGTAAAAAAAAAAATACTGGAGAGGCCAGGGAGGAAAGGGAGCATTGTTACACTGATGGTCGGGATGCAAATTGCCAATGGCGACTCTGGAGAAGGGTATGGTATTTCCTAAAACATCTAAAAAACACAGCTAGAGAGAAAGGGGCAAATCCATTCATGGGCGTATAAATTGGAAAAATAAAAATCAAAAAGACACAGGCACCCCAAAGTTAAAGGGCTGCTCTGGTTACAAGAACCTCCACTTGTGTACATCTTAAATATCCCAGGGATGAAAAAAATGGTAAAGAAGTTGTGGTCCTTATGTACAATGGAATATCATTCAGCCATGAAATCAATGTCCTAAGGCTAGTAGCAGCATGATGAGTGGATTTAGGTACGAGGATTCTAAGTGAAATAAGTCACACAGAAAAACACACTTATCATAAGATATCACTTAGAGAGGGAATGTAAAAACCGATACCCTTGAACTGAATTACAAAACAGAACAGAGTCACACATTTTGAAAACACACTATGGCTGCTTAACGCGAAAGGTGAGGTGGGGTGATGCATAAAACAAGGGTGTCAAATTAGCTCAGATACCGTTCCATAAACCAAATATGTAATAGACAAGACCTACTCCTTGCTCAGTGAACTGGACTCAACACCCCCTATTCACCGCACAAGAATATATCTGACTAGTAAGAATCTGAAAACCTATGTATTGATCTCTCTCTGGAAGAGAGTCAAGTGAGTGTAAAGCGGCATAAACACAGCCGTGAAAAGCAGCGAAACCCCATTTTAAAAATAAATTACCTTTAAAAACCGGTGAAACAAAGACAGTGAAAGAGAGAGAAATTCTTACAAAATTCGTGCAGGGGCTGTGTTGCAACCTGGATTGACCATGTCTAGACCCACAGCTGGATGAGACATAAGGGTGGACACTCTTGGGGCTGAGAGGTTGGGTGAGGTTGGGTGAGCAAACGCAGACCCTTTAAAGTAATACTGCGTGTTTCCCATCCTATGGGTCCCAAATCTCCAGGTTCAAGGGCATCTTCCTACATCGAAAACATGCATGAGAAACCCAGAAGATGGTACACCGTGTGATTTTGAAAGGTTTCTAAATCGCACCTCATGTCTCATCTCCTTGTGCTCGGGTTCGCCTTTCCAGCTACTTTACTAGCAATCTCCCTACTTGGAGAATCAGCACCTTTAAGCTCCTGTTCCCTACAGGTTGCAATTTGTCCTGAGGATGAACGGGAAGAGGGGCAACCAATGAGAGACTAGATCTAGGTGTTGGGACAGGCACAGGTCACTGTATTTTCCCATCAGGAAGAAGAATTAACCACAGGCTAATCCTGCCGCCGGGAACCAGAATAGTGCCTGAGGCAATCCAGTGCTTTTGCGGCCAGCTCCCAAAAAAGACAGTTGAAAAATGGAGCTCAGGGGCACTGCAATTCACAAACCCGCTGAGTTATAAATGATAACTCTCGTCCACAAATATATTGAGGGAAGGCAACGAAGAGGATTTGAAAGCAAGGCAGAATTGCAGGAAACAGGTTTCAGGAGGTAGATTCGAATCGCCCTTAAAGCACATGAAAAGCGGCAAAACGTCGACAATGATGCCCTGGGCCAAAAAGTGCGTATGCATTTTTTCCTGATTATATTCAGGAAAAAACGCATACGCCCTTTTTGGCCAACCAAGCAACCTGGAAAGGCTAATCAGCGCTACAAAGAAGTCTCGCTTCCCATCGGTCAAAAGGGCCATGCTGCAAAAAGTGTCAAAACCAGAAATGCAGGACAGGCCATGGAGAAATGGCAGCCTTGCTATGCTGATGGGCGGGATGTAAATTGCCAACAGCCACTCTGGAGAAGTGTGTGGTGTGTCGTGAAACATCGAAAAAACACAGCTTAGGGAGCATAGGGCACGTCCACTCATGGGCGTATAAATTGGGAAAACTAAAAATCAGCAAGACACAGGCACCCCAAAGTTTAGGGCTGCTCTGTTGACAAGAACCTCCAATTCATCACACCTTAAATATCCCAGGAAAGAGAAAAATGGATAAAGAAGTTGTGGTCCTTATGTACAATGGAATATCACTCAGACATGAAATCAAAGTCATAAGGCTAGTAGAAGCAAGATGAGTGGATTTAGGTATGACGATTCTAAGTGAAATAAGTCACACAGAAAAAGACACTTATCATAAGCTATCACTTATAGAGGGAATGTAAAAACCGTTACCCTTGAACTGAATTACAAAACAGAACAGAGTCACACATTTTGAAAACACACTATGGCTGCTTAACGGGAAATGTGATTTGGGGTGATGCATAAATCAAGTGTTTCAAATTATCTCAGATACCGTTCCATAAACCCAATATGTAGTAGACAAGACCTACTCCTTGCTCAGTGAACTGGATTCAACACCCCCTATTCACCGCACAAGAATATATCTGACTAGTAAGAATCTTAAAACCTATGTATTGATATTTCACTGGAAGTGTGTCAAGTGGGGGTAAAGCAGCATAAACACAGCAGTGAAAAGCAGCTAAACCCCATTTTAAAAATAAATTACTTTTATAAACCCATGAAACCAAGAGAGTGAAAGACAGAGAAATTCTTACATAATTTCGTTCAGGGGCTGTGATGCAACGTGGACTGACCATATCTAGACCCACAGCTAGATGAGACATAAGGGTGGCCACTCTTGGGGCTGAGAGGTTTGGTGAGGTTGGGTGGGCAAACGCAGTCCCTTTAAAGTAATACTGCATCGTACCCATCCCATGGATCCCAAATCTCCAGGTTCAAGGGCATCTTCCTACATCGAAAACATGCGTGAGAAACCCAGAAGATGGTACACCATCTCATCGGGAAAGGTTCCTGAAACGCACCTCACTTCTCATCTCCTTGTGCTCGTGTTCGCCATTCCAGCCGCTTTATTAGCAATCTCCCTCGTTGGAGAATCAGCACCTTTAACCTCCAGTTCTGTACAGACTGCAATTTATCCTGAGGTTGAACGGGAAGAGGGGCAACCAACGAGAGACTAGCTCTAGGTGTTGGGACAGGCACAGGTCACACTTTTTTCCCATCAGGAAGAAGATTTAACCACAGGCTCAGCCTGCCGCCCAGAAGCAGAATAGGGCCTCAGGCAATCCCGTGCTTTTGCGGCCAGCTCCCAAAAAAGCGAGTTGAAAAATGGAGCTCAGGGACACTGCAATTCAAAAACCCGCAGAGTTATAAATGATAACTCTCATCCACAGATATATTGAGGGAAGGCAACGAAGAGGATTTGAAAGCAAGGCAGAATTGCAGGAAACAGGTTTCAGGAGGTAGATTCGAATCGCCCTTAAAGCACATGAAAAGCGGCAAAACGTCGACAATGATGCCCTTGGCCAAAAAGGGCGTATGCGTTTTTTCCTGATTATATTCAGGAAAAAACGCATACGCCCTTTTTGGCCAACCAAGCAACCTGGAAAGGCTAATCAGCGCTACAAAGAAGTCTCGCTTCCCATCGGTCAAAAGGGCCATGCTGCAAAAAGTGTCAAAACCAGAAATGCAGGACAGGCCATGGAGAAATGGCAGCCTTGCTACGCTGATGGGCGGGATGTAAATTGCCAACAGACACTCTGGAGAAGTGTACGGTGTGTCGTGAAACATCGAAAAAACACAGCTTAGGGAGCATAGGGCACGTCCACTCATGGGCGTATAAATTGGGAAAACTAAAAATCAGCAAGACAGAGGCACCCCAAAGTTTAGGGCTGCTCTGTTGACAAGAACCTCCAATTCATCACACCTTAAATATCCCAGGAAAGAGAAAAATGCATAAAGAAGTTGTGGTCCTTATGTACAATGGAATATCACTCAGACATGAAATCAAAGTCATAAGGCTAGTAGAAGCAAGATGAGTGGATTTAGGTACGACGATTCTAAGTGAAATAAGTCACACAGAAAAAGACACTTATCATAAGCTTTCACTTATAGAGGGAATGTAAAAACCGCTACACTTGAACTGAATTACAAAACAGAACAGAGTCACACGTTTAGAAAACACACTATGGCTGCTTAACGGGAAAGGTGAGGTGGGGTGATGCATAAAACAAGGGTTTCAAATTCGCTCAGATACCGTTCCATACACCCAATATGTAATAGACAAGACCTACTCCTTGATCAGTGAACTGGACTCAACACCCCCTATTCACCGCACAAGAATATATGTGACTAGTAAGAATCTTAAAACCTATGTATTGATATCTGTCTGGAAGTGAGTCAAGTGGGTGTAAGGCCGCATAAACACAGCCGTGAAAAGCAGCTAAACCCCATTATAAAAATAAATTACTTTTAAAAACCCGTAAAACAAAGACAGTGAAAGAGAGAGAAATTCTTACACAATTCCTTCAGGGGTTGTGATGCAACCTGGATTGACCATATCTAGACCCACAGCTGGATGAGACATAAGGGTGGACACTCTTGGGGCTGAGAGGTTGGGTGAGGTTGGGTGAGCAAACGCAGACCCTTTAAAGTAATACTGTGTGGTACCCATCCCATGGGTCCCAAATCTCCAGGTTCAAGGGCATCTTCCTACATTGAAAACATGCATGAGAAACCCAGAAGATGGTACACCGTGTGATTTTGAAAGGTTTCTAAAACGCACCTCATTTCTCATCACCTTGTGCTTGGGTTCGCCATTCCAGCTACTTTACTAGCAATCTCCCTCGTTGGAGAATCAGCACCTTTAACCTCCAGTTCCGTACAGACTGCAATTTATCCTGAGGTTGAACGGGAAGAGGGGCAACCAACGAGAGACTAGCTCTAGGTGTTGGGACAGGCACAGGTCACACTTTTTTCCCATCAGGAAGAAGATTTAACCACAGGCTCAGCCTGCCGCCCAGAAGCAGAATAGGGCCTCAGGCAATCCCGCGCTTTTGCGGCCAGCTCCCAAAAAAGCGAGTTGAAAAATGGAGCTCAGGGACACTGCAATTCACAAACCCGCAGAGTTATAAATGATAACTCTCATCCACAGATATATTGAGGGAAGGCAACGAAGAGGATTTGAAAGCAAGGCAGAATTGCAGGAAACAGGTTTCAGGAGGTAGATTCGAATCGCCTTTAAAGCACATGAAAAGCGGCAAAACGTCGACAGTGATGCCCTTGGCCAAAAAGGGCGTATGCGTTTTTTCCTGAATGTATTCAGGAAAAAACGCATACGCCCTTTTTGGCCAACCAAGCAACCTGGAAAGGCAAATCAGCGCTACAAAGAAGTCTCGCTTCCCATCGGTCAAAAGGGCCATGCTGCAAAAAGTGTCAAAACCAGAAATGCAGGACAGGCCATGGAGAAATGGCAGCCTTGCTACGCTGATGGGCGGGATGTAAATTGCCAACAGCCACTCTGGAGAAGTGTGCGGTGTGTCCTGAAACATCGAAAAAACACAGCTTAGGGAGCATAGGGCACGTCCACTCATGGGCGTATAAATAGGGAAAACTAAAAATCAGCAAGACACAGGCACCCCAAAGTTTAGGGCTGCTCTGTTGACAAGAACCTCCACTTCATGACACCTTAAATATCCCAGGAAAGAGAAAAATGGATAAAGAAGTTGTGGTCCTTATGTACAATGGAATATCACTCAGACATGAAATCAATGTCATAAGGCTAGTAGAAGCAAGATGAGTGGATTTAGGTACGACGATTCTAAGTGAAATAAGTCACACAGAAAAAGACACTTATCATAAGCTATCATTTATAGAGGGAATGGAAAAAACCGCTACACTTGAACTGAATTACAAAAGAGAACAGAGTCACACGTTTAGAAAACACACTATGGCTGCTTAACGGGAAAGGTGAGGTGGGGTGATGCATAAAACAAGGGTTTCAAATTCGCTCAGATACCGTTCCATACACCCAATATGTAATAGACAAGACCTACTCCTTGCTCAGTGAACTGGACTCAACACCCCCTATTCAGCGCACAAGAATATATCTGAGTAGTAAGAATCTTAAAACCTATGTATTGATATCTGTCTGGAAGTGAGTCAAGTGGTTGTAAAGCCGCATAAACACAGCCGTGAAAAGCAGCTAAACCCCATTATAAAAATAAATTACTTTTAAAAACCCGTAAAACAAAGACAGTGAAAGAGAGAGAAATTCTTACAAAATTCGTTCAGGGGCTGTGTTGCAACCTGGATTGACCATGTCTAGACCCACAGCTGGATGAGACATAAGGGTGGACACGCTTGGGGCTGAGAGGTTGGGTGAGGTTGGGTGAGCAAACGCAGACCCTTTAAAGTAATACTGCGTGGTACCCATCCCATGGGTCCCAAATCTCCAGGTTCAAGGGCATCTTCCTACATCGAAAACATGCATGAGAAACCCAGAAGATGGTACACCGTGTGATTTTGAAAGGTTTCTAAATCGCACCTCATGTCTCATCTCCTTGTGCTCGGGTTCACCTTTCCAGCTACTTTACTAGCAATCTCCCTACTTGGAGAATCAGCACCTTTAAGCTCCTGTTCCCTACAGGTTGCAATTTGTCCTGAGGATGAACGGGAAGAGGGGCAACCAATGAGAGACTAGATCTAGGTGTTGGGACAGGCACAGGTCACTCTATTTTCCCATCAGGAAGAAGAATTAACCACAGGCTAATCCTGCCGCCGGGAACCAGAATAGTGCCTGAGGCAATCCAGTGCTTTTGCGGCCAGCTCCCAAAAAAGACAGTTGAAAAATGGAGCTCAGGGGCACTGCAATTCACAAACCCGCTGAGTTATAAATGATAACTCTCGTCCACAAATATATTGAGGGAAGGCAACGAAGAGGATTTGAAAGCAAGGCAGAATTGCAGGAAACAGGTTTCAGGAGGTAGATTCGAATCGCCCTTAAAGCACATGAAAAGCGACAAAACGTCGACAATGATGCCCTAGGCCAAAAAGGGCGTATGCGTTTTTTCCTGATTATATTCAGGAAAAAACGCATACGCCCTTTTTGGCCAACCAAGCAACCTGGAAAGGCTAATCAGCGCTACAAAGAAGTCTCGCTTCCCATCGGTCAAAAGGGCCATGCTGCAAAAAGTGTCAAAACCAGAAATGCAGGACAGGCCATGGAGAAATGGCAGCCTTGCTATGCTGATGGGCGGGATGTAAATTGCCAACAGCCACTCTGGAGAAGTGTGCGGTGTGTCCTGAAACATCGAAAAAACACAGCTTAGGGAGCATAGGGCACGTCCACTCATGGGCGTATAAATTGGGAAAACTAAAAATCAGCAAGACACAGGCACCCCAAAGTTTAGGGCTGCTCTGTTGACAAGAACCTCCAATTCATCACACCTTAAATATCCCAGGAAAGAGAAAAATGCATAAAGAAATTGTGGTCCTTATGTACAATGGAATATCACTCAGACATGAAATCAAAGTCATAAGGCTAGTAGAAGCAAGATGAGTGGATTTAGGTATGACGATTCTAAGTGAAATAAGTCACACAGAAAAAGACACTTATCATAAGCTATCACTTATAGAGGGAATGTAAAAACCGTTACCCTTGAACTGAATTACAAAACAGAACAGAGTCACACATTTTGAAAACACACTATGGCTGCTTAACGGGAAATGTGATTTGGGGTGATGCATAAATCAAGTGTTTCAAATTATCTCAGATACCGTTCCATAAACCCAATATGTAGTAGACAAGACCTACTCCTTGCTCAGTGAACTGGATTCAACACCCCCTATTCACCGCACAAGAATATATCTGACTAGTAAGAATCTTAAAACCTATGTATTGATATTTCACTGGAAGTGTGTCAAGTGGGGGTAAAGCAGCATAAACACAGCAGTGAAAAGCAGCTAAACCCCATTTTAAAAATAAATTACTTTTATAAACCCATGAAACCAAGAGAGTGAAAGACAGAGAAATTCTTACATAATTTCGTTCAGGGGCTGTGATGCAACGTGGACTGACCATATCTAGACCCACAGCTAGATGAGACATAAGGGTGGCCACTCTTGGGGCTGAGAGGTTTGGTGAGGTTGGGTGGGCAAACGCAGTCCCTTTAAAGTAATACTGCATCGTACCCATCCCATGGATCCCAAATCTCCAGGTTCAAGGGCATCTTCCTACATCGAAAACATGCGTGAGAAACCCAGAAGATGGTACACCATCTCATCGGGAAAGGTTCCTGAAACGCACCTCACTTCTCATCTCCTTGTGCTCGTGTTCGCCATTCCAGCCGCTTTATTAGCAATCTCCCTCGTTGGAGAATCAGCACCTTTAACCTCCAGTTCTGTACAGACTGCAATTTATCCTGAGGTTGAACGGGAAGAGGGGCAACCAACGAGAGACTAGCTCTAGGTGTTGGGACAGGCACAGGTCACACTTTTTTCCCATCAGGAAGAAGATTTAACCACAGGCTCAGCCTGCCGCCCAGAAGCAGAATAGGGCCTCAGGCAATCCCGTGCTTTTGCGGCCAGCTCCCAAAAAAGCGAGTTGAAAAATGGAGCTCAGGGACACTGCAATTCAAAAACCCGCAGAGTTATAAATGATAACTCTCATCCACAGATATATTGAGGGAAGGCAACGAAGAGGATTTGAAAGCAAGGCAGAATTGCAGGAAACAGGTTTCAGGAGGTAGATTCGAATCGCCCTTAAAGCACATGAAAAGCGGCAAAACGTCGACAATGATGCCCTTGGCCAAAAAGGGCGTATGCGTTTTTTCCTGATTATATTCAGGAAAAAACGCATACGCCCTTTTTGGCCAACCAAGCAACCTGGAAAGGCTAATCAGCGCTACAAAGAAGTCTCGCTTCCCATCGGTCAAAAGGGCCATGCTGCAAAAAGTGTCAAAACCAGAAATGCAGGACAGGCCATGGAGAAATGGCAGCCTTGCTACGCTGATGGGCGGGATGTAAATTGCCAACAGACACTCTGGAGAAGTGTACGGTGTGTCGTGAAACATCGAAAAAACACAGCTTAGGGAGCATAGGGCACGTCCACTCATGGGCGTATAAATTGGGAAAACTAAAAATCAGCAAGACAGAGGCACCCCAAAGTTTAGGGCTGCTCTGTTGACAAGAACCTCCAATTCATCACACCTTAAATATCCCAGGAAAGAGAAAAATGCATAAAGAAGTTGTGGTCCTTATGTACAATGGAATATCACTCAGACATGAAATCAAAGTCATAAGGCTAGTAGAAGCAAGATGAGTGGATTTAGGTACGACGATTCTAAGTGAAATAAGTCACACAGAAAAAGACACTTATCATAAGCTTTCACTTATAGAGGGAATGTAAAAACCGCTACACTTGAACTGAATTACAAAACAGAACAGAGTCACACGTTTAGAAAACACACTATGGCTGCTTAACGGGAAAGGTGAGGTGGGGTGATGCATAAAACAAGGGTTTCAAATTCGCTCAGATACCGTTCCATACACCCAATATGTAATAGACAACAACGACTCATTGCTCAGTGAACTGGACTCAACACCCCCTATTCACCGCACAAGAATATATGTGACTAGTAAGAACCTTAAAACCTATGTATTGATATCTGTCTGGAAGTGAGTCAAGTGGGTGTAAGGCCGCATAAACACAGCCGTGAAAAGCAGCTAAACCCCATTATAAAAATAAATTACTTTTAAAAACCCGTAAAACAAAGACAGTGAAAGAGAGAGAAATTCTTACACAATTCCTTCAGGGGCTGTGATGCAACCTGGATTGACCATATCTAGACCCACAGCTGGATGAGACATAAGGGTGGACACTCTTGGGGCTGAGAGGTTGGGTGAGGTTGGGTGAGCAAACGCAGACCCTTTAAAGTAATACTGTGTGGTACCCATCCCATGGGTCCCAAATCTCCAGGTTCAAGGGCATCTTCCTACATTGAAAACATGCATGAGAAACCCAGAAGATGGTACACCGTGTGATTTTGAAAGGTTTCTAAAACGCACCTCATTTCTCATCACCTTGTGCTTGGGTTCGCCATTCCAGCTACTTTACTAGCAATCTCCCTCGTTGGAGAATCAGCACCTTTAACCTCCAGTTCCGTACAGACTGCAATTTATCCTGAGGTTGAACGGGAAGAGGGGCAACCAACGAGAGACTAGCTCTAGGTGTTGGGACAGGCACAGGTCACACTTTTTTCCCATCAGGAAGAAGATTTAACCACAGGCTCAGCCTGCCGCCCAGAAGCAGAATAGGGCCTCAGGCAATCCCGCGCTTTTGCGGCCAGCTCCCAAAAAAGCGAGTTGAAAAATGGAGCTCAGGGACACTGCAATTCACAAACCCGCAGAGTTATAAATGATAACTCTCATCCACAGATATATTGAGGGAAGGCAACGAAGAGGATTTGAAAGCAAGGCAGAATTGCAGGAAACAGGTTTCAGGAGGTAGATTCGAATCGCCTTTAAAGCACATGAAAAGCGGCAAAACGTCGACAGTGATGCCCTTGGCCAAAAAGGGCGTATGCGTTTTTTCCTGAATGTATTCAGGAAAAAACGCATACGCCCTTTTTGGCCAACCAAGCAACCTGGAAAGGCAAATCAGCGCTACAAAGAAGTCTCGCTTCCCATCGGTCAAAAGGGCCATGCTGCAAAAAGTGTCAAAACCAGAAATGCAGGACAGGCCATGGAGAAATGGCAGCCTTGCTACGCTGATGGGCGGGATGTAAATTGCCAACAGCCACTCTGGAGAAGTGTGCGGTGTGTCCTGAAACATCGAAAAAACACAGCTTAGGGAGCATAGGGCACGTCCACTCATGGGCGTATAAATAGGGAAAACTAAAAATCAGCAAGACACAGGCACCCCAAAGTTTAGGGCTGCTCTGTTGACAAGAACCTCCACTTCATGACACCTTAAATATCCCAGGAAAGAGAAAAATGGATAAAGAAGTTGTGGTCCTTATGTACAATGGAATATCACTCAGACATGAAATCAATGTCATAAGGCTAGTAGAAGCAAGATGAGTGGATTTAGGTACGACGATTCTAAGTGAAATAAGTCACACAGAAAAAGACACTTATCATAAGCTATCATTTATAGAGGGAATGGAAAAAACCGCTACACTTGAACTGAATTACAAAAGAGAACAGAGTCACACGTTTAGAAAACACACTATGGCTGCTTAACGGGAAAGGTGAGGTGGGGTGATGCATAAAACAAGGGTTTCAAATTCGCTCAGATACCGTTCCATACACCCAATATGTAATAGACAAGACCTACTCCTTGCTCAGTGAACTGGACTCAACACCCCCTATTCAGCGCACAAGAATATATCTGAGTAGTAAGAATCTTAAAACCTATGTATTGATATCTGTCTGGAAGTGAGTCAAGTGGTTGTAAAGCCGCATAAACACAGCCGTGAAAAGCAGCTAAACCCCATTATAAAAATAAATTACTTTTAAAAACCCGTAAAACAAAGACAGTGAAAGAGAGAGAAATTCTTACAAAATTCGTTCAGGGGCTGTGTTGCAACCTGGATTGACCATGTCTAGACCCACAGCTGGATGAGACATAAGGGTGGACACGCTTGGGGCTGAGAGGTTGGGTGAGGTTGGGTGAGCAAACGCAGACCCTTTAAAGTAATACTGCGTGGTACCCATCCCATGGGTCCCAAATCTCCAGGTTCAAGGGCATCTTCCTACATCGAAAACATGCATGAGAAACCCAGAAGATGGTACACCGTGTGATTTTGAAAGGTTTCTAAATCGCACCTCATGTCTCATCTCCTTGTGCTCGGGTTCACCTTTCCAGCTACTTTACTAGCAATCTCCCTACTTGGAGAATCAGCACCTTTAAGCTCCTGTTCCCTACAGGTTGCAATTTGTCCTGAGGATGAACGGGAAGAGGGGCAACCAATGAGAGACTAGATCTAGGTGTTGGGACAGGCACAGGTCACTCTATTTTCCCATCAGGAAGAAGAATTAACCACAGGCTAATCCTGCCGCCGGGAACCAGAATAGTGCCTGAGGCAATCCAGTGCTTTTGCGGCCAGCTCCCAAAAAAGACAGTTGAAAAATGGAGCTCAGGGGCACTGCAATTCACAAACCCGCTGAGTTATAAATGATAACTCTCGTCCACAAATATATTGAGGGAAGGCAACGAAGAGGATTTGAAAGCAAGGCAGAATTGCAGGAAACAGGTTTCAGGAGGTAGATTCGAATCGCCCTTAAAGCACATGAAAAGCGGCAAAACGTCGACAATGATGCCCTAGGCCAAAAAGGGCGTATGCGTTTTTTCCTGATTATATTCAGGAAAAAACGCATACGCCCTTTTTGGCCAACCAAGCAACCTGGAAAGGCTAATCAGCGCTACAAAGAAGTCTCGCTTCCCATCGGTCAAAAGGGCCATGCTGCAAAAAGTGTCAAAACCAGAAATGCAGGACAGGCCATGGAGAAATGGCAGCCTTGCTATGCTGATGGGCGGGATGTAAATTGCCAACAGCCACTCTGGAGAAGTGTGCGGTGTGTCCTGAAACATCGAAAAAACACAGCTTAGGGAGCATAGGGCACGTCCACTCATGGGCGTATAAATTGGGAAAACTAAAAATCAGCAAGACACAGGCACCCCAAAGTTTAGGGCTGCTCTGTTGACAAGAACCTCCAATTCATCACACCTTAAATATCCCAGGAAAGAGAAAAATGCATAAAGAAATTGTGGTCCTTATGTACAATGGAATATCACTCAGACATGAAATCAAAGTCATAAGGCTAGTAGAAGCAAGATGAGTGGATTTAGGTATGACGATTCTAAGTGAAATAAGTCACACAGAAAAAGACACTTATCATAAGCTATCACTTATAGAGGGAATGTAAAAACCGTTACCCTTGAACTGAATTACAAAACAGAACAGAGTCACACATTTTGAAAACACACTATGGCTGCTTAACGGGAAATGTGATTTGGGGTGATGCATAAATCAAGTGTTTCAAATTATCTCAGATACCGTTCCATACACCCAATATGTAGTAGACAAGACCTACTCCTTGCTCAGTGAACTGGATTCAACACCCCCTATTCACCGCACAAGAATATATCTGACTAGTAAGAATCTTAAAACCTATGTATTGATATTTCACTGGAAGTGTGTCAAGTGGGGGTAAAGCAGCATAAACACAGCAGTGAAAAGCAGCTAAACCCCATTTTAAAAATAAATTACTTTTATAAACCCATGAAACCAAGAGAGTGAAAGACAGAGAAATTCTTACATAATTTCGTTCAGGGGCTGTGATGCAACGTGGACTGACCATATCTAGACCCACAGCTAGATGAGACATAAGGGTGGACACTCTTGGGGCTGAGAGGTTTGGTGAGGTTGGGTGGGCAAACGCAGTCCCTTTAAAGTAATACTGCATCGTACCCATCCCATGGATCCCAAATCTCCAGGTTCAAGGGCATCTTCCTACATCGAAAACATGCGTGAGAAACCCAGAAGATGGTACACCATCTCATCGGGAAAGGTTCCTGAAACGCACCTCACTTCTCATCTCCTTGTGCTCGTGTTCGCCATTCCAGCCGCTTTATTAGCAATCTCCCTCGTTGGAGAATCAGCACCTTTAACCTCCAGTTCTGTACAGACTGCAATTTATCCTGAGGTTGAACGGGAAGAGGGGCAACCAACGAGAGACTAGCTCTAGGTGTTGGGACAGGCACAGGTCACACTTTTTTCCCATCAGGAAGAAGATTTAACCACAGGCTCAGCCTGCCGCCCAGAAGCAGAATAGGGCCTCAGGCAATCCCGCGCTTTTGCGGCCAGCTCCCAAAAAAGCGAGTTGAAAAATGGAGCTCAGGGACACTGCAATTCACAAACCCGCAGAGTTATAAATGATAACTCTCATCCACAGATATATTGAGGGAAGGCAACGAAGAGGATTTGAAAGCAAGGCAGAATTGCAGGAAACAGGTTTCAGGAGGTAGATTCGAATCGCCTTTAAAGCACATGAAAAGCGGCAAAACGTCGACAGTGATGCCCTTGGCCAAAAAGGGCGTATGCGTTTTTTCCTGAATGTATTCAGGAAAAAACGCATACGCCCTTTTTGGCCAACCAAGCAACCTGGAAAGGCAAATCAGCGCTACAAAGAAGTCTCGCTTCCCATCGGTCAAAAGGGCCATGCTGCAAAAAGTGTCAAAACCAGAAATGCAGGACAGGCCATGGAGAAATGGCAGCCTTGCTACGCTGATGGGCGGGATGTAAATTGCCAACAGCCACTCTGGAGAAGTGTGCGGTGTGTCCTGAAACATCGAAAAAACACAGCTTAGGGAGCATAGGGCACGTCCACTCATGGGCGTATAAATAGGGAAAACTAAAAATCAGCAAGACACAGGCACCCCAAAGTTTAGGGCTGCTCTGTTGACAAGAACCTCCACTTCATGACACCTTAAATATCCCAGGAAAGAGAAAAATGGATAAAGAAGTTGTGGTCCTTATGTACAATGGAATATCACTCAGACATGAAATCAATGTCATAAGGCTAGTAGAAGCAAGATGAGTGGATTTAGGTACGACGATTCTAAGTGAAATAAGTCACACAGAAAAAGACACTTATCATAAGCTATCATTTATAGAGGGAATGGAAAAAACCGCTACACTTGAACTGAATTACAAAAGAGAACAGAGTCACACGTTTAGAAAACACACTATGGCTGCTTAACGGGAAAGGTGAGGTGGGGTGATGCATAAAACAAGGGTTTCAAATTCGCTCAGATACCGTTCCATACACCCAATATGTAATAGACAAGACCTACTCCTTGCTCAGTGAACTGGACTCAACACCCCCTATTCAGCGCACAAGAATATATCTGAGTAGTAAGAATCTTAAAACCTATGTATTGATATCTGTCTGGAAGTGAGTCAAGTGGGTGTAAAGCCGCATAAACACAGCCGTGAAAAGCAGCTAAACCCCATTATAAAAATAAATTACTTTTAAAAACCCGTAAAACAAAGACAGTGAAAGAGAGAGAAATTCTTACAAAATTCGTTCAGGGGCTGTGTTGCAACCTGGATTGACCATGTCTAGACCCACAGCTGGATGAGACATAAGGGTGGACACGCTTGGGGCTGAGAGGTTGGGTGAGGTTGGGTGAGCAAACGCAGACCCTTTAAAGTAATACTGCGTGGTACCCATCCCATGGGTCCCAAATCTCCAGGTTCAAGGGCATCTTCCTACATCGAAAACATGCATGAGAAACCCAGAAGATGGTACACCGTGTGATTTTGAAAGGTTTCTAAATCGCACCTCATGTCTCATCTCCTTGTGCTCGGGTTCACCTTTCCAGCTACTTTACTAGCAATCTCCCTACTTGGAGAATCAGCACCTTTAAGCTCCTGTTCCCTACAGGTTGCAATTTGTCCTGAGGATGAACGGGAAGAGGGGCAACCAATGAGAGACTAGATCTAGGTGTTGGGACAGGCACAGGTCACTCTATTTTCCCATCAGGAAGAAGAATTAACCACAGGCTAATCCTGCCTCCGGGAACCAGAATAGTGCCTGAGGCAATCCAGTGCTTTTGCGGCCAGCTCCCAAAAAAGACAGTTGAAAAATGGAGCTCAGGGGCACTGCAATTCACAAACCCGCTGAGTTATAAATGATAACTCTCGTCCACAAATATATTGAGGGAAGGCAACGAAGAGGATTTGAAAGCAAGGCAGAATTGCAGGAAACAGGTTTCAGGAGGTAGATTCGAATCGCCCTTAAAGCACATGAAAAGCGGCAAAACGTCGACAATGATGCCCTTGGCCAAAAAGGGCGTATGCGTTTTTTCCTGATTATATTCAGGAAAAAACGCATACGCCCTTTTTGGCCAACCAAGCAACCTGGAAAGGCTAATCAGCGCTACAAAGAAGTCTCGCTTCCCATCGGTCAAAAGGGCCATGCTGCAAAAAGTGTCAAAACCAGAAATGCAGGACAGGCCATGGAGAAATGACAGCCTTGCTACGCTGATGGGCGGGATGTAAATTGCCAACAGCCACTCTGGAGAAGTGTGCGGTGTGTCCTGAAACATCGAAAAAACACAGCTTAGGGAGCATAGGGCACGTCCACTCATGGGCGTATAAATTGGGAAAACTAAAAATCAGCAAGACACAGGCACCCCAAAGTTTAGGGCTGCTCTGTTGACAAGAACCTCCACTTCATCACACCTTAAATATCCCAGGAAAGAGAAAAATGCATAAAGAAATTGTGGTCCTTATGTACAATGGAATATCACTCAGACATGAAATCAAAGTCATAAGGCTAGTAGAAGCAAGATGAGTGGATTTAGGTATGACGATTCTAAGTGAAATAAGTCACACAGAAAAAGACACTTATCATAAGCTATCACTTATAGAGGGAATGTAAAAACCGTTACCCTTGAACTGAATTACAAAACAGAACAGAGTCACACAATTTGAAAACACACTATGGCTGCTTAACGGGAAATGTGATTTGGGGTGATGCATAAATCAAGTGTTTCAAATTATCTCAGATACCTTTCCATACACCCAATATGTAGTAGACAAGACCTACTCCTTGCTCAGTGAACTGGATTCAACACCCCCTATTCACCGCACAAGAATATATCTGACTAGTAAGAATCTTAAAACCTATGTATTGATATTTCACTGGAAGTGTGTCAAGTGGGGGTAAAGCAGCATAAACACAGCAGTGAAAAGCAGCTAAACCCCATTTTAAAAATAAATTACTTTTATAAACCCATGAAACCAAGAGAGTGAAAGACAGAGAAATTCTTACATAATTTCGTTCAGGGGCTGTGATGCAACGTGGACTGACCATATCTAGACCCACAGCTAGATGAGACATAAGGGTGGACACTCTTGGGGCTGAGAGGTTTGGTGAGGTTGGGTGGGCAAACGCAGTCCCTTTAAAGTAATACTGCATCGTACCCATCCCATGGATCCCAAATCTCCAGGTTCAAGGGCATCTTCCTACATCGAAAACATGCGTGAGAAACCCAGAAGATGGTACACCTTCTCTTCGGGAAAGGTTCCTGAAACGCACCTCACTTCTCATCTCCTTGTGCTCGTGTTCGCCATTCCAGCCACTTTATTAGCAATCTCCCTCGTTGGAGAATCAGCACCTTTAACCTCCAGTTCTGTACAGACTGCAATTTATCCTGAGGTTGAACGGGAAGAGGGGCAACCAACGAGAGACTAGCTCTAGGTGTTGGGACAGGCACAGGTCACACTTTTTTCCCATCAGGAAGAAGATTTAACCACAGGCTCAGCCTGCCGCCCAGAAGCAGAATAGGGCCTCAGGCAATCCCGCGCTTTTGCGGCCAGCTCCCAAAAAAGCGAGTTGAAAAATGGAGCTCAGGGACACTGCAATTCACAAACCCGCAGAGTTATAAATGATAACTCTCATCCACAGATATATTGAGGGAAGGCAACGAAGAGGATTTGAAAGCAAGGCAGAATTGCAGGAAACAGGTTTCAGGAGGTAGATTCGAATCGCCTTTAAAGCACATGAAAAGCGGCAAAACGTCGACAGTGATGCCCTTGGCCAAAAAGGGCGTATGCGTTTTTTCCTGAATGTATTCAGGAAAAAACGCATACGCCCTTTTTGGCCAACCAAGCAACCTGGAAAGGCAAATCAGCGCTACAAAGAAGTCTCGCTTCCCATCGGTCAAAAGGGCCATGCTGCAAAAAGTGTCAAAACCAGAAATGCAGGACAGGTCATGGAGAAATGGCAGCCTTGCTACGCTGATGGGCGGGATGTAAATTGCCAACAGCCACTCTGGAGAAGTGTGCGGTGTGTCCTGAAACATCGAAAAAACACAGCTTAGGGAGCATAGGGCACGTCCACTCATGGGCGTATAAATAGGGAAAACTAAAAATCAGCAAGACACAGGCACCCCAAAGTTTAGGGCTGCTCTGTTGACAAGAACCTCCACTTCATGACACCTTAAATATCCCAGGAAAGAGAAAAATGGATAAAAAAGTTGTGGTCCTTATGTACAATGGAATATCACTCAGACATGAAATCAATGTCATAAGGCTAGTAGAAGCAAGATGAGTGGATTTAGGTACGACGATTCTAAGTGAAATAAGTCACACAGAAAAAGACACTTATCATAAGCTATCATTTATAGAGGGAATGGAAAAAACCGCTACACTTGAACTGAATTACAAAAGAGAACAGAGTCACACGTTTAGAAAACACACTATGGCTGCTTAACGGGAAAGGTGAGGTGGGGTGATGCATAAAACAAGGGTTTCAAATTCGCTCAGATACCGTTCCATACACCCAATATGTAATAGACAAGACCTACTCCTTGCTCAGTGAACTGGACTCAACACCCCCTATTCAGCGCACAAGAATATATCTGAGTAGTAAGAATCTTAAAACCTATGTATTGATATCTGTCTGGAAGTGAGTCAAGTGGGTGTAAAGCCGCATAAACACAGCCGTGAAAAGCAGCTAAACCCCATTATAAAAATAAATTACTTTTAAAAACCCGTAAAACAAAGACAGTGAAAGAGAGAGAAATTCTTACAAAATTCGTTCAGGGGCTGTGTTGCAACCTGGATTGACCATGTCTAGACCCACAGCTGGATGAGACATAAGGGTGGACACGCTTGGGGCTGAGAGGTTGGGTGAGGTTGGGTGAGCAAACGCAGACCCTTTAAAGTAATACTGCGTGGTACCCATCCCATGGGTCCCAAATCTCCAGGTTCAAGTGCATCTTCCTACATCGAAAACATGCATGAGAAACCCAGAAGATGGTACACCGTGTGATTTTGAAAGGTTTCTAAATCGCACCTCATGTCTCATCTCCTTGTGCTCGGGTTCACCTTTCCAGCTACTTTACTAGCAATCTCCCTACTTGGAGAATCAGCACCTTTAAGCTCCTGTTCCCTACAGGTTGCAATTTGTCCTGAGGATGAACGGGAAGAGGGGCAACCAATGAGAGACTAGATCTAGGTGTTGGGACAGGCACAGGTCACTGTATTTTCCCATCAGGAAGAAGAATTAACCACAGGCTAATCCTGCCGCCGGGAACCAGAATAGTGCCTGAGGCAATCCAGTGCTTTTGCGGCCAGCTCCCAAAAAAGACAGTTGAAAAATGGAGCTCAGGGGCACTGCAATTCACAAACCCGCTGAGTTATAAATGATAACTCTCGTCCACAAATATATTGAGGGAAGGCAACGAAGAGGATTTGAAAGCAAGGCAGAATTGCAGGAAACAGGTTTCAGGAGGTAGATTCGAATCGCCCTTAAAGCACATGAAAAGCGGCAAAACGTCGACAATGATGCCCTAGGCCAAAAAGGGCGTATGCGTTTTTTCCTGAATATATTCAGGAAAAAACGCATACGCCCTTTTTGGCCAACCAAGCAACCTGCAAAGGCTAATCAGCGCTACAAAGAAGTCTCGCTTCCCATCGGTCAAAAGGGCCATGCTGCAAAAAGTGTCAAAACCAGAAATGCAGGACAGGCCATGGAGAAATGGCAGCCTTGCTACGCTGATGGGCGGGATGTAAATTGCCAACAGCCACTCTGGAGAAGTGTACGGTGTGTCCTGAAACATCGAAAAAACACAGCTTAGGGAGCATAGGGCACGTCCACTCATGGGCGTATAAATTGGGAAAACTAAAAATCAGCAAGACACAGGCACCCCAAAGTTTAGGGCTGCTCTGTTGACAAGAACCTCCACTTCATCACACCTTAAATATCCCAGGAAAGAGAAAAATGCATAAAGAAGTTGTGGTCCTTATATACAATGGAATATCACTCAGACATGAAATCAAAGTCATAAGGCTAGTAGAAGCAAGATGAGTGGATTTCGGTACGACGATTCTAAGTGAAATAAGTCACACAGAAAAAGACACTTATCATAAGCTATCACTTATAGAGGGAATGTAAAAACCGCTACACTTGAACTGAATTACAAAACAGAACAGAGTCACACGTTTAGAAAACACACTATGTCTGCTTAACGGGAAAGGTGAGGTGGGGTGATGCATAAAACAAGGGTTTCAAATTCGCTCAGATACCGTTCCATACACCCAATATGTAATAGACAAGACCTACTCCTTGCTCAGTGAACTGGACTCAACACCCCCTATTCACCGCACAAGAATATATGTGACTAGTAAGAATCTTAAAACCTATGTATTGATATCTGTCTGGAAGTGAGTCAAGTGGGTGTAAGGCCGCATAAACACAGCCGTGAAAAGCAGCTAAACCCCATTATAAAAATAAATTACTTTTAAAAACCCGTAAAACAAAGACAGTGAAAGAGAGAGAAATTCTTACACAATTCCTTCAGGGGCTGTGATGCAACCTGGATTGACCATATCTAGACCCACAGCTGGATGAGACATAAGGGTGGACACTCTTGGGGCTGAGAGGTTGGGTGAGGTTGGGTGAGCAAACGCAGACCCTTTAAAGTAATACTGCGTGGTACCCATCCCATGGGTCCCAAATCTCCAGGTTCAAGGGCATCTTCCTACATTGAAAACATGCATGAGAAACCCAGAAGATGGTACACCGTGTGATTTTGAAAGGTTTCTAAAACGCACCTCATTTCTCATCTCCTTGTGCTTGGGTTCGCCATTCCAGCTACTTTACTAGCAATCTCCCTACTTGGAGAATCAGCACCTTTAAGCTCCTGTTCCCTACAGGTTGCAATTTGTCCTGAGGATGAACGGGAAGAGGGGCAACCAATAAGAGACTAGATATAGGTGTTGGGACAGGCACAGGTCACTCTATTTTCCCATCAGGAAGAAGAATTAACTACAGGCTCAGCATGCCGAGGGGAACCAAAATAGTGCCTGAGGCAATCCAGTGCTTTTGCGGCCAGCTCCCAAAAAAGACAGTTGAAAAATGGAGCTCAGGGGCACTGCAATTCACAAACCCGCTGAGTTATAAATGATAACTCTCGTCCACAAATATATTGAGGGAAGGCAACGAAGAGGATTTGAATGCAAGGCAGAATTGCAGGAAACAGGTTTCAGGAGGTAGATTCGAATCGCCCTTAAAGCACATGAAAAGCGGCAAAACGTCGACAATGATGCCCTTGGCCAAAAAGTGCGTATGCATTTTTTCCTGATTATATTCAGGAAAAAACGCATACGCCCTTTTTGGCCAACCAAGCAACCTGGAAATGCTAATCAGCGCTACAAAGAAGTCTCGTTTCCCATCGGTCAAAAGGGCCATGCTGCAAAAAGTGTCAAAACCAGAAATGCAGGACAGGCCATGGAGAAATGGCAGCCTTGCTACGCTGATGGGCGGGATGTAAATTGCCAACAGCCACTCTGGAGAAGTGTGCGGTGTGTCGTGAAACATCGAAAAAACACAGCTTAGGGAGCATAGGGCACGTCCACTCATGGGCGTATAAATTGGGAAAACTAAAAATCAGCAAGACACAGGCACCCCAAAGTTTAGGGCTGCTCTGTTGACAAGAACCTCCAATTCATCACACCTTAAATATCCCAGGAAAGAGAAAAATGCATAAAGAAGTTGTGGTCCTTATGTACAATGGAATATCACTCAGACATGAAATCAAAGTCATAAGGCTAGTAGAAGCAAGATGAGTGGATTTAGGTATGACGATTCTAAGTGAAATAAGTCACACAGAAAAAGACACTTATCATAAGCTATCACTTATAGAGGGAATGTAAAAACCGTTACCCTTGAACTGAATTACAAAACAGAACAGAGTCACACAATTTGAAAACACACTATGGCTGCTTAACGGGAAATGTGATTTGGGGTGATGCATAAATCAAGTGTTTCAAATTATCTCAGATACCGTTCCATACACCCAATATGTAGTAGACAAGACCTACTCCTTGCTCAGTGAACTGGATTCAACACCCCCTATTCACCGCACAAGAATATATCTGACTAGTAAGAATCTTAAAACCTATGTATTGATATTTCACTGGAAGTGTGTCAAGTGGGGGTAAAGCAGCATAAACACAGCAGTGAAAAGCAGCTAAACCCCATTTTAAAAATAAATTACTTTTATAAACCCATGAAACCAAGAGAGTGAAAGACAGAGAAATTCTTACATAATTTCGTTCAGGGGCTGTGATGCAACGTGGACTGACCATATCTAGACCCACAGCTAGATGAGACATAAGGGTGGACACTCTTGGGGCTGAGAGGTTTGGTGAGGTTGGGTGGGCAAACGCAGTCCCTTTAAAGTAATACTGCATCGTACCCATCCCATGGATCCCAAATCTCCAGGTTCAAGGGCATCTTCCTACATCGAAAACATGCGTGAGAAACCCAGAAGATGGTACACCATCTCATCGGGAAAGGTTCCTGAAACGCACCTCACTTCTCATC
The DNA here is from genome assembly GCF_028021215.1 of Eschrichtius robustus. Classification (NCBI taxonomy): domain Eukaryota; kingdom Metazoa; phylum Chordata; class Mammalia; order Artiodactyla; family Eschrichtiidae; genus Eschrichtius; species Eschrichtius robustus. Next base: position 2,412,402 of record NW_027175351.1, read on the forward strand.
TCCTTGTGCTCGTGTTCGCCATTCCAGCCGCTTTATTAGCAATCTCCCTCGTTGGAGAATCAGCACCTTTAACCTCCAGTTCTGTACAGACTGCAATTTATCCTGAGGTTGAACGGGAAGAGGGGCAACCAACGAGAGACTAGCTCTAGGTGTTGGGACAGGCACAGGTCACACTTTTTTCCCATCAGGAAGAAGATTTAACCACAGGCTCAGCCTGCCGCCCAGAAGCAGAATAGGGCCTCAGGCAATCCCGTGCTTTTGCGGCCAGCTCCCAAAAAAGCGAGTTGAAAAATGGAGCTCAGGGACACTGCAATTCAAAAACCCGCAGAGTTATAAATGATAACTCTCATCCACAGATATATTGAGGGAAGGCAACGAAGAGGAATTGAAAGCAAGGCAGAATTGCAGGAAACAGGTTTCAGGAGGTAGATTCGAATCGCCTTTAAAGCACTTGAAAAGCGGCAAAACGTCGACAGTGATGCCCTTGGCCAAAAAGGGCGTATGTGTTTTTTCCTGAATGTATTCAGGAAAAAACGCATACGCCCTTTTTGGCCAACCAAGCAACCTGGAAAGGCAAATCAGCGCTACAAAGAAGTCTCGCTTCCCATCGGTCAAAAGGGCCATGCTGCAAAAAGTGTCAAAACCAGAAATGCAGGACAGGCCATGGAGAAATGGCAGCCTTGCTACGCTGATGGGCGGGATGTAAATTGCCAACAGCCACTCTGGAGAAGTGTGCGGTGTGTCCTGAAACATCGAAAAAACACAGCTTAGGGAGCATAGGGCACGTCCACTCATGGGCGTATAAATAGGGAAAACTAAAAATCAGCAAGACACAGGCACCCCAAAGTTTAGGGCTGCTCTGTTGACAAGAACCTCCACTTCATGACACCTTAAATATCCCAGGAAAGAGAAAAATGGATAAAGAAGTTGTGGTCCTTATGTACAATGGAATATCACTCAGACATGAAATCAATGTCATAAGGCTAGTAGAAGCAAGATGAGTGGATTTAGGTACGACGATTCTAAGTGAAATAAGTCACACAGAAAAAGACACTTATCATAAGCTATCATTTATAGAGGGAATGGAAAAAACTGCTACACTTGAACTGAATTACAAAAGAGAACAGAGTCACACGTTTAGAAAACACACTATGGCTGCTTAACGGGAAAGGTGAGGTGGGGTGATGCATAAAACAAGGGTTTCAAATTCGCTCAGATACCGTTCCATACACCCAATATGTAATAGACAAGACCTACTCCTTGCTCAGTGAACTGGACTCAACACCCCCTATTCAGCGCACAAGAATATATCTGAGTAGTAAGAATCTTAAAACCTATGTATTGATATCTGTCTGGAAGTGAGTCAAGTGGGTGTAAAGCCGCATAAACACAGCCGTGAAAAGCAGCTAAACCCCATTATAAAAAATAAATTACTTTTAAAAACCCGTAAAACAAAGACAGTGAAAGAGAGAGAAATTCTTACAAAATTCGTTCAGGGGCTGTGTTGCAACCTGGATTGACCATGTCTAGACCCACAGCTGGATGAGACATAAGGGTGGACACTCTTGGGGCTGAGAGTTTGGGTGAGGTTGGGTGAGCAAACGCAGACCCTTTAAAGTAATACTGCGTGGTACCCATCCCATGGGTCCCAAATCTCCAGGTTCAAGGGCATCTTCCTACATCGAAAACATGCATGAGAAAACCAGAAGATGGTACACCGTGTGATTTTGAAAGGTTTCTAAATCGCACCTCATGTCTCATCTCCTTGTGCTCGGGTTCACCTTTCCAGCTACTTTACTAGCAATCTCCCTACTTGGAGAATCAGCACCTTTAAGCTCCTGTTCCCTACAGGTTGCAATTTGTCCTGAGGATGAACGGGAAGAGGGGCAACCAATGAGAGACTAGATCTAGGTGTTGGGACAGGCACAGGTCACTCTCTTTTCCCATCAGGAAGAAGAATTAACCACAGGCTAATCCTGCCGCCGGGAACAAGAATAGTGCCTGAGGCAATCCAGTGCTTTTGCAGCCAGCACCCAAAAAAGACAGTTGAAAAATGGAGCTCACGGGCACTGCAATTCACAAACCCGCTGAGTTATAAATGTTAACTCTCGTCCACAAACATATTGAGGGAAGGCAACGAAGAGGATTTGAAAACAAGGCAGAATTGCAGGAAACAGGTTTCAGGAGGTAGATTCGAATCGCCCTTAAAGCACATGAAAAGCGGCAAAACGTCGACAATGATGCCCTTGGCCAAAAAGTGCGTATGCGTTTTTTCCTGATTATATTCAGGAAAAAACGCATACGCCCTTTTTGGCCAACCAAGCAACCTGGAAATGCTAATCAGCGCTACAAAGAAGTCTCGCTTCCCATCGGTCAAAAGGGCCATGCTGCAAAAAGTGTCAAAACCAGAAATGCAGGACAGGCCATGGAGAAATGGCAGCCTTGCTACGCTGATGGGCGGGATGTAAATTGCCAACAGCCACTCTGGAGAAGTGTACGGTGTGTACTGAAACATCGAAAAAACACAGCTTAGGGAGCATAGGGCACGTCCACTCATGGGCGTATAAATTGGGAAAACTAAAAATCAGCAAGACACAGGCACCCCAAAGTTTAGGGCTGCTCTGTTGACAAGAACCTCCACTTCATCACACCTTAAATATCCCAGGAAAGAGAAAAATGCATAAAGAAGTTGTGGTCCTTATGTACAATGGAATATCACTCAGACATGAAATCAAAGTCATAAGGCTAGTAGAAGCAAGATGAGTGGATTTAGGTATGACGATTCTAAGTGAAATAAGTCACACAGAAAAAGACACTTATCATAAGCTATCACTTATAGAGGGAATGTAAAAACCGTTACCCTTGAACTGAATTACAAAGCAGAACAGTGTCACACATTTTGAAAACACACTATGGCTGCTTAACGGGAAATGTGATTTGGGGTGATGCATAAATCAAGTGTTTCAAATTATCTCAGATACCGTTCCATACACCCAATATGTAGTAGACAAGACCTACTCCTTGCTCAGTGAACTGGATTCAACACCCCCTATTCACCGCACAAGAATATATCTGACTAGTAAGAATCTTAAAACCTATGTATTGATATTTCACTGGAAGTGTGTCAAGTGGGGGTAAAGCAGCATAAACACAGCAGTGAAAAGCAGCTAAACCCCATTTTAAAAATAAATTACTTTTATAAACCCATGAAACCAAGAGAGTGAAAGACAGAGAAATTCTTACATAATTTCGTTCAGGGGCTGTGATGCAACGTGGACTGACCATATCTAGACCCACAGCTAGATGAGACATAAGGGTGGACACTCTTGGGGCTGAGAGGTTTGGTGAGGTTGGGTGGGCAAACGCAGTCCCTTTAAAGTAATACTGCATCGTACCCATCCCATGGATCCCAAATCTCCAGGTTCAAGGGCATCTTCCTACATCGAAAACATGCGTGAGAAACCCAGAAGATGGTACACCATCTCATCGGGAAAGGTTCCTGAAACGCACCTCACTTCTCATCTCCTTGTGCTCGTGTTCGCCATTCCAGCCGCTTTATTAGCAATCTCCCTCGTTGGAGAATCAGCACCTTTAACCTCCAGTTCTGTACAGACTGCAATTTATCCTGAGGTTGAACGGGAAGAGGGGCAACCAACGAGAGACTAGCTCTAGGTGTTGGGACAGGCACAGGTCACACTTTTTTCCCATCAGGAAGAAGATTTAACCACAGGCTCAGCCTGCCGCCCAGAAGCAGAATAGGGCCTCAGGCAATCCCGCGCTTTTGCGGCCAGCTCCCAAAAAAGCGAGTTGAAAAATGGAGCTCAGGGACACTGCAATTCACAAACCCGCAGAGTTATAAATGATAACTCTCATCCACAGATATATTGAGGGAAGGCAACGAAGAGGATTTGAAAGCAAGGCAGAATTGCAGGAAACAGGTTTCAGGAGGTAGATTCGAATCGCCTTTAAAGCACTTGAAAAGCGGCAAAACGTCGACAGTGATGCCCTTGGCCAAAAAGGGCGTATGCGTTTTTTCCTGAATGTATTCAGGAAAAAACGCATACGCCCTTTTTGGCCAACCAAGCAACCTGGAAAGGCAAATCAGCGCTACAAAGAAGTCTCGCTTCCCATCGGTCAAAAGGGCCATGCTGCAAAAAGTGTCAAAACCAGAAATGCAGGACAGGCCATGGAGAAATGGCAGCCTTGCTACGCTGATGGGCGGGATGTAAATTGCCAACAGCCACTCTGGAGAAGTGTGCGGTGTGTCCTGAAACATCGAAAAAACACAGCTTAGGGAGCATAGGGCACGTCCACTCATGGGCGTATAAATAGGGAAAACTAAAAATCAGCAAGACACAGGCACCCCAAAGTTTAGGGCTGCTCTGTTGACAAGAACCTCCACTTCATGACACCTTAAATATCCCAGGAAAGAGAAAAATGGATAAAGAAGTTGTGGTCCTTATGTACAATGGAATATCACTCAGACATGAAATCAATGTCATAAGGCTAGTAGAAGCAAGATGAGTGGATTTAGGTACGACGATTCTAAGTGAAATAAGTCACACAGAAAAAGACACTTATCATAAGCTATCATTTATAGAGGGAATGGAAAAAACCGCTACACTTGAACAGAATTACAAAAGAGAACAGAGTCACACGTTTAGAAAACACACTATGGCTGCTTAACGGGAAAGGTGAGGTGGGGTGATGCATAAAACAAGGGTTTCAAATTCGCTCAGATACCGTTCCATACACCCAATATGTAATAGACAAGACCTACTCCTTGCTCAGTGAACTGGACTCAACACCCCCTATTCAGCGCACAAGAATATATCTGAGTAGTAAGAATCTTAAAACCTATGTATTGATATCTGTCTGGAAGTGAGTCAAGTGGGTGTAAAGCCGCATAAACACAGCCGTGAAAAGCAGCTAAACCCCATTATAAAAATAAATTACTTTTAAAAACCCGTAAAACAAAGACAGTGAAAGAGAGAGAAATTCTTACAAAATTCGTTCAGGGGCTGTGTTGCAACCTGGATTGACCATGTCTAGACCCACAGCTGGATGAGACATAAGGGTGGACACGCTTGGGGCTGAGAGGTTGGGTGAGGTTGGGTGAGCAAACGCAGACCCTTTAAAGTAATACTGCGTGGTACCCATCCCATGGGTCCCAAATCTCCAGGTTCCAGGGCATCTTCCTACATCGAAAACATGCATGAGAAACCCAGAAGATGGTACACCGTGTGATTTTGAAAGGTTTCTAAATCGCACCTCATGTCTCATCTCCTTGTGCTCGGGTTCACCTTTCCAGCTACTTTACTAGCAATCTCCCTACTTGGAGAATCAGCACCTTTAAGCTCCTGTTCCCTACAGTTTGCAATTTGTCCTGAGGATGAACGGGAAGAGGGGCAACCAATGAGAGACTAGATCTAGGTTTTGGGACAGGCACAGGTCACTGTATTTTCCCATCAGGAAGAAGAATTAACCACAGGCTAATCCTGCCGCCGGGAACCAGAATAGTGCCTGAGGCAATCCAGTGCTTTTGCGGCCAGCTCCCAAAAAAGACAGTTGAAAAATGGAGCTCAGGGGCACTGCAATTCACAAACCCGCTGAGTTATAAATGATAACTCTCGTCCACAAATATATTGAGGGAAGGCAACGAAGAGGATTTGAAAGCAAGGCAGAATTGCAGGAAACAGGTTTCAGGAGGTAGATTCGAATCGCCCTTAAAGCACATGAAAAGCAGCAAAACGTCGACAATGATGCCCTTGGCCAAAAAGGGCGTATGCGTTTTTTCCTGATTATATTCAGGAAAAAACGCATACGCCCTTTTTGGCCAACCAAGCAACCTGGAAAGGCTAATCAGCGCTACAAAGAAGTCTCGCTTCCCATCGGTCAAAAGGGCCATGCTGCAAAAAGTGTCAAAACCAGAAATGCAGGACAGGCCATGGAGAAATGGCAGCCTTGCTACGCTGATGGGCGGGATGTAAATTGCCAACAGCCACTCTGGAGAAGTGTGCGGTGTGTCCTGAAACATCGAAAAAACACAGCTTAGGGAGCATAGGGCACGTCCACTCATGGGCGTATAAATTGGGAAAACTAAAAATCAGCAAGACACAGGCACCCCAAAGTTTAGGGCTGCTCTGTTGACAAGAACCTCCACTTCATCACACCTTAAATATCCCAGGAAAGAGAAAAATGCATAAAGAAATTGTGGTCCTTATGTACAATGGAATATCACTCAGACATGAAATCAAAGTCATAAGGCTAGTAGAAGCAAGATGAGTGGATTTAGGTATGACGATTCTAAGTGAAATAAGTCACACAGAAAAAGACACTTATCATAAGCTATCACTTATAGAGGGAATGTAAAAACCGTTACCCTTGAACTGAATTACAAAACAGAACAGAGTCACACATTTTGAAAACACACTATGGCTGCTTAACGGGAAATGTGATTTGGGGTGATGCATAAATCAAGTGTTTCAAATTATCTCAGATACCGTTCCATACACCCAATATGTAGTAGACAAGACCTACTCCTTGCTCAGTGAACTGGATTCAACACCCCCTATTCACCGCACAAGAATATATCTGACTAGTAAGAATCTTAAAACCTATGTATTGATATTTCACTGGAAGTGTGTCAAGTGGGGGTAAAGCAGCATAAACACAGCAGTGAAAAGCAGCTAAACCCCATTTTAAAAATAAATTACTTTTATAAACCCATGAAACCAAGAGAGTGAAAGACAGAGAAATTCTTACATAATTTCGTTCAGGGGCTGTGATGCAACGTGGACTGACCATATCTAGACCCACAGCTAGATGAGACATAAGGGTGGACACTCTTGGGGCTGAGAGGTTTGGTGAGGTTGGGTGGGCAAACGCAGTCCCTTTAAAGTAATACTGCATCGTACCCATCCCATGGATCCCAAATCTCCAGGTTCAAGGGCATCTTCCTACATCGAAAACATGCGTGAGAAACCCAGAAGATGGTACACCATCTCATCGGGAAAGGTTCCTGAAACGCACCTCACTTCTCATCTCCTTGTGCTCGTGTTCGCCATTCCAGCCGCTTTATTAGCAATCTCCCTCGTTGGAGAATCAGCACCTTTAACCTCCAGTTCTGTACAGACTGCAATTTATCCTGAGGTTGAACGGGAAGAGGGGCAACCAACGAGAGACTAGCTCTAGGTGTTGGGACAGGCACAGGTCACACTTTTTTCCCATCAGGAAGAAGATTTAACCACAGGCTCAGCCTGCCGCCCAGAAGCAGAATAGGGCCTCAGGCAAACCCGCGCTTTTGCGGCCAGCTCCCAAAAAAGCGAGTTGAAAAATGGAGCTCAGGGACACTGCAATTCACAAACCCGCAGAGTTATAAATGATAACTCTCATCCACAGATATATTGAGGGAAGGCAACGAAGAGGATTTGAAAGCAAGGCAGAATTGCAGGAAACAGGTTTCAGGAGGTAGATTCGAATCGCCTTTAAAGCACATGAAAAGCGGCAAAACGTCGACAGTGATGCCCTTGGCCAAAAAGGGCGTATGCGTTTTTTCCTGAATGTATTCAGGAAAAAACGCATACGCCCTTTTTGGCCAACCAAGCAACCTGGAAAGGCAAATCAGCGCTACAAAGAAGTCTCGCTTCCCATCGGTCAAAAGGGCCATGCTGCAAAAAGTGTCAAAACCAGAAATGCAGGACAGGTCATGGAGAAATGGCAGCCTTGCTACGCTGATGGGCGGGATGTAAATTGCCAACAGCCACTCTGGAGAAGTGTGCGGTGTGTCCTGAAACATCGAAAAAACACAGCTTAGGGAGCATAGGGCACGTCCACTCATGGGCGTATAAATAGGGAAAACTAAAAATCAGCAAGACACAGGCACCCCAAAGTTTAGGGCTGCTCTGTTGACAAGAACCTCCACTTCATGACACCTTAAATATCCCCGGAAAGAGAAAAATGGATAAAGAAGTTGTGGTCCTTATGTACAATGGAATATCACTCAGACATGAAATCAATGTCATAAGGCTAGTAGAAGCAAGATGAGTGGATTTAGGTACGACGATTCTAAGTGAAATAAGTCACACAGAAAAAGACACTTATCATAAGCTATCATTTATAGAGGGAATGGAAAAAACCGCTACACTTGAACTGAATTACAAAAGAGAACAGAGTCACACGTTTAGAAAACACACTATGGCTGCTTAACGGGAAAGGTGAGGTGGGGTGATGCATAAAACAAGGGTTTCAAATTCGCTCAGATACCGTTCCATACACCCAATATGTAATAGACAAGACCTACTCCTTGCTCAGTGAACTGGACTCAACACCCCCTATTCAGCGCACAAGAATATATCTGAGTAGTAAGAATCTTAAAACCTATGTATTGATATCTGTCTGGAAGTGAGTCAAGTGGGTGTAAAGCCGCATAAACACAGCCGTGAAAAGCAGCTAAACCCCATTATAAAAATAAATTACTTTTAAAAACCCGTAAAACAAAGACAGTGAAAGAGAGAGAAATTCTTACAAAATTCGTTCAGGGGCTGTGTTGCAACCTGGATTGACCATGTCTAGACCCACAGCTGGATGAGACATAAGGGTGGACACGCTTGGGGCTGAGAGGTTGGGTGAGGTTGGGTGAGCAAACGCAGACCCTTTAAAGTAATACTGCGTGGTACCCATCCCATGGGTCCCAAATCTCCAGGTTCAAGGGCATCTTCCTACATCGAAAACATGCATGAGAAACCCAGAAGATGGTACACCGTGTGATTTTGAAAGGTTTCTAAATCGCACCTCATGTCTCATCTCCTTGTGCTCGGGTTCACCTTTCCAGCTACTTTACTAGCAATCTCCCTACTTGGAGAATCAGCACCTTTAAGCTCCTGTTCCCTACAGGTTGCAATTTGTCCTGAGGATGAACGGGAAGAGGGGCAACCAATGAGAGACTAGATCTAGGTGTTGGGACAGGCACAGGTCACTGTATTTTCCCATCAGGAAGAAGAATTAACCAGAGGCTAATCCTGCCGCCGGGAACCAGAATAGTGCCTGAGGCAATCCAGTGCTTTTGCGGCCAGCTCCCAAAAAAGACAGTTGAAAAATGGAGCTCAGGGGCACTGCAATTCACAAACCCGCTGAGTTATAAATGATAACTCTCGTCCACAAATATATTGAGGGAAGGCAACGAAGAGGATTTGAAAGCAAGGCAGAATTGCAGGAAACAGGTTTCAGGAGGTAGATTCGAATCGCCCTTAAAGCACATGAAAAGCGGCAAAACGTCGACAATGATGCCCTTGGCCAAAAAGGGCGTATGCGTTTTTTCCTGATTATATTCAGGAAAAAACGCATACGCCCTTTTTGGCCAACCAAGCAACCTGGAAAGGCTAATCAGCGCTACAAAGAAGTCTCGCTTCCCATCGGTCAAAAGGGCCATGCTGCAAAAAGTGTCAAAACCAGAAATGCAGGACAGGCCATGGAGAAATGGCAGCCTTGCTACGCTGATGGGCGGGATGTAAATTGCCAACAGCCACTCTGGAGAAGTGTGCGGTGTGTCCTGAAACATCGAAAAAACACAGCTTAGGGAGCATAGGGCACGTCCACTCATGGGCGTATAAATTGGGAAAACTAAAAATCAGCAAGACACAGGCACCCCAAAGTTTAGGGCTGCTCTGTTGACAAGAACCTCCACTTCATCACACCTTAAATATCCCAGGAAAGAGAAAAATGCATAAAGAAGTTGTGGTCCTTATATACAATGGAATATCACTCAGACATGAAATCAAAGTCATAAGGCTAGTAGAAGCAAGATGAGTGGATTTAGGTACGACGATTCTAAGTGAAATAAGTCACACAGAAAAAGACACTTATCATAAGCTATCACTTATAGAGGGAATGTAAAAACCGCTACACTTGAACTGAATTACAAAACAGAACAGAGTCACACGTTTAGAAAACACACTATGGCTGCTTAACGGGAAAGGTGAGGTGGGGTGATGCATAAAACAAGGGTTTCAAATTCGCTCAGATACCGTTCCATACACCCAATATGTAATAGACAAGACCTACTCCTTGCTCAGTGAACTGGACTCAACACCCCCTATTCACCGCACAAGAATATATGTGACTAGTAAGAATCTTAAAACCTATGTATTGATATCTGTCTGGAAGTGAGTCAAGTGGGTGTAAGGCCGCATAAACACAGCCGTGAAAAGCAGCTAAACCCCATTATAAAAATAAATTACTTTTAAAAACCCGTAAAACAAAGACAGTGAAAGAGAGAGAAATTCTTACAAAATTCCTTCAGGGGCTGTGATGCAACCTGGATTGACCATATCTAGACCCACAGCTGGATGAGACATAAGGGTGGACACTCTTGGGGCTGAGAGGTTGGGTGAGGTTGGGTGAGCAAACGCAGACCCTTTAAAGTAATACTGCGTGGTACCCATCCCATGGGTCCCAAATCTCCAGGTTCAAGGGCATCTTCCTACATTGAAAACATGCATGAGAAACCCAGAAGATGGTACACCGTGTGATTTTGAAAGGTTTCTAAAACGCACCTCATTTCTCATCTCCTTGTGCTTGGGTTCGCCATTCCAGCTACTTTACTAGCAATCTCCCTACTTGGAGAATCAGCACCTTTAAGCTCCTGTTCCCTACAGGTTGCAATTTGTCCTGAGGATGAACGGGAAGAGGGGCAACCAATAAGAGACTAGATATAGGTGTTGGGACAGGCACAGGTCACTGTATTTTCCCATCAGGAAGAAGAATTAACTACAGGCTCAGCATGCCGAGGGGAACCAAAATAGTGCCTGAGGCAATCCAGTGCTTTTGCGGCCAGCTCCCAAAAAAGACAGTTGAAAAATGGAGCTCAGGGGCACTGCAATTCACAAACCCGCTGAGTTATAAATGATAACTCTCGTCCACAAATATATTGAGGGAAGGCAACGAAGATGATTTGAATGCAAGGCAGAATTGCAGGAAACAGGTTTCAGGAGGTAGATTCGAATCGCCCTTAAAGCACATGAAAAGCGGCAAAACGTCGACAATGATGCCCTTGGCCAAAAAGTGCGTATGCATTTTTTCCTGATTATATTCAGGAAAAAACGCATACGCCCTTTTTGGCCAACCAAGCAACCTGGAAAGGCTAATCAGCGCTACAAAGAAGTCTCGCTTCCCATCGGTCAAAAGGGCCATGCTGCAAAAAGTGTCAAAACCAGAAATGCAGGACAGGCCATGGAGAAATGGCAGCCTTGCTACGCTGATGGGCGGGATGTAAATTGCCAACAGCCACTCTGGAGAAGTGTGCGGTGTGTCCTGAAACATCGAAAAAACACAGCTTAGGGAGCATAGGGCACGTCCACTCATGGGCGTATAAATAGGGAAAACTAAAAATCAGCAAGACACAGGCACCCCAAAGTTTAGGGCTGCTCTGTTGACAAGAACCTCCACTTCATGACACCTTAAATATCCCAGGAAAGAGAAAAATGGATAAAGAAGTTGTGGTCCTTATGTACAATGGAATATCACTCAGACATGAAATCAATGTCATAAGGCTAGTAGAAGCAAGATGAGTGGATTTAGGTACGACGATTCTAAGTGAAATAAGTCACACAGAAAAAGACACTTATCATAAGCTATCATTTATAGAGGGAATGGAAAAAACTGCTACACTTGAACTGAATTACAAAAGAGAACAGAGTCACACGTTTAGAAAACACACTATGGCTGCTTAACGGGAAAGGTGAGGTGGGGTGATGCATAAAACAAGGGTTTCAAATTCGCTCAGATACCGTTCCATACACCCAATATGTAATAGACAAGACCTACTCCTTGCTCAGTGAACTGGACTCAACACCCCCTATTCAGCGCACAAGAATATATCTGAGTAGTAAGAATCTTAAAACCTATGTATTGATATCTGTCTGGAAGTGAGTCAAGTGGGTGTAAAGCCGCATAAACACAGCCGTGAAAAGCAGCTAAACCCCATTATAAAAATAAATTACTTTTAAAAACCCGTAAAACAAAGACACTGAAAGAGAGAGAAATTCTTACAAAATTCGTTCAGGGGCTGTGTTGCAACCTGGATTGACCATGTCTAGACCCACAGCTGGATGAGACATAAGGGTGGACACTCTTGGGGCTGAGAGGTTGGGTGAGGTTGGGTGAGCAAACGCAGACCCTTTAAAGTAATACTGCGTGGTACCCATCCCATGGGTCCCAAATCTCCAGGTTCAAGGGCATCTTCCTACATCGAAAACATGCATGAGAAACCCAGAAGATGGTACACCGTGTGATTTTGAAAGGTTTCTAAATCGCACCTCATGTCTCATCTCCTTGTGCTCGGGTTCACCTTTCCAGCTACTTTACTAGCAATCTCCCTACTTGGAGAATCAGCACCTTTAAGCTCCTGTTCCCTACAGGTTGCAATTTGTCCTGAGGATGAACGGGAAGAGGGGCAACCAATGAGAGACTAGATCTAGGTGTTGGGACAGGCACAGGTCACTGTATTTTCCCATCAGGAAGAAGAATTAACCACAGGCTAATCCTGCCGCCGGGAACCAGAATAGTGCCTGAGGCAATCCAGTGCTTTTGCAGCCAGCACCCAAAAAAGACAGTTGAAAAATGGAGCTCAGGGGCACTGCAATTCACAAACCCGCTGAGTTATAAATGATAACTCTCGTCCACAAACATATTGAGGGAAGGCAACGAAGAGGATTTGAAAGCAAGGCAGAATTGCAGGAAACAGGTTTCAGGAGGTAGATTCGAATCGCCCTTAAAGCACATGAAAAGCGGCAAAACGTCGACAATGATGCCCTTGGCCAAAAAGTGCGTATGCATTTTTTCCTGATTATATTCAGGAAAAAACGCATACGCCCTTTTTGGCCAACCAAGCAACCTGGAAAGGCTAATCAGCGCTACAAAGAAGTCTCGCTTCCCATCGGTCAAAAGGGCCATGCTGCAAAAAGTGTCAAAACCAGAAATGCAGGACAGGCCATGGAGAAATGGCAGCCTTGCTACGCTGATGGGCGGGATGTAAATTGCCAACAGCCACTCTGGAGAAGTGTACGGTGTGTCCTGAAACATCAAAAAAACACAGCTTAGGGAGCATAGGGCACGTCCACTCATGGGCGTATAAATTGGGAAAACTAAAAATCAGCAAGACACAGGCACCCCAAAGTTTAGGGCTGCTCTGTTGACAAGAACCTCCACTTCATCACACCTTAAATATCCCAGGAAAGAGAAAAATGCATAAAGAAGTTGTGGTCCTTATGTACAATGGAATATCACTCAGACATGAAATCAAAGTCATAAGGCTAGTAGAAGCAAGATGATTGGATTTAGGTACGACAATTCTAAGTGAAATAAGTCACACAGAAAAAGACACTTATCATAAGCTATCACTTATAGAGGGAATGTAAAAACCGCTACACTTGAACTGAATTACAAAACAGAACAGAGTCACACGTTTAGAAAACACACTATGTCTGCTTAACGGGAAAGGTGAGGTGGGGTGATGCATAAAACAAGGGTTTCAAATTCGCTCAGATACCGTTCCATACACCCAATATGTAATAGACAAGACCTACTCCTTGCTCAGTGAACTGGACTCAACACCCCCTATTCACCGCACAAGAATATGTCTGAGTAGTAAGAATCTTAAAACCTATGTATTGATATCTGTCTGGAAGTGAGTCAAGTGGGTGTAAAGCCGCATAAACACAGCCGTGAAAAGCAGCTAAACCCCATTATAAAAATAAATTACTTTTAAAAACCCGTAAAACAAAGACAGTGAAAGAGAGAGAAATTATTACACAATTCCTTCAGGGGCTGTGATGCAACCTGGATTGACCATATCTAGACCCACAGCTGGATGAGACATAAGTGTGGACACTCTTGGGGCTGAGAGGTTTGGTGAGGTTGGGTGAGCAAACGCAGACCCTTTAAAGTAATACTGCGTGGTACCCATCCCATGGGTCCCAAATCTCCAGGTTCAAGGGCATCTTCCTACATCGAAAACATGCATGAGAAACCCAGAAGATGGTACACCGTGTGATTTTGAAAGGTTTCTAAAACGCACCTCATTTCTCATCTCCTTGTGCTTGGGTTCGCCATTCCAGCTACTTTACTAGCAATCTCCCTACTTGGAGAATCAGCACCTTTAAGCTCCTGTTCCCTACAGGTTGCAATTTGTCCTGAGGATGAACGGGAAGAGGGGCAACCAATGAGAGACTAGATCTAGGTGTTGGGACAGGCACAGGTCACTGTATTTTCCCATCAGGAAGAAGAATTAACTACAGGCTCAGCATGCCGAGGGGAACCAAAATAGTGCCTGAGGCAATCCAGTGCTTTTGCGGCCAGCTCCCAAAAAAGACAGTTGAAAAATGGAGCTCAGGGGCACTGAAATTCACAAACCCGCGGAGTTATAAATGATAACTCTCGTCCACAAATATATTGAGGGAAGGCAACGAAGAGGATTTGAAAGCAAGGCAGAATTGCAGGAAACAGGTTTCAGGAGGTAGATTCGAATCGCCCTTAAAGCACATGAAAAGCGGCAAAACTTCGACAATGATGCCCTTGGCCAAAAAGTGCGTATGCATTTTTTCCTGATTATATTCAGGAAAAAACGCGTACGCCCTTTTTGGCCAACCAAGCAACCTGGAAAGGCTAATCAGCGCTACAAAGAAGTCTCGCTTCCCATCGGTCAAAAGGGCCATGCTGCAAAAAGTTTCAAAACCAGAAATTCAGGACAGGCCATGCAGAAATTGCAGCCTTGCTACGCTGATGGGCGGGATGTAAATTGCCAACAGCCACTCTGGAGAAGTGTGTGGTGTGTCGTGAAACATCGAAAAAACACAGCTTAGGGAGCATAGGGCACGTCCACTCATGGGCGTATAAATTGGGAAAACTAAAAATCAGCAAGACACAGGCACCCCAAAGTTTAGGGCTGCTCTGTTGACAAGAACCTCCAATTCATCACACCTTAAATATCCCAGGAAAGAGAAAAATGCATAAAGAAGTTGTGGTCCTTATGTACAATGGAATATCACTCAGACATGAAATCAAAGTCATAAGGCTAGTAGAAGCAAGATGAGTGGATTTAGGTATGACGATTCTAAGTGAAATAAGTCACACAGAAAAAGACACTTATCATAAGCTATCACTTATAGAGGGAATGTAAAAACCGTTACCCTTGAACTGAATTACAAAACAGAACAGAGTCACACATTTTGAAAACACACTATGGCTGCTTAACGGGAAATGTGATTTGGGGTGATGCATAAATCAAGTGTTTCAAATTATCTCAGATACCGTTCCATACACCCAATATGTAGTAGACAAGACCTACTCCTTGCTCAGTGAACTGGATTCAACACCCCCTATTCACCGCACAAGAATATATCTGACTAGTAAGAATCTTAAAACCTATGTATTGATATTTCACTGGAAGTGTGTCAAGTGGGGGTAAAGCAGCATAAACACAGCAGTGAAAAGCAGCTAAACCCCATTTTAAAAATAAATTACTTTTATAAACCCATGAAACCAAGAGAGTGAAAGACAGAGAAATTCTTACATAATTTCGTTCAGGGGCTGTGATGCAACGTGGACTGACCATATCTAGACCCACAGCTAGATGAGACATAAGGGTGGACACTCTTGGGGCTGAGAGGTTTGGTGAGGTTGGGTGGGCAAACGCAGTCCCTTTAAAGTAATACTGCATCGTACCCATCCCATGGATCCCAAATCTCCAGGTTCAAGGGCATCTTCCTACATCGAAAACATGCGTGAGAAACCCAGAAGATGGTACACCATCTCATCGGGAAAGGTTCCTGAAACGCACCTCACTTCTCATCTCCTTGTGCTCGTGTTCGCCATTCCAGCCGCTTTATTAGCAATCTCCCTCGTTGGAGAATCAGCACCTTTAACCTCCAGTTCTGTACAGACTGCAATTTATCCTGAGGTTGAACGGGAAGAGGGGCAACCAACGAGAGACTAGCTCTAGGTGTTGGGACAGGCACAGGTCACACTTTTTTCCCATCAGGAAGAAGATTTAACCACATGCTCAGCCTGCCGCCCAGAAGCAGAATAGGGCCTCAGGCAATCCCGTGCTTTTGCGGCCAGCTCCCAAAAAAGCGAGTTGAAAAATGGAGCTCAGGGACACTGCAATTCACAAACCCGCAGAGTTATAAATGATAACTCTCATCCACAGATATATTGAGGGAAGGCAACGAAGAGGATTTGAAAGCAAGGCAGAATTGCAGGAAACAGGTTTCAGGAGGTAGATTCGAATCGCCTTTAAAGCACTTGAAAAGCGGCAAAACGTCGACAGTGATGCCCTTGGCCAAAAAGGGCGTATGCGTTTTTTCCTGAATGTATTCAGGAAAAAACGCATACGCCCTTTTTGGCCAACCAAGCAACCTGGAAAGGCAAATCAGCGCTACAAAGAAGTCTCGCTTCCCATCGGTCAAAAGGGCCATGCTGCAAAAAGTGTCAAAACCAGAAATGCAGGACAGGCCATGGAGAAATGGCAGCCTTGCTACGCTGATGGGCGGGATGTAAATTGCCAACAGCCACTCTGGAGAAGTGTGCGGTGTGTCCTGAAACATCGAAAAAACACAGCTTAGGGAGCATAGGGCACGTCCACTCATGGGCGTATAAATAGGGAAAACTAAAAATCAGCAAGACACAGGCACCCCAAAGTTTAGGGCTGCTCTGTTGACAAGAACCTCCACTTCATGACACCTTAAATATCCCAGGAAAGAGAAAAATGGATAAAGAAGTTGTGGTCCTTATGTACAATGGAATATCACTCAGACATGAAATCAATGTCATAAGGCTAGTAGAAGCAAGATGAGTGGATTTAGGTACGACGATTCTAAGTGAAATAAGTCACACAGAAAAAGACACTTATCATAAGCTATCATTTATAGAGGGAATGGAAAAAACTGCTACACTTGAACTGAATTACAAAAGAGAACAGAGTCACACGTTTAGAAAACACACTATGGCTGCTTAACGGGAAAGGTCAGGTGGGGTGATGCATAAAACAAGGGTTTCAAATTCGCTCAGATACCGTTCCATACACCCAATATGTAATAGACAAGACCTACTCCTTGCTCAGTGAACTGGACTCAACACCCCCTATTCAGCGCACAAGAATATATCTGAGTAGTAAGAATCTTAAAACCTATGTATTGATATCTGTCTGGAAGTGAGTCAAGTGGGTGTAAAGCCACATAAACACAGCCGTGAAAAGCAGCTAAACCCCATTATAAAAATAAATTACTTTTAAAAACCCGTAAAACAAAGACAGTGAAAGAGAGAGAAATTCTTACAAAATTCGTTCAGGGGCTGTGTTGCAACCTGGATTGACCATGTCTAGACCCACAGCTGGATGAGACATAAGGGTGGACACTCTTGGGGCTGAGAGGTTGGGTGAGGTTGGGTGAGCAAACGCAGACCCTTTAAAGTAATACTGCGTGGTACCCATCCCATGGGTCCCAAATCTCCAGGTTCAAGGGCATCTTCCTACATCGAAAACATGCATGAGAAACCCAGAAGATGGTACACCGTGTGATTTTGAAAGGTTTCTAAATCGCACCTCATGTCTCATCTCCTTGTGCTCGGGTTCACCTTTCCAGCTACTTTACTAGCAATCTCCCTACTTGGAGAATCAGCACCTTTAAGCTCCTGTTCCCTACAGGTTGCAATTTGTCCTGAGGATGAACGGGAAGAGGGGCAACCAATGAGAGACTAGATCTAGGTGTTGGGACAGGCACAGGTCACTGTATTTTCCCATCAGGAAGAAGAATTAACCACAGGCTAATCCTGCCGCCTGGAACCAGAATAGTGCCTGAGGCAATCCAGTGCTTTTGCAGCCAGCACCCAAAAAAGACAGTTGAAAAATGGAGCTCAGGGGCACTGCAATTCACAAACCCGCTGAGTTATAAATGATAACTCTCGTCCACAAATATATTGAGGGAAAGCAACGAAGAGGATTTGAAAGCAAGGCAGAATTGCAGGAAACAGGTTTCAGGAGGTAGATTCGAATCGCCCTTAAAGCACATGAAAAGGGGCAAAACGTCGACAATGATGCCCTTGGCCAAAAAGTGCGTATGCATTTTTTCCTGATTATATTCAGGAAAAAACGCATACGCCCTTTTTGGCCAACCAAGCAACCTGGAAAGGCTAATCAGCGCTACAAAGAAGTCTCGCTTCCCATCGGTCAAAAGGGCCATGCTGCAAAAAGTGTCAAAACCAGAAATGCAGGACAGGCCATGGAGAAATGGCAGCCTTGCTACGCTGATGGGCGGGATGTAAATTGCCAACAGCCACTCTGGAGAAGTGTACGGTGTGTCCTGAAACATCGAAAAAACACAGCTTAGGGAGCATAGGGCACGTCCACTCATGGGCGTATAAATTGGGAAAACTAAAAATCAGCAAGACACAGGCACCCCAAAGTTTAGGGCTGCTCTGTTGACAAGAACCTCCACTTCATCACACCTTAAATATCCCAGGAAAGAGAAAAATGCATAAAGAAGTTGTGGTCCTTATGTACAATGGAATATCACTCAGACATGAAATCAAAGTCATAAGGCTAGTAGAAGCAAGATGAGTGGATTTAGGTACGACGATTCTAAGTGAAATAAGTCACACAGAAAAAGACACTTATCATAAGCTATCACTTATAGAGGGAATGTAAAAACCGCTACACTTGAACTGAATTACAAAACAGAACAGAGTCACACGTTTAGAAAACACACTATGTCTGCTTAACGGGAAAGGTGAGGTGGGGTGATGCATAAAACAAGGGTTTCAAATTCGCTCAGATACCGTTCCATACACCCAATATGTAATAGACAAGACCTACTCCTTGCTCAGTGAACTGGACTCAACACCCCCTATTCACCGCACAAGAATATGTCTGAGTAGTAAGAATCTTAAAACCTATGTATTGATATCTGCCTGGAAGTGAGTCAAGTGGGTGTAAAGCCGCATAAACACAGCCGTGAAAAGCAGCTAAACCCCATTATAAAAATAAATTACTTTTAAAAACCCGTAAAACAAAGACAGTGAAAGAGAGAGAAATTCTTACACAATTCCTTCAGGGGCTGTGATGCAACCTGGATTGACCATATCTAGACCCACAGCTGGATGAGACATAAGTGTGGACACTCTTGGGGCTGAGAGGTTTGGTGAGGTTGGGTGAGCAAACGCAGACCCTTTAAAGTAATACTGCGTGGTACCCATCCCATGGGTCCCAAATCTCCAGGTTCAAGGGCATCTTCCTACATCGAAAACATGCATGAGAAACCCAGAAGATGGTACACCGTGTGATTTTGAAAGGTTTCTAAAACGCACCTCATTTCTCATCTCCTTGTGCTTGGGTTCGCCATTCCAGCTACTTTACTAGCAATCTCCCTACTTGGAGAATCAGCACCTTTAAGCTCCTGTTCCCTACAGGTTGCAATTTGTCCTGAGGATGAACGGGAAGAGGGGCAACCAATGAGAGACTAGATCTAGGTGTTGGGACAGGCACAGGTCACTGTATTTTCCCATCAGGAAGAAGAATTAACTACAGGCTCAGCATGCCGAGGGGAACCAAAATAGTGCCTGAGGCAATCCAGTGCTTTTGCGGCCAGCTCCCAAAAAAGACAGTTGAAAAATAGAGCTCAGGGGCACTGCAATTCACAAACCCGCTGAGTTATAAATGATAACTCTCGTCCACAAATATATTGAGGGAAGGCAACGAAGAGGATTTGAAAGCAAGGCAGAATTGCAGGAAACAGGTTTCAGGAGGTAGATTCGAATCGCCCTTAAAGCACATGAAAAGCGGCAAAACTTCGACAATGATGCCCTTGGCCAAAAAGTGCGTATGCATTTTTTCCTGATTATATTCAGGAAAAAACGCGTACGCCCTTTTTGGCCAACCAAGCAACCTGGAAAGGCTAATCAGCGCTACAAAGAAGTCTCGCTTCCCATCGGTCAAAAGGGCCATGCTGCAAAAAGTTTCAAAACCAGAAATTCAGGACAGGCCATGCAGAAATTGCAGCCTTGCTACGCTGATGGGCGGGATGTAAATTGCCAACAGCCACTCTGGAGAAGTGTGTGGTGTGTCGTGAAACATCGAAAAAACACAGCTTAGGGAGCATAGGGCACGTCCACTCATGGGCGTATAAATTGGGAAAACTAAAAATCAGCAAGACACAGGCACCCCAAAGTTTAGGGCTGCTCTGTTGACAAGAACCTCCAATTCATCACACCTTAAATATCCCAGGAAAGAGAAAAATGCATAAAGAAGTTGTGGTCCTTATGTACAATGGAATATCACTCAGACATGAAATCAAAGTCATAAGGCTAGTAGAAGCAAGATGAGTGGATTTAGGTATGACGATTCTAAGTGAAATAAGTCACACAGAAGAAGACACTTATCATAAGCTATCACTTATAGAGGGAATGTAAAAACCGTTACCCTTGAACTGAATTACAAAACAGAACAGAGTCACACATTTTGAAAACACACTATGGCTGCTTAACGGGAAATGTGATTTGGGGTGATGCATAAATCAAGTGTTTCAAATTATCTCAGATACCGTTCCATACACCCAATATGTAGTAGACAAGACCTACTCCTTGCTCAGTGAACTGGATTCAACACCCCCTATTCACCGCACAAGAATATATCTGACTAGTAAGAATCTTAAAACCTATGTATTGATATTTCACTGGAAGTGTGTCAAGTGGGGGTAAAGCAGCATAAACACAGCAGTGAAAAGCAGCTAAACCCCATTTTAAAAATAAATTACTTTTATAAACTCATGAAACCAAGAGAGTGAAAGACAGAGAAATTCTTACATAATTTCGTTCAGGAGCTGTGATGCAACGTGGACTAACCATATCTAGACCCACAGCTAGATGAGACATAAGGGTGGACACTCTTGGGGCTGAGAGGTTTGGTGAGGTTGGGTGGGCAAACGCAGTCCCTTTAAAGTAATACTGCATCGTACCCATCCCATGGATCCCAAATCTCCAGGTTCAAGGGCATCTTCCTACATCGAAAACATGCGTGAGAAACCCAGAAGATGGTACACCATCTCATCGGGAAAGGTTCCTGAAACGCACCTCACTTCTCATCTCCTTGTGCTCGTGTTCGCCATTCCAGCCGCTTTATTAGCAATCTCCCTCGTTGGAGAATCAGCACCTTTAACCTCCAGTTCTGAACAGACTGCAATTTATCCTGAGGTTGAACGGGAAGAGGGGCAACCAACGAGAGACTAGCTCTAGGTGTTGGGACAGGCACAGGTCACACTTTTTTCCCATCAGGAAGAAGATTTAACCACATGCTCAGCCTGCCGCCCAGAAGCAGAATAGGGCCTCAGGCAATCCCGTGCTTTTGCGGCCAGCTCCCAAAAAAGCGAGTTGAAAAATGGAGCTCAGGGACACTGCAATTCACAAACCCGCAGAGTTATAAATGATAACTCTCATCCACAGATATATTGAGGGAAGACAACGAAGAGGATTTGAAAGCAAGGCAGAATTGCAGGAAACAGGTTTCAGGAGGTAGATTCGAATCGCCTTTAAAGCACTTGAAAAGCGGCAAAACGTCGACAGTGATGCCCTTGGCCAAAAAGGGCGTATGCGTTTTTTCCTGAATATATTCAGGAAAAAACGCATACGCCCTTTTTGGCCAACCAAGCAACCTGGAAAGGCAAATCAGCGCTACAAAGTAGTCTCGCTTCCCATCGGTCAAAAGGGCCATGCTGCAAAAAGTGTCAAAACCAGAAATGCAGGACAGGCCATGGAGAAATGGCAGCCTTGCTACGCTGATGGGCGGGATGTAAATTGCCAACAGCCACTCTGGAGAAGTGTGCGGTGTGTCCTGAAACATCGAAAAAACACAGCTTAGGGAGCATAGGGCACGTCCACTCATGGGCGTATAAATAGGGAAAACTAAAAATCAGCAAGACACAGGCACCCCAAAGTTTAGGGCTGCTCTGTTGACAAGAACCTCCACTTCATGACACCTTAAATATCCCAGGAAAGAGAAAAATGGATAAAGAAGTTGTGGTCCTTATGTACAATGGAATATCACTCAGACATGAAATCAATGTCATAAGGCTAGTAGAAGCAAGATGAGTGGATTTAGGTATGACGATTCTAAGTGAAATAAGTCACACAGAAAAAGACACTTATCATAAGCTATCACTTATAGAGGGAATGTAAAAACCGTTACCCTTGAACTGAATTACAAAACAGAACAGAGTCACACATTTTGAAAACACACTATGGCTGCTTAACGGGAAATGTGATTTGGGGTGATGCATAAATCAAGTGTTTCAAATTATCTCAGATACCGTTCCATACACCCAATATGTAGTAGACAAGACCTACTCCTTGCTCAGTGAACTGGATTCAACACCCCCTATTCACCGCACAAGAATATATCTGACTAGTAAGAATCTTAAAACCTATGTATTGATATTTCACTGGAAGTGTGTCAAGTGGGGGTAAAGCAGCATAAACACAGCAGTGAAAAGCAGCTAAACCCCATTTTAAAAATAAATTACTTTTATAAACCCATGAAACCAAGAGAGTGAAAGACAGAGAAATTCTTACATAATTTCGTTCAGGGGCTGTGATGCAACGTGGACTGACCATATCTAGACCCACAGCTAGATGAGACATAAGGGTGGACACTCTTGGGGCTGAGAGGTTTGGTGAGGTTGGGTGGGCAAACGCAGTCCCTTTAAAGTAATACTGCATCGTACCCATCCCATGGATCCCAAATCTCCAGGTTCAAGGGCATCGTCCTACATCGAAAACATGCGTGAGAAACCCAGAAGATGGTACACCATCTCATCGGGAAAGGTTCCTGAAACGCACCTCACTTCTCATCTCCTTGTGCTCGTGTTCGCCATTCCAGCCGCTTTATTAGCAATCTCCCTCGTTGGAGAATCAGCACCTTTAACCTCCAGTTCTGTACAGACTGCAATTTATCCTGAGGTTGAACGGGAAGAGGGGCAACCAACGAGAGACTAGCTCTAGGTGTTGGGACAGGCACAGGTCACACTTTTTTCCCATCAGGAAGAAGATTTAACCACATGCTCAGCCTGCCGCCCAGAAGCAGAATAGGGCCTCAGGCAATCCCGTGCTTTTGCGGTCAGCTCCCAAAAAAGCGAGTTGAAAAATGGAGCTCAGGGACACTGCAATTCACAAACCCGCAGAGTTATAAATGATAACTCTCATCCACAGATATATTGAGGGAAGGCAACGAAGAGGATTTGAAAGCAAGGCAGAATTGCAGGAAACAGGTTTCAGGAGGTAGATTCGAATCGCCTTTAAAGCACTTGAAAAGCGGCAAAACGTCGACAGTGATGCCCTTGGCCAAAAAGGGCGTATGCGTTTTTTCCTGAATGTATTCAGGAAAAAACGCATACGCCCTTTTTGGCCAACCAAGCAACCTGGAAAGGCAAATCAGCGCTACAAAGAAGTCTCGCTTCCCATCGGTCAAAAGGGCCATGCTGCAAAAAGTGTCAAAACCAGAAATGCAGGACAGGCCATGGAGAAATGGCAGCCTTGCTACGCTGATGGGCGGGATGTAAATTGCCAACAGCCACTCTGGAGAAGTGTGCGGTGTGTCCTGAAACATCGAAAAAACACAGCTTAGGGAGCATAGGGCACGTCCACTCATGGGCGTATAAATAGGGAAAACTAAAAATCAGCAAGACACAGGCACCCCAAAGTTTAGGGCTGCTCTGTTGACAAGAACCTCCACTTCATGACACCTTAAATATCCCAGGAAAGAGAAAAATGGATAAAGAAGTTGTGGTCCTTATGTACAATGGAATATCACTCAGACATGAAATCAATGTCATAAGGCTAGTAGAAGCAAGATGAGTGGATTTAGGTACGACGATTCTAAGTGAAATAAGTCACACAGAAAAAGACACTTATCATAAGCTATCATTTATAGAGGGAATGGAAAAAACCGCTACACTTGAACTGAATTACAAAAGAGAACAGAGTCACACGTTTAGAAAACACACTATGGCTGCTTAACGGGAAAGGTGAGGTGGGGTGATGCATAAAACAAGGGTTTCAAATTCGCTCAGATACCGTTCCATACACCCAATATGTAATAGACAAGACCTACTCCTTGCTCAGTGAACTGGACTCAACACCCCCTATTCAGCGCACAAGAATATATCTGAGTAGTAAGAATCTTAAAACCTATGTATTGATATCTGTCTGGAAGTGAGTCAAGTGGGTGTAAAGCCACATAGACACAGCCGTGAAAAGCAGCTAAACCCCATTATAAAAATAAATTACTTTTAAAAACCCGTAAAACAAAGACAGTGAAAGAGAGAGAAATTCTTACAAAATTCGTTCAGGGGCTGTGTTGCAACCTGGATTGACCATGTCTAGACCCACAGCTGGATGAGACATAAGGGTGGACACTCTTGGGGCTGAGAGGTTGGGTGAGGTTGGGTGAGCAAACGCAGACCCTTTAAAGTAATACTGCGTGGTACCCATCCCATGGGTCCCAAATCTCCAGGTTCAAGGGCATCTTCCTACATCGAAAACATGCATGAGAAACCCAGAAGATGGTACACCGTGTGATTTTGAAAGGTTTCTAAATCGCACCTCATGTCTCATCTCCTTGTGCTCGGGTTCACCTTTCCAGCTACTTTACTAGCAATCTCCCTACTTGGAGAATCAGCACCTTTAAGCTCCTGTTCCCTACAGGTTGCAATTTGTCCTGAGGATGAACGGGAAGAGGGGCAACCAATGAGAGACTAGATCTAGGTGTTGGGACAGGCACAGGTCACTGTATTTTCCCTTCAGGAAGAAGAATTAACCACAGGCTAATCCTGCTGCCGGGAACCAGAATAGTGCCTGAGGCAATCCAGTGCTTTTGCAGCCAGCACCCAAAAAAGACAGTTGAAAAATGGAGCTCAGGGGCACTGCAATTCACAAACCCGCTGAGTTATAAATGATAACTCTCGTCCACAAATACATTGAGGGAAAGCAACGAAGAGGATTTGAAAGCAAGGCAGAATTGCAGGAAACAGGTTTCAGGAGGTAGATTCGAATCGCCCTTAAAGCACATGAAAAGGGGCAAAACGTCGACAATGATGCCCTTGGCCAAAAAGTGCGTATGCATTTTTTCCTGATTATATTCAGGAAAAAACGCATACGCCCTTTTTGGCCAACCAAGCAACCTGGAAAGGCTAATCAGCGCTACAAAGAAGTCTCGCTTCCCATCGGTCAAAAGGGCCATGCTGCAAAAAGTGTCAAAACCAGAAATGCAGGACAGGCCATGGAGAAATGGCAGCCTTGCTACGCTGATGGGCGGGATGTAAATTGCCAACAGCCACTCTGGAGAAGTGTACGGTGTGTCCTGAAACATCGAAAAAACACAGCTTAGGGAGCATAGGGCACGTCCACTCATGGGCGTATAAATTGGGAAAACTAAAAATCAGCAAGACACAGGCACCCCAAAGTTTAGGGCTGCTCTGTTGACAAGAACCTCCACTTCATCACACCTTAAATATCCCAGGAAAGAGAAAAATGCATAAAGAAGTTGTGGTCCTTATGTACAATGGAATATCACTCAGACATGAAATCAAAGTCATAAGGCTAGTAGAAGCAAGATGAGTGGATTTAGGTACGACGATTCTAAGTGAAATAAGTCACACAGAAAAAGACACTTATCATAAGCTATCACTTATAGAGGGAATGTAAAAACCGCTACACTTGAACTGAATTACAAAACAGAACAGAGTCACACGTTTAGAAAACACACTATGTCTGCTTAACGGGAAAGGTGAGGTGGGGTGATGCATAAAACAAGGGTTTCAAATTCGCTCAGATACCGTTCCATACACGCAATATGTAATAGACAAGACCTACTCCTTGCTCAGTGAACTGGACTCAACACCCCCTATTCACCGCACAAGAATATATCTGACTAGTAAGAATCTTAAAACCTATGTATTGATATTTCACTGGAAGTGTGTCAAGTGGGGGTAAAGCAGCATAAACACAGCAGTGAAAAGCAGCTAAACCCCATTTTAAAAATAAATTACTTTTATAAACTCATGAAACCAAGAGAGTGAAAGACAGAGAAATTCTTACATAATTTCGTTCAGGGGCTGTGATGCAACGTGGACTGACCATATCTAGACCCACAGCTAGATGAGACATAAGGGTGGACAGTCTTGGGGCTGAGAGGTTTGGTGAGGTTGGGTGGGCAAACGCAGTCCCTTTAAAGTAATACTGCATCGTACCCATCCCATGGATCCCAAATCTCCAGGTTCAAGGGCATCTTCCTACATCGAAAACATGCATGAGAAACCCAGAAGATGGTACACCATCTCATCGGGAAAGGTTCCTGAAACGCACCTCACTTCTCATCTCCTTGTGCTCGTGTTCGCCATTCCAGCCGCTTTATTAGCAATCTCCCTCGTTGGAGAATCAGCACCTTTAACCTCCAGTTCTGTACAGACTGCAATTTATCCTGAGGTTGAACGGGAAGAGGGGCAACCAACGAGAGACTAGCTCTAGGTGTTGGGACAGGCACAGGTCACACTTTTTTCCCATCAGGAAGAAGATTTAACCACATGCTCAGCCTGCCGCCCAGAAGCAGAATAGGGCCTCAGGCAATCCCGTGCTTTTGCGGCCAGCTCCCAAAAAAGCGAGTTGAAAAATGGAGCTCAGGGACACTGCAATTCACAAACCCGCAGAGTTATAAATGATAACTCTCATCCACAGATATATTGAGGGAAGGCAACGAAGAGGATTTGAAAGCAAGGCAGAATTGCAGGAAACAGGTTTCAGGAGGTAGATTCGAATCGCCTTTAAAGCACTTGAAAAGCGGCAAAACGTCGACAGTGATGCCCTTGGCCAAAAAGGGCGTATGCGTTTTTTCCTGAATGTATTCAGGAAAAAACGCATACGCCCTTTTTGGCCAACCAAGCAACCTGGAAAGGCAAATCAGCGCTACAAAGAAGTCTCGCTTCCCATCGGTCAAAAGGGCCATGCTGCAAAAAGTGTCAAAACCAGAAATGCAGGACAGGCCATGGAGAAATGGCAGCCTTGCTACGCTGATGGGCGGGATGTAAATTGCCAACAGCCACTCTGGAGAAGTGTGCGGTGTGTCCTGAAACATCGAAAAAACACAGCTTAGGGAGCATAGGGCACGTCCACTCATGGGCGTATAAATAGGGAAAACTAAAAATCAGCAAGACACAGGCACCCCAAAGTTTAGGGCTGCTCTGTTGACAAGAACCTCCACTTCATGACACCTTAAATATCCCAGGAAAGAGAAAAATGGATAAAGAAGTTGTGGTCCTTATGTACAATGGAATATCACTCAGACATGAAATCAATGTCATAAGGCTAGTAGAAGCAAGATGAGTGGATTTAGGTACGACGATTCTAAGTGAAATAAGTCACACAGAAAAAGACACTTATCATAAGCTATCATTTATAGAGGGAATGGAAAAAACCGCTACACTTGAACTGAATTACAAAAGAGAACAGAGTCACACGTTTAGAAAACACACTATGGCTGCTTAACGGGAAAGGTGAGGTGGGGTGATGCATAAAACAAGGGTTTCAAATTCGCTCAGATACCGTTCCATACACCCAATATGTAATAGACAAGACCTACTCCTTGCTCAGTGAACTGGACTCAACATCCCCTATTCAGCGCACAAGAATATATCTGAGTAGTAAGAATCTTAAAACCTATGTATTGATATCTGTCTGGAAGTGAGTCAAGTGGGTGTAAAGCCACATAAACACAGCCGTGAAAAGCAGCTAAACCCCATTATAAAAATAAATTACTTTTAAAAACCCGTAAAACAAAGACAGTGAAAGAGAGAGAAATTCTTACAAAATTCGTTCAGGGGCTGTGTTGCAACCTGGATTGACCATGTCTAGACCCACAGCTGGATGAGACATAAGGGTGGACACTCTTGGGGCTGAGAGGTTGGGTGAGGTTGGGTGAGCAAACGCAGACCCTTTAAAGTAATACTGCGTGGTACCCATCCCATGGGTCCCAAATCTCCAGGTTCAAGGGCATCTTCCTACATCGAAAACATGCATGAGAAACCCAGAAGATGGTACACCGTGTGATTTTGAAAGGTTTCTAAATCGCACCTCATGTCTCATCTCCTTGTGCTCGGGTTCACCTTTCCAGCTACTTTACTAGCAATCTCCCTACTTGGAGAATCAGCACCTTTAAGCTCCTGTTCCCTACAGGTTGCAATTTGTCCTGAGGATGAACGGGAAGAGGGGCAACCAATGAGAGACTAGATCTAGGTGTTGGGACAGGCACAGGTCACTGTATTTTCCCATCAGGAAGAAGAATTAACCACAGGCTAATCCTGCCGCCGGGAACCAGAATAGTGCCTGAGGCAATCCAGTGCTTTTGCAGCCAGCACCCAAAAAAGACAGTTGAAAAATGGAGCTCAGGGGCACTGCAATTCACAAACCCGCTGAGTTATAAATGATAACTCTCGTCCACAAATATATTGAGGGAAAGCAACGAAGAGGATTTGAAAGCAAGGCAGAATTGCAGGAAACAGGTTTCAGGAGGTAGATTCGAATCGCCCTTAAAGCACATGAAAAGCGGCAAAACGTCGACAATGATGCCCTTGGCCAAAAAGTGCGTATGTATTTTTTCCTGATTATATTCAGGAAAAAACGCATACGCCCTTTTTGGCCAACCAAGCAACCTGGAAAGGCTAATCAGTGCTACAAAGAAGTCTCGCTTCCCATCGGTCAAAAGGGGCATGCTGCAAAAAGTGTCAAAACCAGAAATGCAGGACAGGCCATGGAGAAATGGCAGCCTTGCTACGCTGATGGGCGGGATGTAAATTGCCAACAGCCACTCTGGAGAAGTGTACGGTGTGTCCTGAAATATCGAAAAAACACAGCTTAGGGAGCATAGGGCACGTCCACTCATGGGCGTATAAATTGGGAAAACTAAAAATCAGCAAGACACAGGCACCCCAAAGTTTAGGGCTGCTCTGTTGACAAGAACCTCCACTTCATCACACCTTAAATATCCCAGGAAAGAGAAAAATGCATAAAGAAGTTGTGGTCCTTATGTACAATGGAATATCACTCAGACATGAAATCAAAGTCATAAGGCTAGTAGAAGCAAGATGAGTGGATTTAGGTACGACGATTCTAAGTGAAATAAGTCACACAGAAAAAGACACTTATCATAAGCTATCACTTATAGAGGGAATGTAAAAACCGCTACACTTGAACTGAATTACAAAACAGAACAGAGTCACACGTTTAGAAAACACACTATGTCTGCTTAACGGGAAAGGTGAGGTGGGGTGATGCATAAAACAAGGGTTTCAAATTCGCTCAGATACCGTTCCATACACCCAATATGTAATAGACAAGACCTACTCCTTGCTCAGTGAACTGGACTCAACACCCCCTATTCACCGCACAAGAATATGTCTGAGTAGTAAGAATCTTAAAACCTATGTATTGATATCTGTCTGGAAGTGAGTCAAGTGGGTGTAAAGCCGCATAAACACAGCCGTGAAAAGCAGCTAAACCCCATTATAAAAATAAATTACTTTTAAAAACCCGTAAAACAAAGACAGTGAAAGAGAGAGAAATTCTTACACAATTCCTTCAGGGGCTGTGATGCAACCTGGATTGACCATATCTAGACCCACAGCTGGATGAGACATAAGGGTGGACACTCTTGGGGCTGAGAGGTTGGGTGAGGTTGGGTGAGCAAACGCAGACCCTTTAAAATAATACTGCGTGGTACCCATCCCATGGGTCCCAAATCTCCAGGTTCAAGGGCATCTTCCTACATTGAAAACATGCATGAGAAACCCAGAAGATGGTACACCGTGTGATTTTGAAAGGTTTCTAAAACGCACCTCATTTCTCATCTCCTTGTGCTTGGGTTCGCCATTCCAGCTACTTTACTAGCAATCTCCCTACTTGGAGAATCAGCACCTTTAAGCTCCTGTTCCCTACAGGTTGCAATTTGTCCTGAGGATGAACGGGAAGAGGGGCAACCAATAAGAGACTAGATATAGGTGTTGGGACAGGCACAGGTCACTCTATTTTCCCATCAGGAAGAAGAATTAACTACAGGCTCAGCATGCTGAGGGGAACCAAAATAGTGCCTGAGGCAATCCAGTGCTTTTGCGGCCAGCTCCCAAAAAAGACAGTTGAAAAATGGAGCTCAGGGGCACTGCAATTCACAAACCCGCTGAGTTATAAATGATAACTCTCGTCCACAAATATATTGAGGGAAGGCAACGAAGAGGATTTGAATGCAAGGCAGAATTGCAGGAAACAGGTTTCAGGAGGTAGATTCGAATCGCCCTTAAAGCACATGAAAAGCGGCAAAACGTCGACAATGATGCCCTTGGCCAAAAAGTGCGTATGCATTTTTTCCTGATTATATTCAGGAAAAAACGCATACGCCCTTTTTGGCCAACCAAGCAACCTGGAAAGGCTAATCAGCGCTACAAAGAAGTCTCGCTTCCCATCGGTCAAAAGGGCCATGCTGCAAAAAGTGTCAAAACCAGAAATGCAGGACAGGCCATGGAGAAATGGCAGCCTTGCTACGCTGATGGGCGGGATGTAAATTGCCAACAGCCACTCTGGAGAAGTGTGCGGTGTGTCGTGAAACATCGAAAAAACACAGCTTAGGGAGCATAGGGCACGTCCACTCATGGGCGTATAAATTGGGAAAACTAAAAATCAGCAAGACACAGGCACCCCAAAGTTTAGGGCTGCTCTGTTGACAAGAACCTCCAATTCATCACACCTTAAATATCCCAGGAAAGAGAAAAATGCTTAAAGAAGTTGTGGTCCTTATGTACAATGGAATATCACTCAGACATGAAATCAAAGTCATAAGGCTAGTAGAAGCAAGATGAGTGGATTTAGGTATGACGATTCTAAGTGAAATAAGTCACACAGAAAAAGACACTTATCATAAGCTATCACTTATAGAGGGAATGTAAAAACCGTTACCCTTGAACTGAATTACAAAACAGAACAGAGTCACACATTTTGAAAACACACTATGGCTGCTTAACGGGAAATGTGATTTGGGGTGATGCATAAATCAAGTGTTTCAAATTATCTCAGATACCGTTCCATACACCCAATATGTAGTAGACAAGACCTACTCCTTGCTCAGTGAACTGGATTCAACACCCCCTATTCACCGCACAAGAATATATCTGACTAGTAAGAATCTTAAAACCTATGTATTGATATTTCACTGGAAGTGTGTCAAGTGGGGGTAAAGCAGCATAAACACAGCAGTGAAAAGCAGCTAAACCCCATTTTAAAAATAAATTACTTTTATAAACCCATGAAACCAAGAGAGTGAAAGACAGAGAAATTCTTACATAATTTCGTTCAGGGGCTGTGATGCAACGTGGACTGACCATATCTAGACCCACAGCTAGATGAGACATAAGGGTGGACACTCTTGGGGCTGAGAGGTTTGGTGAGGTTGGGTGGGCAAACGCAGTCCCTTTAAAGTAATACTGCATCGTACCCATCCCATGGATCCCAAATCTCCAGGTTCAAGGGCATCTTCCTACATCGAAAACATGCGTGAGAAACCCAGAAGATGGTACACCATCTCATCGGGAAAGGTTCCTGAAACGCACCTCACTTCTCATCTCCTTGTGCTCGTGTTCGCCATTCCAGCCGCTTTATTAGCAATCTCCCTCGTTGGAGAATCAGCACCTTTAACCTCCAGTTCTGTACAGACTGCAATTTATCCTGAGGTTGAACGGGAAGAGGGGCAACCAACGAGAGATTAGCTCTAGGTGTTGGGACAGGCACAGGTCACACTTTTTTCCCATCAGGAAGAAGATTTAACCACAGGCTCAGCCTGCCACCCAGAAGCAGAATAGGGCCTCAGGCAATCCCGCGCTTTTGCGGCCAGCTCCCAAAAAAGCGAGTTGAAAAATGGAGCTCAGGGACACTGCAAT
Organism: Eschrichtius robustus; assembly: GCF_028021215.1. NCBI lineage: Eukaryota > Metazoa > Chordata > Mammalia > Artiodactyla > Eschrichtiidae > Eschrichtius > Eschrichtius robustus. The sequence goes on from NW_027175351.1 coordinate 2,444,411, forward strand.
TCAAAAACCCGCAGAGTTATAAATGATAACTCTCATCCACAGATATATTGAGGGAAGGCAACGAAGAGGATTTGAAAGCAAGGCAGAATTGCAGGAAACAGGTTTCAGGAGGTAGATTCGAATCGCCTTTAAAGCACTTGAAAAGCGGCAAAACGTCGACAGTGATGCCCTTGGCCAAAAAGGGCGTATGCGTTTTTTCCTGAATGTATTCAGGAAAAAACGCATACGCCCTTTTTGGCCAACCAAGCAACCTGGAAAGGCAAATCAGCGCTACAAAGAAGTCTCGCTTCCCATCGGTCAAAAGGGCCATGCTGCAAAAAGTGTCAAAACCAGAAATGCAGGACAGGCCATGGAGAAATGGCAGCCTTGCTACGCTGATGGGCGGGATGTAAATTGCCAACAGCCACTCTGGAGAAGTGTGCGGTGTGTCCTGAAACATCGAAAAAACACAGCTTAGGGAGCATAGGGCACGTCCACTCATGGGCGTATAAATAGGGAAAACTAAAAATCAGCAAGACACAGGCACCCCAAAGTTTAGGGCTGCTCTGTTGACAAGAACCTCCACTTCATGACACCTTAAATATCCCAGGAAAGAGAAAAATGGATAAAGAAGTTGTGGTCCTTATGTACAATGGAATATCACTCAGACATGAAATCAATGTCATAAGGCTAGTAGAAGCAAGATGAGTGGATTTAGGTACGACGATTCTAAGTGAAATAAGTCACACAGAAAAAGACACTTATCATAAGCTATCATTTATAGAGGGAATGGAAAAAACTGCTACACTTGAACTGAATTACAAAAGAGAACAGAGTCACACGTTTAGAAAACACACTATGGCTGCTTAACGGGAAAGGTGAGGTGGGGTGATGCATAAAACAAGGGTTTCAAATTCGCTCAGATACCGTTCCATACACCCAATATGTAATAGACAATACCTACTCCTTGCTCAGTGAACTGGACTCAACACCCCCTATTCAGCGCACAAGAATATATCTGAGTAGTAAGAATCTTAAAACCTATGTATTGATATCTGTCTGGAAGTGAGTCAAGTGGGTGTAAAGCCGCATAAACACAGCCGTGAAAAGCAGCTAAACCCCATTATAAAAATAAATTACTTTTAAAAACCCGTAAAACAAAGACAGTGAAAGAGAGAGAAATTCTTACAAAATTCGTTCAGGGGCTGTGTTGCAACCTGGATTGACCATGTCTAGACCCACAGCTGGATGAGACATAAGGGTGGACACTCTTGGGGCTGAGAGGTTGGGTGAGGTTGGGTGAGCAAACGCAGACCCTTTAAAGTAATACTGCGTGGTACCCATCCCATGGGTCCCAAATCGCCAGGTTCAAGGGCATCTTCCTACATCGAAAACATGCATGAGAAACCCAGAAGATGGTACACCGTGTGATTTAGAAAGGTTTCTAAATCGCACCTCATGTCTCATCTCCTTGTGCTCGGGTTCACCTTTCCAGCTACTTTACTAGCAATCTCCCTACTTGGAGAATCAGCACCTTTAAGCTCCTGTTCCCTACAGGTTGCAATTTGTCCTGAGGATGAACGGGAAGAGGGGCAACCAATGAGAGACTAGATCTAGGTGTTGGGACAGGCACAGGTCACTGTATTTTCCCATCAGGAAGAAGAATTAACCACAGGCTAATCCTGCCGCCGGGAACCAGAATAGTGCCTGAGGCAATCCAGTGCTTTTGCAGCCAGCACCCAAAAAAGACAGTTGAAAAATGGAGCTCAGGGGCACTGCAATTCACAAACCCGCTGAGTTATAAATGATAACTCTCGTCCACAAACATATTGAGGGAAGGCAACGAAGAGGATTTGAAAGCAAGGCAGAATTGCAGGAAACAGGTTTCAGGAGGTAGATTCGAATCGCCCTTAAAGCACATGAAAAGCGGCAAAACGTCGACAAAGATGCCCTTGGCCAAAAAGTGCGTATGCATTTTTTCCTGATTATATTCAGGAAAAAACGCATACGCCCTTTTTGGCCAACCAAGCAACCTGGAAAGGCTAATCAGCGCTACAAAGAAGTCTCGCTTCCCATCGGTCAAAAGGGCCATGCTGCAAAAAGTGTCAAAACCAGAAATGCAGGACAGGCCATGGAGAAATGGCAGCCTTGCTACGCTGATGGGCGGGATGTAAATTGCCAACAGCCACTCTGGAGAAGTGTACGGTGTGTCCTGAAACATCGAAAAAACACAGCTTAGGGAGCATAGGGCACGTCCACTCATGGGCGTATAAATTGGGAAAACTAAAAATCAGCAAGACACAGGCACCCCAAAGTTTAGGGCTGCTCTGTTGACAAGAACCTCCACTTCATCACACCTTAAATATCCCAGGAAAGAGAAAAATGCATAAAGAAGTTGTGGTCCTTATGTACAATGGAATATCACTCAGACATGAAATCAAAGTCATAAGGCTAGTAGAAGCAAGATGAGTGGATTTAGGTACGACGATTCTAAGTGAAATAAGTCACACAGAAAAAGACACTTATCATAAGCTATCACTTATAGAGGGAATGTAAAAACCGCTACACTTGAACTGAATTACAAAACAGAACAGAGTCACACGTTTAGAAAACACACTATGTCTGCTTAACGGGAAAGGTGAGGTGGGGTGATGCATAAAACAAGGGTTTCAAATTCGCTCAGATACCGTTCCATACACCCAATATGTAATAGACAAGACCTACTCCTTGCTCAGTGAACTGGACTCAACACCCCCTATTCACCGCACAAGAATATGTCTGAGTAGTAAGAATCTTAAAACCTATGTATTGATATCTGTCTGGAAGTGAGTCAAGTGGGTGTAAAGCCGCATAAACACAGCCGTGAAAAGCAGCTAAACCCCATTATAAAAATAAATTACTTTTAAAAACCCGTAAAACAAAGACAGTGAAAGAGAGAGAAATTCTTACACAATTCCTTCAGGGGCTGTGATGCAACCTGGATTGACCATATCTAGACCCACAGCTGGATGAGACATAAGGGTGGACACTCTTGGGGCTGAGAGGTTGGGTGAGGTTGGGTGAGCAAACGCAGACCCTTTAAAATAATACTGCGTGGTACCCATCCCATGGGTCCCAAATCTCCAGGTTCAAGGGCATCTTCCTACATTGAAAACATGCATGAGAAACCCAGAAGATGGTACACCGTGTGATTTTGAAAGGTTTCTAAAACGCACCTCATTTCTCATCTCCTTGTGCTTGGGTTCGCCATTCCAGCTACTTTACTAGCAATCTCCCTACTTGGAGAATCAGCACCTTTAAGCTCCTGTTCCCTACAGGTTGCAATTTGTCCTGAGGATGAACGGGAAGAGGGGCAACCAATAAGAGACTAGATATAGGTGTTGGGACAGGCACAGGTCACTCTATTTTCCCATCAGGAAGAAGAATTAACTACAGGCTCAGCATGCTGAGGGGAACCAAAATAGTGCCTGAGGCAATCCAGTGCTTTTGCGGCCAGCTCCCAAAAAAGACAGTTGAAAAATGGAGCTCAGGGGCACTGCAATTCACAAACCCGCTGAGTTATAAATGATAACTCTCGTCCACAAATATATTGAGGGAAGGCAACGAAGAGGATTTGAATGCAAGGCAGAATTGCAGGAAACAGGTTTCAGGAGGTAGATTCGAATCGCCCTTAAAGCACATGAAAAGCGGCAAAACGTCGACAATGATGCCCTTGGCCAAAAAGTGCGTATGCATTTTTTCCTGATTATATTCAGGAAAAAACGCATACGCCCTTTTTGGCCAACCAAGCAACCTGGAAAGGCTAATCAGCGCTACAAAGAAGTCTCGCTTCCCATCGGTCAAAAGGGCCATGCTGCAAAAAGTGTCAAAACCAGAAATGCAGGACAGGCCATGGAGAAATGGCAGCCTTGCTACGCTGATGGGCGGGATGTAAATTGCCAACAGCCACTCTGGAGAAGTGTGCGGTGTGTCGTGAAACATCGAAAAAACACAGCTTAGGGAGCATAGGGCACGTCCACTCATGGGCGTATAAATTGGGAAAACTAAAAATCAGCAAGACACAGGCACCCCAAAGTTTAGGGCTGCTCTGTTGACAAGAACCTCCAATTCATCACACCTTAAATATCCCAGGAAAGAGAAAAATGCTTAAAGAAGTTGTGGTCCTTATGTACAATGGAATATCACTCAGACATGAAATCAAAGTCATAAGGCTAGTAGAAGCAAGATGAGTGGATTTAGGTATGACGATTCTAAGTGAAATAAGTCACACAGAAAAAGACACTTATCATAAGCTATCACTTATAGAGGGAATGTAAAAACCGTTACCCTTGAACTGAATTACAAAACAGAACAGAGTCACACATTTTGAAAACACACTATGGCTGCTTAACGGGAAATGTGATTTGGGGTGATGCATAAATCAAGTGTTTCAAATTATCTCAGATACCGTTCCATACACCCAATATGTAGTAGACAAGACCTACTCCTTGCTCAGTGAACTGGATTCAACACCCCCTATTCACCGCACAAGAATATATCTGACTAGTAAGAATCTTAAAACCTATGTATTGATATTTCACTGGAAGTGTGTCAAGTGGGGGTAAAGCAGCATAAACACAGCAGTGAAAAGCAGCTAAACCCCATTTTAAAAATAAATTACTTTTATAAACCCATGAAACCAAGAGAGTGAAAGACAGAGAAATTCTTACATAATTTCGTTCAGGGGCTGTGATGCAACGTGGACTGACCATATCTAGACCCACAGCTAGATGAGACATAAGGGTGGACACTCTTGGGGCTGAGAGGTTTGGTGAGGTTGGGTGGGCAAACGCAGTCCCTTTAAAGTAATACTGCATCGTACCCATCCCATGGATCCCAAATCTCCAGGTTCAAGGGCATCTTCCTACATCGAAAACATGCGTGAGAAACCCAGAAGATGGTACACCATCTCATCGGGAAAGGTTCCTGAAACGCACCTCACTTCTCATCTCCTTGTGCTCGTGTTCGCCATTCCAGCCGCTTTATTAGCAATCTCCCTCGTTGGAGAATCAGCACCTTTAACCTCCAGTTCTGTACAGACTGCAATTTATCCTGAGGTTGAACGGGAAGAGGGGCAACCAACGAGAGATTAGCTCTAGGTGTTGGGACAGGCACAGGTCACACTTTTTTCCCATCAGGAAGAAGATTTAACCACAGGCTCAGCCTGCCACCCAGAAGCAGAATAGGGCCTCAGGCAATCCCGCGCTTTTGCGGCCAGCTCCCAAAAAAGCGAGTTGAAAAATGGAGCTCAGGGACACTGCAATTCAAAAACCCGCAGAGTTATAAATGATAACTCTCATCCACAGATATATTGAGGGAAGGCAACGAAGAGGATTTGAAAGCAAGGCAGAATTGCAGGAAACAGGTTTCAGGAGGTAGATTCGAATCGCCTTTAAAGCACTTGAAAAGCGGCAAAACGTCGACAGTGATGCCCTTGGCCAAAAAGGGCGTATGCGTTTTTTCCTGAATGTATTCAGGAAAAAACGCATACGCCCTTTTTGGCCAACCAAGCAACCTGGAAAGGCAAATCAGCGCTACAAAGAAGTCTCGCTTCCCATCGGTCAAAAGGGCCATGCTGCAAAAAGTGTCAAAACCAGAAATGCAGGACAGGCCATGGAGAAATGGCAGCCTTGCTACGCTGATGGGCGGGATGTAAATTGCCAACAGCCACTCTGGAGAAGTGTGCGGTGTGTCCTGAAACATCGAAAAAACACAGCTTAGGGAGCATAGGGCACGTCCACTCATGGGCGTATAAATAGGGAAAACTAAAAATCAGCAAGACACAGGCACCCCAAAGTTTAGGGCTGCTCTGTTGACAAGAACCTCCACTTCATGACACCTTAAATATCCCAGGAAAGAGAAAAATGGATAAAGAAGTTGTGGTCCTTATGTACAATGGAATATCACTCAGACATGAAATCAATGTCATAAGGCTAGTAGAAGCAAGATGAGTGGATTTAGGTACGACGATTCTAAGTGAAATAAGTCACACAGAAAAAGACACTTATCATAAGCTATCATTTATAGAGGGAATGGAAAAAACTGCTACACTTGAACTGAATTACAAAAGAGAACAGAGTCACACGTTTAGAAAACACACTATGGCTGCTTAACGGGAAAGGTGAGGTGGGGTGATGCATAAAACAAGGGTTTCAAATTCGCTCAGATACCGTTCCATACACCCAATATGTAATAGACAATACCTACTCCTTGCTCAGTGAACTGGACTCAACACCCCCTATTCAGCGCACAAGAATATATCTGAGTAGTAAGAATCTTAAAACCTATGTATTGATATCTGTCTGGAAGTGAGTCAAGTGGGTGTAAAGCCGCATAAACACAGCCGTGAAAAGCAGCTAAACCCCATTATAAAAATAAATTACTTTTAAAAACCCGTAAAACAAAGACAGTGAAAGAGAGAGAAATTCTTACAAAATTCGTTCAGGGGCTGTGTTGCAACCTGGATTGACCATGTCTAGACCCACAGCTGGATGAGACATAAGGGTGGACACTCTTGGGGCTGAGAGGTTGGGTGAGGTTGGGTGAGCAAACGCAGACCCTTTAAAGTAATACTGCGTGGTACCCATCCCATGGGTCCCAAATCGCCAGGTTCAAGGGCATCTTCCTACATCGAAAACATGCATGAGAAACCCAGAAGATGGTACACCGTGTGATTTAGAAAGGTTTCTAAATCGCACCTCATGTCTCATCTCCTTGTGCTCGGGTTCACCTTTCCAGCTACTTTACTAGCAATCTCCCTACTTGGAGAATCAGCACCTTTAAGCTCCTGTTCCCTACAGGTTGCAATTTGTCCTGAGGATGAACGGGAAGAGGGGCAACCAATGAGAGACTAGATCTAGGTGTTGGGACAGGCACAGGTCACTGTATTTTCCCATCAGGAAGAAGAATTAACCACAGGCTAATCCTGCCGCCGGGAACCAGAATAGTGCCTGAGGCAATCCAGTGCTTTTGCAGCCAGCACCCAAAAAAGACAGTTGAAAAATGGAGCTCAGGGGCACTGCAATTCACAAACCCGCTGAGTTATAAATGATAACTCTCGTCCACAAACATATTGAGGGAAGGCAACGAAGAGGATTTGAAAGCAAGGCAGAATTGCAGGAAACAGGTTTCAGGAGGTAGATTCGAATCGCCCTTAAAGCACATGAAAAGCGGCAAAACGTCGACAATGATGCCCTTGGCCAAAAAGTGCGTATGCATTTTTTCCTGATTATATTCAGGAAAAAACGCATACGCCCTTTTTGGCCAACCAAGCAACCTGGAAAGGCTAATCAGCGCTACAAAGAAGTCTCGCTTCCCATCGGTCAAAAGGGCCATGCTGCAAAAAGTGTCAAAACCAGAAATGCAGGACAGGCCATGGAGAAATGGCAGCCTTGCTACGCTGATGGGCGGGATGTAAATTGCCAACAGCCACTCTGGAGAAGTGTACGGTGTGTCCTGAAACATCGAAAAAACACAGCTTAGGGAGCATAGGGCACGTCCACTCATGGGCGTATAAATTGGGAAAACTAAAAATCAGCAAGACACAGGCACCCCAAAGTTTAGGGCTGCTCTGTTGACAAGAACCTCCACTTCATCACACCTTAAATATCCCAGGAAAGAGAAAAATGCATAAAGAAGTTGTGGTCCTTATGTACAATGGAATATCACTCAGACATGAAATCAAAGTCATAAGGCTAGTAGAAGCAAGATGATTGGATTTAGGTACGACAATTCTAAGTGAAATAAGTCACACAGAAAAAGACACTTATCATAAGCTATCACTTATAGAGGGAATGTAAAAACCGCTACACTTGAACTGAATTACAAAACAGAACAGAGTCACACGTTTAGAAAACACACTATGTCTGCTTAACGGGAAAGGTGAGGTGGGGTGATGCATAAAACAAGGGTTTCAAATTCGCTCAGATACCGTTCCATACACCCAATATGTAATAGACAAGACCTACTCCTTGCTCAGTGAACTGGACTCAACACCCCCTATTCACCGCACAAGAATATATCTGACTAGTAAGAATCTTAAAACCTATGTATTGATATTTCACTGGAAGTGTGTCAAGTGGGGGTAAAGCAGCATAAACACAGCAGTGAAAAGCAGCTAAACCCCATTTTAAAAATAAATTACTTTTATAAACTCATGAAACCAAGAGAGTGAAAGACAGAGAAATTCTTACATAATTTCGTTCAGGGGCTGTGATGCAACGTGGACTGACCATATCTAGACCCACAGCTAGATGAGACATAAGGGTGGACAGTCTTGGGGCTGAGAGGTTTGGTGAGGTTGGGTGGGCAAACGCAGTCCCTTTAAAGTAATACTGCATCGTACCCATCCCATGGATCCCAAATCTCCAGGTTCAAGGGCATCTTCCTACATCGAAAACATGCGTGAGAAACCCAGAAGATGGTACACCATCTCATCGGGAAAGGTTCCTGAAACGCACCTCACTTCTCATCTCCTTGTGCTCGTGTTCGCCATTCCAGCCGCTTTATTAGCAATCTCCCTCGTTGGAGAATCAGCACCTTTAACCTCCAGTTCTGTACAGACTGCAATTTATCCTGAGGTTGAACGGGAAGAGGGGCAACCAACGAGAGACTAGCTCTAGGTGTTGGGACAGGCACAGGTCACACTTTTTTCCCATCAGGAAGAAGATTTAACCACATGCTCAGCCTGCCGCCCAGAAGCAGAATAGGGCCTCAGGCAATCCCGTGCTTTTGCGGCCAGCTCCCAAAAAAGCGAGTTGAAAAATGGAGCTCAGGGACACTGCAATTCACAAACCCGCAGAGTTATAAATGATAACTCTCATCCACAGATATATTGAGGGAAGGCAACGAAGAGGATTTGAAAGCAAGGCAGAATTGCAGGAAACAGGTTTCAGGAGGTAGATACGAATCGCCTTTAAAGCACTTGAAAAGCGGCAAAACGTCGACAGTGATGCCCTTGGCCAAAAAGGGCGTATGCGTTTTTTCCTGAATGTATTCAGGAAAAAACGCATACGCCCTTTTTGGCCAACCAAGCAACCTGGAAAGGCAAATCAGCGCTACAAAGAAGTCTCGCTTCCCATCGGTCAAAAGGGCCATGCTGCAAAAAGTGTCAAAACCAGAAATGCAGGACAGGCCATGGAGAAATGGCAGCCTTGCTACGCTGATGGGCGGGATGTAAATTGCCAACAGCCACTCTGGAGAAGTGTGCGGTGTGTCCTGAAACATCGAAAAAACACAGCTTAGGGAGCATAGGGCACGTCCACTCATGGGCGTATAAATAGGGAAAACTAAAAATCAGCAAGACACAGGCAACCCAAAGTTTAGGGCTGCTCTGTTGACAAGAACCTCCACTTCATGACACCTTAAATATCCCAGGAAAGAGAAAAATGGATAAAGAAGTTGTGGTCCTTATGTACAATGGAATATCACTCAGACATGAAATCAATGTCATAAGGCTAGTAGAAGCAAGATGAGTGGATTTAGGTACGACGATTCTAAGTGAAATAAGTCACACAGAAAAAGACACTTATCATAAGCTATCATTTATAGAGGGAATGGAAAAAACCGCTACACTTGAACTGAATTACAAAAGAGAACAGAGTCACACGTTTAGAAAACACACTATGGCTGCTTAACGGGAAAGGTGAGGTGGGGTGATGCATAAAACAAGGGTTTCAAATTCGCTCAGATACCGTTCCATACACCCAATATGTAATAGACAAGACCTACTCCTTGCTCAGTGAACTGGACTCAACATCCCCTATTCAGCGCACAAGAATATATCTGAGTAGTAAGAATCTTGAAACCTATGTATTGATATCTGTCTGGAAGTGAGTCAAGTGGGTGTAAAGCCACATAAACACAGCCGTGAAAAGCAGCTAAACCCCATTATAAAAATAAATTACTTTTAAAAACCCGTAAAACAAAGACAGTGAAAGAGAGAGAAATTCTTACAAAATTCGTTCAGGGGCTGTGTTGCAACCTGGATTGACCATGTCTAGACCCACAGCTGGATGAGACATAAGGGTGGACACTCTTGGGGCTGAGAGGTTGGGTGAGGTTGGGTGAGCAAACGCAGACCCTTTAAAGTAATACTGCGTGGTACCCATCCCATGGGTCCCAAATCTCCAGGTTCAAGGGCATCTTCCTACATCGAAAACATGCATGAGAAACCCAGAAGATGGTACACCGTGTGATTTTGAAAGGTTTCTAAATCGCACCTCATGTCTCATCTCCTTGTGCTCGGGTTCACCTTTCCAGCTACTTTACTAGCAATCTCCCTACTTGGAGAATCAGCACCTTTAAGCTCCTGTTCCCTACAGGTTGCAATTTGTCCTGAGGATGAACGGGAAGAGGGGCAACCAATGAGAGACTAGATCTAGGTGTTGGGACAGGCACAGGTCACTGTATTTTCCCATCAGGAAGAAGAATTAACCACAGGCTAATCCTGCCGCCGGGAACCAGAATAGTGCCTGAGGCAATCCAGTGCTTTTGCAGCCAGCACCCAAAAAAGACAGTTGAAAAATGGAGCTCAGGGGCACTGCAATTCACAAACCCGCTGAGTTATAAATGATAACTCTCGTCCACAAATATATTGAGGGAAAGCAACGAAGAGGATTTGAAAGCAAGGCAGAATTGCAGGAAACAGGTTTCAGGAGGTAGATTCGAATCGCCCTTAAAGCACATGAAAAGCGGCAAAACGTCGACAATGATGCCCTTGGCCAAAAAGTGCGTATGTATTTTTTCCTGATTATATTCAGGAAAAAACGCATACGCCCTTTTTGGCCAACCAAGCAACCTTGAAAGGCAAATCAGCGCTACAAAGTAGTCTCGCTTCCCATCGGTCAAAAGGGCCATGCTGCAAAAAGTGTCAAAACCAGAAATGCAGGACAGGCCATGGAGAAATGGCAGCCTTGCTACGCTGATGGGCGGGATGTAAATTGCCAACAGCCACTCTGGAGAAGTGTACGGTGTGTCCTGAAATATCGAAAAAACACAGCTTAGGGAGCATAGGGCACGTCCACTCATGGGCGTATAAATTGGGAAAACTAAAAATCAGCAAGACACAGGCACCCCAAAGTTTAGGGCTGCTCTGTTGACAAGAACCTCCACTTCATCACACCTTAAATATCCCAGGAAAGAGAAAAATGCATAAAGAAGTTGTGGTCCTTATGTACAATGGAATATCACTCAGACATGAAATCAAAGTCATAAGGCTAGTAGAAGCAAGATGAGTGGATTTAGGTACGACGATTCTAAGTGAAATAAGTCACACAGAAAAAGACACTTATCATAAGCTATCACTTATAGAGGGAATGTAAAAACCGCTACACTTGAACTGAATTACAAAACAGAACAGAGTCACACGTTTAGAAAACACACTATGTCTGCTTAACGGGAAAGGTGAGGTGGGGTGATGCATAAAACAAGGGTTTCAAATTCGCTCAGATACCGTTCCATACACCCAATATGTAATAGACAAGACCTACTCCTTGCTCAGTGAACTGGACTCAACACCCCCTATTCACCGCACAAGAATATGTCTGAGTAGTAAGAATCTTAAAACCTATGTATTGATATCTGTCTGGAAGTGAGTCAAGTGGGTGTAAAGCCGCATAAACACAGCCGTGAAAAGCAGCTAAACCCCATTATAAAAATAAATTACTTTTAAAAACCCGTAAAACAAAGACAGTGAAAGAGAGAGAAATTCTTACACAATTCCTTCAGGGGCTGTGATGCAACCTGGATTGACCATATCTAGACCCACAGCTGGATGAGACATAAGGGTGGACACTCTTGGGGCTGAGAGGTTGGGTGAGGTTGGGTGAGCAAACGCAGACCCTTTAAAATAATACTGCGTGGTACCCATCCCATGGGTCCCAAATCTCCAGGTTCAAGGGCATCTTCCTACATTGAAAACATGCATGAGAAACCCAGAAGATGGTACACCGTGTGATTTTGAAAGGTTTCTAAAACGCACCTCATTTCTCATCTCCTTGTGCTTGGGTTCGCCATTCCAGCTACTTTACTAGCAATCTCCCTACTTGGAGAATCAGCACCTTTAAGCTCCTGTTCCCTACAGGTTGCAATTTGTCCTGAGGATGAACGGGAAGAGGGGCAACCAATAAGAGACTAGATATAGGTGTTGGGACAGGCACAGGTCACTCTATTTTCCCATCAGGAAGAAGAATTAACTACAGGCTCAGCATGCCGAGGGGAACCAAAATAGTGCCTGAGGCAATCCAGTGCTTTTGCGGCCAGCTCCCAAAAAAGACAGTTGAAAAATGGAGCTCAGGGGCACTGCAATTCACAAACCCGCTGAGTTATAAATGATAACTCTCGTCCACAAATATATTGAGGGAAGGCAACGAAGAGGATTTGAATGCAAGGCAGAATTGCAGGAAACAGGTTTCAGGAGGTAGATTCGAATCGCCCTTAAAGCACATGAAAAGCGGCAAAACGTCGACAATGATGCCCTTGGCCAAAAAGTGCGTATGCATTTTTTCCTAATTATATTCAGGAAAAAACGCATACGCCCTTTTTGGCCAACCAAGCAACCTGGAAAGGCTAATCAGCGCTACAAAGAAGTCTCGCTTCCCATCGGTCAAAAGGGCCATGCTGCAAAAAGTGTCAAAACCAGAAATGCAGGACAGGCCATGGAGAAATGGCAGCCTTGCTACGCTGATGGGCGGGATGTAAATTGCCAACAGCCACTCTGGAGAAGTGTGCGGTGTGTCGTGAAACATCGAAAAAACACAGCTTAGGGAGCATAGGGCACGTCCACTCATGGGCGTATAAATTGGGAAAACTAAAAATCAGCAAGACACAGGCACCCCAAAGTTTAGGGCTGCTCTGTTGACAAGAACCTCCAATTCATCACACCTTAAATATCCCAGGAAAGAGAAAAATGCATAAAGAAGTTGTGGTCCTTATGTACAATGGAATATCACTCAGACATGAAATCAAAGTCATAAGGCTAGTAGAAGCAAGATGAGTGGATTTAGGTATGACGATTCTAAGTGAAATAAGTCACACAGAAAAAGACACTTATCATAAGCTATCACTTATAGAGGGAATGTAAAAACCGTTACCCTTGAACTGAATTACAAAACAGAACAGAGTCACACATTTTGAAAACACACTATGGCTGCTTAACGGGAAATGTGATTTGGGGTGATGCATAAATCAAGTGTTTCAAATTATCTCAGATACCGTTCCATACACCCAATATGTAGTAGACAAGACCTACTCCTTGCTCAGTGAACTGGATTCAACACCCCCTATTCACCGCACAAGAATATATCTGACTAGTAAGAATCTTAAAACCTATGTATTGATATTTCACTGGAAGTGTGTCAAGTGGGGGTAAAGCAGCATAAACACAGCAGTGAAAAGCAGCTAAACCCCATTTTAAAAATAAATTACTTTTATAAACCCATGAAACCAAGAGAGTGAAAGACAGAGAAATTCTTACATAATTTCGTTCAGGGGCTGTGATGCAACGTGGACTGACCATATCTAGACCCACAGCTAGATGAGACATAAGGGTGGACACTCTTGGGGCTGAGAGGTTTGGTGAGGTTGGGTGGGCAAACGCAGTCCCTTTAAAGTAATACTGCATCGTACCCATCCCATGGATCCCAAATCTCCAGGTTCAAGGGCATCTTCCTACATCGAAAACATGCGTGAGAAACCCAGAAGATGGTACACCATCTCATCGGGAAAGGTTCCTGAAACGCACCTCACTTCTCATCTCCTTGTGCTCCTGTTCGCCATTCCAGCCGCTTTATTAGCAATCTCCCTCGTTGGAGAATCAGCACCTTTAACCTCCAGTTCTGTACAGACTGCAATTTATCCTGAGGTTGAACGGGAAGAGGGGCAACCAACGAGAGACTAGCTCTAGGTGTTGGGACAGGCACAGGTCACACTTTTTTCCCATCAGGAAGAAGATTTAACCACATGCTCAGCCTGCCGCCCAGAAGCAGAATAGGGCCTCAGGCAATCCCGTGCTTTTGCGGCCAGCTCCCAAAAAAGCGAGTTGAAAAATGGAGCTCAGGGACACTGCAATTCAAAAACCCGCAGAGTTATAAATGATAACTCTCATCCACAGATATATTGAGGGAAGGCAACGAAGAGGATTTGAAAGCAAGGCAGAATTGCAGGAAACAGGTTTCAGGAGGTAGATTCGAATCGCCTTTAAAGCACTTGAAAAGCGGCAAAACGTCGACAGTGATGCCCTTGGCCAAAAAGGGCGTATGCGTTTTTTCCTGAATGTATTCAGGAAAAAACGCATACGCCCTTTTTGGCCAACCAAGCAACCTGGAAAGGCAAATCAGCGCTACAAAGAAGTCTCGCTTCCCATCGGTCAAAAGGGCCATGCTGCAAAAAGTGTCAAAACCAGAAATGCAGGACAGGCCATGGAGAAATGGCAGCCTTGCTACGCTGATGGGCGGGATGTAAATTGCCAACAGCCACTCTGGAGAAGTGTGCGGTGTGTCCTGAAACATCGAAAAAACACAGCTTAGGGAGCATAGGGCACGTCCACTCATGGGCGTATAAATAGGGAAAACTAAAAATCAGCAAGACACAGGCACCCCAAAGTTTAGGGCTGCTCTGTTGACAAGAACCTCCACTTCATGACACCTTAAATATCCCAGGAAAGAGAAAAATGGATAAAGAAGTTGTGGTCCTTATGTACAATGGAATATCACTCAGACATGAAATCAATGTCATAAGGCTAGTAGAAGCAAGATGAGTGGATTTAGGTACGACGATTCTAAGTGAAATAAGTCACACAGAAAAAGACACTTATCATAAGCTATCATTTATAGAGGGAATGGAAAAAACTGCTACACTTGAACTGAATTACAAAAGAGAACAGAGTCACACGTTTAGAAAACACACTATGGCTGCTTAACGGGAAAGGTGAGGTGGGGTGATGCATAAAACAAGGGTTTCAAATTCGCTCAGATACCGTTCCATACACCCAATATGTAATAGACAATACCTACTCCTTGCTCAGTGAACTGGACTCAACACCCCCTATTCAGCGCACAAGAATATATCTGAGTAGTAAGAATCTTAAAACCTATGTATTGATATCTGTCTGGAAGTGAGTCAAGTGGGTGTAAAGCCGCATAAACACAGCCGTGAAAAGCAGCTAAACCCCATTATAAAAATAAATTACTTTTAAAAACCCGTAAAACAAAGACAGTGAAAGAGAGAGAAATTCTTACAAAATTCGTTCAGGGGCTGTGTTGCAACCTGGATTGACCATGTCTAGACCCACAGCTGGATGAGACATAAGGGTGGACACTCTTGGGGCTGAGAGGTTGGGTGAGGTTGGGTGAGCAAACGCAGACCCTTTAAAGTAATACTGCGTGGTACCCATCCCATGGGTCCCAAATCTCCAGGTTCAAGGGCATCTTCCTACATCGAAAACATGCATGAGAAACCCAGAAGATGGTACACCGTGTGATTTTGAAAGGTTTCTAAATCGCACCTCATGTCTCATCTCCTTGTGCTCGGGTTCACCTTTCCAGCTACTTTACTAGCAATCTCCCTACTTGGAGAATCAGCACCTTTAAGCTCCTGTTCCCTACAGGTTGCAATTTGTCCTGAGGATGAACGGGAAGAGGGGCAACCAATGAGAGACTAGATCTAGGTGTTGGGACAGGCACAGGTCACTGTATTTTCCCATCAGGAAGAAGAATTAACCACAGGCTAATCCTGCCGCCGGGAACCAGAATAGTGCCTGAGGCAATCCAGTGCTTTTGCAGCCAGCACCCAAAAAAGACAGTTGAAAAATGGAGCTCAGGGGCACTGCAATTCACAAACCCGCTGAGTTATAAATGAAAACTCTCGTCCACAAACATATTGAGGGAAGGCAACGAAGAGGATTTGAAAGCAAGGCAGAATTGCAGGAAACAGGTTTCAGGAGGTAGATTCGAATCGCCCTTAAAGCACATGAAAAGCGGCAAAACGTCGACAATGATGCCCTTGGCCAAAAAGTGCGTATGCATTTTTTCCTGATTATATTCAGGAAAAAACGCATACGCCCTTTTTGGCCAACCAAGCAACCTGGAAAGGCTAATCAGCGCTACAAAGAAGTCTCGCTTCCCATCGGTCAAAAGGGCCATGCTGCAAAAAGTGTCAAAACCAGAAATGCAGGACAGGCCATGGAGAAATGGCAGCCTTGCTACGCTGATGGGCGGGATGTAAATTGCCAACAGCCACTCTGGAGAAGTGTACGGTGTGTCCTGAAACATCGAAAAAACACAGCTTAGGGAGCATAGGGCACGTCCACTCATGGGCGTATAAATTGGGAAAACTAAAAATCAGCAAGACACAGGCACCCCAAAGTTTAGGGCTGCTCTGTTGACAAGAACCTCCACTTCATCACACCTTAAATATCCCAGGAAAGAGAAAAATGCATAAAGAAGTTGTGGTCCTTATGTACAATGGAATATCACTCAGACATGAAATCAAAGTCATAAGGCTAGTAGAAGCAAGATGATTGGATTTAGGTACGACAATTCTAAGTGAAATAAGTCACACAGAAAAAGACACTTATCATAAGCTATCACTTATAGAGGGAATGTAAAAACCGCTACACTTGAACTGAATTACAAAACAGAACAGAGTCACACGTTTAGAAAACACACTATGTCTGCTTAACGGTAAAGGTGAGGTGGGGTGATGCATAAAACAAGGGTTTCAAATTCGCTCAGATACCGTTCCATACACCCAATATGTAATAGACAAGACCTACTCCTTGCTCAGTGAACTGGACTCAACACCCCCTATTCACCGCACAAGAATATGTCTGAGTAGTAAGAATCTTAAAACCTATGTATTGATATCTGTCTGGAAGTGAGTCAAGTGGGTGTAAAGCCGCATAAACACAGCCGTGAAAAGCAGCTAAACCCCATTATAAAAATAAATTACTTTTAAAAACCCGTAAAACAAAGACAGTGAAAGAGAGAGAAATTCTTACACAATTCCTTCAGGGGCTGTGATGCAACCTGGATTGACCATATCTAGACCCACAGCTGGATGAGACATAAGGGTGGACACTCTTGGGGCTGAGAGGTTGGGTGAGGTTGGGTGAGCAAACGCAGACCCTTTAAAGTAATACTGCGTGGTACCCATCCCATGGGTCCCAAATCTCCAGGTTCAAGGGCATCTTCCTACATTGAAAACATGCATGAGAAACCCAGAAGATGGTACACCGTGTGATTTTGAAAGGTTTCTAAAACGCACCTCATTTCTCATCTCCTTGTGCTTGGGTTCGCCATTCCAGCTACTTTACTAGCAATCTCCCTACTTGGAGAATCAGCACCTTTAAGCTCCTGTTCCCTACAGGTTGCAATTTGTCCTGAGGATGAACGGGAAGAGGGGCAACCAATAAGAGACTAGATATAGGTGTTGGGACAGGCACAGGTCACTCTATTTTCCCATCAGGAAGAAGAATTAACTACAGGCTCAGCATGCCGAGGGGAACCAAAATAGTGCCTGAGGCAATCCAGTGCTTTTGCGGCCAGCTCCCAAAAAAGACAGTTGAAAAATGGAGCTCAGGGGCACTGCAATTCACAAACCCGCTGAGTTATAAATGATAACTCTCGTCCACAAATATATTGAGGGAAGGCAACGAAGAGGATTTGAATGCAAGGCAGAATTGCAGGAAACAGGTTTCAGGAGGTAGATTCGAATCGCCCTTAAAGCACATGAAAAGCGGCAAAACGTCGACAATGATGCCCTTGGCCAAAAAGTGCGTATGCATTTTTTCCTGATTATATTCAGGAAAAAACGCATACGCCCTTTTTGGCCAACCAAGCAACCTGGAAAGGCTAATCAGCGCTACAAAGAAGTCTCGCTTCCCATCGGTCAAAAGGGCCATGCTGCAAAAAGTGTCAAAACCAGAAATGCAGGACAGGCCATGGAGAAATGGCAGCCTTGCTACGCTGATGGGCGGGATGTAAATTGCCAACAGCCACTCTGGAGAAGTGTGCGGTGTGTCGTGAAACATCGAAAAAACACAGCTTAGGGAGCATAGGGCACGTCCACTCATGGGCGTATAAATTGGGAAAACTAAAAATCAGCAAGACACAGGCACCCCAAAGTTTAGGGCTGCTCTGTTGACAAGAACCTCCAATTCATCACACCTTAAATATCCCAGGAAAGAGAAAAATGCATAAAGAAGTTGTGGTCCTTATGTACAATGGAATATCACTCAGACATGAAATCAAAGTCATAAGGCTAGTAGAAGCAAGATGAGTGGATTTAGGTATGACGATTCTAAGTGAAATAAGTCACACAGAAAAAGACACTTATCATAAGCTATCACTTATAGAGGGAATGTAAAAACCGTTACCCTTGAACTGAATTACAAAACAGAACAGAGTCACACATTTTGAAAACACACTATGGCTGCTTAACGGGAAATGTGATTTGGGGTGATGCATAAATCAAGTGTTTCAAATTATCTCAGATACCGTTCCATACACCCAATATGTAGTAGACAAGACCTACTCCTTGCTCAGTGAACTGGATTCAACACCCCCTATTCACCGCACAAGAATATATCTGACTAGTAAGAATCTTAAAACCTATGTATTGATATTTCACTGGAAGTGTGTCAAGTGGGGGTAAAGCAGCATAAACACAGCAGTGAAAAGCAGCTAAACCCCATTTTAAAAATAAATTACTTTTATAAACCCATGAAACCAAGAGAGTGAAAGACAGAGAAATTCTTACATAATTTCGTTCAGGGGCTGTGATGCAACGTGGACTGACCATATCTAGACCCACAGCTAGATGAGACATAAGGGTGGACACTCTTGGGGCTGAGAGGTTTGGTGAGGTTGGGTGGGCAAACGCAGTCCCTTTAAAGTAATACTGCATCGTACCCATCCCATGGATCCCAAATCTCCAGGTTCAAGGGCATCTTCCTACATCGAAAACATGCGTGAGAAACCCAGAAGATGGTACACCATCTCATCGGGAAAGGTTCCTGAAACGCACCTCACTTCTCATCTCCTTGTGCTCGTGTTCGCCATTCCAGCCGCTTTATTAGCAATCTCCCTCGTTGGAGAATCAGCACCTTTAACCTCCAGTTCTGTACAGACTGCAATTTATCCTGAGGTTGAACGGGAAGAGGGGCAACCAACGAGAGACTAGCTCTAGGTGTTGGGACAGGCACAGGTCACACTTTTTTCCCATCAGGAAGAAGATTTAACCACATGCTCAGCCTGCCGCCCAGAAGCAGAATAGGGCCTCAGGCAATCCCGTGCTTTTGCGGCCAGCTCCCAAAAAAGCGAGTTGAAAAATGGAGCTCAGGGACACTGCAATTCACAAACCCGCAGAGTTATAAATGATAACTCTCATCCACAGATATATTGAGGGAAGGCAACGAAGAGGATTTGAAAGCAAGGCAGAATTGCAGGAAACAGGTTTCAGGAGGTAGATTCGAATCGCCTTTAAAGCACTTGAAAAGCGGCAAAACGTCGACAGTGATGCCCTTGGCCAAAAAGGGCGTATGCGTTTTTTCCTGAATGTATTCAGGAAAAAACGCATACGCCCTTTTTGGCCAACCAAGCAACCTGGAAAGGCAAATCAGCGCTACAAAGAAGTCTCGCTTCCCATCGGTCAAAAGGGCCATGCTGCAAAAAGTGTCAAAACCAGAAATGCAGGACAGGCCATGGAGAAATGGCAGCCTTGCTACGCTGATGGGCGGGATGTAAATTGCCAACAGCCACTCTGGAGAAGTGTGCGGTGTGTCCTGAAACATCGAAAAAACACAGCTTAGGGAGCATAGGGCACGTCCACTCATGGGCGTATAAATAGGGAAAACTAAAAATCAGCAAGACACAGGCACCCCAAAGTTTAGGGCTGCTCTGTTGACAAGAACCTCCACTTCATGACACCTTAAATATCCCAGGAAAGAGAAAAATGGATAAAGAAGTTGTGGTCCTTATGTACAATGGAATATCACTCAGACATGAAATCAATGTCATAAGGCTAGTAGAAGCAAGATGAGTGGATTTAGGTACGACGATTCTAAGTGAAATAAGTCACACAGAAAAAGACACTTATCATAAGCTATCATTTATAGAGGGAATGGAAAAAACTGCTACACTTGAACTGAATTACAAAAGAGAACAGAGTCACACGTTTAGAAAACACACTATGGCTGCTTAACGGGAAAGGTGAGGTGGGGTGATGCATAAAACAAGGGTTTCAAATTCGCTCAGATACCGTTCCATACACCCAATATGTAATAGACAATACCTACTCCTTGCTCAGTGAACTGGACTCAACACCCCCTATTCAGCGCACAAGAATATATCTGAGTAGTAAGAATCTTAAAACCTATGTATTGATATCTGTCTGGAAGTGAGTCAAGTGGGTGTAAAGCCGCATAAACACAGCCGTGAAAAGCAGCTAAACCCCATTATAAAAATAAATTACTTTTAAAAACCCGTAAAACAAAGACAGTGAAAGAGAGAGAAATTCTTACAAAATTCGTTCAGGGGCTGTGTTGCAACCTGGATTGACCATGTCTAGACCCACAGCTGGATGAGACATAAGGGTGGACACTCTTGGGGCTGAGAGGTTGGGTGAGGTTGGGTGAGCAAACGCAGACCCTTTAAAGTAATACTGCGTGGTACCCATCCCATGGGTCCCAAATCGCCAGGTTCAAGGGCATCTTCCTACATCGAAAACATGCATGAGAAACCCAGAAGATGGTACACCGTGTGATTTTGAAAGGTTTCTAAATCGCACCTCATGTCTCATCTCCTTGTGCTCGGGTTCACCTTTCCAGCTACTTTACTAGCAATCTCCCTACTTGGAGAATCAGCACCTTTAAGCTCCTGTTCCCTACAGGTTGCAATTTGTCCTGAGGATGAACGGGAAGAGGGGCAACCAATGAGAGACTAGATCTAGGTGTTGGGACAGGCACAGGTCACTGTATTTTCCCATCAGGAAGAAGAATTAACCACAGGCTAATCCTGCCGCCGGGAACCAGAATAGTGCCTGAGGCAATCCAGTGCTTTTGCAGCCAGCACCCAAAAAAGACAGTTGAAAAATGGAGCTCAGGGGCACTGCAATTCACAAACCCGCTGAGTTATAAATGATAACTCTCGTCCACAAACATATTGAGGGAAGGCAACGAAGAGGATTTGAAAGCAAGGCAGAATTGCAGGAAACAGGTTTCAGGAGGTAGATTCGAATCGCCCTTAAAGCACATGAAAAGCGGCAAAACGTCGACAATGATGCCCTTGGCCAAAAAGTGCGTATGCATTTTTTCCTGATTATATTCAGGAAAAAACGCATACGCCCTTTTTGGCCAACCAAGCAACCTGGAAAGGCTAATCAGCGCTACAAAGAAGTCTCGCTTCCCATCGGTCAAAAGGGCCATGCTGCAAAAAGTGTCAAAACCAGAAATGCAGGACAGGCCATGGAGAAATGGCAGCCTTGCTACGCTGATGGGCGGGATGTAAATTGCCAACAGCCACTCTGGAGAAGTGTAGGGTGTGTCCTGAAACATCGAAAAAACACAGCTTAGGGAGCATAGGGCACGTCCACTCATGGGCGTATAAATTGGGAAAACTAAAAATCAGCAAGACACAGGCACCCCAAAGTTTAGGGCTGCTCTGTTGACAAGAACCTGCACTTCATCACACCTTAAATATCCCAGGAAAGAGAAAAATGCATAAAGAAGTTGTGGTCCTTATGTACAATGGAATATCACTCAGACATGAAATCAAAGTCATAAGGCTAGTAGAAGCAAGATGATTGGATTTAGGTACGACAATTCTAAGTGAAATAAGTCACACAGAAAAAGACACTTATCATAAGCTATCACTTATAGAGGGAATGTAAAAACCGCTACACTTGAACTGAATTACAAAACAGAACAGAGTCACACGTTTAGAAAACACACTATGTCTGCTTAACGGGAAAGGTGAGGTGGGGTGATGCATAAAACAAGGGTTTCAAATTCGCTCAGATACCGTTCCATACACCCAATATGTAATAGACAAGACCTACTCCTTGCTCAGTGAACTGGACTCAACACCCCCTATTCACCGCACAAGAATATGTCTGAGTAGTAAGAATCTTAAAACCTATGTATTGATATCTGTCTGGAAGTGAGTCAAGTGGGTGTAAAGCCGCATAAACACAGCCGTGAAAAGCAGCTAAACCCCATTATAAAAATAAATTACTTTTAAAAACCCGTAAAACAAAGACAGTGAAAGAGAGAGAAATTCTTACACAATTCCTTCAGGGGCTGTGATGCAACCTGGATTGACCATATCTAGACCCACAGCTGGATGAGACATAAGGGTGGACACTCTTGGGGCTGAGAGGTTGGGTGAGGTTGGGTGAGCAAACGCAGACCCTTTAAAGTAATACTGCGTGGTACCCATCCCATGGGTCCCAAATCTCCAGGTTCAAGGGCATCTTCCTACATTGAAAACATGCATGAGAAACCCAGAAGATGGTACACCGTGTGATTTTGAAAGGTTTCTAAAACGCACCTCATTTCTCATCTCCTTGTGCTTGGGTTCGCCATTCCAGCTACTTTACTAGCAATCTCCCTACTTGGAGAATCAGCACCTTTAAGCTCCTGTTCCCTACAGGTTGCAATTTGTCCTGAGGATGAACGGGAAGAGGGGCAACCAATAAGAGACTAGATATAGGTGTTGGGACAGGCACAGGTCACTCTATTTTCCCATCAGGAAGAAGAATTAACTACAGGCTCAGCATGCTGAGGGGAACCAAAATAGTGCCTGAGGCAATCCAGTGCTTTTGCGGCCAGCTCCCAAAAAAGACAGTTGAAAAATGGAGCTCAGGGGCACTGCAATTCACAAACCCGCTGAGTTATAAATGATAACTCTCGTCCACAAATATATTGAGGGAAGGCAACGAAGAGGATTTGAATGCAAGGCAGAATTGCAGGAAACAGGTTTCAGGAGGTAGATTCGAATCGCCCTTAAAGCACATGAAAAGCGGCAAAACGTCGACAATGATGCCCTTGGCCAAAAAGTGCGTATGCATTTTTTCCTGATTATATTCAGGAAAAAACGCATACGCCCTTTTTGGCCAACCAAGCAACCTGGAAAGGCTAATCAGCGCTACAAAGAAGTCTCGCTTCCCATCGGTCAAAAGGGCCATGCTGCAAAAAGTGTCAAAACCAGAAATGCAGGACAGGCCATGGAGAAATGGCAGCCTTGCTACGCTGATGGGCGGGATGTAAATTGCCAACAGCCACTCTGGAGAAGTGTGCGGTGTGTCGTGAAACATCGAAAAAACACAGCTTAGGGAGCATAGGGCACGTCCACTCATGGGCGTATAAATTGGGAAAACTAAAAATCAGCAAGACACAGGCACCCCAAAGTTTAGGGCTGCTCTGTTGACAAGAACCTCCAATTCATCACACCTTAAATATCCCAGGAAAGAGAAAAATGCATAAAGAAGTTGTGGTCCTTATGTACAATGGAATATCACTCAGACATGAAATCAAAGTCATAAGGCTAGTAGAAGCAAGATGAGTGGATTTAGGTATGACGATTCTAAGTGAAATAAGTCACACAGAAAAAGACACTTATCATAAGCTATCACTTATAGAGGGAATGTAAAAACCGTTACCCTTGAACTGAATTACAAAACAGAACAGAGTCACACATTTTGAAAACACACTATGGCTGCTTAACGGGAAATGTGATTTGGGGTGATGCATAAATCAAGTGTTTCAAATTATCTCAGATACCGTTCCATACACCCAATATGTAGTAGACAAGACCTACTCCTTGCTCAGTGAACTGGATTCAACACCCCCTATTCACCGCACAAGAATATATCTGACTAGTAAGAATCTTAAAACCTATGTATTGATATTTCACTGGAAGTGTGTCAAGTGGGGGTAAAGCAGCATAAACACAGCAGTGAAAAGCAGCTAAACCCCATTTTAAAAATAAATTACTTTTATAAACCCATGAAACCAAGAGAGTGAAAGACAGAGAAATTCTTACATAATTTCGTTCAGGGGCTGTGATGCAACGTGGACTGACCATATCTAGACCCACAGCTAGATGAGACATAAGGGTGGACACTCTTGGGGCTGAGAGGTTTGGTGAGGTTGGGTGGGCAAACGCAGTCCCTTTAAAGTAATACTGCATCGTACCCATCCCATGGATCCCAAATCTCCAGGTTCAAGGGCATCTTCCTACATCGAAAACATGCGTGAGAAACCCAGAAGATGGTACACCATCTCATCGGGAAAGGTTCCTGAAACGCACCTCACTTCTCATCTCCTTGTGCTCGTGTTCGCCATTCCAGCCGCTTTATTAGCAATCTCCCTCGTTGGAGAATCAGCACCTTTAACCTCCAGTTCTGTACAGACTGCAATTTATCCTGAGGTTGAACGGGAAGAGGGGCAACCAACGAGAGACTAGCTCTAGGTGTTGGGACAGGCACAGGTCACACTTTTTTCCCATCAGGAAGAAGATTTAACCACATGCTCAGCCTGCCGCCCAGAAGCAGAATAGGGCCTCAGGCAATCCCGTGCTTTTGCGGCCAGCTCCCAAAAAAGCGAGTTGAAAAATGGAGCTCAGGGACACTGCAATTCACAAACCCGCAGAGTTATAAATGATAACTCTCATCCACAGATATATTGAGGGAAGGCAACGAAGAGGATTTGAAAGCAAGGCAGAATTGCAGGAAACAGGTTTCAGGAGGTAGATTCGAATCGCCTTTAAAGCACTTGAAAAGCGGCAAAACGTCGACAGTGATGCCCTTGGCCAAAAAGGGCGTATGCGTTTTTTCCTGAATGTATTCAGGAAAAAACGCATACGCCCTTTTTGGCCAACCAAGCAACCTGGAAAGGCAAATCAGCGCTACAAAGAAGTCTCGCTTCCCATCGGTCAAAAGGGCCATGCTGCAAAAAGTGTCAAAACCAGAAATGCAGGACAGGCCATGGAGAAATGGCAGCCTTGCTACGCTGATGGGCGGGATGTAAATTGCCAACAGCCACTCTGGAGAAGTGTGCGGTGTGTCCTGAAACATCGAAAAAACACAGCTTAGGGAGCATAGGGCACGTCCACTCATGGGCGTATAAATAGGGAAAACTAAAAATCAGCAAGACACAGGCACCCCAAAGTTTAGGGCTGCTCTGTTGACAAGAACCTCCACTTCATGACACCTTAAATATCCCAGGAAAGAGAAAAATGGATAAAGAAGTTGTGGTCCTTATGTACAATGGAATATCACTCAGACATGAAATCAATGTCATAAGGCTAGTAGAAGCAAGATGAGTGGATTTAGGTACGACGATTCTAAGTGAAATAAGTCACACAGAAAAAGACACTTATCATAAGCTATCATTTATAGAGGGAATGGAAAAAACTGCTACACTTGAACTGAATTACAAAAGAGAACAGAGTCACACGTTTAGAAAACACACTATGGCTGCTTAACGGGAAAGGTGAGGTGGGGTGATGCATAAAACAAGGGTTTCAAATTCGCTCAGATACCGTTCCATACACCCAATATGTAATAGACAATACCTACTCCTTGCTCAGTGAACTGGACTCAACACCCGCTATTCAGCGCACAAGAATATATCTGAGTAGTAAGAATCTTAAAACCTATGTATTGATATCTGTCTGGAAGTGAGTCAAGTGGGTGTAAAGCCGCATAAACACAGCCGTGAAAAGCAGCTAAACCCCATTATAAAAATAAATTACTTTTAAAAACCCGTAAAACAAAGACAGTGAAAGAGAGAGAAATTCTTACAAAATTCGTTCAGGGGCTGTGTTGCAACCTGGATTGACCATGTCTAGACCCACAGCTGGATGAGACATAAGGGTGGACACTCTTGGGGCTGAGAGGTTGGGTGAGGTTGGGTGAGCAAACGCAGACCCTTTAAAGTAATACTGCGTGGTACCCATCCCATGGGTCCCAAATCGCCAGGTTCAAGGGCATCTTCCTACATCGAAAACATGCATGAGAAACCCAGAAGATGGTACACCGTGTGATTTTGAAAGGTTTCTAAATCGCACCTCATGTCTCATCTCCTTGTGCTCGGGTTCACCTTTCCAGCTACTTTACTAGCAATCTCCCTACTTGGAGAATCAGCACCTTTAAGCTCCTGTTCCCTACAGGTTGCAATTTGTCCTGAGGATGAACGGGAAGAGGGGCAACCAATGAGAGACTAGATCTAGGTGTTGGGACAGGCACAGGTCACTGTATTTTCCCATCAGGAAGAAGAATTAACCACAGGCTAATCCTGCCGCCGGGAACCAGAATAGTGCCTGAGGCAATCCAGTGCTTTTGCAGCCAGCACCCAAAAAAGACAGTTGAAAAATGGAGCTCAGGGGCACTGCAATTCACAAACCCGCTGAGTTATAAATGATAACTCTCGTCCACAAACATATTGAGGGAAGGCAACGAAGAGGATTTGAAAGCAAGGCAGAATTGCAGGAAACAGGTTTCAGGAGGTAGATTCGAATCGCCCTTAAAGCACATGAAAAGCGGCAAAACGTCGACAATGATGCCCTTGGCCAAAAAGTGCGTATGCATTTTTTCCTGATTATATTCAGGAAAAAACGCATACGCCCTTTTTGGCCAACCAAGCAACCTGGAAAGGCTAATCAGCGCTACAAAGAAGTCTCGCTTCCCATCGGTCAAAAGGGCCATGCTGCAAAAAGTGTCAAAACCAGAAATGCAGGACAGGCCATGGAGAAATGGCAGCCTTGCTACGCTGATGGGCGGGATGTAAATTGCCAACAGCCACTCTGGAGAAGTGTAGGGTGTGTCCTGAAACATCGAAAAAACACAGCTTAGGGAGCATAGGGCACGTCCACTCATGGGCGTATAAATTGGGAAAACTAAAAATCAGCAAGACACAGGCACCCCAAAGTTTAGGGCTGCTCTGTTGACAAGAACCTGCACTTCATCACACCTTAAATATCCCAGGAAAGAGAAAAATGCATAAAGAAGTTGTGGTCCTTATGTACAATGGAATATCACTCAGACATGAAATCAAAGTCATAAGGCTAGTAGAAGCAAGATGATTGGATTTAGGTACGACAATTCTAAGTGAAATAAGTCACACAGAAAAAGACACTTATCATAAGCTATCACTTATAGAGGGAATGTAAAAACCGCTACACTTGAACTGAATTACAAAACAGAACAGAGTCACACGTTTAGAAAACACACTATGTCTGCTTAACGGGAAAGGTGAGGTGGGGTGATGCATAAAACAAGGGTTTCAAATTCGCTCAGATACCGTTCCATACACCCAATATGTAATAGACAAGACCTACTCCTTGCTCAGTGAACTGGACTCAACACCCCCTATTCACCGCACAAGAATATGTCTGAGTAGTAAGAATCTTAAAACCTATGTATTGATATCTGTCTGGAAGTGAGTCAAGTGGGTGTAAAGCCGCATAAACACAGCCGTGAAAAGCAGCTAAACCCCATTATAAAAATAAATTACTTTTAAAAACCCGTAAAACAAAGACAGTGAAAGAGAGAGAAATTCTTACACAATTCCTTCAGGGGCTGTGATGCAACCTGGATTGACCATATCTAGACCCACAGCTGGATGAGACATAAGGGTGGACACTCTTGGGGCTGAGAGGTTGGGTGAGGTTGGGTGAGCAAACGCAGACCCTTTAAAGTAATACTGCGTGGTACCCATCCCATGGGTCCCAAATCTCCAGGTTCAAGGGCATCTTCCTACATTGAAAACATGCATGAGAAACCCAGAAGATGGTACACCGTGTGATTTTGAAAGGTTTCTAAAACGCACCTCATTTCTCATCTCCTTGTGCTTGGGTTCGCCATTCCAGCTACTTTACTAGCAATCTCCCTACTTGGAGAATCAGCACCTTTAAGCTCCTGTTCCCTACAGGTTGCAATTTGTCCTGAGGATGAACGGGAAGAGGGGCAACCAATAAGAGACTAGATATAGGTGTTGGGACAGGCACAGGTCACTCTATTTTCCCATCAGGAAGAAGAATTAACTACAGGCTCAGCATGCCGAGGGGAACCAAAATAGTGCCTGAGGCAATCCAGTGCTTTTGCGGCCAGCTCCCAAAAAAGACAGTTGAAAAATGGAGCTCAGGGGCACTGCAATTCACAAACCCGCTGAGTTATAAATGATAACTCTCGTCCACAAATATATTGAGGGAAGGCAACGAAGAGGATTTGAATGCAAGGCAGAATTGCAGGAAACAGGTTTCAGGAGGTAGATTCGAATCGCCCTTAAAGCACATGAAAAGCGGCAAAACGTCGACAATGATGCCCTTGGCCAAAAAGTGCGTATGCATTTTTTCCTGATTATATTCAGGAAAAAACGCATACGCCCTTTTTGGCCAACCAAGCAACCTGGAAAGGCTAATCAGCGCTACAAAGAAGTCTCGCTTCCCATCGGTCAAAAGGGCCATGCTGCAAAAAGTGTCAAAACCAGAAATGCAGGACAGGCCATGGAGAAATGGCAGCCTTGCTACGCTGATGGGCGGGATGTAAATTGCCAACAGCCACTCTGGAGAAGTGTGCGGTGTGTCGTGAAACATCGAAAAAACACAGCTTAGGGAGCATAGGGCACGTCCACTCATGGGCGTATAAATTGGGAAAACTAAAAATCAGCAAGACACAGGCACCCCAAAGTTTAGGGCTGCTCTGTTGACAAGAACCTCCAATTCATCACACCTTAAATATCCCAGGAAAGAGAAAAATGCATAAAGAAGTTGTGGTCCTTATGTACAATGGAATATCACTCAGACATGAAATCAAAGTCATAAGGCTAGTAGAAGCAAGATGAGTGGATTTAGGTATGACGATTCTAAGTGAAATAAGTCACACAGAAAAAGACACTTATCATAAGCTATCACTTATAGAGGGAATGTAAAAACCGTTACCCTTGTACTGAATTACAAAACAGAACAGAGTCACACATTTTGAAAACACACTATGGCTGCTTAACGGGAAATGTGATTTGGGGTGATGCATAAATCAAGTGTTTCAAATTATCTCAGATACCGTTCCATACACCCAATATGTAGTAGACAAGACCTACTCCTTGCTCAGTGAACTGGATTCAACACCCCCTATTCACCGCACAAGAATATATCTGACTAGTAAGAATCTTAAAACCTATGTATTGATATTTCACTGGAAGTGTGTCAAGTGGGGGTAAAGCAGCATAAACACAGCAGTGAAAAGCAGCTAAACCCCATTTTAAAAATAAATTACTTTTATAAACCCATGAAACCAAGAGAGTGAAAGACAGAGAAATTCTTACATAATTTCGTTCAGGGGCTGTGATGCAACGTGGACTGACCATATCTAGACCCACAGCTAGATGAGACATAAGGGTGGACACTCTTGGGGCTGAGAGGTTTGGTGAGGTTGGGTGGGCAAACGCAGTCCCTTTAAAGTAATACTGCATCGTACCCATCCCATGGATCCCAAATCTCCAGGTTCAAGGGCATCTTCCTACATCGAAAACATGCGTGAGAAACCCAGAAGATGGTACACCATCTCATCGGGAAAGGTTCCTGAAACGCACCTCACTTCTCATCTCCTTGTGCTCGTGTTCGCCATTCCAGCCGCTTTATTAGCAATCTCCCTCGTTGGAGAATCAGCACCTTTAACCTCCAGTTCTGTACAGACTGCAATTTATCCTGAGGTTGAACGGGAAGAGGGGCAACCAACGAGAGACTAGCTCTAGGTGTTGGGACAGGCACAGGTCACACTTTTTTCCCATCAGGAAGAAGATTTAACCACATGCTCAGCCTGCCGCCCAGAAGCAGAATAGGGCCTCAGGCAATCCCGTGCTTTTGCGGCCAGCTCCCAAAAAAGCGAGTTGAAAAATGGAGCTCAGGGACACTGCAATTCACAAACCCGCAGAGTTATAAATGATAACTCTCATCCACAGATATATTGAGGGAAGGCAACGAAGAGGATTTGAAAGCAAGGCAGAATTGCAGGAAACAGGTTTCAGGAGGTAGATTCGAATCGCCTTTAAAGCACTTGAAAAGCGGCAAAACGTCGACAGTGATGCCCTTGGCCAAAAAGGGCGTATGCGTTTTTTCCTGAATGTATTCAGGAAAAAACGCATACGCCCTTTTTGGCCAACCAAGCAACCTGGAAAGGCAAATCAGCGCTACAAAGAAGTCTCGCTTCCCATCGGTCAAAAGGGCCATGCTGCAAAAAGTGTCAAAACCAGAAATGCAGGACAGGCCATGGAGAAATGGCAGCCTTGCTACGCTGATGGGCGGGATGTAAATTGCCAACAGCCACTCTGGAGAAGTGTGCGGTGTGTCCTGAAACATCGAAAAAACACAGCTTAGGGAGCATAGGGCACGTCCACTCATGGGCGTATAAATAGGGAAAACTAAAAATCAGCAAGACACAGGCACCCCAAAGTTTAGGGCTGCTCTGTTGACAAGAACCTCCACTTCATGACACCTTAAATATCCCAGGAAAGAGAAAAATGGATAAAGAAGTTGTGGTCCTTATGTACAATGGAATATCACTCAGACATGAAATCAATGTCATAAGGCTAGTAGAAGCAAGATGAGTGGATTTAGGTACGACGATTCTAAGTGAAATAAGTCACACAGAAAAAGACACTTATCATAAGCTATCATTTATAGAGGGAATGGAAAAAACTGCTACACTTGAACTGAATTACAAAAGAGAACAGAGTCACACGTTTAGAAAACACACTATGGCTGCTTAACGGGAAAGGTGAGGTGGGGTGATGCATAAAACAAGGGTTTCAAATTCGCTCAGATACCGTTCCATACACCCAATATGTAATAGACAATACCTACTCCTTGCTCAGTGAACTGGACTCAACACCCCCTATTCAGCGCACAAGAATATATCTGAGTAGTAAGAATCTTAAAACCTATGTATTGATATCTGTCTGGAAGTGAGTCAAGTGGGTGTAAAGCCGCATAAACACAGCCGTGAAAAGCAGCTAAACCCCATTATAAAAATAAATTACTTTTAAAAACCCGTAAAACAAAGACAGTGAAAGAGAGAGAAATTCTTACAAAATTCGTTCAGGGGCTGTGTTGCAACCTGGATTGACCATGTCTAGACCCACAGCTGGATGAGACATAAGGGTGGACACTCTTGGGGCTGAGAGGTTGGGTGAGGTTGGGTGAGCAAACGCAGACCCTTTAAAGTAATACTGCGTGGTACCCATCCCATGGGTCCCAAATCGCCAGGTTCAAGGGCATCTTCCTACATCGAAAACATGCATGAGAAACCCAGAAGATGGTACACCGTGTGATTTTGAAAGGTTTCTAAATCGCACCTCATGTCTCATCTCCTTGTGCTCGGGTTCACCTTTCCAGCTACTTTACTAGCAATCTCCCTACTTGGAGAATCAGCACCTTTAAGCTCCTGTTCCCTACAGGTTGCAATTTGTCCTGAGGATGAACGGGAAGAGGGGCAACCAATGAGAGACTAGATCTAGGTGTTGGGACAGGCACAGGTCACTGTATTTTCCCATCAGGAAGAAGAATTAACCACAGGCTAATCCTGCCGCCGGGAACCAGAATAGTGCCTGAGGCAATCCAGTGCTTTTGCAGCCAGCACCCAAAAAAGACAGTTGAAAAATGGAGCTCAGGGGCACTGCAATTCACAAACCCGCTGAGTTATAAATGATAACTCTCGTCCACAAACATATTGAGGGAAGGCAACGAAGAGGATTTGAAAGCAAGGCAGAATTGCAGGAAACAGGTTTCAGGAGGTAGATTCGAATCGCCCTTAAAGCACATGAAAAGCGGCAAAACGTCGACAATGATGCCCTTGGCCAAAAAGTGCGTATGCATTTTTTCCTGATTATATTCAGGAAAAAACGCATACGCCCTTTTTGGCCAACCAAGCAACCTGGAAAGGCTAATCAGCGCTACAAAGAAGTCTCGCTTCCCATCGGTCAAAAGGGCCATGCTGCAAAAAGTGTCAAAACCAGAAATGCAGGACAGGCCATGGAGAAATGGCAGCCTTGCTACGCTGATGGGCGGGATGTAAATTGCCAACAGCCACTCTGGAGAAGTGTAGGGTGTGTCCTGAAACATCGAAAAAACACAGCTTAGGGAGCATAGGGCACGTCCACTCATGGGCGTATAAATTGGGAAAACTAAAAATCAGCAAGACACAGGCACCCCAAAGTTTAGGGCTGCTCTGTTGACAAGAACCTGCACTTCATCACACCTTAAATATCCCAGGAAAGAGAAAAATGCATAAAGAAGTTGTGGTCCTTATGTACAATGGAATATCACTCAGACATGAAATCAAAGTCATAAGGCTAGTAGAAGCAAGATGATTGGATTTAGGTACGACAATTCTAAGTGAAATAAGTCACACAGAAAAAGACACTTATCATAAGCTATCACTTATAGAGGGAATGTAAAAACCGCTACACTTGAACTGAATTACAAAACAGAACAGAGTCACACGTTTAGAAAACACACTATGTCTGCTTAACGGGAAAGGTGAGGTGGGGTGATGCATAAAACAAGGGTTTCAAATTCGCTCAGATACCGTTCCATACACCCAATATGTAATAGACAAGACCTACTCCTTGCTCAGTGAACTGGATTCAACACCCCCTATTCACCGCACAAGAATATATCTGACTAGTAAGAATCTTAAAACCTATGTATTGATATTTCACTGGAAGTGTGTCAAGTGGGGGTAAAGCAGCATAAACACAGCAGTGAAAAGCAGCTAAACCCCATTTTAAAAATAAATTACTTTTATAAACCCATGAAACCAAGAGAGTGAAAGACAGAGAAATTCTTACATAATTTCGTTCAGGGGCTGTGATGCAACGTGGACTGACCATATCTAGACCCACAGCTAGATGAGACATAAGGGTGGACACTCTTGGGGCTGAGAGGTTTGGTGAGGTTGGGTGGGCAAACGCAGTCCCTTTAAAGTAATACTGCATCGTACCCATCCCATGGATCCCAAATCTCCAGGTTCAAGGGCATCTTCCTACATCGAAAACATGCGTGAGAAACCCAGAAGATGGTACACCATCTCATCGGGAAAGGTTCCTGAAACGCACCTCACTTCTCATCTCCTTGTGCTCGTGTTCGCCATTCCAGCCGCTTTATTAGCAATCTCCCTCGTTGGAGAATCAGCACCTTTAACCTCCAGTTCTGTACAGACTGCAATTTATCCTGAGGTTGAACGGGAAGAGGGGCAACCAACGAGAGACTAGCTCTAGGTGTTGGGACAGGCACAGGTCACACTTTTTTCCCATCAGGAAGAAGATTTAACCACATGCTCAGCCTGCCGCCCAGAAGCAGAATAGGGCCTCAGGCAATCCCGTGCTTTTGCGGCCAGCTCCCAAAAAAGCGAGTTGAAAAATGGAGCTCAGGGACACTGCAATTCACAAACCCGCAGAGTTATAAATGATAACTCTCATCCACAGATATATTGAGGGAAGGCAACGAAGAGGATTTGAAAGCAAGGCAGAATTGCAGGAAACAGGTTTCAGGAGGTAGATTCGAATCGCCTTTAAAGCACTTGAAAAGCGGCAAAACGTCGACAGTGATGCCCTTGGCCAAAAAGGGCGTATGCGTTTTTTCCTGAATGTATTCAGGAAAAAACGCATACGCCCTTTTTGGCCAACCAAGCAACCTGGAAAGGCAAATCAGCGCTACAAAGAAGTCTCGCTTCCCATCGGTCAAAAGGGCCATGCTGCAAAAAGTGTCAAAACCAGAAATGCAGGACAGGCCATGGAGAAATGGCAGCCTTGCTACGCTGATGGGCGGGATGTAAATTGCCAACAGCCACTCTGGAGAAGTGTGCGGTGTGTCCTGAAACATCGAAAAAACACAGCTTAGGGAGCATAGGGCACGTCCACTCATGGGCGTATAAATAGGGAAAACTAAAAATCAGCAAGACACAGGCACCCCAAAGTTTAGGGCTGCTCTGTTGACAAGAACCTCCACTTCATGACACCTTAAATATCCCAGGAAAGAGAAAAATGGATAAAGAAGTTGTGGTCCTTATGTACAATGGAATATCACTCAGACATGAAATCAATGTCATAAGGCTAGTAGAAGCAAGATGAGTGGATTTAGGTATGACGATTCTAAGTGAAATAAGTCACACAGAAAAAGACACTTATCATAAGCTATCATTTATAGAGGGAATGGAAAAAACTGCTACACTTGAACTGAATTACAAAAGAGAACAGAGTCACACGTTTAGAAAACACACTATGGCTGCTTAACGGGAAAGGTGAGGTGGGGTGATGCATAAAACAAGGGTTTCAAATTCGCTCAGATACCGTTCCATACACCCAATATGTAATAGACAAGACCTACTCCTTGCTCAGTGAACTGGACTCAACACCCCCTATTCAGCGCACAAGAATATATCTGACTAGTAAGAATCTTAAAACCTATGTATTGATATCTGTCTGGAAGTGAGTCAAGTGGGTGTAAAGCCGCATAAACACAGCCGTGAAAAGCAGCTAAACCCCATTATAAAAATAAATTACTTTTAAAAACCCGTAAAACAAAGACAGTGAAAGAGAGAGAAATTCTTACAAAATTCGTTCAGGGGCTGTGTTGCAACCTGGATTGACCATGTCTAGACCCACAGCTGGATGAGACATAAGGGTGGACACGCTTGGGGCTGAGAGGTTGGGTGAGGTTGGGTGAGCAAACGCAGACCCTTTAAAGTAATACTGCGTGGTACCCATCCCATGGGTCCCAAATCTCCAGGTTCAAGGGCATCTTCCTACATCGAAAACATGCATGAGAAACCCAGAAGATGGTACACCGTGTGATTTTGAAAGGTTTCTAAATCGCACCTCATGTCTCATCTCCTTGTGCTCGGGTTCACCTTTCCAGCTACTTTACTAGCAATCTCCCTACTTGGAGAATCAGCACCTTTAAGCTCCTGTTCCCCACAGGTTGCAATTTGTCCTGAGGATGAACGGGAAGAGGGGCAACCAATGAGAGACTAGATCTAAGTGTAGGGACAGGCACAGGTCACTGTATTTTCCCATCAGGAAGAAGAATTAACCACAGGCTAATCCTGCCGCCGGGAACCAGAATAGTGCCTGAGGCAATCCAGTGCTTTTGCGGCCAGCTCCCAAAAAAGACAGTTGAAAATGGAGCTCAGGGGCACTGCAATTCACAAACCCGCTGAGTTATAAATGATAACTCTCGTCCACAAATATATTGAGGGAAGGCAACGAAGAGGATTTGAAAGCAAGGCAGAATTGCAGGAAACAGGTTTCAGGAGGTAGATTCGAATCGCCCTTAAAGCACATGAAAAGCGGCAAAACGTCGACAATGATGCCCTTGGCCAAAAAGTGCGTATGCATTTTTTCCTGATTATATTCAGGAAAAAACGCATACGCCCTTTTTGGCCAACCAAGCAACCTGGAAAGGCTAATCAGCGCTACAAAGAAGTCTCGCTTCCCATCGGTCAAAAGGGCCATGCTGCAAAAAGTGTCAAAACCAGAAATGCAGGACAGGCCATGGAGAAATGGCAGCCTTGCTACGCTGATGGGCGGGATGTAAATTGCCAACAGCCACTCTGGAGAAGTGTACGGTGTGTCCTGAAACATCGAAAAAACACAGCTTAGGGAGCATAGGGCACGTCCACTCATGGGCGTATAAATTGGGAAAACTAAAAATCAGCAAGACACAGGCACCACAAAGTTTAGGGCTGCTCTGTTGACAAGAACCTCCACTTCATCACACCTTAAATATCCCAGGAAAGAGAAAAATGCATAAAGAAGTTGTGGTCCTTATGTACAATGGAATATCACTCAGACATGAAATCAAAGTCATAAGGCTAGTAGAAGTAAGATGAGTGGATTTAGGTACGACGATTCTAAGTGAAATGAGTCACACAGAAAAAGACACTTATAATAAGCTATCACTTATAGAGGGAATGTAAAAACCGCTACACTTGAACTGAATTACAAAACAGAACAGAGTCACACGTTTAGAAAACACACTATGTCTGCTTAACGGGAAAGGTGAGGTGGGGTGATGCATAAAACAAGGGTTTCAAATTCGCTCAGATACCGTTCCATACACCCAATATGTAATAGACAAGACCTACTCCTTTCTCAGTGAACTGGACTCAACACCACCTATTCACCGCACAAGAATATATCTGAGTAGTAAGAATCTTAAAACCTATGTATTGATATCTGTCTGGAAGTGAGTCAAGTGGGTGTAAAGCCGCATAAACACAGCCGTGAAAAGCAGCTAAACCCCATTATAAAAATAAATTACTTTTAAAAACCCGTAAAACAAAGACAGTGAAAGAGAGAGAAATTCTTACAAAATTCGTTCAGGGGCTGTGTTGCAACCTGGATTGACCATGTCTAGACCCACAGCTGGATGAGACATAAGGGTGGACACTCTTGGGGCTGAGAGGTTGGGTGAGGTTGGGTGAGCAAACGCAGACCCTTTAAAGTAATACTGCGTGGTACCCATCCCATGGGTCCCAAATCTCCAGGTTCAAGGGCATCTTCCTACATCGAAAACATGCATGAGAAACCCAGAAGATGGTACACCGTGTGATTTTGAAAGGTTTCTAAAACGCACCTCATTTCTCATCTCCTTGTGCTTGGGTTCGCCATTCCAGCTACTTTACTAGCAATCTCCCTACTTGGAGAATCAGCACCTTTAAGCTCCTGTTCCCTACAGGTTGCAATTTGTCCTGAGGATGAACGGGAAGAGGGGCAACCAATGAGAGACTAGATCTAGGTGTTGGGACAGGCACAGGTCACTCTATTTTCCCATCAGGAAGAAGAATTAACTACAGGCTCAGCATGCCGAGGGGAAACAAAATAGGGCCTGAGGCAATCCCGCGTTTTTGCGGCCAGCTCCCAAAAAAGCGAGTTGAAAAATGGAGCTCAGGGACACTGCAATTCACAAACCCACAGAGTTATAAATGATAACTCTCGTCCACAAATATATTGAGGGAAGGCAAAGAAGAGGATTTCAAAGCAAGGCAGAATTGCAGGAAACAGGTTTCAGGAGGTAGATTCGAATCGCTTTTAAAGCACATGAAAAGCGGCAAAACGTCGACAATGATGCCCTTGGCCAAAAAGGGCGTATGCGTTTTTTCCTGAATATATTGAGGAAAAAACGCATACGCCCTTTTTGGCCAACCAAGTAACCTGGAAAGGCAAATCAGCGCTACAAAGAAGTCTCGCTTCCCATGTGTCAAAAGGGCCATGCTGCAAAAAGTGTCAAAACCAGAAATGCAGGACAGGCCATGGAGAAATGGCAGCCTTGCTACGCTGATGGGCGGGATGTAAATTGCCAACAGCCACTCTGGAGTAGTGTACGGTGTGTCCTGAAACATCTAAAACACACAGCTTAGAGAGCATAGGGCACTTCCACTCATGGGTGTACAAATTGGGAAAACTAAAAATCAGCAAGACACAGGCACCCAAAAGTTTAGGGCTGCTCTGTTGACAAGGACCTCCACTTCATTCCACCTTAAATATCCCAGGAAAGAGAAAAATGGATAAAGAAGTTGAGGTCCTTATGTACAATGGAATATCACTCAGCCATGAAAACAATGTCCTAAGGCTAGTAGCAGCATGATGATTGGATTTAGGTACGACGATTCTAACAGAAATAAGTCACACAGAAAAAGACACTTATCATAAGATATCACTTATAGAGGGAATGTAAAAACCGCTACACTTGAACTGAATTACAAAACAGAACAGAGTCACACATTTTGAAAACACACTATGGCTGCTTAACGGGAAATGTGATTTGGGGTGATGCATAAATCAAGTGTTTCAAATTATCTCAGATACCGTTCCATACACCCAATATGTAGTAGACAAGACCTACTCCTTGCTCAGTGAACTGGATTCAACACCCCCTATTCACCGCACAAGAATATATCTGACTAGTAAGAATCTTGAAACCTATGTATTGATATTTCACTGGAAGTGTGTCAAGTGGGGGTAAAGCAGCATAAACACAGCAGTGAAAAGCAGCTAAACCCCATTTTAAAAATAAATTACTTTTATAAACCCATGAAACAAAGAGAGTGAAAGACAGAGAAATTCTTACATAATTCGTTCAGGGGCTGTGATGCAACGTGGACTGACCATATCTAGACCCACAGCTAGATGAGACATAAGGGTGGACACTCTTGGGGCTGAGAGGTTTGGTGAGGTTGGGTGGGCAAACGCAGTCCCTTTAAAGTAATACTGCATCGTACCCATCCCATGGATCCCAAATCTCCAGGTTCAAGGGCATCTTCCTACATCGAAAACATGCGTGAGAAACCCAGAAGATGGTACACCGTCTCATCGGGAAAGGTTCCTGAAACGCACCTCACTTCTCATCTCCTTGTGCTCGTGTTCGCCATTCCGGCCGCTTTATTAGCAATCTCCCTCGTTGGAGAATCAGCACCTTTAACCTCCAGTTCTGTACAGACTGCAATTTATCCTGAGGTTGAACGGGAAGAGCGGCAACCAACGAGAGACTAGCTCTAGGTGTTGGTACAGGCACAGGTCACACTTTTTTCCCATCAGGAAGAAGATTTAACCACAGGCTCAGCCTGCCGCCCAGAAGCAGAATAGGGCCTCAGGCAATCCCGTGCTTTTGCGGCCAGCTCCCAAAAAAGCGAGTTGAAAAATGGAGCTCAGGGACACTGCAATTCACAAACCCGCAGAGTTATAAATGATAACTCTCATCCACAGATATATTGAGGGAAGGCAACGAAGAGGATTTGAAAGCAAGGCAGAATTGCAGGAAACAGGTTTCAGGAGGTAGATTCGAATCGCCTTTAAAGCACTTGAAAAGCGGCAAAACG
Organism: Eschrichtius robustus; assembly: GCF_028021215.1. Taxonomy (NCBI): domain Eukaryota; kingdom Metazoa; phylum Chordata; class Mammalia; order Artiodactyla; family Eschrichtiidae; genus Eschrichtius; species Eschrichtius robustus. Next base: position 2,483,300 of record NW_027175351.1, read on the forward strand.
TCGACAGTGATGCCCTTGGCCAAAAAGGGCGTATGCGTTTTTTCCTGAATGTATTCAGGAAAAAACGCATACGCCCTTTTTGGCCAACCAAGCAACCTGGAAAGGCAAATCAGCGCTACAAAGAAGTCTCGCTTCCCATCGGTCAAAAGGGCCATGCTGCAAAAAGTGTCAAAACCAGAAATGCAGGACAGGCCATGGAGAAATGGCAGCCTTGCTACGCTGATGGGCGGGATGTAAATTGCCAACAGCCACTCTGGAGAAGTGTGCGGTGTGTCCTGAAACATCGAAAAAACACAGCTTAGGGAGCATAGGGCACGTCCACTCATGGGCGTATAAATAGGGAAAACTAAAAATCAGCAAGACACAGGCACCCCAAAGTTTAGGGCTGCTCTGTTGACAGGAACCTCCACTTCATGACACCTTAAATATCCCAGGAAAGAGAAAAATGGATAAAGAAGTTGTGGTCCTTATGTACAATGGAATATCACTCAGACATGAAATCAATGTCATAAGGCTAGTAGAAGCAAGATGAGTGGATTTAGGTACGACGATTCTAAGTGAAATAAGTCACACAGAAAAAGACACTTATCATAAGCTATCATTTATAGAGGGAATGGAAAAAACTGCTACACTTGAACTGAATTACAAAAGAGAACAGAGTCACACGTTTAGAAAACACACTATGGCTGCTTAACGGGAAAGGTGAGGTGGGGTGATGCATAAAACAAGGGTTTCAAATTCGCTCAGATACCGTTCCATACACCCAATATGTAATAGACAATACCTACTCCTTGCTCAGTGAACTGGACTCAACACCCCCTATTCAGCGCACAAGAATATATCTGAGTAGTAAGAATCTTAAAACCTATGTATTGATATCTGTCTGGAAGTGAGTCAAGTGGGTGTAAAGCCGCATAAACACAGCCGTGAAAAGCAGCTAAACCCCATTATAAAAATAAATTACTTTTAAAAACCCGTAAAACAAAGACAGTGAAAGAGAGAGAAATTCTTACAAAATTCGTTCAGGGGCTGTGTTGCAACCTGGATTGACCATGTCTAGACCCACAGCTGGATGAGACATAAGGGTGGACACTCTTGGGGCTGAGAGGTTGGGTGAGGTTGGGTGAGCAAACGCACAACCTTTAAAGTAATACTGCGTGGTACCCATCCCATGGGTCCCAAATCGCCAGGTTCAAGGGCATCTTCCTACATCGAAAACATGCATGAGAAACCCAGAAGATGGTACACCGTGTGATTTTGAAAGGTTTCTAAATCGCACCTCATGTCTCATCTCCTTGTGCTCGGGTTCACCTTTCCAGCTACTTTACTAGCAATCTCCCTACTTGGAGAATCAGCACCTTTAAGCTCCTGTTCCCTACAGGTTGCAATTTGTCCTGAGGATGAACGGGAAGAGGGGCAACCAATGAGAGACTAGATCTAGGTGTTGGGACAGGCACAGGTCACTGTATTTTCCCATCAGGAAGAAGAATTAACCACAGGCTAATCCTGCCGCCGGGAACCAGAATAGTGCCTGAGGCAATCCAGTGCTTTTGCAGCCAGCACCCAAAAAAGACTGTTGAAAAATGGAGCTCAGGGGCACTGCAATTCACAAACCCGCTGAGTTATAAATGATAACTCTCGTCCACAAACATATTGAGGGAAGGCAACGAAGAGGATTTGAAAGCAAGGCAGAATTGCAGGAAACAGGTTTCAGGAGGTAGATTCGAATCGCCCTTAAAGCACATGAAAAGCGGCAAAACGTCGACAATGATGCCCTTGTCCAAAAAGTGCGTATGCATTTTTTCCTGATTATATTCAGGAAAAAACGCATACGCCCTTTTTGGCCAACCAAGCAACCTGGAAAGGCTAATCAGCGCTACAAAGAAGTCTCGCTTCCCATCGGTCAAAAGGGCCATGCTGCAAAAAGTGTCAAAACCAGAAATGCAGGACAGGCCATGGAGAAATGGCAGCCTTGCTACGCTGATGGGCGGGATGTAAATTGCCAACAGCCACTCTGGAGAAGTGTAGGGTGTGTCCTGAAACATCGAAAAAACACAGCTTAGGGAGCATAGGGCACGTCCACTCATGGGCGTATAAATTGGGAAAACTAAAAATCAGCAAGACACAGGCACCCCAAAGTTTAGGGCTGCTCTGTTGACAAGAACCTGCACTTCATCACACCTTAAATATCCCAGGAAAGAGAAAAATGCATAAAGAAGTTGTGGTCCTTATGTACAATGGAATATCACTCAGACATGAAATCAAAGTCATAAGGCTAGTAGAAGCAAGATGATTGGATTTAGGTACGACAATTCTAAGTGAAATAACTCACACAGAAAAAGACACTTATCATAAGCTATCACTTATAGAGGGAATGTAAAAACCGCTACACTTGAACTGAATTACAAAACAGAACAGAGTCACACGTTTAGAAAACACACTATGTCTGCTTAACGGGAAAGGTGAGGTGGGGTGATGCATAAAACAAGGGTTTCAAATTCGCTCAGATACCGTTCCATACACCCAATATGTAATAGACAAGACCTACTCCTTGCTCAGTGAACTGGACTCAACACCCCCTATTCACCGCACAAGAATATGTCTGAGTAGTAAGAATCTTAAAACCTATGTATTGATATCTGTCTGGAAGTGAGTCAAGTGGGTGTAAAGCCGCATAAACACAGCCGTGAAAAGCAGCTAAACCCCATTATAAAAATAAATTACTTTTAAAAACCCGTAAAACAAAGACAGTGAAAGAGAGAGAAATTCTTACACAATTCCTTCAGGGGCTGTGATGCAACCTGGATTGACCATATCTAGACCCACAGCTGGATGAGACATAAGGGTGGACACTCTTGGGGCTGAGAGGTTGGGTGAGGTTGGGTGAGCAAACGCAGACCCTTTAAAGTAATACTGCGTGGTACCCATCCCATGGGTCCCAAATCTCCAGGTTCAAGGGCATCTTCCTACATTGAAAACATGCATGAGAAACCCAGAAGATGGTACACCGTGTGATTTTGAAAGGTTTCTAAAACGCACCTCATTTCTCATCTCCTTGTGCTTGGGTTCGCCATTCCAGCTACTTTACTAGCAATCTCCCTACTTGGAGAATCAGCACCTTTAAGCTCCTGTTCCCTACAGGTTGCAATTTGTCCTGAGGATGAACGGGAAGAGGGGCAACCAATAAGAGACTAGATATAGGTGTTGGGACAGGCACAGGTCACTCTATTTTCCCATCAGGAAGAAGAATTAACTACAGGCTCAGCATGCCGAGGGGAACCAAAATAGTGCCTGAGGCAATCCAGTGCTTTTGCGGCCAGCTCCCAAAAAAGACAGTTGAAAAATGGAGCTCAGGGGCACTGCAATTCACAAACCCGCTGAGTTATAAATGATAACTCTCGTCCACAAATATATTGAGGGAAGGCAACGAAGAGGATTTGAATGCAAGGCAGAATTGCAGGAAACAGGTTTCAGGAGGTAGATTCGAATCGCCCTTAAAGCACATGAAAAGCGGCAAAACGTCGACAATGATGCCCTTGGCCAAAAAGTGCGTATGCATTTTTTCCTGATTATATTCAGGAAAAAACGCATACGCCCTTTTTGGCCAACCAAGCAACCTGGAAAGGCTAATCAGCGCTACAAAGAAGTCTCGCTTCCCATCGGTCAAAAGGGCCATGCTGCAAAAAGTGTCAAAACCAGAAATGCAGGACAGGCCATGGAGAAATGGCAGCCTTGCTACGCTGATGGGCGGGATGTAAATTGCCAACAGCCACTCTGGAGAAGTGTACGGTGTGTCCTGAAACATCGAAAAAACACAGCTTAGGGAGCATAGGGCACGTCCACTCATGGGCGTATAAATTGGGAAAACTAAAAATCAGCAAGACACAGGCACCCCAAAGTTTAGGGCTGCTCTGTTGACAAGAACCTCCACTTCATCACACCTTAAATATCCCAGGAAAGAGAAAAATGCATAAAGAAGTTGTGGTCCTTATGTACAATGGAATATCACTCAGACATGAAATCAAAGTCATAAGGCTAGTAGAAGTAAGATGAGTGGATTTAGGTACGACGATTCTAAGTGAAATGAGTCACACAGAAAAAGACACTTATAATAAGCTATCACTTATAGAGGGAATGTAAAAACCGCTACACTTGAACTGAATTACAAAACAGAACAGAGTCACACGTTTAGAAAACACACTATGTCTGCTTAACGGGAAAGGTGAGGTGGGGTGATGCATAAAACAAGGGTTTCAAATTCGCTCAGATACCGTTCCATACACCCAATATGTAATAGACAAGACCTACTCCTTTCTCAGTGAACTGGACTCAACACCACCTATTCACCGCACAAGAATATATCTGAGTAGTAAGAATCTTAAAACCTATGTATTGATATCTGTCTGGAAGTGAGTCAAGTGGGTGTAAAGCCGCATAAACACAGCTGTGAAAAGCAGCTAAACCCCATTATAAAAATAAATTACTTTTAAAAACCCGTAAAACAAAGACAGTGAAAGAGAGAGAAATTCTTACAAAATTCGTTCAGGGGCTGTGTTGCAACCTGGATTGACCATGTCTAGACCCACAGCTGGATGAGACATAAGGGTGGACACTCTTGGGGCTGAGAGGTTGGGTGAGGTTGGGTGAGCAAACGCAGACCCTTTAAAGTAATACTGCGTGGTACCCATCCCATGGGTCCCAAATCTCCAGGTTCAAGGGCATCTTCCTACATCGAAAACATGCATGAGAAACCCAGAAGATGGTACACCGTGTGATTTTGAAAGGTTTCTAAAACGCACCTCATTTCTCATCTCCTTGTGCTTGGGTTCGCCATTCCAGCTACTTTACTAGCAATCTCCCTACTTGGAGAATCAGCACCTTTAAGCTCCTGTTCCCTACAGGTTGCAATTTGTCCTGAGGATGAACGGGAAGAGGGGCAACCAATGAGAGACTAGATCTAGGTGTTGGGACAGGCACAGGTCACTCTATTTTCCCATCAGGAAGAAGAATTAACTACAGGCTCAGCATACCGAGGGGAAACAAAATAGGGCCTGAGGCAATCCCGCGTTTTTGCGGCCAGCTCCCAAAAAAGCGAGTTGAAAAATGGAGCTCAGGGACACTGCAATTCACAAACCCACAGAGTTATAAATGATAACTCTCGTCCACAAATATATTGAGGGAAGGCAAAGAAGAGGATTTCAAAGCAAGGCAGAATTGCAGGAAACAGGTTTCAGGAGGTAGATTCGAATCGCTTTTAAAGCACATGAAAAGCGGCAAAACGTCGACAATGATGCCCTTGGCCAAAAAGGGCGTATGCGTTTTTTCCTGAATATATTGAGGAAAAAACGCATACGCCCTTTTTGGCCAACCAAGTAACCTGGAAAGGCAAATCAGCGCTACAAAGAAGTCTCGCTTCCCATGTGTCAAAAGGGCCATGCTGCAAAAAGTGTCAAAACCAGAAATGCAGGACAGGCCATGGAGAAATGGCAGCCTTGCTACGCTGATGGGCGGGATGTAAATTGCCAACAGCCACTCTGGAGTAGTGTACGGTGTGTCCTGAAACATCTAAAACACACAGCTTAGAGAGCATAGGGCACTTCCACTCATGGGTGTACAAATTGGGAAAACTAAAAATCAGCAAGACACAGGCACCCAAAAGTTTAGGGCTGCTCTGTTGACAAGGACCTCCACTTCATTCCACCTTAAATATCCCAGGAAAGAGAAAAATGGATAAAGAAGTTGAGGTCCTTATGTACAATGGAATATCACTCAGCCATGAAAACAATGTCCTAAGGCTAGTAGCAGCATGATGATTGGATTTAGGTACGACGATTGTAACAGAAATAAGTCACACAGAAAAAGACACTTATCATAAGATATCACTTATAGAGGGAATGTAAAAACCGCTACACTTGAACTGAATTACAAAACAGAACAGAGTCACACATTTTGAAAACACACTATGGCTGCTTAACGGGAAATGTGATTTGGGGTGATGCATAAATCAAGTGTTTCAAATTATCTCAGATACCGTTCCATACACCCAATATGTAGTAGACAAGACCTACTCCTTGCTCAGTGAACTGGATTCAACACCCCCTATTCACCGCACAAGAATATATCTGACTAGTAAGAATCTTGAAACCTATGTATTGATATTTCACTGGAAGTGTGTCAAGTGGGGGTAAAGCAGCATAAACACAGCAGTGAAAAGCAGCTAAACCCCATTTTAAAAATAAATTACTTTTATAAACCCATGAAACAAAGAGAGTGAAAGACAGAGAAATTCTTACATAATTCGTTCAGGGGCTGTGATGCAACGTGGACTGACCATATCTAGACCCACAGCTAGATGAGACATAAGGGTGGACACTCTTGGGGCTGAGAGGTTTGGTGAGGTTGGGTGGGCAAACGCAGTCCCTTTAAAGTAATACTGCATCGTACCCATCCCATGGATCCCAAATCTCCAGGTTCAAGGGCATCTTCCTACATCGAAAACATGCGTGAGAAACCCAGAAGATGGTACACCGTCTCATCGGGAAAGGTTCCTGAAACGCACCTCACTTCTCATCTCCTTGTGCTCGTGTTCGCCATTCCGGCCGCTTTATTAGTAATCTCCCTCGTTGGAGAATCAGCACCTTTAACCTCCAGTTCTGTACAGACTGCAATTTATCCTGAGGTTGAACGGGAAGAGCGGCAACCAACGAGAGACTAGCTCTAGGTGTTGGTACAGGCACAGGTCACACTTTTTTCCCATCAGGAAGAAGATTTAACCACAGGCTCAGCCTGCCGCCCAGAAGCAGAATAGGGCCTCAGGCAATCCCGTGCTTTTGCGGCCAGCTCCCAAAAAAGCGAGTTGAAAAATGGAGCTCAGGGACACTGCAATTCACAAACCCGCAGAGTTATAAATGATAACTCTCATCCACAGATATATTGAGGGAAGGCAACGAAGAGGATTTGAAAGCAAGGCAGAATTGCAGGAAACAGGTTTCAGGAGGTAGATTCGAATCGCCTTTAAAGCACTTGAAAAGCGGCAAAACGTCGACAGTGATGCCCTTGGCCAAAAAGGGCGTATGCGTTTTTTCCTGAATGTATTCAGGAAAAAACGCATACGCCCTTTTTGGCCAACCAAGCAACCTGGAAAGGCAAATCAGCGCTACAAAGAAGTCTCGCTTCCCATCGGTCAAAAGGGCCATGCTGCAAAAAGTGTCAAAACCAGAAATGCAGGACAGGCCATGGAGAAATGGCAGCCTTGCTACGCTGATGGGCGGGATGTAAATTGCCAACAGCCACTCTGGAGAAGTGTGCGGTGTGTCCTGAAACATCGAAAAAACACAGCTTAGGGAGCATAGGGCACGTCCACTCATGGGCGTATAAATAGGGAAAACTAAAAATCAGCAAGACACAGGCACCCCAAAGTTTAGGGCTGCTCTGTTGACAAGAACCTCCACTTCATGACACCTTAAATATCCCAGGAAAGAGAAAAATGGATAAAGAAGTTGTGGTCCTTATGTACAATGGAATATCACTCAGACATGAAATCAATGTCATAAGGCTAGTAGAAGCAAGATGAGTGGATTTAGGTACGACGATTCTAAGTGAAATAAGTCACACAGAAAAAGACACTTATCATAAGCTATCATTTATAGAGGGAATGGAAAAAACTGCTACACTTGAACTGAATTACAAAAGAGAACAGAGTCACACGTTTAGAAAACACACTATGGCTGCTTAACGGGAAAGGTGAGGTGGGGTGATGCATAAAACAAGGGTTTCAAATTCGCTCAGATACCGTTCCATACACCCAATATGTAATAGACAATACCTACTCCTTGCTCAGTGAACTGGACTCAACACCCCCTATTCAGCGCACAAGAATATATCTGAGTAGTAAGAATCTTAAAACCTATGTATTGATATCTGTCTGGAAGTGAGTCAAGTGGGTGTAAAGCCGCATAAACACAGCCGTGAAAAGCAGCTAAACCCCATTATAAAAATAAATTACTTTTAAAAACCCGTAAAACAAAGACAGTGAAAGAGAGAGAAATTCTTACAAAATTCGTTCAGGGGCTGTGTTGCAACCTGGATTGACCATGTCTAGACCCACAGCTGGATGAGACATAAGGGTGGACACTCTTGGGGCTGAGAGGTTGGGTGAGGTTGGGTGAGCAAACGCAGACCCTTTAAAGTAATACTGCGTGGTACCCATCCCATGGGTCCCAAATCGCCAGGTTCAAGGGCATCTTCCTACATCGAAAACATGCATGAGAAACCCAGAAGATGGTACACCGTGTGATTTTGAAAGGTTTCTAAATCGCACCTCATGTCTCATCTCCTTGTGCTCGGGTTCACCTTTCCAGCTACTTTACTAGCAATCTCCCTACTTGGAGAATCAGCACCTTTAAGCTCCTGTTCCCTACAGGTTGCAATTTGTCCTGAGGATGAACGGGAAGAGGGGCAACCAATGAGAGACTAGATCTAGGTGTTGGGACAGGCACAGGTCACTGTATTTTCCCATCAGGAAGAAGAATTAACCACAGGCTAATCCTGCCGCCGGGAACCAGAATAGTGCCTGAGGCAATCCAGTGCTTTTGCAGCCAGCACCCAAAAAAGACTGTTGAAAAATGGAGCTCAGGGGCACTGCAATTCACAAACCCGCTGAGTTATAAATGATAACTCTCGTCCACAAACATATTGAGGGAAGGCAACGAAGAGGATTTGAAAGCAAGGCAGAATTGCAGGAAACAGGTTTCAGGAGGTAGATTCGAATCGCCCTTAAAGCACATGAAAAGCGGCAAAACGTCGACAATGATGCCCTTGGCCAAAAAGTGCGTATGCATTTTTTCCTGATTATATTCAGGAAAAAACGCATACGCCCTTTTTGGCCAACCAAGCAACCTGGAAAGGCTAATCAGCGCTACAAAGAAGTCTCGCTTCCCATCGGTCAAAAGGGCCATGCTGCAAAAAGTGTCAAAACCAGAAATGCAGGACAGGCCATGGAGAAATGGCAGCCTTGCTACGCTGATGGGCGGGATGTAAATTGCCAACAGCCACTCTGGAGAAGTGTAGGGTGTGTCCTGAAACATCGAAAAAACACAGCTTAGGGAGCATAGGGCACGTCCACTCATGGGCGTATAAATTGGGAAAACTAAAAATCAGCAAGACACAGGCACCCCAAAGTTTAGGGCTGCTCTGTTGACAAGAACCTGCACTTCATCACACCTTAAATATCCCAGGAAAGAGAAAAATGCATAAAGAAGTTGTGGTCCTTATGTACAATGGAATATCACTCAGACATGAAATCAAAGTCATAAGGCTAGTAGAAGCAAGATGATTGGATTTAGGTACGACAATTCTAAGTGAAATAAGTCACACAGAAAAAGACACTTATCATAAGCTATCACTTATAGAGGGAATGTAAAAACCGCTACACTTGAACTGAATTACAAAACAGAACAGAGTCACACGTTTAGAAAACACACTATGTCTGCTTAACGGGAAAGGTGAGGTGGGGTGATGCATAAAACAAGGGTTTCAAATTCGCTCAGATACCGTTCCATACACCCAATATGTAATAGACAAGACCTACTCCTTGCTCAGTGAACTGGACTCAACACCCCCTATTCACCGCACAAGAATATGTCTGAGTAGTAAGAATCTTAAAACCTATGTATTGATATCTGTCTGGAAGTGAGTCAAGTGGGTGTAAAGCCGCATAAACACAGCCGTGAAAAGCAGCTAAACCCCATTATAAAAATAAATTACTTTTAAAAACCCGTAAAACAAAGACAGTGAAAGAGAGAGAAATTCTTACACAATTCCTTCAGGGGCTGTGATGCAACCTGGATTGACCATAACTAGACCCACAGCTGGATGAGACATAAGGGTGGACACTCTTGGGGCTGAGAGGTTGGGTGAGGTTGGGTGAGCAAACGCAGACCCTTTAAAGTAATACTGCGTGGTACCCATCCCATGGGTCCCAAATCTCCAGGTTCAAGGGCATCTTCCTACATTGAAAACATGCATGAGAAACCCAGAAGATGGTACACCGTGTGATTTTGAAAGGTTTCTAAAACGCACCTCATTTCTCATCTCCTTGTGCTTGGGTTCGCCATTCCAGCTACTTTACTAGCAATCTCCCTACTTGGAGAATCAGCACCTTTAAGCTCCTGTTCCCTACAGGTTGCAATTTGTCCTGAGGATGAACGGGAAGAGGGGCAACCAATAAGAGACTAGATATAGGTGTTGGGACAGGCACAGGTCACTCTATTTTCCCATCAGGAAGAAGAATTAACTACAGGCTCAGCATGCCGAGGGGAACCAAAATAGTGCCTGAGGCAATCCAGTGCTTTTGCGGCCAGCTCCCAAAAAAGACAGTTGAAAAATGGAGCTCAGGGGCACTGCAATTCACAAACCCGCTGAGTTATAAATGATAACTCTCGTCCACAAATATATTGAGGGAAGGCAACGAAGAGGATTTGAATGCAAGGCAGAATTGCAGGAAACAGGTTTCAGGAGGTAGATTCGAATCGCCCTTAAAGCACATGAAAAGCGGCAAAACGTCGACAATGATGCCCTTGGCCAAAAAGTGCGTATGCATTTTTTCCTGATTATATTCAGGAAAAAACGCATACGCCCTTTTTGGCCAACCAAGCAACCTGGAAAGGCTAATCAGCGCTACAAAGAAGTCTCGCTTCCCATCGGTCAAAAGGGCCATGCTGCAAAAAGTGTCAAAACCAGAAATGCAGGACAGGCCATGGAGAAATGGCAGCCTTGCTACGCTGATGGGCGGGATGTAAATTGCCAACAGCCACTCTGGAGAAGTGTGCGGTGTGTCGTGAAACATCGAAAAAACACAGCTTAGGGAGCTTAGGGCACGTCCACTCATGGGCGTATAAATTGGGAAAACTAAAAATCAGCAAGACACAGGCACCCCAAAGTTTAGGGCTGCTCTGTTGACAAGAACCTCCAATTCATCACACCTTAAATATCCCAGGAAAGAGAAAAATGCATAAAGAAGTTGTGGTCCTTATGTACAATGGAATATCACTCAGACATGAAATCAAAGTCATAAGGCTAGTAGAAGCAAGATGAGTGGATTTAGGTATGACGATTCTAAGTGAAATAAGTCACACAGAAAAAGACACTTATCATAAGCTATCACTTATAGAGGGAATGTAAAAACCGTTACCCTTGAACTGAATTACAAAACAGAACAGAGTCACACATTTTGAAAACACACTATGGCTGCTTAACGGGAAATGTGATTTGGGGTGATGCATAAATCAAGTGTTTCAAATTATCTCAGATACCGTTCCATACACCCAATATGTAGTAGACAAGACCTACTCCTTGCTCAGTGAACTGGATTCAACACCCCCTATTCACCGCACAAGAATATATCTGACTAGTAAGAATCTTAAAACCTATGTATTGATATTTCACTGGAAGTGTGTCAAGTGGGGGTAAAGCAGCATAAACACAGCAGTGAAAAGCAGCTAAACCCCATTTTAAAAATAAATTACTTTTATAAACCCATGAAACCAAGAGAGTGAAAGACAGAGAAATTCTTACATAATTTCGTTCAGGGGCTGTGATGCAACGTGGACTGACCATATCTAGACCCACAGCTAGATGAGACATAAGGGTGGACACTCTTGGGGCTGAGAGGTTTGGTGAGGTTGGGTGGGCAAACGCAGTCCCTTTAAAGTAATACTGCATCGTACCCATCCCATGGATCCCAAATCTCCAGGTTCAAGGGCATCTTCCTACATCGAAAACATGCGTGAGAAACCCAGAAGATGGTACACCATCTCATCGGGAAAGGTTCCTGAAACGCACCTCACTTCTCATCTCCTTGTGCTCGTGTTCGCCATTCCAGCCGCTTTATTAGCAATCTCCCTCGTTGGAGAATCAGCACCTTTAACCTCCAGTTCTGTACAGACTGCAATTTATCCTGAGGTTGAACGGGAAGAGGGGCAACCAACGAGAGACTAGCTCTAGGTGTTGGGACAGGCACAGGTCACACTTTTTTCCCATCAGGAAGAAGATTTAACCACATGCTCAGCCTGCCGCCCAGAAGCAGAATAGGGCCTCAGGCAATCCCGTGCTTTTGCGGCCAGCTCCCAAAAAAGCGAGTTGAAAAATGGAGCTCAGGGACACTGCAATTCAAAAACCCGCAGAGTTATAAATGATAACTCTCATCCACAGATATATTGAGGGAAGGCAACGAAGAGGATTTGAAAGCAAGGCAGAATTGCAGGAAACAGGTTTCAGGAGGTAGATTCGAATCGCCTTTAAAGCACTTGAAAAGCGGCAAAACGTCGACAGTGATGCCCTTGGCCAAAAAGGGCGTATGCGTTTTTTCCTGAATGTATTCAGGAAAAAACGCATACGCCCTTTTTGGCCAACCAAGCAACCTGGAAAGGCAAATCAGCGCTACAAAGAAGTCTCGCTTCCCATCGGTCAAAAGGGCCATGCTGCAAAAAGTGTCAAAACCAGAAATGCAGGACAGGCCATGGAGAAATGGCAGCCTTGCTACGCTGATGGGCGGGATGTAAATTGCCAACAGCCACTCTGGAGAAGTGTGCGGTGTGTCCTGAAACATCGAAAAAACACAGCTTAGGGAGCATAGGGCACGTCCACTCATGGGCGTATAAATAGGGAAAACTAAAAATCAGCAAGACACAGGCACCCCAAAGTTTAGGGCTGCTCTGTTGACAAGAACCTCCACTTCATGACACCTTAAATATCCCAGGAAAGAGAAAAATGGATAAAGAAGTTGTGGTCCTTATGTACAATGGAATATCACTCAGACATGAAATCAATGTCATAAGGCTAGTAGAAGCAAGATGAGTGGATTTAGGTACGACGATTCTAAGTGAAATAAGTCACACAGAAAAAGACACTTATCATAAGCTATCATTTATAGAGGGAATGGAAAAAACTGCTACACTTGAACTGAATTACAAAAGAGAACAGAGTCACACGTTTAGAAAACACACTATGGCTGCTTAACGGGAAAGGTGAGGTGGGGTGATGCATAAAACAAGGGTTTCAAATTCGCTCAGATACCGTTCCATACACCCAATATGTAATAGACAATACCTACTCCTTGCTCAGTGAACTGGACTCAACACCCCCTATTCAGCGCACAAGAATATATCTGAGTAGTAAGAATCTTAAAACCTATGTATTGATATCTGTCTGGAAGTGAGTCAAGTGGGTGTAAAGCCGCATAAACACAGCCGTGAAAAGCAGCTAAACCCCATTATAAAAATAAATTACTTTTAAAAACCCGTAAAACAAAGACAGTGAAAGAGAGAGAAATTCTTACAAAATTCGTTCAGGGGCTGTGTTGCAACCTGGATTGACCATGTCTAGACCCACAGCTGGATGAGACATAAGGGTGGACACTCTTGGGGCTGAGAGGTTGGGTGAGGTTGGGTGAGCAAACGCAGACCCTTTAAAGTAATACTGCGTGGTACCCATCCCATGGGTCCCAAATCTCCAGGTTCAAGGGCATCTTCCTACATCGAAAACATGCATGAGAAACCCAGAAGATGGTACACCGTGTGATTTTGAAAGGTTTCTAAATCGCACCTCATGTCTCATCTCCTTGTGCTCGGGTTCACCTTTCCAGCTACTTTACTAGCAATCTCCCTACTTGGAGAATCAGCACCTTTAAGCTCCTGTTCCCTACAGGTTGCAATTTGTCCTGAGGATGAACGGGAAGAGGGGCAACCAATGAGAGACTAGATCTAGGTGTTGGGACAGGCACAGGTCACTGTATTTTCCCATCAGGAAGAAGAATTAACCACAGGCTAATCCTGCCGCCGGGAACCAGAATAGTGCCTGAGGCAATCCAGTGCTTTTGCAGCCAGCACCCAAAAAAGACAGTTGAAAAATGGAGCTCAGGGGCACTGCAATTCACAAACCCGCTGAGTTATAAATGATAACTCTCGTCCACAAACATATTGAGGGAAGGCAACGAAGAGGATTTGAAAGCAAGGCAGAATTGCAGGAAACAGGTTTCAGGAGGTAGATTCGAATCGCCCTTAAAGCACATGAAAAGCGGCAAAACGTCGACAATGATGCCCTTGGCCAAAAAGTGCGTATGCATTTTTTCCTGATTATATTCAGGAAAAAACGCATACGCCCTTTTTGGCCAACCAAGCAACCTGGAAAGGCTAATCAGCGCTACAAAGAAGTCTCGCTTCCCATCGGTCAAAAGGGCCATGCTGCAAAAAGTGTCAAAACCAGAAATGCAGGACAGGCCATGGAGAAATGGCAGCCTTGCTACGCTGATGGGCGGGATGTAAATTGCCAACAGCCACTCTGGAGAAGTGTACGGTGTGTCCTGAAACATCGAAAAAACACAGCTTAGGGAGCATAGGGCACGTCCACTCATGGGCGTATAAATTGGGAAAACTAAAAATCAGCAAGACACAGGCACTCCAAAGTTTAGGGCTGCTCTGTTGACAAGAACCTCCACTTCATCACACCTTAAATATCCCAGGAAAGAGAAAAATGCATAAAGAAGTTGTGGTCCTTATGTACAATGGAATATCACTCAGACATGAAATCAAAGTCATAAGGCTAGTAGAAGCAAGATGATTGGATTTAGGTACGACAATTCTAAGTGAAATAAGTCACACAGAAAAAGACACTTATCATAAGCTATCACTTATAGAGGGAATGTAAAAACCGCTACACTTGAACTGAATTACAAAACAGAACAGAGTCACACGTTTAGAAAACACACTATGTCTGCTTAACGGGAAAGGTGAGGTGGGGTGATGCATAAAACAAGGGTTTCAAATTCGCTCAGATACCGTTCCATACACCCAATATGTAATAGACAAGACCTACTCCTTGCTCAGTGAACTGGACTCAACACCCCCTATTCACCGCACAAGAATATGTCTGAGTAGTAAGAATCTTAAAACCTATGTATTGATATCTGTCTGGAAGTGAGTCAAGTGGGTGTAAAGCCGCATAAACACAGCCGTGAAAAGCAGCTAAACCCCATTATAAAAATAAATTACTTTTAAAAACCCGTAAAACAAAGACAGTGAAAGAGAGAGAAATTCTTACACAATTCCTTCAGGGGCTGTGATGCAACCTGGATTGACCATATCTAGACCCACAGCTGGATGAGACATAAGGGTGGACACTCTTGGGGCTGAGAGGTTGGGTGAGGTTGGGTGAGCAAACGCAGACCCTTTAAAGTAATACTGCGTGGTACCCATCCCATGGGTCCCAAATCTCCAGGTTCAAGGGCATCTTCCTACATTGAAAACATGCATGAGAAACCCAGAAGATGGTACACCGTGTGATTTTGAAAGGTTTCTAAAACGCACCTCATTTCTCATCTCCTTGTGCTTGGGTTCGCCATTCCAGCTACTTTACTAGCAATCTCCCTACTTGGAGAATCAGCACCTTTAAGCTCCTGTTCCCTACAGGTTGCAATTTGTCCTGAGGATGAACGGGAAGAGGGGCAACCAATAAGAGACTAGATATAGGTGTTGGGACAGGCACAGGTCACTCTATTTTCCCATCAGGAAGAAGAATTAACTACAGGCTCAGCATGCCGAGGGGAACCAAAATAGTGCCTGAGGCAATCCAGTGCTTTTGCGGCCAGCTCCCAAAAAAGACAGTTGAAAAATGGAGCTCAGGGGCACTGCAATTCACAAACCCGCTGAGTTATAAATGATAACTCTCGTCCACAAATATATTGAGGGAAGGCAACGAAGAGGATTTGAATGCAAGGCAGAATTGCAGGAAACAGGTTTCAGGAGGTAGATTCGAATCGCCCTTAAAGCACATGAAAAGCGGCAAAACGTCGACAATGATGCCCTTGGCCAAAAAGTGCGTATGCATTTTTTCCTGATTATATTCAGGAAAAAACGCATACGCCCTTTTTGGCCAACCAAGCAACCTGGAAAGGCTAATCAGCGCTACAAAGAAGTCTCGCTTCCCATCGGTCAAAAGGGCCATGCTGCAAAAAGTGTCAAAACCAGAAATGCAGGACAGGCCATGGAGAAATGGCAGCCTTGCTACGCTGATGGGCGGGATGTAAATTGCCAACAGCCACTCTGGAGAAGTGTGCGGTGTGTCGTGAAACATCGAAAAAACACAGCTTAGGGAGCATAGGGCACGTCCACTCATGGGCGTATAAATTGGGAAAACTAAAAATCAGCAAGACACAGGAACCCCAAAGTTTAGGGCTGCTCTGTTGACAAGAACCTCCAATTCATCACACCTTAAATATCCCAGGAAAGAGAAAAATGCATAAAGAAGTTGTGGTCCTTATGTACAATGGAATATCACTCAGACATGAAATCAAAGTCATAAGGCTAGTAGAAGCAAGATGAGTGGATTTAGGTATGACGATTCTAAGTGAAATAAGTCACACAGAAAAAGACACTTATCATAAGCTATCACTTATAGAGGGAATGTAAAAACCGTTACCCTTGAACTGAATTACAAAACAGAACAGAGTCACACATTTTGAAAACACACTATGGCTGCTTAACGGGAAATGTGATTTGGGGTGATGCATAAATCAAGTGTTTCAAATTATCTCAGATACCGTTCCATACACCCAATATGTAGTAGACAAGACCTACTCCTTGCTCAGTGAACTGGATTCAACACCCCCTATTCACCGCACAAGAATATATCTGACTAGTAAGAATCTTAAAACCTATGTATTGATATTTCACTGGAAGTGTGTCAAGTGGGGGTAAAGCAGCATAAACACAGCAGTGAAAAGCAGCTAAACCCCATTTTAAAAATAAATTACTTTTATAAACCCATGAAACCAAGAGAGTGAAAGACAGAGAAATTCTTACATAATTTCGTTCAGGGGCTGTGATGCAACGTGGACTGACCATATCTAGACCCACAGCTAGATGAGACATAAGGGTGGACACTCTTGGGGCTGAGAGGTTTGGTGAGGTTGGGTGGGCAAACGCAGTCCCTTTAAAGTAATACTGCATCGTACCCATCCCATGGATCCCAAATCTCCAGGTTCAAGGGCATCTTCCTACATCGAAAACATGCGTGAGAAACCCAGAAGATGGTACACCATCTCATCGGGAAAGGTTCCTGAAACGCACCTCACTTCTCATCTCCTTGTGCTCGTGTTCGCCATTCCAGCCGCTTTATTAGCAATCTCCCTCGTTGGAGAATCAGCACCTTTAACCTCCAGTTCTGTACAGACTGCAATTTATCCTGAGGTTGAACGGGAAGAGGGGCAACCAACGAGAGACTAGCTCTAGGTGTTGGGACAGGCACAGGTCACACTTTTTTCCCATCAGGAAGAAGATTTAACCACATGCTCAGCCTGCCGCCCAGAAGCAGAATAGGGCCTCAGGCAATCCCGTGCTTTTGCGGCCAGCTCCCAAAAAAGCGAGTTGAAAAATGGAGCTCAGGGACACTGCAATTCACAAACCCGCAGAGTTATAAATGATAACTCTCATCCACAGATATATTGAGGGAAGGCAACGAAGAGGATTTGAAAGCAAGGCAGAATTGCAGGAAACAGGTTTCAGGAGGTAGATTCGAATCGCCTTTAAAGCACTTGAAAAGCGGCAAAACGTCGACAGTGATGCCCTTGGCCAAAAAGGGCGTATGCGTTTTTTCCTGAATGTATTCAGGAAAAAACGCATACGCCCTTTTTGGCCAACCAAGCAACCTGGAAAGGCAAATCAGCGCTACAAAGAAGTCTCGCTTCCCATCGGTCAAAATGGCCATGCTGCAAAAAGTGTCAAAACCAGAAATGCAGGACAGGCCATGGAGAAATGGCAGCCTTGCTACGCTGATGGGCGGGATGTAAATTGCCAACAGCCACTCTGGAGAAGTGTGCGGTGTGTCCTGAAACATCGAAAAAACACAGCTTAGGGAGCATAGGGCACGTCCACTCATGGGCGTATAAATAGGGAAAACTAAAAATCAGCAAGACACAGGCACCCCAAAGTTTAGGGCTGCTCTGTTGACAAGAACCTCCACTTCATGACACCTTAAATATCCCAGGAAAGAGAAAAATGGATAAAGAAGTTGTGGTCCTTATGTACAATGGAATATCACTCAGACATGAAATCAATGTCATAAGGCTAGTAGAAGCAAGATGAGTGGATTTAGGTACGACGATTCTAAGTGAAATAAGTCACACAGAAAAAGACACTTATCATAAGCTATCATTTATAGAGGGAATGGAAAAAACTGCTACACTTGAACTGAATTACAAAAGAGAACAGAGTCACACGTTTAGAAAACACACTATGGCTGCTTAACGGGAAAGGTGAGGTGGGGTGATGCATAAAACAAGGGTTTCAAATTCGCTCAGATACCGTTCCATACACCCAATATGTAATAGACAATACCTACTCCTTGCTCAGTGAACTGGACTCAACACCCCCTATTCAGCGCACAAGAATATATCTGAGTAGTAAGAATCTTAAAACCTATGTATTGATATCTGTCTGGAAGTGAGTCAAGTGGGTGTAAAGCCGCATAAACACAGCCGTGAAAAGCAGCTAAACCCCATTATAAAAATAAATTACTTTTAAAAACCCGTAAAACAAAGACAGTGAAAGAGAGAGAAATTCTTACAAAATTCGTTCAGGGGCTGTGTTGCAACCTGGATTGACCATGTCTAGACCCACAGCTGGATGAGACATAAGGGTGGACACTCTTGGGGCTGAGAGGTTGGGTGAGGTTGGGTGAGCAAACGCAGACCCTTTAAAGTAATACTGCGTGGTACCCATCCCATGGGTCCCAAATCGCCAGGTTCAAGGGCATCTTCCTACATCGAAAACATGCATGAGAAACCCAGAAGATGGTACACCGTGTGATTTTGAAAGGTTTCTAAATCGCACCTCATGTCTCATCTCCTTGTGCTCGGGTTCACCTTTCCAGCTACTTTACTAGCAATCTCCCTACTTGGAGAATCAGCACCTTTAAGCTCCTGTTCCCTACAGGTTGCAATTTGTCCTGAGGATGAACGGGAAGAGGGGCAACCAATGAGAGACTAGATCTAGGTGTTGGGACAGGCACAGGTCACTGTATTTTCCCATCAGGAAGAAGAATTAACCACAGGCTAATCCTGCCGCCGGGAACCAGAATAGTGCCTGAGGCAATCCAGTGCTTTTGCAGCCAGCACCCAAAAAAGACAGTTGAAAAATGGAGCTCAGGGGCACTGCAATTCACAAACCCGCTGAGTTATAAATGATAACTCTCGTCCACAAACATATTGAGGGAAGGCAACGAAGAGGATTTGAAAGCAAGGCAGAATTGCAGGAAACAGGTTTCAGGAGGTAGATTCGAATCGCCCTTAAAGCACATGAAAAGCGGCAAAACGTCGACAATGATGCCCTTGGCCAAAAAGTGCGTATGCATTTTTTCCTGATTATATTCAGGAAAAAACGCATACGCCCTTTTTGGCCAACCAAGCAACCTGGAAAGGCTAATCAGCGCTACAAAGAAGTCTCGCTTCCCATCGGTCAAAAGGGCCATGCTGCAAAAAGTGTCAAAACCAGAAATGCAGGACAGGCCATGGAGAAATGGCAGCCTTGCTACGCTGATGGGCGGGATGTAAATTGCCAACAGCCACTCTGGAGAAGTGTAGGGTGTGTCCTGAAACATCGAAAAAACACAGCTTAGGGAGCATAGGGCACGTCCACTCATGGGCGTATAAATTGGGAAAACTAAAAATCAGCAAGACACAGGCACCCCAAAGTTTAGGGCTGCTCTGTTGACAAGAACCTGCACTTCATCACACCTTAAATATCCCAGGAAAGAGAAAAATGCATAAAGAAGTTGTGGTCCTTATGTACAATGGAATATCACTCAGACATGAAATCAAAGTCATAAGGCTAGTAGAAGCAAGATGATTGGATTTAGGTACGACAATTCTAAGTGAAATAAGTCACACAGAAAAAGACACTTATCATAAGCTATCACTTATAGAGGGAATGTAAAAACCGCTACACTTGAACTGAATTACAAAACAGAACAGAGTCACACGTTTAGAAAACACACTATGTCTGCTTAACGGGAAAGGTGAGGTGGGGTGATGCATAAAACAAGGGTTTCAAATTCGCTCAGATACCGTTCCATACACCCAATATGTAATAGACAAGACCTACTCCTTGCTCAGTGAACTGGACTCAACACCCCCTATTCACCGCACAAGAATATGTCTGAGTAGTAAGAATCTTAAAACCTATGTATTGATATCTGTCTGGAAGTGAGTCAAGTGGGTGTAAAGCCGCATAAACACAGCCGTGAAAAGCAGCTAAACCCCATTATAAAAATAAATTACTTTTAAAAACCCGTAAAACAAAGACAGTGAAAGAGAGAGAAATTCTTACACAATTCCTTCAGGGGCTGTGATGCAACCTGGATTGACCATATCTAGACCCACAGCTGGATGAGACATAAGGGTGGACACTCTTGGGGCTGAGAGGTTGGGTGAGGTTGGGTGAGCAAACGCAGACCCTTTAAAGTAATACTGCGTGGTACCCATCCCATGGGTCCCAAATCTCCAGGTTCAAGGGCATCTTCCTACATTGAAAACATGCATGAGAAACCCAGAAGATGGTACACCGTGTGATTTTGAAAGGTTTCTAAAACGCACCTCATTTCTCATCTCCTTGTGCTTGGGTTCGCCATTCCAGCTACTTTACTAGCAATCTCCCTACTTGGAGAATCAGCACCTTTAAGCTCCTGTTCCCTACAGGTTGCAATTTGTCCTGAGGATGAACGGGAAGAGGGGCAACCAATAAGAGACTAGATATAGGTGTTGGGACAGGCACAGGTCACTCTATTTTCCCATCAGGAAGAAGAATTAACTACAGGCTCAGCATGCCGAGGGGAACCAAAATAGTGCCTGAGGCAATCCAGTGCTTTTGCGGCCAGCTCCCAAAAAAGACAGTTGAAAAATGGAGCTCAGGGGCACTGCAATTCACAAACCCGCTGAGTTATAAATGATAACTCTCGTCCACAAATATATTGAGGGAAGGCAACGAAGAGGATTTGAATGCAAGGCAGAATTGCAGGAAACAGGTTTCAGGAGGTAGATTCGAATCGCCCTTAAAGCACATGAAAAGCGGCAAAACGTCGACAATGATGCCCTTGGCCAAAAAGAGCGTATGCATTTTTTCCTGATTATATTCAGGAAAAAACGCATACGCCCTTTTTGGCCAACCAAGCAACCTGGAAAGGCTAATCAGCGCTACAAAGAAGTCTCGCTTCCCATCGGTCAAAAGGGCCATGCTGCAAAAAGTGTCAAAACCAGAAATGCAGGACAGGCCATGGAGAAATGGCAGCCTTGCTACGCTGATGGGCGGGATGTAAATTGCCAACAGCCACTCTGGAGAAGTGTGCGGTGTGTCGTGAAACATCGAAAAAACACAGCTTAGGGAGCATAGGGCACGTCCACTCATGGGCGTATAAATTGGGAAAACTAAAAATCAGCAAGACACAGGCACCCCAAAGTTTAGGGCTGCTCTGTTGACAAGAACCTCCAATTCATCACACCTTAAATATCCCAGGAAAGAGAAAAATGCATAAAGAAGTTGTGGTCCTTATGTACAATGGAATATCACTCAGACATGAAATCAAAGTCATAAGGCTAGTAGAAGCAAGATGAGTGGATTTAGGTATGACGATTCTAAGTGAAATAAGTCACACAGAAAAAGACACTTATCATAAGCTATCACTTATAGAGGGAATGTAAAAACCGTTACCCTTGAACTGAATTACAAAACAGAACAGAGTCACACATTTTGAAAACACACTATGGCTGCTTAACGGGAAATGTGATTTGGGGTGATGCATAAATCAAGTGTTTCAAATTATCTCAGATACCGTTCCATACACCCAATATGTAGTAGACAAGACCTACTCCTTGCTCAGTGAACTGGATTCAACACCCCCTATTCACCGCACAAGAATATATCTGACTAGTAAGAATCTTAAAACCTATGTATTGATATTTCACTGGAAGTGTGTCAAGTGGGGGTAAAGCAGCATAAACACAGCAGTGAAAAGCAGCTAAACCCCATTTTAAAAATAAATTACTTTTATAAACCCATGAAACCAAGAGAGTGAAAGACAGAGAAATTCTTACATAATTTCGTTCAGGGGCTGTGATGCAACGTGGACTGACCATATCTAGACCCACAGCTAGATGAGACATAAGGGTGGACACTCTTGGGGCTGAGAGGTTTGGTGAGGTTGGGTGGGCAAACGCAGTCCCTTTAAAGTAATACTGCATCGTACCCATCCCATGGATCCCAAATCTCCAGGTTCAAGGGCATCTTCCTACATCGAAAACATGCGTGAGAAACCCAGAAGATGGTACACCATCTCATCGGGAAAGGTTCCTGAAACGCACCTCACTTCTCATCTCCTTGTGCTCGTGTTCGCCATTCCAGCCGCTTTATTAGCAATCTCCCTCGTTGGAGAATCAGCACCTTTAACCTCCAGTTCTGTACAGACTGCAATTTATCCTGAGGTTGAACGGGAAGAGGGGCAACCAACGAGAGACTAGCTCTAGGTGTTGGGACAGGCACAGGTCACACTTTTTTCCCATCAGGAAGAAGATTTAACCACATGCTCAGCCTGCCGCCCAGAAGCAGAATAGGGCCTCAGGCAATCCCGTGCTTTTGCGGCCAGCTCCCAAAAAAGCGAGTTGAAAAATGGAGCTCAGGGACACTGCAATTCAAAAACCCGCAGAGTTATAAATGATAACTCTCATCCACAGATATATTGAGGGAAGGCAACGAAGAGGATTTGAAAGCAAGGCAGAATTGCAGGAAACAGGTTTCAGGAGGTAGATTCGAATCGCCTTTAAAGCACTTGAAAAGCGGCAAAACGTCGACAGTGATGCCCTTGGCCAAAAAGGGCGTATGCGTTTTTTCCTGAATGTATTCAGGAAAAAACGCATACGCCCTTTTTGGCCAACCAAGCAACCTGGAAAGGCAAATCAGCGCTACAAAGAAGTCTCGCTTCCCATCGGTCAAAAGGGCCATGCTGCAAAAAGTGTCAAAACCAGAAATGCAGGACAGGCCATGGAGAAATGGCAGCCTTGCTACGCTGATGGGCGGGATGTAAATTGCCAACAGCCACTCTGGAGAAGTGTGCGGTGTGTCCTGAAACATCGAAAAAACACAGCTTAGGGAGCATAGGGCACGTCCACTCATGGGCGTATAAATAGGGAAAACTAAAAATCAGCAAGACACAGGCACCCCAAAGTTTAGGGCTGCTCTGTTGACAAGAACCTCCACTTCATGACACCTTAAATATCCCAGGAAAGAGAAAAATGGATAAAGAAGTTGTGGTCCTTATGTACAATGGAATATCACTCAGACATGAAATCAATGTCATAAGGCTAGTAGAAGCAAGATGAGTGGATTTAGGTACGACGATTCTAAGTGAAATAAGTCACACAGAAAAAGACACTTATCATAAGCTATCATTTATAGAGGGAATGGAAAAAACTGCTACACTTGAACTGAATTACAAAAGAGAACAGAGTCACACGTTTAGAAAACACACTATGGCTGCTTAACGGGAAAGGTGAGGTGGGGTGATGCATAAAACAAGGGTTTCAAATTCGCTCAGATACCGTTCCATACACCCAATATGTAATAGACAAGACCTACTCCTTGCTCAGTGAACTGGACTCAACACCCCCTATTCAGCGCACAAGAATATATCTGAGTAGTAAGAATCTTAAAACCTATGTATTGATATCTGTCTGGAAGTGAGTCAAGTGGGTGTAAAGCCGCATAAACACAGCCGTGAAAAGCAGCTAAACCCCATTATAAAAATAAATTACTTTTAAAAACCCGTAAAACAAAGACAGTGAAAGAGAGAGAAATTCTTACAAAATTCGTTCAGGGGCTGTGTTGCAACCTGGATTGACCATGTCTAGACCCACAGCTGGATGAGACATAAGGGTGGACACTCTTGGGGCTGAGAGGTTGGGTGAGGTTGGGTGAGCAAACGCAGACCCTTTAAAGTAATACTGCGTGGTACCCATCCCATGGGTCCCAAATCGCCAGGTTCAAGGGCATCTTCCTACATCGAAAACATGCATGAGAAACCCAGAAGATGGTACACCGTGTGATTTTGAAAGGTTTCTAAATCGCACCTCATGTCTCATCTCCTTGTGCTCGGGTTCACCTTTCCAGCTACTTTACTAGCAATCTCCCTACTTGGAGAATCAGCACCTTTAAGCTCCTGTTCCCTACAGGTTGCAATTTGTCCTGAGGATGAACGGGAAGAGGGGCAACCAATGAGAGACTAGATCTAGGTGTTGGGACAGGCACAGGTCACTGTATTTTCCCATCAGGAAGAAGAATTAACCACAGGCTAATCCTGCCGCCGGGAACCAGAATAGTGCCTGAGGCAATCCAGTGCTTTTGCAGCCAGCACCCAAAAAAGACAGTTGAAAAATGGAGCTCAGGGGCACTGCAATTCACAAACCCGCTGAGTTATAAATGATAACTCTCGTCCACAAACATATTGAGGGAAGGCAACGAAGAGGATTTGAAAGCAAGGCAGAATTGCAGGAAACAGGTTTCAGGAGGTAGATTCGAATCGCCCTTAAAGCACATGAAAAGCGGCAAAACGTCGACAATGATGCCCTTGGCCAAAAAGTGCGTATGCATTTTTTCCTGATTATATTCAGGAAAAAACGCATACGCCCTTTTTGGCCAACCAAGCAACCTGGAAAGGCTAATCAGCGCTACAAAGAAGTCTCGCTTCCCATCGGTCAAAAGGGCCATGCTGCAAAAAGTGTCAAAACCAGAAATGCAGGACAGGCCATGGAGAAATGGCAGCCTTGCTACGCTGATGGGCGGGATGTAAATTGCCAACAGCCACTCTGGAGAAGTGTACGGTGTGTCCTGAAACATCGAAAAAACACAGCTTAGGGAGCATAGGGCACGTCCACTCATGGGCGTATAAATTGGGAAAACTAAAAATCAGCAAGACACAGGCACCCCAAAGTTTAGGGCTGCTCTGTTGACAAGAACCTCCACTTCATCACACCTTAAATATCCCAGGAAAGAGAAAAATGCATAAAGAAGTTGTGGTCCTTATGTACAATGGAATATCACTCAGACATGAAATCAAAGTCATAAGGCTAGTAGAAGCAAGATGATTGGATTTAGGTACGACAATTCTAAGTGAAATAAGTCACACAGAAAAAGACACTTATCATAAGCTATCACTTATAGAGGGAATGTAAAAACCGCTACACTTGAACTGAATTACAAAACAGAACAGAGTCACACGTTTAGAAAACACACTATGTCTGCTTAACGGGAAAGGTGAGGTGGGGTGATGCATAAAACAAGGGTTTCAAATTCGCTCAGATACCGTTCCATACACCCAATATGTAATAGACAAGACCTACTCCTTGCTCAGTGAACTGGACTCAACACCCCCTATTCACCGCACAAGAATATGTCTGAGTAGTAAGAATCTTAAAACCTATGTATTGATATCTGTCTGGAAGTGAGTCAAGTGGGTGTAAAGCCGCATAAACACAGCCGTGAAAAGCAGCTAAACCCCATTATAAAAATAAATTACTTTTAAAAACCCGTAAAACAAAGACAGTGAAAGAGAGAGAAATTCTTACACAATTCCTTCAGGGGCTGTGATGCAACCTGGATTGACCATATCTAGACCCACAGCTGGATGAGACATAAGTGTGGACACTCTTGGGGCTGAGAGGTTTGGTGAGGTTGGGTGAGCAAACGCAGACCCTTTAAAGTAATACTGCGTGGTACCCATCCCATGGGTCCCAAATCTCCAGGTTCAAGGGCATCTTCCTACATCGAAAACATGCATGAGAAACCCAGAAGATGGTACACCGTGTGATTTTGAAAGGTTTCTAAAACGCACCTCATTTCTCATCTCCTTGTGCTTGGGTTCGCCATTCCAGCTACTTTACTAGCAATCTCCCTACTTGGAGAATCAGCACCTTTAAGCTCCTGTTCCCTACAGGTTGCAATTTGTCCTGAGGATGAACGGGAAGAGGGGCAACCAATGAGAGACTAGATCTAGGTGTTGGGACAGGCACAGGTCACTGTATTTTCCCATCAGGAAGAAGAATTAACTACAGGCTCAGCATGCCGAGGGGAACCAAAATAGTGCCTGAGGCAATCCAGTGCTTTTGCGGCCAGCTCCCAAAAAAGACAGTTGAAAAATGGAGCTCAGAGGCACTGCAATTCACAAACCCGCTGAGTTATAAATGATAACTCTCGTCCACAAATATATTGAGGGAAGGCAACGAAGAGGATTTGAAAGCAAGGCAGAATTGCAGGAAACAGGTTTCAGGAGGTACATTCGAATCGCCCTTAAAGCACATGAAAAGCGGCAAAACTTCGACAATGATGCCCTTGGCCAAAAAGTGCGTATGCATTTTTTCCTGATTATATTCAGGAAAAAACGCGTACGCCCTTTTTGGCCAACCAAGCAACCTGGAAAGGCTAATCAGCGCTACAAAGAAGTCTCGCTTCCCATCGGTCAAAAGGGCCATGCTGCAAAAAGTTTCAACACCAGAAATTCAGGACAGGCCATGCAGAAATTGCAGCCTTGCTACGCTGATGGGCGGGATGTAAATTGCCAACAGCCACTCTGGAGAAGTGTGCGGTGTGTCGTGAAACATCGAAAAAACACAGCTTAGGGAGCATAGGGCACGTCCACTCATGGGCGTATAAATTGGGAAAACTAAAAATCAGCAAGACACAGGCACCCCAAAGTTTAGGGCTGCTCTGTTGACAAGAACCTCCAATTCATCACACCTTAAATATCCCAGGAAAGAGAAAAATGCATAAAGAAGTTGTGGTCCTTATGTACAATGGAATATCACTCAGACATGAAATCAAAGTCATAAGGCTAGTAGAAGCAAGATGAGTGGATTTAGGTATGACGATTCTAAGTGAAATAAGTCACACAGAAAAAGACACTTATCATAAGCTATCACTTATAGAGGGAATGTAAAAACCGTTACCCTTGAACTGAATTACAAAACAGAACAGAGTCACACATTTTGAAAACACACTATGGCTGCTTAACGGGAAATGTGATTTGGGGTGATGCATAAATCAAGTGTTTCAAATTATCTCAGATACCGTTCCATACACCCAATATGTAGTAGACAAGACCTACTCCTTGCTCAGTGAACTGGATTCAACACCCCCTATTCACCGCACAAGAATATATCTGACTAGTAAGAATCTTAAAACCTATGTATTGATATTTCACTGGAAGTGTGTCAAGTGGGGGTAAAGCAGCATAAACACAGCAGTGAAAAGCAGCTAAACCCCATTTTAAAAATAAATTACTTTTATAAACCCATGAAACCAAGAGAGTGAAAGACAGAGAAATTCTTACATAATTTCGTTCAGGGGCTGTGATGCAACGTGGACTGACCATATCTAGACCCACAGCTAGATGAGACATAAGGGTGGACACTCTTGGGGCTGAGAGGTTTGGTGAGGTTGGGTGGGCAAACGCAGTCCCTTTAAAGTAATACTGCATCGTACCCATCCCATGGATCCCAAATCTCCAGGTTCAAGGGCATCTTCCTACATCGAAAACATGCGTGAGAAACCCAGAAGATGGTACACCATCTCATCGGGAAAGGTTCCTGAAACGCACCTCACTTCTCATCTCCTTGTGCTCGTGTTCGCCATTCCAGCCGCTTTATTAGCAATCTCCCTCGTTGGAGAATCAGCACCTTTAACCTCCAGTTCTGTACAGACTGCAATTTATCCTGAGGTTGAACGGGAAGAGGGGCAACCAACGAGAGACTAGCTCTAGGTGTTGGGACAGGCACAGGTCACACTTTTTTCCCATCAGGAAGAAGATTTAACCACATGCTCAGCCTGCCGCCCAGAAGCAGAATAGGGCCTCAGGCAATCCCGTGCTTTTGCGGCCAGCTCCCAAAAAAGCGAGTTGAAAAATGGAGCTCAGGGACACTGCAATTCACAAACCCGCAGAGTTATAAATGATAACTCTCATCCACAGATATATTGAGGGAAGGCAACGAAGAGGATTTGAAAGCAAGGCAGAATTGCAGGAAACAGGTTTCAGGAGGTAGATTCGAATCGCCTTTAAAGCACTTGAAAAGCGGCAAAACGTCGACAGTGATGCCCTTGGCCAAAAAGGGCGTATGCGTTTTTTCCTGAATGTATTCAGGAAAAAACGCATACGCCCTTTTTGGCCAACCAAGCAACCTGGAAAGGCAAATCAGCGCTACAAAGAAGTCTCGCTTCCCATCGGTCAAAAGGGCCATGCTGCAAAAAGTGTCAAAACCAGAAATGCAGGACAGGCCATGGAGAAATGGCAGCCTTGCTACGCTGATGGGCGGGATGTAAATTGCCAACAGCCACTCTGGAGAAGTGTGCGGTGTGTCCTGAAACATCGAAAAAACACAGCTTAGGGAGCATAGGGCACGTCCACTCATGGGCGTATAAATAGGGAAAACTAAAAATCAGCAAGACACAGGCACCCCAAAGTTTAGGGCTGCTCTGTTGACAAGAACCTCCACTTCATGACACCTTAAATATCCCAGGAAAGAGAAAAATGGATAAAGAAGTTGTGGTCCTTATGTACAATGGAATATCACTCAGACATGAAATCAATGTCATAAGGCTAGTAGAAGCAAGATGAGTGGATTTAGGTACGACGATTCTAAGTGAAATAAGTCACACAGAAAAAGACACTTATCATAAGCTATCATTTATAGAGGGAATGGAAAAAACTGCTACACTTGAACTGAATTACAAAAGAGAACAGAGTCACACGTTTAGAAAACACACTATGGCTGCTTAACGGGAAATGTGAGGTGGGGTGATGCATAAAACAAGGGTTTCAAATTCGCTCAGATACCGTTCCATACACCCAATATGTAATAGACAAGACCTACTCCTTGCTCAGTGAACTGGACTCAACACCCCCTATTCAGCGCACAAGAATATATCTGACTAGTAAGAATCTTAAAACCTATGTATTGATATCTGTCTGGAAGTGAGTCAAGTGGGTGTAAAGCCGCATAAACACAGCCGTGAAAAGCAGCTAAACCCCATTATAAAAATAAATTACTTTTAAAAACCCGTAAAACAAAGACAGTGAAAGAGAGAGAAATTCTTACAAAATTCGTTCAGGGGCTGTGTTGCAACCTGGATTGACCATGTCTAGACCCACAGCTGGATGAGACATAAGGGTGGACACTCTTGGGGCTGAGAGGTTGGGTGAGGTTGGGTGAGCAAACGCAGACCCTTTAAAGTAATACTGCGTGGTACCCATCCCATGGGTCCCAAATCTCCAGGTTCAAGGGCATCTTCCTACATCGAAAACATGCATGAGAAACCCAGAAGATGGTACACCGTGTGATTTTGAAAGGTTTCTAAATCGCACCTCATGTCTCATCTCCTTGTGCTCGGGTTCACCTTTCCAGCTACTTTACTAGCAATCTCCCTACTTGGAGAATCAGCACCTTTAAGCTCCTGTTCCCCACAGGTTGCAATTTGTCCTGAGGATGAACGGGAAGAGGGGCAACCAATGAGAGACTAGATCTAGGTGTAGGGACAGGCACAGGTCACTGTATTTTCCCATCAGGAAGAAGAATTAACCACAGGCTAATCCTGCCGCCGGGAACCAGAATAGTGCCTGAGGCAATCCAGTGCTTTTGCGGCCAGCTCCCAAAAAAGACAGTTGAAAAATGGAGCTCAGGGGCACTGCAATTCACAAACCCGCTGAGTTATAAATGATAACTCTCGTCCACAAACATATTGAGGGAAGGCAACGAAGAGGATTTGAAAGCAAGGCAGAATTGCAGGAAACAGGTTTCAGGAGGTAGATTCGAATCGCCCTTAAAGCACATGAAAAGCGGCAAAACGTCGACAATGATGCCCTTGGCCAAAAAGTGCGTATGCATTTTTTCCTGATTATATTCAGGAAAAAACGCATACGCCCTTTTTGGCCAACCAAGCAACCTGGAAAGGCTAATCAGCGCTACAAAGAAGTCTCGCTTCCCATCGGTCAAAAGGGCCATGCTACAAAAAGTGTCAAAACCAGAAATGCAGGACAGGCCATGGAGAAATGGCAGCCTTGCTACGCTGATGGGCGGGATGTAAATTGCCAACAGCCACTCTGGAGAAGTGTACGGTGTGTCCTGAAACATCGAAAAAACACAGCTTAGGGAGCATAGGGCACGTCCACTCATGGGCGTATAAATTGGGAAAACTAAAAATCAGCAAGACACAGGCACCCCAAAGTTTAGGGCTGCTCTGTTGACAAGAACCTCCACTTCATCACACCTTAAATATCCCAGGAAAGAGAAAAATGCATAAAGAAGTTGTGGTCCTTATGTACAATGGAATATCACTCAGACATGAAATCAAAGTCATAAGGCTAGTAGAAGCAAGATGATTGGATTTAGGTACGACAATTCTAAGTGAAATAAGTCACACAGAAAAAGACACTTATCATAAGCTATCACTTATAGAGGGAATGTAAAAACCGCTACACTTGAACTGAATTACAAAACAGAACAGAGTCACACGTTTAGAAAACACACTATGTCTGCTTAACGGGAAAGGTGAGGTGGGGTGATGCATAAAACAAGGGTTTCAAATTCGCTCAGATACCGTTCCATACACCCAATATGTAATAGACAAGACCTACTCCTTGCTCAGTGAACTGGACTCAACACCCCCTATTCACCGCACAAGAATATGTCTGAGTAGTAAGAATCTTAAAACCTATGTATTGATATCTGTCTGGAAGTGAGTCAAGTGGGTGTAAAGCCGCATAAACACAGCCGTGAAAAGCAGCTAAACCCCATTATAAAAATAAATTACTTTTAAAAACCCGTAAAACAAAGACAGTGAAAGAGAGAGAAATTCTTACACAATTCCTTCAGGGGCTGTGATGCAACCTGGATTGACCATATCTAGACCCACAGCTGGATGAGACATAAGGGTGGACACTCTTGGGGCTGAGAGGTTGGGTGAGGTTGGGTGAGCAAACGCAGACCCTTTAAAGTAATACTGCGTGGTACCCATCCCATGGGTCCCACATCTCCAGGTTCAAGGGCATCTTCCTACATCGAAAACATGCATGAGAAACCCAGAAGATGGTACACCGTGTGATTTTGAAAGGTTTCTAAAACGCACCTCATTTCTCATCTCCTTGTGCTTGGGTTCGCCATTCCAGCTACTTTACTAGCAATCTCCCTACTTGGAGAATCAGCACCTTTAAGCTCCTGTTCCCTACAGGTTGCAATTTGTCCTGAGGATGAACGGGAAGAGGGGCAACCAATAAGAGACTAGATATAGGTGTTGGGACAGGCACAGGTCACTCTATTTTCCCATCAGGAAGAAGAATTAACTACAGGCTCAGCATGCCGAGGGGAACCAAAATAGTGCCTGAGGCAATCCAGTGCTTTTGCGGCCAGCTCCCAAAAAAGACAGTTGAAAAATGGAGCTCAGGGGCACTGCAATTCACAAACCCGCTGAGTTATAAATGATAACTCTCGTCCACAAATATATTGAGGGAAGGCAACGAAGAGGATTTGAATGCAAGGCAGAATTGCAGGAAACAGGTTTCAGGAGGTAGATTCGAATCGCCCTTAAAGCACATGAAAAGCGGCAAAACGTCGACAATGATGCCCTTGGCCAAAAAGTGCGTATGCATTTTTTCCTGATTATATTCAGGAAAAAACGCATACGCCCTTTTTGGCCAACCAAGCAACCTGGAAAGGCTAATCAGCGCTACAAAGAAGTCTCGCTTCCCATCGGTCAAAAGGGCCATGCTGCAAAAAGTGTCAAAACCAGAAATGCAGGACAGGCCATGGAGAAATGGCAGCCTTGCTACGCTGATGGGCGGGATGTAAATTGCCAACAGCCACTCTGGAGAAGTGTGCGGTGTGTCGTGAAACATCGAAAAAACACAGCTTAGGGAGCATAGGGCACGTCCACTCATGGGCGTATAAATTGGGAAAACTAAAAATCAGCAAGACACAGGAACCCCAAAGTTTAGGGCTGCTCTGTTGACAAGAACCTCCAATTCATCACACCTTAAATATCCCAGGAAAGAGAAAAATGCATAAAGAAGTTGTGGTCCTTATGTACAATGGAATATCACTCAGACATGAAATCAAAGTCATAAGGCTAGTAGAAGCAAGATGAGTGGATTTAGGTATGACGATTCTAAGTGAAATAAGTCACACAGAAAAAGACACTTATCATAAGCTATCACTTATAGAGGGAATGTAAAAACCGTTACCCTTGAACTGAATTACAAAACAGAACAGAGTCACACATTTTGAAAACACACTATGGCTGCTTAACGGGAAATGTGATTTGGGGTGATGCATAAATCAAGTGTTTCAAATTATCTCAGATACCGTTCCATACACCCAATATGTAGTAGACAAGACCTACTCCTTGCTCAGTGAACTGGATTCAACACCCCCTATTCACCGCACAAGAATATATCTGACTAGTAAGAATCTTAAAACCTATGTATTGATATTTCACTGGAAGTGTGTCAAGTGGGGGTAAAGCAGCATAAACACAGCAGTGAAAAGCAGCTAAACCCCATTTTAAAAATAAATTACTTTTATAAACCCATGAAACCAAGAGAGTGAAAGACAGAGAAATTCTTACATAATTTCGTTCAGGGGCTGTGATGCAACGTGGACTGACCATATCTAGACCCACAGCTAGATGAGACATAAGGGTGGACACTCTTGGGGCTGAGAGGTTTGGTGAGGTTGGGTGGGCAAACGCAGTCCCTTTAAAGTAATACTGCATCGTACCCATCCCATGGATCCCAAATCTCCAGGTTCAAGGGCATCTTCCTACATCGAAAACATGCGTGAGAAACCCAGAAGATGGTACACCATCTCATCGGGAAAGGTTCCTGAAACGCACCTCACTTCTCATCTCCTTGTGCTCGTGTTCGCCATTCCAGCCGCTTTATTAGCAATCTCCCTCGTTGGAGAATCAGCACCTTTAACCTCCAGTTCTGTACAGACTGCAATTTATCCTGAGGTTGAACGGGAAGAGGGGCAACCAACGAGAGACTAGCTCTAGGTGTTGGGACAGGCACAGGTCACACTTTTTTCCCATCAGGAAGAAGATTTAACCACATGCTCAGCCTGCCGCCCAGAAGCAGAATAGGGCCTCAGGCAATCCCGTGCTTTTGCGGCCAGCTCCCAAAAAAGCGAGTTGAAAAATGGAGCTCAGGGACACTGCAATTCACAAACCCGCAGAGTTATAAATGATAACTCTCATCCACAGATATATTGAGGGAAGGCAACGAAGAGGATTTGAAAGCAAGGCAGAATTGCAGGAAACAGGTTTCAGGAGGTAGATTCGAATCGCCTTTAAAGCACTTGAAAAGCGGCAAAACGTCGACAGTGATGCCCTTGGCCAAAAAGGGCGTATGCGTTTTTTCCTGAATGTATTCAGGAAAAAACGCATACGCCCTTTTTGGCCAACCAAGCAACCTGGAAAGGCAAATCAGCGCTACAAAGAAGTCTCGCTTCCCATCGGTCAAAAGGGCCATGCTGCAAAAAGTGTCAAAACCAGAAATGCAGGACAGGCCATGGAGAAATGGCAGCCTTGCTACGCTGATGGGCGGGATGTAAATTGCCAACAGCCACTCTGGAGAAGTGTGCGGTGTGTCCTGAAACATCGAAAAAACACAGCTTAGGGAGCATAGGGCACGTCCACTCATGGGCGTATAAATAGGGAAAACTAAAAATCAGCAAGACACAGGCACCCCAAAGTTTAGGGCTGCTCTGTTGACAAGAACCTCCACTTCATGACACCTTAAATATCCCAGGAAAGAGAAAAATGGATAAAGAAGTTGTGGTCCTTATGTACAATGGAATATCACTCAGACATGAAATCAATGTCATAAGGCTAGTAGAAGCAAGATGAGTGGATTTAGGTACGACGATTCTAAGTGAAATAAGTCACACAGAAAAAGACACTTATCATAAGCTATCATTTATAGAGGGAATGGAAAAAACTGCTACACTTGAACTGAATTACAAAAGAGAACAGAGTCACACGTTTAGAAAACACACTATGGCTGCTTAACGGGAAAGGTGAGGTGGGGTGATGCATAAAACAAGGGTTTCAAATTCGCTCAGATACCGTTCCATACACCCAATATGTAATAGACAATACCTACTCCTTGCTCAGTGAACTGGACTCAACACCCCCTATTCAGCGCACAAGAATATATCTGAGTAGTAAGAATCTTAAAACCTATGTATTGATATCTGTCTGGAAGTGAGTCAAGTGGGTGTAAAGCCGCATAAACACAGCCGTGAAAAGCAGCTAAACCCCATTATAAAAATAAATTACTTTTAAAAACCCGTAAAACAAAGACAGTGAAAGAGAGAGAAATTCTTACAAAATTCGTTCAGGGGCTGTGTTGCAACCTGGATTGACCATGTCTAGACCCACAGCTGGATGAGACATAAGGGTGGACACTCTTGGGGCTGAGAGGTTGGGTGAGGTTGGGTGAGCAAACGCAGACCCTTTAAAGTAATACTGCGTGGTACCCATCCCATGGGTCCCAAATCGCCAGGTTCAAGGGCATCTTCCTACATCGAAAACATGCATGAGAAACCCAGAAGATGGTACACCGTGTGATTTTGAAAGGTTTCTAAATCGCACCTCATGTCTCATCTCCTTGTGCTCGGGTTCACCTTTCCAGCTACTTTACTAGCAATCTCCCTACTTGGAGAATCAGCACCTTTAAGCTCCTGTTCCCTACAGGTTGCAATTTGTCCTGAGGATGAACGGGAAGAGGGGCAACCAATGAGAGACTAGATCTAGGTGTTGGGACAGGCACAGGTCACTGTATTTTCCCATCAGGAAGAAGAATTAACCACAGGCTAATCCTGCCGCCGGGAACCAGAATAGTGCCTGAGGCAATCCAGTGCTTTTGCAGCCAGCACCCAAAAAAGACAGTTGAAAAATGGAGCTCAGGGGCACTGCAATTCACAAACCCGCTGAGTTATAAATGATAACTCTCGTCCACAAACATATTGAGGGAAGGCAACGAAGAGGATTTGAAAGCAAGGCAGAATTGCAGGAAACAGGTTTCAGGAGGTAGATTCGAATCGCCCTTAAAGCACATGAAAAGCGGCAAAACGTCGACAATGATGCCCTTGGCCAAAAAGTGCGTATGCATTTTTTCCTGATTATATTCAGGAAAAAACGCATACGCCCTTTTTGGCCAACCAAGCAACCTGGAAAGGCTAATCAGCGCTACAAAGAAGTCTCGCTTCCCATCGGTCAAAAGGGCCATGCTGCAAAAAGTGTCAAAACCAGAAATGCAGGACAGGCCATGGAGAAATGGCAGCCTTGCTACGCTGATGGGCGGGATGTAAATTGCCAACAGCCACTCTGGAGAAGTGTAGGGTGTGTCCTGAAACATCGAAAAAACACAGCTTAGGGAGCATAGGGCACGTCCACTCATGGGCGTATAAATTGGGAAAACTAAAAATCAGCAAGACACAGGCACCCCAAAGTTTAGGGCTGCTCTGTTGACAAGAACCTGCACTTCATCACACCTTAAATATCCCAGGAAAGAGAAAAATGCATAAAGAAGTTGTGGTCCTTATGTACAATGGAATATCACTCAGACATGAAATCAAAGTCATAAGGCTAGTAGAAGCAAGATGATTGGATTTAGGTACGACAATTCTAAGTGAAATAAGTCACACAGAAAAAGACACTTATCATAAGCTATCACTTATAGAGGGAATGTAAAAACCGCTACACTTGAACTGAATTACAAAACAGAACAGAGTCACACGTTTAGAAAACACACTATGTCTGCTTAACGGGAAAGGTGAGGTGGGGTGATGCATAAAACAAGGGTTTCAAATTCGCTCAGATACCGTTCCATACACCCAATATGTAATAGACAAGACCTACTCCTTGCTCAGTGAACTGGACTCAACACCCCCTATTCACCGCACAAGAATATGTCTGAGTAGTAAGAATCTTAAAACCTATGTATTGATATCTGTCTGGAAGTGAGTCAAGTGGGTGTAAAGCCGCATAAACACAGCCGTGAAAAGCAGCTAAACCCCATTATAAAAATAAATTACTTTTAAAAACCCGTAAAACAAAGACAGTGAAAGAGAGAGAAATTCTTACACAATTCCTTCAGGGGCTGTGATGCAACCTGGATTGACCATATCTAGACCCACAGCTGGATGAGACATAAGGGTGGACACTCTTGGGGCTGAGAGGTTGGGTGAGGTTGGGTGAGCAAACGCAGACCCTTTAAAGTAATACTGCGTGGTACCCATCCCATGGGTCCCAAATCTCCAGGTTCAAGGGCATCTTCCTACATTGAAAACATGCATGAGAAACCCAGAAGATGGTACACCGTGTGATTTTGAAAGGTTTCTAAAACGCACCTCATTTCTCATCTCCTTGTGCTTGGGTTCGCCATTCCAGCTACTTTACTAGCAATCTCCCTACTTGGAGAATCAGCACCTTTAAGCTCCTGTTCCCTACAGGTTGCAATTTGTCCTGAGGATGAACGGGAAGAGGGGCAACCAATAAGAGACTAGATATAGGTGTTGGGACAGGCACAGGTCACTCTATTTTCCCATCAGGAAGAAGAATTAACTACAGGCTCAGCATGCCGAGGGGAACCAAAATAGTGCCTGAGGCAATCCAGTGCTTTTGCGGCCAGCTCCCAAAAAAGACAGTTGAAAAATGGAGCTCAGGGGCACTGCAATTCACAAACCCGCTGAGTTATAAATGATAACTCTCGTCCACAAATATATTGAGGGAAGGCAACGAAGAGGATTTGAATGCAAGGCAGAATTGCAGGAAACAGGTTTCAGGAGGTAGATTCGAATCGCCCTTAAAGCACATGAAAAGCGGCAAAACGTCGACAATGATGCCCTTGGCCAAAAAGAGCGTATGCATTTTTTCCTGATTATATTCAGGAAAAAACGCATACGCCCTTTTTGGCCAACCAAGCAACCTGGAAAGGCAAATCAGCGCTACAAAGAAGTCTCGCTTCCCATGTGTCAAAAGGGCCATGCTGCAAAAAGTGTCAAAACCAGAAATGCAGGACAGGCCATGGAGAAATGGCAGCCTTGCTACGCTGATGGGCGGGATGTAAATTGCCAACAGCCACTCTGGAGTAGTGTACGGTGTGTCCTGAAACATCTAAAACACACAGCTTAGAGAGCATAGGGCACTTCCACTCATGGGTGTACAAATTGGGAAAACTAAAAATCAGCAAGACACAGGCACCCAAAAGTTTAGGGCTGCTCTGTTGACAAGGACCTCCACTTCATTCCACCTTAAATATCCCAGGAAAGAGAAAAATGGATAAAGAAGTTGAGGTCCTTATGTACAATGGAATATCACTCAGACATGAAATCAAAGTCATAAGGCTAGTAGCAGCATGATGATTGGATTTAGGTACGACGATTCTAACAGAAATAAGTCACACAGAAAAAGACACTTATCATAAGATATCACTTATAGAGGGAATGTAAAAACCGCTACCCTTGAACTGAATTACAAAACAGAACAGAGTCACACATTTTGAAAACACACTATGGCTGCTTAACGGGAAATGTGATTTGGGGTGATGCATAAATCAAGTGTTTCAAATTATCTCAGATACCGTTCCATACACCCAATATGTAGTAGACAAGACCTACTCCTTGCTCAGTGAACTGGATTCAACACCCCCTATTCACCGCACAAGAATATATCTGACTAGTAAGAATCTTGAAACCTATGTATTGATATTTCACTGGAAGTGTGTCAAGTGGGGGTAAAGCAGCATAAACACAGCAGTGAAAAGCAGCTAAACCCCATTTTAAAAATAAATTACTTTTATAAACCCATGAAACAAAGAGAGTGAAAGACAGAGAAATTCTTACATAATTCGTTCAGGGGCTGTGATGCAACGTGGACTGACCATATCTAGACCCACAGCTAGATGAGACATAAGGGTGGACAATCTTGGGGCTGAGAGGTTTGGTGAGGTTGGGTGGGCAAACGCAGTCCCTTTAAAGTAATACTGCATCGTACCCATCCCATGGATCCCAAA
This sequence comes from Eschrichtius robustus, assembly GCF_028021215.1. Classification (NCBI taxonomy): domain Eukaryota; kingdom Metazoa; phylum Chordata; class Mammalia; order Artiodactyla; family Eschrichtiidae; genus Eschrichtius; species Eschrichtius robustus. The sequence continues at coordinate 2,521,454 of NW_027175351.1, forward strand.
TCTCCAGGTTCAAGGGCATCTTCCTACATCGAAAACATGCGTGAGAAACCCAGAAGATGGTACACCGTCTCATCGGGAAAGGTTCCTGAAACGCACCTCACTTCTCATCTCCTTGTGCTCGTGTTCGCCATTCCGGCCGCTTTATTAGCAATCTCCCTCGTTGGAGAATCAGCACCTTTAACCTCCAGTTCTGTACAGACTGCAATTTATCCTGAGGTTGAACGGGAAGAGCGGCAACCAACGAGAGACTAGCTCTAGGTGTTGGTACAGGCACAGGTCACACTTTTTTCCCATCAGGAAGAAGATTTAACCACAGGCTCAGCCTGCCGCCCAGAAGCAGAATAGGGCCTCAGGCAATCCCGTGCTTTTGCGGCCAGCTCCCAAAAAAGCGAGTTGAAAAATGGAGCTCAGGGACACTGCAATTCACAAACCCGCAGAGTTATAAATGATAACTCTCATCCACAGATATATTGAGGGAAGGCAACGAAGAGGATTTGAAAGCAAGGCAGAATTGCAGGAAACAGGTTTCAGGAGGTAGATTCGAATCGCCCTTAAAGCACATGAAAAGCGGCAAAACGTCGACAATGATGCCCTTGGCCAAAAAGTGCGTATGCATTTTTTCCTGATTATATTCAGGAAAAAACGCATACGCCCTTTTTGGACAACCAAGCAACCTGGAAAGGCTAATCAGCGCTACAAAGAAGTCTCGCTTCCCATCGGTCAAAAGGGCCATGCTGCAAAAAGTGTCAAAACCAGAAATGCAGGACAGGCCATGGAGAAATGGCAGCCTTGCTACGCTGATGGGCGGGATGTAAATTGCCAACAGCCACTCTGGAGAAGTGTACGGTGTGTCCTGAAACATCGAAAAAACACAGCTTAGGGAGCATAGGGCACTTCCACTCATGGGCGTATAAATTGGGAAAACTAAAAATCAGCAAGACACAGGCACCCCAAAGTTTAGGGCTGCTCTGTTGACAAGAACCTCCACTTCATGACACCTTAAATATCCCAGGAAAGAGAAAAATGGATAGAGAAGTTGTGGTCCTTATGTAAAATGGAATATCACTCAGACATGAAATCAAAGTCATAAGGCTAGTAGAAGCAAGATGAGTGGATTTAGGTACGACGATTCTAAGTGAAATAAGTCACACAGAAAAAGACACTTATCATAAGCTATCACTTATAGAGGGAATGTAAAAACCGCTACACTTGAACTGAATCACAAAAGAGAACAGAGTCACACGTTTAGAAAACACACTATGGCTGCTTAACGGGAAAGGTGAGGTGGGGTGATGCATAAAACAAGGGTTTCAAATTCGCTCAGATACCGTTCCATACACCCAATATGTAATAGACAAGACCTACTCCTTGCTCAGTGAACTGGACTCAACACCCCCTATTCACCGCACAAGAATATATGTGACTAGTAAGAATCATAAAACCTATGTATTGATATCTGTCTGGAAGTGAGTCAAGTGGGTGTAAAGCCGCATAAACACAGCCGTGAAAAGCAGCTAAACCCCATTATAAAAATAAATTACTTTTAAAAACCAGTAAAACAAAGACAGTGAAAGAGAGAGAAATTCTTACACAATTCGTTCAGGGGCTGTGATGCAACCTGGATTGACCATATCTAGACCCACAGATGGATCAGACATAAGGGTGGACACTCTTGGGGCTGAGAGTTTTGGTGAGGTTGGGTGAGCAAACGCAGACCCTTTAAAGTAATACTGCGTGGTACCCATCCCATGGGTCCCAAATCTCCAGGTTCAAGGGCATCTTCCTACATCGAAAACATGCATGAGAAACCCAGAAGATGGTACACCGTGTGATTTTGAAAGGTTTCCAAAATGCAACTCATTTCTCATCTCCTTGTGCTCGGGTTCGCCTTTCCAGCTACTTTACTAGCAATCTCCCTACTTGGAGAATCAGCACCTTTAACCTCCTGTTCCCTACAGTTTGCAATTTGTCCTGAGGATGAACGGGAAGAGGGGCAACCAATGAGAGACTAGATCTAGGTGTTGGGACAGGCACAGGTCACTCTATTTTCCCATCAGGAAGAAGAATTAACCACAGGCTCAGCCTGCTTCCGGGAACCAGAATAGGGCCTGAGGCAATCCCGTGCTTTTGCGGCCAGCTCCCAAAAAAGACAGTTGAAAAATGCAGCTCAGGGGCACTGCCATTCACAAACCTGCTGAGTTATAAATGATAACTCTCGTCAACAAATATATTGAGGGAAGGCAACGAAGAGGATTTAAAAGCAAGGCAGAATTGCAGGAAACAGATTTCAGGAGGTAGATTCGAATCGCCCTTAAAGCACATGAAAAGCGGCAAAACGTCGACAATGATGCCCTTGGCCAAAAAGGGCGTATGCGTTTTTTCCTGAATATATTCAGGAAAAAACGCATACGCCCTTTTTGGCCAACCAAGCAACCTGGAAAGGCAAATCAGTGCTACAAAGACGTCTCGCTTCCCATTGGTCAAAAGGGCCATGCTGCAAAAATGTCAAAACGAGAAATGCAGGACAGGCCATGGAGAAATGGCAGCCTTGCTACGCTGATGGGCGGGATGTAAATTGCCAACAGCCACTCTGGAGAAGTGTACGGTGTGTCCTGAAACATCGAAAAAACACAGCTTAGGGAGCATAGGGCACGTCCACTCATATGCGTATAAATTGGGAAAACTAAAAATCAGCAAGACACAGGCACCCCAAAGTTTAAGGCTGCTATGTTGACAAGAACCTCCACTTCATGACACCTTAAATATCCCAGGAAAGAGAAAAATGGATACAGAAGTTGTGGTCCTTATGTAGAATGGAATATCACTCAGACATGAAATCAATATCATAAGGGTAGTAGAAGCAAGATGAGTGTATTTAGGTGCGACGATTCTAAGTGAAATAAGTCACACAGAAAAAGACACTTATCATAAGCTATCACTTATAGAGGGAATGTAAAAACCGCTACACTTGAACTGAATTACAAAACAGAACAGAGTCACACGTTTAGAAAACACACTATGGCTGCTTAACAGGAAAGGTGAGGTGGGGTGATGCATAAAACAAGGGTTTCAAATTCGCTCACATACCGTTCCATACACCCAATATGTAATAGACAAGACCTACTCCTTGCTCAGTGAACTGGACTCATCACCCCCTATTCACCGCACAAGAATATATCTGACTAGTAAGAATCTTAAAACCTATGTATTGATATTTCACTGGAAGTGTGTCAAGTGGGGGTAAAGCAGCATAAACACAGCAGTGAAAAGCAGCTAAATCCCATTTTAAAAATAAATTATTTTTATAAACCCATTAAACAAAGAGAGTGAAAGAGAGAGAAATTCTTACATAATTCGTTCAGGGGCTGTGATGCAAAGTGGACTGACCATATCTAGACCCACAAATAGATGAGACATAAGGTTGGACACTCTTGGGGCTGAGAGGTTTGGTGAGGCTGGGTGGGCAAACGCAGTCCCTTTAAAGTAATACTGCATCGTACCCATCCCATGGATCCCACATCTCCAGGTTCAAGGGCATCTTCCTACATCGAAAACATGCGTGAGAAACCCAGAAGATGGTACACCGTCTCATCTGGAAGGGTTCCTGAAACGCACCTCATTTCTCATCTCCTTGTGCTCGGGTTTGCCATTCCAGCCGCTTTATTAGCAATCTCCCTCGTTGGAGAATCCGCACCTTTAACCTCCAGTTCTGTACAGGTTGCAATTTATCCTGAGCATGAACGGGATGAGGGGCAACCAACGAGAGACTAGCTCTAGGTGTTGGGACAGGCACAGGTCACTCTATATTCCCATCAGGAAGAAGAATTAACCACAGGCTCAGCCTGCCGCCGGGAACCAGAATAGTGCCTGAGGCAATCCTGTGCTTTGCGGCCAGCTCCCAAGAAAGCGAGTTGAAAAATGGAGCTCAGGGGCACTGCAATTCAGAAACCTGCAGAGTTGTAAATGATAACTCTCATCCACAAATATATTGAGGGAAGGCAACGAAGAGGAGTTTAAAGCAAGGCAGAATTGCAGGAAACAGATTTCAGGAGGTAGATTCGAATCACCTTTAAAGCACATGAAAAGTGGCAAAACGTGGACAATGATGCCCTTGGCCCAAAAGGGCGTATGCGTTTTTTCCCGAATATATTCAGGAAAAAACGCATACGCCCTTCTTGGCCAACCAAGCAACCTGGAAAGGCAAATCAGCGCTATAAAGAAGTCTCGCTTCCCATTGGTCAAAGGGTCATGCTGAAAAAAGTGTAAAAACCAGAAAAGCAGGACAGTCCATGTAGAAATCGGAGCCTTGCTATGCTGATGGGCGGGATGTAATTTGCCAACAGCCACTCTGGAGAAGTGTACGGTGTGTCCTGAAACATCTAAAAAACACAGCTTAGTGAGCATAGGGCACTTCAACTCATGGGCGTATAAATTGGGAAAACTAAAAATCATCAAGACACAGGCACCCCAAAGTTTAGGGCTGCTCTGTTCCCAAGAACCTCCACTTCGGTACTCCTTAAACATTCCAGGAATAGGAAAATTGATAAAGAAGTTGTGGTACTTATGTACAATGGAATATCACTCAGCCATGAAATCAATGTCTTAAGGCTACTAGCAGCATGAGGAGTGGATGTAGGTATGATGATTTTAAGTGAAATAAGTCACATAGAAAAAGACACTTATCAAAGATATCACTTATAGAGGGAATGTAAAAATCGCTACACTTAAACTAAATTACAAAACAGAACAGAGTCACACATTTACAAAACACACTATGGCTGCTTAACGGGAAAGGTGAGGTGGGTGATGCATAAACCCGGGATTTGAAATTATCACAGATATCACTCCATAAATCAAATATGTAATAGACAAGACCTACTCCTTGCTCAGTGAACTGGACTCAACACCCCCTATTCACCGCACAAGAATATATGTGACTATTAAGAATCTTAAAACCTATGTATTGATATCTCTCTGGAAGTGAGTCAAGTGGGTTTAAAGCCGCATAAACACAGCCGTGAAAAGCAGCTGAACCCCATTATAAAAATAAATTACTTTTAAAAACCCGTAAAACCCGTAACAATAACCCTAACCCTAACCCTAAGCTACCCTTGACTGCTTCTGCCTCCAATAGATTTCCTAAGCACTAGTGTTTTAAGGAACAGGTTAAAAAGAGAATCCTAATGAGATTTCTTGATAATGGGTGTGTTCCTTATCTTCTCCTAGTGTCTAAACTCTTCTCCATGGCTGGACACACAAATAATATACCTTGACGTGCTAAGGGGTATCTAGAGAGTGGGATAGGTTTAATAACTACCCTAACCCTAACGCGTACCCTAACCCTAACCACTACCCTAACCCTAACACGTACCCTAATCCTAACCCGTACCCTAAACCGAGCCCAAACCCTCAAACTAACCCTAACCCTAACCCTAACACATACCCTACGCCATACCCGAACCCGTACCCAAACCCGTACCCTAACACTAAACCTAACCCTAACCCTAACCCTAACCCTAAGCTACCCTTGACTGCTTCTGCCTCCAATAGATTTCCTAAGCACTAGTGTTTTAAGGAACAGGTTAAAAAGAGAATCCTAATGTGATTTCTTTATAATGGGTGTGTTCCTTATCTTCTCCTAGTGTCTAAACTCTTCTCCATGGCTGGACCCCCAAATAATATTCCTTGACGTGCTAAGGGGTATTTAGAGAGTCGGATAGGTTTAATAACTACCCTAACCCTAACGCGTACCCTAACCCTAACACGTACCCTAATCCTAACCCGTACCCTAAACCGAGCTCTAACCCTCAAACTAACCCTAACCCTAACCCTAACCCTAACCCTAACCCTAACCCTAACCCTAATCCTAACCCTAAAGCTAACCCTAACACTAACCCTAACCCTAACCCTAACCCTAACCCTAAGCTACCCTTGACTGCTTCTGCCTCCAATAGATTTCCTAAGCACTAGTGTTTTAAGGAACAGGTTAAAAAGAGAATCCTAATGTGATTTCTTGATAATGGGTGTGTTCCTTATCTTCTCCTAGTGTCTAAACTCTTCTCCATGGCTGGACCCCCAAATAATATTCTTTGACGTGCTAAGGGGTATCTAGAGAGTGGGATAGGTTTAATAACTACACTAACCCTAACGCGTACCCTAACCCTAACCCCTACCCTAACCCTAACACGTACCCTAATCCTAACCCGTAACCTAAACCGAGCCCTAACGCTCAAACTAACCCTAACCCTAACCCTAACCCATACCCTACGCCGTACCCGAACCAGTACCCGAACCCGTACCCTAAGCCGTACCCTAACCCTAACCCTAATCCTAACCGTAACCCTAAGCTACCCTTGACTGCTTCTGCCTACAATAGATTTCCTAAGCACTAGTGTATTAAGGAACAGGTTAAAAAGAGAATCCTAATGTGATTTCAGGATAATGGGTGTGTTCCTTATCTTCTCCTATGTCTAAACTCTTCTCCATGGCTGGACCCCCAAATAATATTCCTTGACGTGCTAAGGGGTATCTAGAGAGTGGGATAGGTTTAATAACTACCCTAACCCTAACGCGTACCCTAACCCTAACCCCTACCCTAACCCTAACACGAACCCTAATCCTAACCTGTACCCTAAACCGAGCCCTAACCTTCAAACTAACCCTAACCCTAACCCTAACCCATACCTTACGCCGTACACGAACCCGTACCCGAACCCGTACCCTAAGCCGTACCCTAACCCTAACCCTAACCCTAACCCTAACCCTAAGCTACCCTTGACTGCTTCTGCCTCCAATAGATATCCTAAGCACTAGTGTTTTAAGGAACAGGTTAAAAAGAGAATCCTAATGTGATTTCTTGATAATGGGTGTGTTCCTTATCTTCTCCTAGTGTCTAAACTCTTCTCCAAGGCTGGACCCCCAAATAATATTCCTTGACGTTCTAAGGGGTATCTAGAGAGTGGGATAGGTTTAATAACTACCCTAACCCTAAAGCGTACCCTAACCCTAACCTCTACCCTAACCCTAACACGTACACTAATCCTAACCCGTACCCTAAACCGAGACCTAACCCTCAAACTAACCCTAACCCTAACCCTAACCCATACCCTACGCCGTACCCGAACCCGGACCCGAACCCGTACCCTAACACTAACCCAAACCCTAACCCTAACCCTAACCCTAAGATACCCTTGACTGCTTCTGCCTCCAATAGATTTCCTAAGCACTAGTGTTTTAAGGAACAGGTTAAAAAGAGAATCCTAATGTGATTTCTTGATAATGGGTGTGTTCCTTATCTTCTCCTAGTGTCTAAACTCTTCTCCATGGCTGGACCCCCAAATAATATTCCTTGACGTGCTAAGGGGTATCTAGAGAGTGGGATAGGTTTAATAACTACCCTAACCCTAACGCGTACCCTAACCCTAACCCCTACCCTAACCCTAACACGTACACTAATCCTAACCCGTACCCTAAACCGAGCCCTAACCCTTAAACTAACCCTAACCCTAACCCTAACCCATACCCTACGCCGTACCCGAACCCGTACCCGAACCCGTACCCTAAGCCGTACCCTAAAGCTATCCCTAACCCTAACCCTAACCCCCAAATAATATTCCTTGACGTGCTAAGGGGTATCTAGAGAGTGGGATAGGTTTAATAACTACCCTAACCCTAACGCGTACCATAACCCTAACCCCTACCCCAACCCTAACACGAACCCTAATCCTAACCCGTACCCTAAACCGAGCCCTAACCTTCAAACTAACCCTAACCCTAACCCTAACCCATACCCTACGCCGTACACGAACCCGTACCCGAACCCGTACCCTAAGCCGTACCCTAACCCTAACCCTAACCCTAACCCTAACCCTAAGCTACCCTTGACTGCTTCTGCGTCCAATAGATTTCCTAAGCACTAGTGTTTTAAGGAACAGGTTAAAAAGAGAATCCTAATGTGATTTCTTGATAATGGGTGTGTTCCTTATCTTCTCCTAGTGTCTAAACTCTTCTCCAAGGCTGGAACCCCAAATAATATTCCTTGACGTGCTAAGGGGTATCTAGAGAGAGGGATAGGTTTAATAACTACCCTAACCCTAACGCGTACCCTAACCCTAACCTCTACCCTAACCCTAACACGTACACTAATCCTAACCCGTACCCTAAACCGAGCCCTAACCCTCAAACTAACCCTAACCCTAACCCTAACCCATACCCTACGCCGTACCCGAACCCGGACCCGAACCCGTACCCTAAGCCGTACCCTAACCCTAACCCTAACCCTAACCCTAAGATACCCTTGACTGCTTCTGCCTCCAATAGATTTCCTAAGCACTAGTGTTTTAAGGAACAGGTTAAAAAGAGAATCCTAATGTGATTTCTTGATAATGGGTGTGTTCCTTATCTTCTCCTAGTGTCTAAACTCTTCTCCATGGATGGACCCCCAAATAATATTCCTTGACGTGCTAAGGGGTATCTAGAGAGTGGGATAGGTTTAATAACTACCCTACCCCTAACGCGTACCCTAACACTAACACGTACCCTAATCCT